>NC_056425.1:5007500-6257500 GCF_905147365.1 Aricia agestis | reverse complement strand
TAAAAATTTTTTTAGAAATGTCATTGGATCTGTCAGATATAAAAAATAAAGCTTTATATTAACTAAGCTTCATAGATTAATTTTATTTTGCACTAAACTAAATGATTTAGTCCTCGTTGTCCAAAATATATTTATAATTTACCTCATTAGGCTATTTTCTGAATATATTCTTTTTCAAAACTTTAAAATGGCTGAAGTTTCTGAACCCACCGCTAAAATAAAAATTCGGTCAAGTGCGAGTTAAACTCGCGCACGAAGGGTTCCATACCTCAATCGAGCAAAAATAAGCTGAAAATTGTGTTTTTTTTTGTATGGGAGCCGCCCTTCATTATTTAATTTATTAAAATTTTATTATTGATTATTTAAGTACAAATATTACTGAGTATTTCGTGAATATTTCAAGTACCAATGTGTTGTAGTTATTGATATCGAGCAAAAAATAGCAAAAAAATCACATTTGTTGTATGGGAGCCCCCCTTAAATATTAATTATATTTTGTTTTTAGTATTTGTTGTTATAGCGGCAACAGATAGGTATACACAATCTGTGAAAATTTCAGAAATCTAGCTATAGCGGTTCTTGAGTTACAGCCTGGAGACACACAGACAGACATTGAAGTCTTAGTAATAGGGTCCCGTTTTTACCCTTTGGGTACGGAACCCTAAAACGCTCTATTTTTATCTCTTTTATCAGTTATACCTAATGTAAAAACCTACTAGGTCTCCATGACACTCAAGTGACTACACAAAAGCAGCAATAAAACTAGAATCAAGGTATCATACACTTGATATTGTTACTTTTCAGTGTATTTATAATGGCTTCACAAAAAGGCGGTTATTATTATTATTAGATAAAAACTCAAAGTTGGAAACTTACCACATCAGGAGAATCATCCCAGTCGTCCATTATCTACAATAAAGAGAAATATATTATTTTATTTTGCTACTTAAAAAAAAAAAACTCAGAACTACCCTCAGAGACCAAAATAAGGATGAAAGAAGGTTGTACACCATGTACCTCCACGAATAAGTACTGTAATGGGAAATATGAGTTACCAAACTAAGTGAGCGATTTTCAAATAAGATTATGAATCTATAACACGTCGCGGAAGCTAATTATATGCACAAGATGTACTTAAAGTTTTTATCGTATGGCTGCACCGGCTTTGTCACAAGGAGGATGGAGGCATACGCAGTACAAAATTTCGAGATAAGTTAGAAAAAGTTTAATTATACTTACTTTCAGTTAAAAGCTTGGATATTTATTTAATAAAACTTGACAGTTTTAAACACTGTTCATGTGGAATCTGGACTTAAAATTCTTTCAGCTCACTTGAAAATGTCTTGAACATGACGTGAATGGCGGCGAAAATGCAAAATCCAAATGACAGCAAAAAATCCAAAATCCGGACAAAGAATAAAATCCTACGCTGTGATTGGCTGATTGAATTCAAATTTACACAGATTATAACTAAACTAAACCACAGATTGTCTGAAAAAACCTGAGCAGAATAAAGGAGCGAGCACTGAGCAGACTGTGCCGACTGCCGATGCCGGGGCCGGGCCTCAGCGTGCCGGGGCGCATCACAAAAATGCGCTGGATGATGGAAGCGGATGCGACTCAAGAGTCAAGACCACGTCAAGACAATGAAGACAATGACCAATGGGTAATGACGACAATATGTCAAATAATTGAAGAAGGGACCATTGATTTATAAGTGGACTCGGCATAATGGTCTCTACCAAATCAAAATACTGTGGCCGGTCCGCCATTTTATGTTCCGGTTCTCCGAGGTACATAAACTGTCAAAGTGTCGTATTATAGGGATGTCGAAATTGAAAGAAAATATCGATATATCGATACATCGATATTTGAAAAAATATCAGTATCGGTCTCGATATATCGCGAAAAAAATAGGCACTTGAAATGTTCACAAAATACTCAGTTGTATACATACTTTAATAATAATAATAATTGATGGTAAAATTAAAATAAATTGTAAACACTTCGTGCGCGAGTACAACTAGTATTTGTTCGATTTTTTGGTAATTTTTGCCCGATATCAATAATGGCAACTTAAATAATAATTAATAAACTTAAAATAAATTAAAGTTTTATTAAAATTAAGGAGGCCCCTATATAAAAAAAAAAACATATTTGCCTATTTTGTCTCTATGTACTATAATACATAGAGACAAAATAGGCAAAAATGATATTTTTTTTATATAATATAAAAAATATAATATAACAGGACGCTCACTTATAACATGTTAGTATATCTCTATACTCGACAAATATCAACCGAGTGTCCCATCACTATAGACCGCCATGTTTAGTTCTTGGCAATATGGCGCCGGTCACACTTTTTTGTAGTTATGTCGCCTCCATCTGTTTCCTTATTCATTGGAAGGGACAGTAAAAATTTTACTGTCCCTTATTCAATTTGACATATTGTCGTTGAACTACTGAGTACTGACTACTGACCATGTCTTTCTCATTAGACGTCATTTTTCTTATAATATATACCTACTGGTCACCAGACACGTTTAGTTTAATTGTGTGCATACTGCATACTGAATTGACTGATTAAATTAACTACTTATTTTACAAAAGGTAACGTTATCAAAGTAATACTGTTTTGTGAGCAACTAATTGTTTTAATGACCAGCAGATGGCGTTATTTAGTAACACGAAGTCAATGAGTGTTTGCTATACCGAGCAAAGCTCGGTCATCCAGGTACTTTACCGTTATAAATCCTATTTACCGTTATAACATTTACCGGTATTATTTCCAATTTTTACCGTTATATTTTCTAGTATCGGGTAAATTTTCATACCGTTATCTATGCCTTTGAAGCAGTAACGTTATGAAAAAATACTGGTATTTGAAGCCCTGAGTAAAATACTATCAAAACATGAAAAAGGGCTTCGGCCTGATGAAAACTCTATTTCAGATAATTAATATAAAAGAATTGGCTTCGGCCTTCACTATCATTCATTAAATAGAGAAAACATAGAAATGGCTGTATGGGCAACGCTCCCTTTGCCTGTCCCGACCGGGACGAATTAAAAAAAAAAAAGGTCTATGGTTGTGTCGCCGAGGTTGACCCATCTACAATTATAAACTAGTAATCTGTGGGTTGACCCGAGTGGGTTTATAAATAAACATTTTATGTATTTTATTAATTTCACAAAGTGCATCGTATACTAAATTCGATAATACAATGGAGAGGCTAGGAATCATATTCGTCGTTGAATCTCGCGGTCATTTTATTTAACGTTAGTGCAAAAATATTCGGTGGCGTCTTGTTTTTTTTATGGTTTGATCTCCAACAAAATATACCATGGCTGCAACGGAGACCGTACGGGTATCGGTGGTAACAGATTCCACACCGTATGTTATCCCGTGCTCCTGTACGTTGACCGCCGAGGAATTGTGCATAGTGTTATGTAAAAAGTATAACATTCCGCCCCTAACGCGTACGCTGTTTGCATTACGGATCAAGGGATCGAGCCATTTCCTCAAAGACAACAGTAAAGTTCTATCGAGTTCAAGAGATTATGAAATGAGAATACGGTTCAAGGTAATATTCGTTCGTATTGTTTGTTCATATGTCCATTGGAATATTTAGTGTGTTAATTCATTATTCAAACATGTTCATATAGGTGCCAAGACTGTGTCACTTGGTAACGTTGGATGAGACGACATACGATTATTATTTTCAACAAGCAAGAAATGACGTGAATGAGAACAAAATACCTGAAATAAAATATCCAGAACACAAGCAAGAGTTGTTGGGACTCGGTATAACTGATATGTAAGTTAACTTTTTCTTTTTATTGTGTGAGACTTCTTATTTCAATACTGCAAAGGAAGTTTATTGATTGAGTGAGATTGATCCTTTACGAGATGATTATGATTAAGTTAAATGTTTGTGACCTATGTGACCTGTCAAACCTCTCGCTTACTACTGATAAGGATATCCATACATATTTGTAGTCTGATTATAGTCTTGTTGTAATAATAAACTAACACTTTCAGTGTGATCATATTGTTTTTAAATAGTTTACCAGAAAACTACAGAGAACTTAAATTATTGTAAAGAAAGTAGTATTTTGGTTATTGATATAAAGCTGTGGCGGTAACCACAATTAGCGCAACATTCCTGCATCGTGCTATTGAAGTTTTATATGTATATGTGTCGGTATATATGTCGGAGGATGATTTAATAAATCGAATTATTGCGAAAATTCTAGGGATTTCGCGAAAACACGGATAATTAGATAATGATGTTTATATTTTTCAATTTTTCTAAATTAGTTTTTTTGCGAAAACGCAAGTTGCCTTACTAACATTGCACATTCTTAATGCTGATTGGCTTGATTTTTGCTTACTGGCCAACTCTCATTCTGATTGGTTACTATCTTTTTCTATATGTATCTTTGAGGTATTACACCATAGAATTATAAAGGGTAAGAAATGACAATGCCTCTTGGCTCTTCGTAGGAACTTTACTTTTTATTTAACCTTTTTCTTATCTCAACCATAACCTCAGAATTAGTTTCTGGATCTGTTGAACTTGATGACATAGTCCTTCCATAGTTCCAGTTACCCAGTCCACTAGCACCTCACCCCATAGCCCGGTATCATTTCTAATATCCATTCCCTGTAATAGTCCTACACTGGCCTCTGGCTCTCCTTGGTTGTACTCCCATAGTGCGGACAGGGAGAGTCGCCGGCCAGTGTCACATAACATTTAGATTAAAACTGTGTAACGGGCCTCTACGTGTTGGCTTCGGCCCCACGCATGCCTTCCAAAGGTCCGGGATTTAATTGCCCGTGAGCAAGGAATACCTTACACAAACATAATAATAATAATAGAACAATAGAAATTAGTTACGACAAATTGTAATCATTTCATACTAAATCACTCCTTATCTGAATAACAACATGGTTGATTTGTTCTATTATGTTTTATCTTTTTAATGTCAAAGGTTTCCTAAACTTGATAAGCATATTATATGTAACAGCAATATGCATTAATGCATCCTATCACATAAGTTATTTATAAATGTAATGATTTTAAACAAAACTTGTGACCTTGGAATTAAGAATTACTATTGCACAATATACATATTTATAGGCATTAGTAAACATTTATATTGGCCCGTTACCCATTAATAGAGCAGTTAGAAAATTTGTTAAATGGGTGATACTTATTGTTTTGAAATTTTCATTTATATTAAAATAGTGATATCATATTTATTAAAATAATATATTATCTCTTTAATGCAATGGTGATTGATATCAATGAAATAATTCATATTGTACACAGAAATTATAGCTAAACAATTTTATGTCCTTGTCACTTATAGGACTAGGACAAAATGCTGTAAAAATACACTGTGGATCTTTCCTATAGTTTGGGGTAGTGGCAAATTTATTATTAGAATAAATATTCAATATATTAAGCCCCAATTTCACCAATGACTGTTAAAGTTAACGCTCGAATTAGAATCACGTCACCTCTTTCATTTTTCTTATGAATGAAAGAGAAGACATGACATTTTAACAAGCTGTTAACACTAACAGACGTTGGTGAAATTGGGGCTTAAGCTAATCCACATTTCTATTTGTTATAATATAAATTGGATTGAAACAGCCATTTGTTAGAGAATTACAGCTTCATAGAAGAGTGTAGTAATTTTTTTTATGCACCATAATATTGTGCCTATTTTTTTGAATAAATAATAAAAATAATAGTTAAAATTTATTTTTCACACAACTTAACATAGTAGGTATTTAACATATTAATGAATCCCATGTCTTTGAAGATAATATTTGCAAAATGTGTTTTTTTTTTCTAGGACAAGAGCTATTTCGGAGGAAAAGCTACCAGTGAATGAAGTTGTGCGTAATTATAAGAAGTATATACCCAAAGTTATTGTACGACGGCATGGACCATTCCCGAAGAAATATGCTCATGAATACCTACCTCAGTTGTGTTCTGTTGGACATAATGTGAAGTAAGGAATCCATTTTAAATATATAATAAATTATAATATTTTTAGTTCATCTATTTTTTATTATTATATTGTTAAACATATATTATAAAGTTGGTTTGCTTCAAATAAACTCCAAAACTTCTTTTCAAAAATAGGCCCCGTGCCTATTTTGATGAAAATTGGCAAAAATTAAGAGTTCACTAGTAGAAATAAATAAACTACTTTTTATTTGGGATAATGTATGATTCTACTATGACACTTTTCACGTTTCATGTGGGCTAAGCCTAGTCTTAGTAAAAGGAGGGGAAGTAAGTTATCTTCATACAAAGGCACCGCGCGCGGCTTGTATCCACAAAATCTCGGCCAGTTTTACTAGGCTGGTACCGCCGAGATTTTGTTGTGTGCCGTACGTGGCGACGCATTGATACTATGGCGCACACATACAAGCCGCGCGCGGTGCCTTTGTATGAAGATAACTTACTTCCCTTCCTTTTACTATGGCCTAGTAGTGTATAATAAGGAAATAACCAAAGACTTTTCTCTTTTGCTTTCTCAAAGAGTAGCTGGCAAGTACTCATTTAACCAATTATTTTCAGCTATGTAAAAAACTTGTATCTGCAGCAGTTGTATGCATTAGCTCCCAATTATCTGTCAGAGGAATTTGAGGATGTCACGTGGCAGAATGGTACATATGTGGTACCGGTTAGAGTGGTGGTGGCACCGTTTCACCCGCACCAACCGGGGATACGACTGTTTAACATAAACAAGAGAGATGTAAGTATTTAAACTATGTAGGTTCCTCCTGCTCCTACTAAATTTCTTCTGATTAATTTCGTTGTCCCAAGATAGATTTAGATTGTCCCTCGGGCATCCCTGTGATCGTATCGAAGGGTTTTCGTGGTTACCACTGTTGATCCTGGCGACACAGGAGTTGCAGTGGTGGGAATGTGTGGTGGGCCTTTTGCCCGTTAAAAAAAAATGTAGGCTAAATATTTAGTATGATGACAAATAGTAAGGGCCTTATCATCCTGGAGATCTTGCCGTACAATTTCCTGTCCATGAACTCATCAGTGTAAAATAAAATATAATTAAATGTAATAAATCTTTATTATATTTCTAACATTCAAATATATACTTTGGATTGTTTAATTGAATACTAAGCTATTTTCAATAATTGATTAAGTGATTGTTGTAATTGCCAATTGGTAATTTGCAATGTTCTGAATATTATGATAGTCTTACTTTATTTATGTATGCAGTGAATCTAACACCATTCTTGTTTATTTAAACATGTAAAATTTCAGTATAAAAGGTATAAAATAATTATCCTAATGGTTTTTCTTTTTTTTTAGTGGTTTCATGTTTGCACCATAGAGGAATTGATTTATCTCACACGGAATGGTGACTTGTGCTTGGAAGTGTCGAGGCGAGGGACTCCATTGTTTTTCAAATTCAAATCTGAGGAACAGCTGTCATCATTTATATCTTTGTGCGATGGATACTACAGGTAAAGAAAATAAAACTTGACAAAATAGTGGTGTATTATATTGTAGTGTATGTAACACTTAAAAAATGTAATCCTTCTGGCTCTGACGGTTAAAATACAGCTACAAACTCTGTATGATTGGTAAATATTTAATTTGATTTCAGATTAATGGTGAAATGGACTTTCAATCTGTCAAAAGACGACGAAACACCATCATTGAAGGAGCTACAAAGAATAAAATGCCATGGACCAGTTGGGTATGTATTTATTTCTACACACTGATTACATGTATTGCTATCACGTATACATAAGTTAAAAATACTAGCAAAACAGCAATACAGTGCATGTGTTGAATACCTATCTATCTTTGAAGAATCAAACATAGCGCATTCCCTTTGCCGATCTATTGTAAAGATGTGCATGGTCTATTTAAATTATTATTCAAAGTCAACTTTTTGCTTTCAGTGGTGCGTTCTCCTATCGAAAGTTAGAAGAGAAGCGAGGCAAGAAGCACGGCTGCTACATTCTGCGACAGTGTCAAGACGACTACAACGTGTTTTATTTGGACGTTTGTACGAAAAATAGGTAAGCATAATTAATTATTGTCCACTTCAACATAGGACTTTTTTAAAGTTCTATACCCAAAAAAGTTAAAATGGGACTGTATTACCACTATGAATAAGGAAGAAAATGACACATTGCAGGAAACATGTCGTATTAAACTTGTACATTGCAATTTCGTCGCCTTATATTTTATAACAAGAACGAACGAATAGACAGCTGTTGTTCACTCGTTGTTCACTTAACATTGCATTTACTAATCCGCTGTTACATTTTTACTGTGGGACATAAGTATTTTGACAATCAGAATTAGTGGTCACCTTGGGTAGGAACCAATTAAGAATCCTTACCAGAAGCCTAACTGGGCACTGCAAGCTCAACAAACACCTAAACAGAATGGGTATTTGTGGTCGCTGGTATTTGTAGTATAACGACTTGCAGATTCTGTGAGGAGGAGGATGAAACACCTATTTACCTTCTCCTCGACTGCCCTGCTCTACTAGAGAGCAGGAACAGGCACCTTGGTCGCCACGAATACTCGTCCACAGAGAAAATTTGTGGCACCAACCCCAACCATATCATTCAATTTATGAGCAGTATTGGGTTGGGGATGATACTCTAGTGCGAAGGAGTCACAATAGATCCTCATGGGTCTCAGCGACGTCAGGGCTACAGTGACCTGCCGTCTTTAAAAAAAAAAGTATTTTGACAGTCTGTTTAATTTTCTAAGGTCCGTTAAGTAATGGCTTGTTAGGATTTAACAAACCGAGGTTGTTGAAATTGGGTCTAACTATACTAAACTATATTAATTTTATAAATGCGACAATGTGCCTATTTGCCTGACTGTTACATCTTCACTCAACGTGATTGTTCAATTCAGATAAATTTTGTACCAAGACAGTTTGTGTCCCGGAAAAGTAGGTAGGCTTGTTTTTATTCCAGCAAAATTTAAGGTTTATTTAAAAATAAACTAGATGACGCCCGCAACTCCGTTGCGCCAAAATTCGTTTATCGCGCGGGGACCGTACATTTTTTGCGGGATAAAAAGTATCCTGTCCTTTTACGAGACTCAAAGTATCTCCATACCCAGCAAAATCGGTTTAGCGATTTGGGCGTGAAGAGGTAACAGACAGACAGACAGATACACTTTCGCATTTATAATATTAGTATGAATGTTTGCTTGAATGACCAGGCAACATCTAACTACTAAATAAACATATTTTTTTATCTAACTTCTAAATAAAATCTACTACTTAAGGACGCTATCACATTTTTTCACAAATATCAGCGATTTTCAGGAACCATTTTAAAGAATTAGGAGTCACACTGCAAGGATATTTTGGTTTCAAATGAAAGATTTCATTCAAATGAAATATTCATTTCCACGTCTATACTTTAAAATTTTTATAGCCGCATACAAAATTTTCACAATAAATACGTTTTAACCATCACAATAATCGCAAAATATTAAAAAAATGGGGTTTGATTAGGTACCATTATAGCTAAATACACTGAACTAAGGAAAATAAATATACAAAAAAATTGTTGCTTATTTAGTCCCCTATACGAATAGCTAAATATTTTATATAAAAATAAATAACATTTCCATTTATAAGAAAAATAAGAAACGCTCTCAAATTTCTTCATACATTTTCGCCCTATCAAGAAAGCGGCGAGCGTCGTAACCGCCACTGTACAAGGCGCGCTGATATTGAACGTTATGTTAATGTCCTTAAGGTCGATATTCGTACTGACCTGCTAATTTTTGACATAATTTTTGTGATAGCGTCCTTAAATAAAACTATTTTATTTTTACAGCACGACAGAAACATACAGAATCGAGTTCAAAGGCCACTGCTACATATTCAACAAGGAAGAATACTTTAGCATCGAGCGGCTGGTCAACTGCCACCAGAACCCCGAGGGACGGATATTCCTCAACGAGTGTATACCACCATCCGAGTATGGTGAGTAATATGTTTCTATAGGCGAAACTGCACTAAAGCGACACTACGCTGCAGCGGAGCGACGCGACACAAACAGTCAGTTCTTTGAAATACGAAGTATCGCGTCCCAAATCTTTAAAATACTATACATATACCTATTGTATTGTGGCTGTTTGCTTAATGAAGTTTAATATGGACACATTTTGAGTTTCCCGTGTTTGCTTTCCGCGTGATGTCGAAATTCGTTTATTGCAGTTTCGGACAAAACCTAGTTCGAACTTTTTTTTTGTTACCCATTCTAAAACTAGACGACTAGACGTTCCGCGCGGCTTCGCCCGCGTAAATTAATTACAATTAGCCCACAAAAATAGCCTATGATCCTTCACGTGGTCTACTTATCTGTGCCAAATAACAGAAAGATTGCTCCAGTTGTTCGTGAGATAAGCCCTTTCAAATAATGTCCCCCGTTTTTTCCACATTTTCCTCTATTTCTTCGCTCATATTAGTCTTAGCGTAATAAAATATAGCCTATAGCCTTCCTCGATAAATGGGCTATCTAACACTGAAAGAATTTTTCAAATCGGACCAGTAGTTCCTGAGATTAGCGCGTTCAAACAAACAAACTCTTCCGCTTTATAATATTAGTATAGAAGTATAGAAATCGGACCAGTAGTTCCCGAGAGTAGCGCGTTCAAACAAACAAACTCTTCCCAATTATAATATTAGTATAGATATAGATTCATAATTATTAGTCAAAACTCAAGCTAACTTTCATATTGTTAGCAATAGTAATTACTAATTTTAAACTTATGGAGGTGAATATTACAACAAGGGACTAGCTTACATAAATAGACAAGCTTAGAAAAATGAGAATGGATGAAAATATACTTTCACTTTCATGGTTTTGTAAAACAAATAGCTGATCGGTATATTTTTGTAATTAGTATTACTTTTATGTTTTTATGCATACTTATTTCCTGTTGTACTTATCTGAGTTGTCAATCATAAATAATAATTCGTAATATTGCATTGTTATCCCTATTTGTGTTTGCATACATAAAATTTTGATAAGCGAAAAAACCCAGATACAACTTGAATACCGATATGGGAAAAAACGTCTAAATATTATTTTTGTTTCTTTATTTCGTTACTAGCGACCCGCCCCGGGTAAAAAATATATAGCCTATGTCACTCACTGAAAAAATGATTAAAATCGATTCAGTAGTTTTTAATCTATACTCATATTATAAAGAGGTAAACTTTGTTTGTTTACTCATAGATCTTCTACTACTACTCGACTAAATTTATATCTATAGATAGACTTCTGAAATACGGAACCCTTCGTGCGTGAGCCCATCTCGCACTTGGCCGGTTATTCTTTATTATCTATGTGAAAAATTATAAATTAACATTTACCATCGCAAACACTATTAAGTCGCTGAAACTACATCTACTCCAATTTTTTCCCCACCCCACTACTCCCACACCCACCGCCCACGGCCTGCCAGCACGCAGATTATCAGAAAGGGTTTTTCAGGGAAGTAGCTAACGGAGTTTTAACACAGCTGAAGCTACATGACTGATTTGGTCGTCAGCTCTCCGTCGATACTACTGATAGATCTACATTACTACTCAATAGTCAATACTCTGAATAGATCTAAACTTCTCTGCCGCGAGCGCACCCCCGCCCCCGCCTTGGTAGCAGCGCCCACTTCGAAATGGGCGTAAATCGCAATATTTTAATCCCACCAAAAACATTTTCATGTAAAAATGTTGCCAAGATGAGAACATAATAATTTTATAGTTCGTCGTGTCACAAAGTAGTGAGATCTCATGTAGAGCCAAGTTTCTAACCTTACATACTCAGCCCTAAATCTAACAACCTTAATTTTACACTAAAGCGCGGCAAAATATTTGATAATAATATTATGATATTGTGTCACCCGTACGAGGAGAATCTAAAAACTCTACACATTAGTTAAAATCGGTGGCCTGGCCATTTATCATTAGTTACGGTATAATATCATTAAGTTTAAAGACCTGACGAATAACAAAATGGCCAAGCCACCGATTTTGACTAATGTGTAGAGTTTTTAGATTCTTCTCGTGCGGCTGACACATTATAATATTATTATCAAATGTTTTGCCGCGCTTTAGTGTAAAATTAAGGTTTTTAGATTTAGGGCTGAGTATGTAAGGTTAGAAACTTGGCTCTACATGAGATCTCACTACTTTTTGACACGACGAACTATAAAATTATTATGTTCTCATCTTGGCAACATTTTTACATGAAAATGTTTTTGGTGGGATTTCATTTCTTTTTGTAAGCTGGTTTACGTTGTTTTTTCTTTTATTTAGTTCATTTTTTAGGGTTCAGTACTCATAGGGTAAAAACGGGAGCCTATTACTGAGACTTCGATGTCTGTCCGCTGTCCGTCTGTCCGTCTGTCTATATTTCTCTCTAGGATGCATCTCAAAAACGGTAGAACTAGAGAGTTGAAATTTTCATCGATTATGTATTTCTGTTGCCGCTATAGCAATAAATACTAGAAACAAAATTAATTAAATATTTCGGGGGGGCTCTCATACAAACGTGATTTTTCGCTATTTTTTCCTCTTGATAATAATAGATGTCGCTGCTGGTCGTCTACATCGCGATATAGCTTGCACGAACAGTTTCATATAGTTGTTAATGCACTCTAATCGACAAGAGATGTCACTGTTGGGCACCTACATCGCACTATCGATGACGCGAAGATGTTTGGTATAGCCGTTTAACTTTCGAAGCCACTTTATTTTGTTTTTAACTAACCGTAAACCGATGTTGTTTGCATTAAAAATATATTTTAAGACCTACTATACTAATTACCCTAAAATTCCTAATCAGTTTCAAGTTAAGTAAACTTGAAATAGATTGATAGTTAAGTAACTAATTATTATTATCATAATTAATGAAATATTCTTATTAATTAAATATTTGCAAAGAAATGCTAAGACTACAACTATTCTTTGAACTTACGTACTTACGTACCCAAAGGGTAAAAACGGGATCCTATTACTAAGACTTCGTTGTCTTTCCGTCTATCCGTCTGTCTGTCTGTCTGTCTGTCTGTCTGTCTGTCTGTCTGTCTGTCTGTCTGTCTGTCTGTCTGTCTGTCTGTCTGTCTGTCTGTCTGTCTGTATGTCTGTCTGTCTGTCTCTAGGCTGTAACTCAAGAACGGTAATAGGTAGAGAGTTGAAATTTTCACAAATTATGTATATCTATTGCCGCTGTAACAACAAATACTAAAAATAAAATAAAAGTAATATTAAAGGGGGGCTCCCATACAATAAACGCGATATTTTTGGCCTTTTTTGCTCTATATCAGTAATAGCAACAGGTAGGTACTTGAATTTTTCTCACGGTCCTTAGTTATATGTCTATTTTAATATTTAATAATAATATTAAAATAAAATAAAAAATTAAGGGGGGCTCCCATACAAAAAACACAAATTTTTGCCTAATTTTGCTCTATAATGGTACGGATATAGGTTAAGTTGGGTTTGATATTTTTTTTGTTGATTTAGTACTAATATCATGTTACATACCAAATTTCAGCTTTCTAAGACTTCAGGAAGTCCCCTAACAGTTTTGATGATCGGTGAGTCAGTGACCAAATTGTGGGTTTTTGGACTCCTATAAAATCTAAAGTATAATAGCTACGATATTAAAACTTTGCGCATTTAATAACTATACCCATGTCACTATATCTTAAAAATTTCAACTATCTGGCATTATTCAAACCAAAGTTACGAGGGTTCAAAAATACGACGAAACGTTTCGAGAAAAGGTAGGTAGTGCCCTTGCGCGCTTCGCTTGGCTCATCTTGGCGGGGGCACTACCGTGCCCCCAGATTTCGCCATAACTTCTAAACCAAACGTCCAATTTTAATCAATCAAAGACCAAATATTGTCTACATAAACTGTACTTAGAGATGAAATAATTTATTTTGATAAAGATTATTAGCATGAATAAAATAAATGCGTTTAAATGTAGTCAAAAAAAATCAAGATTTTTGAATAAAAAAATGGTTGTTGTGCCTCACTTGACATAGATAGGTATAGTGTGTCGCGGACATTTTTGTAGATATTTATAAGATCTAAATTTATTTAGAACATTGTATGGTTCTATCTTTTATAGTTTAGGCAGCGTACGCAAAATAAGTAAATTTTCTGGTTGTTTCCGAAAAACTGAAATATCTTACGGAACCCTACATTTTCCAAAATAAAAAGTAGCCTATGTTACTCGTGTAAATAATGTAGCTTTCGAATGGTGAAAGAATTTTTAAAATCGGTCCAGTAGTTTTTGAGCCTATTCATTACAATTAAACAAACAAACAAACAAAGTTTACCTCTTTATAATATTAGTATAGATTGATTTAGGTATTTACCGTCTCCTACAGAAGACTTTCATTTGTTTTTAATTCTTGAAAAACAAAAATCATATAATTTTAATACCTTTAGTGATTTGGTTGGATTATTTTAAGTCAATGTCGTGGTCTGTCGGATGGGCTTGATGTAACCTAACCAAATTACGTAGCTACTTTTGATCTGATTGTGAATAAATTTCTCAGATAGTACTACAAAATATTTTTTACGATGTCATTTTGACCTGCCAATTTTTTTTTCAGACAAATCCCAACTGTTACTCTGCGGTGAGCCAATAAAGAAAGGTGTGCGTATCGATCAAGCGGAGCTTCAGGAAATACTCAGAGACAACAAGAGCCCTCGCTGTCTGCCCAACAAAGACATATTGCTGTATACAGGTGTGTTTCACTTGTGCCCGTTTTCCGAGGTTTATTATATTATAAATGCGAAAGTGTGTCTGTCTGTCTGTTACCTCTTCACGCCCCAAACCGCTGAACCGATTTTGCTGTTTGGTATGTTGATGCTTTGAGTCGCCTCCGTGGTCCAGTGGTTTAGAGCGTGGCTCTTGACTCGGAGGTCGTGGGTTCGATTCCCGCGTTGGAAACATGTTATTTCCAAGTTCGGTTAGGACAATGCAGGCTGATCACCTGATTGTCTGACAAGTAAGATGATCCATGCGTCGGATGGGCATGTAAAAAGTCGGTCCTGCGCCTGATTTCTCGCCAGTCGTGTCGGTCTTCCGTCCCACTGGGTTATGAGAGTAAAAGGAATAGAGAGTGCTCTTGTGTACTGCGCACACACTTGAGCACTATAAGATTACTCCAGCGTAACTGGCTTGGTTTCAATGAAACCGGCCTCCGTCACCGAAACCGGTGTGGGAGTTATTATTATTACTTTGAGTCCCGGGAAAGGATTTGGGTGACTTTTTACCCCCGAAAAATGAACGGAGTTGCGGGCGTCATCTAGTTTTGTACGGGCAAGCGCGTACACAAAATTGTATCATCAGCATTTTACATTTTAGTAATTATTGTTAGCAATAAGTTTATAGTTCGCATTCGGTCATCAAGAATTCCGCGCGTACTCATTATCATTCTATCAGGCGATCAATAAACAACTTCAGTGTCAAAAACGGACTTTCTCTCGTTCCATCAAATCAATATCAAACTATCATAATAAGATTGTGCGCACCGTACAAGTTTACAATAATTTCTTTATTTTTCGCAGGATCAGAAAAACTCAGTCCGGACAGCATAACGGCGACATATAAAGCGTTATGGAGATTGGACGAGACGAAGAAACTTGTGGTCGCCTTCAAGACGTTACAACGGGAGAAAGTCAATGATTATCTAAAGGTATGTTTTAGCAATTTTCAACACGCTAAACATTTGAAATGTATTACAACTTGATAATAAACACTCTGATAACGTCTTATACCTTTTTAAAAGTACAATATCAAAGAAAAAAAAAACAATAGGAAGGAGACGTGATAGTAGATTGTGACATAACAAATCGTTCTAGGCTCCACTTCTTCACTCACTTTTGAGTTGACGTAATTTAGTGTTAGAAATGGGATGTTGTGAACATCTTTTTAACTATAATCATGTAAAGGCTTTTTGTTTCATAAATAATAAAAAATAGCCCGACCATAAAACGTAAGTGAAATTTATTCACAGGCGGGTGCTATGAATAAATGCCACTTTAGACACGCCATTCGAGCTCTGACAATTTTTTTTGTAGTGTGCCAAATCGCAGCACCATTGATGGTATATATTGTTACAGGATTTCATAGATTTGACGAGCAAGTGGGCGTGCATCCAGTCCAGCTCGATAGTCCGCCTGTACGGCATCACGCTGAGCTCGCCCACCGCCATGGTGCTCGAGTTCATGCCCTATGGACCCTTCGATGTTTACTTGAGGTAATTATTGTTGTTACTAATGAAGATATTGAGTGTATAACTTTGGAAGGTTCGCTGATTTTGGTTGCCGTATGACGCCTCCAATATGTCAGAGACTCAGAGATAAGCAGACCTTGTATAGTATATTGTATGCTCACAGCACACATATCAACGAATCATACCTAACGGTCTCGTTGCGAGCGGTTCAGTGTTCGTTGTATGAGACTCCCTACTGCAATCCACACTGAGGCTCAAATTACATGCGTCCGCGCGACCTAGCGGTCCGGCCGCTACACCACCGAGATCCCAAATTATTATGTGGTTGTGCATCAATTTATTGAAAAAGCCGTGCTACCGCGCTGCTTTGATCTTGATGTGTAGCTCGCTCGATCACGCGGACGCATATAATTCGGCTCTAAACGTAAATGTAACGTAAAAGGCTCGTTTCGGGACAGGCTCTAACCGCGCTTACGCCTCATAAAGCACTTGAAATACTCAATATGTAATAACTTTTCCAGGGAGAACGAGGAGCGCATAAAACCGCTGCAGCTGAAGAAGGTTGCTGCGAGCTTAGCGCGCGCGCTGTGGGACCTGTCCGAGGCGGGCGTGGTGCACGGCGCGGTGCGCTGCCGCCGCTTGCTGCTCGCCGCGCACCAGACCGACCGCCTCGTGGTCAAGCTGGCCGGACCCACGCTGCGCCCGTACACCGCCCACGAGTGAGTACACCGACACACTAGAGCGAGTCTAGCGCGCGCTGTGGGACCTGTCCGAGGCGGGCGTGGTGCACGGCGCGGTGCGCTGCCACCACCTGCTGCTCGCCGCGCACCAGACCGACCGCCTCGTAGTCAAGCTGGCCGGGCCCACGCTGCGCTCGTACACCGCCCACGAGTGAGTACACCGACACACTAGAGCGAGTCTAGCGCGCGCTGTGGGACCTGTCCGAGGCGGGCGTGGTGCACGGCGCGGTGCGCTGCCACCGCCTGCTGCTCGCCGCGCACCAGACCGACCGCCTCGTAGTCAAGCTGGCCGGGCCCACGCTGTGCCCGTACACCGCCCACGAGTGAGTACAGACCACAGACATAGATCAAGATAGATACCGCATGTCGCTCCATTTGTTTGAAAACGAGTGTGCCACTTTTTTATAGCTACACATTTGTGTCGTACCGATGATAAGAAAAGTGCCCATTATCTAGGCCAACGTTTCTATTTGAATTTCTACAGCTCAATACGGCACTTTTAGGCATTTAGGAATTTTTAAAATTCCGATTGACGTCCGATTCCGCTAGCAGACTAAGAACAGACTTTCGAAAGACGAGCATTGCTCGCCGTTTGGGAGCACGATATGGCACGCGAAGTACATACACATGCGGTATCTATCATGATCTATGTCTGTGGTACCGACCATTTCAACTGCCTTGTTTATGAGCTTCAACCAATGGCTGGTCAGAGTTTTTATATTGCCGTTTAATGATGAAAGTTTACGTGTCAAACTCACAATCCATACTTCCATACTATATTATAAATACGAAAGTATGTCCGTCTGTCTGTTACCTCTTCACGCCCAAACCGATGAGCCGAATTTGCTGAAACTTAATATGGAGATACTCGAGTCCAGGGAAAGGACTCTAAAGTATCTCCAAACCGAATTCCAGCAAAACGGGTCGGGTTCAGCAGTCTAGGTGTGAAGCGGTAACACAGACAGATTAACTTTCGCTTTTTTATATTAGTATGAATGTAAATGAAGGTTCACATGTTCAAAATTGTAATGAAATAAACTATATATTTTCTGTTCCCAGCGTACACTGGATGCCAGTCGAGTTCTTTTCCGACATGAATCTTGCCAAGCGGTCGGTGGTCGGCGACATATGGGCGTTCGCGACGACGCTGTGGGAGATATTCTCATACGGACAGTCGCCTACAGAGACTAACCCGATACTGACGGCTAGGGTAAGTAATAGTTTGAGATATTTAGAAATAAAAGCTAAGGCTGTTTAGTGTTTATAGCTAAGGCTGTCAGGGTTGATTGAGGTAACAAAGCATTTGCACTATGATCAAGCTACTGATTATAATGAACAAGTAAATTAATTTTTTATAAAGTTAATTTCCGTTTAAACCATAAAGTTAATATACCTAGCGGAATAGAGCAACAATCTCGAGCTGTCAAACGAAACCGAAATTGGTTTCATCTGTGTGTAAAAATATGTGTACGTACTACGTATACACTTACACAAGCATGATTGAACATGATTTCTATGAGATTAAATTGTCAACGTGCGGCACGTGCCGACTGGACGTCAAAAAAAGAGTGCTGCTGTCATGTATCGCACGTCTCTTTTTACCACGCAGTGTTTACTGATAGTGACATCTCCCTTGCTCAGGCCTTTGTTTCTCTATTCCGCTAGGTATATTAACTTTATGGTTTAAACACCTGTTAGCTACGAGCACTTCACCAATACAAACCTTGATATCATTAATTCATTTAGCTATAGGAGCAGCTGTATGTGTGCTTTGTGCACACATACAGCTGATTTAATGATAACTTGATTTCAATTTAAAGATTTTGCCATAACAACTATACATTTTCTGTCAATAATAATTCAGTTCATAATAATTCGAGTGTGTTTGTAACTTCTCTTTCTCAACAGAGTTACGAAATGGGCGAGCGCCTGATGCGGCCGTCGCGCTGTCCGAGCGAGGTGTGGGCGCTGATGCGGCAGTGCTGGTGCGCCGACCCCCTCCGACCGCAGGAGATCATGCGAGACATGAACCATATGCTGCACAGAGGTGAATATGATGTATACAGGTGATAGAATTGCAGTCTGCAATAAATACAAACGAATGTACAATCAGAGAAGTTGATTCCTAGGCAGAGTGCGGACCTAAGTAGTTTGGTCCAGTTGTTTCAAACCCAGCCGATAGATCACAATTAAACTTGAATTGACACGATCCGACCAAATGACGTTGGTCTGTCAACTGCCTAGGAATCTATTTATTCGATAGTACTTACGCACGTACACAATAGATGCACGCACGTACGCAAAGTCGTACGCACACATGACTTATGAGTACGCACATATAGACGCACACGTGCACGCATTGCAACGACCATACGTATGACGTATGTGTATGTACAGTGTACATACAGCTGTAACATAAATATAACGATTCGGTTTAGTTTTGATTTTTACCAGCTACGTTTTTATTATTCGAAACTGTTGAGCGTTGAGTCTCGAGCATCATATTGGCAGTATCCCTTATGTTAATTAACGTTATGTTACAGAATACGTCCCATTGCACGATTATGAGGAGCCAAGGATAAGTTTGGACCATATGGAGCATGCTGACACGGTTTCTAGTAAGTTCAAAATATATATTTTTATTTATTCTAAACTCATAATTTTTGTGTAGGCTTTTTAATGTATGTTTATATTTAATAGCCTACTCTGGAGTAGGACCACTTGACTAATACATTATTCTGATTACTTTATTATTGTACTCTTTCCCAGGTGATAGGTTCATACCGAGTGAGCTGAGCGACGCGGGCAGCAACAAGTCACTCATATCGGTGGACAGCAGTGTCCCATCTATGAATGGAACGCTGTCAGACCAGTATGATAACCCGGTAAGAATTTATTTTCTTAGTTTCTACTAAGTCCCTTCTATCTCTTTCTATTAATTAATAAAATAAAATATTATTAATATTATACATGGGCATTGTCCGGTTGTCAATTACAGATAAAATCGGCCATTGACCACCGGACCACCGGAGAAATATACTTCTTTTTAAATTTACATTAAACTACTATCGTGTCGCCTTAACCACTGTCCAAGTTTCATAAAAGCGTCAATTTATAACGAATAATCATAATGACCTAGAAAATATTAAGCTAAGTACGAGGGCTGCTATTTATGTATCCGGAATTAAAAAAACACATATATTATTTAATATGGTTTTATTGCTTTTCAAAATATTCGCCGCGATGATCGACACACTTTTGCATACGCTGGAACCAATTTTCATAACACTTTTTCCATTCTGATTGAGGTATCTCCAAAACGTGCATTTTGAACGCATCAACAGCCTCTTCGCGGCTCGAAAAACGTTGACCACGTAATTTGTTCTTCGCGTATGGAAATAAAAAGAAATCGTTAGGTGCCAAATCAGGGCTGTACGGCGGATGACCAGTCAATTCGATCTTTTGACCCTCCAAAAACTGAGTTGTTTCAGCTGAGGTGTGACAGCTAGCATTGTCGTGATGTAATATGATTCTGCGTTGTCGGTTGTCCTTTCTTATTTCTTCAAAGACTTCTGGTAAACATATGGTCGTATACCATTCAGAATTAACCGTTTTACGATTCTCTAATGGCACTGTAGCCACATGTCCATTAATTCCAAAAAACAGGCGACCATTTGCTTCAAAGTACTTTTTGCACGAGTAACTTTTGTTGGTTTCGGCTCATCTTGGAACACCCACACCGTTGACTGTTGTTTAGTTTCGGGGTCATATGCATAGATACAAGATTCATCACCTGTGTAGATATTATAAACGGCTTTTGACGTACCACGGTTGTATTTTTTTATCATTTTTTTGCACCAATCGACACGAGCCCGTTTTTGATCGATTGTCAAGTTGTGCGGAATCCAACGCGAACATATTTTTTTTACAGCCAAATGTTCGTGTAATATCTTATGTATGCTCGTCATACTTATGCCTAAGGACGCCTCTATCTCGCGATATGTAACATGACGATCACGCATTATTAGTTCCCGCACAGCATCTATATTTTGTGGGACAACAGCTGTTTTTGGGCGACCTTCTTTATTTTCATCCGTGAGCATAGACCGCCCACGATTAAACTCACTGTACCAGTGATAAACAGTGGTTTTTGATGGTGCTTCATCTCCAAAAGTTGCGGTGAGTTGAATAAAGCACTGTTGTTGATTTAGCCCACGCCGAAAATCGTAGTAAATCATTGCACGAAAATGTTCACGCGTTAAATCCATGGCAAATGAAGACACGCAATTTTCAAAATGACGCCACAATGGAAAAATAATTGACAGTCACATGAAACAAAATGTATTCTTCAACCAAAGAGTTCTATTTTCAAATGTTGTAATTACTTTTTAAATATTGTTGTTGTAAGTGGCCAGTTCCGGATACATAAATAGCAGCCCTCGTATCTCACGTAGTTGTAGACACATTATGTTACATTACATTCAATTCTGATTCACCTTTCCACCAGTTCGCGGACAACAAGAGCTCCCGGTCGCTCGAGAGCATGAGCGCGCTCGCGTACGCTCTGCGCTCGGGGCGCGCGTCCGTCGAGCGTACCGACCGCGGCGAGCGGCGCGGCAGCGACGACGAGCTGAGCTGCAGCGCGCCGCGCCTCATGGAGAGCATCGTGTCGCAAGGCAAAACCTACCTCGTCACCGTCACTAAGAAGATCGGCAGCGTGAGTACACCTCAGTTTAGTCACTGCTGACAGAGTACGAGCGCGCTGCGTATGCATTGCGTGCACCTCGAGCGTACCGACCGCGGAACACCTAGAGGAACTTTTAAAAGTTAGGTGTTCGATATTATTCTATTTCTACAATATCTTTTCGACATATGTATAAAATTGATTTGAATATTTTTAGTGTAAAACATATTTTTGTACATGATTATAATTTAAATATATATTTGCATGCTATTTTATACATAGCTAAAAGTGTTAGATCTTAAGAAAATAATCATTACCACCTACTGTATTCACCACTTTTATAGCAAATAAACGAATTGAATTGAATTGAATTGAATTGACACAGAACACGGCGAATTTGAAAATGCAGACTTTATTACACCACCATAAAGCGTACTATGTTCCCGCGTGATAAACTAATTTCAGCGTAACAGAATTAAGAGGGACGTCTAGTACGATTATAAATGAGATTTAGTTTATGACAATTGAACAATGTGTATTATATTATTATATATTATACTAGCTGTCCCGGTGAACTTCGTGTCACTTTAAAACCTTCCTACTTCTACGAATATTTTGAGACTAAAATTAGCCCAATCCGTTCAGCCGTTTTCGAGTTTTAGCGTTACTAACACAATTGGAAATCTGTTTTTATATATATATATACAGGGTGTCAAAAGACCGCTTCCGATAACTTCGTGGGGTTATTATAGGGCATGAGATATATCCATTGGTGCAAGAAATTTTCATGTAATTGCCAGTTTTTAAAATAGTCAAAATTTTCAACACGCAATGTATAATGCGTGCAGTTAATGCGCGATAATATCGCCCGCCGCCGATGAATGAAACCCCGGGCCGAGCCGGCCCCCCCGCGCCGCCCGCACCGAAGACCGCGCGCGCGGCTCTGCGCTAGTCATGAGTTAAGACAAAACAGCTGATCGTGGTGTACCCTATACCCTAGCCCGTAGGTAGTGAATAAACCACCAATATTGTAATGATTATTAAATTACAATAGTTTTCACGATTTAACAAAATGTTACAATTTATTAATTACCGTTTCTCAGGTTTTTACTCAAAAATACTCAGTTTTTACTTCCGGCCAAAAAGGAAAAGAAATCATAATTCACATCCGATCATCATCCGATTTACACATCTGTAAAAATACATACACAGTTACCTACTGCACCTATCAATACCTATCAATGGAAAACATACGTGATAACATGTTCACTGACCTGTGATCAGCTGTCTGCTTTTATGAAATGCAGTTCGAACTGTGCTCCATGATCCATCTAACTCGATGTAGATTGCAGAGTTATTCAACACTTAACAAAAGTAATTACAGGAGACATTCCAATTCTTTTAACACTTTTTATTGCACGATAGTGTGGTTTAAACCACACTATCGTCTATCGACGACGATGTTCACCTGTTCCTTAAAGCATCGCACATTCATCGGACGTATCTTGTCACGGCCCGTTATTAATTACAAACATAAAAAAAATAGTTAACAATACACAAAACAAGCAATAATATGACAACATCTAAACGTAAAATTACAAAACTTAAACAAAAACGTCACAGTACCTACACCAGCACGGCGCGTGTTAGACAGCCGACTGAACAAAATTGAAGAAAAAACTTTGTAAAATAATAGGGATGTATCCCTGTGCAATGTGAATATTTTGAGTAATCGATAATTTTTTTATCGATAAATCGTATTAATTGTTTTACATACGAGTACGTATTGATTACTGTCAAACTAAAAATAAACAAATACCTACTCAATATTAAGAAAAGCGACAATAATTAAAAGTTATTTAATTAATTAGGTATTAAAGTATTTTAGACGCGCATAACGCGTACCACGGTATAACAATCACTTTATCACGATAATGTAGGTATCGAATTTAAAAAATGAGATGAGATCTACTAAATAATAGTTATAATTTTTATTATTTAATGGTAATTTAAATATCGACTAAATAGTATTGAATTTATAGGGTACAACACTTAGATTGTCCTTGAAATGGATTAGCGACACGTGCGTCGGGCACCTGCAGAGCGGCGCGCTTTGTCGGCGCCGCGATCAAAGCAAGCCGCCGCCGTTCGGTGTCTTTTGACTACTTCCGAAAGTCGATACACGACGAACATTATTTCAAAAATTAAAATAGGTTTTTTAATTTAGTAGCCATTTGAGCATTGAGGTAATAGGTTGTTAGAGTTGTTAGGAGATAAGTTTGATTTTTTAATAATTACTTCAAGTATCAAAACGTGGTAGTATTGTGTAAAGTGTTAATAATTGATTATTATTTCAGTTGTAATAAAATACTTTGTGGTGTGATACATTTCGTTAACGAGAAGTTTTTTTGACGTTCTTGGTGGTGACTGGTCTTATTGCTTGGTATTAAGGACTATTTTCAAAATGCATAAAGAAGTAAGAACACTTGAACTCAACATTTTTCACGTAAGTTAATTGCCAGTTTTATGTATGAGGTTTTTTCGTGTATCATCTGTTATTTCGATTGATAAGTGACGATTGCGGATAAACAGTTCATCCGCATAGGTTTCGTTACTTACGATGAACTTTTTAACGAGTCTAATAATCTTAGAAGTTTGCCATACTGTCGTAAGTTGTTACACATGCACAGACAGTTACTTACAGTTTTCTACATGAGCTACCATTAAACTCTTAACACTGCAAGTAGCTTAGATGAGAGGTCAGAGGTCAGAGTTCTAAGTTCCACGTCATGGTGACCTTCATGGGTTTGAAATTGAAAAGACACCACATACATTAGGGTTTCTGTGTGTTCTGTCGTAACTCGTAGTGTATCGTCATTCGTCGCATACGACCTTTCGACTTAGCGTGCGTAGGCCGGAGCTAACAGCTGATTAACGCGGTCAACGTTCTCGGGTTTGTACCTACTCGGAACACGAGAACGTTGACCGCGCGCTTGCAAATGCTTATTGGGGTAAAAATAATAAAATTTAAAAAAATATTTTAAAATATTTTTATATGTGGTTTATTATCATGTTTAAAGGGTTTTAATTATAAAAAAATAAAGAATAAAAAATTAAAAAAAATAAAAAAAAAATTAAAAAAAAATACATATTTGTTATCAGAAAATGAACACCCATCCCATATATATATATATATATATATATATATATATATATATATATATATATATATATATATATATATATATATATATATATATATATTTATTTATTTGAAAAACATTGTACAGGGCAACTACGGCCACGTGTTCAAAGGGTGGATGGAGTGCGACAACCAGGAATCTCAGAGGAAGGAGGTGGCCGTCAAGAAACTCACGCGACAGGCTTCCGAGAGAAACGGCAGTTTGTACGAGGACTTTAAAAACGAATTGGAAATCATGAAGGTGTGTAGTTTCTGTTATACATTATCTCCTTTATTTATTAAACAACAAATATCCGCTTTCAAAGAATTGTAACGATTTCCTAATATTAATTTAATAAAGAAAACGTATGAAGTTTATGTCAAAATCCCATACTAATATTATAAATGCGATGGTGTGTGTGTGTCGGTCTATCTGTCTGTCTGTTACACATTCAAACCCAAATCGCTGAACCAACCATAAATATGTGTTACTTTTTACAACGTGGTTATTAATTTTCGTTACAAGAAATCAATCCATCTGATTCTACTTATTCGCTTTCGATATTTGAGTTACATCCCTAGAGTACATTGTAACGACGTACAATTATTGAGATCAGAATTTGTTTATTACGTTTAGAATGGTTTATCAGTAAAAGCAAATCGTTAAATAATTCGTATTGGTCATATTTACTGTTCACGCCCGATAGTTAGTTTGCTATTTTTATCTATCGGGCGTTTGATTATTTAAGATATTTTTACGTGTATAATTATTGTAGAATTGATGGTAGAAAACTATTTCGTTTTGTCATTTTTTTAACTGCGACTTTCGCTTCAACACAAGTTAAATATTGTAATAATTCAGATTATATCTTCTAAATTCATTTTTCGAGTTTCTTTTGGAAATTCCATATCGTTCCCTACGAGACGAAACATTTACAATAAATATGTAATCGTAATTGAAAAGAGTAAATCAATTGTGCAGTTATAACAAAACGAAAATATTTATTTTTTATGCACGTCGCTACAAGGTTACGTAGTGCAATTTTGATGAACTGTCAAATGTGACCTATTAAAATGCCCCGACTATAAAGAGAGTGTTGCTAAGTAGGTACTGCATACAAACATATTAAGCAAAAAATGTCTGGTGCTCAGCGGGTCTGGATTAAACGAATCTGGCAACTTTTTCGGGATAACACAACTTTTATTAAATCAATATTTTACGGACAAAATAACTTATATATCAATTCAATCTACCCCACAGTCCCTACAACATGTGAACATAGTCGAGATCCTGGGCTACTCGTGGGACCACGGCTCGGACGTGCTGATCGTCATGGAGTACCTTGAGGAGGGTTCACTCAACTACTACCTCAAGTTCCAGGGAGACAAGTTGAGGATATCGCACCTGCTGAAGTACGCCAAAGACATTGCTACGGTGAGTTAAAAAAAAACGTAATTACGAAAAAAATCATTGTAAGAGTTGCTCGAGTACGCCAAAGACGTTGCTGCGGTTAGTAAAAAAATAGATAAAACGTCATTTCAAATAAAAAAAACCGTTGCTGTTATTAGCGTGAATACTGAAAATAGAGTATGTATAGTCTGTCAAAAAAGTGAAGAAATTAAAAAGTGGCAACATCGTAGTGTCATCTCTTTTTTCTTAGATTGATTTGAAAGGGATGACACTACGAAGTTGCCACTTTTTAATTTCTTCACTTTTTTGACAGACAATAATTATGTGGTTGTTATTTATCTGGTCATTGGATAGGATACGATATATTTGTATATCTGCTTAAAAAATACAATCTTTGTCCTAACGTTATACTATACTACTGATAAATTTCCAGGGCATGGACCATGTATCGGCCAAGAACGTGGTACACCGAGACTTGGCGACTCGCAACATCCTAGTGGTAAACAAGTACCACGTGAAGATATCGGACTTTGGCCTCGCGAGGATCATACCTAAGGAGGAGAACGCTTATAGAATCAAGACTGAACGATTGTTGCCTATTAATTGGTATGTAGAATATTTTGGTGGCTAACCTTGGCTTTTGGATCGGAGGTCGTCGGAACAATGATAAAGCAACAAAATGTTTTTAAGTTTAGTTTGATGTATCAGATACGCATAATATAATGTTGGTCCTATGACTGACTCGAGTACAGACGTGTACCCTCGGTTAAAACATCGATATTTTTTTAATCGTTACAGCGCGTCCAAAAAAGCATACTTTGCTGTTCCAAAACTGTAGACGCTAAGGCCAGTAGAAGTATGAGAGCGGTTAATTAATTTCTTCCTGTGTAGGTACGCGCCGGAGTCTGCTGTGGAGCCGTGGCACTTCTCCAGCAAGAGCGACGTGTGGTCGTACGGCGTGACCGCCTGGGAGATATTCACGCGCGCCCGCCACGAGGTGCCGCGCTTCGACGTCGAGCGGCCCCGCGAGCGAGCCGCATGGTGAGTTGGACCTAATTTTTATAGTAATAAATGCTGATTTTATGTAGCAGCCGACGTCAAATACTGATGGCCTTGATTGAAAAATGTTAACAAGTTTTTAGTGTATTCTGGACAGTGGACATGTACAAATTGATGCAGTGCTGAGCCACCGCTGGGATTCAGATATATTGATTCAGAATTCAGATTTTTGAGAATTCAGATATACTGCAGATGTTCGCTGTACTTTCAATTAGTACAGAGATCCAAAAGTAGACTGCGGACTACTTACGCTACTTGTATGTACGCACACAACTTTACGTCAGACGTACGTATCAGAGAACGTACGAACACGCATTTACTTACCACACACAAACATTAACACAGTTAACATTTCTATTATATACTTCGTTCACAACCCCTTAAATACGACATTCACCTTTAAGAATGCAAAGTTATTTTTATATTCCCTATTTCAGCTTCCAAATACCCGAAGGCTGCCCGTCGGAGATCTTCAGACATCTGATGAAAGACTGCTGGGCGCTAGACCCCAACATGCGGCCCAAGTTCATCGACCTAGTGCACATGTGCAAGCGGTTCCTGGACGAGTACAAGTGAGGGAACCGAGGATAACCAGGAACCAGGGTTAACCAAGAACAAGGGATTATACCAGGGCTGGATTTATATTTTTTATGAGTATAGGCTACTGTAATTTTGTCGCCCCTATGTACGAACCCTGCCGCCATGCTAGGACGCTGCCGCCCCCCCCCTGGGACGTCATAGGACGCTGCGGTTCATAGGCCATGGCCTATACTGCCTATACATTAATCCAGAGCTGGATTATACCCAGGAAAGTTGTAGAACATGCTATAGCATGTGACGTGACTGTTTTAAATATGAAACGGCTAGGCGATTTGATGCTAAGTATCACACCTATGGGCGAGAGATTTGATCTGCATATTTCTGTTTTACGTATGCATGCTTACTGCCGCATTCAGAGAAGAATATTAATTACTTAAGTGTATCTAAATGAGTTTGAGAGGTATGGGGCTTATATCAAAGTCTTCATTTATTTACAGTTAAGTAAGTCTCTAAGGCCGGTATAAATAGTCAGTACTCAAGATGCGTCTCGGTCTCAAGACACGGTTCAGGCTCTGTGATTGGTTGGCTGTCAAAATTTGGACCAATCACACAGCCGAACCGCGTCTTGAGACCGGGTCGCATCTAAAGTACTGACTATTTATACCGGCCTAAGTGCGGCAGTTCGTGTTTTCTTGTTGACTTACATCATAAAGTCTCAATATAAGTGACACTGACTTTTACCTAACTTTAATATGAACATTTTGTACTCTAGCATAATGCGTTTTAAACGTATTTTGTGATGAAAGTTGAAATATAGTGGGACTAAAAGTGACGAATGAAGTAATTTTCAATTTAGATTTAAAAAATGTCGCTTTATAGTTGTTTGTTATTAACTTATTATATTGTGTATGTATTTCGTGGCTTATTAATCACACTTAGATTTTTGACTATTCGAATCGAATGTTTTTACTCAATTTTAAATATTGGACCAATGATGCAAACTTTGTTTGTTGCAAGATTGGATAAGCATTGCATAAGGCTCAAAGTAATTTAGATTTACGCTTTTTTAATCAAGTTTCATCGTAGTTTCTATTTAAATTATATTTATGGTAATTAAATATTTACACATTGATTACTTGATGGTGTTAAGTGAAAGTGCTCATTTTAAAATGAATAAATATTGAATTTAAAATATCTAGTTATACATCGAGCGTTTAATTAAAAATAGTAAATGTGAGCCATTTTTGTACAAAATACTTACACCCGTTTCTATTACTACCTAAACTCCTCGGTCATCTTGCCTTTGTATGGCACATTGGAAATGTCATGTGACAGACAAAAATGCCGAGATATAAAACCTGTAAATAATCATTCACTGTTGTGCCGAATCGTGCGGCACAGACGCAATATAGTATCGCCCAATTATAATGCAGCGCAGTGTTTTGACGTAACTTTTCTTACACATTACCACTCTGTTGATTGCATGCTCGATGCTATGCTTCTCGTTGCTCTTACTAAAAAATTGACATTGTCAATTGTTCGTTATGGTAAATTTTCTATCTTTAAAGGCACGCAAATGTGTATATTATGTGAAAAAAGTTTTTAAAATTAAAACTCGTATCTGACGTCTGTTTTGAAATAAAATAAGTTTAATGTTTGTTTAACTGAAGTTGAATACATATAGAAGTTACATGAACATTTGTAGGCTATTAAAACACGTTGCAAATATCACTCTTGAAATGTTATCTCGCTACACTTTTATAGAACTGCAGTATGGAGAGTAACATATCGGTTTTCTGGCATATTTATGTTTTCATCGCCATATCTGTTGGCTTGTGTCTTTGTTTAAGGCCGTAAGTCTAAGTTTGTGTCCTTGGCTAAGGCCATACATGTTGGCTTGTTTTTAAACTATTTCTGACGTAAATGTGAGCGAGGCTATGAAGAGTAATGCGACTTATTTAAGGGCCTGTTTCACCACTTCCTGATAAGGCTATCCACCAATTAACTTGACAGATCAAGTATGGAGAATCCGTCAAAAAAGTTGTGAATAGCCTATTAGGCATTTTATCTGAAAGTGGTGAAACAGGCCCTAAATGTCATATTATTATTCACCGCACAATAAAGGAGTATAATAGCGCATCCATTAGGTCGATTTACATTAACATTTAGATAAAAATATTATAACTATTATTATGAAAATAAACGAGTGTTAATTATATTTGAGATATTTGCGAGAGTCGGTGGTTCCTCGATGCATTTGCCTTATTTTGTGCTGTAGCTGTTGTAAATATTTGTTTTAGTGCAATCGTATGTGTCTGGAAACGGTCTATGGGCGGATTTGATTTCTTTGGTATAAAGGTCACAGCACCCGTAAACTCGGAAAGGGATCGGCACCGTATCGCCTCGAGCCGTTTAATATTGTTTGTATAACAATATTAAACGGCTACTGCAACGCACACTAAGCGGAACCGTAACGTAATCGCCTCGCCTCGGAAGGGGACAGCGGTCGGCGAGCCGTAAGCGAGGCGTCACCTAGCCGTAGCCGAGTTTTTTTTAATTTTATTAAATAAGGGGGCAAACGAGCAAACGGGTCACCTGATGGTAAGCAACTACCGTCGCCCATGGACACTCGCAACATCAGAAGAGCTGCAGGTGCGTTGCCGGCCTTTTAAGAGGGAATACGCTCTTTTCTTGAAGGTTTGCAGGTCGTATCGGTCCGGAAATACTGCTGGTGACAGTTCGTTCCAGAGTTTTACAGTGCGTGGCAGAAAGTTGCGCGAAAAACGCACTGTGGAAGACTGCCACTCATCAAGGTGATGAGGATGGTATGTTTTTCGCGTGGGACGATGGCGAAAAGTTGCAGGTGGTATGATTCCGAACAATTCCTCAGAGCACTCCCCGTGATACAACCGATAGAGGATGCAGAGTGAAGCTACATCTCGGCGTAATTCCAGGGGGTCCAAGCTGTTTGAAACACTATGGCAGTCAACAATTAGAGCAGCCCTTCGTCGTTGGATACGATCCAGAGGGAGCAGTTGGTATTTTGGCGCCCCTGCCCAGAGATGAGAACAATATTCCATAAGAGGCCGAACCTGCGCCTTGTAGAGTTGTAGGCGTTGGTCCGGACTGAAGTACTGTCTCGCTCTGTTAAGAACACCAAGCTTCTTCGAGGCTAATTTGGCCTTACCCTCAAGATGATATCGGAACTGGACTTCGCTCGATATGTTGACGCCAAGTATCTCAATGCTAGGGGAGATGGTTAAAGATGTGCCCTCGAAACGAGGATAAACGACCATTGGTGACTGTGTGAAGTGGTGAACGCGCAGACTTGTGTCTTGGTGGGGTTGAATTGGACTAAGTTACGTCCACCCCATTCAGAGACCTTCTCCAATGAATTCTCCACCTTAGACACAAGTTCGTTTCGACTCTCAGTGACATTTTGCCGAGAAATATTAGGGGAGCCGGTATATACAGCATCACCTGTACTATCATCCGCATAGCAATGAATGCCGTTGGTTTGTAACATGTCATTGATATGCAGTATGAATAGAGCATTAACAGACTGAGTTTCCGAGCATTCGCCGTCAACTACGACCTTTATGCTTCTGTCTGCTAAGAATCTAGTGACCCACTTACATAATTTCTCGGGCAGCCCGTATGATGGAAGCTTTGATAGCAGCGCTTTATGCCAAACCCGATCAAAGGCCTTCGCAATGTCCAAACTAACAGCCAATGCCTCTCCTTTCGACTCAATTGCCTGAGCCCAACGATGAGTCAGGTATGCCAAGAGATCACCAGCCGAGCGACCCTTACGGAACCCGTATTGTTTGTCGCTTAGCATTCCCTGGCCGTCCAAGTATCGAAGAGTTGACGTACAGGCGCTACTGATATGCTTTGGTAATACGTGCATACGTTAGGTTGACGCCTGGTTGACGCCGAGGCGATACGGTGACGATCCCTTTCCGAGTTGATATGTGTGCTGTGACCTTAATGCACCTTCGCGTTGGCAATCACCTACTTATAAAGGTGCGTAGTCGATCGAAGTCAATTGTAACAATCAGGGTAATCCATCATCGAACGTTGAGAATGAAGTTAAGAATCTCTTAACGTTCGATGATGTATTACCATGATTTTCAGAATCGTGTGGGAATCGATGCCTTAGAATTCGACTCGGTCAGTGATAGATCTTTAATTTTATACCTCTGCAATGTTTAGTTTTAAGTATAATTTTATTTAGTTTAAGTTATAGAGATTATGAAGTTTTATAAATTAATATTTTTTTTCATCTGAGGTATGTGAAAATGATTAAATAATTTTGATAATAATTAACAATGTAATATTTTAAATGAAAATGAAATATCTTGATGAAATGACAAAAGATGTGTTGTCACAATAGCTCTATATTATTATTTATAAAGTACAAAGTTTTAAAATAGTAAATGAAAGCGAATTTTTAACGAAATCGCTTTTGTTAATATGGAGCTTGTTTTCTAATTGTTATTTATAATGCCTGCTACAGACGATAACGGTAAAACTGCACAGTTTGTTCTGTACAGCCGTTACTCCTAATATTTTATGAAGTTACATTAGATGTATAAACCCTCATGTTTGCCATCATGTACCGATCGGAACAGACTAGTATGAAAATATAGTACTATTAGCCTACTGTGGCTAAACTGTGCAGTTCCATCGTTGTTCTCTGTAGCAGGCATAACATACCTCAGAGTCTTACTTGCCCATGTTTAATCGCTTTTATTGTTAAGCGTTAATTCGTAACGTAACGTATTCTAATTCATTCTAAAAAAAAAAAATTGTATGCTGAATTTAACTGCTTTTAACCAATTGCAGAGAGGTGCTGTTTTTAAATATGAAAATTTGAAGCAATTTAAGCCTTTTTAAGGTATTATCAATTGTCTTAATTGTGCAATAAGTTCTCACGAAACATTATCAAAACAATTGTCTTGAAAGAATGACCGGATACGTTACGTTATCATAAAACCAAAGATATTATAAAATTGTTTATTAATTTTTTATGAAAAATAGTTATACGGTTTATATTTTATATTCGCTATAAGTTAGTGTAATAATATGTTGACATTGGTATATTGTATTGCTTATATTTAAGTATTTTATATATAACTAGATGTCCCGCGCGGCTTCGCCCGCGTAAATTAGAAATTTTACAGAATCCGTAGGTACATTTTCCCATAAAAAATATTTCCCCCGTTTTTCCCACATTTTCCTGAGTTTCTTCTGTCGTATTAGTCTTAGAGTAATAATATAATATAACCTTCTCGATAAATGATGAGTCTTACTCGATAAATGATCTATCTAACACTGAGATAAGTTTTTAAATCGGACCTGTAGTTTCTGAGATTGACGCGTTCAAGCAAACATACTCTTCAGGTTTATAATATTAGGTAGATATAGATTTTTTTTAATTATCGCTTGACAAACTCGAGTCTCGATCTAAAAGACTATGAAATGGTATAATATGGTAGTGATGATGATGATGATGATGATGATGAAGAATGTAATTTGCATAGTAGCATATGCTTTCTGTTCTTAAAACAACGCCGAAACTCCCAAACTTGTATCTATAAAGAATCAGGAATTCTCTCAGCACCTTCCGAACCACGGTATACCAGGTATATCTCGGTGCAAAATCTTACTTGTTGGTAGCATATGCTTAGAATACTTCTCACGAAACCGAAGTCACCATATGTTTCCCTATAAGTTTTGAGGAGTTCCCTCGATTACTTATGGATCCTTCATCAGATCACCACTTTTCTGAATATAATACCAAATTGGGATGATACCCTATATACCAAAAGAAAAATTTTGAAAATCGGTTTACAAACGGCGGAGTAATCGTTGAATATAAGAAAACGAACATAACACCTCCCCCATTTTGAAAGTCGGTTAAAATTGTAGCCTATGTGTTATTTATTTAATATTTTAATCAGCACATGAATTGAATAACAAAAATTTTTTCAAATTAATCGTAGCACCATCTGTCAGGACAAACTAAAATTGAAATAGAATAATATTGAATGCGATGATAGCGCCGTCCGCCGGATCTAATGTAAAACATTCCAAAATCAACAACTCCTTATAAATAAGAAATTAATTGAAAAAACATTTTCCAGTAGACCAAACTGTAAATCTAAACCATTCTCGAATCTCCACGAACACACACAAAAAATTTCATCAAAATTGGTCCAGTCGTTTAGGAGGAGTTCAGTCACATACACACGCACACAAGAAATATATATATTAAGATGGAATGTGTTTTACTAAGGATGTGTTTGACCTTAGTCTGTGAAGTCAGTTTGGTAAAGAAATGTATTTCCATCCTTTTATTTTACATATAATGCTCGTTTACTAGAATGAGAAAGAATGTGTTTCTTATCGCCTCGAAGACTTCAGAAAATTACGTTTTTAAGTAACAGATAAGAGACAAAAGAAGGATACATTTTGCTCGGACTAACATAATATTATGTTTAAAGGAAAGTTATTTAAATATTGAATAGACTGATTGAGAAGTAAGGTGCTAAATGATGATGGTACTATTCTGTATACGTGGTCTTAGAATTGACACTTATTAATTTTACCGTAACTTTAAACGTAGCTCATTTCTAAGGCTACTTTATGTTGAATAGTTGTAGAACCGAAGAGTTCGATTTAAAAATCAAATTGACGTATATATAAATATACGGTCGCGGAAGACGGAGGAGGAACATTGATCTATCTTTTGTCTATTTCACTCGCACACGAAACTTAATGCTCTCTCGGTCTATATTGTAACCGTGGGAAAAAGACAGCAATATTCTCTTGCAAGACAGAAAGAAATGAGCAATAAATCATTGTACTTTCTCTGTGTTTTGTGACCGGACCGGTGCTTATACGAATTTGCAATTTTTGAAGCAATTTTTGTAGCAATAGTCTATAGGGTAGTAGTTTTGGCTTATTGACACTCCTTGACTTTGTTCTAGCCATTTTTTATGATAATGCAATCGTTTTTATACCAATTGTCACTAGTTGCACTGTATAGTATAGGCATGTTTACAAAAATAACTTATTAAAAGTTCTATCTGTATTCTCGAGAGAAAAAAGTACATCACCTGTCTTTGTTCTTCCCATCTAAAGTAATGTAGTGTTGTCCTACTTGCGCAGTGTTTTATTGTTACTAAGATTTTAGATAGAAAAGTTTACTTAAATAAGAACGAGACAGGTGCAATATAGAAAAAATCATCTAAAAAAAAAACAATATTGGTACGATGGTAAAAGGTGGAGAAACTAAGGTTCAAAGCAAAATAACTTCTATCATCATGTCAATAAAGGCCATTATGCTCTCAACCTTAGGTACTCCACCTTGCCGTATGTATCCCATATCTGTGCGTTGAGTGTGGTTCTTATTACTTGTTGTATAATTTGTATGACAATTGACATCGAATTAGTTACCAATGTTTGCCACTAGGGGCGCTGTTTCGATGCCACAAATTCTTTTTAACGTCCTGAGAGAAGGGATAAGATTTAAGAACTCGCACTTAGCTTTCTATAATCATTAAAATATGATAACAAAAACATCTTAAAGATTCCTGTTTTGTCAATTTGATGTTGTAAAATATTATGTCAATTGCATGTCGATATAAAAATAATACAAAACAATAGTTACCAGTTTTGAATACAGTCTAAAACGAAATGCTTGTATATAATAATAAAGTGTCGAAAATGTTATATTTAATTAAAATGCCTTGAAAGTCACGACGATCGCTGTAACACTCATGTGTGTAAAGACAGTCTGCGCTCGAATCGACGTTCGAGCCATTGGAATAGGATCCTAGAGTGCTTAGTCAAAATGCATTTGCTAATTTCGATAGCGAAATTAGATTTAAGAAATGTATGGGACTTGAGTCTTGACATAACGCATCGCATATGCCATGACATTAAGCGATGCGTTATGTCAAATCCCATACAAATTTGACATATAACTTCGCTATCGAAACTATCGTAAGCATTTTTAAAAGGGTCGCCCTGCGACAGTTTCGCCGCAACGATCGGCCTCACCGTATGTAGCGGCCTTAACACACTGTTTAGTTGTACGTTTATTTTTATTGTTGTAAATAAGATGAGAGTATATTGTAAGTACTAAGTATTTTAGTGCGCGGATATCGTTCCAATGGAAATTTTAGGATTTTTCGACAATATGAATGTTTGATTATTTTATAATGAATTTATGACAATGTTCTCTTGGACTCGGGATATGTATCCGCCATTTTTATTGCCATGGTTTATAATAAAGAGAATTTAAACTTTTTTATGTTTGATTATTCCATACCATCTCTTTGACCGGAGAAATTGACAGATGACAGCTGGTCCAACAAGGTTATAAATGAACGTGGGCGGGGGCGGTGCTGGTAAAAGAACATGAGGAGAACTCTCATAAATGGCGTTTTTGTATGATGACAGCGTTAGTTCCTTTTTTCGCCACGTGCATTTAAAACCTTGTCGAGCTCTATGGTTATGGTTAAGTATGGCGTCTTGATGGCTTCCATTTTTTACTTTAACCAAAGATTTGACATTTTGCATTGTAGTTAAAGTTACAATTATAGTTAAAGTTAGTTGATGCAACCCACAGATTTTTGAAGTGTGCAACCCAACCTAAGGGTGGGTTGCTTACTTTTACTATAACTTTAACCATAACAAAATGTCAAATGAACTGTCAAATCCCTAGTAAAAGTGCATATTAATGGATGCCATATTTGACGATAACCCTAACCTTAACTATAACTACTCTGGTGCAATCCACCCTAAATTAGTCAGTGTTTTCTTTTCTCTGGCGCTACGGTGCATATACGCCATACTGCACTGCAACCACAAACTGTAGTACCGTAGGTACACTAGTTTAATTTAGCGATCCGGACTTAGCCTGATTAATTATTATAATATACCTACAGTGTAGCGTAAATTAACGGTAACATAAAAGGTACACAGTAAGTATAGTTTTTTATTAGGTATCACAGTAAGCTGTAGGAGTAAGTAGCATCTAACGTTATTGTTTTATTATGCAATATAAGTAATAATTATATGCAATATTTTTTTTTTCATGGAAAGCAACTTCCGTCGCCCATGGACACTCGCTGCATCAGAAGAGCTGCAGGTGCGTTGCCGGCCTTTTAAGAGGGAATAGGGTAATAGGGGAGGGTAGGGTTGGGAAGGGAAGGGAAGGGAATAGAGGAGGGTAGGGAAGGGACACTGATCTCCATTAAACAAGTACGCTGGATCTATGATACCCACTTTTTTTTGTGCCATTTGAAGCGGAATCAGCGCCTCCATTATTAGGGCAGAGAACTACCATTTGACGTAACCATTGATAACCATGTATGTATTTTAATTCTCTATGGCTTAATCGTTCGAATTGTTTTCGTGTTTTTAAAGTATTTTAAAAGGTTTTACGCGATTAAGTAATATATAAATAAGTGGTGGTAGTTCATAGTTAAACTATGAAAGGGTGTATGTTATGCACAGATTACTAGTATATTTTGATGTTATGTAAAACACGGTACAAAAAGGGATGTGGGGTTACATTTCACAAGTAAGTGATTTTTACAGCTCATTTCTACGATATTAAACTTTTATTGATAATATAGGCACTTAAAAATGTGGCACTAATCTTATTATACCGTATTCACCACATATTTACCTTTGTTTTACCGATTTTTGATAAACAATAAAATTCAATAGTGCTGGAGTTTTCTGTCGATAAAACTTATCGATATCTATAATAATTGTATTGAAATCTCCGATAACCGATTTTTATTATCAAATACATATCATGCTATGCTATGCTAAAATAATTGACAGGTTTCCGTCTGACGAAGGAAGACTGGAATTATGGTTGAAAAAAATTAAAAAGCCTGGTTGGCATCCGAAAATTGCTACTACCGCTTGCCGTTACTATTTGAAGTGTACAAACGTTCTCTGTGAAAATACAAGGCGCAAAACTACCATTTGATCGTGATTATGTTTGGAAAATTTATTTCAGCGTCTACTCTTTCTTGACAGACTGTAACTGTGTAACGGTAAGTAATAAAATATTTAAATGTTAAAGTATCGCACATATATTTTTATTATTAATAGGTAAATACCTTACCTACTCCACCACAATAAAAAATGTATTCAAACGTTCCATATTCATTTATGGATCGCATTATCCAATTATTTAATTTCCCTCGCACTTTTGCAATCAGCGCCAAAAATCAAATGAGATAAGTAAATCAATAAAAATTGGCTTGCTAGATCCATAAATAAATAGGGAACTTTTATATTATTACTAGACTTTCTGCGCGGCTTCTCCCACGTAAATATCTAATTACACAGACAAATTGGTCCACAAAAAATAGCCTATATAATCCTTCACGTTATACATTCCCTTGCTCTTTCCACATTTTCCTCTATTTCTTAGCTCCTATTAGTCTCAGCGTGATAAAATATTGTTACGTGCAAGGGTTCGAGGATTTGGAGAGAAAGACCTGGTGACTCTCTTGAAGACTTTATTAACACTGCACTAAACACTAGTTCACAACACTTAGCGCTAAGTCCAAATCACACAAGCACACACTAGGTCCAATCACTAAGCACTATCACTGTCCAAGGTCGTAGCCAAGTCGCAGGTTTCACTGGTTCACTCACTATTGATCACTTGTTGTCGCTCCGAAATCGCCTTGATGAAAGCTCAAAACGAACTGACTAGCCGGGCCTGCCTGCGGCTCTTTTTATATGGCGAGACGAATTCCAGAAAGTTTCCGATTCACGTAAACAAGTAAACAACCGTGGGAACTTTCTAGGAGGCTCGAGCATGTACCACAATAAACATAAACACGTAAACAAATAAACCGGTAAACACGTAAACAAGACACTTCTAGAAAGTTCGAGCACAGTCTATTCTAGTATGTACTAGCGCACCTAACGCCATCCAGTATTGAGTAGGGGATTTCTGTTGCCTGTGTTCCCTCGGTAAGTTTTGCTGGTTTGTCGCTAGATGGCACTACGTGTCCGTATACCATGTTCCGTAACAATATATAAAATGGGCTGTCTAACACTGAAATAATTGTTCAAATTGGACCAGCAGTTCCTGAGATTAGAGCATTCAAACAAACAAACTCTTACGCTTTATAATATTATATGATGAGATTAGTTAGGGTCTAATCACACAGAACACTTATTCCGCTTTGTTACATTGTATTTTTTTATACACTGTAGCACTACTTTGATAATATTAGAAATTAAATTAGAAAATACAATACAACAAAGTTTTCGTTAGAAGCTTATCTTCAGTTTTGTTTTTAGTTTTTCGTAGTGATAACTGGTAAAAATAAATGGATTATAGATAGGTACTGCTACTTCACGTTATCTACGTATGAAATCTTTGTTAATTTATTACGCCTATCTAAATTACGGAGAGGAAGTCTGTAATCTGTAATACAAATATGTAGCGTTTGTATTATTCAATTTAATATTTCTGTCCTAATGGTCGACACTATCTGAATCTGGAAACATTTCATCGATAATAGAAAAGACAGTTGTACATCACTAGTATTAGTTCCAAATACTCCCACTACTGCTATCAGCGCCAATATGGCGACATGATGGCGACTTTCAAACGTCATTTTTACGTCAAATTTAGTTCCTATCCCTAATAATGGGGGAGCTGATTCCGCTTCAAATAGGCACAAAAAATAGCTGTCATTTCAAAGAGTATCATCAGTCCAGCGTACTTGTATAATGGAGGTCAGTGGGAAGGGAATAGGGTAGGGAATTGGGCCTCCGGTAAACTCACTCACTCGGCGAAACACAGCGCAAGCGCTGTTTCACGCTGGTTTTCTCTGAGAACGTGGTATTTCTCCGGTCCGGACCCGGCCCATTCGTGCCGAAGCATGGCTCTCCCACGTATAAGATATAAGATTTAAAGAGATGTTTTTTTAAAAACGAAGGAACACAGTACAACAGTGCGATGAGGCCGATGACTGATAGTATTTAAGTAGAGGCAACACAAAAAATAAAAATACATTCTGCTATTGCGAAAAGAAATAAAATTTCTAGGACGTGCCGGATATGTCACGACATTCACAGCAAACATCGGTTTTGTATAACAATATATCCTTCAAGCGTCTCACACCCTCATTCGATTTTCAGGAAACAATAATAACCTCTGAAGTAATAAGAATTTGTCTACATTGTAACGACGCGTCGTTACAATGTAGACACACTCTTATATATCAAAATGTATTCAAAGATCTTTACATCGTCGCGACGTAAAGATCTTTGAATACATTTTGAAACTGTACAAAATTTTAGAGATTTTTATTACTTCTTTTAGAATATTTTATTTTTTATTTTATTTCTAAGTTCTTCTTTTGTTATTCTTCTGTGTATTTTATAATGGTAGTGTTTTTGTTGCGATAAATTGAATAAATGATTCTTATTCTTATATAAATTTTAGAAGATTAGTTTATCGCGCGAGAACCCGTACATTTTCCAAGATAAAAACATACATTTAATTTTTTTTGTATTCATTTGTTTGTAACATATGCACGTTTCTCTTCTTTACTGCAATCTCTTTTTTTTTCTTCTTTTTTTTTCACGCTGGTTTTCTCTGAGAACGTGGTATTTCTTCGGTCGAGCCGGCCCATTCGTGCCGAAGCATGGCTCTCCCACGTATGAATCTCACCTTTGCCTGGAAGAGATACCTAGTAATAAGGCCGCCATTGAGACACCTAAAAATTTTGTCTTTTTCTTGTATTCCTTAATTTGTATCTTTGTGCACAATAAAGAATATTTTGTTTGTTCATAAAAACATCTATATCTTTTCCCGGTATTCAAAGTAGGTGCCAAATCTCCATACCTTATTTTTGCAATTTTTATAATTTAATCAATAAAAAAATATTATCTGTTTGGGCATGAAGACGTAACAGGCAGGCACCATTCCCCCCCCCCCCCCCCCCTCTGGAAGATTAAAATATATTTTCAATCAGATTAATAAAAGTCAATTTTTATGATTTTTTGTTTCAATATGCCAGACCGACCATCTTCTCAAAACAGGTATGCTGCCCCCCCCTAGCTAAAATCCTGGGTACGCCCATGATTAGATCCTAAGAACCGATAAAAAATACCTACTAAATGTCGGTTAAATGGAGTTGATCCTTTATGATAATGGGCCTGCTCGTATATTTTATGGGAAGCGCATAAGATATTCAAGTTAATCATATGATTTGTTATGGAAACTCAAACGTTCAGATCGTTTGGAATAACAAGAGACGTTTGGTAACTTGTAGTATTTAGGATTATTTATTTTGCTTCTTACATTTTTACAGAAGCACTCGTTCGAAGTAAGAAAAATGGAACGAAGGAAAATAAGTTTTTCGCCGAAAAGTTTTTTGCTTACCCGACTAGTTTTCAGCACATAAGGGGCTAGCTATTTGACCGAGCTTTACTCGTTATTCGATAAAACACGAATAAAATTACATTTTCTAAAAATGATTCCTAGCTAGATCGATTTATCGCCGAAACCCCCTATATACTAAAGTTCATGAAAATGTTCATGGAGCCGATTCCGAGATTTCAATTATATATATATATATATATATATATATATATATATATATATATATATATATATATATATATATATATATATATATATACAGGGTGTAACAAAAACAAGTGATAATACTTTAGGGTGTGTACGTGTTCCCTGTAGAGATTTCACTGTGAAAGTAGCGGCAAGGGCCCGAGCGTCACGAGTTTCCCCATACAAAAGTGAAAAAAATTTGGTCTTTGATATATATATATATACTTATACGAGAATTGCTCGTTTAAAGATATAAGATAAGATAAAGATTTTGGTAATGATAATTTACTAGATGACGCTCGCAACTCCGTTGCGCCAAAACTCGTTTATCGCGCGGGAACCGTACATTTTTCCGGGATAAAAACTATCCTATGTCCTTTCTCGGGACTCAAAGTATCTACATGCCAAACTTCAGCTAAATCGGTTTGGGCGTGAAGAGGTAACAGACAGAATGACGGACAGACAGACACTTTCGCATTTATAATATACATCTATTACTAGATTTTAATATTATAGTGGTCGTTGTTTGCATTATATTTAATTTTGGCAACTTTTTTAGAATCTCAAGGGGTGGGGGGGGGGCAGCTGCCCCTCCCTGCCCTTGATGATTGGAGTGTAGAGAAAGATGAGGATGGGTTTAGAAAACGACGAACTATGAGGTCCCGTTTTGCCCTTTGGGTACGGAGCACTAAAAAGCAATAATTACTTACTTGTTTGTATCGTAGTTTGATTGTATCACTCTAGCGAGTTGTCCTCTTAATTTGTGTGGATTGTACTATGTCGGGACCTTAATCTTCGTACTGTGCAAACGGCTTAAGGCTGTATTAAGACTGCCTGTGCCGGATTACTGTTGTGTACTGTGGGATATCGACCTTATGCCCCACAGTTAAGGTTCAAAATACGTAATATTATGTCCTCGTTTTTGAACAATTTGTTTTTACTCCCATTGTTCGTCTGTTTATTCATGTTTAAAGGTTTTTAGGACGTATTATGTTAATTCGCATTTTGCACTTATCAATATAAACAAAATTTCGATTTTATATTATGTATTTAGGGTAAATCCATCAGCAATATACTTGAAGCAAATATTTCTTGGAATTGCGATAGACAACACATGAGGTAGAGTAGACGGGCAAGGCTTTATACAGAACGTAACAAAACAAAGTGATACCTAATATAGTCCCCTGTATAGAGTTATCTGTGAAGTGGCAGTACAAAAGAGTTGCTTTTTTAAACTTTTGTATTGAGAAATTCAGAAAAAAAATCTCTTTCAGAGCTGTTTGACAGTTAACTTTGTTTAATTGACACATAAACACCCTAACTAAAGTATTAAACACCCTAATTACTAAAGTATTAGACACCCTAACCCTAACAGTGTCGCCCAACAGGCGATAAGTCGCCATTCCAAATTTTTTGTAGCCGCGGAGGACCGCAAAATAGCCCAATTGGCTACTTGTCGCCCAATCTGGCAACCCTGGTGAACAGCAAAGTCACATTCAAAATTGCTGAAAATAAGTGACGTACGACTTTCTTCAAAGGAGAGCTTTTGCTCAGAGCTTAAACAAGCTTTGTAGAGTTAATTTTGAGTTTTATTATATTCGCAAACTTGAGGAACTGCATTAAAAGTTTTATTATGCTTGGAAATTATTAATTAAATAAATAATGGAATTTGTTAGAGGAAAATTAATTGTGGATAACATCTTAACTTTGTCAGTAGAATTAAGTAAGCAGGCAAATGTATGATGTGTATTTTGTGACTGTAAACTGTTCCAAAGTAATAAAAAAATACGTGTAGCACTCAAGGACTGCCGCGGTAAAGCATTGCATAGCATTCTTTATAAACTTAATAGGCAATTATAATTCGCATAGTCGCATGCACACAAACACCGTGCCGGAGTCTGGCAACGCCGCAAAGTTTTGCCGGGCGTAGTGGGGTGTGTTAGGTTTTTTCGTTACGGAATTTCTTGATTCGGTCGTCGCTTTCAAATTCCGCGATATAAGCCATGCGATAGCTTAAAATGACAAGAGTTTAACATTTAATTACCCATCCCAAAAAAGTGAATAACGCGTTTCAAGAACTTTTCACTACCTAATAAAAGTTGCACTGTTAAAATCTATATATACTTATAGATATATAAAACTCAAAGGTGACTGACTGACATCACATGGTGATCTATCAACGCACAGCCCAAACCACTGGACGGATGGGGCTGAAATTTTGCATGCAGGTAGATGTTATGACGTAGGCATCCGCTAAGAAAGGATTTTAATAAATTCCAACCCCAAGGGGTTCAAATAGGGGATGACAGTTTGTATATAATAATACTTCTTAACGCGAGCGAAGCCGCGGGCAAAAGCTCATATATATATAAAACTCAAAGGTGACTGACTGACATGGTGATCTATCAACGCACAGCCCAAACCACTGGACGGATCGGGCTGAAATTTGGCATGCAGGTAGATGTTATGACGTAGGCATCCGCTAAGAATTTGATTATTTGTACCCCAAGGAGTTAAAATAGGGGATGAAAGTTTGTATAAAATAATAGTTGTTAACGCGAGCGAAGCCGCGGGCAAAAGCTCGTTTAATATATAATCCTTATTAAGTACGTATTTATATAATTTAATATAATATTTTATTATATGAAAACTATTCGGATTCATTGTATTGTTTCGACAACAACAAAATCTGTTAAAGGGCAATGACACAGAACTTCTAGGTCATTGCTTCCCGGTTTTCGACTTGGAGAGGTTATTAAAAAGCCATTTTTGTCCGCAATAACTAAATTATATTTAAAAAATCCAAATGCTTTGTCGGTGCTCTGTGTGACACACTCCCATAAAGTTATATCTAGCGGAATAGAGCAACCATCTCGAGCTGTCAAACGAAACCGAAATTGGTTTCACCTGTGTGTAAAAATATGTGTACGTATACACTTACACAAGCATGATTGAACATGATTTCTATGAGATTAAATTGTCAACGTGCGGCACGTGCCAACTGGACGTCAAAAAAAGAGTGCTGCTGTCATGTATCACACGTCTCTTTTTATCATGCAGTGTTACTGATAGTGACATCTCGCTTGCTCAGGCCTTTGTTTCTCTATTCCGTTAGGTATATTTACTTTATGGTCACTGCCAAGACCAACACAAATCTAATCAAGCATATTAAGCGAGATTTTCCACATTAATAGGCCATGCCAAAAATGTATCTACATAATATGTACCATCGAGGAAGTTGATTCCTATGCAATTGACAGACCAACGTTATTTGGTCGAATATGTCAATTCAATGTTAATTGTGATCTGTCAGCTGGGTTTGACGTAACGCATCCAAACTACTTAGGTCCCTGATTTGCATAGGAATCAACTTCTCTGATAGTACATTGTACATAACTACTAAGAAAAGATATTTTCAAATTACACTCCAATGGGGGTAAAATAAAGAGAGAGAAAAAGGAGCTAGTAAAATTAATTGATCAATCGCCAAAATTCGTTTCTCGCGCGGGAATCAAAGTACCTCCATATCAAATTTTTGTAAAATCAGTTCAGCGGTTTGGGCGTGAAGAGGTAACAGACAAACACACTTTCGAATTTATAGTATTAGTATGGATTTTTGATACCAAACGATATGAAATGTTGCCCATTATGTTACTCATCCTATTCTTTCCTTTTAACATTCTCTCCTTTTATTTGAGTGTTTCAACATGTTTTAAATTATTCCGTCTGTTTGGAAGTCTCACTCCTAAAGTTTGAGAATTACGCTCGAACGTTCCAATTGTCTTAAGGAGACAATTGGTATAATTTTATTGTCCCCACTCCCCAGCGCAATTCTACATTGTCTCTGAACCGATTTCGATTGTATATTGTGTGATAATTAAACGAAATTCGTGATACAGTTATTAAATTTGTGGTGCAACGACCTATGTAGTTATTGCCTCCGTGGTCTAGTGGTATAGAGCGCGGCTCTTCACTCGGAGGTCGTAGGTTCGATTCCCACGTTGGAAACATGTTATTTCCAAGTTTGGTTAGGACCTGATTGTCTGACAAGTAAGATAATCCATGCGTCGGATGGGCATGTAAAAAATCGGTCCTGCGCCTGATCTCTCGCCAGTCGTGTCGGTCTTCCGTCCCACTGGGTTATGAGAGTGAAGGAATAGAGAGTGCTCTTGTATACTAGCTTCAAAAAATTAACCAATCAATAACGCTAGTGAATAGATAAACTCCTGGCAGAAATTCTCAGAAACGGAACATCAGTCGTGACTCGTGACTGGTGAGGGTAAGTTATTGGCCATTCTGACATCAATGGCTACTTATCAAGTCGGCCATGAGTCAGCCATAATAAAAGAGAAGAATAGTTGGTTATTGCTAAACATAGACATAACATTATCTTACAAAGTGTTCTCAGTGATCAGTCTCAGTTCCATGTCCAGAACACAGATGCGGGGTCTATACGGGTGACTATGGGCCCTATAGGCTATAGTCACGCGTGTAAACCCCGCATTAACTGCAATTGAAAGAGGATTTTGACATAATAATTATTAATTAATAATCCTTTGATCGTGGATTCTTGGAAATCTATTGTTATTTTATTGTGTCACCGGTGAGCTTATGGGGCCTTGACGGGGTTGTCAATTGATCCCCTATTATAATGGTTTAGGTGTCACACATCGGTGAAAACAAAACTGACGTTAGGTGCCCCTTATATTGGCCTTAGGTGATGTTGGTGAAAACGGGCATTAGTCCCCTGTTCCATACACTATCTCTCAAATTCATTTACATGAAGTTTAACCATCATTAATTGAAGTCGATAAGTGTGGCCTTTAAGGCTAAAAGTCAAGTTAGGTCAGCCAGCGATCAATTCGACCTACCTTCCGGTATATGGGGCCCTTAACAACATGTAACTGATCGGTGAGACATAAAGCTTACTGTAGGGATATTCGATCCCTGAACCCTCTGTAATGAAATTCGTCAATGTGAAATGTAAAACCGGCCAAGTGTGTGTCGGGCCGCGCGCAATATAGGGTTCCGTAGTACCGCTAGTTTTTGATATAATATTTTTAATGGTCAATCAATGCACATTAATTATAACGTGTTTTACACTACGAACAACGTCATCTCAGTTACGTTTACAGGAATTTGAACGAAAAGTTCCTTTATACTTCTCCGAATACAATTTTTTCAGTTGATCGTCTATTATTCAATAACTAATGAAGTCTTCTTAGCCGTGATAGTTTTCCTTTTAAATTCAGCATATATCTACTCCCGTGAATTTTTCACATTTTCAGAAGCAACCGTTTAGCTGGTAGAAGGGGGGGAACACTGCAGGGCCGTCTCTAGCCCATATGACGCCCGTGTGCAAACATTACCCTAGGGACCTCTAGCAAGCGCGCCGTCAAAATGAAATGGGTACAAACTATACAAGTACAGTTTGTCTGGCCGCTTAAGGGTGAGGAGTCCGTTAGTACGGATCATTTATCTTGAAACCACCAGACGAACTATAACAGAACAACAAGTTACCTGCCAAATTTATCCAATACATAACAAACTATATTGTTTGTAAGTAGATTAAATTTGAAGATTTTTTCGGTTTTGAATACCTACCATGATGTGCCCTTGACTGGCTCTATTAACATTCTAAACCCCAAAAAGTACCCATGTTAACATACTCGTATCTATAAAAATGTACTTCATAGAAATGTCCAAATATTGAGTTTTTTCATTCTTATTACGACATCTTAACAAACATTCAATGTTCAACAACATTATATTAAAAAAAGATAACATTTGACAGGGAAGTTCATTAAAAGCGAGGGCCCTATACACGGGTATAAAGTATTTTAAGGAAGGAAAGAGTGACAATTAAGAAAAACATAGGTAACACAAGATTGTGTTTTTTTTAATAATCATTTAATAACTATTTCCCTGCGAGCTGCGCTCGGCGCCCCTAGAACTGCGGCGCCCGTGTGCAACGCACACACTGCACCTAAGGGAAAGACGCTCCTGGGACACTGGACTTTTTCTACTATAAAACTTCATATTTCACAAGTGGATCCCTAAATCGGAAAATAATCTTTGAACACTCATAATATTTTTAAACAACGTATCCAACGACACCCCACATGGTGGGGTGGATTCGAAAAAGAAATCATCCCCGCTTGATGTGCCGTACCTTAATTTTTTTCTAAAAAATGTTATAAGTTGTTGGCGTCTTTAGTATTATGTGCATTCATGCCGAATAACAGCTTTGTAGGTCCTATAGTCTCCGAGCAAAACCGCGGACAGACAGACGGACGGACGGACGGACAGATCGAAACTATAAGGGTTCCTTATTGACTACGGAACCCTAAAAACGAGTCGTTAGCATAAAATAAATGTTTGCAATCCTTTTTATAGGCCATTCTTAAAGTAATTTGCTTCTTTTACTCGGTACTTGTTATGTGCATAATTTGCGTTGATCATAAAACGAAGAAATTATCGCTCGCTTATGCTAAAGTTAGAAGGTTGATTTTTAATTCATTTTTCATTTTCATTTGGCATTTTTTCTATTCCAGTAACGTATAGCTTATCACAAAATGACACAATTCGAATAAACAAATAACTGTCTGATCAGTGTTACAACAGCAATGCAACAGGAATAAATTGTTTCTGCTGTCGACCAGAAATTTCGTATACGAATTTTCTCATTTCTGATCGACTGCCTATTGTTACCTCCCATGATTCTCATGGCTTGGCTCTTTGCAGACTGCAGTCTCACTCGCGCCATGCCATTCGAAATATCCTTCGGGGCATGAGAATCGGGCTCCTGATCTTGTTTATGAAGGATCATACTATAGGTATAGGTAGTTGTTTACCCCAGTTCGAGGCGCAAACTCCGCTCGATCAAATATTTGGCGGTCCGCATATTTCCCCCACATTATGTTCCACTTGACGCAACTTGACGCAACCGCAGCCTGAGAGGACTCAACTTGGAATATGCATGGAATATTGAAACCTACACTAATAAATTAATAAAGGTAAAGTTTTTTTTGTTTGTAGGAGGTAATCTCTGAAACTACTGGTCCGATTTCAAAAAAATTATCACCGATAGAAAGCTGGTGCGTTCCTCAGTGACATAGTCTATATTTTATGTATTATTATTATTTTTCACTCAGAATGCCACACGGGCGAAGCCGCGGGTAAAGATAATAATCCCGTTTATAGGGGATTTAATAAAACCACGAGTTAGAAAATCTATGGTGCGTCGGAGCGTTCAATAAGTTGAGTGTCACTTCGCGTGCGACTTGCGTGCGGCTTTGGTTGCGACTAGGTTGCGACTGTGGGTCCCGGCCCGCAGGGAGTCGGGCTAAGGGCCTGAATCTTTTCCTGTGGGAACGCTCTTTCAGCACCTAATCTTTATTTAACGAAAGCATACAAATCACAAAGTGTTAGCAATATTTTAAAACCAATACAAAGAGCTTATTATTAAACTTAAGTATAGACCATACATTCAACAGTCAACACTGTTTCTTACACAGAACTAATTCTAATAAATTATCATAACTTATGGCCTATGGTGTAGTGCGTCGCCTACAATCTGCCTCCTTAGTGCTAACTAGTTGGCACTACTGTCCTGTGGTGCCAGTAAGGCGACGCGCGTCACAGGTCTGCGCAGCACACCGGTGCGTGTACGCACATCAACAATGCGGACTCGTCCGTCGCGGCCCGCGTGGGTCGCGCTCACAACCCCATGTCGCCAGCAGTTACATTCTATATTGGGTTCGACTATGATGACGTAATCGTTAACCTGTAACTGTCTGGACTCAGTAGTCCACTTTTGACGTGGTAACAAAGTTGGCAAATATTCTTTAATCCAGCGTGCCCAAAACATATCAGTGAGTCGCTGTGCTACTCGCCAGCGTTTTTTCAAATTTAAATCCGAATTATCGTATTTACCGAATTGTGGTAATGATGATGAGGAACCGATCAAAAAATGGTTGGGCGTCAGAGCCTCGGGATATTGCGGATCATTCGAAACATATGTTAGGGGTCGACTATTCACTAACGATTCTACTTCAGCTAAAACTGTTAGAAGAGTTTCAGTGTGGGGTGCGCGCTCTTTTAAAATTATCTTTAGAGAGGACTTAACCGTTCGGATCATGCGCTCCCATGCTCCTCCCATCTCTGGGGCCCCAGGGGGTATGAACCTCCACTCTACACCGCGGATGGATCCTGCCTCCCGTATAGCCTCCTGATCCAGCTCAGATAAGCTACGTTTCAGCTCCGCGTCGGCACCGCGAAGGTTTGTGCCGCTATCCGACATAATTACCTGTGGCATACCTCGACGTGCAGCCATTCGTCTCAGAGCCATTATTGTGGAGTCAGTCGATAAATTCTCCGTCATCTCTATGTGTACGGCCCGAATAGTTAAACAGGTAAACAACATGCAGTAACGTTTTTGTCTCGTTCGACCTACAGTGACCTCGAGTGGTCCAAAAAAATCTACTCCGCTGTAACTAAAGGGACGTCTATTATGTTGTAGCCTAGCTTCCGGTAGGTCGCTCATACGCTGAGGCTGCGGAATCGCGCGCCTATACCTACAGAATAAACAATGAGATGCTACAGTACGAACCGTCGGTCTGAGCTTTAAAATCCAGTAGCGCTGTCTCAAATTGTTCACGACGAGCTCATTTGCACCATGTAGTGCTTGTCTATGAAAATGTTCTACTAGTAAGCGAGTGATTCTATGTTTTCCCTCTAGAATGACTGGTCTTCGCGAGTTAAGCTCGACACCAGCGACAGCCTCCACCCTACCGCCTACACGCATGAGACCGGTCTCGTCTACGTAAGGGGTTAATTGCAACAAGCGACTATCGCGTGTCAGGGGCTTATTTTGTTTCAATAAGTTTAAGTCAACTGCAAAACTATCGTTTTGACATTTCTTTATCAGTAGGTCTTCTGCCTCCTTCATTAGAAGAGTGTCGAGTGAGCATTGTTTACGCTGACATCTTCTAATGAACAACAAAACTCTAGCAGTCGCGCGTACGAGAGTAAGCCAATTCGAAATGTTACTCTCATTAGGCAATGGTATAGTCGAGTTATCTACTGCAACCAAATGTACAACTCGTTCCTCACATTTCGCGTCATCTAACATCTGTTTAAACTTACGGTCCTTGGGCCATTGACCTTCAGGTAGCCTCAAAAACAAAGGGCCTTGAAACCAGGCACTCGAATACTCCATTGGGGGCGCGTCATCACGGGTGGCCACGTCGGCGACGTTGCTCGCGGTGGGCACGTGACGCCATTCGCACGATTTAGTAAGTTCGTCTATTTCACCTAAACGATGGGCTACATAAGGTTTGTAACTACGAGGATCGCTTCGAATCCACTGGAGGACCGTGCTACTGTCCGTCCAGAAGTAACGTTTCGCGGGCTGAACGTCCTTGTGCTCGCGTTGTATAGCTCCTGCGAGCCGTGCGCCTAGAAGGGCGGCCTGTAGTTCCAGCCGTGGAATAGATATCGGCTTCAATGGGCTTACTCTAGATTTACTAGCTACAAAACTAACTAGTACACGTCCGTCGGCACGTGTCAAGCGCCAATAAATTACAGCAGCGTAAGCTTTAGAAGAAGCATCGCAAAAAATATGCATTTGTTTTTCAACTATGTCGCACTAATTTTTTGTTGTATTGTTGAAGTGCGTAAACATCTGTTCGTCTGAGTAACAATGGGTCCACTTGTGTGCGTTGCCGTAATATCGTGGAATTCGAAGTGAGGGCAGGCACTTCAAATCTTTCAGCCAGTTGAGCCATAAATTATGCTCCTCGGGTCGAACGCGGCAATTCCATTCGACTCCGCTACGATGTACATTTTGAAAAATTATTTTACCCTTTATTATGAACGGGGAAAGAAAACCGTGAACGTCATAAACGGACATTATAATACTTAACATTTGAGCTTTAGTGGGTACTTCGGTGCCATCTAATACGTTTGGCGAAATTCTACTTAAAGCTAATTTGAAACTGAACATATCGTCGCTCGGATGCCACATCAAACCGAGAGTACGCTCAGCTGTGTTCGTAGCTCCGTTTTGTAACTCGATAGCGGCGGGCGCGAGCGCCGCGCGCGGTACGGTCTGCAGCACCCGTGTGCTGTTGCTAGACCAGCGAGTTATCTCGAAACCACCTGACTTGTGGATCTCGGTTATTTCGCGAATTAATTTAACAGCGTCGCCTTCGCTGTCGCAAGAATGCAAACAATCGTCCATGTAGTGGTCGTTCAATATTACACGAACTGCCTCGGGGCATTCTTCAATATATTTGATCGCATTTTTATTTTTTATGTATTGTGCGACAAATGGTGAGCATGTAGCTCCAAATAGCAAAGTTTGCATTACGCAAATTTTTATACGATCATCGGGGCTCTCCTGCCAAAGAAAGCGAAAAACATTTTGATCTTCGGGTCGTATTTTAATTTGAACAAAGAAATCTTTAATATCTGCAGTTAGAGCGATTCGGTGTTCGCGGAAACGTAACATAATGCCTAGTAGGGAATTGTACGAATCGGGTCCCGTAAGAAGGAAATCATTTAGGCAGACACCGTTAACTTTACCTGCGCAATCGAACACTAGTCTAAGCTTGTTGGGTTTATTAGGATTTTTAACTCCAAAATGCGACAAGTACCAGGTGTTACTGGGTGCGGGTTCGTGGTCGGCTATTTCACGCGCGTAGCCGTTATCAAATAGTCTCCGCATCTCTCTACGATATTTATCTGCGTACGTAGAGTCAGACTTAAACTTTTTAACTAAGTTATTGAGCCTTTTTCGCGCATAATCATACGTATTGGGAAATTCCAATTTATCTTTCGTGAAGGGTAAACCTACCTCCCATTGATTACCTACATTTCGTGCAGTTTCATCTAACATACGCACTGCTCTTAAGTGTGCCGTATTTTCGCGGCGTAAGGTCGATACTCCTATCGAGTCTAGTTCGAATGATTGTTTAATTAAATTATTTAATTCTGTAATGTTCCTATCGTGTTCCTCTGAGTGAGCGAGATGAGAGGTGTGGCTGTTCACGGGAGTGTGAGCGAGACCAATGCGGCCATGAATGGACCAGCCTAGGAGGCATCTCGTAGCATATGGTTCCTGCTTGTTACCGTGCAGAATCTCAAGAGGGGCGATAAGAGAGTAGTTATCCTGACCTATGAGTAGACGAGGCACTACACATTCGTTACAAACTTTGTCCTTAATTTTTAACAAATGATTGCATTCAACATTTTTAATAGAAGACAAATTTTGCTTAGGCAAATTCAATTTGTTAACAACACGTAGAGTTACATCAAAACTTATATTTTCGAAAGCTCCAGCTATAGTAGCGGGCACTTTAGGTACATCAGATTGATATATTTCAATTCCAAAGGCATCAATAAATTTTATGGGGCTAGACTGACAAGTTATAAGACCTAAATCACTCACCAAGTCCTTATCGATTATGGATATGGATGCACCGTCGTCTAGTAACGCGAATGCACTCACCGTGCCCTTTGGGCCACTGAGATTGACTTTCACAACTTTTAGTAGCACTTCACTATTTACTTGGGGACCGGCGTCGGCGACGTCGGCGGCCGGGCTCGCGGGGCCGCTCGACTCGCGCCGGGCGGCGGCCAGCTGGTCAGCAGCAGCCACGGTCTCGTTGCACGCTGACGATGACGACTCGCCGTCGGCCGTCTGCGGCTCGTAGGTTGCCGTGCTCGCTGTAGCCTCCTTGTTGACTGGGGGCTTCTTGAAGTATAGAAGTCGATGATGCGACAGTCCGCAGTTATCGATGTCGCACAGAGGTGCGGGACATGCGGTCTTCTCGTGTCGCTTCTGCAGGCAGCAAAAACATAGGTATTTTGCTTTCACAAAATTCCATCTGTCCTTTCGCATTGCTCTATTGAAAAATCGGCATTCGGCAAGTAGATGCGCAGATTTTGAGCAGAACGGGCAATTTTTCGATGCCGTCGGTCGAAAGGTCTTCGTTGCCGTCGCGAGTACAGGGCGATTGTAGTACATAGGCTGCCTCTGTTTCTCGTCCGGCTTTGCTCGTCCGTGTGGCGCCGGGTCGGGTTTCCGGTTGTCTCGCAGGTGAGTAACTCCGACTGTCGAGGCCACAGTAGCTTCTCGTTTTAGAAATGTGGCCAGTAGCTGCAGTTTTGGTACGCTGCTAGCTAGCTTGTCGTAAGCGTAGTCCGACCACTTACTTATTAAAACACTCGGCAGCTTGGTGACGATTGACGTCAGTAATTCAGGACTGCGTAGATAATCGTGCTGATTGAGTGTATTCAGCGTCGCAACACAGTTATTAACTTTCATGGAAAAGTTAATAATATCATTGTGATAATTATTCGAGAGTGGCGATAATTTTCTCATTTGTGCAGTGAGCTGTTGGACGATTAAGTCTGGGTGTCCAAATCTGAGCTCTAGCGCCTCCATTACAATAGCTGGCGAGGTGCCGCCGATTAGCAAGTCGGTGACGGCTTCCTTAGCCTCGCCTCGGAGCGCTCTGCGTAGTCGCCATAAGTTCTCGGAGTCGCTGAAATGGCATACCTGTGTAGATTCCTCGTAGGAGCTTTTGAAGTGTAGCCATTCGTTACGTTCACCGCTGAATGTCGGTAATTCTCGTGGGGTACATATGCGTGAGAGTAGTCGTTCGTCTTGATGTTGTTGTGACGAGATCATGATGTCTTTCAACGTGTGAGCGAGCTGAATAATTCCTCCGGCGTCTGGAGCAGTAGCCCGACTAGGTGCGCATGCGTTTGCGCTAGGTGCCGGCGCCACCTCCGCTGCCGTTGCTACCGCCACTGGTGACGGCTGTTCAGTACGTTCCAGCCAACTCTCAACGTTGTTGTGACTCCCGTCGATGCTAGCAGGTTCACTACATCTGGAGGAACTCTCGACCAAGGCTAAGTCACATTCGAGCCTCTTGTCGATTAGTTCCATGGCTATTTTAGCCCTTTCTTCGGCTGCCGCTAGTTCCAACTGTTTTCGCCTCAGTAGAGACGATGACGATATTGACACATTAGACTCACTTTTCACATTGTCCGACTTAGATATTTTACGCGATTCTGGTTGTTTGTGACACTCTCGCGACAACACGTGCTCCGAAGCGCTTTCGAATTTTTCTAACAATTTAGCGCGGGATCTAGTTGTACGATGCATTGTATTAGTTCGAGATCCGGCTCGTATGGACCAGAAATTATAGGGAATTTAGTAAAACCACGAGTTAGAAAATCTATGGTGCGTCGGAGCGTTCAATAAGTTGAGTGTCACTTCGCGTGCGACTTGCGTGCGGCTTTGGTTGCGACTAGGTTGCGACTGTGGGTCCCGGCCCGCAGGGAGTCGGGCTAAGGGCCTGAATCTTTTCCTGTGGGAACGCTCTTTCAGCACCTAATCTTTATTTAACGAAAGCATACAAATCACAAAGTGTTAGCAATATTTTAAAACCAATACAAAGAGCTTATTATTAAACTTAAGTATAGACCATACATTCAACAGTCAACACTGTTTCTTACACAGAACTAATTCTAATAAATTATCATAACTTATGGCCTATGGTGTAGTGCGTCGCCTACACCGTTAAAATAAAAAAAAACCATTTGTGACAAGTACTGCCATCTAATCTTAATTTATTTATAATTTTCTTAATTTATAAAAAAAATGTGTCTCTCTGTTTCGTCTACACGCTTAAATTGCTAGCAATAATTTAGATGTGATTTGGTATTAATATTCTTATAGAGGCGGGACATAATATTATTATGAATTATGACATAGGATAATATTATTATCATATTATAATGATATGCAGTAAAGGTCGTCCTTCGCACAAAAAGCAAGGATTTTTGTTTTATTCAAAATTAAGAGTAGGTAGTTAAAAAATCAAGTTATTTCAACTGAAAAAAAAGTTCTAAAGTTTTTCTCGATCATAATATTTCGGCTGCTTAAAAATTGGTTCATCGCACATAGTCATAAGAGTCAAAAGTGTAGAAATATTGTGCTCACGTTTTTCATATTCTTTTATAAGATTATCCTTTCAGATTGCTCGAAAATGTTCTATTTTTCATGAAGTTTTGCTGGATTTAGCGAGCAAACAACGGAGAAAACGTTGAGCTTTTGGTAACAAAAGGATGCTAAACCATAATGGATGGAAATATTTCATCTACTTGATTTATATGCGCAAAAATCGGCGGGGACCGTACATTTTTCGAGTTATAACAAGCCTTCATTTTTCGAACATAATAGGTAAAATAAAATGTTATTAGCTCCAAAAAATCAGGCAAAATCTGTAACAATATCTCTAGAGAACCACTGCCATGCTTCTGATCATATTCCATATAAGTGACAAATAAAAATTATAATATTTATCAAAAGAATTTTCCATAGAAAGTCTCTGGGAAGTTTACCGCGAATATTTCCCAAGCAAGTTGTTTACATGTAAGTCGATACACGCTCCGAACTATAAGTACGGTACACCTTGATTGAATTAATAGTTCGGAAGTTCGGCGTTAGTGACATAGTCATTACAAACTTTATACTATTACTGTAATGTAATTAATGTTTACCTACTGGTATGAGTAAGGGAGATCGCAGACGACAGACTTTTTGTGCGATCGATGCTTTATCTGCTTTATCTGCGGCGCCCATACAGTCGGCATGGCCGCGCCATGCCGACTCTCCTTTAGCCAGGCATTTCCAATATTATAGATAGTTATGACGCCTGCAACTCCGTTGCGCCAAAATTCGGTTATCGCGCGGCAATTTTCCGGGATAAAAAGTATCCTATGTCCTTTCCCGGGACTCAAAGTAATAAATGCATACGAAACAAACGTATGTACAAACGCGAACATTGTGATTACTCTTCAGAGTTCAGCATCTTCTCTTTCTTATCAGACTGTACCATGGCTTCCCACTGTCTATATCAACTTATATACGAATAATTAAAATGAATTCAATTTTATTTAATCTCATTCCAATTAAAAAGTTATCCCAATTATGTTTTACCCGTTTGAACCCTCATAGGGTTAACCGTTAAGCTGACCTCTGTCCACGGGGACCCCAAACAGATTAAACATGGCCTAACACCTTCCGTAAAAATCGATATGTAGGGTGTAACGAAACAAAATAACAATGCTACTTTTTTTAGTGTTTTTCAGTGAACTTTTTATAAGTGACACATAAGAGCGAACGCCGACCGTTTTTTTTTCTTGAAAGACCGGCATTTGGTGAAAAGAACGCATTTACAGATCTTCTTCGATACAAAAGAATTAATATCTTCTTGCTTTGCTAGCTATAGAACCATTTTCATAGACGTAGTGGACTAGCGGTAACCGCTGTCACAGTATAGCATAGGGATATGTCATATTGCTATACTGTGCCGATGTTATAATAACCTCATGTTATTCGCTACAAATTGATAAAAGTGACAATTTGTAATGCCATGAAACAGCTTTTATTACTCACTAGACGACGCCCGCCCCGTTGTGCAGAAATTCATTTATCGCCTGGAAACCGTACAACTTTTCGGATAAAAGTATCACATGTTCTTTCCCGGAATTCAAACAAACTTCTGAATACCAAATTTCATTAAAATCGGTTTAGCGGTTGAGCGTAAAGAGGTAATCAGACAGTCAAAAAGATAGACGTGCACACTTCGTATATTTTATAATATTACTTAGCATATTGGTGAAATGTTATTAATTCGAACAAACACATTTCGACTAGAATATTTAAGTCCTTACTCAGACTCACAAAGCGTTAATGAGTAAGAACTTTAAGGATAGTCAGTCCTTTTTCTAGCCAAGAATACTATTTCTATTCCAAAGCAATCGTTAATGTATGCGAGAGCAATCTTAAGTGTAGATTAAGTTAACGATCACTCAGTACGGCTGATACGCTGGTCTCTCTGCTAATTGTCTACTTATAACTTTAACGTAGCTGATGAAGTCAGACAGGATAAGAGCATAGTAAAAGGAGGGGAAGTAAGTTATCTTCATACAAAAGCACCGCGCGCGGCTTGTATGTGTGCGCCATAGTATCAATGCGTCGCCACGTACGGCACACAACAAAATCTCGGCGAGTTTTAGAGGCTCGTACTCTAAAACTCGCCGAGTTTAAAACTCTACCAGTTTTAGAGGCTGGTACTCGCCGAGATTTTGTTGTGTGTCGTGTGGCGACACATTGATACTATGGCGCACACATACAAGCCGCGCGCGGTGCCTTTATATGAAGATAACTTATTTCCCCCCCTCTCCTTTCACTATGATAAGAGTTTAATTTAATCATAGCTTTAGGCTGCGTTTCCACCAGAGATGTGTTGCGAGGAATGTGTTTTTGAGAACCAATAGAATCGCTTCATTGACGTGAGCTTGCCATGACATCGCTCAGCGCGGCGATGCTATTGGATCTTAAAAACACATTCCTCGCAACACATCTCTGGTGGAAACGCAGCCTTATGCTCGATAGTGACACGATTTGAACAAGGCTACTCACACTGTAGTCGAAGCGACGCGTCATATTTTTCGCCAAAGTATTTCTTTTGTTCTATTATAATATTTTTCGCCTCCGTCGTCTAGTGGTTTCGAGCGTAGTTCTTGATTCGGATGTTGTGGGTTGGATTTCCGCGTTGGAATCATTTTATTTCCAAGATTGGTTAGGACAATGCATGCTGATCAGGTGATTGTCTTACAATACAAGACGTAAGATGATCCATGCGTCGGATGGGTATTGGGTATATAAAAAGTCGGTCCTGCACCTGATCTTTCGCCAGTCGTGTCGGTATTCCGTACCACTGGGTTATGGGAGTAAATGGAATACAGAGTGCTCTTGTGTACTCCTGGCTCCTGCCGCCTGCGTAATGAAGAATGTTACCTAATTTTGATTATTAGCAGTCCATATTCTCTGTCAAAAATAAAAAAAAAAACCTAGTGAAAGAATTACTTCGATAAGTTTATTACTTTCCGATTTATAAGCAAAACAAGTTGTAACTGTACGACGCGGGCTCCCGGTTACGGTGTGACGTCATCGTACACCAGGCTCAGTCTGGCGCACTCAGTCCGCTCGTGGTCGCGCGCCTTTGCCGTCGAAGTTATACCTAAATACTATTAAAAATGTCTTGGTGAAAATTCCAAGTGCCTACCTGTTGCCGTTATTGATAAAAAAAAGCAAAATCACGTTTATTGTATGGGGCCCGCGCGGCGCAATAGTGATATGACGTCACAAGCGGTCACGGGACTGTTAGCGGGACTCGATATTTTTTGAAACTTTGAATGCCTATTAAAAATCAAAACTACTAGGTATTTTTGATTACAACAAAAACTAGTGTATACATATAGGCTTTACTTTAAAAAAATGTTAAGCGATTTGACATACCTAGTAACATTCTCCATTGGCATGGTTTTGAAACCATGAAATGAAACCGGCCACTTATTATTATAATATTTAAGTATCTGCTATGAGAATATGGAAGAGTTGAAGAGCGAAACTGATTGCGTCAACGCGTTTGTTTGTATTATCCTAACGGCTAAATCGATTAAGATGAAACTTGAAATGGAAAAACATTGAGATAAGCACATAGGATACTTTTTTATTCCGGAAAAATTTAAGATTGCCGCACGATAAACAAATTTCGGCGCAACGGAGTTGTGAGAGTAAACAGTACATATGCTTAAATTATTTAAATTAGTTTTGCACAAGTGGGCCTAAGCGTCTTAACGTTTAGAATTTCGAATAAAATAAATTATTCTCGCAGTTTTGTTACTAACACCCAAGGACGATAATGAATTTATAACGCAGTTTTGTTACTAACACCCAAGGACGATAATGAATTTATAAGGCCTGCTATTTTCGGAAGCAAACAATGCGCACAAATATGACCTTTGTTTCCTTTTAATTAAAGGTCATTCGTGCGAATCTGAATAGCTACGTGACATTGCAAATGTAGCTATTATTAAGTAATAATATACGGGGTGGATATTTATTTCGTTTTGAGACTTCACAGGAAGAATATAAGTACGCAACTTTTTATATAATTCTAGCTGCTCCGGCAAACGTTGCTTTGCCATAATATAAAGTCAAGCCCAATCCAATCCAATCAACCATCCAATAGGAGAGGATAGGGAATGGAAAAAAGGGTAGGCCTTTTCCCTTCCCTACCCTCCCCTATTTCCTTCCCTATCCTCCCCTATTACGCACCTGCACCTCTTCTAATGCTGCTAGTGTCCATGGGCGACGGAAGTTGCTTTCCATCAGGTGACCCGATTGCTCGTTTGCCTCCTTATTTTATAAAAAATATACGTCAATGCACTGGCGTATATTTGGAAAAGGAAAACAGTATGTCATTGAAGACGTCACGAGCACTGGCCATATTCCGGAACGTACCCGTGATGATCTTTTTTAGGGTTCCATACCCTACCTGCCTGCCTGCCCGCCAGAGCCCGCCCGCCAGTCCGTCCGTCCGTCCGTCGAAAACAAGTGATCAATAGTAAGTGAACCAGTGAAACCTATGACTTGGCTAGTGCTTTGTGTTGGACTTAGTGCTAGTGAATAAAGTCTTCAAGAGAGTCAGGTCTTTTTAAACACTATACAATTTTGATGAAGTATACCCGTTATGATCATGTTCGTGATAATGATGTTGATGACAAATGAGAATGACAAGTAATGACGGGTATGGATGAGAAGGCCAAACAAAGGAGGGGCTAATGGACGGCCGGCCACAGTATCCAATTTCAAAATCATAATTATTCCTATTGTTACGTATTCGTGTTTCATGTTATGAGTCGGTTACATGTATACTGTTGGCAGGAAGTTTACAGACTGAAAATCCGTACTAATATTATGAATGCGAAAGTCTGTCTGTCTTATATCTGTCTAACTGCCTGAGTTACCTTTTCATGTCCAAACCGCTGAACCGATTTTTCTGTTTGGTACGGAGATATTATAATTCTTTGAATCCCGGTAAGGGACATTGGATCTTTTTACTCCGGAAAAATGTAAGGTTCCAGCGTGATAAATGAATTTTACTGCAACAACAAAGGCCGGCAACGCACTTGCAGCTCTTCTGATGCTGCGAGTGTCCATGGGCGACGGAAGTTGCTTTCCATCAGGTGACCCGTTTGCTCGTTTGCCCCCTTATCTCATAAAAAAAACAGAGTTGGTACGACATCTAGTATATTAATAATACGCAAAGGTCGGAACAGAGGGCGCTAGTAGCACAAACAGCAATCAATCTGACCAAAATGTTACACACGTCATATCAGAATATTGACAGAACCGTTTTCAAACATCGAACAAAGTTTTTTGTTTACTGTCTGTGCTGGTGCGGCTCTTGCATGATAAACGACTTTATCACAACGGAGTTGCGATCTAGTTGATAATAAATAATAATTGTCATGGGCGTATATAAGGGGAGTGTCCTGGCGGTCCGGACCCCCCCATTACTATCCATGTTACTTGTCCAATCGACAATATATTATGTACTTACCGTACCGATTTTAATCGGCGAGGTACATGTATTTTTTATTTCTTAAACACTTTACCTTTTTGCTGCTGCCCCCTTGAACCCTTCATAGGCGAGTCCAACTCGCACTTGGCCGCCTTTTTACGTTAGGGACCCCCCCTTATCAAAGCTATATATACGCCCGTGATAATTGTATCTTAGGATGGGTTGCACCAGAGGCGTGGTTAAAGTTATAGTTAAGGCTAATTTAACTTAAATCTTAACTTTGACCACAGAATTTGACAGAAGACGTTGCTGGTCCGACAAGGCTTTGAATGAACGTGGGCGGGGGCGCTGCTGGTAAAGGAGAACTGCCAAAAATGGCGTTTTTGTATGACGACAGCGTGAGTTTCTTTTTCGCCACGTGCATTTAAAGCCTTGTCGAGCTCTATGGTTTTGGTTAAATATGGCGTCCATTTTTTACTTTAACCAAAGATTTGACATTTTGTATTGTACTTAAAGTTATAGTTATAGTTAAAGTAAGTTGGTGCGACCCACCCTTGGTTATTTACGTTTTCTTCTTCTGCTTACAAAGTTTCCTTAGTCTATCTTCTCTGCGAAATTTAATCTCCCAATAAGACATTTTTTACTAGATATTATGTTTAACTCAAAAAAAAATATTACAATATGCTTTATTTACAGGGTCCAATTCTTAGGTAGTATTAAAAACTCCAAGTAATGAGAATCATTTATAAAATAAATTACCTGTTCAAACCAGATATACTTAAAAGTTAAAGCGCTCTTAACTAAGTTCACAATTATAATTATCTCATTTTATGTTGAGTGTATTTTTATTGGTGGAAATATCATTTTATATTTCCCGGACGTCGGCATCACAATATAAATAATATACAGTAGATTACCTTCCTATGTACCATCGAAGAAATTGATTCCTAGGCAGTTAACGGACCTACGTCACTTGGTCGGATTACGTCAATACAAAATTAGCTGTTATCAGCTGTCGGATGGGTTTGACACAACGCAACCAATTTACGTTGGTCCGACATCTGCCTATGAATCAACATCTCTGATAGTACATACTAGATTTTCCGAATCGGCATTCACATAAAAGAGAATAAACGAAAAAACGCGTGGAAAACTTGTCTCGGTGATGAACGAATTGAATGAGTTTGATTTTCCGGACACGGTTAAATTATTTTGCTGCATTTGTCTCCATAGCTTCTTCCGCGGAAAACAATACAGTATGCAGCCGTACACGTGACGTGTCTTCAATGTTCAGCACGTTGAGATAGTCTACTGTTTAATTTTATATTATGTAGGCATTATGGTGTTAAATGAGCGAAAGTTGGAATGATAAGTCATTTTCGTAAGCGCGTTTCGCAAGTGTTACTACGTTCAGGATTATTTTGCTCCTATAAGGACCTTGTGTCGACTGCATAAGGGTCAGTTTCTTATGGATTCGGAGGCTTCTTCTCTGAATAACTTGTAAGCATAATTCTTAATTTGGGAATAAATGGGGCCTGTTGGGTAACACAAATGAGAAATATTGTATCTTAAGGGAAAATTAATTTGTTTGCGGATATAATATCTTGAGAGAATCATAAAAATGCTTTGTGCTTTTATATTCAGTAACTATGATTAGTTATGTCCACACTGTGCACTTTCATCTTCAATTTTCGTCATCAACTTTCATATTGGCGCATTCAATAATTGAATGCGTCAAGGAACGCAACGCCAATATTGTCATTTTTGAAGTTTTAGATACGGTCAGAGGGCATGCGTCACGGGCATGCCTCACGTTCGCTGTTGACTGCGCAATGACGCATGCCCTTGACGAACAGAAAAAGGCACAGTGTGGACAAAGCTATTGCCGTCAAATATTCGAGGCATGACCATAATTCATAAAATACGACAGTATTAATTAGGCGATGTTTATGTCTCAACATTGGTCCAGCAGTGTTACTCTTGAATCAGCTCTTTAACTGCTGGACCAATGTTGGTAAAACTTTGCACGAAGATGACAGAGACAAAAACATAGCCTAATACTATCGCATTTTATAAATTAAGGTCATTAGATAAACCTATATTTGACAGTAATCATAGTAATATTGTACGCATTTCCTACAGTTCAAATTACGTAACTACATACACAGACAGGTTTTCGTCTTTATATTATGTTCTAGTTCAGGGATTTAAGCATAAACAGATAGACATACTTTCACAATTAAAGACGTCAGTGGAAGAACCAGATAAGTATTATAACTTTCCCTTATAATATTTTGTATAAACCTCATAATTTACATATACTTTATCAACTGGCTAAGATATCTGGCTATACATAAAATCACGTTTTTTTATTTCAAATAATTTTCCCTGCTATGCAAAAAAAAAGTTCTGTTACTTACCTGCTTCTTCCACTCATGTCTTCTTATAAAATTAGTATGGATCGAGAATCTAACTTATGTTATAGAGGATTTTCAATGTAGGTAGCGTTTAAGTAACATGTGCATTCTGCATTGTCTAGGACAGGGATGGCGAACCAATGGCCCGCGTGCCATCAGTGGCACGAGTCATAAAATTTGGAGCACGCTCCTGGTCTATCTAACTATCGAAATAATAGTACAAAGTCGCAGTGGAAATTGTTGTTCGTGTTATCAAAATGAAGCTACTCACGAAAAATTTGCTTGATAGTAATCAAGTCAAAAAATGCTCAAGGGTACCAGTACTATTATTTTACCAACAATCCACCTCTGCATAGTGGGTACCAAATTAGGCAAAATTTATACACACCGAATCACAAAAAAAAATTGAATGGCACGTTTGAAATGACTTCTTCAAAGAGATTTCTTCAGAAAAGGGCACGTTGATGCGAAAATGTTCGCCATCCCTGGTCTAGGAGTTAGACCGAAGCCCAATTTACCTAAGCAAGTCTAAATAGCATTCACAGAGACACAGAAGGATTTAAATAAAACCGCTCTTTATCAACTTGGATAAAAAACGGTTAGAGAGAGCTAAGATTTAAACAGTGGATTATATTTTTTAGTTCGTCTATCATAGTTTTTAACACATTTCTATATAATATCTTGCTCAAGTAAAAGCTTATCTTATAGGCTACATCGGTCATTTCACCCTAAGGGTCAATTTATTAGAGCGCTGAGTCGAAGCGCATCGAAGCGAATTCATAAAACTGAACATAACAAATTCAACCTTAGCTCCAAAGCGGTAACGCACTTTATTACTTCTGAGAATTGAAAAAGGCGCGCGCATCCGCGCCTATTCGCGTGAATGCGCCCGACCAACGCTGATTGGCCTCGCAGAAGTCATGTATGCGTTACGCTCTGGAGTTACGGTTAAATTTTCTGTCTTCAGTTTTTAGGAATTCGCTTCGCTTCGTTTTGACTTTCCGATCTCTTCTGCAAACGACCGCAACCGACAAAAATTCAAATTAAATACCACTAATTTATGACATAGGCATACAGCCTAGGTTTCATTTTTAGGGTTCCGTACCCAAAGGAGATATTACTGAGACTTCGTTGTCTGTCCGTCTCTCTCCAGGCTGTATCTCAAGAACCGCTATAGCTGAAATTTTCTGAAATTTTCATAGATTATGTATTTCTGTTGCCGCTAAAACAAATTAACAACAAATACTAAAAACAAAAGAAACGTATTTTTAAGGAGGGCTCCCATAAAAAAAAACACATAATATTTTGGCCTATTTTTTCTCTATCATCATCATCATCATATCAGCCTATAGTCGTCCACTGCTGGACATAGGCCTCTCTCAATGAACGCCAAGATGACCGATCTCCTGCTACTCGCATCCAACATGGGCCTGCAACTAAGCTGAGATCGTCGTCCCACCTATTTTTTCTCTATAGCGGTACGGAACCCTTTGTGCGCAAGTCCGACTCGTACCTGACTGATTATTATTTACCGACATATGCCGCAGCTGCTTTGTAGTGGTACCTACGAATAATAAAAACTAAGGAAGAGTAACTCCGTCAAAAAAAGTGCACCAAAAGGCTACAAAATGTGACCCGAATACATGCATATATTTATGCATGTGTTCGGTACACATTTTTCGTGTATATATACTCGAGTGACATTCAACCAGGTTGACATGACAATTTTTTCAAACTCATTTTACAATTTGTTTACATAGGTTTGTTTTTCGACCCAAAATCTTACCGTCCGATAACGTTACTGCCTTGTTTAGGTAAATTACTAGAACGTCTCATCGTACCTCGCCTGCTACCCGGTGGCCCTAAATTCCATAGCCACCAGTTCGGTTTCACCGCCGGGAAATCGACTGTGGACGCGGCGTTAGAAGTAAGAAAAATAGTTAATTTGTCGGAAACTAAATACGTGGTCGCTATTTCATTAGATATTTCCGGGGCCTTCGACCATGCCTGGTGGCCGATGGTGCTATTAAAACTAAAAAATCGAGGGTGTTACTGCAATATTTATTCTATAATACATTCTTACTTTTCTAACGGTCAAACTAAGCTTCGTCTAGGACATTGTACACATGTTAAAGATTTAACGTGCGGCTGCCCTCAAGGATCGGTAATTTCGCCTAAATTATGGAACATCGGATTCGACGATTTGTTAAGTCTTCCACTTCCACCGCTTTGTATACTAGTTGGTTACGCCGATGACGGGTTTCTTATCGTTCAAGCAAACTCGCGTTCCGAAATTGAGTCTAAAGCCAACAGTAGTCTTAATTTAATATCTGACTGGGGTAAGCGTAATCGTTTGAAATTCGCCGCGCAAAAAACTTACCAAATTCTTTTAAAAGGTTCCCTTATATCTTCCCCTAGCATTAAACTTGACAATATTAACGTTAAACGCAAACAGTCGCTCTGTTATCTTGGTTTTTACTTAGAAAATAAATTTACATTTTTAGAACATATAATTCAAACCGGTGGGAAAGCGAAACGCAACTTTTACTCCTTTACCAAAATATCTACTTCGACATGGGGCCTTTCATTCAAAACCCTAAAATTAATTTACACTGCTACTTACCTTGGTAGCATTTGCTACGGGGCCCCCGTGTGGGCCGACAGAGCAACTATCGGCGCGGCTCGTCGCAAGTTGCTACAAAGCCAACGTCTTGCTCTTATATTCTTGTGCAAAGCTTACAGAACCACAAGCACCGAAGCCTTGCCCGTGTTAGCCGGAGTTTTACCCGTTGACCTTGAGATTCAGCGTCGTGCGACAATGTACTATCATAACAAAAACATTGACAACCCGTTCTTTTTAAGCGCTCGCGATAGAAATAAAATAGCAAGATTGTTTGAACCTTTAGAAAACTCTTTGCAAAGCCTAATCTCCGAATGGCAGACGCGTTGGGACTGTTCCACAAAAGGGCGACATCTTTATAATTTTTTCCCTAATATTCATGAACGACTATCCAAACATTGGATGGATATTGATCACTGCGTTTCTCAATTCCTGACCGGTCATGGAAATTTTAAGGCCAAACTCTACGGATTTAATCTGGTAGCATCACCCATGTGCGAGTGCTCGACCGAAGGCAACATGTTTGAACAAACAGCTCATCATGTTCTCTGGGAGTGCAGTCTCTGGCAGGACGAAAGAACTACAATGCTAAACAACCTACTCTGCACATCTGGTGTCGCATACTACGGTGATCTCGTGGACAGCGCTAGGAACTTCCGTGCCTTCAAGCGTTTTTGTCACAATTACTATTGGCAACAGTCTAACACAATAAATTAATTTAGCTCTAGCATAGTAGTCACTATTATTATTAACGTTAATTCCCGTGGTGCTTCTCCCCTTCAGTTCTTTGACTTTCGGTCACTGCAACTTTGTGCTGTCTCCCGCTTTATATTGGGGAGGGAATCTGGAATTCTTCCTACTCCTCCTATTTTCTTCTGATTAATTTCGTTGCGGGTCCCAAGACAGCTTTAGCATGTCCCTCGGGCTCCCTGAGATCATATCAAAGGGTTTTCGTGGTTGGATGCCGCTGCCGATCCTGGCGACACAGGAGATACAGTGGTGGGAATGTGTGGTGGGCCAAAGCCCGTTTCAAATAGGTTTGTTTACTTACTTTTTACGTAGCTTTTTACAATATTTTTGTTGTTAAAATGCCTAAATGCCCTGTGAAATGGTGTAGAAGTCATACAGATACGACTTTTAATACAGGAATAACCTTTCTGTAAGTGAATTGTTTAAAATTATGCTTAAATTTCTTGTATTTTTGTCGACCCAAAAAAGATGGTTTATTTAAGTTGGAGCTAGGGTATTTGCATAAAATTAAGCTGATCTCTTTGTGTTTGTCTTATTAAATTTACATGTTATTATAAAAGTGCAATAATCCAAAAATAATATAATTACAAAATTTTTACAGTCGCCATGGACAGTGTTATGCAAGATGTAACAATTTAATCATAAACGAAATTTTAGGGTCTGGCTGACATTATATTAAATGCGTTATAAGATGATATGGGTATTCCTATATTTCTTGCTACGGATTTTTTTACAACAAAACAAAAAAAAAATGTAATATATATTTTTTTTATGAAATAAGGGGCAAAGGAGCAAACGGGTCACCTGATGGAAACCAACTTCCGTCGCCCATGGACACTCGCAGCATCAGAAGAGCTGCAGATGCGTTGCCGGCCTTTTAAGAGGGAATAGGGTAATAGGGGAGGGTAGGAATGGGAAGGGAAGGGAATAGGGGAGGGTAGGGAAAGGATTAGGGTAGGGGATTGGTCCTCCTGTAAACTCACTCACTCGGCGAAACACAGCGCAAGCGCTGTTTCACGCCGGTTTTCTGTGAGAACGTGGTATTTCTCCGGTCAAGCCGGCCCATTCGTACCGAAGCATGGCTCTCCCACGTATCAAAATCTTAAATCGAAAAATTACGTTCGATCGACAAAAACAAATAAGAATTTCCTTTAATATTGTAAATGAACAAAAATAAAAAACTGCTAACTGTTATTAAAATATTTTATTAATTGTGAGTTATAAACTGTACAAAATTTACGTAAGTTTTTAATTTCAATTCTGTAATAATTAAAATTTAGCACATAGATTTTTGTAATCTGAAAACGTCTTCTCTAGGTGCTCGGACAGTTTTAAATTCGCCCGAGTTTTGTTCATGATTATTACATACATGTATATTATAATTATTATCGATGTCTTAAGGATCACAGGAAAATGTTTGATTTAAAATAATAATTATGTGCTCGTCTCTTCGTGATAGTAGATGTGCTTGGTGTATACTGCATAATACTATCCGCTTTTGACAATTATTTGTTTCTTAACTATGACAATGACAATAACCGCGCAGGCTGTCGTCCGGCGCGCAATAATATGATACGTTACCTGGGATACGACCTTGGCGAAAATCTGAATTGTCATATTTTAGTGTTCGAAAAGGAGCAAAATTTAAAACGGTTGAAGTATGGGAGTTATGTTTCCTTAGTTTTTATTATTCGTAGAGTGGTGCAGAGTAAAATGAAGCCTGTAGTTGGTCATTAAGGCCATCCCCTGAGAAAACGACCTTGACCATACATTTGCCGTGTTGCCGAGATCGCGCCAAAATCCTATTTTTTTCTTATCTTAGTTCAAAATTGACCTAAAAAAAATTTAAACGTCCAGTATGTAGTTAATGAAATTGTCCATCTATTGGCGTGTGTTTCAAACACACGCCAATAGATGGACCGTAATTTGTAAAATACTAGGGAGATACTGAATTTATGCTTGAATTTAAATAAATTGGTATTACTTTGGAAGCTGATAATTATATCAGCTTTTAATTTCCAATTTTGTTGTTTATACTCATGAGAGTATAAAAACAAAAATTGGAAATTAATAACTATGAAAGGAACGTTCATATTATTATGCTGAAGATTAATGTTGTATTTTTACTATAAATTTGTAGCTTTCAAATTATGAGTTTAAAAGGCTCTAAAAACGGTAACTTACGGCATATCGTATCGTTCGTCGGTCGCGGTCGCTTGCGATAATATCGGAAAGTCATCTTGTATTTTATAAAATCATACTTTTAAAATTGGAACTGGTTTTCCAGTTTGTCAATTCAATTTTGGATAAAAAAAAATCTCATTTTAATACATACGTGGGAGAGCCATGCTTCGGCACGAATGGGCCGGCTCGACCGTAGAAATACCACGTTCTCACAGAAAACCGGCGTGGCGCTTGCGCTGTGTTTCGCCGAGTGAGTGAGTTTACCGGCGGCCCAATCCCCTACCCTATTCCCTTCCCTACCCTCCCCTATTCCCATCCCTACCCTCCCCTATTACCCTATTCTCTATTAAAAGGCCGGCAACGCACCTGCAGCTCTCCTGATGCTGCGAGTGTCCGGTCGACGGATGTTGCTTTTCATCAGGTGACCCGTTTGCTCGTTTGCCCCCTTATTTCATAAAAAAAACACATGCATCTAACTGCATCGACGCGCCACGTGCAATGTTAATACCGGATCCGTACATTTTTCTGCTAATGGACCATGCCCTTTTCCATGCTTCACTAGACAATATTTTGTGTGTTAGATATTTAAAAAGCCTGTAAAAGAACAAATATGAATCCCTTTAAATATTAATATGAGCAAATATAAAAGAAGGGCAAATCAAGGTTTTAATAAAGGAAAGAAGGAAACAAATTTAATGAAAGAAATATTAGATTATGAATAAAAAGAGGCAATAAAAACAAATTATCTGAAAAATGTTCTTTAATGACTTTTAGGTTTCACATTTAATTAAGCTTTATTATACTACAGAAAGATATACTCCAGGGCTATTTTCAGCATCAATATAATAAAAATATATTGGGAAATAAAATATTCAGTATTTACATTGACTTCTTGAATTGGTCGAGTTTCCTCATAACAATACGGGCTACGGCATTATTATACAAACAAATTGTGAAGATGTTTTAAAAGCTCAACAATAAATTTCATTGACTATATTTTGACGATATACTCAATAAAATTTTAAATACTAGAATTTAGTTACATATTTATTTGACTATAGCCAAAACCATGAGACGAAGCACTAATCTTCATTGTGAGTTCCTTCGTCACAACTAGTGTTTTGACTATCCCCGCGTTCCATTTGATGTTAAAAACGATCAAAACGCTCAAAATACGAGGCATTTTGAGCGTTTTGATCGTTTTGAACGTCAAATGGAACGCGTAATATATCTTTGCTATGTTTGACTTTTCTTTATTATATACATTTTTTTATTAAAATCTTTAATCTTAAAAATAACTTTAGTCTTACTGACTGCATACTAGGGTAAAAAACTCTTAAACAGCGATTACGTTGTAATACAGCAACCGTTAAACTAAGGGTGGGTTACACCGACTTACTTTAACTATAACTTTAACTTTAACCGTAACAAAATGTCAAATGAACTGTCAAATCCCCAGATAAAGTCAATAATGGACGCCATATTTGACGATAACCTTAACTATAACAACGCCTCAAGTGCAACCCACCCTAAAGTTAACGTCAAATCAGCCTTAAAATTAATTTCTATTAACATACTTATCAAGTGCTATGTACAATAACTTATTTGTTTGCTAGTAATAAAATTAAATTTCATCAAACTTATCGAAAATCCCAGCGAATGATTTGATCGATAAAATAGAATTTACATTGATATTTATTTATAAACACAAGTTGTTTATGTATGAAACAATATGTATTTTGTTTATAATAGCTATTATATTATATAATATAATAGCTATTATAAATCGACATTCAAATATAATATAAATATTCTAAATACTGAGATTAAATTAATTGTATTTTATTGATTAACTTTTTGTTGAGATAATAAAAAGTATATTTTACAGTAAATGTACGTATACATAAGAATTTTTTTACAGCAAATAATAACTTTTTTATTTTTAATAATATACATATATTAAAGAATCAAAGTTTCAGAAACAATTACAGTTTTTAAAACTAAAACAATGTAATATTAGTATTTATTAAATATTTATTTGTAATACAGAAAATAGTAGAACGTTTATTAAAATGTTTAAACATGCATGGCACTCTTAAGAGATCACAAACTATGTATAAACATTTAGGTAACTATGGGCATAAATTAAAAAAAATATTGAATCTTACTGCTACCAAAAAAGTTTGAGAACCGCTGGCCTAGTTTATAATGTGGCATTTCACTTGATTTTTTGTCGGTCGCGGTCGCATGCCGCGGTTCGGAAAGCTGAAAGCCACCGTATTTAGTATGCTACGGAAATCGTAGCAGTGCTACGTCAGCGTAGCACCTCTACGAGGTAACTTCTACGCCGTAGTCTCATTCAATTTGGAAACAAGACCTCACGTATGACGTAACACAAGATAAACCAGTACCTCTATTCTACTAATTTAATGCTACATTAGCTTCGTTCCTCGTTCGATTCAGTCCGACGCGAGGTTTGAAATGAAACAGCAAAACAGTATTTGCATAATATAGCGTCAAATGGTTTTATTTTATTTCTTACTATAGATGACTTTGGAACGTTAATCAGAATAATAAGAATAATCTTTAGAACGTATAGAATGGATTAATGTTGGGTTGCCTTGTTAAAAGTAGCCGCAAGTACCTCTAATTGAGCAAAATGAAAGCCCGTAATACAAACTTGCGTGTATTCAATAGAAAAGTAAGAGAATTAAGAAGGAATGACATTGAGGAATGACAGGACAATACACATAAAAATAAAAACGCCTGTTAAATAAAAATAGCAATCTTGCGAGTTCTCGACGTCCTAAAATAATGCCAGGCATAATAATTGTATTCCTGAACATTTGTCATATACAAAAGTGATGGCAACCCCAGTTTGCGGCTATCGTGCAACTGGCAACCATGGATATTCATGCACAAAATGCATAAAACTTTAATTTGGTATCAACATTATTAAAAAAATCGATGCTTCAATTTTGATGAAGAACTATGTCTGTTTACGGGCTGGCAACCCTAGGTTGCGGCCGACTTAGAGCTGGCAACCATTTATACCTTATTTTCTCACGTCATTTTCTTTCAAATGATGTAAAATTTACTGAAAAAAAAAATACATGCAAATGCATGCATTTATCTCATGAACATTCAACATAATTAGAGGTACTTGCTGCTACTTTTGACAAGGCAACCCAACATTAATCCATTCCTGCAGGATTTTACGGTCGGATCCAATACTATTAATTGTAATTAATTCAAAATATTGACATAAGCCCCACACATTAGCTGTCAAACTCTACATTAAATTCAAAGTTAATCATAATTAAATGTCTCTGAGTACGGCGGTTAGACACATAGAAAAGACACAAAAAAAAAGAAAAATTTCTTTACATACAAATTGATATTGTAGCTTACGTATACTGTAGTACTTAGTTTAAAGTTGTCTTAAACTCATATTATACACATTTAAATATGCTTTAAGTCTTTTAAATATTTTTTTCGAAAAAAAGAAGCACAAAAGGCCTTTTTGTTTTTGAAATTAATTAGAAAACGAGTTTTGAAATTAATTAGAGACAGTTTGCCTGATGGTAACGAAAGCAAGCATAATTACTAAGATGAATGAATTTAATATACATATACCCTTATTGGGCTTCTGGTAACAAAAAAGTTCCTGTCATCCTAAAATTATTGTTTCTACTTTTCTTAAACAATTTGAGAAGTTATATACAGCGTTTCGTATATCAAAAGAAACAACCATTTTCTCCAATAATGTTCAATGGTTCAACCCTAAGCAATTTTAGGGATCACTGCACATCTTTCAACTCTCATAATATGAACTGTGTAAGTATAGTAATTATATACATTATACATATTATAGTATAATATAAGCTATCAAATAAATTGATTCATAAACGTCTTACAGTCGAAATTTCCTACCTTCAAAATTGGCAGGAATATTAATTTTCGGACTCCAAAACTGGGAGAATCGTCTTCATTCTTGCTGTTCGACGAATATTGCCTAGATATAATCCGACCAAATATCGCAGGTTCGTCTTAAATCAATTTTGATAACTAGTACCTACCACTATTGTAGTATAAATTCGTTTAACATTCATAACCTTCTCAAACAAACACTTAAGCACTTGTATACAGCCACAATAATAATAATCTACGCTATAGAACATTTAGTAATGAAATAGAAATAGCACACACATTAATGATTTTCATCTCAATCCATTAGCATCACGGTTGGTGGTACAGAGATAAAGTTCATTTTAACATTAATTGCTTGTAAATTATGACAGTGCATTCCTATTTAATTATTATTTGTTGATATCTAATACTAATATGTGCAGTGTTGTGTCGAGTGCTGCAGGCCGTGCACAAGTCTAAGATCTCTCAGCAAAACCCGACGTTCATAAAAATAACAACCAATAATGTGCCGTCTTTTAATCCACCAATAGCGTGGCTCCGTGCGCGCCCGCTCACACCTCACTCCGCCAAAGAGACCTTATATCGAACACTGCGCTTTTGCCAAGCGATCTAATGGCGCGCGGCCTACGTATAGTATTTTATCTAGTGTATAGTATGTAGTTTATTACTATATAGTATGTAATATGCTGTATTTCATAGGAAATGTTCGCACACTGCGGGCACCCGCTGAGTGAGCCGACCTCACGGCACAGAAGTCTTCCCCCTGTAACAAAAATATTAAAATTGTATATCCACCTTACTTTATTAGCTGGTATTTTTAATTATTTATTATACAATTTAATTTATTCGCTTTATTTCTCGAATTTGGTTGGCTTACAACTAGCTAAATTACAGTATACTACTTAGATAGAACCCAAGCCTATTGCATAATATAAATTAAAAATGTTGTGTATTTTTTTTCAAATTAGCGCTACAATGTTCTTATACGGGTTTTTAAAAGCTACGGAGATTTTTTTCTTATTTTACATAGATTTATATTACAATATAAATAAAAAAAAAACACAAAATAAACAAGTAAATAAAATAACGTCAAAATCGCTTTATTAGTGTTAGTGCTAAGAAGTGAGGTACAGACAAAAACAAGTACCTATAGTTTGCATTATCTTATCTTATATCTTTAAACGAGCTTATATATATATATATATATATATATATATATATATATATATATATATATATATATATATATATATATATATATATATATATATATATATATATATATATATATATATATATATATATATATATATATATCTAAGAGAAGACCAGCTGTAGCCATAGCAGGGCCACCAATAGAAATGCGAAAGTATAGACAAACTGTGGACATAAACTAAAGGTGCCGTTCCGATCTTTACCGCGGCTAATCGCGACCGACAAAAATTCAATTAAAATGCCACTTTATGACAGACTATAGTATATGTCACACAGTCATATATTATTTGAATTTTTAGGACTATAGTCTGTCATTAAGTGGCATTTTAATAGATTTTTTTTATTTTTTGAAAACGAAAAAAGATCGGAACGCCACCTTAAGTTTATCTCCACAGTTTGTCCATACTTTCGCATTTCTACTGGTGGCCGTGCTAGGGCTACTGATATATTACAGCTATAGTATTGTTTGATGTTCTAACAGTGTAGGTAGATCTACAGAAAAAATAAAAATAAACTTTTTTAATTGAATATTTAGAATACCTACGCTTATTTAAAGAATTCGCCTAAATATAGACCTAGTTAACATACAAAGATAACAAGTAACGGCTAATAAACAAATTACAAAGATGTTCATACTAAAAAGTACATAAAAGAATTCAATACTCCATAAAACACTTTCTCAGACAAAAATAGCCCTGAGCATTGTTATAGACAGTACCGCCATTTTAAACAGCTGCCACGGAAAAAGGTTCAATAAAATAAGTAAGTCATATTTTATATCACTATAGCTTTTTACCCTTCTTCACCTTTAAGTCACGTACTCAAAGGGTAAAGGGGTCATGTTATTAGATTCTAGTTTTTACTGCTGTCTGACTGACTTTTAGTCAGATTTTCGAGAACATTTGAATTTTGTATAAAATTAGGGGCAAACGTGCAAACGGATCACCTGATGGAAAGTAACCACTGTCGCCTCGCGACACTCGCAAGAGCAGAATATCTAGAAATTGTATTTCTTGTAAATCGTCCGAAATAATTTATGTACTTATAGTCTTTAATAGCGTGTTTCATTATTCTAGCCCAGTGATAAAATTCCAATCCAGAACTCCAGAGTCCAGAGCGTAACACATAAGTACATTATTTCTGCGAGGCCAATCAGCGTTGGTCGGGCGCATCCACGCGAATTCGCGCGGATGCGCGCGCCTTTTTAAATTCTCAGAAGTAATAAAGTTTAAGGTTGAATTTGTTATGTTCAGTTTGAATAATTCGCCTCGATGCGCTTCGACTCTGAACTAGTATAAATTGACCATAAGGTAAGGGCAAAAGATAGTTTTTTTATTGATTTGATATTAAATTATCGAAAACGAAGTTGCGGGCAACAATATTACGATTATAATAGCTAGTTGTTATTAAATTACTAAATTGAACCTATTAATTTTATTTAACATAAAATATTTATAAGCACACTGTACGTCGCGTTAACGAACATAATAACATTGTATGTTGTAATATATTTAATGAATGCAAATTAATTTACCAATTATTATTTGTTAGTACCCGTCTGGGTTTAAGCGATCGTCGGTTTTGTAATTTAAAATGCTTCAGTTATACAATTAATGAGGGTTTCGATATTTCATTTGCCAGTGCAGATTCCAAAACACTTTTAAAATCTGTTAATAATCAGACTTTTCCATACCTACCACATTCTATCAGGTGGAGCTATGTAACAGTAGGGTTTTCGTGTAAATTATCGTGTCAAACAGCGTCATATGTTTAAATAATCGGCCAAATGCGAGTCGGACTCGCGCACGAAGGGTTCCGTACATAGAGCAAAATAGGCAAAAAATGTGTTTTTTGTATGGCCCCCCTTTAATTTTTATTTTATTTGAATATTATATTTAAATATTAAAGTACACATATAATGAAGGACTTTGCGAAAAATTGAAGTGCCTACCCAATGATATTCTATGTTACTAACGTAACTAGATTGGAAGTTTACGGTAGCAACGCGTTGCCACTTCGAAGATGCCTGCAGGCATATCTCACATACATAATGACATAACGAATATATGACTTGACATTGTCTTTTGAACAAAAAAGTGGTTACGCATTTATGAGAATCTTTTGTAAGACATTGCTACTCTAGTATTTTAGAAACTCATTGTGCCTACCTATTTCCATTGTTGATATAGAGCAAAAAAGGCCGAAAAAATCACGTTTGTTGTATGGGATATTTATTTTATTTCGTTTTTAGTATTAGTTGTTATAGCGGCAACAGAATGTTTGAAAATTTCAGAAGTCTAGCTATAGCGGTTCTTGAGAAGTTAAGACACACACACACGTATACACATACAGCCTGGAGACAAACAGACGGACAGATGGATCTTTATTTATTTTATTTCGTTTTTAGTATTTGTTGTTATAGCGGTAACAGAATCTTTGAAAATTTCAGAAGTCTAGCTATAGCGGTTCTTAAGAAGTTGAGATACAGCCTGGAGACAAACAGACGGACAGACGGAGACATCGAAGTCTCAGTAATAGGGTCCCGTTTTTACCCTTTGGGTACGGAACAATAAAAATGAGTATTCCCTACTACAATAAGAACCAGCGGCAGCCAGAAAAATGTATCATTAAAGGAAAGAACAACCAACAACTATGGAGTTTCGGTTTATTATTATTATTTTAGAAATATTTAAAAATTTTCATATAAGTGATAAGCCTTATTTTTGACGTGGGAGAGCCATGCTTCGGCACGACCGGAGAAATACCACGGGCTCACAGAAAACCGGCGTGAAACAGCGCTTGCGCTGTGTTTCGCCGAGTGAATCAGTTTACCGGAGGCCCAATCCCTACCTTTTTCCCTTCCCTACCCTCCCCTATTTCCTTCCCTACCCTCCCCTATTCCCTTCCCTACCCTTCCCTATTACCATATTCCCTCTTAAAAGGCCGGCAACGCACCTGCAGCTCTTCTGATGCTGCGAGTGTCCATGGGCGACGGAAGTTGCTTTCCATCAGGTGACCCGTTTGCTCGTTTGCCCCCTTATTTCATAAAAAAAATATATCCATACCAACATTGTCTGCAATTGAAAATAAAAATAAATTTTCTCTAACATAAAATAGTTTGATAAGGCAACGTATGTCCACATCATGTGCTTGAATAATTCTAAAAGACACTATTAATAGATTGTGAATTGAGTCTGAGCTGTACGTATATTAAAAAAAAAAAAAATCAGCCTGCATTGTCCTAACCAAACTTGGAAATAACATGTTACCAACGCGGGAATCGAACCCACGACCTCCGAGCCAAGAGCCGCGCTCTATACCACTAGACCACGGAGGCGTTAAACGTACGTATATTAACGTGTATCGCACTATATTAAAACATACTTCACTCAAGCGTGCGTCTTGCTTCGAATATTGAAAATTCCTGACGTTAGATTGAACTGTTAGAATGGTTGAAATTACGGTTCTGTCAGTTGGAGCCACACTCCGTTGCGTTGAAGTGCTTAAAAGGGCAACTGACCCAAAAAATCAAACATCGTCCTTTTCTCTTCACACTCACGCCCGTCTTTCATATGCCAGGTGAAAAAGGACGACGCGGAATCATCGCCAAATTAGTTTTTTCTTAATAACTCGATAAATATACAACATTTTGAAAATCCGCCAGGTCAGTGTCTCAATAATAGAATTTTATACAATGTGTTAAAATATTAACTTAGTTTTAATGCATTTTCTACTTCAGAAGCATACGTTAAAAAAAGCTACCAAAACTACTAACTACCAAACGAAACTATATAAAAAGTAATATCATTCCAAACCGTGCAAGCAATGCAAAAGCAAAGGTATTACAAATCAAAGATCTAAGGAATCCATATTTAAATATCTTGATGAAATAAACTAGGATTAATGTGATAATATACAGATGTATAAAAAAAATTGATAATACTTTAGGATGTGTATCAGTCCCCTGTATTGAGTTCACTGTAAAAATAGCTGTGCTGAAAGAGGCATTTTTTTTAAATTGTATGTCATCAATTTGCCCATACAAAAGTTGAAAAAGTTATTCTTTCAGCGCTGCACTTACACAGTAAACTCTATACAGCCTGCCTAGCATACGCCAACGAGATATCTCACTCTACCTGTTTTCTCGATGTTTGATGGTTTGTCTCTTCATCTCTATTGACCCTAGCATGACAAACATTTTATCTCGCGTAGATCTATCATCGAAATAACACATTTTTATAGAGTTAAGTAGAGATAATGTCGAGATTTTGACATTATGAGACGAATAGTTTTTAATTATCTCGAGAGTGAATATCTCACTCTCGTTGGCGTATGCTAGGCAGGCTGGAGTCTCATAATATTATTATATACTCTAAAGCAGTCTTTCCCAAAGTGGGCGGTAACGCCCTCTTGTGGGCGCTGGAGGTCTAAAGGGTGTGGGACCCAGAGAAAAATGGGAGCGTTGTGTAGATGCTTGGGGGGTGATTTATTTCATCTGGATGCATTTTAAATTGAAACAATGGGGGCGCTAAAACATATTTTTTTCGCAAAGTGGGTAGTAGACAAAATAAGTTTGGGAACCTCTTCCTAAAGTTTTATGCCCTAGTGGATGTTACGAAACAAAGTGTTTCGTGACATCCAGTAGAATCCAAAAAAAGTGAAAGAGACAAGAAATCGAATACAATGGGCAATGGCACAACTCTCTTTAAATATTTATACACGAACAAAATGTGCTGTTTATTTACCGAATGCCTGCAAACTTTTAAAACCCTCGATTCTGTCAGCCGCAGCTACAGAATTATTATGTCAAGAAAAACTTAGTGTGGAGAAAAACTGTCCAACTGAAAATAGTCTTGACTCTTGTGCGGTTACCAGTCACTTGGGATTTAAACACAATATAATTTATAAATGAATCTTATATCTTTAAATGAGCAATTCTTGTATATGATATATAATTGGAATCTAGGAATCGGCTCCAACGATTTTCATGAAATTTAGTATATTGAGGTTTCGGGGGCGATAAATCGATCTAGCTAGGAATCATTTTTAGAAAATGTCATTTTATTCGTGTTTTATCGAATACTGAGCAAAGCTCGGTCAAATAGCTAGTATTAAATAATTTGAGCTAATTTAAATAGACATTATGTTTATTTAACCGCTTTCTAGTTTAATATTTTGTTAATTTAATCTGATGTTTGATTAAACATTTGATATGTGATATGAAATAAAAGGCGAAACCAATTAAAATTGGTTTTGTTTAAATTGAAATTACCGCAAACATCAATTTGCTAAAAATGAATAGAAAATTAATACCTTTTAGATTGATTGATATTGCTCAATGCTCATATAAATTTTAATACATAAATGTGGGCAAAGGCTTTATAAGCATTGCTTTTATCCGAATATATTTTGTCAAAATACCTTCTGAATATGCGTCTACGTAATTAAGTATACTATTACAAACAGATGTCTAACTTCCGCATTTCTAGAAATAGACGTTTGTACGGTTGTACGAACGTCAGTCAATCAACAAGAATATCTCCTTGATATACAATAGCTTTGTCAACACTGTGCCTTTTTCTGTTCGTCAAGGGCATGCGTTATAGCGCAGTTAACGTTAACTGTTAGAAATATATGAAAATGTTGACTTAAGCCTCATTCATTTTCTGTCAAACTCTTCATTAAATTGAAGTTTAATCATCATTAAATATTATCTCTGAGTGAGGCAGTAAGATTCATAAAATTAAGCTTGGTTGTCCATAATACATACCATATCCAAAACTTCAAAAATGACAATATTGGCATTGCGTTCCTTTATTGAATGCGTCAAGAAACGCAACGCCAATATTGTCATTTTGAAGTTTTGGATACGGTCAGAGGGCATGCGTTGCGGGCATGCCTCACGTTCGCTGTTGACTGCGCTATAATGTATGCCCTTGACGAACAGAAAAAGGCATAGTGTGGACAAAGCTATTATTGTACACTGGTATTGACTTCACCTAGTGTCAGGTAACATTGTCTTCTCTACACAGAACTAAGAATGTGATGTATAACCAAAGTGCATAACGGACTGGAATGTAACAAAATGTAATAGTGTAAAATAAAGTGACGCTTAGTTGGAAAAGTAATAAGAAATGTAACTATATGTTCATATGTAACTGTATGTAATATGTTTAAATGTAAAAGTGTGAAAGGTAAAAAGAAGTTGTAAAATATGAGTATATCTAAAAATAATCATGAAAGAGTGTAATAAGGGAAAATAACGCGAATAATTGTCCCTTATTATGTAAGGGGGAAGAATAAAAAAAAAAAAAAAAAAAAACATTGTCTTCTCTACAACTAAGCTTAATTTTATGAATCTTACTGCCTCACTCAGAGATAATATTTAATGATGATTAAACTTCAATTTAATGAAGAGTTTGACAGAAAATGAATGAGGCTTAAGTCAACATTTTCGTATATTTCTAACAGTTAAGTAAATAATATTATTCACGTGCGGCGGTTAATACTTAAGTATTTAGACCACCAACACACTACTCTACAGCTTGTTGACGACTAACTTTGTCCACACTGTGCCTTTTTTTGTTCATCAAGGGCATGCGTTATAGCGCAGTCAACATCGCACGTGAGGCATGCCCGCTATGACACTTTTCTTTCCAACGCGGGTGAATTTTGACGCATTCAATTATTGAATATGCCAAACGAAAGTTGAATAAAAAGATGATGACGAAAATTGAAGATGAAATTGCATAATGTGGACCTAGGTTATGGTTATTGGTTTGGTTTGCAATTGAAGTTTTTGAGATGATAAATAAAAATGGGATGTTGTCGATCTTAAAGGATATAATATTAGCACGTGCCCAAAATTAAAAAAAACTAAACCATCTTGTTAAGTCTCTTTTAAATTATCTTAAAGGTAGTCGAATCACAACACTTTGTATAAGCGATAAGCGGTTTTCCATCCACGCCCCCATGACAATGAAAACACATATTAATAAGCATTATTGTGTTAATAGTGCATAGAAATTAATCAGCTTTAATTTTAATTTATGTTTTTCCCTGTATGTTTTCCGTGCAAATAAAAATAAAATAAAAATAAAATAAAGTTATTGTAGATTTCCATCGACTGATACCGACTGCGTACATATCGCAGTTCTCTGGTTTAATCTGGTTTTTTAATTGGATGACTAGCTCGTTTAATATTAACATTTGGCCACCCTAACTAAACATTACAAAGTAGGCGGTACATTAATTCTATTATGTATATTATACCATGTTCAGTCAACACGTTAAATGTTACCGTAGTAAAAGAGTTCTTCTTAATTAAACAAGCCAGTCATTCAATTAAATAGCAGATTGAACAAATCTGCGATAGATCTACATTGACTGATATCGATTATGAATATGTTGCTTTCGTATTTGATTAAATTAAGAAAATTTTAATCACTCAACTGATTTAATATTCAGAAGGCCGCTCTTTTAAAAAGGCTATGTTACAATCCTCTAACTAGTTGGACGTTGAGTGACGAATGTTCCATCAACGTTCGGCCAATTCAATTAAATGTCGTCGTTCAATGAACACGCTAGTCACTTAATCAAGTAGCAAATTAAACCAGATGACTGATACAAACTATATCCTCGACTATAAAGCGTAATGTCACTAATGAACACCGTACTCACTATTTATCGCTGGAGCTCTGCTGCAGTTATCTTTTAATCTTTTCCGTGCACCTGCAGGGAGGAAAATAACATCATGCCTTGCTGTTAGCCACGTTCATAAAATATATATTAAAAAGATAAAGAAGAAAAATTTGATGAAAAAAAGATTAAGCTATGCACACAAGCGGCCGATATAATTTGGTTGCGGAAATTTTATAAACCAAGATGGACAAAATCTATATATATAAAACTCAAAGGTGACTGACTGACATGGTGATCTATCAACGCACAGCCCAAACCACTGGACCGATCGGGCTGAAATTTGGCATGCAGGTAGATATTATGACGTAGGCATCCGCTAAGAAAGGATTTTGATCAATTCCACTTCCAAGGGGTTAAAAGTTTGTATATAATAATACTTCTTAACGCGAGCGAAGCCGCGGGTAAAAGCTCGTATTATGTATAAAACTTAAGGAAGGACATATATTTTATTATATTATTTTTTACCAAAACAATGACCAATAGCATGAAGCGTAGGGTCGAGGTAGACGAGCAAAATTTTATGACGCGCTGAGTGTTTTTCAATCAAAGTAGGACGACAATATAATTGGGATAAGAAAAAGCACAAAGCAAGCTACAGACCAAAAGTGTACTTTGTATATTTAATATTTATAAAGTTTGTCTAAACTACACTATGTAGTTCATAGTAAATACTTAATGCAGTGGTTTTTCTTCGCGTTAGGATTTGATGGATAACCATGAATATAGCCATGATACCGAAACTATAGCGTATAACACAATCAACATCGTGCATGAGCAATTTGAGACAAATATTCCCACGTTTATAATCGCCTATATTTGTCCATCATATGCCAACGTGAAGAAGCCACATTTGATAAAATGTCTAATATTTATAACTATTTCGTGTTGTGTGGAATTCATGTCAATTAAAAGTTAGTTAAAACGTGTTAAACAATTTTATAGTTCGGGTTAATTGACCAAAATTTAATCGTAGTTGGTAGAAATTGTTCCTCTGAAACATTCAGATAATTTTATAATAGCTGCGGAGGTGGACTATTTGTAAATTATTTTAATAATAATGGAGTCTAATAATAATCAGGGCGAGCGAAGCGAGCCCTGGTATATTACACATCAGCACTTTTGTGGTACACTTTACGGAAAACACACGCCTATTGATTTGTGCTTTAACATAGTAATTTTTATTTATATGTAGGTAGATGTGTTATCATCGGCCAGTCGAGGTTTGGTTTCTATTAAAATATGAAAAAAAATATTACCACGCAGAAAAATGACGCCTCACGAAGCTCGGCTTTTAGCTAGTATTATAATATTATACTTAATGCATATTTTCATACTCTATGCTAATATGAAAAAAATACGTACTGTGTCTGTATAATATGTGAAATTTGAAAGGACATACCCGAGTTTGGTTTTATTGTTGTAAACTACGTAAATTTAAATTAAAGTTCTCCAGCTATATTTTTTTTTATTCAAACGCAATGAGTCAATGAACGAAATTGTACGGTGCTTGACTTTATGCGAGCACATGTTAGCCAACTCAGCCAAAATCGCAGCGTTAATGGTACTATAATAATAGTTCTATTTATAATAGTTTCGTTTTTCCCGAAATCTTTATTTTTCCAGAAAATCCACTTTTCCCGCTGAGCTGGAATAAACCTTGAATTTCGTAGTAAAGTTCACAGGGAGCGGTGAAAATAAACAAAAAAGTAATGAATACCAAATGAGGGAACTTATGTGATAATGAAACGAAAATATACTTTATTTACTTGGGACTGATGAATACTGAGATCAAATAGTAATTATTTAATGAAGCACATAATGTGGTGTTAGGATCGGGGTATAAAAAGGTCGCGACAGCGGTTTTACAATTTGTGACAAAGATATGTATATGTTTATGCCCTTTAAAAATTCTAACTATTAAGTTATAACCTCAATATATTATACAACTTGCATTATTATAAAAGCTTATCGCGAGACTTAACAATCTGTCAACATTTTAATTACTTCAATAAAATAAAAAATATAATATCAGTTTACTCAGTTAAATTGGCACTTACTAGTTTATTATTTACAAATCACGCGACAAGCTTTTATTATCATGCAAATTGTATAATATATTGAGGTTATAATTTAATAGTTAGAATTTTTTAAGCGAAATTTATTTTCTTCTTTTTAAAGTATTTAAATAAAAGCTTTTTTTCAAAAAGTTTTTTGCTTATAATTTATTTGTTTATTATACTCATCGTGATATCAGCTTTCAAAGTAATACCAATTTATTAAAATTCAAGCATACTTTCAGTATCTTCCTGGTATTTACAAATTACTTTTATTTGAAACACACGCCAATTATAGATGGTCAATTCTCCCTAACTACATATTCCCCGTTTGTATTTTTTAGGTCAATTTCGAACTAGGAATAAGTAAAAAAAAATAGGATTTTTAGTGCGATCTCGGCAACGCCACAAATGTATGGTCAAGGTCGTTTGCTCAGGGGATGGCCTTAAATAGCGGCGCGTTTTGGCCCCTACTTAAATTCAATTGCTTGTGATTTCGCGATGTCGCGGCCAAACCGCTCGTTCTCGCGGACACATATAAATCGAGACTTAAGGTTACGTACGCAGTTTGGCATGATCAATTGGTCTTTTGTAATAAATGAAGCTTAGGCCAAACCTACGCGACCAGGCGACTGCGAAGCGGAGCCTCAAGTTGTCAAACGTGTTTTGGTGTACAAAACACACATTTGACAACTTGACGCTCCGCTTCGTAGTCGCCTGGTCGTGTAGGTTTGGCCTAAGCTTTAGGCGTTATCACAGTACAGCGGTAAAAATTAGAATTTGCGTGCGTTTGCCTACGCATGACACTAAAACGCTATAGTAAAGTATACTTACGTATTCTGGTTGTGTGAATCGGAGTGCGATGCTGTAGTTGGCATGAACCGGGCGAGGTTCTGCTGCAGCACCAGCTGTCTGAAGGTCTGCCGGAACTGCCGCGACATGGAGCAGTACAGCACGAAGTTGATAGCTCCATTCAGAAGCGCCAGGAAGTCCATCAGCTCCCCGAACAGACCATAGCATCTCTTGAAGAAGCAGAGCCCAAGGAGGCCGCTCATCAAACCAAGGATGCCCTGAGGCAGCTCCGTCACTAGAAACAAGAGGAGCACAGCTAGCAGCATCTTCGTTGTCCTGTCCGTTCTTTTGTCTGCCTTATGCTGTCTCTTCACCATCTTCTCTGCTGCAGGGCATGTGCTGTAGTTCCGTAAATTCCTCTGGTGCTGATTCGCGCTGTATAGAGCTCGGATGAGCCACATACTTATTACGGTGAGTATTGAGCAAGGTAGCAGTTTGATGAGGACGGCGTGGACCCAGAAATTGACTTGGTAGAGCGTTCCCTGGCTGTCGGAGTCTACGTGGTAGGCGATGTCTGGGTTGCCATACGCGTCTGTCACGTTTTTGGTGTGGATGTCAAATACCTGCGAAGTATTCACTATTGTATTCATATTTTGCAAGTTATTAATATGCGGTTCAAGGACGTTCGATTCGATTGTTTCATTCTATTTGTAGAATGGGGTTCAATTGTAGAAATTTTGTTGGCAGTAGTGTAGTTAGTAGTCACACAATACAGATTATACAGTAGCGTAAATCTGCCATGTTGTAGTAATAAATTCATCACTCTACTCTATAAGGCTATTTGAAACGACAATTATTATATTATGTTCATTAGGTGCGGTCTAGTTTGAAGATTATACAGGGTGCAATTAAACCTTCCTGCCAAATTTTTGCAGGGCTTAGGTATCATTAGGAGAGTCCATTTAAACAACAAAAATTGGGTGTTATTTTTTTTTCAATGACATAATATTTTATCCCATTTAAGAGGGCGACTAACCCAAAAAATCAAACATCGTCCTTCTCTCTTCACACTCACGCCCGTCTTTCATATGCCAGGTGAAAAAGAACGTCGCGGATTCATCGCCAAATTAGTTTTTTCTCAATAACTTGATAAATATACAACATTTTAAAAATCCGCTAGGTCGATCTCTCAATGATAGAATTTTATACAACCTGTTAAAATATTAACTTAGTTCAATGCACGGTTATAGCATAGCAACGAAAAATATATATTTAAGATAAACGAAAAATTCGTGAAAATTAGATGCATCTTTGTGATTTTTTTCTATCAAGAAATTTTTAAGATATCGTGTTTTTGCTCAGATCGAATTCTCGGAAATAGTATCTAATTTTAGAAAATGAAACAATTCGGGGCTTATTTTCAAGTATAAAAATGAATTATAAAATCGACACTTTAGGGTTAGTCGCCCCCTTAAAATCGTTGCAGAACGGTCACTCGCGGCGCGGGGGAATGAGCGGGGGTGACGCGGGGGGAGGCGCGCGCGCGGATCACGTCACGCGCAGCCGACGCATCGTGTCCATTAATTGTAGTGTTTTTTAGGATAACTTTCGGAAGCTATTTCTTAAAATTTTAGTACTGAGTTATTGTAAAAGAAAAAATACGTATATTTTTATTTTTAACAAGGATCAATATAATATCAAAATTTGGCAGGAAGGTTTAATTGCACCCTGTATATTTTTGTTTATTCTTTGGTAGTTGCCTGGGCTTCCTACAACATACTGAACGAGTACTAACCATAAACGTAGGTATACAGAGTATAGGAGGCAGTAGAAAGCTCGTCAGTATGGCAATGCTGCATCGCCGCTCCGTGCACAGAATATGGCTTCTGTCTGAGTACCTAAAAAAGTGCTCGTTAAAATTTTTATACTAATAATATGCAATAGTCTATGCAGAGTATAGTTATAATAGTTTGTTTGAATCAAGTAGATTGATAGATTTTGAAACTACCAACAAATTACGAAAGAACAGATGAATAATAGGAATAGATTTTTTTGACTCGACGAAAACTTTGCCGGTATTTAATTGCGTGTAATAAAAGTGTGCGGTTTCTACGAGATTTTCTTATAATATTCGTAAGAATCTACTTATATTAATTTATGAGGATATTATTTTAATCTTTGGTCCACCCGGACCATTTGAAGTTTCGCTGCAGTAAAGCCGTCCCTATAATAATGCATTAGTGCAGCTTCCAATTACAAACTGAACTGGAAATCTGAGCTTGCTAGTTCACTGAAAATTTACTTCAACAAGGACATAATCGTCACTACAAGTATATCTTATGTAATGCAACGGTTATGAATAATAATTTAAAGATACTATGTTACTTGGAAGTGTTTGAATTGTTAAGATTAAGATGGCCGGTTCAAAATGGCGAATATATTATTAACTGTTATATTAAGCCGACTGCGCCAGAAAGAGGGTTTTGTTTTCCGGGAGTATAAAATATTTAGAGAGGGAGTATATTGGCTTTAATCGATTTTAGCCTGAGATATGTTGTAAGAATTATTTTTAGAGTTTTAAGAACCATTTGTAGTTGTTTAAAAAGTTATATACCTAATATTCATTCTGACAAGCATGTACGATAATATGTAGGAAATTTTTAAATAAATGCATACTTTGGTTATAAATTGATAAAGTTTAACAAAAAACATGTTAAAATTATCTCTACTGTAGACTGCAGTAGATCCCTATTCTGTAACCTCAATACTCACTTGATGGCGATATATCTCCAGATGGCGAGAGACAGGGTGAGGCAGATGGAGGCGGTGTGCAGGATCTGAGCAAAGTGCATGTGGAACAGCAGATACATCGCCCACGAGTACGGGAAGTCCAGCTTCTCTGGCAGAATCTGGGTGTAAAAAGAGTTTTTTTTTAATTCGATCATAGCTAGGGCCTGGATAAAGAAAGTTTTTTTTATCATGTTGGCATATTTTCATTAAAACTAAACAAATACGGTATTAATACCCTTAAATCTGGAGCCCCTATCTAGAAAGCCAGATTCGATGGTTGAAAATAAGTACCAGTAGCAACGACGTTCTGAAAGTATTGGATTCAAATCAATTCAGAAAAAAAAAACATTTTACGGATAAAGCGATCTTGAGATTTTTTATAAACTTAAAACTAACACTGTTATTTAGATAACATTTTTTTAATTAATTTATTTTCAGTTACTTATCAGAAAAAAACATAGTTAAAAGCAAAATCATTTCGACATGGTATTTTTAATACACGACCACTTGATCACACAAAAAGTGTGTCGTCTGCGATCTCCCTTGGTCTATACTTTCGCATTTCTACCAGTGGCCATGCTAGGGCTACTGGCATTTATTGTTTGAGTAAGAGACTTGTAGACTATAATATAAGACCGGTCTTATATAGACTATAATATAAGACCGGTCTTATATTATAGTCTACAAGTCTCTTACTCAAACAATAAATGCCAGTAGCCCTAGCATGGCCACTGGTAGAAATGCGAAAGTATAGACCAAGGGAGATCGCAGACGACACACTTTTTGTGTGATCGAGTCTGCGGCGCTCATACAGTCAGCATGGCCGCGCCCGCGCCATGCCGACTGTATGGGCGCCGCGCCGCAGAATCGATCACACAAAAAGTGTGTCGTCTGGCCCGCGCCATGCCGACTGTATGGGCGCCGCAGACTCGATCACACAAAAAGTGTGTCGTCTGCGATCTCCCTAACTGTGGATATAAACTTAAGGTGCCGTTCCGATCTTTACCGCGGCTAATCGCTACCGACAAAAATTTAATTAAAATGCCACTTTAGCCCGGTCGCACATTGTCCGAATTCTGATCAGAAATAGTTGAATTTCGCCGGACCGCAACCCCGCACACTATCCGAAATATCCTTCCGGCGAGTTCGAGCTCACTCGGCTCAGTACAAAATGTAAGAGACAGCGCGGACGTTCAACTGTTTCGTATCAGAAATTTCGGACAATGTGCGGCCGGGCTTATGACAGACTGTAGTATACATATGTCACATAGTAGGATATTATTTCAATTTTTAGGACTATAGTCTGTCATAAAGTGGCATTTTAATTGAATTTTTCGGAACGAAAAAAGATCGGAACGGCACCTTAAGTTTATGTCCACACTTTGTCTATACTTTGCATTTATACTGGTGGCCGTGCTAGCCCAGCAGGTACAGTTAAATATTATGAAAGTTAAATCTCGTATGTAAGAAACTTAGTAATTTCGAATAACCTTTTGGACTATTGTTATGAACTCCAAATATCCAGGCCCTTAAAGTTCTAAGAAGTTTATTATTCAATTTGTGTTTTAATAAACTAAATTAAGTATTCATAAAATAATATCTCGTTCTAAATTTAAATTAGTATACCGTTATTTTGTTATCTGAAATTGATTTATAGCAGCTTTTAATTACTAATTTAATAAAGTTTCAGAGAGACATATAAACCTCCTACGACCATCTTGGCAGCAAGTGTTTTATATGAGGTATAAATCAGGGTGTAAAGTTTTTTTTAATATATTTATTTAATTTATTCCGTTTCGAGACTTTCAAAAATGAATACAAAGTCCTGGACCTAGAGACAAGTGTCAAACGATTATCGTAAGCGCCAAAAAAATTAATTAATGTATGGGATTTGACATTAGTATTCGCTAGCGAAGCGATGACTTTGTCAAATCGCATACATTTTGTTGGCGTTTACGATAATCGCTTGCCACTTGTCTACTAGGGCTGTTGTCACTCTGTTACATATAATTTTAATTGTATTCAATTTGATTTAAATAATAAAAAAAAATCACAATAATATTATTAATTGATACTAAACAAAATGTATTATATGGTTTATGCGATTTTTAACGAAACAAAATGATAATACTTTAGGGTGTGTATGAGTCCCCTGTATAGAGTTCACAGTAAAATAAGCAATGCTAAAATAGTAAAGCTTTGTGTGAAATTTTGTGTGGGCAACGCTGTACTGGGGCGCTTACCCATTTGCTTTCAGCGCTGCAACTTTCACGGAAAACCTTATATACAGGGTGTAACAAAACTAAGTGACAAAACTTTACATATATGGGTCTATGGGTCTCCTTTAAAGAGTTCGCTGTTAAAGGAAGTTCGCTGTTAAAGGAGCTAGAACTGAAAAAGTAACTTTTTTTTCACCTTTGTATGGGAAAATTTATGACCCCTGTAGCTCTACCATGAGTTTAAAGCTATAATAGTATTTTTCGATACTCGATACCGACTACCGTAAATTTTTGGTAGTTTAGTAGTTTGGCAAATTTTACAGCGCCTCTAGCGGTTACTTGCGGAACTAAAATTGCCATACTAAATATTTACGTAGTCGGTATCGAGTATCAATATATACTATAGCTTTAAACTTATGGTAGAGCAGATAGATACACATATAACAATATGTACTTACATAATATAAACTTTGACATTGGAAATATGGGAAGAATTAAATGATTGGCAGTGGAAAAAACAGTTTGTACTTAACATTTTAATCCAATCGACGTAATAATTGAATTTAACAGGAAATGACTTAATTAGTGAATGGCGTGCGGTGTTCATTTCAGATTTATCGGCCTTGTTAATTTCGTCCGTTATTTTTAAAATGACTGTCCAATTTTCTTGCGAAATCATTAATTTACTGTAATAGAGTAAGAGCCAGCGACAGGCGACAGCCGGACTTTCGTTAGGTACTTTATGAAAGCTGAAATCTTTCCTATACCGGTGGTAGGCACCTAGTTCCAACGTTCAGAAAAAAAAATGTAAAAAATTTACTCTGAATAAAACTTATTCGATTTGATTTGATATTATATGAGCTCTCAAGAGGTAAGAACGACTAGCAACTATTGAGTTATGGTCGTGATTATTTTAGGACAGGGGTTCCCAATCTTATTCAGCCTGCGGCGCAGTTACACCTCGCAATATTATGTCACGGCCCCACTCTACCTAGCTATTAGAAAAAGATACAATATATAAATGAACACCTTTAACGATTATAGTTAGGTTAAGCAGGTAAATAGTAATAATCATCTACCTGATTTAGATAATTAACATTACAATTTATTTTATAATATTATATTTTGTGATTTGGATAATGATGGAGGATCGACTCACGGCGCCCTCTTGCTTTCCCACGGCACGCCAGGGCGCACAGTTTAGGAACCCCTGCTTTAGGGGGTATCAGCGGGGCTAAAATTGTCGCTTTGGAGCATCATATTATGAATCATAACATGAAAATGGTCACTATGTTTGCAATTCATGTCTAGTAATTCGTACTAATTTGACATTCGACTTTTACAGTTTTGACAATTCATTTTCTGAATTGATTTGAGAGGAATTGCAAAATGTTACCATTTTAGGTCCGCAGTTTTAATCTAACCTAATTATTTTCTTTGGGGTCTGTAGTAATCTCGTCTTCCGCTGCCGGACACTTTTGACAGGTAAATCTTTCAGGGGGGTGAGCCAAGATCTTTTCTTTATTGCTTCTTTATAGAATCGGTGATCGAAATGTATGGAATTGACATAAGACAAATCGACGTCAACGTCATATTAAGGTGCCGCCGCGTTAAAGTAAAAAACCGTGTTGGATATGTTTTAGATTGCTTGTTTTCAGTGCTAATATGGCAAATCGCAGGCAGTTTTAGGGGTGCTTCAGTTTAAGGTGACACTGCGTTAAAGTTCTATGTACTATCAGAGAAGTTGATTCCTATGCAAATCGGGGACCTAAGTAGTTTGGTTGCGTTACGTCAAACCCAGCTGACAGATCACAAATAACATTGAATTGACATATTCGACCAAATAACGTTGGTCTGTCAATTGATGGTACCTACACATTTTGGAAGCTTAAATCACTCTCCTCTGTTGATGTCTCAAAATAGGAATCCCTTTTTTTACAGAGGTCTTTTTGATTGATTATTCTGTGTTATAAAAGTTGACCAATCGTGTTATGCTATGGGTAATTCAAAGACAAAGACATGATGAATACTGACAATGAACTTCAATTTCTTAGCTTTAGTCATTGCTGAGAAAAATCGATATCGCTACAGCCAAATTATCAAGGCCTTGCCTTAACGAACGCTTATGTCAATTCCTTACATTTTGGTGCGCGATTCTATAACGATAACGAAACATTTTGGGTAAATGGCCAGCTTTCATAAAATGACAGAAGTCTGGCTGTCACTGGCTGTTGGATAAAGTATTATCAGAAGTAAACTTTGAAATAATTTGTGCTCTTAACTTATCATCTGAACTTTACAAACTTTTATCGACGCAACAGGTGTCAAATTAGAAAAAAGTAATTCTGTCTTTCATTAACGAAATTTTCGGAGAATTTTTGTGAAAGTTTTTTTTTACTTCTGGGAACAAAAACGTTTTCGGAGAATTTTCGAGTTGGTGTACGAAAAAGTTTTTATTTTATATCTGGTAACAATAACGTTCATGCGTTTCTGGGAAGCTTTCTGAATACATTCAACACCGTGCAAATAACACGATCTACCAAAGATATCAAATAACATTGTTTTGGTTTTTCCATTTTATTGACGTGAAACGTAGCGTGGAACACATTTTTATTGGTGTTGTTATAGCGCATTTGAATTACACAGAGGGAGAAAAAAATAAAGAAAAATGTTTGCATTATTTTTTTGTAGCGTAGAGACAGGTGTAGTACCTATGTATCTACGCTACAACATGATAACTTATTTACGAAAGAAAGTAGCAAACAATTTAACAGGTATACCCGTTTTCACCCTAACGCTAAAGAGTGTTTTGGGGTCATGTATAAATCTTGAAACAAAAGCATCGAGAAACCGAGTCAAATGCGGTTACGCGGTCGCGGCGTCGAAAGTGGTTATCAGAAAGACGCGTAATTTTTTATAGTTCAGTGTTCATTACTGCTTTCAGCTTAAAGGTCCTAGACTAAAAGTTTGATTTTCTACGGACATTGGTCTAGGGCAAAGGTTCCCAAACTCCTTTGTTTCGTGGCCCAATCAAGGCTAATAGATAGAGTTCAGACACGACTTTAACTAGGCGGGCGGGCAGCGCGGCAAACAATTTCTGACCTTCTTATGACATTGGCTGCCTATATTCATAGGATCTAAGTCAAGTCGGGTCACCTAATACATTTTTATAGACCCTCGTTAACAACTTGTGGACCCCCATTTTTTTCCACGCCAGCGTAGACCCCTGTCAGACTCTCGTGGACCCCTAGGGGTTCACCTGGACCACTTTGGGAATCAATGGTCTAGGGAATTGTTCCCGCTGCTTTGTAGTGGCGTAGAGCAAAATGAAACCTGTGGCCTTTGTCATAAAGTGGCATTTTATTTGTATTTTTGTCAGTCGCGGTCGCTTGCCGCCTTCGTCGGAACGGTACCTTAAGGTCAGCCACAGTACTACTATACTACTGCTATTGCGCTGCGATGCTGCGTTGAAATTATTATGCTACATTGATGCGTTGTGTCGTGGCATATTGCTTTGTTTTAAAGGACAAGAGATGAGGTTGAAGAACGCGCTGCGCTGTCACAGCTATGCATTTTATTTTTCATTTCAAGAAAAACTTACAGCTACGTAATAAATAACAATATCTCAAACTAATAAAATTATGATGATAAAATTATGTGACATGTTTTTAAAAATTAATTCAAAATTATCTAAATATTGAACTCTGATTGAATCACGTAGTAAACATTAACTGGCGTGCATGAGCGTCTAAGCCAGTTAGAACCACTGGTTAACCTTTTAGTCACAAGGGACCATTTTAATCAAATGTACGTCTAGCCTGGGAACCACCCGGTTGGTTTACCCAAGCGAAGGGTTTTTTGATAAAGAAAACAAGGACAACTCTATAATTAGCACATTTTTATTTATTTGGCAAAAATCTAAAAGTTACAGATTTTAATTAAATGTGATTTTTGTGACTGCATAGTCCATACTCTTGACTAACTTCTGAATTCTCACATATTATTAGGATGGCTTCGCGGAAAACTTGGAATGCCTCCAGGGACCACTAGTGGTCCGCGGACCACCGGTTAAGAATCACTGGTCTAAACCTTGCCGTGTAAATAAAAATTTACGGTGCTCTAAATCAACGCGTCCAGAAGTTAGGTAGATTTATGGTTAAGATAAAGATATTAATAGAACACGCTGTATATCAATACTAGTGAAGAGCTAGGAATGTGATAGAAAAGGCAACAATCCATATTAGTACCTCCATAGTCCAAACCTAATAATATTATAATAGTAAAATAGTGTGAAAAACATCTGAAATGACAATCTTCGATTGGTCGGTCTCGGCTCACATGCATGTACAACATAAGTAGCAAAATAACCTTTGCCGGGGCAGCTCATAATATGCAAAAGTGACCCAGTCTATATGCTGGCTCTCCACGTTTAAGCCCCTGAACAGATTTGGATGAAATTTGGTTCATATTAACTTTGGGTAACGGGAAAGGACAGATTATTTCGGATACAAAATATGATGAACGCAGAAAGTAGAAAAACACATATACAGTGTGTTAGTGTAAACACCGTTATCTTTGAAACCATCAAATGAGCCTGTCAAAATGAACAACTTTTTCTATGAGAACAATGCTGGGAATTAAAAAAAAACTGCCATCTTCATACCCATACGGATGCCCGAATCGGCAATTTGTGTGGGAATGAAGACGGATTTTTTGAGTTCCCAGCATTGTTCTCATAGAAAAAGTTGTTCATTTTGGAAGGGCTCATTTGATGGTTTCAAGGATAACGGTGTTTACACTAACTTCTTGTATATTATGAATACACGAGCGAAGAGCTAGAAACATAATAGACATGGTAATATTAATAGTTTTTGGGTGAAGCATTAATATTAATAGGTCACGTTAGAGATAACTCACGTAGAAAATTATTCGGTCATATTTAGTTCATGTCATAAGGTGTGTTGTTAAGCGAATAAATAAAAAATAATGAATATTATAGTACAGTCGAACATAGAACTTCCACCTAATTTGGATGGCTATATCTCTGGCCACAGAAGTCACTGGTAAGTTTATGAATAACATAAATCTATTACGAGAACGCTGTACATAACACAGATGAAATGGAGGAATCTCGTCTTCCAGTACCGGACATTTTTGACAGCTGTTGACTTAAACCTTCTTATGCTAAGTACTCACATACAGTTACCAGGTTTTACTTCGAATCAAAGGAAATGACATATTTGACATATTTAAATCTATCGGAGTAGGCTCAAAGCGAGCCTTCGAGCTGTCAGTTTTGCGGTCCACGCGGTGGTTATTGCTAGATTTGAAGTAAAACTATCGAGCAAAACCGTATGCGAGTACTTAGCTTTAAAGTATTTGACTAGCTAGACACCCTAGCAGTGGGAAGCAACTGTCAAAAATGTCCGGCACTGGAAGACGAGATTCCTCCACTTACCGCGAAGAATATAAGCTATGAAATTGAGCTTTACTCCTTCTCGAAGGTCAGATAGCCCTTCAGAACTGGATACCTCCTAAAGTAACCGCGACCGAAACTCCATAGTGGCTGGTCGTTCTTACCTCTGTGAAGGTCACAAACAGGTAAACTTTCAGCTTTACAAAAGAAAGGAAGGTCTGGCCCTAGTGGGCTCTTACTTTATTAACTTTTTACTAGTAAAAAGTTTCACATTGTGTGCGTATTGTACAATGTTTTGTCTTTGTCTGATTTAGAAAAGTTACTTGAGTCTGTAAAGCTACAACCACTGTTTTTTTTTTATGAAATAAGGGGGCAAACGAGCAAACGGGTCACCTAATGGAAAGCAACTTCCGTCGCCCATGGACACTCGCAGCATCAGAAGAGCTGCAGGTGCGTTGCCGGCCTTTTAAGGGGTAACAGGGGAGGGTAGGGAAGGGAATTATAGGGGAGGGTAGGGAAGGAAATAGGGGAGGGTAGGGAAGTGAAAAGGGAAGGGGATTGGGCCTCCGGTAAACTCACTTACTCGGCGAAACACAGCGCAAGCGCTGTTTCACGCCTGTTTTCTGTGAGGACGTGGTATTTCTCCGGTCGAGACGGCCCATTCGTGTCGAAGCACAGCTCTCCCACGTCGACTATACATATATGGCTATACAGTAGGGCCTCAATAGTCCGAACCCCTGCTAATTCGAATACCTCTATAATCTGAAGTCTCCCATCCCCGCACAAGTAACTCCCGCAGCCGCGCCGCCGTATTCTAGTGCCGAGTTAAGAAGTGAGCACACTTAGACGGACCGTGCCGGGGCTCAGCGTGCCGGGGCTCATCGCAAAAATCCGCCTCCATACAATTTGTATGGAAGCGGATGCGCGTATCGCACACTCTGTCGGGGCGCAGCGGATTTCCGCTTCCATACAAATTGTATGGAGGCGGATTTTTGCGATGAGCCCCGGCACGGCTCGTCTCAGTGTGCTCACTCCTTTAGACGTCTACAATACTACGCGTAATGTTTTTGACCGCCCCGCGCGCTATTCCGCCGTTTTGTTTTAGGTACATATATTTGTGCTTTTTATCATGGCTTCAACATCAAAAAAATGCCTTTAAAAATGTCTACATACTATAATCCGAACGCTGCGTACATCCGAACAGGTTATATATTTTGGGTGTTCGGACTATCGCCCTACTGTATTTGAATTTTTGTCAGTGCGAGCCGGTGACGGCGGCCGTGAACAAACGGTATAGGCCTATTACATATGACGCCAATCACATCCGGGACAGTTACCAATCACAGTCGTTGTTCACAGCCCAAAACGTAATTAATCCCGATCCAACGCGATCCCCGATACAGGGTGATCACGAACTATCATTGTCCTTATATTAAGCAGTTTTTCGATGAATTTCTCAAGAAGAAAAGGCTTGGCCGCTACACAACGAGATCTAGCAATTTCATGTAACCATGCGCCGGTTTGTTTCGAAATCAAAAATTCCAATGTCATTTCAAATAAGTAGAATCAATTATCCATACCAAATTTCAGGTTCCGCCCGGTAAAAGATAAGATTAAGATTTGATTCAGACCTCTACGCGACGCGTATATGTAGTTCTAAATGAATATAGATTTGACAGATTCGCAAGACGTCTCGCGCAATTGAAATCTGTCAAATCCATACAAAATGTCGCGCCGCGCCTCCCCTCGCCTCGCCTCGTCGCGTTGCGGTCTGAATCAACCCTAAGACACACTTTCACATTCCTAATATTAACGTATAGATGCCACCACGAAAATAAAACACTACTATTAATTATTGCTAAATTTCGCCACGACGAAAAATTCGCTGTCAAAGTCAGGTAAAACCATAAAGTTAATATACCTAGCGGAATAGAGCAACAATCTCGAGCTGTCAAACGAAACCGAAATTGGTTTCATCTGTGTGTAAAAATATGTGTACGTATGCACTTACACAAGCATGATTGAACATGATTTCTATGAGATTAAATTGTCATATTGCACGTGCCGACTGGACGTCAAAAAAAGAGTGCTGCTGTCATGTATCACACGTGACACCGTGTCTCTTTTTACCACGCAGTGTTACTGATAGTGACATCTCTCTTGCTCAGGCCTTTGTTTCTCTATTCCGCTAGGTATATTAACTTTATGGGTAAAACACGAGTTTGCGGTATATTCTAATTGTACCCGCAACTCTGTTACTAGAGCATCTTGGAGTTTTAGTGGGTAGACCGCTATCAGGGGAAACCCACATTACCCGCCCGATATCCCCAATTCGCCGGGGATGCGCAAAGCCTTTATCCATGTAAAAAAGTAAAATATGCTATAATTTATAGACATTATAATAACTTTACAATAATGTCTCGTTCGCGTAAAAAAAAAATTATGGACGCAGAAATACGACCATTAATAACATATTACACTCATATCTCAGTTTAATTGCACCCTGGAAATGTCGCGCCTCTTTAAAATTCTCATCATGAGGCCACATATATTTTTTTAATATTGGGGAGGCACACAACGGTAAAGAATGTCTTCGTGACCATAGATCACTTTTTAAATTACCACGCACTGACATAAGAAACCATAATATTGTGTTGCGGAAGAAAACACTCGCAACAGTAAATATTTTGTTCGCAACAGTAAGTATTTTGTCCGTGGGAGAGCCATGCTCCGGCACGAATGGGCCGGCTCGACCGGAGAAATACCACGGCCTCACAGAAAACCGGCGTGAAACAGCGCTTGCGCTGTGTTTCGCCGAGTGAGTGAGTTTACCGGAGGCCCAATCCCCTACCCCCTTAGAAATGCCGCAGTTGAAAAACAATTTGTTACCCCAGGAGGGTACCAACTGCGTTGGAGAATCCCTCTCTGGACGCCCATGCTCAGGAACCCCTGGACTGAACGTAGACGTCCAGACTGCCCCTCGTATTCTGGGGAGGGCAAAACTGCGCTCCAATCTGCTCGGGGCAAGAGCAAACACACAAAGGCACCCCCCTCGATATTAAACATGGACTTTTGTAATATCAGGGGATTACACTCCAACCTTAATGCCGTCCATTACCACCTTGAGACGGCAAAGCCGGCTTTGCTCTTTTTAACCGAGACGCAGATATCATCTCCGAGTGACACATCATACCTTTCCCACCCAGGGTATTACCTCGAGCACTCCTTTCTACCCACAGCTGGAGTGTGTGTGTATATCAGAGATGATATCAGCTCTCGCCGCCTCAGCAATCTTGAGGTCATGGACCTATCAAACTTATGGCTCCGCATAGATTGCGACGACCACCCTCGCGTCTATGCGTGCCTATATAGGTCCCATAGTGGTGACCCCGAGACGGACCGACTCTTGGAGCACCTGCAAGCTGCTTCAGAGTTTGTGCAGCAGCAGATCCCATCCGCAGAGATCATAATACTTGGCGACTTTAATGCCCACCACGCCGACTGGCTCAATTCCAGTAAAACTGATCATGCGGGGAGATCTGTCTGCAACTTTGCCCTTGCGAACAACTTGACACAACTGGTTACTACGCCTACGCGAATCCCAGATGTGGATGGTCAGAATCCTTCCTTGTTGGACCTCCTACTGACTTCAAATCCTGACGGCTACCAAATATCCGTAACCGCACCACTTGGTTCATTGGATTATTGCCTTGTTAGGAGTTCTGTGCCACTTACGACGGTGTTAAGACAGCGCGCTGTTAAATACCGTCGTGTGTGGCACTACAAGTCAGCAGACTGGGATGGGAAGCGGTCGTTTTTTGCATCCTATCCTTGGGGGCACGTGTGGTTCTCGCCGGATGATCCCGACAACACTGCCAACTATGTTGCCGATGTGGTGATGCAGGGGATGGAACTTTTCATTCCGACCTCTGTAGTGCCAACTGGCGGCAGATTTCGTCCCTGGTTTGGTTCATCCCCCAAAAAAGCTTCTCGCCGGAAGCAGGAGGCTTACCAATCCTGGGCCAACGCAGTGTCTGCTCGGGATTTAAATACCAGCACATATAAAAAGGAGTACAACCTTGCCTCTAGGTCCCTCAAGAAAGAGATTACTCGGGCAAAGCAACAGCACGTCAATAGAATTGGCAAGAGACTTGTGCGCCTCCCCTCGGGAACCCATGCATTCTATTCTCTGGCCAAAGCTATTGAAGGAAATTTCTGCAAGCCAACCCTACCATCCCTACACGTAGGAAATGGATCGTTGGCCCAGGACGCAAAAGACAAAGCCGATCTTCTGGGCAAGCTTTTTGCGTCAAACTCGACCCTGGATGACGGGGGAAAGAAACCGCCGACCATACCGCGACGCACGAGCATCATTTCGGATATACGGTTTCATCAGCGCTCAGTGCGAAAAGCCCTCTGTTCCCTTGATATAAAAAAGTCGAGTGGGCCTGACGGAATCCCGCCTATTGTGTTGAAAAAGTGTGCTCCAGAGTTGGCTCCGGTCTTGACGCGTCTTTTTCGGCTCTCCTATTCCACTGGCATCGTCCCGGCTTCCTGGAAGATAGCCTTGGTGCACCCGAACCCCAAAAAAGGTGATTGCTCAAATTCTTCCAACCACAGACCAATCGCTATAACATCTCTCTTCTCGAAGATAATGGAATCCATTATCAATAGCCAGCTTCTTCGATACTTGGACGGCCAGGGATTGCTTAGCGACAAACAATACATATCATCTTGAGGGTTCTTAACAGAGCGAGACAGTACTTCAGTCCGGACCAACGCCTACAACTCTACAAGGCGCAGGTTCGGCCTCATATGGAATATTGTTCTCATCTCTGGGCAGGGGCGCCAAAATACCAACTGCTCCCTCTGGATCGTATCCAACGAAGGGCTGCTCGAATTGTTGACTGCCATAGTGTTTCAAATAGCTTGGACCCCCTGGAATTACGCCGAGATGTAGCTTCACTCTGCATCCTCTATCGGTTGTATCACGGGGATTGCTCTGAGGAATTGTTCGGAATCATACCACCTGCAACTTTTCGCTATCGTCCCACGCGAAAAACATACCATCCTCATCACCTTGATGAGTGGCAGTCTTTCACAGTGCGTTTTTCGCGTAACTTTCTGCCGCGCACTGTAAAAGTCGGGAATGAACTGTCACCAGCAGTATTTCCGCACCGATACGACCTGCAAACCTTCAAGAAAAGAGCGTATTCCCTCTTAAAAGGCCGGCAACGCACCTGCAGGTCTTCTGATGTTGCGAGTGTCCATGGGCGACGGTAGTTGCTTACCATCAGGTGACCCGTTTGCTCGTTTGCCCCCTTATTAAATAAAAAAAAAATTATTTATTTTAGGTTCGAAAACAAATATCATGTTAATTCATTCAACTACCGACATACTTAAATAAAATATTAATCCTCAAAATATCTATTGTGCCAATCATTACGCATTATAGGTCTTTATTACCACGGAAATTGAGTTTTTCTTGGGGTTCGAAGAAAAAAACTCGAAATGTAATAAAAAAAGGGAACAAATATAATGACCACCAAATAATGCTCTGATACCCTAAACTTGTTTCCCAAAAAATATACTTGCCACCAAAAAAAGAAAGTCTAAAATTGCAATACTAGCTATTTTAGTCACGGATACACTTCAAATTGTAATCGAACGCCAAATATAGTAAATGATCACCAAGTATAGTATATGATGATCACCAAATAAAGTAAATGATCACCAAATATAGTAAATGATCACCAAATATAGTATATGATCACCAAATATAGTAAATGATCACCAAAGCGAGCAAATCAATGCGATATTTCTGTCCATTGCGACACATGCGACATTTTTGTCTGTGAAATGTTACTACTTCTGGTGATCAGTTAATTATAAGCCATAAAAAAATTAGGTGTTTAGCTTTAGGGCGCAATGCATTATTCACGGTATGGTTCATCTGGTTTTTGCTTAAGTAATTACTGGATTGAAGAAACAAAATAATAGACTATACAAAAGACGTAGTAATGATCGCAAGCAAAATACGTCAGGAGCAAAAATTATGTTTAGGTCTTTTTACTAGGACGTGTACCTAGCAAAGAGACCTAAAAAGAGCGGAACATTCTTAAGTCTTAAAATTCCTTTTTACCGTGACTTGGTCGAATGGCAATTTGGCACAAGTGTGGCCAAATTCAAGCAATAACACAAAACACGTATTGCTGTATTTCATTTTTAGTGCCCAATGCCTTGAAACGAAGACCATTCTAAAGTCGTAGCAATATATTCCACAACCCTGACTCTATTTTCTCAAAATATATTCAAACACGATTTTTGGATGACGTTGGAAAAGATTTTACCTAAATTTAGGTAAAATTTTTAGAGCGAAAATAAATGCGAAATTAAACATTAACCAATCACACTTAAGCCAAGAAAAATACACCAATCAAAGTCAGTCGTATTGCGAATAGTCTGCAATAGCAATAAAATTATATTTGTCAGTTAAGAAAGTAACCATGACGCGAAAATATTATAGATTTTTATATTTAGGTTTAGAGCTTTGGGGCGCCGCGGCCGTCCCTTTTCTGCAATAATTCAAGCGCTTTAGCACTTTGAGAAAGTGTCCTTTCTGTTGGCTTACATAAAATTCTCCGGAAAAAAAGCAATAAGTTTAGGTGTCTTACGGATAGGAGTACTCATATGACCCTTACCTAAACCATTTATATTTCAGGAGGTTATATTATTTTCTATATTCATTATAACAATCTGGCTACTGACAGTGAGTGATTGTTGAGTAAATAAAATGACTTGTGCGATACTTGACCAGAGGGCCTAGACAAGCGGCAAGCGATTATCGTAAACACCAACGCCACAAAATGTATGGGATTTGACATTAGTATTCGCTAGCGAAGCGATGACTTATGTTAAATAGCATACATTTTGTTAGCGTAAATTACGATAATCATTTGCGACTTGTCTACTAGAGCAGGATCGAGTACGCTACGCTTGTACGCCTGCAGTAGGTCCTGTGGTAGTTGTTGCTGTGGTTGTTGTGATCAGAAGGTATGGGGGCCAATGATGACATTAGAAGCGCGAATCTTTAGCACTTTGTTACAATCCCATAACTTATGAGTTATGAGGATATCGCTAGGGTACAGCCAAGTTTTAGGCTGCTTTTCCACCAGAGATGTGTTGCGAGGAATGTGTTTTTGAGAACCAATAGAATCGCTTCATTGACGTGAGGTTGCCATGACATCGCTCAGCGCGGCGATGCTATTGGAGCTTAAAAACACATTCCTCGCAACACATTTCTGGTGGAAACGCAGCCTTAGTGGGCTGCGTCTTCTACTTTTAATTTGGGCGCGGCAAGTCCTACATATCTCTTGTGGGCCTTAAATCCCACGGAATTATGAATGGCATCTCTTAACAAAAAAAAGGGTAATCCAACTCACCAGATACTTGTATATGGAGAAAGGGACGTACTCCAGCATCACGAAGACATCCGCCACCGCCAGCCACTTCAGCAGCCTGTTGATAGGTGCCGCAGCCATGTCACGCCGCGTCAGCACCGCTACATTCATGGTGTTGGCCAGCACGCCTATTGTACATACCTGGAACACCAGATATATATATATGGCTATAGTACAAACCTAGATCACCAGAGATATGGCTATAGTACATGTATACCTGGAATATCAGATATATTGCTGTAGGGAATGTGCAGAAATAGCTGGTAGAATATTTTTTAATTAATAATAATATCTATGGACGCTTCACACAACGTCAGTCTGGCCCCGTGGTAAGTATCTATATCTATATATATATATATATATATATATATATATATATATATATATATATATATATCTATATCTATCTATGGACGCTTCACACCACGTCAGTCTGGCCCCGTGCTAAGTACCTAAAGGACTTGTGTTACAGGTACCAGACAGCGGAAATATATTTAATACTTTTATACTATACATATATTTAAGATTTTTATTATATCATACACATATTTAATACACATCCAGACCCGGGAACATTGAAAACTTTTTGTTCCGTCGGTGGGATTCGAACCCGCGACCCCCGGCTTGAGCTACCAACGCGCTCACCACTGAGCCACAGAGGTCGTCAAAGTACCTGAAGGACTTGTGTTACGGGTACCAGATAACGGAAATATATTTAATACTTTTATACTATACATATATTTAAGATTTTTATTATATGATACACATATTTAATACACATCCATGACCCAGGAACTTTCAAAACTTTTTGTTCCGTCGGCAGGATTGGAACACGCGACCCCGGCTTGAGCTACCAATAGCCCACCAACTGAGCCACAGAGGTCGTCAATATTATGGCAAAGAATTAACATAATCAATATAATTTTCGGATTGGCGATACCAGTTCGCAGTAAACTATACCTTCGTTACTCATCAGTCATCATCATCATGATCATCGGCCTATTGCAGTCCACTGTTGAACACTTCGTTACTCATACAGTGCTTTTTATGCTGTCGTGGTCGGAGCAAAAACTTGGGGTCTGTACTATCTGAGAAATTGATCTTTAGATGGTGGGCCTACGTCATATTCATTTAAGTCGGGTTGTGGCAAGCCCTTTTTTTAACATGGGGAAATGCTTTACGCATACCCGGCAAATTGTGATATCGCCGGGGTATGTGGGACTCCTGTAGTCTACCCACTAAAACCCCATGATGCTCCACTCATCGTTTAAGGCAGAGTTGCTGGTACGATAGAACCAACCGCAACTCTACCAGGGGTTGTGGCAAGCCCAGTCTATAAATTACGATTCTAATTTTTATTTTGTACTTGACATTACCTAACCAAAAAACGCAGATCGGCCATGTATTTTTGCTGATGGATACATGAAAAGAAGTACCATAGCATAGTTAATTTAAAACGACTGCTATTTGATACTGCGGATCAATCGATGCGGATTATTCCGACACAGGTGGGAGATCAAGCGCAGGATCGACATTTTATGTATGCCCATTTGACCCAAGGAATCATTAAACTTATCAGACAATCAGGTGATCAGCCTGCATTGTCCTAACCTAACTTGGAAACATCATGGGAATCGAACCAACGAGTCCCTACAAGAGAGTGATAAAGCCACTGGACCCCATAAGCGTTATAATAATATTAATGTAAATATGTAATATTTTTGCTCGTGCCGCACACGGGACACAAATCACAATATAATATCTTCCTCCCGGCATGAATTATAAAATAGTTACCTTACGGTATTTTTAATATCGTTCATAGCTTCATACCAAGAAAAACATTTGTATTTATCGAACAAAGAATTATTATTAAAGACTCTACTAAGTTATAACCTACTTTAATAAAAAGCCGGACATTTTCTTTCATTAAGGCTGAAGCTATTAAAATTATAATAAAATTACTAAGTACCTCCGTCTGTTCCAGTTACCTAGCCCATTTAGTCTAAATGGCCTGACTAAATGATACCTATTCTTACTTTGTACTTTCGTAAAAGTCGTTATCTATCTATCTATATATATAAAACTCATAGGTGATTGACTGACATGGAGATCTATGAACGCACAGCCCAAACCACTGGACCGATCGGGCTGAAATTTAGCTTGCAGGTAGATGATATGACGTAGGCATCCGCTAAGTAAGGATTTTGATCAATTCTACCTCCAAGGGGTTAAAATAGGGGATGAAAGTTTGTATATAACAATACTTTTTAATGCGAGCGAAGCCGTGGGCAAAAGCTCGTTCTGAAATATTTCTCTCTTATTTCTTTAATAACAAAGGAAATTACAAATATATTTAAAGTAAATTTTCATACGAGAACCGTACATTTTTCTGGGATAAAAGGTATTGTATGTCCTTTCCCGGGACCAAATTTCGGCAAATCGGTTTCGTAGCTTGGGCGTGAAGAGGTTACAGATAGACAGACAGACACACTTTCTCATTTAAATAATATTAGTATGGATTTAACGACTTTTCCTTTCGACTCTCATCACCTGAATCCCTCAATTCTATCCATTTGGAATGGCTGCATACTATGTACTTTTAGTAAAACAACCACATTAAAGAACGGCGTTTTAGGCTGCGTTTCCACCGGAGCTGAGCTAAGCTGCGTTGCGAGGAATGTGTTTTTAAGAACCAATAGAAACGCTTCATTTGCCTGCCAACATTCAGTGCAACGATTCTATTGGTTCTTGTAAAACACATTCCTCACAACGCATCTTAGCTCATCTCCAGTGGAAACGCAGCCTAATGCTTTATGTTTTTGGACTGTGCCCAAGCCTTTTGGATTAACATAACTTGTGTAGCATTTACTTTGTAAGAGCTATCTTTTCTTATTTTCTTAGAAAGCCGTCTTAGATTCTCATCTGATACAGTGTAGGAGGATAACAATATTAAAATAGCAACAATATTACGAAATATATTTCCAAGAAAATGTAATATTATATATTATAACACCCACAATTATAAAGGTTTAATTATTAGGTACTAAAAACAGTTAATAAGATTAAAGTACAGACTGTAACTAGGACTGTGTAAAATGTATATTTGGGATTGAGGCCTGGTGTCCCGAAATACAGGCTCACGCCCAGTTTAGGCACCAGTCTCCCACAATAACCTGTAAAAGATTGTTATATAGTCTAAGTTCATTATTGTAATTGATCCATTGTGGTGAGAAAAAAAATAAAAAAAATAAATAAATAATATACTTGTAGAAGGTAAAATATTATATGAATTAAGAGAATTAAATGTCTGGTATGTTACTAAACTTTATGAAAAACATTGTATCTATGTAGATTGTAGTATTGTTTTTCATAAATACTACGACGACTTTGACTGGTCTCTATAAATATACAAAGTGTAACAAAACTTAGTGATAATACTTTAGGGTGTGTAATGTGTATGTGTTCTTTGTAGATAATTCCCTGTGAAAGTAGCAGCGCTGAAAGACTAAATTTTATTTTCACTTTTGTATGGGGAATCTGACGCTGGGGCGCTTGCCCATACAAAAGTGTAAAAACTATAGTTATTTCTTGTTTTTATCTATTTCTTCTAGATCGACAATTCCCGTGCTAGACAGCTGGTGTATCCTCTTAAGTGCCTGTTAGACGTACGAACTTAAAGAACGCGGGTTTTAAGTTCGCGAACTTACTCGGCTCGCGTCGGTGACACACGAGAATCGCTCACACTGGATTACCATGCCCCCAGGTCCAGGTCTTCCCGTTTGCTACCTCTTCACGCCTAAACGGCTGAACCAATTTAGATGAAATTAGGTGAGGAGATACTTTAAGAGACGGGAAAGGACATAAAATAGTTTTTATTACTATTAGTCATCTAGTAGTCTATAATTATTTATTTTTTGAAATAATTATTTCTTTATTCAAGATGTTACAATAAATTTAAGATTTTTTACGTGGTAGAGCCATGCGTGGTAGAGCACGAATGGACCGGCTCGACCGGAGAAATACCACGGGCTTACCGAAAACCGGCGTGACACAGCGCTTGCGCTGTGTTTCGCCGAGTGAGTGAGTTTACCGGAAGCCCAATTCCCTACCCTTCCCTTCCCTACCCTGCCCTTTTCCCTTCCTTACCTTCCCTACCCTGTAATCCTATTCCCTCTTAAAAGGCCGGCAACGCACCTGCAGCTCTTCTGATGTTGCGTGTGTCCATGGGCGACGGAAGTTGCTTTCCATCAGGTGACCCATTTGCTCGTTTGCACCCTTATTTCATTAAAAAAAAAAACAATAAAAATATGGCGTATAGTTACATCCTAATTCCTAATAAATTCCAAGTATATTATAGTATTCCAGTGGAAAGAATTAGTCAATACGTCTGGGACCAACTATGTGCGGGTTTCCTCACGATGTTTTCCTTCACCGTACGAGCGTCCGTATTATGTACTTGAGATCAGAAAATGTCTCACTGGTACTCGCCTCCACCCAGGATCGAACCTGCACCCTCTACGAATGCGAACCAAAGGTCTACCCATTATTCCTTGATAGTACCTATATGAAATACAGTTCGGATTTTTTATGTCATTTATACTAGACCAACTTAACAGACTTCCAGTGTCCATTTTTATGGACAGGTCTGATTTACGCACAACGTAAACTATCCATTATAACGCAGTAGATAAGCCGATAAGCTATGATAATAGTAGATAGTAACGAGTTATTAATATTAAAATACTATAATATACTTGGAATTTATTAGGAATTAGGATGTAACTATACGCCATATTTTTATTGTTTTTTTTTTAAATGAAATAAGGGTGCAAACGAGCAAATGGGTCACCTGATGGAAAGCAACTTCCGTCGCCCATGGACACACGCAACATCAGAAGAGCTGCAGGTGCGTTGCCGGCCTTTTAAGAGGGAATAGGATTACAGGGTAGGGAAGGTAAGGAAAGGAAAAGGGCAGGGTAGGGAAGGGAAGGGTAGGGAATTGGGCTTCCGGTAAACTCACTCACTCGGCGAAACACAGCGCAAGCGCTGTGTCACGCCGGTTTTCTGTGAGCCCGTGGTATTTCTCCGGTCGAGCCGGTCCATTCGTGCTCTACCACGCATGGCTCTACCACGTAAAAAATCTTAAATTTATTGTAACATCTTGAATAAAGAAATAATTATTTCAAAAAATAAATAATTATAGACTACTAGATGACTAATAGTAATAAAAACTATTTTATGTCCTTTCCCGTCTCTTAAAGTATCTCCTCACCTAATTTCATCTAAATTGGTTCAGCCGTTTAGGCGTGAAGAGGTAGCAAACGGGAAGACCTGGACCTGGGGGCATGGTAATCCAGTGTGAGCGATTCTCGTGTGTCACCGACGCGAGCCGAGTAAGTTCGCGAACTTAAAACCCGCGTTCTTTAAGTTCGTACGTCTAACAGGCACTTAAGAGGATACACCAGCTGTCCTAGCACGGGAATTGTCGATCTAGAAGAAATAGATAAAAACAAGAAATAACTATAGTTTCTTGGAAAATAGTTCCTGATTTAAAGTAAATAAGGTCGTAGATTCATCGGCAACAATAATAATTTTTTATGTAAATTTTTCGAGCAACTTTTACGACCTATTGTTTTGCAAGCTCGGATTTATAAACATTTTAGCACTTTGGCGATGTAGATTCTTTGAGGGTGGAATTATCAAATTTTCCCACGCTAAACAATGGGTAATAAAAACAGTTCACAAAATGCACTTCAAAATAAAATAACATTGACAATGAATCTACGACCTTATTTACTTAAACGTAGGATCTCTTATCAAAAAAACTATAGTTATATTTTGTCTACGAATAATGGAAACAAATTTCATTCCCCGTGCTAGCTGGGGCGAGAGAAATTGAAAATAGGTATTTGAAAATGTATTTTTGTCTCACCAATCTCAAGATTCTCAAGTCTCCCACCGCAGAGCGCGATAGAGACAACACGACAAAAGTTCTAATAAAAGAACAGAAAATCTTCGATTGGTTGTCCGCTGATTCCTTCTCCAAAACTTAACAGATTTAAGTACTTTTTTCATTTAGAATTAAAGCAAGGCTTAAGCTGTGTTCCTATGTTTTATTATTTTTTGTATATTTTAGCCAGTTTTGTTTTCTGGGTGTTTGAACACGGAGGAAAATCTGGCCATATTTTTGGGTTTTTGGACGTTCTTATCTTTTTTAATAATATAATTATGAAAAAAAAGAAAACATAGGGACATGCTAGTAGTGGCCATAGATATTCAAGAAAAAAATCATAACTCTACCGGCATTATCCAGGGAGGAAACAGGGGACAACGTTTGTATGGAACAACGGCGATGTGGACTCCTCTTAAAGTAAGCTATACTGTACTCGGCGAAACCTGGCGGTCGTGGTCATTGACTCCCTGTCAAAAATCTTGTCATTTTCTATATTATAATTTATAAGCCACGATTGACAACATCTGACACTCCGTTGTCAATCGCGGTTTATATAGAAAAAGACAAGTTTTTGACAGGGAGTCAATAATCGCTACCGCCATGTTTCGCCGAGTACAGTATAATTCTTCTAAAAATGGAAGAGGTAAATAATTATAAAAGCAGTAATAGGATAATAGCTTAGTTGAAGAAGCTAAGGGATATGTAGCTTAGACCTTAGTTGAAGAAGCCCACTATTAAAAGCATCAAATCCGAACTCTATATGCTAATAGTTGAAAACTAAGGTAACTAGATTCATAAAGATGGATTTGTAGACAAAGCTTTTGAACTCAGAACACCAGAAGCCGCACAATGTCTTACTTAGCTAACTTTTTCTCTAGTAATTTTAAATATACAAAGGAAATAAATAGAACAAAGGTAAAACTTCCGTTGAAAGATTCCTTGTATAGTTGGGGAGGGGAAGAGGGGATTTCGGGACAAGCTCGAGCGTGTCAGATTAAGCTTGTATAATATGCTTATTTAAAGTGTGTCTGTCTGTCAGTCTGTCTATCCGTCTGTCTGTCTGTATGTTACCTCTTCACGCCCAAACCGCTGAACCGATTTTGCTGAAAGGTATGGAGATATTTTGAGTCCTGGGAAAGGACATAGGATTTTATCCCGGAAAATGTACGGTTCCCGCGCCAATTACGAGTTTTGGCGCAACGGAGTTGCGGGCGTCATCTAGTTGAATATAAAATAGTACAATGCATTGCGTCGCGATTCGTTCGTTTCGGTATAAACTGTGAGGTATTAACCCTAAGATGTTATCTGAAATCATATTTTTGGTTATTTAAGCAGTACTTTACTGCAGTTTAGAACATAGAACGAGCAAAGTGTAAAAGTTGACAACAAAATTTTATATTCCATAAAAAAGTTAATATAGCTATAAAGTATTCCATAAACAAATTCAAATGAGCAACCCTGGCACCCATAATCTCATCTGTCACGCTAAACCTGGGTCTGGAGTCGACGTGACCTTCCCTCCCTGTCCTCTCTTTCCCTCCTATCTGTACTACTCTATCGTGATAAAATTAATGGCCCAGAGAAATAAAAGGAGACCCACACGACAACGGAAATATAGGATATAGTCGTAATTGCAATGGATAAAGTGGAGCTTACAATGCTAATCTATACTAATTATAAAATAACATGGCCTGAGTCCTGACTGTCTGATTCATCATCGCTAAGCAAAAGCTGTTAAAGTGACAGTCACAAAATTTGGTGAGTAGGGTTGTTTTATTAAGTAGACACTCACTAAGGAAGGAATGTTGGAAATTTTACCCCGAAGGGGGTGAAATAGGGGTTGAAAGTTTGAATGAAAGTCCGTCATTTCTTAGGTTAGAAACATGAAACTTAATTTTTGGGCTACTGATTAAAAATGAATGGATACACATTTAAGCGTTTTTTGAAATTGTACCCCCAAGAGGGTGAAATTGTGGTTTAAAGTTTGAATTTTCATTCAAACTTTAAACCACAATTTCACCCGTTCGTCATATTTTGTTAAGTTAGAAACATGAAAGTTTATTTTTGAGCAGCTGTTTAAAAATGAATGGATATATAATATTATATTAAATATTTAAGTTTTTGGAATGTTATCCCCAAAGTTAGGTTAGTATATATACATACTTACTTAGGTATATTGACGCAGACGAAGTTGCGGGCAACAGCTAGTACGTACTAATATCTATTGTAAATACGAAAGTGTGTTTGTCTCCTCCTCTCGCTTAGCTGCTGAAACGATTTTGATGGGTATGAAGTCTGATACTTTATAAAGTAACGTGGGAGAGCCATGCTTCGGGACGAATAGGCCGGCTCGACCGGAGAAATACCACGGGCTCACAGAAAACCGGCGTGAAACAGCGCTTGCGCTGTGTTTCGCCGAGTGAGTGAGTTTACCGGAGGCCCAATCCCTTACCCTTTTTTCTTCCGTACCCTCCCCTATTTCCCTCCCTACCCTCCCCTATTCCCTTCCCTACCCGCCCCTATTACCCTATTCCCTCTTAAAAGGCTGGCAACGCACCTGAAGCTCTTCTGATGCTGCGAGTGTCCATAGGCGACGGAAGTTGCTTTCCATCAGGTGATCCGCTTGCTCGTTTGCCCCCTTATTACATAAAATAAAATACCGGCAAAGAACACGGCATAGTTATTATTTCCAAAAAATGTGGGACCTGTACATTTTGATAAATTAATTCGAAGCATACATCACAGCGAAACAGCTGAAGTGTTTTCGAACAAAACTACAAGCGTATATTTAAACGAAAATCGTGACGATTTTCTATACAATTTCTCGCATAGGTAGTAGCTACGTCGATAAAGAAGTCTCACTTCGATAAAAATGCACTAATATTATAGGAAGCATCTAATGAGACACTTCCCAGGACTTCAAGAGCGCAAAATAAAATCCTGAAGGTATCCTGTACATTAACATTACAATGGATTGTATTTGCGCATTGCGTATTATATAATAGGTCTACCAGAATCTGATGGCTAATTTTGACGGCAGATTTTCAAAAAATATCCTGGCCGCTTCTCACATTTTTGGCCCTGCCCGAAATGCGGGATCTGCCGCTGAGCACGCTGCTCGGCAAAAGCACAACAAATACGCGGACTTGGAAAGTCAATACCTCTTTGTGCCTTTTGCCGTCGAAACGGGAGGTCCGTGGTGCAACGAGGCAAAAGCTTTTGTTCGCCAGCTCGGACGACGGTTGCGGGAAGCAGGCAACGATCCACGCTCCGGCGCGTACCTAGCCCAACATGTCTCCCTGGCCATTCAGCGCGGTAATGCGGCCAGCGTGATGGGGACATTTGAGCATGGTGCGCTGCGGGGCGGTCTTTTTGATTAAGTTTTTTATTTATTTATTTATTTTTTCAATTATTTACCTGACACCTGTATATATTGTTATTGTTAATTTTGTAGTTAGAATTATATACTTAATTTAATTAATAATTAGTATAATAGAATATTATTGTTTTTATATTATTACAATTATTATTATATTATTTAATACTTTTAGTTCATATTATAAGGATAGTACCTGGATGACCGAGCTTTGCTCGGTATAGCAAACACTCATTGACTTCGTGTTACTTAATAGCGCCATCTGCTGGTCGTTAAAACAATTAGTTGCTAACAAAATAGTATTATTATTCGCCAATAGATGTCAGGAAGAGTCATATATTTTTCAGTTTATCGATTATCGATAAAACACGAATAAGAAGACATTTTCTGAAAATGATTCCTAGCTAGATCGATTTATCGCCCCCGAAACCCCCTATATACTAAATTTCATGAAAATCGTTGGAGCCTATATATATATATATATATATATATATATATATATATATATATATATACAAGAATTGCTCGTTTAAAGATATAAGATTATTATTCATGTACATTGTATAATAATACTAGCTGTGGCCCGCGACTTCGTCCGCGTGGACTTTAGAAGTTGTTCCCGTACATCGATTGAATTGTTTACGCGCAAATCAGCAAAGTATATTGTGTGGGAACCGCACATTTTTCCGGGACAAAAACATTCCTTGTCCCAGATTCAAGTTAGTATCTCCAATCTCCATGCCAATTTTCATCAAAATAGATTAAATAGTTTAGGCCAGGGCTTCCCTAACTGTGCGTTAGGGAACGTTTCATACATCCCGGGCAATCTATATCCCCGGTTTCAGAATCTATGCTCAGAAAAGCAAGCACATCCTTCACTTTAGCCAGCCTTGCTGGCTTATGCTTGTGTTTTGATTTGGTCATAATTTCCTAGTAACAATATAAATGTCCAAATAGTGTTTTATGATAACCTATGTTGGGTAGGCTAGTTCTAAAATTAGAAAGTATTTTTGAGGGCTGGGTTGAGGGGCGTCGTAAAGAAATGGCAAAGTCCCAAGGGCGTCACAGTTCAAATAAGTTTGGGAAGCCCTGGCTTAGGCGATAATCATAAAAGTTTATTGTGGGGAGAACCGTACATTTTCCGGGATAAAATTAGTGTTTCTTGTCCTTTCCCGAGACTCAAAGTATCTCCAAATTCCATCAAAATAGATTGAATAGTTTACGTGCAAAATATGATAAAAGTATATTGTGCAGTAGCCGTACATTTTTCCGGGATAAAATTTATTCTATGTTCTTTTTCAGGACTCAAAGTATATTTATACCAAATTTCAGCAAAATGGGTCTAGCTGTTTACGCGTGATGTCGTGACCACGCGAAATTTAACGTTCCGCGCAGCTTCGCCCGCGTACGCGTTCGCCGTTTTTTCCACACTTTCCTCTATTTCTTCGCTTCTATTAGTTTTAGCGTAGTAAAATATAACCTATACCTAGCCTTTCTCGATAAATGGGCTATCTAACACAGGTGGGGGAATTTTTCAAATTGGATCAGTAGTTCCTGAGAATAACGCTTTCAAATAAGCCCTTTCTAATAATTTCCCCCCGTTTTTTCCACACTTTCTTCTATTTCTTCGCTCCTATTAGTCTTAGCGTGATAAAATATAGCCTATAGCCTTCCTCGTAACGTAAAGTTTCAAGCACTGAGCAGGCTGATTGCTCTATATGGCTATCTACTTAGCACTTGTGAAAATTTTCATTAAAATCGGTCCATTTGTTGCGAAGCCTATTCAACGCGAGAAATAATCTCTTCGATAATATTTCAATTTCAAAATTTTATTTTTTCGTGCATTTCTCGGTCGAGCCGGCCCATTCGTGCCAAAGCATGGCTCTCCCACGTAGAAAAAAGTTTTATCCATACATACTAATATTGTAAATGCGAAAGTAGGTATGTCTGTCTTTTAACGCCCAAACCACTGAACCAATTATTATGCTGTTTGGTATGAAGATACTTGGTGTCCCGGAAAAGGGCATCGGATACGTTTTATCCGGGAAAACAGTAGTATTATGTTCTCACGCAATGAACTAATTTTGGCGCAAAGTTTTATTTAGTTACAATAGATCCTCATGCCTTCGGAAGAAAAAAGGGGTATACATTAATATTTTCGACAGTATTGTGTGAAATGAGAATTAATTCGGCCATCTCGGGCGTAAATCACTCGGCGGCCATTACGATTTTATTGAAAAATCCCGCCACGAGGCTTGTCGGTCACAATTTGCCGCACAAATCGCTTTCAATCTTCAATTTTTAAATAAAAGAGTAATCTGACGCGCCATTTATATTAAAAACGATTGTATGAAACTGAATAATTATATTCTGAAATAAAATTTTATGAAATAATTTAATCGTTAAGAGCGGGCTGTCAAATTTTGCTGTGTTTTTATTTATTTTATTTATTTAACAATTTATTGTGCACAAGAAACAATTACAATAAGACAATATACACAGTAAAACGACACAAAGGATCTGCTTATTTCTAATAGAAATCTCTTCCAGCAGCCCTACGGAGAGAGATAGGATTAAGACAGCAGATAGAACGTGCACTAAACGTTTTCTTAAGTAACGATCCCGGAAGACGATTGTCAAATGAAATTGAGATTTATTTAAGGATGTATATAAGGTCAAATCTCGTATTACATCCAATTAAATTACGAAAGTACTAAACCTGTAAAAAATTGGGCACCCAGACACTTATTACTAATTATAATGATTTTTTATAATAGATTTTTAAAGAACTATTCGATATTTAATTATTATTGAAAAAAAAATTATGTAATTTGACTACCGCAAATGGCGGCCTAGAGCTCGGCAAGACACAACTTTAAATGCACGTGGCGAAAAAAGGAACTAACGCTGCCATCATACAAAAACGACATTTTTGACAGCTATTCCTTACCAGCAGCGCCCCGTTCACGTTCGTTTAAAGCTTTGTCACACCCTTCGAAGGAAAGTTTTCATCAATTTCAATTTTAAATATTTCCTTAGAATTACCGGTGAACCCACTTTTTTTTGGGCTTAAAAATCGCAAATCGTACAAAGAAATTGATAAGCAGGTTTTTAGTCTTTGATACAAAGTTCCCAATTCTGATGAATACTAAAAAAATCTAACACTTCCGGCGAAAATTACGTATGATTAATGGAAATTTTAAAATGAATTATTTCACATAACTTGCCGGTAAGGTATTGATTTTTTGGTATCAATCGATGCAGGAGGTTTACTTCTACTATATATTTCGAATTTAGGTTAGAATCTTTGAATTTATAAATGTTATATACATCCTTAATCTTTGTAGATTTATCTGATACTTGGCTAACGGAAAACACGATTCACTTATTTTGACTCGATAGTTATATTTTTCAAAATTATGAATCTTTCTGGGCTTTTCAACAAATATCTGTTACACTTATTGAGTTACTGTCATTAAATAACTTGCACTACAATCACACACTTTATAAAATAATAGCTGAAGGAAATTTTAGTATTGTATTTCATTTTTAAGTAATCATCAAAAACATTTTTAGGACTTACGACCTTTACTTTCGTGCTATAATGCGGGAACCGTTGTTACGCGATATTGTTCGCTATTATCTGCAGCGTAAAGCACATTGCCCCGGAGTACGATTCATGGAATTATTGTATAACGATTGGAGTATGATAGCGTTGTGTTTAGGCGGGGCTAGCCTTTTGACAGTAGGCTCTTAAGGCCCAGTAGTCCCTAAAATAAGCAGGTCGATGTCTGTCAGTACGAATATCGACGTTAAGGACATTAAAATAACATTCATATTAGCGCGCCTTGTATAGTGGCTGTTACGCGCTCGCCGCGTGCCTTGATAATAATAAATAGGAGTAAAAACCTTTTGTTTTTAGTATTACACAAATCAAATATATCAAATCGTTTACGTTAGGTTACGACACATAATATACTGCATTTTTTGTTTTTTCTAGAAAGTGTGTAATTTAGCCATAAAATGATTTAATTATGAAAAACAGAGTTATAACAGTCATCTTTGAGATTTTTTTCTATCGAGCAGTTTTTCAAATTGTGTACTGATATACCTTTGCGTATAGGAAATTTTCTCAATTTCAAAACGGTACTTATTTTATACTTAAATAATGACATTTCCTTTACAAAAAACGTGTTTTAAAAAAAACCCATTTTACGTAGTTGCAACAACCACAGTGCCTTAAGTTGTTACAGAGTAGCGTGTTTCTTAAAAAATTGGAACAATAATATCTGGGGGCACGGCAGTGCCCCCGCCAAGTAGAGCAAAAAATTTATTTTGTCCCAACTAATATTACAAATGCGAGATTTATCTAATAATAATATTAATAATAATAATAATAATTAGAGATTTATCTATCTGTTATCTGTTACAATCCTCGGGGCCTGTTTCACCACTTCTTGATAAAGTGCCAGATAGGCTATCCACTACTTTTTGACAGATTCTTCATACTTTATCTGTCAAGTTAAAGTTAAGTTAGTTGAGCAAAAAATTTATTTTGTCCCAACTTATATTACAAATGCGAGATTTATCTAATAATAATATTAATAATAATAATAATAATTAGAGATTTATCTATCTGTTATCCTTGGGGCCTGTTTCACCACTTCTTGATAAAGTGCCAGATAGGCTATCCACTACTTTTTGACAGATTCTTCATACTTTATCTGTCAAGTTAAGTGGTGGATATCCGGCACTTATCAGGAAGTGGTGAAACAGACACTTAAACGGGGGAATTGTAATTAAGTTGAAGTTTTTCATATTGCCTTTTTTTTTAATTCATATATCATTTATACGTGAGAGAGCCATGATTCGGCATGGGCTGGCTCGACCGGAGAAATACCACGTTCTCACAGAAAACCAGCGGGAAACAACGCTTGCGCTGTGTTTCGCCGAGTGAGTGAGTTTACCGGAGGCCCAATTCCCTTTCCTATCCTCCCTTATTCCCTTCCCTTCCCTACCCTCCCCTATTACCCTATTCCCTCTTAAAAGTCCGGCAACGCACCTGCAGCTCTTCTGATGCTGCGAGTGTCCATGGGCGACGGAAGTTGCTTTCCATCAGGTGACCCGTTTGCTCGTTTGCCCCCTTCTTTCATAAAAAAAATCTCCATTTTGAAAGACGGGAAAAGACATACGTAATACAAAAGTACCTACATACATGTCGCAGCCGACTGGCTGAAATAGCCGTGCAATCAAACAGCTAGCCCTTTGACTGAACAACGCCATTCAATCACACGTCTAGCTTTTATATTGAATATTTTAGTCGCTCAAAACGTTCAACACTACAGCTGATTCAAAAGCCGCCGTCTAATTGAAGTAGTTCAGCGCGCACCGCTGCGGCGCTAGGTGCGTTTTATTTACAATATGGCGTCAACTAGCAGGTGTTTGTTAGTGTTTGTGGTTGTTTTTCGGAAATAAAGTAGTTAATAAAAGTTACAAGTGTTATTAAAGAGACAAAAATTGTGGATACGACTGAATCAAAATTTCAACAAATATTCGAGGAGAAATTACGGGATTATAAAATGACGCAGCCCCCGAAAGGGTGGTTCGGGGGGCATCTACGCTAGTCTAGTCGCTGTTAAATAGTTAATGTTTTTGGTCCGGTCCAATGCGACGTAAAAAAATCTTAACCTATGTCCCACCACTTGGTCTACACTATATCTGTGACAAATAATATAAAAATTGCTCCAGTAGTTCGTGACATATTATGCCCTTTCAGATAATTTTCTCCATTTTTTCCACATTTTCCTCTGTTTCTTAGCTCGTATTGGTCGTAGCATGATGTTATACAGCCTAAACACTTCCTTGATAAATAAGAATATGCAACACAAAAATAATTTTTAATTGGAACCAGTAGTTTAACGGATTCTTCAGCTTTCTAATATAAGTATAGATATGATTTTTCCAAACTTTAAACCCACTGTTTAAAATATATAAGGAATTATATATATAATATAAAGGTCGTACGTAAAAAAGTCTTTCAATATTTTTTATAGGGAATTCTATTATCTACAATTATTTTTTCCTACCTTTTATCATAAAAATATCATGATAAAATTTTACGTTAAAAAAAAAAAATAATAGAAAAAGCTCATTTTCGTACATTTGACCTTTAGTAAAATCTTTAGCATCAGGAGGATCGCCGGGGACTTTTGAGGTTTTATATTTATAACGAGCTTTTGCCCGCGGCTTCGCTCGCGTTAAGAAGTATTATTATATACAAACCTTTCATCCCCTATTTTAACCCCTTGGAGGTGGAATTGATCAAAATCCTTTCTTAGCGTCATATCATCTACCTGCATGTCAAATTTTATGCCCGATCGGTCCAGTGGTTTGGGCTGTGCGTTGATAGATCACCATGTCAGTCAGTCACCTTTGAGTTTTATATATATAGATTATAGATGGTGTGTTTAACGTCTCTACAAATTTTCAGTTCTATGCAAATTATTCCTAGGTCGAGAGCTTAATTTTCCTCTGTTGTTTAACTTCAAACGAATTTCCATCAGTATCAATATTTTCATTGGAATATAAATTCTATTGATCTTCCCACCAAACGATCGCCGCGATTCGTGGTGTTATTATTTTTCAAGACTACATTATTTTATTACACAATTTGATTTTAACAGTGCGCTGGTAGAAAGCTTTACAAACGTTTGGCGTAGCAAGATAAACAAAACAGTATCAAAGAACAATGAAAATTCGGCAGCTATATAAATACAAACAATATGGGTATGAGTTAATTATTCTATTATATACTAGAAACTGTAACTAAACTACAATCCATACTTTAACGTTGTTCGTGGCGGCCGAAAAGGAAGATCTTCCGACCGAGAGAGATAGCATGCTCGGTCAGGCCGAAGCCCACTGACGTCATTTCAGACGTTGTATATATCTTGCCGTTCTCCGAAACTTCGATAGCGCGATGCAGGAATGTTAGGCGAATTGTGGGTACCGCCACATCATAATATTATTAACGGGAATCATAATATTATTAACGGGAAAGTGTGTCTGTCTGTCTGTCTATATTATCTCTATTTGTCTATCTGTCTGTTACCTCTTCACGCCGAAATCACTGAACCAATTGTTCTGAAACGTTGAGTCCTGGGAAAGGACATAGAATATTTAAATCCCGGAATAATACCATCGAGGAAATTGATTCCTAGGCAGTTGACAGACCAACGTCATTTGGTCGGATCATGTCAATTCAATGTTATTTGTGATCTGTCGGCTGGGTTTGACGTAATGCGACCAAACTACGTAGGTCCCCCTGCCTAGGAATCAACTTCTCTGATGGTGTTGTGAAAGTAACAGCGCTGACAGAATTACGTTTTTAGGGTTCCGTAGCCAAAAGGCAAAAAACGGAACCTTAATAGATTCGTCATGTCTGTCCGTCTGTCCGTCCGTATGTCACAGCCACTTTTCTCCGAAACCATAAGACCTATACTATTGAAACTTGGTAAGTAGATGTAGTCTGTAAACCGCATTAAGATTTTGATACAAAAATGGAAAAAATATTTAAAAATTTAGGGGTCCCCATAGGTACAACTGAAACAAAAAAAATGTTTTCATCTAAGCTATGCGTGTGGAGTATCTATGGATAGGTCTTAAAAAATCTAACCTGAATAGTTTGCGAGAGAGACTCTTCCAAAGTGGTAAAATGTGTGTCCCCCCCTCTAATTTCTAAAGTAGGGGCACAATAAGTCTTCGAACGAGATCTAGCCAGTAGTTTTTTTTTATACGTCATAAATGGTAAACCTTACTTTAACTTTCACTAGCTGTTTGACCGAGCTTTGCTCGGTATTCGATAAAACACGAATAAAATGACATTTTCTAAAAATGATTCCTAGCTAGATCGATTTATCGCCCCCGAAACCCCCATGAATATATATATATATATATATATATATATATATATATATATATATATATATATATATATATATATATATATATATATATATATATATATATATATATATATATATATATATATATATATATATATATATATATATATATATATATATATATATATACAAGAATTGCTCGTTTAAAGATATAAGATATGTATGTTAAACTTTCATATCGTGTTTACCAATTTGTTCTGCTTCGAAAGGAATTTAAAGTTGTTACCGAATAGAATAACACTACAGCTGGTAGCTTCTCTAAGCGATTTTCGATAGTCGATACAATATATCGAATGTAGCTCTACATAATAAAAATGACTAAAAAACACAACGGCGGACGGTAAATCGGCCTCCATATAAATTATGCCCCTTTGTCTATTTAATCTTTAAATCTACGCAACGGATTTTGATAATTCTTTCAGTGTTAGATAGCCCATTTATCGAGGAAGGCTATAGGCTATATTATATTACGTTAAGACTAATAGGAGCGAAGAAATAGAGGAAAATGTGGAAAAAACGGGGAAAATTATTTGAAAGGGCTAACTTGAACGCGCTAATCTCTGGAACTACTGGTCCGATTTGAAAAATTATTTCAGTGTTAGATTGCCCATTTATTGAGGAAAGCTATACGCTATATTTTTATCTGCACGCTATATTTTTATTATTAGAATAATAGGAGAATATGGAAAAAACGGGGGAAATTCTTTAAAAGGGCTTATCTCGCGAACTACTGGAGCAATTTTTATGTTATTTGGCATAGATAAGAAGTAGACCACGTGAAGAATATCGATTTATAATCATTTTTTCAGTGGCTATATATTTTATACCCGTGCGACGCCGGGGCGGGTCGCTAGTCTAGTAAATAATAAAAAATATATGAGATAATAATATAATATTTTCATTGCAACTTGCAACACATATGAGCAATGTGGCTTTTCTTAGCCGATTGAACATTGCTATTTTTACTGCAGTAGCTCGAGCATGTTTGCTAAGCACACTCCAGTGCTTTGGCACGACTACGAGCTAGTAAGAAAGCGTCTCGGATAATCTTATGTGACAAATGGAAAGTTTGTTATTCACGCTCAAACGGCGCGGATTTAGTTGGATTTAGATTTGTATAGCTAAGTTTATTGCCTAACCAGCAAAGGATGTGAAAATCTTTGAAGTTCTCTAAAACTAGTTTATAACGCAGGAACCGAACATTTTTCCGGGACAAAAAGTATCCTATGTCCTATCCCGGGACTCAAAGTATCTCCATGCCAAAGGGGTATGAAGATTTTTATATGGAGGCCGATTTACCGTCCGCCGTTGTGTTTTTCCGCGTTCATAAATATTTTTTTCAAAAATGGATAGTTAACATCAATATAAACAAAAATAATCTTGGACAAAACCGCGTAAAGTGTCACACAAAAAAGTGTTCGTGAACGCGAAAAAACACAATAGCGGACAGTAGGTCGGCCAAAACCCTCATACCCATTTCAGCAAAATTGGTTTAGCGGTTTGGGCGTAAAGAGGTAACAGACAGACAGACACACTTTCACTTTTATAATATTACTAGCTGACCCAGCAAACGTTGTTTTGCCATATAAACCGGGGATGAACAATGATTAAATTACTAAAATGGCTTTAAAAAAATAGAGGTTGATGATAAAAAAGTAAAAATTTAGGGTTGTATGTACTTTTTAATGCCACATTATAAAAATATAAAAACAAAAAATTTCGTTCAAAAATTAAAAAAAAATATTTAAAGGTGAACAACCATTATTACTTAGGGGTATGAAAAATAGATGTTGGCCGATTCTCAGACCTACTCAATATGCTCACAAAATTTAATGAGAATCGGTCAAGCCGTTTCGGAGGAGTACGGGAACGAACATTGTGACACGAGAATCTTCTATAATATAAAAATGAGTCGCTGAATGTGTTGCTAAGCGCAAAACTCGAGAACGGTTGGACCGATTTCGCTAATTTTTTTTAAAAATATTCCTTGAAGTACGAGGATGGTCTTACGGAGAGAAAAATTCTAAAAAAAAATTGAAAATTTCCTGAAAAAGTCTAAAAACAATACTTTTCTATACTCCCATACAAAAGATTTGTGATAATACTTAAAAGTCAAATATATAAAAATGGATTTTCAATTATGTTAGTAACGCTAAAACTCGAAAACGGCTGAACGGGTTGGGCGATTTTAGTCTTAGTTTTATATATAAGATAGTAAGTATAGTATATAGTATTTAGTAGTAATATTAGCAATTATTATTAGTATGGATACAGAATAAATGGAATCACTTTTATAATGAGAGAATAAATAATACCTCTGTTTCTCATGATGATCAGGACGATCCGATTTTCTAGTCTAAAATCGGATGTCGTATCGCATAATATAAAACACCGTTACTAGTTAATATTGTAATTTATAACTAATAAATACTAAAATTGGAAATGTGAGCACAGATATAATCTAGATAAAGGCAATTTGTGAAGCTATTAATTCCAACAACATAATATTATGTTTATAGCAATGATATTCTATGTTACTAACGTAACTGGATTGGAAGTTTACGGTAGCAACGCGTTGCCACTTCGAAGATGCCTGCAGGCATATCTCACATACATAATGACATAACGAATATATGACTTGACATTGTCTTTTGAACAAAAAAGTGGTTACGCATTTCTGAGAATCTTTTGTAAGACATTGCTACTCTAGTATTTTAGAAACTCATTGGTTTATAGCGTACAAACGAGCATTTGATCTGTAGTGACATGGTGACATAATGTTATGAAATGTGCTTGACATGGGTAATATACCCATGTTTTATCATATCATAGAGATTTAGTACACTAAATAACGCCCGCAACTCCGTTGCGCCATTGTTTATGGCGTGGATACCGTACATTTTTACGGAAAAAGAAGCCTATATCTTTTTCCGGGACTCAAAGTATCTCCCTACAAACAACAAAATTCTGCATAATCGGTTCAGCGGTTTGATTGTGAAGATGTAACAGACAGACGGACGGACACACTTTACATTTATAATATCAAGTATTGAAGTATATGGATTGTAAAATGATTCCAGTTCAGGGTTTTTTTCTGTCAAGCCTATCATCGCACGCGATCGCGTCCGCAAGTTTTTTTTTTATTATGGCACTTCGGCTATAAAACCATGGCCAGTGTCGAGTAAATGGCGGGAACAATGTTCTAGTATAGTACAATTTTTAGCATCGTTTTCATAATATATCGTCAGGTCCAATCTAAAGTCTAAGTAAAAGTCAATACAGTCAAGGAGTCAAGTCGGTCGATTCGGTAAAGTGGTAGACGCTTTACTGAAACTTTCGATGGAGTTTTGGAGGGAACACAAAATAGCACGTTTCTGGATATTACATCACTTTCCTACACTTGTACATGAAAACGAACATCAAATTGTTAATATCCTCCTAATATTACACATTAAGAACCCAGTTAACTCAATTTTAGGAAAATAATACCAAAACAATAAATCCGAAACACCCTTAAGAGTCTCTACAACATGCCAAACAAAGTTGAATAATACTTGCTTGCCAAGTTTTAAGACGTCTGTTAGTGTTAACAGCTTGTTAAAATATCATATGAAGACATTTTAACAAGCTGTTAAAATGTCTTCACATGTTGTTTATATAAATGAAAGAGAAGTCTTTCATTTATATAAACAACGAGAGAAGTGTTGTACTAATTCGAGCATTAACTAGTCGTTGGCGAAATTAATCCTAAGACTAAGATAATTAAGCAATACTCACTATAAGACTAATATATCCGTGTATCCTGTTGTACGCCTCCACCACATCTCGGAAGTCACCCTCGCAGTATCCACACGTCTCCGGCTTCAGCCCAAGGTTCAGCTTGTTCTGGACATCACTGAATACCTTCACCAGGACTGATCCAAAATCCTCATTCTTCTCCTTCGAAGCCTGCTCCTTCATCACCGACAGGATCTTCGTCTCATTGATGGTTCTGCTGTCGCTGGAGTTACCAGATGCCGCTAGGATCTCCTGGAAAATGTCCATCAAAGTTTGCGACTTGTTCGACATCTTGGCTTTTCCGGATGATCCTGCAAAAGAAACATAATGCATTAGAATTAAAGTTTTTTGCTACATTTTCAGTTTGAAACCAGAAATATAATGCATCAGAAAAAGTTTTTTGCTACATCTCCAGTTTGAAAGCAGCGGAGTATGAAATCGTCCGATGGGACAAACGGGAGCCAAGAGCCAAGTTTAATGCGGAGTTATAAAAAACCAGCAGTTAATAACAGTAAAGTTTGTCGACAAACAAAAATTTTAAATGCCAAGTCGAAATTGATCATAATTCATAAGTTAAAACTTTATAGCGTGACCTATTTTATAATTAATATAACATAGTTTACGTTCCCTGAGATTAATACGGGTGTCTTGACATCCTTAATAATGTTATAAATGCAAAAGTTTGTCTGTCAGTCTGTCTGTTACCTCTTTACGCCCAAACCACTGAACCGATTTTGTTGATTGACCATTTAGAACAAGACTGCATTCATAATTCAACATTTTTTGTGTGTTAATACACAAATGCACAGCGACCATAAATGGACTGACAAACCATGTCCATTCCTTTTAGTTCCATCGTACGTTTTCAGTGTTTCAGCACCGGTTACAGGCGGTTTTGCTGACCTTTTTAGGCCATGAAACCAAGGGCTTGCGTGGTCTACATTCCGACCGAGACCTTGTTTCTGGTTGTTGCTCGAGTTGTTTTTATTTTGTTAAGGAAAACGAGCAAATGGGTCACCTGATGGAAGCAACTACCGTCGCCCATGGACACTCGCAATACGAGTAAAAGAAGAGCTGCAGGTTGCCGGCCTTTTAAGAAGGTTAATAGCTCTAGTTTACGAGTAGGATCCTTTGACAAATTTCAGTTATTTTGACTGCGAAGAAGCGCTATATTATTGGAAATAACACATTTAAACCAAGTGATGGTTTATATATTATGTGCAATTGTACATAATGTAATCTTGAATAAAAAAATACATGTTCATATCTAAGTTTAAACTTCTAATGAAATAACTAGTTAAATACAGAGTATTTAACTAGTCATTTCATTAGATGTTTTGAAATAAATTTCTTTGTAAAATATAAACTTGACTCATCTTGGCGGGGGCACTGCCGTGCCCCCAGATTCAATGGCGTAAAACAAACAAGTTCGGAACCACAATAGACATAATCGGAACGACCTCCTTTACCCGAAAAATATTTAAAATATTAATTATATATTTTGTCAACATAAAAGCTGCCGAATTTTCCAAAAAGTATTTTATTAATGTAATGAAGTCGTATCGTATCGTGTTAATTTCTCACAGGCAAAGCCTCTTAAGAGTACTTAAAATTATTTTTGGAGTACAATAGAAAATAATAAGTAACATTCAAAGAAATATATTATTTTGTGAAACATTTTTGCTTTGAAGTTTCATTATTGGAGAAATCATAGATGAAATCTTTTTAGGGCTGTTGCCTGTTTCTTTTTGACGTGTATTTCGCACATCACTTTTGTTGGAGACAAAAATTGTGGAAATATGTATCGCGTATAAAAATGGTAGCTCCATTTTATGCTTTGTAGCTACGAATAATAAAAACTAAGGAAAAGTAACTCCGTCAAAAAACATGCTCTACAATACTTGTCAAAAAAGTGTACCTTAGGTACACATTTCAATACATTTGCAATATTTAGGTGACCTTGAGCGGTACTAGGCTGACGTTACATGACAGATCAAAAGGAACCAAATTTAAAACGGTAATAGTATGGGAGTTACGATTCCTTAGTTTTTATTATTCGTAGCTTTGTAGTAATTTAACTTCTTTTCAGCTAATCATACGATATTTTGATACTTTGATTTTTATCTTGTGACTCCTTTTGCTTGTATTTATAGTAATATTATAATTTATAATGAGTAAAGTATGTTTATATGTCTCTCTATTTGTCTGTTTGTAATATCTTCAAGTTAACAGCTGAAGCGATTCAGATGCAATTTGGTGTGAAGTTGAGAAGCTACCAAATATGGGGCGAATTTTGTAACGATATTCGTTGGGTACAAATTCGTTTATCGCGTGGAAACCATTAATTTTTCGGGATTAAAAAACTATTCTATAAACCGGACAAGCGTCAGATAGGAAGAAATGTTTCCCATTCCTTACAACGTGGGAAGAGGTGATAACCCTATCTTGTGAAGTTGGCCTCTCGCCAGGGACATTACATAACGTACGTGCTCAGTTGCTCACCACTTACCAGTCTTACCACAGGAGGTTTCGTAGCGTTTTCTAATCTAACTTCAAATGGGCATTAGATGTTGAAATTAGTTTCTATAGTATATTATAATATTATACGAGATGCCGCCCGCAACTCCGTTGTGCCAAAATTAACGTGGAAGAGCCATGCTTCGGCACGCATGGGCTGGCTCGATCGGAGAAATACCACGGGCTCACAGAAAACCGGCGTGAAACAGCGCTTGCGCTGTATTTCGCCGAGTGAGTGAGTTTACCGGAGGCTCAATCCCCTACCCTTTTCCCTTCCCTACCCTCCCATATTTCCTTCCCTACCCTCCCCTATTCCCTTCCCTACCCTCCCCCATTACCCTATTCCCTCTTAAAAGGCCGGCAACGCACCTGCAGCTCTTCTGATACTGCGAGTGTCCATGGGTGACGGAAGTTGCTTTCCATCAGGTGACCCGTTTGCTCGTTTGCCTTCTTATTTCATTAAAAAAAAATTGCGCGCAAATTTTTCAGGTAAGTAGGTATAAAAAGTATCCTATGTCGTTTTCCGGGAATCAAAGTATGTCCTTACGAAATTTCAGCAAAATCGGTTTAGCACTTTGAACGTGAAGAGGTAACAAGCAGACAGACAGACCGACAGACACACGTTCGCATTTATAATATAGGTATGTACTATTAATTGATGCATAGGAAACATACTTTACTAAAAATAAACCGGCCAAGTGCGTGTCGGGCCACGCTCAATTTTTTTAATCATACAATACCATTTTGTCGGCATCATTAATATTATGTGCATAGGTGCTATAGTCTCTGAGCAAAACCGCGGGCAGACAGACGGACGGACGGACGGACAGACGGACAGTCTGACAGTCTGACAGACTGACAGACGGACGGACAGACCGAAACTATAAGGGTTCCTTGTTGACTACGGAACCCTAAAAATGAAGCAGTATTAATGTTGCACTTAAATAGCAGAATTCGAGTACTGGCTCTTTAGATTTAATCGCTATTGTTTCGGACTGTATTGTGATAGCACTCCTAGCTAAAATTACACTGGCTACAAATTGTATGAAATTGCATCGCTCACGAAACTCTCATCTTATTTTAACTACAATTTAAACCACAAAACAAGATGCAAAACTTTATATTAAGTGTTGAAAATTAAATTTTGTGACTGACCTTGCGGTTTGGAATATAGTAACTCCGCTCGCCAGACGAATCTGTACTATGTACTGTATCTGTACTAGTACTATGTAAGCATTATAGCCCGAAGGCTATAATGCTTACAATATAGTACTAGTTGTACAAATGAACTGGATGTAACAATATCTATACTAATATTATAATTGGGAAGAGTGTTTGTTTGTTTGAACGCGCTAATCTCAGGAACTGCTTGTCCGATTTGAAAAATTCTTTCAGTGTTAGATAGCCCATTTATCGAGGAAGGCTATAGGCTATATTTTTTCACGCTAATACTAATAGGAGCGAAGAAATACAGGAAAGTGTGGAAAAAACGGGAGTAATTATTTCAAATAGCTTATTTGAACGCGCTAATCTCAGGAACTACTGGTTAGATTTGAAAAATTCTTTCAGTGTTAGATAGCTCGTTTATCGAGAAAGGCTATAGGCTATATTTTATCACGCTAAGACTAACAGGAGCGAAGAAATAGAGGAAAATGTGGAAAAAAAACGGGGAAAATTATTTGAAAGGGCTTATTTCACGAAATACTGGAGCAATTTTTTTGTTATTTGGCACAGATAAGAAGTTAGAAGTAGACCACGTGAAGGATCAAAGGCTATTTTTTGTGGACTAATTTGTCTGTGAAACATCTAATTTACAGGGGCGAAGCTGCGCGGAACGCGTAAACCCAGTTTGCTGAAATTTGGTATAAAGATACTTTGAGTCCCGAAAAAGAACATAGGATACATTTTGTCCCGGAAAAATGTAGGGTTACTGCACAATATACTTTTATGATTTGCGCGTAAACTATTCAATCTATTTTGAGGGAATTTGGTATGGAGATACTTTGAGTCTCGGGAAAGGACAAGGAATACTAATTTTGTCCCGGAAAATGTACGGTTCCCGCAATAAACTTTTATGATTCTCGCCTAAACTATTTAATCTATTTTGATGAAATTTTACAGGAATGTTATTTGTCCCGGAAAAATGTGCGGTACACAATAATATACTTTTCTGATTTACACGTAAACGAGTCAATCGATGTACGGGAACAACTACAAAGTAAAGTCCACGCGGACGAAGTCGCGGGCAACAGCTAGTGATAAAATAAATAACAAGCGCTGTTGGCAAAAATAACAGTTTTCTACTTTAAAACAAAGCAGAAATACAGGAATTTTATCACAATATATATCACTAGATGTTCCGCGCGGCTTCGCCCGCGTAGTGTAGGAATGTCACGGAAACCGTACATTTTTCCGCAAAAAAAGAAACCTATGTCCTTTCACGTGGTCTATTCTTCATATGTGCCAAATAACATAAAAATTGCTCCAGTACGTTCAAATAAGCCCTTTCAAATAATTTCCCCCGTTTTTTCCACATTTTCCTCTATTTCTTCGTTCCTATTAGTCTTAGCGTGATAAAATATAGCCTCTAGCCTTTCTCGATAAGTAGACTATCTAACACTGAAAGAATGTTTTAAATCGGACTAGTAGTTCCTGAGATTAGCGCGTTCAAATAAGCCATTTCAAATAATTTCTCCCATTTTTTCCACACTTTCCTCTATTTCTTCGCTCCTACTAGTATTTGCGTGATAAAATATAGCCTTCCTCGATAAATGGGCTATCTAACACCGAAATAATTTTTCAAATCGTACCAGTAGTTTCTGAGATTAGCGCGTTCAAACAAACAAACAAACAAGTTATACAGTAGATGGTTAGCTGTATAGTTGAGTAGCACAATATATTGTCTATTATCTGTAATTGTTCACATGTTGTCTGATATTTGAAATATTCGGTATTCTTTTGATGTTATTAATTTTTAAGGGGTACTAATGCATATTGCATACCTACTTAAACTAGGTTTTTCTCGCGTCAGTCATATCTTATTCTCTACTTAATCTCTTTAGGGAAAATGTTCAATGGAAATATGTAAAAAATACTTTTTTGATCCTACATCAAAATAGGAGCAAGTGTTTAAAGTTTTAAATTCTGTGCATTGACATATCGGACAATCACAATCGGAAAAAACTTCGCATTTCACAGATATACAGGCTGTAACAAAACTAAGTGAAAATTTTAGGATGTGTATGTGTCCCTCGTATACAGTTCACTGTGAAAGTAGCAGCGCTGAAGGAGCAAAATTTTTAGTGATTTGGGCAAGCGCCCTAGCATCAGGAGAGTAATTCTAAATAATAATTACTTAATAAAGCTCATTGAGCGCTGCCACCTTCACAGTGAACTCTAAACAAGGGACACATATATACGCCCCTGTAAATATCCCGCCTGTACTGGTCCATGGAGGCCGAAGACGTCGTGAACTACATCAGTAAGAAGACATCCCTCCACTTGAAAACTAAGTTATCACTTAGTTTTGTTACACGTTGTAGATAAGTTACTTATTACAACAGGCTACACTTAGACTTCAGGCCGTGTTCAAACCAAACCGCTCACTGTGAGCACCAGTGTATAAATGAAAATAAACGGTATTTTTCGTTCACAGAATGCTGACTATAGCTGACGTACTTACTCGTACTTAGCCAATCAGCGTCCGCGGAGCGTAGTGACGTGCTATTTTAATCGGCTGCCGAATGTCCGCGCCTACGCATTAATAACGTATTGTCGGTTAGATGTGAACGAAAAAGTGAATATGTATGTAAATACAATACACAAGCTGACAAATCGGCGCATAATACGGTATACCGCTGTAAGCAATATACTATGGTCTATGAGCAATGCAATAACTGGGCGCGAGTCGGATATGACATACTACGTCGTCGGACGTATTGAGAACACTAATTCTAAGTCAGCTTTCTGGTTCGTTCTGTCTATTGTGATTTGTGGTATGTCCACCTATAGACGTCGATGGAGAAGTCCACCCACTGTCACCTAAGCCTAATGTTTATTGCCGAACCGTCTGACGTTAGCTTTAATAATGGCTTTGTACCCCGACCGCATACGAGACCACAACACAATGTAAAATGTACAGTAGAGTAACTCGTGTCCTTGAAAATTGACAATAAACGTAACTCAGAGATACTATTAAGTATACCGCTCGCGACAGGTGGGGATACTAGTACAAGGTTTCCTAAAAAATACCTGAAAATCAAACTTGTTTAGCTAAACAATACTAGTTGAGATTATATATTCTACGCGGGTGTGGTGTGCACGCAAGACAATCAACGCAAGACAAAGAAAATTAAGAGAGACTATTGGAAAACAAAGCATTTTTTGCGTGTGCTTCTTCATATTGTCTTTTGTGATTTGTATAACAATGATCTACTTTAAGGCTGTCGTGTCTTAAGAGGAGTCCACAGCGCCCTTTTTTCCATACAAACGTTGTCCCCTGTTTCCTCCCTGGATAATGCTAGTAGAGTTATAATTTTTTTCCTGAATATCTACGGCCACTAATACAATGTCCCTATGTTTTCTTTTTCTTCATAATTTAATTATTAAATAAGATATGAACGTTCAAAAACCCAAAAAAAATGGCGAGATTTTCCGCTGTGTCCAAACGTCCAGAAAACAGATTTGGCTAGATTATACAAAAAAAAGCAACACATAGGAACACAGCTCAAGCCTTTTTTTAATCTTTAATGAAAAAAGTACTTAAATCGGTTAAGTTTTGGAGAAGGAATCAGGGGACTGGATTTTCTGCAGTTGTCTTTATCGCGTTCTGCGGTATAGGCTTGAGGTAAGGGAGACAGCTACAGATATTACACGTACTTTTTTTTCATTTCATTCAAGCGCGAACCCTTCGAATTATCTGAAATCACGCTTATGTGCGCGTGCTAATTATACAGGCGTCAGGGTGAATATGATCTACTGTATATTATATTTTATACTACACGTGACTATAGCCACAAAGTCTCGCTAAATTCATTAAAGTTATACAGCAATAAGGGGAATAGATTAATTGTTATTGTCGAGTCTACATTAGCGTGAAAGTTACACGTGCAAACTTGTATAGGGTGTAACAAGACAAAGTGATTATACTTAGGAGTGCACCTGACCCTAACTTGACTACATACTTAAACCTAGATCTCAAAATCTGTAAGGTCTAGAAAACTGATTTTTTGACACAAGTAACTTCAGTTTATGTTTTCGTCTTGTGCATTTATCTCAAGACGAAAACACGATTACTGAAAAAATGCTCGATAGTTTCTTTTTTACAAAAAACCTTGTTTTAGACACATTTTTGCTTGGATCTTCGAAGTTTGCTGTCTTTTCTTTAATATTTTTTAATATCTAAAAAGGCATTGTGAACCTAAATTTGCTCAAAACACTTTTATCATAATCATTATCTTCGTCTTTTATTCAAGTAAAACTAATTGGCGATGATTCCGCGCCGTCCTTTTTCACCTGGCATATGAAAGACGGGCGTGAATGTGAAGAGAGAAGGGCGATGTTTGATTTTTTGAGTCAGGAGCGCTCTTAAGGGTGTGTATGTGTTCCCTGTATAGAGTTTACTATAAAGTAGCAGCCCTGAAAGAGTTACATTTTTAAAATAATTATTGAAAGGAAAATTTAATTAAGACGTTTCTAAAGTCGACGACTTAAAGTGGCTCATTGCCTCGTCGCGTCTAAAGTCGTTGTGTTACATTCAATACTTCCCAAGGCTCAACGCGATATCAGATTGGAATCTATTTTGATAGATGGTCCCTAAAAGAGCCTATTCAATAAGAATGCTATAAAGATAGTTTCTTTTCAACAACTTTCCTTATAATATAATCATTTTCATTGGGGTTTATTTTGAGAAGTTTCACCCACAGCATCTAATAAAATGAAAATGAATTTAAAATTTTGTTACTATCACTGAAACTCAAAAACACTTAAGCAGATTTGGCCAATTTTTAACCGACTTCCAAAAAACGAGGAGGTTATATGTTCGGCTGTGGATATTTTTTTTTTGTAGTGTTGAAATATTCGCGGATGTCCACGGAAGGCTTATATTAGTAGGAAGGTGATACGTGATCGAAAATAGTGAAAAATATTGGGTCGTTCGCTGTTTCATACCACACATGTTTCATACCGCGGTATGAAACAGCGAAGGACTGTTTTTGGATTGCCCGATTCATCCGGCGCGGCGGTTCAAAACAGCGAATTTTTTAATTAGTAAATTCGGACCGCAGTGTAGATGATTGTATTATTATTATTTATTACACATTCCTTTAAGTATAGTTAACCTCAAAATAAGTGAGAAATAAAATGAAAAAAAAAAAACAAATTTTTAGCTCTTTAAAATATGTTTCCATGTTTATTTATTTCATCATCACACACTTAAACTATCATTACAGGGTTTACCTAATGCGATAGTAGTGTACATAAAATTATATTACAAATTTAGTTAAAAAATTAAAATAATGAGTTCATCAGTATCCACAATTAAAACGATAAAATTAATAACAATAAATTATAAAACCATAACCAGTATATATAATATCTAATCCATCAATAATTAATTTAAGTAAAAAAATTGTAAATAAAATCTATCCTTGGTAAATAAATCTTAATAAATTAATACAAACCAAACTGTTATTACTTTTGTATATAATCACTTATCTTCCCATAACAAATGACAAACAGGCAATTAAGTGTAAATTCACTGAGAGTGCAATGGAACAGATCCACCCGCTGTGCCACTTCGTTGAGAGTACGTAGTGCACGAACAAACGGGGAGTATTTGAGCAAGTTAGTCCTGCAGCATGGCACGTGCAGTAGTGGCGGGCGGCGGCGGCGCCACACGTACTGGTCGGGCACGCTGAGCGACACTTCTCCCAGCACGGCGGCGTCACTCGTCCGGCCCCGCAGCACGCCGAACACGTACCGCGCCACCGACAGCTCCCTCCGTACCGCGAGCCTGTCGTATCCCACCATACCCAGCACGAATAGCGACGGATAGCTTAGAGGGTAGAACGGATAAACGCCGTACAGCCGCAGATATATGTAACGGAGGAATTTGTTTTGAATTCGCTCTAACATCAGGGAATATTTCTGTTCGTAAGGGGACCAGATCATCGCGCCGTATTCCATATGGCTCCTAACGAGACTGTTGTAAAGACAGGTGATAGCCTTCACGTTAGAGAAGCCCCGACTCATCCGTAGCACAAAGCCCAAGTTCCGAAAAGCTTTTTTGCAGCAGACTGTGATGTGCTCTTTAAACGTAACATCATTGCTGATGTGAATCCCGAGGTCCTTAACAGACGTCACTCTGGTCAGCGGCAGGGAGTCTACGGTATAGTTATGTCGGAGATAATTGTGCGCTTTCGTAAAAGAAATAGCGAGACATTTAGAACCATTAAATTGTAAATTATTTTCTACACTCCACGCAACAATTCTATCTATGTCTTCCTGTAATTTTAGGCAGTCCTCAATAGATTTAATAAGTAAATATATTTTAAAATCGTCTGCGAATAGTTTACCCTTGCAGTATTTGATTACTTTAGGCAAATCGTTAATCGTAATCAAAAACTGAAGGGGTCCTAGATTACTTCCCTGACTAACGCCCGAATTCGTGTCGTATGGCAAGGATATATGGCCACAATATTCGACGTACTGCTTTCGATCTCGCAAATAGCTAACAAAAAGCTTGAGGAGCTTCGGGGTGAAACCTATCGCCGCTAATTTAGTGAGCAACACGTCCTGGTCAACTAGGTCAAAGGCTTTTTTAAAATCGAAGTATACAGCGTCAACTTGCATGCCACTGTCTACCGCCGGTACGATGTCTAACATATAACCTAGTAGGTTGCTCGTAACACCCCTCGACGGACGAAATCCGTGCTGTTCATCAGCTAGTTGCGCGCTAACCTGCGCGAAGATGAGGTTGTACAACACCGACTCGAACGCCTTAGATGCGGTAGATAATACCGCTATCGGTCTATACCCATCTATCTGGGATCCTAAGTTTCCCTTCGGTACCGGAACCACTCTCGTGGTTTTCCATCTAGCAGGAAACTTTGATGACTCTAAGATTAAATTATATATGTGGCAAAGTGGTTCCGTTAAAACGAAGCAGCAGTCTTTAAATATATAAGGCGGTATACCGTCTGGACCAGCAGCATGCGTGGGCTTGAGCCGCCGCAGCGCGCGCAGCACGTCACGCGGCTGCAGCGGGCCGACGTGCACGCGCGCAGCCGCGTTACTTCCGCCGGCGGCCGCCACTGCCGCTTCCACGCTCAACTGGGGCGGCTCGGTCCTATATACTGAGTGAAAATACTCGGCGAACGCCTGGGCACATCGGTCGCGTTCTAATACTTTCCCGTCCTTTTTGATAACCTTTTTAGTGCGTACATTACGCTTAGAATTTAAAAAGTTCCAAAAAGCCTTGGGATTTTCTAGGATTTGACTTTGTATGCGATTCTGATGAGCTTCATATGCAGTCTTTATTAATATTTTTACTTCGGCACGGCAACTCGAAAAGTCGTCATAGTGCTCCTTTAACAACGACCTTTTATATTTTTTATGCAAACCTGCCTTTAATTTAATTTTTTTTCTAATTTCGGGCGTGAACCAATCGGGATAAACGAATTTATTTTCATTAGAAATGCATTTTTTTTTCCTAGGAACGTAAGTGTCAAACAATATATTAATATTATTGTAAAAAAAATCGAGACTAGATTCCAATTCCAACTGGTACATCGGGGACCAGTCTATATCCGCGATGGCTTGGTAAAGAAGCTGAAAGTTGGCTTTGTTAAAATTCCAACTCGGATATTCCCTGGCTAAACACGAATCAGTTGGTAATTGTTTATGAACGGGCGACGCGGGCGGCGTGGACCGCACCGTGCGCGCGCGCAGCGTTATCTCCAGCGGGGGGTGGTGGGGGTCCACCGGCACAAGCGGTGCGGGAGAGGCGCGTACACACACCTCCAGCTCGTCCAAGTTGCTTAAAATGAGATCAAGCTGTCGTCCGTTGGCGTTATCTATTCCATTACTCTGAGTGAATCCACAGTATGATAAAAAATATTCAAAATAATCCTGTACAGTACCACTACACGAATACAAATTAAAATCGCCTAAAACCAGTACCTTTTTAAATTTACTACAAAAATCTTCAATAGTATTAAATAACAATAAATATTCATTGTCACTGCTACCTGGAGGAATATAAACTACGCATACAAAAAACAAAAAACGTTCGCATCGAGACACCACAGCACCGGCCAGCTCGAACGCTCGACAGTCTATGTTGACGTCACTCGGTACACATACTTGCCGTAACGTAAGACGCGGTGTGGCCACTAAACACGCTCCGCCGTGCTTACGGCCGTCTGTACGATCGCACCTAATTATGGAATAGCCTGGTGGGATTAATTCGGAGTCGAGGATAGCAGAATTACATCCAGTTTCTGTAATAGCGAACAAATCTGAGCAGGAACATAACAAGTTTGTATAAAATTCTTGGGTCTTGGTTCTGAGCCCCCTGACGTTCTGATAGAACACTTCTATAATGGGTTCCTTATTTTTTGGTTCGACTATAGTTTTTTCGAAACCATACCCATTCACAATATTCTATATTTACTGCCCAATTTTCAGGTGAAATCAAGGCATTATAGTGACTTTCAGGAACAGTTATAATGAATGATGAATAATCTTTATCCGTCTTGTGTTTAATCTTTTCAACCTTAATTTCAGTATTATTTCCACAAATATTTTTTACATGGTTCTCGATACTTTCAATTGAGGTATCCTTTTTCAAACGCCACACATGAAGATATTTCTTCCGTTCTGTTCCTTGGATTCCTACAATACTAGTACTTCCTCCCTTTCTAACCTCCTTATTGGGATATCTGTTCCGCTTTTTTTGGACGGTTATCCAAGTTCCTTCTTCTTTCTTCTCATCATCTACTTGAAAGGTGTACTCGGCCGAGATCGATTCGTTCACGGATTCCACACGTTTGCGTTCCGTCGCGGATTTCATGGCCACACTGGTTGAATAATTATTATCGATCACCTGATTATTTTTTAAAAGTACCCTCAATGAAGATGATGAAGGTATATTCCTATCTTTTTGTAGATTTTTATGGACTTTATCATGATCCACACCAGAACCCTGTTCCTTCGTTAAAACAGCTTTTTCTGTAATGCTGCATGTTTCTTTTGATGACGCATTCATTGCTGCTTTTACCTCCATCAGCTCCTTTTCGGCGCATGAGAGCCTTAATTGTAGTGTTTCATTTAGTTTTATTTGCTCATCAAGACGCAATCTCATTTCTGTTCTAAATTCGCGAAGCTCCTCCAATATTATTTTGTCCAAATTTGTACAGGACACCAAATTATCTTTGAGTGGCTTACGCGAACCTCGCTGGTTATTTACGAAGCTAGAAGATGGAAATGATTTATCTGCTCCATAGCCTCCACGAATGGGTGTGTTGGAATTATCTCCTTTTGGTGTATTCATTTTGCATTCGGGACATACCCAATTCTTGATTTCTTCTTCACTTAAGTCGTTGAATTGATCGTCCGACAATGAAACACATTCAAGGTGATACATTTTTTTACACAATGCTTGCGAGCACTCCATAAACATTAAATTATAAATTGTTTTACAACAACCACTACACTTATGGCCCATTGTAAATATTCAATGACTTTATTTTACGTAACGCCAACCGAAAACACGTCCGTGCGCGTCCGTATCTAGTGACCGTATCTGTATGTACTCGTATGTTATTCGAGAAAGCTCAAATACAACTGAAATCACAAAAAATAAACGACTGTTTTATCAACACGTGACTGCAAACTAACATAATATTATTATCAAAGACTTGGGCAGCCGTTGGGTTTCCAATTCAAAAAATGTTAAAAAAAGATCAAGTGATTAATGGACGGTCCTTCCAGGCAAAGAATAGGCTTATAATATAATAACCCAATGGCTGCACATTCTATACGTTTGGTTCTTTAAGTTGGGTTAAAATATTTTCTGATTATTTCGATGTTGCAGCATTTCATTGAAAATCGTTTAAAAAAATATATAATAAAAGTCTGTCAGGAGGAGGTCAGGAGCTTTGTAGGCAACTCATTCTTGATAAATTTTCTAATATAATAAATTTGTAATAATGCACTTTTCATTCTATTATCAGCTCGAAGAAAGTCGGTTTAAGTTAGGATCTTCTACTATAACATTATCCAAGAGTTATTAGCGACTAAAATAACCACCAACGACGACGATAAAAATAACGACCAAGTCAGTGCTTGAAAAAATTAAGGGCTTTATTTTTTTTATTAAATAAATAAATAAAAAATGTTTTATTTCTGAGTAGATTTTAAAAAAATACTTTCAGAATGTTAATATTAGCTTCAGTGCCTACCACCGGTTCGGGAACTATCCCGGCGAGAAGAACCGGCGTAAGAAACTCGCTATTAAAAGTAAAAGCGGCTTTCTTTGCTATAAAATGGTACGGAAGCCTGCGTGCGAGTCGCGCTTGGTCGATTTTATATTATTTATGATTTTGAAATAAATATCACTTCCATATTTTATATAGTATTTTTATCTCTTCTTGTAACCACTTTCCTATACATCTAAGTACAAATAAATGATTAGACTAAAAAATTATTGATACAATTTGCTTAAATTCGTGGTTTGAATCAACTCATACCGAAAAAGAATAAATCGTTTCACAACACTCATCTCCGCGGTATGAATCGGGCATTCAAAAACAGTGCTTCGCTATTTCATACCGCGGTATAAAACGTGTGGTATGAAACAGCGAACGACCCAAAATATTGCAACTTTCCTCTTTGTGTTTGGTAGGTAAATATGGAATATTTGCACAACAAGCTAATAACGGGATTAATTCAACAATAACATAATATTACGTTAAACATCTAACTTATATTATAATATCTCGATCAGATTTGAGTTCATATTAAATTGTTCTCTAAGCATTAACCTACATATCAAGTCTGCTGTATTCACTTGGCTTCATTGAAGGGTAATTTGAATACCAAGCATTGCGACCGCAAGATAATAATATAATTCGTTTGTTGTATAAATACTCTTTGGATTATAAGAAAATTATCTTGCAAATAAATAAAACAGGTTACACTACGGGAGTGCTGGCAGAAATGATAGCGAAATAGCAGGAGGAAGCATACATTGAGTAGTAAAATTATTTTCTCTAGCTTCTACAATCACACACTTTATAAAATAATGGCTAAAGGAAATATTAGTATTGTATTTAAATTTAAGTAACAATCATACACTGTTTTGGGAATAGGGGAGTTGAAAACTTTTTAAAAATAGTTTTAAGCGCTTCAGTTGTTTACAATAATACCTGTAAATTAATATTTTATTCGTTATTATGCCCTAGAATGAGTTAAAAATTATTTTAAATACTTAATTCAAAATAGGTCACAAAAACGCGGCATTATGGTTCACGTCACACGTGATCACGTGTGACGTGAACCATAATACCATAACCAGCACAGACAGGAAACAAAACTTTTTGTTTCCTGTCTGTGCTGGTACTAGTGATGCTGCAGGTGGTCTAGCGTAAAATATTGGTTAGTGTAGGCCGAGCAAAATATCTCATTTAAAACACTGTAAAAGTACCCTAATTCTGCAATTTAAACCAATGTAAAGGCTTTCCCCCGAGCAAATGACCTTGACCATACATTTGCCGTGTTGCCGAGATCGCACCAAAATTCAATTTTTTTACTTATCTTAGTTCAAAATTGACCTAAAAAAATTCAAACGAGGAATATGTAGTTAATGGGATTATTGTCGATCTATTGGCGTGTGTTTCAAATAAAAGTAATTTGTAAATACTAGGGAGCTACTGAAAGTAGGCTTGAATTTTAATAAATTGGTATTACTTTGGAAGCTAATATCATGAGTATAACTACTAAGGTCCACTTGCGCCAAAACTTCGAGTTAAATAAATAACCCGGGGCTTAATAACTCAGTGTTAACGTTTTTAATTTTTAACTCATACTACATATTGCACCAGAAGAATTTATCCCAGAGTCAACTAACCCGGGCTTATGTCATGTTCATTCATTCTTTTTACACCCAGGCAAATATGATAGAGCAAATGCTGAATAATTTAAGTGTACTGCTCTCTCTCGCTCTACAGTACTTTAAATAAGACTATCTCCTTATGTCAGATTTGCAATGACACATGGTTCTATGTCGCATTGTGCGTGTTGTGATATTTTGTGCAAATAAATTAGGCGGAAAATTATAAAAAAAGAGAACAGTTTCTTTTTCTAGGTGAAATCTTTGTCTCTTTGTGAGTAAATACGGGACCCTAAACAGATCGGGTCCGTTCTAAAATCCTTCTGTAATACGAGTCCGAACTAATGTATTCGATAATTTCTTCATCATCATCAGATAACAACCACTGATCATTTATCATAATGATAGACACAAAATAAAACCGGTACCTATTACTGAACACAACAAACTACATAAGTCATAACCGAAAAAGCTCAGTTTTGATATTACTAACCCAGAGTTAGTTGATTTAACCCTCCGACATCGGTGGGTTAAAAATTTAAAAAATTAACACGAGGTTAACTCCTAACTCTTGGTGGTGCAAGACATGATGTGAATTTAAATTCGAAGTATAATTTAACTCAGAGTTAAGCGTGTTAACCCAGTCTGGCGTAAGTGGGCCTAAGAAAAATAAAAAATTAATAACGGGTGAAGGAATGTTCATGTACTGAAGATTATTGCTGTATTTTTATTATAATTTTGTGGCTTTCAAATTATAATTTATAATTTATAAGGCTATAACGCCTCCGTGGTCTAGTGGTTAGAGCGTCGCTCTCGACTCCGGAGGTCGTGGGTTCGAATCCCGCGTTGGAAACATGTTATTTCCAAGTTTGGTTAGGACAATGCAGGCTGATCACCTGATTGTCTGACAAGTAAGATGATCCATGCGTCGGATGGGCATGTAAAAAAGTCGGTTCTGCGCCTGATCTCTCGCCGGTTGTGTCGGTCTTCCGTCCCACTGGGTTATGAGAGTAAAAGGAATAGAGAGTGCTCTTGTGTACTGCGCACACACTTGGGCACTATAAAAATTACTCCTGCGTACCTGGTCTGGTTTCAATGAAACCGGCCACCGTCACCGAAACCGGTGTAGGGAGTATTATTATTATTATAAGGCTCTAAAAACCGTAAATTACGGCATCTCCGTAGGGTGAGCGCCTAATACTGTTTCTATCCGGAATGCGTTATGGTGGTCCCTCACCGCGAGCATTCACGTGTAATGTAACATTATAGATTTGGCTTTGAGCATTCCATAGCAAGTTGAATTCACTGCCACGTAGCATTGATGTTAGAAGCTGTATCAAGATATTACACATTATAAGGTGCGCATAATAATGCTCTGTTCTCCTCCCTCATTGATACTATAATGCTCGACTCTGTAACGTTATATTACAAGCGAATGCTCCCGGTGAGGGAGCACCACAGGATATCGGTATTGCCAAAAAAGTTGCTTATTTATGCTCAAAATTCTTCAATCAAAATTGAATAAATATAAAAGTTTTAACAAGCGTGTAATAATTAATACATTATTATACGTTTTGTCGTTTAATGAAAAGCTAAACTTTAAGGTTTTGTGGGATATGAGTATTAGAAAATAAAGTTATAATAATTGATTCTCGAGGACGAAGTCAGTCGAGTCTGAGACCCTTTATGTAAGTTTAGTTGACACTCGATGGCGGACGAAATTATTACAGACCTTGGGCGCGATTTCCAGAACTCGAAAGTCGCTTCGAATTTGAAATTCACTGGTACTGACACACACCATTGTTATGGTAGGATATGTTAGAACTTAGAACTATTATAACCATGTTACCCTTTTGACTACATATCTGTGAATAAATGATCTTGATCTTGATCTTGACTGACCACGTGAAAGACCATGAGGAATGAGATTATGAATGAAAATATCTTTACCCACTTCCACTCATCAAAATCGGTTGCGCCTAACATACATTCGCATTTATAATTAATTCTATTTCCAAAATTGCAACTAAGCTTCTTAGAATTCACTGAGCTATTTGAGTAAGACTTTGCTACTCGGCAAGTTTTCTCACATCCTCTTACTGCAACGTAATCTTAAGTTCATGCTGATGTAGAGCAAATGAAAATGTAGTAGATTTCATGTTATCTTAAGCTGTACCTGGATTCTACTAGTTTATGTATTAGTTATTACTAGATGTCACCCGCAACTCCGTTGCGCGAAAATTCGTTTATCGCGTGGGAACCGTATTTTTTTTCGGGATAAAAGTATCCTATGTCCTTTCCCGGGACTCAAAGTATCTCTATACCAAATTTCAGCAAAATCAGTTCAGCCGTTTGAGCGTGAAGAGGTAACAGACAGACAGAAAGATAGACAGACAGACAGACAGACACACTTTTTTATGTAGGTCTATAGGTACATTTTCTCTCTAGGACAGGGGTCACCAATTAGTTTCACTCGGGGTCCGTTTTAGGACATGAAATGACCTTCGCGGTCCACACATTTTATATTAAAAAAAAAAAAAAAACAAAGGTAACTACGGAAATTACAAAGGTATTTTTTAGATATCAATGAGAAACGCAACCATTTTTTGTAGCTAATTATTATCTCTCTGAAGTTTGGAGTGAAATATTGGTGCAAGCTATAGATATTGACATTAAATCCTGGAGATGTTGAAGTTCTAAGATGAACGAAGATCATCATCGGACATGCTTGGTCCGCACACAAAGGGTCGGCGGTCCGGATGCGGACCGCGGTCCGCATTTGGTGACCCCTGCTCTAGGATATATCTACGGTAAAAGGCGACCGAAAGTTTTCGCTGCGAACTCATCAGTAAAGTTGTAAGTAGTTGAACCCTGAGTTCGTTTGTGAGTTACTCCTAATGCTATTAAGTCACGAGTCACGAGTTTTCACTCTTCAGAATACGGAATATGACGCGAGGTCCGAGCAGAGGCCGCTACTACGGTTACGTCTGGGACCAACCATGTGCGGGTTTCCTCATGATGTTTTCCTTCACCTTCATCAGAAAATGTCTCATTGGTACCACGGAGCTAATACAAAGCTTTGTATTAGCTCTGCGATTGGTACACCCGGGATCGAACCTGCACCCTCTGCCAGTGCATCATCATATCAGAATATTGACAGAATCGTTGTCAAACGTTGAACAAGACTTTTTGTTTACTGTCTGTGCTGGTGCTGCTTCTAGCCTATAAGATTCTAGTGTTTTTTTTTTTAAATAGACATGGTAGGTGAAATCTGAAAGTAACGGAGATTAGAGATAACGAAGAATTTTGAAAGGAATTGAATTCATACTGCAGACTACTTTTGAAAACTTTTTGTTCCATTGGTGGGATTCGAACCCGCGACCCCCGGCTTGAGCTACCAACACGCCAACTGAGCCACAGAGGTCGTCAATACTAGTGATGTTATAATTAATAACAAATTGTAAAAATTATTGTATAAATTCTTTAGAAATAAATTTCCAGAACTATCCACGTGGAAAAACTACGAACACTTCAACTTGTCAATTTGACTACAAAATAATATTCAAAGAAATGTATTTGTTATTGCAATATAAAATCTTTGTATGAAATTCGTATTTTGATGACTCGTTATATTATACAAGTCGTCCAATTTATTCCTGGGTTATGTTGTTCTTATTTACTTCACCTGTAGGTACTGTACCCCAATTGTACCATTTTAATCTAACATTAAAGCAACTCCTTTCCTCTTTCGATCCAAATTAGATAATTTATTATAAATTATCTAATTTGACAATTTAAATAATTAGACAATTAGATCCAAAAATGGCGCGGCCATGCCGACTGTAATATGTGCGCCGCAGACTCGATCACACAAAAAGTGTGCCGTCTGCGATCTCCCATCTATCATTTTTGTAGCTTGATAGGGAACGGACGTGATTTAAAAATATTATATAAGGAATAAAGCTGCATTAATGTAGAATTAAAGTATTAAAATTGCGGTAGTGATTGTTAACAGCACCAATGTTGTTTCTATACTTAATATTATAATTCTGCAGAGTTTGTTAGTTTGTTTGAACGCGCTAATCTCAGGAACTACTGGTCCGATTTGAAAAATTCTTTCAGTGTTAGATAGCCCATTTATCGGGGAAGGCTATAGGCTATATTTATCACGCTAAGACTAATAGAAACGAAGAAATAGAGGAAAATGTGGAAAAAACGGGGGGAAATTATTTGAAAGGGCTTATTTGAACGCGCTAATCTCAGAAGAAAGATTCTTAAGAACTACTGGAGAAATTTTTATGTTATTTGGCAAACATGAAGACTAGACCACGCTAAAAGACATAGGCTATTTTTTTTGCGGAAAAATGTACGGCCGCGTGAATTTCCTAAATTACGCAAGCGAAGCCGCGCGGAACATCTATATATAATAAAATCGTAGGAAAGTCAATGCTGTACATTGAATATTTTTGTACAATAAATAATACTTGACGTGATCTACTATACTAACGCGGACGAAGTCGCAGGCAACAGCTAGTTAACTATAAAAAATATATGTAAAGTAGGTACATAGGATATTTACACAGGACTTAAAGTAAGTTTACCATTTAGCAAAATCGCTTCAGTGGTTTGGGCGAGAGGACTGAAGTGGCAACAGACTGACAAAAACTTTTGCACTTATGGTATATTATGTATGGTATGGTATGGATATGAATAGTTTCCGATTTCAACAAGCATTTCTTAAAAAAATCATCCTGTGGACTACGGTTACACGGTCAGTCTGGCATCAGTTCAGTTGATCAGTTTTGTCATAATGACGGGAGAATGATCGCCATGGTTGATTGATGTACTGATAATTTTTTAGTAATGAACCATCGAGGAAATTGATTCCTAGGCAGTTGACAGACCCACGTCATTTGGTCGGCTTATGTCAATTCAATGTAAGCTGTGATCGGTCGGCTGGGTTTGACGTAACGCGACCAAATTACTTAGGTCCTCGATCTGCCTAAGAATCAACTTCTCTGATAGTACTTTTCACTTTTCAGCCATTATTCTGGCTTTATTCTCAGACTGATGGACTGAACTGATGCCAGACAGACTGTGTACCCTAGTCTAAGAGCCGAGCACGAGGTAATATTAAGACTGTACGGCATACGCCTTATGTGAGTGATGTTATTATTTTATTGCTCTTACCGTTCTGATTATTCAGCTGCTGTCAAGTTGTATTGCTGATCTGGCGGATGGCCAGTAAGGTGGATTTACACGCGTCCGCGCGAACGAGCGGTTTGACCGCTATACTGTGAGGTGAAGAGCAATAAATAAGTATGCACATTGCACGTATGTAATGATTTATATGTATAAGTATAGCGAAGCGCAACCGCGTTACGTTGTAATGTAGATTACATTGCAATGTAACGCGAACACGAACGTTCCAAAGATTTGAGAGTATTTTTGACAATAATTTACGCCAAAATTCCGGATTTGCTAAGTTGAAATATTCAGTCTGTATTAAAAATTTAAACGATAAAAGTAAAAAGTATCCTTTGTTGGGTTGATTTGAACTGAAACGAGTGAGGTGAGAGAATTAATAAAGCTTTATTGCGAGACGAACGTTTGCTTTGCAGGAAATTAAAATGGCCGAATCGAGAGCGTTTCAAATTGGACTTAGCTCCAAAACATTCGAAAACAGGACAACAGGATTTTGTCATTTGATTTTCGAAGAGGTTAATTGAAAAGCAACGTCGGCAGAAGTGAAGTAAAAACGAAAAACCAGAAGCAAGCATAAATTTTCACCGCACGGTAGACAGAGGGGATATTTCATATCCGGCGGTCATTTTGCTTACGAATTTTTCTTCAGGCCACGTGCCCTTTAGGCGGTAAAAACCCCTCTCAAAAATTCAGAATTCTTCTCGGAATTTTTGAGAGTTTGCACTTCAAGAAAAATGTGTTATTAATTTGAGGGGTGAACATAATTTTCTTTAGACAACTACCTAATTGTAAGACTACGTTGCAATGTCAAGGTGGCCCTAAGAGCATTTATAATATCCATATTCCATACTAATATTATAAACTGTCTATCTGTCTGTCTGTTACATCTTCACGCCTAAACCACTGAACCAATTTTGCTGAAATTAGGAATACCTAGACATAATTTGATTTCCGGAAAAAGACTCAAAGAAATTCTCGCGCGATAAACTAATTTTGGCGCAACGAAGATGCGGGCGTCATCTAGTCATTGATAAAATTGATAAAATTGATAAAGCATAATAATATATTATTATCTGCCCCCCCCCCCCCCCCTGCCCGTACCTCGCTACGCCCATGCTAAAGTGTAATATAATACTAAAGTGTAATATAATACTAAAGTGTCTGTTAGCTCTGTTATCAGTTAAAACTGGGCACTGAAAGGCAGGCGGCGGCATAGGCTGCTGCAGTGATGTGGTGCCGGAAGCGGCAAGCGCTGCGGAGGACGCGGTGCGTTAGCGAGCCCGCTCCTCCGCGTGTAACGTTGACGCAGGCATGAGTGGGTTTTAGTCGGTAAACCTCTGCGGAGCGAATTCGACATACCCCTGCCCCTTCTCCCGAGGGGGCGGGGGTGGCATAATGCATTTCCCCTCCTCAAAAAAAAAAAGGGTGACGTCATATTATGGACTACAGATTCCATATGACACCATCCGCGGTGGTGTCAAGTGGAAGGAACGGCTGGTCTCTACAAATCACAAAAAATTAGCTCTTTCAGCGCTGCTACTTTCGCAGTGAACAAGGGACACATACATACCCTAAAGTATTATCTCTATGTTTTGTTACATTTTGTATAATGCTCTTGTTGGCCGCTTGTCCGTTAGATACATGTTAGATATGATGCTACGAGCTCGCATTAGCATTTTATTGTTATTATCCTGTGTCATGGCCGATTGTGTCAGCCATTTATAAATATCTCACTGCATATTATCTTTCTTTAATATTATATTGTGCAATTAATAATCACAATCGTAAAATATGGAACGAACATACATAGTAGTGGTTACTAGGAAGTAATAAAGGCCCTTATAGACGAAGAGGTCGATCGTTACAGTCGGTCTCATTGCAGGCCGATGGGGGGGGGGGGGGGGGGGGGGGTGGGGTTATGGAATGACATAAGACGAGTCTAACGTCAACGTCATATTAATGACCGCTTATGTAAATTCCATACATTTCGGTTGACGATTCCATAACGAAGCGATAAAGAAAAAATCTTGGCTCTACAGTCTACAGCTTCGTTATCGAACTATGTGTTTCGACTCTTACTACCTACTCGTTTAGGAGGACATAAGATATTTTACTCTGCCAAGTAATATAATAATACTCCCCACACTGGTTTCGGTGACGGTGGCCGGTTTCATTGAAACCAGGCCAGTTACGCAGGAGTAATTTTTATAGTGCCCAGGTGTGTGCGCAATACACAAGAGCACTCTCTATTCCTTTATTCTCATAACCCAGTGGGACGGAAGACCGACACGACTGGCGAGAGATCAGGCGCAGGACCGACTTTTTACATGCCCATCCGACGTATGGATAATCTTACTTGTCAGACAATCAGGTGATCAGCCTGCATTGTCCTAACCAAACTTGAAAATAATATTATGTTTCCAACGCGGGAATCGAACGCACGACCTCCGAGTCAAGAGCGATGCCACTGGACCACGGAGGCGGACTCTGCCAAGTATAGACTTTACAAAGTGAATCCTAAACGATTCTACAGAGTGTAACAAAACAAAGTCATAATAAATAAAATAAATAAATAAATAAAAATAACTTTATTAAACATGTGAAAGGGACAGAACACAGCCAGAGTTAAATAACAATAAAACAAGGAATTCAAGTAAATTGACATGACGCATACAACATTTAACTACCTACTCAAAATTAAACTCGGTTATGGCTGTGCAATGCACACACCGCATGTTTAAAGGGGTAATTCACTCAGGCATCGACCGCGGCAAGCCGTGGCGCCTGATCTTCCGTGGCCCCCTGTCAGTCTGTGATCTAATAATGTAATACTTTAGGGTGTGTATGTCGAGTCCCTTGTATAAAGTTGAGTGTGAAAGTAGCAACGCTGAAAGAGTAGCTTTTTTAAACTTTTGCCCATACAAAAGTCCCGCTGGGGCGCTTGCCCCTACGAATAATAAAATTGACCATACAAATCACAATATTTTTTGCTCTTTCAGAGCTGCTACTTTCACAGTGAACTCTGTATAATGGATACATACATGCCCTAAAGTATTACCACTGTGTTTTGTTACATTCTGTATAAACCATGTATAAACAGTATATTTACACTCTATTTTAACATTAAAAATATTGTTATGAATTTGAGGTAGTCATTGTCCTTTACATAATGTTTTGTGGTTTGCCTTGATCTAAATCTGTGTTTAGGTAGGTGTTTAGTTATAAAAATATTCATAACCTGCTTATTAAGATTTTATTTTCTTATGTTTGTGGAATAAGAAATATTTTCTGTTTAATCTATATAAATAAAAACGAATTTAAAATTTTGTTAGTCTCGCCAAAAATCGAGAACGGCTGAACCGATTTTGGTAATTTTAGACTTGAAATTTTCGTGAAAATTTATGAGTTATGTGATACGAAGTTCACGGGCCGTATAGACTCTTGTTATAAGTATAAATGTAGTATGTATATGTAGAGACTAGAGGTATTGTATAAGCCGCGCTTAAAGTTAAGAGCGCTCGTCGAAAATGAGGGGGGAAGGCGTAATGTTCGATTTTCAGGTCTTATTGGTGAGACGAAGTTTAACGAGGAGGGTACGCGCGTAAAGTCACGCTATTGGCAGTTCAGTGATTAGACTGTTTGTTATTGGTAGATTACGAGCAGACAGTGACACGTCAATGGCAATATCTACCAATAGTCATTCTTCGTTCGTATTGTTAAGGTAGCATTCCGATCTTTGCAGCAGTTGACCGTGACCTACCTATAACCTAGGTCATAATATACAGTATAACTGGTGAGACATGATCAATACTTAAAGAGTACTCGGTACTCGATTACTCGATTCTCATTATAATTATGTAATAAAATTAGGTACTTAATTTTTGACCAAATTTCCCTCTAAATAAATGAATCATGGACACTTAGTAAATTACTATGCGGCCGGCGCGGCGGCCTCCCGCGCGCGGTGTCCATGCGTTGGGTAAATAATTATTTAACTTTAAGATACATTTACTCAGTGATCAATTGATATTATTTTTTTTCGACTAATACAATAGCCAAATATAACGTCCTCGAGTATTGAACGTGTCTCACCAGTCATGCTGTATAGTGACATTTTATTTGAATCTTCGTCTTGCGGAATGCCTACCGATTATACTCCCTCTAGTTTCACCAAGCGATATTATAGTTGTGTGCAACCTATGATAACATTGTTATAGGCCGCTACATAATATTATTATTGTATACAGCTTAAACACATCCTTAATCTCCCACACGTAGTGTTTGTAAATATCGTTATCATGTCATCATCATCATCATAATATTAATACGCGAACGAAAAACTGTGTAACCCTTTTTACGAAAAATGGGGAAACGTAGGTGCATGAAATTTTGCACAGTTACAGTTTATATGGTGAAGGAGTGCATCGAACTAATATTATTTTGAAATTATGCTTTCCTCATACATTTTTTTAACAAATAAAACATTACACACACTACAACACACACACATGAGAAATGACAGATTTTTGAGTGACAAGCCTATACATACGAATTATACTCTTTTATTTATGGTTGAAGTCTGTTGACAACAAGTTGACAAATTGAAAATGGATTAAGTATTTTGGGCGATCTCTAGTAATATTAATATTACATTTTTATGTGTGGCCAAATTTAGCTGAAATATCCGGTAAAAAGTCGACATTCCCTGTCGCAAAGTATACCAACCTAAAGTATCGCATCGATTCATTTATTATGTTTGATTAACGAGTGACGTCACCGTCTACGAGCGGCGGATAAAATCATTTTATATTTCACTTTCATTTTCATGGGAAAATTGATGAAAAAGATTCCAGATTGAGGCCATGTTTAGTATAAATAGAAAATTACGTACCTATGTCCACAATACACACATAACTACCAGTAGTTCGACTGCAAAGAAACGAACAGGTTTCAATATCTGTCAAATTCGTCGGGTTTCACTAGGATTATGAACGGATTGTGCCTCGCGCTGGCTGATATAATTTATTTTTAAATATTTACAATAAAGATTTCAAAATTGGATTCTGTCAATTTTAATCGCATGTGCCAAAACACAAACAACAATACGACCAAAGAGGAACACGTCCATCGAATATGTCATAGTTTTAAATTCGTAGGTAACAATTTAACAACTTTAGCGACGATTTTCGTCACAATACGTCAAAATTAAAAATTTCAACATCAGTTCTAAGTCGGCATACTCTATCATTCTGTCTACTCTGCTATGTCCATCCATCGATTGACATTTCAATCTGTCATAGTCGTTGTGATATATTATATTACTGCAATGTTTTTACTCCAAAGGCAGCACCAGTAGGTACGTATACAGTAAACATTTTGACGTGGGAGATGAAGATTGTTCATTGACGTAGGAGAGCCAGAGGGCACGAATGGGCCGGCTCGACCGGAGAAATACCACGGGCTCACAGAAAACCGGCGTGAAACAGCGCTTGCGCTGTGTTTCACCGAGTGAGTGAGTTTACCGGAGGCCCAATCCTTTCCCTACCCTCCCATGTTTCCATCCCTACATTCCCCTATTCCCTTCCCTACCCTCCCCTATTACCCTATTACCTCTCAAAAGGCCGGCAACGCACCTGCAGCTCTCCTGATGCTGCGAATGTCCATGGGCTACGGAAGTTGCTTTCCATCAGGTGACCCGTTTGCTCGTTTGCCACCTTATTTCATAAAAAAAGTTTCTGTCAATATTCTGGTGTGACGCGTGCAACATGTCGAATTTTGGTTGGATTATTTACTGTGTATGCTAGTAGCGCCCTCTACTCTTTGCGTAGTATTCCATTGTGCAGAAATACTAATTAAAAGTACCTAAATTATAATACACAAGCCAAAAATCCGCTAATTCTACCGTGTGATTCGACTAGAATATAAACAAAAAATACTGAAGAAGCCTTTACATTAAAACTTCAGAAACTGATAAGTGATAGTATATTAAGCAAACTGTGATTCATTCATTTAACCCAGTGGTCCCCAACCTTTTTTTCATACGGGCCACAAACATGTCTTGGTTTTGGTTGGTCGTTTTCCAAAATTAACGATTTAAAAGTGGAAAAAAAATACGACCTTCACGACGACTTTACATTTTATCTTGCCGGTGGGCGTAAATTTCAAAATGGTTTACCAGCACGCGGACCACAGATAAAGTCCCGGCGGCGCGGCGCGGCGGGCCGCATGCGGCCTGCGGGCCGCGGGTTGGGTATAGCTGATTTAACCCAATCACCCAGCAGTTGTGCCTATCTAAATCACTTTGTGTCAAAACATCGTAAAACCCTTTCTTTCTTAGTGTCTAAACACACTAGGCCGAAGTTACGCGGCGTAAATTCCGCATGATTACGCCCGCGATGTATTTTAAATTACCCTACCGATGCCACACTATTCAGTCGCGTTCCGTCCGTATTTTGTATGCGTTGACGTAATCATGCGTAATTTACGCCGCGTAACTTCGGCCTAGTGTGTTAAGACACTTAGAGACGAGTAACGAGAGAATTTACAAAGCATTTAACTTAGGTTTAACTTTAGTCTCGCAAATGGGCCCTAACAATTAACTCCTTCACTGTCCTACCCATTAATTGTGACTTGTAATTATGAAATTCCTCTGACAACTCCATTTCAATTTCAGTCACACATAGTTCTAGAATCTAGACTCTAGTACTAATACAAAAATGCGTACACGAGTTTCATAACTCCACTCAAAGGCAACGGGAATTTTATATGAAAATATGGAAGCAAATATAGTTAGCTAAAATGTTTTATGTTAGCAAACGAGTGCTCGTAAATATGCATGTATGCTAGCTAGGAATGCATATTGCATATTATAGCATTTTGCGGTTTTAAAACTTATGATTAAAATTCAAATTCTTTATTATGCATACAATAATATACAATAATATAAAAGCTAGGTAGCGTACATCACGTCGTCTAATCCCATGCTAAGTAAAAACTTGTGTTATGGCAATCAGACAACAGATGCACGCCGAACAATTGTATCATATTTATCATAGCGCACAGTATATTTGGTGCAGAAAATCGTTAAATAAATCAAACAGTAACTGTTGGGGCTATTTTGACGTAGAAGGCAAGACCTTCTACGTCAAAATAGCCCCAAATCTAAAAGCATGCTTTTACGTTCAACATGCTGTGCTATGATTTAAAGTCTTTTAAACCCACTTGCAGGTTAGAAAAAATGTTGTTTTTTTTCCTTCTTAATGAAGTAACATAATATTTTACTTAGGAGTTAGGACTAACTAACCTAAACTAGGTTACTTACTAGCTGTTTAATTAAATCGCATACGGGCCTTATGAAACTCAAATAACGGAAACGCCAGTGAAATAACACTTTAAATAAATATGAGCGATTTCAGCTATATCTGTATTCTGTAGAGTGTAGCGTAAACAGTTTATATTCGAAGAAGCAGTATGTAAAGTGTATCGTAATTCTACCAGCGTCATTGCTTTACGGAGTAAATAAATGTCTGTATTATTTTGAACTGATGATATCTATATCTATAAATATTATAAAGCAAAGTCGCTTTTTTTTCCTCATGTCCCTTTGTACTTATGCTATATTTTATCACGCTAAGACTAATAGGAGAATGTGGAATAAAACGGGGGAAATTATTTGAAAGGGCTTATCTCGCGAACTACTGGAGCAATTATTTATGTTATTTGGCACAGATCATAAGTGGACCACGTGAAGGATCACAGGCTATCGATTCTAATCATTTTTTCAGTGGCTATATTATATTTTATACCCGTTCGACGCCGGAGCGGGTCGCTAGTAATATTATAATGTCATGACGAATATTCATACTTATACGAATGCAAAGGCCTGTCTGTCTGTTGGCTTAAGGAGTGAGCATACTGAGACGGGCTGTGCCGGAGCTCAGCATGCCGGGGCTCATCGCAAAAATCCGCCTCCATACAATTTGTATGGAAGCGGATGCGCGTATCGCACACTGTGTCAGGGCGCAGCGGATTTCCGCTTCCATCCCCGGCATCCCCGGCATCCAGCCCCGGCAAGGCCCGTCTCAGTGTGCTCACTCCTTAAGCGTCTTCACGCCTATACTACTGGACAGAATTTTTTTATGAAGTTACTTTGAGTACGTGATAGAAGAGTTTTTTAGGGTGACGTAGTCAACAAGGAACCCTTATAGTTTCGGTCTGTCCGTCCGTCTGTCTGTCTGCGTTTTTGTTCAGAGAACATAAGACCTATAAAGCTGTAATTCAGCGTGAATGCACATCTTAAGGCAGGGATTAATCTCAATCAAAAACGATAACCTTGCACACAACCAAAGACCAAGCGTATACGCATCGCAATAAGATTCATTTTAGCTTAGCATAAAACTGTAACAACTCTAGCGGATCTTCGCTATTTTTCATGTTTTTTTTTAAATATCTTTGGAAATAAATATTAAGAAACAAAATTGTTCGGTTAAAGAAGTTTTAATATAGATTTACTAACAATTTATTCAAATAAAATGTATAATTATCCTAGTTAATACTTATATTTCGACGAAATAGAGTTTTTTCAGAAGTGAGTTTGTAAATTAATTACAGCCAAAGTATCACGTTTTATTAAAATGTTTATGGTTTAAGGTATTTTAAATATTGTGCTTTATATCTCATATTTTTTAACACTTCGTTATTATATTGGAACTAGGTAAACCGGAAGTCACGGAATAACAAATTGGGGTTTATCCTCGCCTTAATGATGCCGACAAAATGGTATATAAAATCTTTGAAAAAAAAATTACGGTAACTCCCTTGCACATCAATGCGGGGTTAATATTTTTTTCGTGTCCATCTCACCGTGTGGGGTGTCGTTGGATAAGTTTTTTAAAAATATTATGAGTATTCAAAGATCATTTTCCGATTTAGGGATATATTTGTGAAACATGAAGTTTTAAAGCGGAAAAAATCGTTCGTCCCGTGTCCCCTATTCTACCAGCTAAACGGTTGCTTCTGGAAATGTGAAAAAATTCACGGGAGTAGATATAACTATGCTGAATTTAAAAGAAAAACTATCACGGCTAAGAAGACTTCATAACTTATTTTTTTTTTTATGAAATAAGAGGGCAAACGAGCAAACGGGTCACCTGCTGGAAAGCAACTTCCGTCGCCCATGGACACTCGCAGCATCAGAAGAGCTGCAAGTGCGTTGCCGGCCTTTTAAGAGGGAATAGGGTAATAGGGGAGGGTAGGGAAGGGAAGGGAAGGGAATAGTTGAGGGTAGGGAAGGAAATAGGGTAGGGGTTAGGGGATTGGGCCTCCGGTAAACTCACTCACTCGGCGAAACACAGCGCAAGCGCTGTTTCACGCCGGTTTTCTGTGAGAACGTGGTATTTATCCGGTCGAGCCGGCCCATTCGTGCCGAAGCATGGCTCTCCCACGTATGTATATTATTGAGTAATAGTCGATCAACTAAAAAAATGTTTTCGTAGAAGTATAAAGGAACTTTTCGTTCTAAGTCCTCCGAACGTAACTGAGATGATGTTGTAGTGTGAAACACGTTATAGTGTGCATTCCTGTGCTATATTGCGCGTGGCACGAGTCACGTCCACGACACGCACTTGGCCGGTTTTTTAACAATATTTTTCTTGTCTTGTTACCAGCGCGCGGATTTGCTCCGCATGCGGGTGACAACTGCGCGGTGTTGCCCGCATGACAGGAAAAATTTGCATGCGTGATGCGGGTGACAATACGCATGACAGAATAAGTACCCTAAAATGTACGGTCACCGGTTGATACAATTTCGGCATCTTGGCATACGTTAAAACCTTTTTGTTGGTTACTTTACATTCCTCAAGATTTGGCTTAACGGTTCTTTAACGATAGTAAAATATTATGACGTCACAAAAACGTTTTTCATGTAAACATAACTACGTCCTGACAGCATAAGTTTATGATGCTAAAAAGTATAATGTTATCAACTTATTAGCACCAGCTAGACTAAAAACAGCTCTGGCGACATAATTATGCGTTCCAATTATCGACCTTATGAGAAGGCATATAGAGTCCTTTGCTGGAGACATACTCTGTTTAAAGTGTAGTTCTCATAATAAATGTGGATTCAATTGAAACATTTCTGTCTATGTATGCGTAATTTTTGAATCTCTACATTTTCTATACTTCAAATCTATACTTATTAATATTCTAAAGCGGAAGAGTTTGTTTGTTTGTTTGAACGCGCTAATCTCAGGAACTACTGGTTCGATTTGAAAAATTATTTCAGTGTTAGATAGCCCATATATCGAGAAAAGCTAGGCTATATTTTATCACGCTAGGACTAATAAAAGCGAAAAAATAGAGGAAAATGTGGAAAAAACGGGGGAAATTATTTGAAATTGCTTAATATCTTAAGAAATACTGGAGCAATTTTTATGTTATTTGGCACACGTGAAGAATAGACAACGTGACGGGAAATAGGCAATTTTTTGCGGAGAAATGTACGGTTACCGTGAAATTCCTAAATTACGCGGGCAAAGCCGCGAGAAACATCTAGTAATATAGAAAAAGTAGAGATTAGAAAATGAATTTTGGTGTGGAGCAATAAAAATATTATTAGAACGTAAATTTTTCAATTTAATGTTTCGTGAATCGTGAAAAAAATTAAAATACAATTTTTGAGTGCCTTAGCCAAGATGCTTCCGTCAATTTCACTGTCCAGATTCAAAATATCACAAAATATGTAATACATAAGTAAGGTACTCTAACATGTAACTTTTTATCTCGAACTTCAGCAAAATTGACAAGAGAATGCCTAAGAGTTGTGTTCTTAAGGCATTGTACAAATAAGGTCCTATGTAGTTAACAAACCCCTCAAAACAACCCAAGTTGAAGACGCTGAGTTGACAATGTGAAGTGGTAACGAGTGACAGCCCTCAGAAAGCCCTTAGAAGGCCCTCAGATGGCCCTCAGATGAGGAATTTAACAGCCAGGCTCGTGTTGACCTCCCAAAGTCGCCCTCAATTATATATCAAAGAAATGTCATGAAAAATGATCCCTTGATATGAAACAAAAGAAAGTATATTTTTTGTTTTGTGAAAAAGAGAATTGCTTTTGTTTTTGCACTCATAACCATTACGGTTGAGTAACCACAGACTATAAGTACCTCTCTAAGTATGTATCTAATGTATGTGATAAAATGTTTTATAAAATGGTTGTAAAAATCATCAGAAATATTTACGCCACGTAGAAGTTAGGACTTTGAGCGATATTATAATGATTAATGATTATTTCAAATGCCTCTTTCACGCTACGCAAAATAATGAAAAAAAAAAATAATTTGTCAAAAATAATGTAATATTTTAATCTCCATAATTTTAATGTTTGTAATAATGAAGTATTCGGCTGTGTTACATACTTAACTTAGATTAAGCCGGCAGCTCGACCGTTCATGTGCCAGAATTCGATTATAGAGCGGGAACCTTATATTTTAGGAAGTAGGGATGTCGTTATCGTAGATATGGCATTTCACATTATAGATAACATTAAATACATCATACCAAACCCCTCAAAAGTTGAAATGTTTAGGTATAAACACTCTGTGCCTTCACACGCCTCGTCCATATTATAATATAATAAGAGTTCAAAGATATCGCACTTTATTAAATAATAGAGCAGCATCCGACGGTGATAATACTCTTGAGATATCAAAATTGATTCCACGCGGCACGTTGATGTATGATTGTATGAGTTCACGTGTTATGGCCGACATACACGCTAGACGGTACCAGTAAAGGAGTGAGCACCCTGAGACGGGCCGTGCCGGGCTCAGCGTGCCGGGGCTCATCGCAAAAATCCGCCTCCATACAATTTTTATGGAAGCAGATGCGCGTATCGCACACTGTGTCGGGGCGCAGCGGATTTCCACTTCCATACAAATTGTATGGAGGCGGATTTTTGCGATGAGCCCCGGCACGGCCCGTCTCATTGTGCTCACTCCTTAAGAGGTCGGATATAGTTGAAACTTGAAGTACGTTTTGATTAAAAAAAAAAAACAAAAACCACCCTCGATTCAATCAAACTGAACCAGAACCAGAAATCATACTGCAAAATATTGAATGGATCAAATCAATGGAAGTTGCTTACAATTTCTCATAAAGAAGATAAACTCTAATGAAAATATGGGTTTGTTTTCTTTATGAAAATGGCATAACAACGTTTACCGGATCAGTGAGTATATAAAAGCGGCTATTTTACACGGGAGGATTCGTACCAATATCCAAACTAATATTATAAATGCGACAATGTGTCTGTCAGTCTTCACACCTAAACCACTAAATGCCTGGAATACTTTTTATCCCGGAAAAATGTACGGTTCCAGCGCGAACATCGAATATAAGTCATCTAGTTAAAGTGACGCCGCGTTAAAGTAAAAAACCGTGTTGGATACGTTTTAGATTGCTCGTTTTCTATGAGAGACCGACCCCGCCTCTCATAGAAAACGAGTAATGGAACAGCAGAAACTGGAAAGGGCGTAAGCTACGAATAATAAAAACTTATTATTGAGGCGGATTTTTGCGATGAGCCCCGGCACGGCCCGTCTCATTGTGCTCACTCCTTAAGAGGTCGGATATAGTTGAAACTTGAAGTACGTTTTGATTAAAAAATAATAAAAACTTATTATTCGTAGGGCGTAAGCGTAAAAATGGTTTTTGTCGCGTATTTTAAAAACCATAAATACATTTCATTTATAAGCTATGGGCAAAGTAAAGCGTATGCTTGAACCAATCTATGTGCACATTTTGGAAACTTAAATCACTCTCCTCTGTTGGCAAAATAGGAATTCCTTTTTTTTACATAGGTATTTTTGATTGATTATTCTGTATTATAAAAGTTGACCAATCATGTTATGCTATGACATGATGAATACTGACAATGAACTATAATTTCTTAGCTTTAGTCATTTCTGAGAAAAATCAATATCGCTACAGCCAAATTAACAAGGCGTCGCCTTAAATATATTTCTGTTGTCTGGTACCCGTGAAACAAGTCCTTTGAGTACTAACCACGGGGCCAGATTGCCGTGGTGTGAAGCGTCCATAGATATTATTATTATTATAAGCGCCTATTTTACATGAAGGCGTATGAAATATCCGAGTATTTCCACAAGATTCCCGTGTACACGGTATTTATTGTTCTCGAGCCCTTTGACTGTGATAATACTGTTTTGGGTCGGCCCTAACATCGAACGACTGAATGGTCCTATTTTTAACCGACTTCCAAAAAACGAGGAGGTTATATGTTCGGCTGTGGATATTTTTTTTATTTGTTTTTTTATTTTTGTATGTTCAACGATTACTCCGCCGATTGTGAACCGATTTTCGAAATTTTTATTTTGTTGTATTAGGTTTCACTCAAATTTGGTCCCATTTACACAAAAGTGGTGACCTGATGATGGTAACCAGGAGTAATCGAGGGAACTCCTCGAAATTTATATGGAAACATATGGTGATTTTGGTTTTATGAGAAGCATCCTAAGCATAAGCTACCAAAACACAAGATTTTGCACCGAGGTATACTATGGTTCCGAAGATACTAAGAGAACTCCGGATTCCTTATAGATACAAGATTGGGGGCTTAGGCGCTGTCTTAAGAACTGAAAGCATATGCTACTATGTAAATTACATTTATCATCATCATCACCACATCAAGGTCACCAATGTCACCAAAATTGAACATAACAAATTCAGCCTTATCTCCAGAGCGTAAGGCACACATTTGACATTAATTCTGAGAAGTAAGCTGCTTCGATAATATGTCAAGTAACATGCCTGTCTCACTTCGATCGCTCGAGTCGAACGAGTAAGACCGGTTATAGATGTCCAAATAGGGATGATGACAAGGTCAAACATTAGCGAATTTTGTTAATAAAATAAAAAAAATCACGGTAAAAAATAAGTGTTCCCAAAATTTCAGCTTGATAGCATTTGTATTTTTTTTGTTATGCGCCCTCAAAGTTGGATATTCAAGTCGAATTTTTTTTTAATTAAATTTCTTAATATTTGTATACAATTCGATAACTTATGCAATTAAAAGCAACTTTTGTTATGAAACCACTTTCATAAACGCAATATTTAATATACCTGTCGAACAAAGTTGTCTCCCGATGCGTACAAACTACGAAAGACTGACGTCATACTTTCGTAGCACTTTGTATGGAGCGTTTCGGAGCGGCAGGTCTTTTTAATGAGATATTTGAATTGTCATATCTTGGTGAATTTTTAAGCTATCAGAGTCATTCCTTCAACGATGTTTCTATTTTTAAGTGTCTTTCAATTACCGATAAGAAAAAAAATAGTCATCATGCCTATTCGTACACTACATGTGGCCGCTTGGGAGTTAAAGCGTTCGAGACCGGTTTCCTGCACGATATAATTTGTTGCTAATAGTTTGTGTATTCTCAAAACTTCACACTCGAAATATTTCGTGTAAAGATCACTCGAGTCATACAAATGCTAGGGACCGGTAGATGTCCGAATTAGTACACAAATTCACCCTCCTATTGGTGGATATGTAGCAAAGTAGTTGTCAAATAAATAAATTACGAACAAATATATTGCTTGTGTTTCTTTCACAATATAATTTCTTACTCATAAGTTAATGTGTTTAAAAGAAACTATTTATAATTTCGTTAAATTAGAGTAGCGTGTACAAATGTGTATTCTGTGGAGTAGCTAAATTGGACTATTATTTATCAGAACTTTTGTTCTATTGTGTAGTTTATATACGTACTAGCTGTTGCCCGCGACTTCGTCCGCGTGGACTTCAGTTTATAGCGCGCGGTGTCAACAAAAATGTTGACAAATGCTTTTTAAAATAAATCAAAATACCCAAAGACAGCTGTGCAATGTGCACATAATATTTCATTATTTTAAATTAAGTAAACTTTATTTAAGTATGCCAAATTTTAAAGCTTATATTTAAGCCCCCCATTACACAACTTTACCTGAATTTACCCATAAACTATAATTTATCATTAATAGGTTCAAGGATACATCACTGCATAGATAAAGTACTGAGTAGTGAGTAGTTAGCTATATAAAAGCTTGTATAGCAATCGAAAGAATCGAAAACTGTAATTTGAGATGGTACCACCTCCTATAGAAACACTCTCAATCTCATAGAAAAAATAATCTCATAGAAATCATGTTCAATCATGCTTGTGTAAGTGTATACGTACCTACACATATTTTTACACACAGATGAAAACCAATTTCGGTTTCGTTTGACAGCTCGAGATTGTTGCTCTATTCCGCTAGGTATATTAACTTTATGATATTATTAGTGACACATGACAGCTATATCTTGACTTATGACAGCAGTTTGACACGATGTACCCTAACGGCCGTTCCCAATATTTGATCTATCTCTGGTTTTGCCCTACTAGAGATAGGAATAGCTCACAATTGACATAAAATATATGTCCCTAATGTCATGTCAAATATTGGGAACGGCCGTAAGGCTACATAGCGGCACCTAATGGCAAATAGAATTTCAAACACCCTCATTGTGATTTGTGTATGCCGCCGCGCGCAAAGTAAAATGAGTATGAAACTTTGTGACTACACTCGTGATTTGGACTATATCTGCTATTTAACACCTCCGTGGTTCAGTGAACTTATAGCGTGGCTCTCGATCGGAGGTCGTGGGTTCGATTTTCACGTTGGGAACATGATGTTATTTCTAAGTTTGTTTAGGCTGATCACCTGATTGTCTGACAAGTAAAATGATGCGTCGGATGGGCATGTAAAATGTCGGTCCCGCACCTGGGGCTGTACCACGAAACAATTTTGAGACTCAAACAATCGGACGAGAATGCCGCGTCCTACTCTTATAAACGTGAAATGACGTTGTTAGAGCAGGACGCGACATTCTCGTCCGATTGTTTGAGTCTCAAAACGGTTTCATAGTAGGCCTATAACTGATCTCTCGCCAGTCGCCAGACGTGTCGTCCGTCCCTATGAATTTCGAGAGTGAAGACAGAGTGCTCTTGTGCACTGCGCACACAGTTAGGCATTATATAATTACTCCTGTGTGTTGGCCTGGATTAATGAAAACCGGCCTCCGTCACCGAAACCCGTGCGGGAATTATTATTGTCATATAACTGCTAGCAGGATGTAGCAAATTATTATAGGTGTGATATTCCACTGAACGTTCACCTTATCTAAATTGTAGCATCACGATTCACGATTGATCTCAGCACTGTCTTAACCAAATTTTGAGATTTTATAAAAACCGGCCAAGTGCGTGACACACCACATTTTATAGGGTTCCGTAGTCATTTTAATGGCACATCCATCCAGAAAATATTTGAACGAAATTTTCTAGGTAGTCCTATTTTACAAGTTATGTCTATTTTAATCCTTTTCTGCAATATAACTATGTATAGTAATGAAGTGTGTCTGTTTGTAATTCTCGCGTTCAAACCACTCAAACAATTTTGATAAATGCTATCGACTTATTATTTTGAGTCTCGAAGGAAGACATAGGATATAGTACAGGTTCCCTACTCCCTAGAGCATTTTTGATCTGATTACTATCAAGCTAATTTTTCGTGTGTAGCTTCATTTTTAATAAGAAGAACAACAATTTCCTCTGCGAAAATTCTCAAAAGTGGTAGCTAACAGAAATAGAAACGATTAAATATTTCGATTTGATAATTGATGGTCCCAAAATATGGATTGTTCTATTTGTAGGACAATGTTACTGTTAAATTATGTTATGAACGAATAGTGGTTTAGGACAAATCTTTATGATTGCATTAGTGGAAATTTGAGATTTTATAACTATAACTAGCTGTCCCGGCAAACGTTTCTTTGCCATATAAAGTATTTCGCCCGTATTATTTTATTGAAGTGACTAAATAAGTATGTCACCATGGCAACGTCCATCGCTATCCCGTCGCACAAACAATGGTCGCCGTCAGTCTCGAGTTGTAATAATTTACTATTATTTATTCAACAAATGCACTTATAAATATAAAAAGTACCCAGTAGCCGACTTTCAGACCCACTGAATATGCAAATAAAATTTGGTTAAAATCACTAAAGCCGTTTCGGAAGAGTACGCGGCCTAACATTGTGACACGAGAATTTTATATATAAGATTATCCTACACTTCTGAGAATTAAATCTAAGTGCGTCCTTTCAAGAATCGCAATTCGTTTGTCTTCGTTGAAGAATTATCCATTAAAAATTCATTCGTTGAAATGCAATATTTATTCAAACTGAAGTTTTCATCCACAAACCACTCCGTCTCGTCTCACAAACAAACGAATTGTTTGTTATGCATTGCTTTATCATTCAAAGTAGAGAATATCTCACTAAATGAAGTATTATATTCTAGATTACAGTGGTACTCAATCTTTTTTTATACGACCCGCAAATTGAGGTTTAAATAGTCTTGGTGTCGCGTTCAAAATTAGCGATTTATAAATTATCATAATAGTGCTTTTGGGCAAATTCAAGACAATATGATGAGTTTCTCATTTTAAAAACCAAAGTCTTTCAGCGCTACTAGGTATACTTTTGAATAACCTCTATAGATGTAAGTACATATATACATATATATTCACACCCTAAAATATTACTTATAATATTTTGTTTTGTTACCTTCTTTATATTATTATCTTGTAAGTCTAGATTATAATATTATGTCTTGCTTTTGTAACCTTTTTGTTTTCATCTAAGGATTTCATGAATAATACCGGACAACCTACGTAAGTATTGAAGGATTGTCAATTAAGAGCCTGCTGTTAATGTGTGTAATTGTGCTCTCGAGCAATGTGCTTTACGCTGCAGCTAATAGCTGTGCACAATATCGCGTAACAACGGTTCCCGCATTATAACACGAAAGTAAAGGTCGTAAGTCCCAAAACTGTTTTTGATGATTACTTAAAAATTAAATACAATACTAATATTTCCTTCTGCCATTCTTTTATAAAGTGTGTGATTGTAGTAAGTAACTTGCACAGTTATTGAATGATAGTAACTCAATAAGTGTAACAGATATTTGTTGAAAAGCCCAGAAAGATTCATAATTTCGAAAAATATAACTATCAAAATAAGTGAATCGTGTTTTCCGTTTAACAAATATCAGATAAATATACAATTTGATTAAATAAATCTTAATTTCATTGAAGTCAATCGTCTTCCGGGATCGTAATACTTATTAGAAAACACGGCAAAATTTGGCAGCCCGCTCTTAAGAGGAGTCCACACCGCCGTTTTCCCATACAAACGTTGTCCTGTGTTTCCTCCCTGGATAATGCCGGTAGAGTTATGATTTTTTTCCAGAATATCTATGGCCACTATTAGCATATCCCTATGTTTTCTTTTTTTTCATAATTTTATTATTAAAAAAGATAAGAACGTCCAAAATCCCAAAAACATGGCCAGATTTTCCTCTGTGTTCAAACACCCAGAAAACAAAACTGGCTAGAATATACAAAAAAAATATAAAACATAGGAATACAGCTTAAGCCTTGCTTTAATTTTTAATGAAAAAAGTACTAAAATCGGTTAAGTTTTGGAGAAGGAATCAGCGGATAACGAATCGAAGATTTTCTGTTCTTTTATTAGAACTTTTGTCGTGTTGTCTCTATCGCGCTCTACGGTGGGAGACTTGAGATTGGTGAGACAGCAATACATTTTCAAATACCTATTTTCAATTTCTCTCGCCCTTGGTGTATCCTCTTAAGTATCGTGAGTAAAAAATATCCAGAAGATTCTATTAAATGGTCATTGAAAACCATGCATCCATTGATATAGAGATTGAAAGAAAATTTGTTTAAAATGAACCCATCAATCCCTAATCTGCGATTCCCACGATGGAGGTGTTAATTAATACCTACCACCGTAAAGTGTACATGCCTTTCATCCACATTTGAATTTATATTATAAACTAGCTGTTGCCCGTCTTCATCCGCGTGGACTTTAGTATTATAGTTGTTCCCGTACATCGATTGAATGGTTTACGCGCAAAACATAAAAGTTTATTGTGCGGGAAACGTACATTTTCCGGGACAAAAAGTATTCCTTGTCCTTTCTCGAGACTCAAAGTATCTCCATACCAAATTCATCAAAATAGATTGAATAATTTAGGCTAAAATCATAAAAGTTTATTGTGTGGGAAACGTACATTTTCCGGGACAAAAAGTATTCCTTGTCCTTTCTCGAGACTCAAAGTATCTCCATACCAAATTCATCAAAATCTATTGAATAGTTTACGCGCAAATCATAAAAGTATATTGTGCAGTAACCGTACATTTTTCCGGGACAAAATATATCCTATGTTCTTTTACGGGACTCAAAGTATCTCTGTACCTCAGCAAAATCGGTCCAGCCGTTTACGCGTGATGTCGTGACCAAGGGATATATGGATTCATATTTTAAAAATGCGAAAGTGTGTCTGTCTGTTACGTCTACACGCTTAAGCCGCTGAATGTGACGTGGGAGAGCCATGCTTCGGCACGAATGGGCCGGCTCGACCGGAGAAATACCACGGGCTCACAGTAAAACCGGCGTGAAACAGCGCTTGCGCTGTGTTTCGTCGAATGAGTGAGTTTACCGGAGGCCCAATCCCCTCCCCTATTCCCATCCCTATCCTCCCCTATTACCCTATTCCATCTTAAAATGCCGGCAACGCACCTGCAGCTCTTCTGATGCTGCGAGTGTCCATGAGCGACGGAAGTTGCTTTCCATCAGATGACCCGTTTGCTCGTTTGCCTACTTATTTAAAAAAAAAACCGACCTTGCTGCAATTTCGTATGGAGATACTTTTATCCCGGAAAAAGGCACAGTTCTCGCACGATAAACGAGTTTTGGCGCAACGGAGTTGCAGGCGTCATCTAGTAAGTTTCCTAGCTGGAATGAAAATTTATCACATTCGACAATTTTTTTGTTACTTGCCTTTATGTTAGGAAGCTGATTTTTAGGGTTCCGTACCCAAAGGGTAAAAACGGGACCCTATTGCTAAGACTTCGTTGTCTGTCCGTTTGTCCGTCTGTCCGTATGTCTGTCTGTCTGTATGTCATCAGGCTGTATCTCAAGAACCACTACAGCTAGACTTCTAAAATTTTTACAGATTGTGTATATCTGTTGCCGCTATTACAACAAATACTAAAAACAAAATAATGTTAATATTTAAGGGGGGCTGCCATACAACAAACGTGATTTTTTTGCTCAATATCAATAATGACAACAGGTAGGCACTTAAAATTTTCACAAAGACCTTACATAATATAATTTATGTGTACTTTAACAATTAATAATAATATTTAAATAAAATAAAATTTAGGGGGCTTCCATACAAAAAAAACAATTTTTGGCCTATTTTTGCTCTATAACGATACGGAACCCTAATGCGCGAGTCCGATTCGCACTTGGCCGATTTTGTTTTATGCATAAAAGTACAATAATTAATGACCTTGAAAATACAAAAAAAAATTACATAAACTCATCGTATTTTTTCTGAAAATCATTAAAAAATTCGTAACTCGAAAACGACACAAAATCGTGGAACATACTGGGGGTGATTCGGACATAAGCTATCAAATTTATTGGACGTCACTTTCCTGACCACGCTGTATATGCGTGCGGTGTTCAGAGTTTGTAACTTAACGACTAATTAACCATTATCATAATCATCATTTATTTGCAAAGAATGTTGTTTACAAAGATCTTAGTTATGTTATACAGTATCAAACATTCTGCTTTAGAAGCATGAAAAATTTAATACAATAATATAAATATTTACCTAGTTATTACAGTGATTATAAATTTTCTATATTACTTTTCTACATGAATTTGTTTATATTAAAATTTTCATTCAATTACATTAATGTACCTAATTAATAATAATTAATGTCGTTAAGTCGCATTAAGTAACGTATAATTATACAATTTATCATAATTGTAACTAACAGTTACCTGCGGTTTATTAGGAAAAATAAATTCTGATATTTTCCGGCTGTAATAAGTAGCCTATGTGTTAATCCAGGGTATAAACTAACTCTATACAAAATTTTATTAAAATCGCTCCAGCCGTTTAAGCGTGAACAAGTAATAAACATACAAACTATTGAACCGATTTTTTTTATGAAATAAGGGGGCAAACGAGCAAACGGGTCACCTGATGGAAAGCAACATCCGTCGCCCATGGACACTCGCAGCATTAGAAGAGCTGCAAGTGCGTTGTCGGCCTTTTAAGAGGGAATAGGGTAAGAGGGGAGGGTAGGGAAGGGAAGGGAATAGGGGAAGGTAGGGAAGGGAAGTGAATAGGGGAGGGCAGGGAAGGGAATAGGGTAGGGGATTGGGCCTCCGGTAAACTCACTCACTCGGCGAAACACAGCGCTGTTTCACGCCGGTTTTCTGTGAGAACGTGGTATTTCTCCGGTCAAGCCGGCCCATTCGTGCTGAAGCATGGCTCTCCCTCGTATAAAACGTGATTTAATCACAAACTTTCGCCTTTATAATATTAGTGTGATTAGTGTGATTTGCATCCCAACGAAATCCTAAATCGTTCAGATTCAGAGTTAGAGAAAGCACTTAAACTATTAGCTTCATTAATATTAATTTAGGGATGCTTCACCCATTCCAACAGTGCTGACAAAATTAACTGAACTTCTGGGTTATCTATCTATACTTAGGGCCTGTCTCACCACTTTCTGATAAAGTGCCTAATAGGCTATTCACAACTTTTTTGACAGATTCTCCATACTCTATCTGTCAAGTTAATTGGTGGATAGCCTTATCAGGAAGTGGTGAAACAGGCCCTTAACATTATAAATGAGAAAGTGTGTCTGTCTGTTACCTCTTCTCGCCTAAACCGCTGAACCGATTTTGCTGAAATTTGGTATGAAGATACTTTGTGTCCCTCGAAAGGACATAGGATATTTTTTTCCTGGAAAAATGTACGGTTTCCACGCGATAAACGAGTATTAGTGCAACAAAGTTGCGGGTGTCATCTATAGTTAGCTTATAAAGCAATTATTATATTATTATGGTGCCTTTAATAGTGGGAAGTTTTTTTATTTATTACTAGCTGTCCCGGTAAACGCTTCTTTGCCGTATAAAGTATTTCGCCCGTATTATTTTATTGAAGTGACTAAAGAAGTATGTCACCATGGCAACGTCCATCGCTATCCCGTCGTACAAACAATGGTCGCCGTCAGTCTCGAGTTGTAATAATTTACTATTATTTATTCAACAAATGCACTTATTAATATAATAAGTACCCAGTAGCTGATTCTCAGCCCCACTGAATATGCATATAAAATTTGATTAAAATCAGTAAATCCGTTTCGGAGGAGTACGCGGCCTAACATTGTGACACGAGAATTTTATATATAAGATGGTGCCTTTAATAGTGGGAAGTTTTTTTATTTACCTATTTAGTCGGCGAAAGATCAGAAATCAAATTATACTGTTGATAATAATATTATCCGAAGCACCGTCCGATTTATCTCTGAATTGTATTCCCATAGGACACGCCTTGACGATAACATCTTTATATAACTCTCATCATCATCGCCGACTTATAACGTCTGTTTCTGAGGTTGAAATAAGTTTACGTTTTCAATTTTTAGGGTTTTGTCCCCAAAGGGTACAAACGGGATCCTATTACTAAGACTAAGGGCCTGTTTCACCACTTTCTGATAAAGTGCCTAATAGGCTATTCACAACTTTTTTGACAGATTCTCCATACTTGTTCTGTCAAGTTAATTGGTGGATAGCCTTATCAGGAAGTGGTGAAACAGGCCCTAAGTGTCTAAACACACTAGACCGAAGTTACGCGGCGCATATTCCGCATGATTACGTCCGCAATGTCAAACGCATTCAAAATACGGAACGCGACGGAATAGTGTGTCATCGGTAATTTAAAATAGATTGCAGGCGGAATCATGCGGAATTTACGCCGCGTAACTTCGGCCTAGTGTGTTTAGACACTAAGACCGACTCTCCGTCTGTCTGTCTCCAGGCTGTATCTCAACAGCCGCGATAGCTAGGCAGCTGAAGTTTTCACTGATCATGCAGTTTCTGATCTAACAACAAATAAAATTAATGAACAAAAAAATATTAAGGGGGCTCCTATACATAAAACACAATTTTTGGCTTACTTTTGCACTATGATGGTGCAAAACCCTTCTATCTTGAGTCTTTTGATTTGCACTTGGCTTTCATCGTTTACTAAAATTACTAAACAGTAAAAATACAGTGTAAAAACCAAACAGATATGGGTAAAAATTATGTAATAATAGAGCACTACTAACCCAACAACCTAGCCACAGTAATATCACCAAAGCTATGGGGTCATAAGAATTTAGTGTAAGTCTGTTTATACAACGCGATTCAGCGTTTATTCAGAGCTTTTATTCTCTATTTTCCGCGACTTGGCACATTTAAAGAAAACTGGAAATGTTTCCGAGATAACAAGTATTTTGTAACCTGTCACATTATTGCATAGAAATCTTTGTAATATAGTAAATAATGGACGCTGTAAGAAAGCGTTTGAGTGCCATCGCACATAAAAATTACGAATTGAGTTATGAACGCAGTTATTTTCTTTAGATTATAACAATACCTCATTCATAATTCAACAAAAAAAGTGGTTTATACACAAATGCTTAACAGCGACCAGTTATGGTAAAAAAATATGGTTCCAAATCATAAAAAAATGTTTATGTTTAATAAGTTAATAATTAATATTGTATAATAATTAGTTATCAAAACTTAAATTAACGAAAATCAATTCAGCTAAAAGAGCCAAAAATATTAATTATTTTATAAATTAAAATAACTTTTAGCTCCAGGTAATCATTCAAAAAGTTTCTTAAACATTTGAAACCAAAAAATATAATTAAGAAAATTAGAAACTTTACCTTAATTCTACAACACTGAACTCAGTTCATATTTTACACTTGACACAAGTTTATTTACAAAATTATTTCTTCAAAAGTTATTCATAGTAAAGTTTGTCCGTCTGTAGCGCAGAGGTGCGTCTCGCGTGAAGTTCCAGTCGCTACTGAGTTGAAGGCTGATGCCACGGCAGATACACCCATTGATAATAATCAATCATTAAACTAATAATGAATTTCCAACGCTGTTCGTGGTAAGCGATGAAAGTAGAGCTCTAATAGTACTTCAAAGTTTCCGGTAAATTTGAAAATGTGTTTTCAGATAATCAATGGAAATTGTGGTGAGTATGTTTACAGATATCGTATTAAATAACAATCAAATAAACTTATTGAAAAAAATATTGACATTTGACACCCGCGACTCCGTTGCGCCAAAATTTGTTTATCGTGCGGGAACCGTATTTTCCGGGATAATAAGTATTCTATGTGTTTTACCGGGACTAAAAGTATCGTATCTCCATACCTTTCAGCAAAATTAAATCGTAAAATTAAAGCGGTTTGGGCGTGAAGATAGGTAACAGACAGGTAGACAAACATACTTTCGCATTAATTATAATCATTATTAGTATAGACTACTAAGATATAGAATACTAAGTAGAAAAGTTGGCGTTTAATATTATGTTGTTGTGTTACAAGCATAAAGTTAATATCCTAGCGGAATAGAGCAACAATCTCGAGCTGTCAAACGAAATCGAAATTGGTTTTCATCTGTGTGAAAAATATGTGTACGTATACACTTACACAAGCACGATTGAATATGAATTCTATGAGATTAAATTGTCACTGGTGCCGACTGGACGTGAAATAAAGAATGCTGCTGTTATGTATCACACGTCTCTTTTTACCACGCAGTGTTACTGATAGTGGCATCTCGCTTGCTCAGGCCTTTCTCCATTTCACTAGGTATATTAACTTTATGGTTACAAGCTACTTTACATTTCTCTACAGTTTACGCAAACCGTATGTTCATAATAAATAATGTGTTAAACTATTCCAATTAATAACTATTCAAATTTCCAATTCAGCTATTGAATTACTAAAAATTATATAAAAGCCATGCCAAAATGTTGTTTTTCCAAACAGGAAAAACGTAAAAATGTTTAGATTAATATAGAGTACGCAATTGAAGTAAGGAGGTAGTTTTTTTGGCAAATGTTGGAAGTAGCTTGTGCCAATGTTGCTGTCCAAAATCAAATTCATTGCGTTGACACAGATTTTGTAGATGATTAAAAAAGTTTGTAGCTATTAGTCTGAATTACGTGAAACCTGGCTGACTCCACTTGAAAAAGGTATCTAATTGGAATATACGAGGATTACGAGGTGTAACAAAAGTAAGTGATAATACTTTAGTGTCTGTACATGTTCCTTTTAGAGAGTTCACTGTGAAAGTAACAGTGCTGAAAGACCGTTTTTTTTTCTTTTTTGTATGGGCAAGCGCCCGCGCGTCATGATTTTTTCCATACAAAGGTAAAAAAAAGTTACTCTTTCAGAGCTGTTACTTTCACAGCGGACTCTATATAAGGTTCCCATACATATCTAAGTATTATCACTTAGTTTTGTTACCCGTATAGAGATTAGACGCACAGGAAAGCTCTGGAACGAACTGTCGTCAGCTGTACTTATTTCCGGACCAATAAGTACGACCTGCAAATCTTCAAGAAAAGAGCGTGTTCCTCCCATCAGGTGGCGCGTTTGTTCGTTTGCCTCCTTATTATTATATTAATACGAGAGCCAAAAACTTTGTATCCCTTTTGACGAATAATGGGGAAACGTAGGTGAATGAAATTTTGCACAGTTATAGTTTATATGGTGAAGGAGTGCATCGAGCTAATATTATTTCGAAATTATGCTTTTATCATACATTTTTTAACAAATAAAACATTACACACACTACAACACACACATTTGGATTACTAGAGGATGCCCGCAACTCCGTTGAGCCAAAACTCGATTATCGCGCGAGAACCGTACATTTTTCCTGGATAAAAAGTAGCGTATGTCCTTTCCCGGGATTCAAAGTGGATACTTTGAATCCCGGGAAAGGACATACGCTACTTTTTATCCAGGAAAAATGAAGAGTAACGGTACCTATGGGGAAACTTGGTATGGGGATCCATACCAAGTTTCCCCATAGGTAAGGAAGGGAATAGGAAAGGGTAGGGAAGGGAAGGGTAGGGAATTGGGCCTCCGGTAAACTCACTCACTCGTCGAAACACATCGCAAGCGCTGTTTCACGCCGGTTTTCTGTGAGCCCGTGGTATTTCTCCAGTCGAGCCGGCCAATTCGTGCCGAAGCATGACTCTACCACGTAAAAGTTTATAATATTAGTAAGCATGGATTAGAGTATAATATATATAATATAGCTTCGTCATATTAAACGTAATAAATAACATATTATTTATTACGTTTAATATGACGAAGCCACAAGCGAACACGGATGTGTGAAGTTTTGTTAGCTTGTCTCGCTGAGCTTCTAATCTCTGTAATTACCTGTCAGATTTGAAAAATTGCTTTTGTATTCACGTTTTTATAGAACATATTATTTTCACGCTGTTAAGCATTTGTGTACCATCCCACAAAAAATACGTATTGAGTTATGAATGTAATCATGTTCTTTAGATCATTTGGAAAAAGACAGCATTCATTTAACTTAACAAAAAAAATGTGAATACACACCAGCGTTGCCAGATTTTTTTTGTGCTAAGTCGGGACTTTGGAACTTTTTAAGTGAAAAAGCGGGATTCTTCAGTCAAAAGCGGGACAAAGTAAAATAAAATCGGCCAAGTGCGAGTTGGACTCGCGCACGAAGGGTTCCGTACCGATACAGAGCAAAAATGGGCTAAAAATTGTGTTTTTTGTATTGGAGCCCCCCTTAAATTTTTATTTTATTCAAATTTTATTATAAATTATTAAAGTATAAATACAGGTGAGTATTTTGTGAACATTTCAAGTGCCTACCTTTTGTCATCATTGATACCGAGCAAAAAATGATTGAAAAATCACGTCTGTTGTATGGGAGCCGCTCTTAAATATTTTATTTAGTTTGTTTTTAGTATTTGCTGTTATAGCGGCAACAGAAATACATAATTTGTAAAAATTTCAACTCTCTAGCTATTACCGTTCTTGAGTTACAGCCTGGAGAAAGACGGACAGACATCGAAGTCTCAGTATTAGGGTCCCGTTTTTACCCTTTGGGTACGGATTACGGGACCCTAAAAAGGTATAAAATCAAAAGTTTTTTGAATTTTTATATTTTTATTTGCGATAAAATAACGTTTACGTGACAATAGCTAAATTAGCCAAAGAAAATCCACCCCTAACCTCCCCACACTCTTATCTTCATTACGCACCTTTCTATCTCAGCAGTCAGCACGCTGCACGTACGTTCGGGGCTTTCCCCGAAAAGCGGGACTGAGCCTGTCCCGCGCAGGACATTTAATTTTGATGAAAAAATCGGGACGTCCCGCCAAAATCGGGACGTCTGGCAACGCTGGTACACACAATTAATATTACACAAATCAAATATATCAAATCGTTTACGTTAGGTTACGACTTACGTCACATATACTACATTTTTTGTTTTTTCTAGAAAGTGTGTAATTTAGCCATAAAATGATTTAATTATGAAAAACAGCGTAATAACAGTCATCTTTGAGATTTTTTTCTATCGAGCAGAATTTTTCAAATTGTGTACTGATATATACCTTTGCGCATGGGCGTACCGAGGGGGGGGGGGGCAGGGGGGGGGGGCAGCTGCCCCCCCCTGGATCATGTTGACGTTCCTACTAAGTATATTATCTAGTACTTTTATCTATAAAAATTAAAAATTAAGAACGAATTTTTGCCATTTGTTTGCAATACAATATTTTTACAACTAAAAATTATTAATTTTTTATTCTTTATAAACACCTAGCTTATGAAAAATCTGATTTGCCCCCCCCCCTGGCCCAGAACCTGGGTGATTTGCCCCCCCCCTGGCACCAGAACCTGGGTAATTTGCCCCCCCCTGGCCCAGAACCTGGGTACGCCCATGCCTTTGCGTATAGGAAATTTTCTCAATTTTAAAACGGTACTTATTTTATACTTAAATAATGACATTTCCTTTACTAAAAACGTGTTTTAAAGACCCATTTTACGTAGTTGCGACAACCACAGCGCCTTAATGCTTAACAGCGACCATTTAGGATCCGTTTGCACTGAGGTGCGACAATAATATGTTGCTAGATAGTTTACTGCACAATATTATGATGCGAATTGCGATAAAGGCGCAGCGCGATGCAGCTTAATTCAAATTCTTGCAATAAAACGTTGAAAAGCTTTATAATTTCAAATAATCGACGCGACGTCGTTTTTGCTTGCTCTAGATAGCTTCGGCTCTATGGTATTTATTTATTTGTTTGTTACTATGGTGACTATACAATCAATGGCCGTGTTCGTCGGCGTAATTTTTAGCGCATTCGCTGCAAAACCTAGTTATTGCGCATGTCCAAATCATGTCATGCCATGGCAACGACAACTGTTTACGACTTGACATTTAACCCAATTGCAATTTGTTGGTGGCGTTGCAATGAACAAACCAGTGGGAGAGCCATGCTTCGGCACGAATGGGCCGGCTTGACCGGAGAAATACCACGCTCTCACAGAAAACCGGCGTGAAACAGCGCTTGCGCTGTGTTTCACCGAGTGAGTGAGTTTACCGGAGGCCTAATCCCCTACCCTATTCCCTTCCCTACCTTCCCCTAATCCCTTCCCTTCCCATCCCTACCCTCCCCTGTTACCCTATTCCCTCTTAAAAAGCCGGCAACGCACCTGCATCTCTTCTGATGCTACGAGTGTCCATGGGTGACGGAAGTTACTTTCCATCAGGTGACCCGTTTGCTCGTTTGCCCTCTTATTTCATAAAAAAAAGTGATCCATATCCATATTTTCCAAAATAAAATAATCAAACACTATCATAGTGTTAAAATAAATTATTTGTGCGGCTGTTAGACAATTTTGGCTTATGTATTTATGTTTAGCTTTTATTATTTTAATCATGTATAAACAATTATGACGTTGTTTTCGACTTGACCAGCAACTTGTTATGGCGTTGCCATGACATCTTTTGGACATGCGCAATAAAAGGTTTGTCCAAAAATACGCCGACGAACACGGCCAATGTAAATTGTAATCCAACATGACCCAACGTGGAAAGGAACCTTAACATTTTTATCTCTCAACATAACGTCACAGTATAGCAATATGACATATATTGCTATACTGTGATAACGTAAACGAACTAAAGTCTAAAATAAACTATTCTGAAAGCGCAGACATTTTTAACAAAAAATCTGAATCAACTTTTTCACGATGTTCGCTGATAGTTTAACTTCTAGTCTCGTTTCAACTGCAAATAATGTGGGAGTGAATTAGTATGTGTGTGCTGAGTTTTGTGTATTTTTGCTCTTATCTACTTACCAGCTGTTGCCTTTCTATTCGCCACTAAAGTTACCTTTCAGCTTTTCAGGGAAAACTTTCATTCGTTTTATACCACGAATAATGCACATCGGTACCCTGAAATGACTGGGAGAAAAATACGTTTAGTAAGAAAAGATTTGTTTGAAATAGGAATATTTATACATTGTTATTTAGAATTAGGATCACAACATGAACCAATGATATTCTATGTTACTAACGTAACTAGATTGGAAGTTTACGGTAGCAACGCGTTGCCACTTCGAAGATGCCTGCAGGCATATCTCACATACATAATGACATAACGAATATATGACTTGACATTGTCTTTTGAACAAAAAAGTGGTTACGCATTTCTGAGAATCTTTTGTAAGACATTGCTACTCTAGTATTTTAGAAACTCATTGACATGAACGGTCCAATTTACGTTGACAAGATTTTTTTTTACGTCCGTGGACAAGATGCAGAAAATACTGAGCTGATTTTCATTATATTCGGTGTAGATAATAGATAATATTATAATATTATGCAGCTACTAATTTGCTACCAATTGCCGTGGCAAAGATACGGATTTTCTTTTTTCGTAAAAGCAGCCGTCTAATTTCTTTCAATTTAAATGGTCTTACACTGTTTACTACGAATAATAAAAACTATGGAAGAGTAACTGTGTCAAAAAAATTGTTCCGATTCTACAAAATGTGACCCGAATACATGCATACTTTATGCAAAAAGAGACCCGAATACATGCAAGAATTTTGTGTAATTATAGAAGTGACAATTATTGTCAACGGCTTTATTTTGTCAATTTGAATGTAGTGTTTCGTAGCTATTGCCTTATTATTTTAGTGTGCGACAAGAACCTTGAGAACCAAATTCAAAACGATTGAAGTATGGGAGTTACGTTTCCTTAGTTTTAATTATTCGTAGACTGTTTAAATTACAAATTCTATAGTAAAACAATGTTTTGTGGGCACCTTCCACCAGTCACGCAGTCTTCCACAGTGCGTTTTTCGCGTAACTTTCTGCCGCGTACTGTAAAACTCTGGAACGAACTGTCATCAGCAGTATTTCCGGACCTATATGACCTGCAAACCTTCAAGAAGAGAGCGTAAGGCCGGCAACACACCTGCAGCTCTTGTTGCAAGTGTCCATGGGCGATGGTAGTTGCTTACCATCAGGTGACCCGTTTGCTCGTTTGCCTCCTTATTTTATAAAAAAACCTGTTTAGGGCGGATTCGACCAAACTGGAGTAAAATTTTACTCGAGTGTAACTGTCTCCTAATCTAAGAGTAAGCTGGTTTTGCGTTTTTCCAACTTCTAATCCAAGATTGAGGCAGTTACACGGGAGTAAATATTTACACGGGCTATTTTGGTGGAGTAAATATAAACTGAGAATAGTTGCACAACAGGGTGTCAACTGTCACGGTCGGTGTCATTGTGAACTATAATTGACATTTTATTTCATACCCTTTGAGTAACTTGGTAAAATGCAAACGATAATATCCTAGAGTAAGTTAAAGGAGTAAAATTATTCTCATGATAGTTATACTCGACTCGTGTAACTTCAAGTTTGGTCGAATCGGGCCTAAGCCGACTTTCTTTTTTAAGTAAATTTTGATTTCTAACGTATCGGATATGAACAAACTCTAGAAAAACATCTTTCATATTCAGAGTAGATTTTATTAGTATTCGGTTGATAATTTTATTGTTATATTCAAGAAAAATACTCCAGCACAGGTGCTAATTACAGTATTTATGAAGTGAGTGTCAAACTGCAACAGAATTACAGTCTGTTCGAAGCATAAAGTTAATATACCTAGCGGAATAGAGCAACAATCTCGAGCTGTCAAACGAAACCGAAATTGGTTTCATTTGTGTGTAAAAATATGTGTACGTATACACTTACACAAGCATGATTGAACATGATTTCTATGAGATTAAATTGTCAACGTGCGGCGCGTGCCGAGTGGACGTCTAAAAAAGAGTACTGCTGTCATGTATCACGCGTCTCTTTTTACCACGCAGTGTTACTGATAGTGACATCTCTCTTGCTCAGGCCTTTGTTTCTCTATTCCGCTAGGTATATTAACTTTATGGTTCGAAGCTATAGCCTATATTACCTGCAATATGATCTCTATGCCGTCTATATAAGGATTACTCATGTAGAGCCCTGCGTAAATTGAATGTGAATGCACTATAATTCGATAAAATCAAAACAAAACATTTATTTCTAAATAGGTTAATAAAGTTTACACTTTTAGAATAACAATTTACACTGAAACACGTGTATGGAAGGAAAAGAGGTACGTCATCAAAATCACCATTTTCAGCAACTTCGCTATGATATATCAGTAACATATTCGGCATGGAGATATTTTGGGACCCAGGAAAGGACATAGGATGTTTAATCAAGGACGAGTGCACAGTTCAAGCATGACGAACATAGAAATACGATAACTATGGAAGGGTAAATGTAAGTGAAAAAATCGGCCAAGTGCGAGTCGGACTCGCGCACGAAGGGTTCCGTATCGATAAAGAGCAAAAATATTGTTTATTATTATTAAATATTAAAGTAAACATATTATAACAAAAGAAAAGAAAGAAAACAAAAACAAAAGAAAGAAAGAAGAGGCCGAAAAAATCACGTTTGTTGTATGGGAGCTCGCCTTAAATATTAATTTTATTTTGTTTTCAGTATTTGTTGTATTATGTAAAGCGGCAACAGAAATATATAATCTGTGAAAATTTCAGAAGTCTAGCTATAGTGGTTCTTGAGATACAGCCTGGAGACAGACAGACGGACAGACAACGAAGTCTCAGTAATAGGGTCCCGTTTTTACCCTTTGGGTACGAAACCCTAAAAATGGTTCCACGGTGGGCACATCCATGATGAAAAAACGGTTCCGTGTGAACAAAGTGTACATTTAACTTGTTTGTCAAAATCGGTAGTTATTTATCGTTTTGTTAAAATTTGGTATGGAGATACTACTTAGTTATAATACTTTGAGTACATACTATACTTTTTATCCCGGAAAAATATATGGTTCCCCTGCGACAAACGTTTATCGCGCAACAGTTACGGGCTGCATGATCTAGTACACGTTATAAGTTATAAGTTGTCCTTGTAACCTTTAATTTTGATTCAAGTTCAAAATTAAAGGTGCGTACGGACTAACACCGAGTATCCAATTGCCAGTTTACTGGAAACATTGAACCGTCCCGAACATTAGGAACAAACTTAAGGGCCACTTACATTAAATTTGATATCCTGACAAAAGGACCCTTTGTACTTTGTACTCAATGGGACAGTGATTTTTTTTTTGATAAACAAGGACTTCTTTGCGATATAAAAATATTTTGATAATTTATATCGCAATCGCTTTACCTAGCCATTACAAAAATATAGTTTTGTAATAGCTTGGTAAAGTAGGGCACCGTGACAAAATATTGAGACTTGTAAGATTGGGAACCCCTGGGCTAGAACATGAGTAAACCAATAGCATTGTCAACACTGTGCCTTTTTCTGTTCGTCAAGGGCATGCGTTATAGCGCAGTCAACGGCGAACGTGACCGCGACGCATGCCCTTTGACCGTATCCAAAACTTCAAAAATGACAATATTGGCGTTGCGTTCCTGACGCATTCAATTATTGAATGCGCCAATATGACAGTTGATGACGAAAATTGAAGATGAAAGTGCACAGTGTGGACATAGCTATTTAAAACCTACTATAAAGGATACTTTTTAGTGTGGGAAAATATTATACGGTTACTTACCGTATAATCGCCGCGTGCAACTTAAAGTAATGAACATAGCTGGAAACGATGCTAAGAGCGCCTTTCCTGTCACCCGCGCGCGGATCTGGTCCGCATGCGGGTGACGACATGCTCCTGAAGGCGCGTGTTGCCCGCATGACAGGAAAATGTATGAAATGATAGAATGCGGGCAACTTTTATGCGAACCAGCGTTTTCTTTATTGCTATAGGCTCGTCCGCGCGGGCATGACACACATGGCAGGAAAAGCGCCCTTAGGGCCTGTGTAGCAACATTTTACGTCTTTGTTTTCTTAAATCTCTCTCTCCATCTTCTTAACAATAGCAGAAGCAGAATATGTATATAGTGAAGGATGTAGCACATGTTGCTACATCGTGACGTGCATGCCACGTTGCTGCACCGTTCCACGTTGACAACGCCGTAACGTGGACATGTGGACATGCCCTTAGTGGCGCTTTTCCTGTCAATATTAAGCTGTTTGTAGCTCCTTAACATAAATTATTCCGTGACCGTTTAACATAAATTCCTTGACTGTGATCCGAGGATTACACACCGATTATCTGGGAACTAAGCAATTAGTTTCCGCACACCACTTGACGTAGTTCCGTATCAGGGGCTCAAAGGAAGTGTCCTTTCCAATTTCCTGGAGGATTATACGATTTCCGAGAAAAGCTAGTTTTTCCGGGATTTTTTTCTGCAGCCTTCTATCTGAACCATAATAGAGGTGTAAGCCACGTCGTACAGTATACAGTATGTACTATATCGTACATACTGTATACTGTATATTACGCGACGCCTCCGTGGTCTAGTGGTATAGAGCGCGGCTCTTGACTCGGAGGTCGTGGGTTCGATTCCCGCGTTGTAAACATGTTATTTCCAAGTTTGGTTAGGACAATGCAGGCTGAGCACCTGATTGTCTGACAAATAAGATGATCCATGCGTCGGAAGTCGTCCTGCGCCTGATCTCTCGTCAGTCGTGTCGGTCCTCCGTCCCACTGGATTATGAGAGTAAAGAAATAGAGTGCTCTTGTGTACTGCGCACACTCTTGGGCACTAAAAAATAATAAAATTTAGGCTGGCCGCATGTACTCGTTTTCCGTATTCGATGTCCGAAATCGTTTTCCGGATTCAGAATTGCGTGAGCTAGCTCAAAAATTCGTTTTTTTCCCGCGCAAACGCGCCGGCTTACACTTAAAAGGTACTGTAATAACTAGACATCGTTAAGAAAAGCGTCAATTTTTTATAATAATTTCATAAAATCCAGGATTTTTAATTTTTTATACTTACAGCACCAATTCAATATTAATTTTCTTCCAACTTTTTCCGATTGATTTTATTCAAATTTTTTACTAATGTTGCCAACTACAAAGAAAAATTTTGTTTCTAGAAAGATAATATTGTACCTATCGGGTGTATTGCATTCTTTAATTGGGGATCATGGAGCCACATATTTTAAGTGTTTTTATCTATCGTTCCTCTGCTTTGTGGCCTCAGTGTGTATCATGACAGCTAGTTCGGAGACTACGAGGGCATAAAACTACCGAAATATGCACTATCAACGAAAACTTGCCAATATATATGCACTATCGCCTAAAAAGTGCCATTATATGCATTTGCATATGCAAGTATGCAAATGCATATAATCCGATGTCTAGTAATAACTAATAAAATATGCTGAATTCTTTCTGTTCGGAAAAAAAATACAAGTGTGCGCATGTTAATTATTAATGTATTTTTTATTGATTCCATGCGTTCCGAATACGAAAATCGTATGCGGAAAACGTATGTAGTAGTGTGTGTAGCCTTACTATATTATTTTCTCCTTTATTAATTACGGAACAAAATTCAATAATAAAACACTTCAAGAAATTCGCCTCCACTATACTCATTTAACTTAGAGTTCGAACAATTTCGTAATTGATTGTTTCAAACAATCAAAATATATTCAAGAGACAATTGTATTTTACGACTTTCGAAAGTCCCGTGTTAATCATTTTACAATTTTGGACCCTTTAGTGAATTGCTGATTTAAGCTTCACAATTTAATCTATTACTTTAAAAGATTTTTTTAATAGCTACCATCAAACGAATAAAACAATTATTACATTCAAAATAATTTAAGGTGGCATCAGCGGTTATTGACCTTTCTAGTCTAGAAGCTATGTGAAAAATGCTCACACTGCATTCTGTTAACTTATCGACCTCTGTGGCTCAGTGGTGAGCGCGTCGGTAGCTCAAGCCGGGGGTCGCGGGTTCGAATCCCGCCGACGGAACAAAAAATTTTCAATGTTCCCGGGTCTGGATGTGTATTAAATATGTGTATGATATAATAAAAATCTTAAATATATGTATAGTATAAAAGTATTAAATATATTTCCGTTGTCTGGTACCTGTAACACAAGTCCTTTAGGTACTTAGCACGGGACCAGACTGACGTGGTGTGAAGCGTCCATAGATATCGGAAAACCTCCATAGTTGTTGTTATTCGTAGCTACCAACCTAAATAAACAGTTGACTTGTCTTCTTTAGAAAAACAAAATTAAGTTAGTATCAACTCCCAAGCGGTTGAATTTGATCGCGTTAACAATATTGAATAACAATAGATTTCCAAGAATCCGCGATCGAGGGATTCATTAGAGAGTACATTATAATATAACAAAAGACGTGTTTCTTTTAATTTCAACAGTAAATTTTACTGCGAATTTCATTGAGTTATTGTTTAAATTAACCACTGATTAAAAAAAAGATACATTCCTGGAAAAACGCTCGTTTTTTGAAAGGAAAAACAGAAAATACTTTTCTCAGTTTATCTAAAAGGGTTACTCTGCATTTCCAGCGAGAAAATTCGACCTTTTCTGATTTTCAATTTTGATGCGGAGTAAAAACAGTCTCGTAAGTCCTAAATTCAAAGATAATTTTTATCAATTTGTGATATAGGTAAGTAGTAAGTACATTTGGTATTATATAATAGCAAAAAGATATTCGGTTGTAAATCGTTTTAGCCGTTTGTGCGTAAAGAGATAACAGATAGACAAATAGATACAGAGACAGACAGACAATAATTGGTATAAATATATTGAATAGAGGTTTATTAATCTCTACAATTTAACCATCTGAAATCACTATCATTAAGCTTTAAAAAAAAACAATTAAAAAAGCTATTCATAATAAATTCAATTAAATTTCAGATATCTATGGTTTTGAGACGATGAAGAAAAAATTCCGAGACTTTCTAAAAATAAATCCGTAAATATTTTCATTGGAAATCTTCGGTTGATAATGACCTTCATTTTTCTCGTAGGTGTCGAAGAAAAACAAATTTCGACTTAACCCGTCCTTGCGCATCACATTATGATAATCAGCTTAACCCTATGAATATTCATCAGTCATAAAGTTGGTAAAAAACGCCTTTGACGGGTCGACGGACTGAGTTTGATAGGTTATGTATGTTTGCGTCATTATTTGATAGAATAATAGTCAGAGTTTAGTATTTAGTTATAGAATTTAGATTTTAGATTCACTCGCGGCGATGGGTATGAGCGGGGGTGACGCGGGAAGAGGCGCGCGCGCGGGGGCACGTCACGTGTGGGCGACGCGTCGTGTCCGTCCGCGTCGCGTAGTGTTTTTAGGATAACATTCGGAAGCTATTTCTCAACATTTTAGTGCTGAGTGATTATAAAAGAAAATATACGTATATTTTTATTTTTAACAAGGACCAATTATTAAATTTGGCAGGAAGCATTTAATTGCACCCTGTATATTATGTATACACTCAACACCAATCTTGATTAATACTCTTTCAGGGTTTAAGATGGTCTATAATTATATTATTAGTTTGATATCAAAAGTGTCTTTTGACATAAAGATCATAATATTATTATTAATTCATTCTATGCCAAACTCGTCATTAAATTAAATTTAAGGGAATCTATGTCTCTGAGTGCGGCTGTTTATTCAATTCAATTCATTTATTTCAGATTTTTATCCATAGTGTTAGTTTCAACAATAGGTCCTTATTCTAGTGTTAGTAAAAATATACAATAAATTGGAATTAACTGTTTATGTTAATTGTTTATGTGTTAACCACAGGTAATACAAGTTTCTCACCTCATTTTTTTTTATGAAATAAGGGGGCAAACGAGCAAACGGGACACCTGATGGAAAGCAACATCCGTCGCCCATGGACACTCGCGGCATCAGAAGAGCTGCAAGTGCGTTGCCGGCCTTTTAAGAGGTAATAGGGTAATAGGAGAGGGAAGGGAAGGGAATAGGGGAGGATATCAAAAGAGCTGCAGGTGCGTTGCCGGCCTTTAAAGAGGGAAATAGTGTAATAGGGGAGGCTAGGGATGGGAAGGGAATAGGGGAGGGTAGGGAAAGGAATAGGGGAGGGTAGGGAAGGGAATAGGGTAGGGGATTGGGCCTCCGGTAAACTCATTCACTCGGCGAAACACAGCGCAAGCGCTGTTTCTCGCCGGTTTTCTGTGAGAACGTGGTATTTCTCCGGTCGAGCCGGCCCACTCGTGCCGAAGCATGGCTCTCCCACGTATTTTCGAGAGTCTCACAATATATCAACACGTTCCCACTCTGTAGGTAAATGTTTTCCTCAAAAATAAAGTACAAGGCACGTGCCTCCTTAACTTTTTCCTGAGCTCTTTAACTTTTTTCTTTTTTTTGAACAAAAGCTCAATTGAACCTTAGAAGAAAATTTTTTTTTGTCTGTTTTTAACAATTTAACTTCAAAAAGAGTATTAATAAAAGTAATTTAATTGCCTCGAAAATTAAGACTCACTTATCAATTAATGTTATCTTTATTAATAAAGATTAATATTTTCACAACAAAAATTAAGAGTTCTAATTTAAATTAGAACTCTTAATTTTTGTTGTGAAAACTTCTTTAGTGGTGTTAAGCCTTTATTAGGATGGGTAAAAATATTAAACTCGTGTTAGGACTTAGGGCACGTGACCTGATTAAAAATTTAAACCGCTTACATAGCATAGGAGAGGGATATTAGGTACGCATAGGTCGGAGCAGAGAATGTTACTAGCACATGTTTTTACGTTGTAGAGCCATGCTTCGGCACGAATGGGCCGACTCGACCAGAGAAATACCACAGGCTCACAGAAAACCGGCGTGAAACAGCGCTTGCGCTGTGTTTCGCCGAGTGAGTGAGTTTACCGGAGGCCCAATATCCTACCCTTCCCTTCCCTATTCCCTTCCTTACCTCCCCTGCCCTGTAATCCTATTCCCTCTTAAAAGGCCGGCAACGCACCTGCAGCTCTTCTGATGCTGCGGGTGTCCATGGGCGACGGAAGTTGCTTCCTATCAGGTGACCCGTTTGCTCGTTTGCCCCCTTATTTCATAAAAAAATACAATAAATATCCGCATATCAGAATATTGACAGAAACGTTGTCAAACGTCGAGCAAAACTTTTTGTTTACTGTCTATGCTGGTGCTACCGTCTAGGGTGAAAACAGTGCAGTACATTCTATTGATATTCTCTTCTTTCTGCGCGTCGAAAATGTATGCCTGATGAACGAAACAGCTGTTGTTTTCTGCCGGCACTCTTTTTTCATGAGAAACCATTATATCGCAATACTCTTTTTATGGTGAATTCGAATTTTACACGCGACATAATTTTCATGGTGATTATGCCATAGCTGAATGGATGATAATGATGGACAAAGCTTTGAGGTCTGAAGGGTGCTTCAGTTTTGTCAAACGCTCGAGTAACTCGATGTAACAAAAATCAATATTTTTGTGTGCCCTCAACAGTCTTTGGGAATAAAACACACTTAGAATTTTTAAGGGGCCTCTATGGCGCACGTTAGACGCTCAAGCCGAAGGTTGTAGGTTTGAATCAGTGCATGAATCATGGCAGAAAAACTTTTCAATGATCATGTGGATGCGTATTAAATGTAAACGCTAATCTCGAGAAGGGCTGAACCGATTACGTTAATTCTTTTTTACTGTATTTGCTAATATCGAAGGAAGGTTTTTATGGGACGAAAATATTAAAAATTCCTGAAAATTTAGAAAATTTAAGATTTAATTCTGATGAGGCAACCATACCACTTCCGTGAATTTAAACTTAATAGACGGGATGACATCCGTCGGGACCGCTAGTAATATAATACAAATCATATGTACAGAATAAGCATAAAATACCGTTGTCAGGTACCAAAGAAACCAGCAAAAATACTAAATTAATGTAACTAAATTACTTAGCGATAAGGCCGCCAGAATTTTTTTTTTTATCTATGGACGCTTCACACCACGTCAGTCTGGCCCTGTGGTAAGTACCTGAAGGACTTGTGTTACAGGTACCAGACAACGGAAATATATTTAATACTTTTATACTATACATATATTTAAGATTTTTATTATATGATACACATATTTAATACACATCCATGACCCAGGAACTTTGAAAACTTTTTGTTCCGTCGGCGGGACTCGAACCCGCGACCCCCGGCTTGAGCTACCTACGCGCTCACTACTGAGCCACAGAGGTCGTCAAAGAATTGTATTATCTTTTTCAGATTTTAGTGTTTTCTTGTATTATTTTGTGGAATGTAATAAAGTATATTATTATTATTAAATAACAAAATATGTTAAACATTACGTTACTGTCCACAAAATAAATCTACGTGGACTATAAACAGCTTCAGAATGAGAATATTATATAGCTTTGACGAAAGCTGAGAGCTTTTCGCTTTTCGCTCTAGGCGCCAGGGAATTTCAGGTTTCGATGTACTTTATGATACATGATAGGATTAAACATCTAAGTAAAAGTTCTCAGAATAAGTTGTGCTGAGCTTCGGTGAGCTTTCGGCTAGATCTGAAAATATGGAATAAAACTTGTAGAGCCCAACAAATAAATAGACCTATGAAATATTACGTCTTCATTTAAACATGGTTTAGTACTCAGAAATATCATATTAATGAATGGTTTTCCCTAATGAAACTAATGGATTATTTTTCATATAAACGTAATATTATGACGATCTTACGTTTTGATTGAAAAAAGAAAAACAGGTTCACCATCTATCAATAAGTGTCTACACACACCATGCCGAAGTTCCGCGGCAGAAGTTCGGCACGATTACGCCAACAATGCGCTACGCATACCATAGAACGCGACGTAATTTCGGCATGGTGTGTCATCGGTAATTTGAAATACATTACAGGCAGAATCATGCTGAATTTCCGCCGCGGAACTTCGGCATGGTGTGTTTAGACACTATAGTAATTATTGTTATTGATCTTGAATTTCTTAATGGTTTCCACACCAGTTTTGGTGACGGTGGCCAGTTTCATTGAAGATCAGCTACGTAGGAGTAATAATTATGCGCATCAACACATGGATCAACACAATTACTTATCAGACAGGCAGACTAGTCTGCAGATACGAGTATTGTCCTAACTAAAACTGGAAACGACAATTTTTCAACGCGGTTTGCAATGCTCTGTTTTGTGAAACAAATAATTTCAGTAACAAACGCGATATTAAAATAATGCAAAAAAAAAACTCACATGAAATGTTCTCTATTTTAATAAAATATTACATTTCTAGAAATCGTATGCATCAAATATGTTTGTAGTTTGTACTACAAAGGTAGAGCTTTATTACATTTATCAAAATATATATTACTAGTGAGTAGTGACCCGCCCCGGCTTCGCACGGGTATAAAATATATTATAGCTTATGTCACTTACTGAAGCAATGATTAAAATCAGTTCAGTAGTTTTTAATTATATTCATTTAACTACCCGTGGCCCGCATTGGTCGGTACCGCCGCAAAAGCTACGTCCCACAATTTTTAAATCTGTAATATCTCCGAAAATATTCATTTAAATCATATTATGCTGTAAATGGCCATATAATATATCTATATTAAATCAGTAATGTATTTAAGGTATTTAATTGAATAAGGATTATTGCCGTATTGGTTATAATCGCTTCGAAAATTAGCCATTATTTGAAGTTAAAAGTAAATGACAAAAAATGTTATTGTGGGATATCTATAAGAGATAGACATATATATCATCGCGGAGTTTTCTGCAGACCTTTTCATAGTGTACAATACTTAGTACATTATTTTGATAAATCTCGTACGTCTCAGCCTGAGTTTGCAATGTAAGCGGAAAAAATGTCATTATTTACGACATCACATTAGAAACCCCAAAAATAACAGTATTTCTCCACTATTTAATTAATGTTAAAATCCGTTGCGTAGTTTTCAAGATTAAAGGGAACAAAGGGACATGAAGGAAAAAAAGTGACTTTGTTTTATAGTGATAGTTTTAAGGTCAATGCCCTATGCTTAAGTGGACTTACACGTAACATTTTAATACAACAGTATAAAAACTGTTAGTTTTATCGTTTTAATTAGGTTTATCAAGAGTATAACACTGTATCATGTAAAAGCAATATATAATGTGGCGCCGGTCTTAAGAGCGGCCAACCCGTCCATCTTTCTATACAAGCGCTTGTTAGAAAATGAAATAAAAATATAGAATTGAGATTATAATAGTAATAATTAAACAAAGGAATAAAGAAATTTACAAAGAAATAATTTGAAAAGTAAGGTTATCAAAAATGTGGCAAATAACTAGGTTATTTAGCTGTACCTCGAAGAATATGAAAGTATTTGTTGTCTGTGAAATATGCACCTCGAAGTAGATAAAAATGATTATTATCTGTGAAACATGATAAGGAAGTTTTGGTTCATTTAGATACTTATTTATCTAATTATCGACACTTAATGTTTATTTCAGTTAGTTGTTATATTGTTGTTTCAATTAAAGATAATATGTTATAAATGTATTGTTCGAAATATCTAGGATATTTCGAACATAAATACTTAAATGAGAAATAAAACGTTTTGTGGACTATTATCTAATAACCAATAGAAATGTTATGGTTGGCTGATTGGATAAAGGGAATATTTCCGGTCAAATTAAAATAATATTTAATAATTAAAATATCATACAAGACATAATATGGACTTGTTTTTGATTGGTCAATGGGTTTAGCCAATAGATGGAAATATCCCCTGGTCAAAGCCAAACCCGGGATATATAAGCCATAGAAAGTCGTAATTGGGTCACTATCCCTGGTCACCTGGAGACGACTGAACAGTGAGTTAAGTACTTTTCTATTGTAATTATTATCCGCCATATTTTATTGTATTTGTGTTGCTTTGTGTTTATTAGGTGGATAATATTACTTGAATGTTATTTGATTATTATTGGTTATGCCTTTGCTATTATTGTTAGTGACTTGATTGTTGTGTGTACTGTGTTTTGTATTGTAATTTATACTGTTGGAAAGAATATTTAGACCCACCGAGTTTCTTGCTGGTTCTTCTCGGTGGGAAGGTCACTGAACCAGTGGTAGGGCCTTGGACCGACAATAAACATATTCTATCATCTATATATTTTTTATTGAACTACCCTCATTTCTGATGACCATATTCTTTAATGTTAATTATCAGTTAATTTTGATATTTCTAACCTTTGATTAAGTAATTATTACATAGAGTCGTCCTATTTCTGTCACGCTCGTATAAACGTATAAGATGCCACATTATGAAAGAAAAAAATCTGATGGCTTGGATGACAGATTTTCAAAAAATATCCTTGATCAATGGATAAATTTTTATATTTGCATGTTTCACACACATAATGAGCCGCTTGGAAAAAAAAGGATCAAAATATTTTATTAAAATCACCCTGGTATTGCTAGAGTCAATTCCTTTTCTCACTTTTTCCATAAGATTCTTTCATAATGTGGCATCTTAATTGACTTTTTGTCGGCAGCGGTCGCTTGCCACGACGATCTATAAGTGTACAAGGTGTAACAAAACTAAGTTGAGTAAGTGCTATTAATACTTTAGGGTGTGTATATGTCCCTTAATACTTAGAGTTCACTGTGAAAGTAGCAGCACTAAAAGAGCAATTTTTGTTTGTGATTTTTTTTATGAAATAAAGGGGCAAACGAGCAATCGGGTCACCTGATGGAAAGCAACTTCCGTCGCCCATGGACCAGCAGCTGCAGGTGCGTTGCCGACCTTTTAAGAGGGAATAGGGTAAAGGGGAGGGTAGGGAAGGGAATAGGTTAGGGGATTGGGAATCCGGTAAACTCACTCACTCGGGGAAACACAGCGCAAGCGCTGTTTCACGCTGGTTTTCTATGAGAACGCGGTATTTCTCCGGTCGAGCCAGCCCATTCGTGCCGAAGCATGGCTCCCCCACGTCCTAAATAGATTAGATTTGTATAGGCAAGTGCCTCAGCGCAAGCGTTAGGGTTTTGCCAATACAAAAGTTAATAAAAAAGTTACTCTGTCAATGCTGCTACTTTCACAGTCAACCACATATAAGGGACACATACACACCAGTATTATCACTTAAATGGATAACAGTATCCACCATAAAAAGTATATGACTCCAAGTATTGTTACTTACATTGTACGCTACATAATAGGAAATAGTCCCCATACCATACACATTGTATGGTAAGTTTGATTAAACAATTTTTCCCTCAAACTGCAGGCCATTTCATTACAATGGGAACGGCCGTAGAGGTTGAGTAACAATCTCCATAATAGAAGATAAACGTAACAAGGAAAGCTGAATAGGAGAATATTTGACACAGATTTTCCTTGTTAAATATTTAAGTATAGGAAACGTGCATAAGGGTGACTATTCGAAACTTGGACCTTATAAGACTGGATTTCCCAAACCTCTTTTTTGCGCGGCAAGACTGAAAACTATCTTATTTTTTTCAAGATATCGTTTTCATTATTGATTTTAAAAGTACAACATAACGCTTATAATTTGGGCCTATCCTTATTTTTTAGAAATAATTATTATTTTCCAAGATAGTCATAAATAGGCGATTCCCAATTTTGGTGGCTTGTCGCCGAACTATTTTAACTAGAGATCGCCCAATGGTTGAAATTCGACCTTAGTTTCAACGACATTAGGACTACCTATATTTTGTAAAAAATATTGACTTTATCATATTTTTTTCAACTCTTGTCTTTGGGACTCAGCTGATTTCAGACTGGCTGTGTAAGCATTGTCTAATAGCATCTAAGATTCAATAAAAAAAACTATAATCCATTTTCAATTTGTCACCTTGTTGTCAACAGACTTCAACCATAAATAAAAGAGTACAATTCGTATGTATAGGCTTGTCACTCAAAAATCTGTCATTTTTCCTTGTGTGTGTGTTGTAGTGTGTGTAATATTTTATTTGTTAAAAAAATGTATGACAAAAGCATAATTTCCAAATAATATAAGCTCGATGCACTCCTTCACCATATAAACTATAACTGTGCAAAATTTCATTCACCTACGTTTCCTCATTTTTCGTCAAAAGGGATACAAAGTTTTTGGCTCACGTATTAATATATAGATAGAAGATCAACATAATATAGACCGTTTAACAGAAAACTTGATACTGGATTAGATTTTTATGTTGTCATTTTATATAGTTGACTCTTCATAATATATGAATTTTATGGTACCTACTATAACTTCTGTAGTTGAGTTATAATGACACAGTTTAGGTCTGTCGCGGAGAATTTCAAATTTTGGTGGGATTTACGAAACTTTGGTTCTACAAAATACCATTAATCCCATAAGCATAAAAAATACGCCATTTACTTCATTCAGCCACACGCTGACCAGTTTAGGAGGTGGCTGATGTGGGCTGGGTCGTACCAGTTTCCAGCCAGAAATGAAAGAAAACTGTTTTATCACAAAATTTTATGCAATTTTGGTGTTTTTTTTTTTATGAAATAAGGGGGCAAACGAGCAAATGGGTCACCTGATGGACATTCAACAACTTCCATCGCCCATGGACACTCGCAGCATAAGAAGAGCTGCAAGTGCTTTGCCGACCTTTTAAGAGGGAATAGGGTAATAGGGGAGGGTAGGGAAGGGAAGGGAAGGGAATAGTTGAGGGTAGGGAAGGGAATAGGGTAGGGGTTAGGGGATTGGGCCTCCGGTAAACTCACTCACTCGACGAAACACAGCGCAAGCGCTGTTTCACGCCGGTTTTCTGTGAGAACGTGGTATTTATCCGGTCGAGCCGGCCCATTCGTGCCGAAGCATGGCTCTCCCACGTATAATGATATGTACTTAAATTATCCTACTTGTAGCAATAATATTATTGCCTATATTATCTTGTCATTTTGAATATTTGTAGAGTTTTGGTTTGTTTTTAGTTAAGTTAATTAGTGCACGTAGTTTTTTTTTTAAGATTATTTTTCTCGCAAATTCCAATTTGGTGGGTAAGAGGGTGTGTAAAACAATATTTTAAAAAAATACTATTATATTGATTCTTGAAGATTAAAAAATACGTCATTCACTTCATTCTGTCACAAGCTAGCTCGTCTAGGTGGTGGTTGTCGTACTAGTTTCCCGTAAACACCTAATCCCCAATTTTGGTGGATAGAAATTATATAAAAAATGCAAGTTGTTTAAATCCACTCGTTATTTACTTGATATGATATGCGCCACCTATACTCCCTCCACGCCATGACACACCATGCCGAAATTCATTGACATTTCTGACGTAATCATGCCGAAGTTCCGCCGCGGAGCTTCGGCATGGTGTTTAAACATGACTATCTCACAATTGACATTTTACAATATGGCAGCATTAATTATGATATCTTTATATATAAAACTCAAAGGTGACTGACTGATTGACATAGTGATCTATCAACGCACAGCCCAAACCACTGGACGGATCGGGCTGAAATTTGGCATGCAGGTAGATGTTATGACGTAGGCATCTGCTAAGAAAGGATTTTGATAAATTCCAACCCCAAGGGGTTCAAATAGGGGATGAAAGTTTGTATATAATAATACTTCTAAACGCGAGCGAAGCCGCGGGCAAAAGCTCGTTTAGTAATAATTACAATTACAATTACTAAATTGTGATGATAACAAGACTTACAAACTTTCGAGGCCTTCTAGATAGTTAAAAATTATTTCTTAACAGACATGACCGAGTCTTAATTATTCTGTGTCCAATTACTGTTGTAGCTCGATAAAAAAGTGATTTGTAAACTTTTTGTTATTAAATTAAAGGAAAATTTTGTTCCTTGTTGGAAAAGGCTTTGTGATTACACCTAAAATCGTTTCTTTTAATTAATTCAGAGTACCAAAGTTTCTTTCTTTCTGATTAAAAAGAGATGGTAATAGATTGAGTCATAAAATTATTGTAAGAAATTGTAACGACATAAAATTGTACAATGTAACTTTTGATGTGTTATTTTGTAAATAAATATTTTAAAAGATTAATTTTTTTACCTCACTTTTTTTTGGTAAAAAAAGTGGGCCCCGTGCGAGTTTTTTACGCCGGTTCTTCTCGCCGGGATAGTTCCCGAACCGGTGGTAGGCACCGTAGCTAATATTAACATTCTCAGAAATAAAACATTTTTTTTTTGTAATGAGTTTAAAGAAATATAACGTTGTTAAAAATAATTGAGCGTGTCTACTTGAAACCAAGTTTAGGTAATCGCAATATTTTATCAGCACGCACACGCCGTACGCGCCGCATTTTAGAATTCGTTGTATGAATTGATTGTGAAACCTCGCACATTCGTGCGCACCGTACGTACCGCATTTCGTGTACTTCGCGTACGCTGCGCTGCTGACAATAATGTGCGATCAACTCACAGGAATTATACCAAAAACTAGTGTGAAAGATTTGCTACAGTTATCGAATATTAATTAAGGCCAAGACCAGATTTAGAAGTCTGCACCAGCGCAGCGGGGCTAAAATGGTCGCTTTGGAGAATCATATCGCTGGCCCCGGGCAATAAAGGCGTAATATCAAAAATAGTTTTGTTCAGGGGAGACAAAATAAGCTGTTTTGTTTATAGTGCAGCGTACAGTGATCCAAAACAAATGTGTGATGTCTCATACGAAAGTTATTTTTTTTACCTATTTAACCATATTAAAATAATTGTAATAGTATAAAAAATTATTGAAATAATTGAAAAAAGTATAATACAACTAATAAGCGATATTGTTTCAATTGTAACATTGTTTATTGACTTTATAAAAACACCAAACCGCTTGAGATTTACGGCTGTAAGAACATAATACGACGTATTTTTCGCTTTAGATTTCGAGCGTACCAGCCGATTACTCCGTTCTTCTGGGGAATCTTACAGCGAAAGCTTAGTTGTATCGTATCTTCATTGGTTTTTTAGTTATGTTTCATTAATACAGTTTTTATCATAAGAGAATTTTCGATTCAATAAAGCTTTTGTCATTTATTATACCCAAAAAATTATTTTAAAAATATGAAATAAATAGGGGTGATAGACTAATTAATACTCAGAGAAGCCAAAAATCAAATAACACACGGGGAATATTACATTTTTGATCGGCGATTCTTTAATAAAGAAAACGTGTCGACTAGGGGCTCTGGTTTATTAAATGGTCATTTAGACAAGATAAATAATTATAGCCTGTTGCTGCGAATTTGGTTCAAACAAGTGAGTTTATTAATACAGATTAAACGGCTCGGGCTGGGCTCGGCTTAACCTGAACATAATTCACTAATCCCAGGGTAAATAGAAATTATGTTCTACAGATTTTTCCTTGCGCTTCTTTTAGGCAAAAAGTTAGGCAACGACTTTTTGCTGAATTTTGATGAATTTTATGTAATATCAGAAAAGTTGACCCCTAGGCAGATGGGGGACCAACGTCAAAGTTTATAATATGAAACTAGCTATCCCGGTGAACTTCGTGTCACTTTAAAACCTTCCCTGGACTTTTACGAATATTTTAAGACTAAAGCCCAATCCGTTCAGCCGTTTTCGAGTTTAAGCGTTACTAACACATTTGAAAATCCATTTTTATATATATTATATAGATTTTTTTGGAATGGGCTTTGAAATTTGGCATACCATTTTATCCCGGCATTCCCACGGAAACGGGAACCACCGCGCGCTGTAACCTGAAGTCCACGCGGACGGAGTCGCGGGCAACAGCTAGTAAATCATAAAATTACACAATAGAAAGTTTAATTTTTTCACCTTAAATATAATTTTTTGCTATATTATTGCATTATTATCTCTATATTTTATCCAACCAACGCTAACATAAGATCACGTGAAGTGTGAACCTTACGCCTATATTGCGAACGCAGAGTCACTTCAGAATAATTTATATCTATTACGGTATTGTCTGTGACCTGAATCAATTCTTGTGCCTCGAATTTCGATACGAATGTCAGGCTGTTCCGCTCTTGAACGCCTAGGCCCGTATTTTTGGTCAGTACTCAAGATGCGACCCGGTCTCAAGACACGGTTCAGGCTCTGTGACTGGTTGGCTGTCAAAATTTGGACCAATCACAGCGCCGAACCGCGTCTTGAGACCGGGTCGCATCTTGAGTACTGACCAAAAATACGGGCCTAGATAGCACACGTTTAAGAGCGGGACAGCCTGACATTCGTATCGAAATTCGAGGCACAAGAATTGATTCAGATCACAGACAATACCGTAACAGATATAAGAGTGGGACAGCTTGAGAGTCGAATTAAATTCGGATATACGAGAATTGAATCCCAGTTCAAACCCTTGTTAAGATTTAACTTGCAGATCGCTTCTGATGCGCTAATCTCTTTGCAAAGACTTGGAATACATTGAGCTGTATTCTAAGACCTTTTACATCCGTGGATACTGGATATATTTTGATAATGCCTTTCTAATATGGCGTTCCGAATAACCAGTTTATTCGGAACGCCTTCTTACTTCTTTCTTTACTTTACTTCTTTCGACATTTCTGCGGATTTTTTTCATATTTAATAAATGGTACTTCTTTCGACATTTCTTACATATTTAGGGCCTGTTTCACCACTTCCTGATAAGGCTATCCACCACTTAACTTGACAGATAGAGTATGGAGAATCTGTCAAATAACCCTATCCGGCACCTTATCAGGAAGTGGTGAAACAGGCCCTTAATCTCTTAGAAATCAAACAGTTCAGTTACTTTGTATCGCAAATGACGCGTCGATTCGAGTGTGACCGTCTTAGACTGCCGTCTGCCGACTGCATGCCGTCGACACGTGCCGTCGACACGTGCCGTCGACAAGTGCCGTTCATCTGTAAGCAGCCTGTCTAAACACACCATGCCGAAGTTCCGCGGCGGAAGTTCGGCATGATTACGTCAGCAATGTCAAACGCATACAATATAACGCGACGGAATTTCGGCATGGTAATTAAAATACATTGCGGGCGTAATCGTGCGGGATTTCCGACGCGTAACTTCGGCCTAGTGTGTTTAGACACTAAGATAAATATGTGAATTAGTTTAGGACACAAACTATAGGACATAAACACTATACGTGGGAGAGCCATGCTTCGGCACGAATGGGCCGTGGGATAAATACCACGTTCTCACAGAAAACCGGCGTGAAACATCGCTTGCGCTGTGTTTCGCCGAGTGAGTGAGTTTACCGGAGGCCCAATCCCCTACCCTATTCCCTTTCCTACCCTCCCCTACTCCCTTCCCTTCCCTACCCTCCCCTATTACCCTATTCCCTCTTAAAAGGCCGGCAACGCACATGCAGCTCTTCTGATGCTGCGAGTGTCCATGGGCGACGGAAGTTGCTTTCCATCAGGTGACCCGTTTGCTCGTTTGCCCCCTTATTTCATAAAAAAAAAAAACAAACAGAATTGCAAAATATTGATTTTTACCGACGCGTCCCAAAGGAGTAATAGGTATAATAAGTTTGCGCGTCATTTCTCGGAAATGTTGTAAATTGGGGCAATATCTTAGAAACTTTCTACAGAATTTACACCCGTAAAGGGATAACGTCGCCAAACTCGATGAGACAACTTTTAAATAACTTTAGCCTATTAGTACGGTGCCGATGACACACCATGGCGAAAGTACGTCGCGTTATATGTGTCGTAGGATGATTTGATAAATCCGTGTTTTCGCGAAATCCCTAGAATTTTCGCGAAAATTCGATTTATCAAATCATCCTACGACATCGTAGGATGATTTGATAAATCGAATTTTCGCGAAAATTCTAGGGATTTCGCGAAAACACGGATTTATCAAATCATCCTACGACATATGCATTGTATGCGTCTGACATTGCGGACGTAATTATGCCGAACTTCCGCCGCCTAACTTCGGCATGGTGTATTTCAAATTATGAAAAAAAACCCTTGAATTCACTTTGAATCACAATTCAGACCTAAAATGGCTGAATCCAAAATACATTCCGTCTTGGCTCGGCCTCTATATTATTAACATTTTTATACAGTCACATATGTTGTCGTTAAAAATAAAAGTCTTTGATCTTTGAAGACCAAAGTTGGTTACCATAGATACTCCCTATGAGGAAAACATTGCTCATCTATGAATTCATACGAGAAAAGAAAAATTAATAAGATTGATGCGGCAATATTAATTTGGCTCTATCCGTACTTCCATTATACTAATACTATAAATGCAAAGACGTGTGTAAGTCTATCTGTCGGTTACTTCTTCAGGCCCAAACCGCTAAATCGATTTTGATGAAATTCGTTATGGAGATACTTTTAGTCCCGGGAAAGGACATAATATTAAGATACTTTTTATCCCCGAAAATGTACGGTTCCCGCGAGATCAACTATATTTGGCGCAACTGAGTATTTCGTGAACATTTCAAGTGCCTACCTATTGCCATTATTGATATCAAGCATAAAATAGCAACAAGTTACGTTTATTGTTATTTAGTTTGTTTGTTCGCCTATGTGAAGAGCCGGCGTTAGGAAATCGCATACGGAAAACGTGTGTGTGTATGCGGCCAGCCTTAAGAGGATACACCAGGGGCTAGAGAAATGAAAAAAAAGTACGTGTAATATCTATAGCTGTCTCCCTTACCTCAAGCCTATACCGCAGAACGCGATAGAGACAACTGCAGAAAATCAATGATTCGTTGTCCCCTGATTCCTTCTCCAAAACTTAACCGATTTAAGTACTTTTTTCATTAAAGATTAAAAAAAAGCTTGAGCTGTGTTCCTATGTTTTGTTTTTTTATGTATAATCTAGCCAAATCTGTTTTCTGGACGTTTGAACACAGCGGAAAATCTGGCAATTTTTTTGGGTTTTTGAACGTTCATATCTTATTTAATAATTAAATTATGAAAAAAAAGAAAACATAGGGACATTGTATTAGTGGCCGTAGATTTTCAGGAAAAAAATTATAAATCTACTAGCATTATCCAGGGAGGAAACAGGGGACAACGTTTGTATGGAAAAAAGGGCGGTGTGGACTCCTCTTAAGTCCACAGTTACAGTAGTGTATGTGTTTTCCTATTTGTCGTATCTTTATTTCTTTTTCCCATGAAATTGTTATTTGATAACATCTTTACAGCCTTAGTAGATAGTGTCACAATAGGCAATAGTGTAGTCTATACATACTCGTATAGAGGTATTATGGCGAACTTACTTGCAGGAGTCCTCTGTAGACCCCTTGGGGGGGGTCAAAAAGATTTATAAATTGGGGATTTAGCAGAATTTTTATTTTTTACCAAAGGATATATTCACGCACGGAGGAGTCGCAAATGTTTTTCATACCAATATTGTGAAATATGAAGTTTTAAATTGGAAAAAATCGTTAGAGTCCAGTGTCCCCTTCTACCAGTAAACGGAACTACGCTACTGATATGAAAACAACTAGTACTTACCTTGTATAACTTACTCAGCCATTTACCTTATCATTTTTTTTTTGGTCATGATAACTGGGTTTTCAGGCGCCTACTTTACGCAGGCAGACCGACATATTTGGCATCAGAGAGTTGCTCTTTATCTTCTCAATCGAAAATTAGTCATTTTGGATATCGTTACCAAAAATGTCGTTACCTCCTAATCTAGAAGACTTCATAAGTTTTTGAGTAATAGTCGATAAACTAAAAAATGTATTCAGCGAAGTATAAAGGACCTTTTTTTTTAATTCCTTTGAAAATGATGTCGTTAGTAGTGTAAGAAACGTTATAAATGTACATTCATTGACCATACAAAAATTATCAAAGCTACAAAACTAGCGGTACTACGGAACCCTATATTGCGCGTGGCCCGACACACACTTGGCCGGTTTTTTTACAGTTATAATATCAAAGTGGTTGGAATGCAGTAAAAGTAATAAAGCCATTTCGGAGGCGGTTGTTGTTTCGCACTTGTTGGACGTGATCTCTATAAATGATCCTGCGACGCCTAATAACAAGTGAAAAATGTGCGCCCCTACCAAGAGTTGCGAAGCTTACCTGAATAATAATAGCTCCCACACCGGTTTCGGTAACGGTGGCCGGTTTCATTGAAACCAGGCCAGCTACGCAGGAGTAATTTTATAGTGCCCAAGTGTGTGCTCAGTACACAAGAGTACTCTCTATTCCTTTACTCTCATAACCCAGTGGGACGGAAGACCGACACGACCGGCGAGAGATCAGGCGCAGGACCGACTTTTGATTTCCATCGAACGGGTAGAGAGCTGGGAGCAGGCGGAATTACCACCCCGCCCAATTGTGTCGGACGATGAAGAAGACAACTTGTCCGAGCTCTCAGGCTCATCGGTATACTCCGAGGCCTCGAAGAAAGTATACTGTTCACCTCAAATATGGGCACAGGAATAGAAATGGACATGGCGAACAAAGCGGCAAACGGGATACTTCAAAAAGGTAAAGAAGCACTAGAAGCAGCGGGAAATATGAAGAGGGAATGCAAACTAACAGCCTTGGATTCCCTACAATCGCTGTACGAGACCGTCCTCTCCCTGTCCGACTCCAGGTCGAGACATAAGCTGAACCTGGAGAAGGAAAGAAGTCGCCATGCGCGGGAGCTGGTGAGCATTGAGAGAGCTCACAATAAAGAAATCTCCATCCTAACCCAGGAGATAACACAGTTGAGTGAACAGGCGGCGGCCAATCTGAAAGAAATTCAGGACTCGTGGAAGTGGCTGGAGTATGAAACTCAGGAACCGCACTGACACGTCCGGGAAACAAACAAATTGGCACCAATCATAAACACAAATATCACAAACCTCAGCAAAACCATCGCGGCTGAGATTGTGAACAAAAGGGAGACGAGCACCCACCAACAAGAGGACCTAAAGCCGGAAATCTCCAAATTAAAACATCAAATGGAGGACCTTTAAAAACAACTGACGAAAATGGAGGAAGCAAACACAAAGCTCCTCAAAGATCATCTTAGGGAGCTCAAAGAAATACCCAACCTGATAGCGAGCAAACCGACAGAGAGCGAAACACCACCAAATAAAGAGCTCACCAACAGAATCAATGAGATAACAGCGAAACTGGATGAGGTCAAAGTCAACTTACAACAAGCATCTGCAACGAACCAGACAAACAGCTCTGAAGATATCAAGATTCACCTTGAGCCCATCTGTGAAAGGCTCAAGATAGTGTCATCTGAAATCAAAAGTCTTCGAAGCGAGAAATCAGAAGCCCCACCACAACTGGGGCTAAGTCTAGGAACGGAGCTTGCGCTAGTAGAAATGATCAAGAAGCAGACGATGCACCGCCCAACTTACGCTGCCGCTGTTAAGAAACCTCCGCCACCACCTCAGAGGAGAGAGCAGCACAGCGTCATCATAGCATCCAAAGATAAGAACGACACCGACAAAACCTTAAAGCAGATCCGAACAGTTCTGGACCCCAAGAAGACAGGAGCCAGGGTGGACAGCCTAAAAAAGAACTGTGATCAACTTAAACAGGAACCTGCGCGGAAGAACAACCCGCTGCTAATAATCAAGAACGTGCTGCCGTACCACACCGACGCCGAACTAATAGAGCACCTAAAGGCTCAAAACAAACAAGTGTTCGCCGGCGTCGGAAACGAAGAAGGGACATGTAGGATCAAATATAGGAAGAGGGCTAGAAACACAAGAATGCCACGTTGTGTTGGAAGTGTCTCCCATCCTCCATAAAAAGTTCCTGGAAGCGAGAAAAGTCTATATTGATCTCCAACGAAGACCAGTTGAAGATCAATCTCCCCTCATCCAGTGTGCCAAATGCCTTGGCTATGGGCACACAAAAAATATCTGCGAGGAGGAGAAAAGCCGCTGCAGTTATTGCGGCAAAGACTCCCACGACTGGGACAACTGTGAGGACAGGAAAGCAAAGAATCCACCTACGTGCTTCAATTGTAAAGTTGCCTCCAAACCAACATCGCCGCTCGATACTGCGCGCATCCCATTCAGCAGTGAGTGCACTATAGCCAGATCAAAAAATCCTACTTGTGCTAAGGGCGACAGCACAGACAGCGCGACAGAATCTCCCACAAAGCCGCCGAAACACATTAAGATAATCCAAGCGAGCCTGCAGAGATCGAAAACGGCCTCTCTAGAGCTGTTAAGGGTGGCCACTGAACAAAAGATCTCCATAGCCCTACTTCAAGAACCCTACGTTGGAAATGCAGGCACCCTCAAACAACACCCAGGGACACAAGTCATACAGTGTAACCAGAACAGAGGAGGGCCCAACAAAGCCGCTGTCGTGATATTCGGCGACACCATCGAGGTGTTGCACGATCCACAACTGGTCACGGAGATCGAGGCAGCGGTAACCATCAAAGTGGCGGGCCTAGAGCTTGGATTTATATCGGTATACTTCGAGGGAGACAAAGATATAAACGACAATATCAATAAAGTCAGGAACACCATCGGCAAACTTTCGACTCAAAACGTCATATTGTCAGGAGACGTGAACGCGTGGAGTCATTGGTGGGGAAGCGCCACAGAAGACCAGAGGGGCCAGGCCTACTCCACGTTCCTCGATGAAATAAATTTCCACATCCTTAACACCGGAGACACACCCACCTTCGAAACGGAGAGGAACGGCAGGATGTACACGAGCATAGTCGACGTGACAGCGTGCAGCCTGCTGATGTTAGCGAAGGTGGAGAACTGGACAGTTACCCGAGACGCAACAACATCGGATCACAATGCCATCACCTTCCGGATCAGGGTCGAGGGAAAAATTCAACTTCTCCCGCGACCAACAACCCGGAGGTACAACACCAAAAAAGCAAAGTGGTCGGCGTTTCGGGAAAAGTTTAACAACACTCTGGTGGAAAGCAAGATCAGTAAGGATGCAGTTGTATCCATCAGAACGACAGAAGATTTGGAAGAAATTATAGGTACCTATATAAATAACATCCAGGAAGTATGTGAAGAAACTATTCCGAAGATAGGTACTCATAAAGGCAAACCAGTGCCGCCATGGTGGGATAAGTCTCTAGAACGTCTTAAGAAGGACGTACTAAGGAAAAAGAGATGCATCCGAAATGCGGCACCATCGAGAAAAGATCACGTCATAGAGGAATACAGAGCCACGAGACAGGAGTACAGAAAGAAAATGGAGGAGGCTCAAACAAACAGCTGGAAGGAGTTCTGTGCGACCCAAAAGAAAGAAAGTATGTGGGGCGGAATTCACAGGATAATTGGGAAAAGTGCAAGGAACTAGGAGAACGTGTTACTAAGAGACACAGAAGGTAACACGCTAAGTCCGGAAAGATCCGCGGTCCTACTGGCCGAAACATTTTACCCCGATGATTCCGAAGAAACCGACCTCCAATATCACTACTAAAAAAAGGAAGGAAAGGACTATTAACACCACGAAACACAGAACGTGCACCATCACTCCCAGGGCCATCTACTGAGACGCCGAAGACAAGCGCGGAAGTCTGGGCTGAAAAGGAAAGGGAATTAAGGAGACAAAGGGCAGCTGAAAAACAAAAAGAGATCGTCATCGCGGCCAAACAACAGACCTCAGCCGCCAAAGTTGACCAGCATCCCCATCGGCTGGTCACAAAGGAGAGCCGACACTTTAGGAGAGAGTCTCAAAAAGGACTCGAGAAACAGCTGCTCCTACGACCGGACACACACCCAAGCAAACGCGCTCAGCAGATTCACAAATGCCCCAAAACCACCGCAGAAAACACCAAGAACACAACACCCAACAAAGGCACAGATAGGTCTGGTCAAGAGTCCAACCCTAAGGAAAGTCGTAAGACAAGAAGATCACATGATCAACGCGTTCCTTGAATACGTAGCCGTACTAGAGGCGAATAGGACCATCAGGATCAAGGAATGCGAAGATATCATGAAGTCCACCAAAAAGGCAAAGAAGGCCTCCTACAAATCCTACTAGAGGAGGCCCATGCAACGGTCCACAATAAGAACACAGCGACCGTCCTTAGGAGACAGGATATGACTACCCATATGGCGGCGTACAGCGCCACCTCAGGAATAGTCCTCCTGGACGAAGACCGGACCAAAAGGAGAGGACAACCCGTCTATAACATCCCGTCTCGCGACCCCATCGTCGTCACCACCAGGGGGACAGAAATATGGCTGGAAGACAGGATCCTACAAACATCCCAGATCCTGTCTGAGGTAGAGCCCCCCGACGAATGGACGATCCCAGCAATAACTTGGATAAATTGAGTCCCGGGTTGCGGGAAAACGACGTGGATAGTCCAAAACTTTAACGCCGAAGAGGATGTAGTTGTAACGACAACAATTGAGGCAAAGAAAGACCTCGTGGAGAGAATCCGGGAAAAGCCAGCCATGAAGCTACGAGGAGGGTGCGCACAATCGCATCTCTCCTAGTAAATGGACCGAAGGGACTCGAAGACCTGGAACGCAAGAGGCTGCTTGTAGATGAAGCACTTATGAGTCACTTCGGATCCATAATACTGGCGGCGCAGATCACCAAAGCCGAGAGCCTGCTATTAATAGGGGACGTAAACCAGCTCCCCTACATTGACCGGGATAATTTCTTCGAGCTGTATTACTATCGCCCGTATCACCTCGCAGACGTCACCGAAGATCTTCTCTGTACACATAGGTGCCCGCAAGATGTCGCCATGGCGCTCAAGCAAATACACAAGGGCATCTACTCCTCAAGCAACATCATCAAGTCCCTGGCAATAACACCCATGACCGGGACGGAGATCCCTAAAACCGACACCAACACCCTGTACCTGACTTACACACAGCTAGAAAAGTCAACTCTGAGAAAGTCAGGTAACGGAATAGGAGAGGCCTCAAAAGTTCTTACAATACATGAGGCCCAGGGATTGTGTTACAAGAGAGTGTACGTCATCAAACACCAAAAGAGGAAGTTGCAACTACACGACAGTGCTTTACATGCGGTGGTTGCCCTGACACGTCACACGGAACATCTAGTCTATTACACCGACGACATGGATGACGCGCTGGGCAAACTCATAAAGGGAGTGATGGAAACACCTGTTAAGGCCATCATGGAGTACAACGCCAAGATGGCCATCAAGAACCGGGACCATTCCACCATCAAAAAACTCGTCTCGGTCAAAGCTCCATGATGGCAACAAAACTGACAAAATATCGGACTAACAACAACTACGAATCAAGAAGAAGACATCAGCCACTAACAGGTGGCCCACGATGACGCCCTCACCACCAACAGAGGGCAGAGGACATCAGCCACCAACAGGTGGCCAACACAATATAATACCGGATTGAAATCAAGAAGATGACACCAGCCACCAACAAACACAAAAAACCAACCAAGGTGGCAAACACAAAAAACCAAACAGCAAGCCTCACGCAGTGAGTGGGACCGGCATGGACCAGGACTCTTTAACACCCCAGATACTCCACCCAGCTTTGGTGACCCCCTTACACCCGAGCCAATGCCACAACATCGAAAGGCAAAGGGTGGACGCAAATCGAGAGGAACTGGAAAATGCCGGACTTACCCCCTGGGCTCCAACTGAGGCCCAAAGAACACAACAAGAAGATGGATGACATCACCCCGGAAGATCCCAGTCAAGAAGATGACTTCCGGGAAGATGACAGCAGCCACCAACCAGGTGGCCAACACAAAATATCCTCAACAATATCAGAGGGTACGACACTTAGAGCCCCTTCAGGGCAAATTACTGAATGTTTGACGCGTATAATGTATGTTACTTGAAAGTTACAATGAAAAAGAAACTCAACAAAATATATTAAACTTAACAAAGGCACGGGCCACCTAGACCTGTGGAAATGAAAAAAATATAAATAAAAAATAAACCAAATTTGGAAATAACATGTTTCCAACGCGGGAGTCGAACCCACGACCTCCGTCCAGTCAAGAGCCGCGCTCTATACCACTAGACCACGGAGGCGTTACCTGAATATTGCTGTATTAAAAAATTTTTTTTTGAAGTGAACTCAAATCGTGATCGGGATCTGATCAAACATTCGTAAGACAGATGCCGGAGAGACGAAGGAGAAGTCATTCTTTCTCTATCTACCGCGTGTCAAAATGTTGTAACCATGTTTGTGTACGGCAGTGTAACAAATGAACATCGAGTTTACAACATAAACGATAGTACTTTATACTGATAAATAAAGCAATTCGTGTGAAACTATTCATCAAGTAACTAGTTCAAAATACACAAAGGAACACAAACTTAATATTTAAGTTTCTACTTCCTCCGGAAATCCCGGATCCGTTGTTTCTGTTGTTTCAACAATTGCTTCAGACCACTCTGATTTAAACGCATTCCAACATTTTTTACGTAAGCGAATTTATTTGTATCAGTATACAGGGTGTAAAAACTAAGTGATAACACTTTAGGGTGTGTAAGTGTGTATGTGTCCATTATATGGAGTTCACTGTGAAAATGCCCAAGCGCTGAATTAGCAAGTTTATTTGTGATTTGTATGGGCAAATACGCCTTGTGTTGTGAAGCGTCCATAGATGTAAAATGACGCTGGGGCGCTCGCGCTTGCCCATACATATCACAAAAACAAATTGTTCATTAAGAGGAGTCCACACCGCCCTTTTTTCCATACAAACGTTGTCCCCTGTTTCCTCCCTGGATAATGCTAGTAGAGTTATAATTTTTTTCCTGAATATCTACGACCACTAATACAATGTTCTTATGTTTTCTTTTTTTTTCATAATTTAATTATTAAATAAGATATGAACGTTCAAAAACCCAGAAAAATGGCCAGATTTTCCGCTGTGTTCAAACGTCCAGAAAACAGAATTGGCTAGATTATACAAAAAAAAGCAAAAAATAGGAACACAGCTTAAGCCTTTTTTTAATCTTTAATGAAAAAAGTACTTAAATCGGTTAAGTTTAGGAGAAGGAATCAGGGGACAACGAATCGTTGATTTTCTGGATTTTCTGCAGTTGTCTCTATCGCGTTCTGCGGTATAAGCTTGAGGTAAGGGAGACAGCTATAGATATTACACGTACTTTTTTTTCATTTCTCTAGCCCCTGGTGTATCCTCTTAAGCGTTACTTTCCCAGTGAAGTCTTAAATACTGCATGAAATTTTAATGGTTGTTTTCCCGCAATAAAATGATTCTATCTTAGCAGTACAATCGATTTGTGAAGTTTTTTTTTATTCAAATCATAAATAAAATTCGGCCGGGTCATAGCCGCTCGCGCCTATCGGCATAAAGTTGCCATAGTACGTCATACAAAATATTTTTTATTTTCAAATATTAAAATGATTCATGATTCCATAGTACTACTATAGGTAAATCGTTCTGCTGTGGGAAAACAACCACTAAAATTACATGTATAAGAGACACTTACACACCCTAAAATATTATCACTTAGTTTTGTTACACCGTGTATAAAATTCAATTGTGCCTAAAATGGCACCACTTTGGTTTTAAGGGGCTTACCACATACGGAAGGTATGATCAGCCGGGCTAGCACGGCCACCAGTAGAAATGCGAAAGTATAGACAAACGGTGGAGATAAATTTAAGGTGAAGTTCCGATCTTTTTTCGTTCCGAAAAATTCAATTAAAATGACACTTTATGACAGACTAAAAACCTAAAAATTCAAATAATATCCTACTATATATGACATATATTATAGTCTGTCATAAAGTGGCATTTTAATTGAATTTTTGTCGGTCGCGATTAGCCGCGGTAAATATCGGAACGGACCTTAAGTTTATGTCCACAGTTTGTCCATACTTTCGCATTTCTACTAGTGGCCGTGCTAGCCCGGCAGGCCGTCTGATCACACCTGCCGTGTAAAGTATCGAGTCAGTGTACACGGCCAATAAGATTGGCTGAATTCGACCGAGAGCACCATCACGCCACTCTACTAGGTATATAGCATAATCAGTCCCATCGTGATTGGTGTTCGTTCGAGTTGAGATCGAGTCGAGAACTCAATCGAGTGTCAGTAGTAGCGTCGTATTCGTCTCACGCAGGGTATTCGCACCCGGGGCACGGTATAATTTACATTTTCTTCAATTTAGCGAACACCAGCTGCAATTCTTTATTGACTCATTGATCACTCACCGACAGATTTTATAAGCCCAGGTGAGAACTTAGAACTCGATCAGAGAATGCGGATTCGCCGCTAACTATGAAAATGCCTTATTTTTATTAGTCGTCCGTCCCACTGGGTTATGAGAGTAAAGGAATAGAGAGTGCTCTTGTGTACTGCGCACATACATGGGCACTATAAAATTACTCCTGCGTAGCTGGCCTGGTTTCAATGGAACCGGCCACCGTCACCGAAACCGGTGTGGGAGCTATTATTATTATTATTATTATTACAGGGTGAATAAATAAGGCAGTAAGTACTATCAGAGAAGTTAATTCCTAGACGTAGTTTGGTCACCTATTGTCAAACCTAGCCGCAAATAAAGTTAAATTGACATAATCCGACCAAATGACGTTGGTCTGTCAACTGCTTAGGAATCAATTTCCTCAGATATACACTCAAACGCCCACAGACACTTTTTATATTAAACTACGTTTTATTTCATTTTGATAGATGGACCAAAGTAGATTTTATGATAATTCAATTTCCAGTAATTAATTCTCTTTGAACCTGTGGTTTTAAAATTTAAATTATATTTCAACTTCTGAGCTGTTAATTCAGATAAGGCACTATCGAAATTTATGGCTCGACGAACTTAATTGGCAACTTGATATTTTAAAAATTCAATACGTGAAATATTTTTTTATAATTTGTGAAATATGCATCTATCTACCTCTATGTTTCGTTCAATGTTTCTAAAGTCCGGTCTACACTGTATAATTATTGGTGATTGTAAAATGCCACCATGATTGCAAAGATTGCAAAGCTAACAAAGCCTTTGAATCCATTGTGGGTAATTTATGCAGTATGATTATTATTTTTTTCAAATGTCCTTAACCCGTATGTTTGCCCAAGCACATACGACATTCTCACAACATAGTCGGCCTCTATGCGCCGGTTTCCTTGCGATGTTTTTCCTTCACGGTACGAGCGTCTGTATTATGCACTTAAGATCTGAAAATGTCCCATAGGTACGCCTCCACCCGGGATCGAACCTGCACCCTCTCGAGTGCGAACCAACGGTCTTCCCACTGGGTCACTGAAGCTACCTACAAAGCATTTTATTTATTCTACCGAAAATGCTCTTTCCTTGGTGTCCAAAAATTCTTTCTGTATCAAAAAGATGTAATAAATTTCTTAAAGCTTTTACTTATAACTGTAATATTAATACCTATAACATCCTCCTACGTCCTTTCCCGGGACTCAAATATTTTATGAATACATATAGGTGACAAACGAAATGCGATGATGGCGCAAATAAAATATGACTTCAAAAATTGGCCCGCCCTTTATAGATTTTCATTTTTATCTATATTAGTAATAATATAATAAATGCGAAAGTGTGTCTGTTTGTTTGTCTGTCTTTACGCTTAAACCGCTGAACTGATTTTGTTGGGTATGTTATTGTAGATACATACCCAACAAAATCGATACTTTGAGTCCCAAGTAAGGACATATTATTATGACACTTATCCCGGAAAAATGTACGGTTTCGCGATAAACGCTTTTAATTTCAGAGCTACTTCCTGGCATCAATGATTAAAAAAATAAATCGAATCGAAATAATAAATATTTACATTTTTATAATTATTTGTCATTTTGACCAAAATATGTTTTTTTTTATGAAATAAGGGGGCAAACGAGCAAACGGGTCACCTGATGGAAAGCAACTTCCGTCGCCCATGGACACTCGCAGCATCAGAAGAGCTGCAAGTGCGTTGCCGGCCTTTTAAGAGGGAATAGGGGAGGGTAGGGAAGGGAATAGGGGAGGGTAGGAAAGGGAATAGGGTAGGGGATTGGGCCTCCGGTAAACTCATTCACTCGGCGAAACACAGCGCAAGCGCTGTTTCACGCCGGTTTTCTGTGAGAACGTGGTATTTATCCGGTCGAGCCGGCCCATTCATGCCGAAGCATGGCTCTCCCACGTATAAAGTTCCTCCATGTTTTACTTACATGCTAATAATGATTAATAATAATTAATTAAAATAATAATTAATAGCATAGTTAAATCAAATCTAGTATTACTGAGTTATGTTATGTACTTGTTTGTAACTACTTCTTTAACGTTTCTGACAGTCACAATCCGAAATAACGTAAAAACGTTTATCAGGCCACTTGTTGCTTTCCAAAACTTTATAGGACGAAAGTCTTTTCTTTAAACACAGTGTATAATATATTTTTAAACCTGTTCACATGAAAAATCACCGATTTGTGACGTCACTTCAGTGGCATTTAGCCACCAGTCGCCCAAGCAAAGGTTTGGGGCAATATAAAACGGTTAATAATGGTAATGCTATTGATTCGCCCATAAAACAACCTGTGTTTTATCATGGCCCATAACTCCGGGTGAATAATATCGTAATTCGGTGTTCTAGTCGTTTATTGACCAAATATTACTGGGGAGCGGTTCGGTAAAGATTTAATATACTTTTTAGTAGACGACGGAAAATTACTGGAGGCTTTAAGAGGGTTTTCGGGCTGACGTCATCACGTTTAGGCACGTTATGATGGGACGCAATGGAGCGGGCCGCATTTTGCATACGTGTTTTTAACTTATCACACTAGGTTACAAAATGTGTATGTATTTTGAAGTGACAATCCTGCTACGAAATGCTAAAATTGGTACAAAATAACAAACATGCTGCGAAATAACAAGATCGCTACGAAATATCAAATTTGCAACGAGATGGCAAAATTGTTACGGAATATCAATTTTGCTACGAAATGGCAAACTTGCTAAGAAATCACATTGAACTAAGCTACTATGAGAGACAATATAACTTACTCTACTACTTAATATTTATACTATGGTTTTAACGTACGAGACATTATTTACAACGCGATGTAGCACCATCTTGCGAGACTGCGGTCTTTGCCATTTGCAACAATTATGTCGTATGTTACATAGTTCTGTTGTGAACGACATATTACATGGAGGTAACTGTTATTTTGTATTTATGCTTCATCTGGACATAAGGATAATTGCACGTAAATATAAAATAGTTTTGTGCATTTAAATCTGGTTAAAATTGGGAGCGAAAGGCTTAATTAAAGGTATATAAATAAAATTATTTTTACATATTGTAAGTACTGCTAAAACTCGTCCACGGCTGAATCGATTGGCTTTTTTTTTATGAAATAAGGGGGCAAACGAGCAAACGGGTCACCTGATGGAAAGCAACGTCCGTCGCCCATGGACACTCGCAGCATCAGAAGAGCTGCAGGTGCGTTGCCGGCCTTTTAAGAGGGAATAGGGTAATAGGAGAGGGTAGGGAAGGGAAGGGAATAGGGGAGGGTAGGGTCAAGGACACATCTAAGTTACTCTACTGTATGTTATTCATATTGTACTATTACTGACATCTCCCAACGGACTAGCGATATCCACAAATACGAATCCAATATAGCTTGTATTGGATTTCTGAGGACTTTCTGAATCGTTTGTATATACAGTGTGTAACAAAAATAAGTAATAATACTTTAGGGTGTGTACGTGTTCCTTGTAGAGAGTTCACTGTGAAAGTAGCAGCACTGAAAGACCAAAATTTTTTTTCACTTTTGTATGGGCAAGGGCCCGAGCGTCACGAGTTTTCCCATACAAAAGTGAAAAAAAAATTTGGTCTTTCAGCGCTGCTACTTTCACAGTAAACTCTCTACAAGGAACACGTACACACCTTAAAATATTATCACTTATTTTTGTTACACCCTGTATACAAGAACTATTAATGTTGTATAATACAGAGAGATTTCAGATAGCAGATATATATCAAAAGAAAGCTTACATGGGCTTAATGAAAACAATATTTCACGGACACATTTTTAGTATAAAAATTAAAAATTTGCCGATGACTTTAGCCAGAGCCTTAATGCCAACTGTTGAAATCCGTTCTGTAGTTTTGTCTGCGAGTGCCAACCATCTATCCATTCTTATAAACATGCACATTTATTTTAATGAAATAAGGGTGCAAATGAGCTTACGGGTCACCTGATGGAAAGCAACTTCCGTCGCCCATGGACACTCGCAGAATCAGAAGAGCTGCAGGTGCGTTGCCGCCGGCCTTTTAAGAGGGGATAGGGTAATATGGGAGGGTAGGAAAGGAAAGGGTATAGGGGAGGGAAGGGAAGGGGAGGGAATAGGGTAGGGAATAGGGTAGGGAATAGGGTAGGGAATAGGGTAGGGAATAGGGTAGGGAATAGGGTAGGGGACTGGGCCTCCGGTAAACTCACTCACTCGGCGAAACACAGCGCAAGCGCTGTTTCACGCCGGTTTTCTGTGAGAGCGTGGCATTTCTCCGGTCGAGCCGGCCCATTCGTGCCAAAGCATGGCTCTCCCACGGCTAATCTTGGTCTTGAAATATTCTGTTAAAATTAGACCAACATCCAACATATTGCACACGTTTCATAATATTGACAGAAACGTTGTCAAACGCCGAACAAAACTTCTTGTTTACTGTCTCTGTTGGTGCTGCCATCTAGCATGAACAATTGCAGTAATATATTATACTTACTTCATTGAGAATTAAATTCTCAATGAAGTAACTTAATAGTACTATATATTTAATAGTATATAGTATATTTAATGGTGCTTAATAGTATATACTTATATTATAACGAGCTTTTGCCCGTGGCTTCGCTCGCGTTAAGAAGTATTATTATATACAAACTTTCATCCCCTATTTTAACCCCTTGGGGTTGGAATTTATCAAAATCCTTTCTTAGCGGATGCCTACGTCATAACATCTACCTGCATGCCAAATTTCAGGCCGATCCGTCCAGTGGTTTGGGCTGTGCGTTGATAGATCACCATGTCAGTCAGTCACCTTTGAGTTTTATACATATAGATTATATAAAGCCCTTTACATTATTTTTGTATAATATTTTTTTTTTGAGTGAGTCGATAAACAGTTTCTAAAATAACGAGAGTGAGATGTTTTCTATGAATTTCTGTAAAATATATCGAACTTTGATCGGTTCAACGAAGGGAAGATTAAAAATAAAGTATACTGCAAAAATTATCTTGGAAAACTAGTTAACTAACATTATCGGACGATCCGCCATCTTGTATCTATTTCTTGCTTCTTCTAATAACTTTCTTAATTTAGTTAAGAAAAAATGAGCTAAAATTACATTAAGTTATCCTGCTATTTTAACAAATTTTCAACGTGGTAGAGCCATGCTTCGGCACGAATAGGCCGGCTCGACCGGAGAAATACCTCGTTCTCACAGAAAACCGGCGTGAAACAGCGCTTGCGCTGTGTTTCGCCGAGTGAGTGAGTTTACCGGAGGCCCAGTCCCCTACCCTATCCCCTACCCTATTCCCTCCCCTTCCCTTCCCTCCCCTATACCCTTTCCTACGCTCCCATATTACCCTATTCCCTCTTAAAAGGCCGGCAACGCACCTGCAGCTCTTCTGATTCTGCGAGTGTCCATGGGCGACGGAAGTTGCTTTCCATCAGATGACCCGTAAGCTCATTTGCCCCCTTATTTCATTAAAATAAATGTGCAAGTTTATAAGAATGGATAGATGGTTGGCACTCTCAGACAATACTACAGAACGGATTTCAACAGTTGGCATTAAGGCTCTGGCTAAAGTCATCGGCAAATTTTTAATTTTTGTACTAAAAATGTGCCCGTGAAATATTGTTTTCATTGAGACCATGTAAGATTTCTTTTGATATATATCTGCTATCCGAAATCTCTCTGTATTATACAACATTAATAGTTTTTTTTTCAATATATTTATTCATAAAAAAATCTACATATTATTGTTACATTTTAAATCTCACCAAACTAATTGTTTGACGGCGAGATGCGCTCATCAATAAAGTTATATAATATGCTAAAATACTTAACTATACGTAAACAAAATTATCTTCTAATCTTTAAGTTACAAAACAAGAAAATAAGAAAAATATAAAAATTTAAAAATAGTATGAAAATATAAAAATAGTATGTTTTAACTAATATTCTAACACTAAATTATACTTCTTATAACAAACTTAATATTAAGTAATCAGTACATTCTTTCACCTCTTCTTAATTAATGGTGAAGACAACTTTTCTTCAATTCTTAACACATCTAAATTATTAAATATTTTAGGAACTATGTATTTATTCGTCCTCTCCCCATAATAGTTATATATCTTTGGTTTTTTTAGTCTTTGCTCTCTTACTCGTCTAGTGTTGTATTTATTTTCTACTGGTTCCTTATATTTGTTATCATAATAATACTGTAATCCTATTAGGTACTCAGTCTTTTTGTCTATCGGTAAAATCTTACAAACTTTAAATAACTTCTCATATTCTGTACTACACTCATATTTTTCCTTTTTGGTAACTAGATATTTCAAAAGTCTATTTGTAATTTTTTAATACTGTTTAAGTATGTTACGAATGTTCTCCCGTAAACAATCAGCCGATATCCTATCAACGAGTCTGCTAGTGCATAGTATACCATTTTTAAAGTCTCCATGTTTAGTATCCTTTTTAACTGATAAAATTTACCTGGTACAGATCTTAATCTATTGCATACGTCAGTTATGTGAAGTGCCCAATTAAAATGTTTATCAATTTTAAGACCTAGATACTTAAAATTATCCACGTAACAGATCGCAGCACAGTTGCAGCCCGATTTGTTTACGTGCAAACATTCATATGAATGTCCTATTATTTTTATTTCACTATCTCTAGTACTTTTAGCTTCTAGTAGGTCTTGTATATATACAAACGATTCAGAAAGACCTCAGAAATCCAATACAAGCTATATTGGATTCGTATTTGTGGATATCGCTAGTCCGTTGGGAGATGTCAGTAATAGTACAATATGAATAACATACAGTTGAGTAACTTAGCTGATGTGTCCTTGAGATTCAACTCGTTTAACACTAAGTTTTAATTCTGATGCTGATACAAGTACTGCATGCTATTTTGTATACGGGGTGTAACATAACTATAAGTGCTTATACTTTAGGGTGTGTATGTGTTCCTCGTAGAGAGTTGAAAGTAGCAGCGCTGAAAGACTAAGTTTTTTTTCACTATTGTAAAAAAGTTTAAAAAAATTGGTCTTTCAGCGCTGCTACTTTTACAGTGAACTCTCCACAAGGAACACATTTGTATACCCTAAAGTATTATCACTTAGTTTTGTTACACCCTGTATAATTACGTAATATAGGTAATATCTTTAAAATAATTATAGTGCGTCAAGAAAGTCATGACAGGCGGAAAAATTTTCTAAACGTAATCACGCTTATAAAGTTTTTTTTTGTATTTTCACAGAGAACGCTTATTATATTTTAAATATTGCACCTTGCACATTTTTATCTCGAATTAATAAAGTTTTCTTATTTTTTATTTCATTATAAATTTTGTCCCGCCTGTCATGACTTTCTTGACAGACTATATAACCAGCACGAAAATAAGTCATTTGTCAAGTAAAAGCAAACATTGAGTACCTTTTTTCCAAAACTACGAGTGGTACCCTAGCACCAAACAAAACTCAGGATTCAATTTGATTTCATTATTTTGACGAAGACGTGATCGTTCTATTAACCAGGCACGCTACTGTATATTGTTTATACTGTGGCAATAGCCACTATACGCCTCGTTTGAATCTGCTATTACATGATTGCACCCGCGGGTTAATATTGCGAAAACACATTAATTTTATTCCTTATACATTGAACTTGGTTACATTAGTAAAAGGTGCAAAAGAGGGTTAAAACAAAAAAAAAAAAGTTGGAGCAAACTGCGCAAAAGGTTTTAGCTCGTAATTTTTTATCAATACATATATTTATTCCAAGGATAACATAACAATACAAACACAATTTAAATATTTTAACGAGATATATTATAATAAACAAAAGTGGTATCTTTGCGTTGCATACAGTGTCCCAAAACACTCTTTGGATTAAATTAAGATGAACAACCCCCGATAAAAAAAAAGTGGATAAACCCAAGTTTTTTAGTACTAAGCAGGCTGATTATATCATATATAAGAAAACTCTCGATAGTCTCAGATTAATTTACTCAAAACAATAAACCATAAATATCAAAATCGGTAAGGGCGTTCGATGCGTTAAGCGTGCGCCCGGCGCGGCCACCCGCGAGGCGTGCTTGTTTCATGTCAGCTGCGTTGCGTTGAGCGGGTCAGCCGTCGCACGAACTATGGCGAGCGCACGGCGCGGGCGCCCGCGACGGGCAGCCGCGCCGTGCACACGCTCAACGCAGCGAACGCCCTTTAGAGGGCCTTAGTTTGGATGCTACGATACCACGGACAGACAGCTGTAGACACTAGACACAGTCGGACAGACAGATACGTTAAGCTTTTATTTTATTCCTTTGTAGAGCCAACTGCAGGACTGAGGTATTAGGTATGTGTTCATTAGTTTTTATTTTCTTATTAATTAATACTAGCTATTTGACCGAGCTTCGCTCGGTATTCGATAAAACACGAATAAAATGACATTTTCTTAAATTGATTCCTAGCTAGATCGATTTATCGCTCCCGAAACCCCCTATATACTAAATTTCATGAAAATCGTTGGAGCGGCCAATTGCCAACTTTACAATCATGGATGGAGGTTATGTGGTTATAAAATAATATGGAGTATACCATATTACGTGGCATTGTGTGGTATCACAGACACGTGATTCGTAAAACTTAATAATATCCCATATGTATACTGAATTTGGAAACAGAAATAATATTCTTCTATCCAAATGCAAATATTCGTTCTGCTTACATCAGGTGTACACAATTAAGGTATTTAACATATTATTTATACTTAATTTAAAAATCACATTGTTCTGGGTTGTACATGGTTATACTTATGTCCTAGGTTTTCCTTATCTTATCAGTGTTTTGTTCTATTTTCAGCTCTCAAATCATATAGCTTAGTACATACTTGTAGCTTCATCAAAATACCTTTTGGGTCTTTACACGTGGTGCACACAATACAGGTACCTACTTAACCTAAATTAAAGTTAAAGTTACAGTTATAGTTAAAGTTAGTTGGTGCAACCCAACCTAACTTACTAAGAAATAACTCCTGTTTTTGTCCAGATGTATTACGGTATTGGTGTCGGATTCTCCTGGGATGTGTTATTTCTGTATGGAAAACATGTCCACGACCGTCATACGAATGTGTTTACTTCGATCCGTCTCGGTTTGTTTTCAATGGCAATGACTAGTATTCATAATATCTGCGTTTAAAAATAATATGATAATTTAATATTACTGTAATATTTTCACATTAGAGGCAGCAGCAGCATAGAAAGTGAACAAAAAGTTTTGTACGACATTTCTGTCAATATTCTAATATGAAATTTGCATAGTCGCATTATTTACTGTATAGTGCTAGTAGCGTTCGTGAAATTTTTATACCATCTTTTATATTTTCACATCATATACAAGATTGAAAAGCACTGATATATGCAATGCAAATAAAGACAAAAAAACATGTACTAGTAAGTTGAGGCCAAAAACTAAGTAGTTGGATGATCCAATATTTTCATGTTGTGTACATTTCAATTTGATTAAGTAACGTCGTTTCCGTTTTCCTATTTCGGAATCCACTTCTGCAGTGCGATCGTGCCAAAACCTACAATCTAGATCAACGACGTACTAAGTTTCTGAAATGGTCAGTTTTTCGATTATTTATAACCTTTATTTTTACCAAACTTTCCCCTTTAGGCTCAATTCACATAGGGGCAGAGTCGAATCGGCACGATGCGTCACGTTTTTTTTGCCTACATGTTGTAGGCAAAAAAAACGTAATTCATCTCTATTATTATATTATTAAAATAAAAACTTCGCTCATCGACAATATTTTCATAGCAGAATAATTTCTGGTATGAAATATGGACTAACATGTTTTAGCTCGCTAATAGAGCCTTAGCTTTCCACTAGAGAATTAGCTTATAGAGTTTTAGCCCGCTAATAGGGCCTTAGCCCTCCAATAGAGTCTTAGTGCACGTCTGGAGCGCCTTTTTTTTGTTTTTTTTTTCCACAGGCCTAGGTGGCCCGTGCCTAGTTTCTTTTCATTGTAACCTTCATGCTCATGAAGCCTTAGCCGTCTTAAGACGCCTTAGCTTGCTTAAAGACCATTAGGCGGCTAATGTAGCCTTAGCTCGCTTATGGAGCCAAAGTTTACGGTTCACGCGTGATTAACGAATGTTGACGCAACGGAGTTGCAGGTGTCATTTAGTAATAAATAAAGCTTTAGAAAAGCGCTTAGCATTAGCACTACCTACTAAGCACATTTTATCACCTAGATTCTAGGTCTCCAAAAGTGCACCTAGGTGATCCACAAATCATACCTCCGGCTGGCAGTCGGCCAACGCTTAGGAGATAAATAACATTACACATTCAGGGGTTGCGGGACTTTTAGCACTCCATTATACTGGGATTTCAAAGCTGACTTAAAAGTTTAGTCTTCGGTTTTCATAAATATTATCTACAATTTACATCAACTTTATAATAATATATTATATTTATGATTACAATCAATTCTAATACTTAATGCCTTTATAACGTTCGTTATAAAGGCATTATGTAGATATTATAATTATTGATTTACACGCGGTAACAGACCTGAAAAATCGGATAATTAATTAAAATTATAACGCAAATATTCAATGTCAAATCAATATTATTCACGATTATTTAAATCTATATATATAAAACTCAAAGGTGACTGACTGACTGATTGACATAGTGATCTATCAACGCACAGCCCAAATCACTAGACGGATCGGGCTGAAATTTGGCATGCAGGTAGATGTTATGACGAAGGCATCCTCTAAGAAAGGATTTTGATAAATTTTAACCCCAAGGGGTTCAAATAGGGGATGAAAGTTTGTATATAATAATACTTCTTAACGCGAGCGAAGCCGCGGGCAAAAGCTCGTATATAATATTATAATTATGTAGGCTAAGCCTGAGGGGCTAGACTACCCGAACTACTCGACTAAATTACGAAAGTCTGCAATCCTGTAAATTTATTTGCTTCGAATATAAATAGATAGCTGTTAATATGAAAACAAAAATGTAAATGTCTTAGTCTAGAGTCTAGACCTTAGAAAAATTTTAATTGTTTTACTGTAAGAAACTGTTAATGTGCGACAGATTAATCTATATATTATATACAACTCAACGGTGACTGACTGACATGGTGATCGATAAATGTTGGGCTGTGCGTTGATAAACGCAGCAGCAAAATAGGGGATGAAAGTTTGTATATAATAATACTTCTTAACGCGAGCGAAGCCGCGGCCAAAAGCTCGTAATCTAATAAAGTGAAACTAAGTGCAAAGTGCTTGCTATGTTATGTGGGTACCTAGCGAGAGATAAAAACGGTCCAAAATATATTTTCGGCAAAGTTTTTACAATTTTATGGCCGCTGCAAAGTGCCAAAGTGTCAAATCTTTGACAAATATCAGGGGCCAATAAAAACTTTTTTGCTCACACCAACACTACGATAAGCACAAAATGCACCTACGAATCTCCAAAGTTTTTATTGTTACCAATAAAATCTTATCAAAGGCCTTCTTTTGTTCACTTCACTTTGTTTATTATCAAGAGGCCACTTTTTCCGGTTAGGTATTGTAATTGTATTATAATATTATTATGTAAGTTTAAGTTATAAATGAGGAAATTAAAAAAAAACCTGCAGTTAGCGAGTTGATGAATTGTTACCAAGATCTATCGTCCATCGTGTCAGCTTTCAAACAAAAAATTAGATCAAAATGGGTCTAATCGTTTGGATTCTACAAAGCCACGGACAGACAAGACATGTTAAGTAAAACTTGTAACCCCTTTCTTTTTCGTTGGGGTTTTAAAATGTGATACTAGATAGTAACACACGTGGGAGAGCCATGCTTCGGCACGAATGGGCCGGCTCGACCGGAGAAATACCACGTTCTCACAGAAAACCGGCGTGAAACAGCGCTTGCGCTGTGTTTCGCCGAGTGAATGAGTTAACCGCAGCCCAATCCCCTACCCTATTCCCTTCCCTGCCCTCCCCTATTCCTTTCCCTTCCCTACCCACCCCTATGACCCTATTCCCTCTTAAAAGGCCGGCAACGCACTTGCAGCTCTTCTGATGCTGCGAGTGTCCATGGGCGACGGAAGTTGCTTTCCATCAGGTGACCCGTTTGCTCGTTTGTCCTCTTATTTCATTTAAAAAAAAAGTAAATACTTCGCCGCCAAAAAAAAGACACAAGGAAGATCAGATTCTTAGAAAAATACTTCTCCGTAGGGTTATTATATAGGGTTGCTGTAAGAGATTTTTTTAGAAATAAATAGTTCCTTTGTGTCGTCTTTCCATGTCAATAATAATTGTACCTTTATGTTTTTTTTGTGTGCAATAAGAAGTTAAATAAAAAAATAAATAAAATATAAAATTTTAGTGAACTAGAAAGACAATCTAGCGTATAATAAGATCAAGAGAACATACTTATACAGAGTTTATGAAATTTTCTGAGAAAGGATTATACTATCACTATGATAGATGGTGCCCTATTCAACTTTATACTTTGTTTACTGTTTCATGAAGCTTGGGTAAATATAGATATAGGTCGCTTGGGGTAATTTTTCTAAAACTTACTTCTAAACTACTAAAAGTAAAGCGTAGGAGGATCCGTGTGAGTTAAACTTTACTTTGTAGTTTACGCACATGCCCTGTTATTATACGTGGGAGAGCCATGCTTCGGCACGAATGGGCCGGCTCGACCGGATAAATACCACGTTCTCACAGAAAACCGGCGTGAAACAGCGCTTGCGCTGTGTTTCGCCGAGTGAGTGAGTTTACCGGAGGCCCAATCCCCTAACCCCTACCCTATTCCCTTCCCTACCCTCAACTATTCCCTTCCCTTCCCTTCCCTACCCTCCTCTATTAACCTATTCCCTCTTAAAAGGCCGGCAACGCACTTGCAGCTCTTCTGATGCTGCGAGTGTCCATGGGCGACGGAAGTTGCTTTCCATCAGGTGACCCGTTTGCTCGTTTGCCCCCTTATTTCATAAAAAAAAACGCACATGCGTACAACAATAGTTTTTGACTGATGTAGAAATTTAGGGTTTAAGAGGAGTCCACAACGCGATTTTTTCCATATAAATCTTGTCCCCTGTTTCCTCCCTGGATAATGCTAGTAAAGTTATAATTTTTTTCCTGAATATCTACGGCCACTAATACAATGTCCCTATGTTTTCTTTTTTTTCATAATTTGATTATTAAATAAGATATGAACGTTCAAAAGCCCAAAAAAATGGCCAGATTTTCCTCTGTGTTCAAACGTCCAGAAAACAGATTTGGCTAGATTATACAAAAAAAAAAAGCAAAACATAGGAACACAGCTCAAGCCTTTCTAAAGAAAAAAGTACTTAAATCGGTTAAGTTTTGGAGAAGGAATCAGGGGACAACGAATCGTTGATTTTCTGGATTTTCTGCAGTTGTCTTTATCGCGTTCTGTGGTATAGGCTTGAGGTAAGGGAGACAGCTATAGATATTACACGTACTTTTTATTAATTTCTCTAGCCCCTGGTGCATCTTCTTAACAAAATACTGGTCATCCTTTTTTTATCCATCACGTCACGTTGTTTTGTTCTTATCCATACTAATATTATAACTGCGAAAGGTATAAGGTGTGTCTGTCTGTCTGTCCGTCTGTTACCTCTTCACGCCCAAACCGCTGAACCATTTCGCTTAAGCCTTGTATGTACTACTTTTCATGCCGGAAAATTTAACGTTTCCCACGTGATAAACGAATTTTGGCGCAATGGAGATGCGGAGATCAAGTTTTTAGGGTTCCGTACCCAAAGGGTAAAAACGGGACCCTATTACTAAGACTTCGTTGTCTGTCCGTCCGTCTGTCTGTCTGTCTCCAGGCTGTAACTCAAGAACGGTAATAGCTAGAGAGTTGAATTTTTTACAGATTATGTATATATGTTGCTGCTATAACAACAAATACTAAAAACAAAATTAAATTATTATTTAAAGGGACCCATACAACAAACGGGATATTTTTGGCCTCTTTTGCTCTATATCAATAATGGCAACAGGTAGGTTGGGTACTTGGCCAATTTTTTATAGCTAAGTATTTTCGCGTTATAAAAGTGATAATTATTATGCTTACATACCATTATTTTGTGTCTTGCGACAGAAGACATATTAGTTTAATAAGTCTTGCGTAGTTTGTCCTTTGTGTAAAGTTCGCTGTGAAATTAGCAGGGCTTTATTAATTACTTTTGAATTCTATATTGCTATGAGAAATGTCCGAACGCCATGAATTTGCCAAAAACTTCTATTTAACCTCAGTTTAAATAGAATTCTTTGGAATTTGCCCATATTTTTGAACCAATTATAATAAGGTTAGTAACCGTAACACAAGGTAAAATATTAATGATAATATATTACTTTTGAATTAGTGTTACGCCTGTTTACTCCTATTAAATTTTTTAAGTTAAATTCACGAATAAAATATAATTATAATATGATATTATTATTATTATTTGATACTTAAATGATAAAATATGAAAATTTCTCCATTTCTATTTTTAATTAATTCTTTCTTTTTGCTTGCGAAAAGAAAACAAACGATTCGGAAAAAATGTGACTAAAGAATAAAATAATATTTGCTTACATTCCTTAATGAGTAATTTAGCCTCTTTTCCTTTTCCAGGATCTTAATATCAAAGGTAAGAAATATAAAAGGTAACATTAATAAAATTAAATTGAGAAATAAACGGCTGAAATTGTAGGATGAAAAAAGGAATTATTTTATGAAAGATTTATTAAACTTTTAATCGAGTTCAAAAAAAGGAGGAGGATTCTTAATTTCACCATACATTATTATAAACTTTTTTGTGTATGTTCGCTGATATTTGTCGTTTGCCAAACGATTTTAATTCTATTTGTTGGAAAGAAGACATTTCAGCGGTGTTTCCATGATAAGAAAATACTGTTTGGTCATTACTCGTTGTCCGTTTTTTTGTTAAAATTTTATCCTACAATTCTATATATACCACCAAAAACGAGTCTGTCTGTAAATCTCGACAATATTACCAGTGACCAAGAATGTGCGGTGGCCATTACAAGAAAACAAAGGATAGTGTGGCTGGCTTATTAATTAAAGGGAATCCTTTGATGCTCCCAAAGGATTCGGGTAACACAAATATACGCAGGGCGAGATTGCGTTTCCTTGTAACATATATTGTGCAGTTCTCTGGTGTTTGATGACCAATAGTTTCTAACAAAACAAGAAATGGACGCGTGAATTGGGTCAAAAGGAATAAAAACCACTTTCGTTGGGGTAGTATAGTCCGTTTTGATAGTGACAGTGTATACTTATGTTTTTCTTGTTGCCGCTTTGTAGTTATCCCCAAAAAATGCCTCCTGTTTTGAGCGTTTTGATGGTTTTTAAGGCGACGCGACGCCTTGATAATTTGGCTGTAGCGATATCGACTTTTCTCAGCAATGACTAAAGCTAAGAAATTAAAGTTCATTGTCAGTATTCATCATGTCTTTGTCTTTGAATTACCAACTTTTATAACACAGAATAATCATTCAAAAAGACCTCTGTAAAAAGAGATTCCTATTTTGCCAACAGAGGAGAGTGATTTAAGCTTTCCTTAAATAAGTTGGTTCAAGCGTACACTTTAATTTGCCCATAGCATAAATGAAATGTATTTTATGATTTTTAAATTACGCGACAAAAAGCATTTTGTCGCTTACACCCTTTTCTCACTATTTTTTGCTTGTTTTCTATGAGAGGCCCAGCCGGCCTCCGAAACTTAACCGATTTATGTAAAAAAGTACATAAATCGGTTAAGTTTTGGAGAAGGAATCAGGGGACAACGAATCGTTGATTTTCTGCAACTGTCTCTTTCGCGTTCTGCGGTATAGGCTTTAGGTAAGGGAGACAGCTATAGATATTACACGTACTTTTTTGTCATTTCTCTAGCCCCTGGTGTATCCTCTTAATGTAGACTGATTCGATTTCGATGAATGATAAAATAATACTTTTTTATTATTTTTTTAATCAGAAGATTGTATGTGTGTATGTTTATCGCTTCTTCACACAAAAATTTATGATTTAATTTCGGTCAAAGTTGGCAATGAAATCCTTCCCTTGAAATCATATAAAATTAAAAAAAAAATTCAAAACAGGGATAGGACAATGATCTTTTTCTGATTCTGGACTGCATTAAACTCCAAGCAGATATAGACAGAGTGCTAAGTTGGAGCAAGCAAAATCGCTTGCAATTTAATATTAAAAAGTGTGCAGCTATATCTTTTACCAGGGCGACATCTCCTGTTGTATATAATTATAGAATCGGCCAGGAGGATATACACAGGGTGTCGGACGTACCCCCCGATGGTTGCACGCCTTGTCGTGGCGGTGGGGCTCTAGTAACCGCGGCTTGGACAACCGCGGTGAAGGAAAGAGGCAACCAGGGCCGGCCGGTGTCGCCGCCTGGCCCGAGGAGGGCGCTCCCAGCGGACTGGAGGAGTCCGCTGCGGATGCGCACCGAGGTGGGGCCGCAGAGGAAGAGGCAAGTAGGTATTACGGTGCGCCGCTTGCCCTATCCTCTGCGGCCGAGGACGGATCGCGGGGGGGGGGGGGGGGGGGGGCATTGTGGTAGGTTGCCGCTTTCCCTACCCCCCCTGCGAGCTGGCGGGGCCGTTCCGCTTCAACGGCATTGGTGGGGCCGCAGAGGAAGAGGCAAGTAGGTATTACGGTGCGCCGCTTGCCCTATCCTCTGCGGCCGAGGTGTGGTCGGTGGCAGAGCCACAGATTTGATCTGCCACATGGCCTCCAAGTAGCAGACTCGGGGGGCGTCTGCTACAGCCTTGGTGGGGGCCGAGGAGGAGGGCGCATGTGTTGTGCGCCCATCGTGGTGTCTTCGTGCCGCTGGCGGGGTCGCAGATGTGTGTATCGTTCCTGTGGCCCCGTCAATATGCGGCGCGGCGGTATACCGTGGTCTCATTAGCTACGGGAGTCCCACATAACCGCTCGGGTCGCCCCCTGCGCCTGGGTGGTATGCGTAATGCATTTCCCCCTCCGGGAAAAAAAAAAAAAAAAAAAAAAAAAAAGGGTGTCGGACGTAAAAGACCTGGGTGTAAAATTGACCGCAGCGTTAAATTTTAAGGATCATATTAGGGATGTATGTACAAAGGCCTACAGGAATTTGGGCTTTATATTGCGTACGGCGCGTGGTTTTAAAAATGTTTATGCCATAATGGTGCTATATAATGCTCTAGTGAGAAGTCATCTGGAAACTTGTTCTGTGGTATGGTCGCCTCACGAGATTAAATATTGTAAGATGGTGGAAAAAATACAGAACAAGTTTGCTAGGTTCCTGTATCTACGACTGTACGGTGTATATCCTTTCTATCCCCTGTCTTACCCGACGTTGTTCGTGCTCGGTATGGTAGGGTATACACAGCTGCGGGTCAGGAGGGATCTGGCACTGGTCTTGTTTGTGGTTCGAATTATGAGAGGTCCTCTGTACAACCCGGATATACTAGCATGGGTCAACCTTCACGTGCCACACAAGTACGTGTGGCGGCAAAGACGACCTTCTCTGCTCGCAGAGCCCCGCGCCCGCACCAACCTCCTGCAGCAGGCGCCGCTGACGCGGGCACTGCGCTACATTAATGTAGTTGCGTCAGAAACTGACGTTTTCTGCTTTGCTCAGAGTGAACTCACAAGGATTGCTATGTATAAAATAAGCTATTGTTCAGTTTCAAATTGAGGTACAATCATTCTTTGAATATTATTTAGTGGTAAGTTTTATTTTGTATGTTTCTATCGCATTGGGGTAAACCTGTAATGGTAGAAATAAGTATGGAAATAAATAAATAAATATTAAATATCTTTTGTCTAAAATAGGTTAGTAAAAGAATGTGCAGCTTGAATATTTTTATTTCCTTTACAAAACTGAATAATAAGGATGATGCCAAATGAGCGTAATTTTTAAGTTTGTTTTCATTCGGATGCGGATCAATCGAAGTCTATTAATATTATGGAAATTATCTAATACGACCGGAAATCTGCGATGAGTCATGAATTGTTCACGGAAAATATTCCACTCGTTTGGCTTCACTCAGGTGGTTTTCCGATTTGCATTTGAACGAGGGTCACATTTCGGCCTGTCATTCGACAGGGGTTGATTTTTGAGAAAAGTTTATCTGAGCTTTTTTGCTCTACTTGGCGCCCCCTATCGATTGGTATATTCAAAAAGGGTGGTTATAAGAGGTTAAAATTTTGACGAAAAATTTTTTCCATAGTGCCCCGTTTCCTTCAGTCCAACCCAAATGTGTGCCTTACGCTCTGGAGTAAAGGTTGAATTTGTTACTTATGTTCAATTTTGTGGTACTTGAAATATTATGTATTTTAAAACAACATTAAGTATATTTTTTTATATTAAAATCGCTTTGAAATATACCAAATAAATAAGGACATAACGTGATGACTGATGATATTTTATGGTGTTTGTATCCATATACAACCATGTGAGTTGTGACATTGGTGACCCTGACATGGTAGTGATGATTGTATTTTTTTTAATGAAAATAAGGGGGCAAACGAGCAAACGGGTCACCTGATGGAAAGCAACTTCCGTCGCCCATGGACACTCGCAGCATCAGAAGAGCTGCAGGTGCGTTGCCGGCCTTTTAAGAGGGAATAGGGTAATAGGGGAGGGTAGGGAAGGGAAGGGAAGGGAATAGGGGAGGGTAGGGAAAGGAATAGGGTAAGGGATTGGGCCTCCGGTAAACTCACTCACTCGGCGAAACAAAGTGCAAGCGCTGTTTCACGCCGGTTTTCTATGAGAAAGTGGTATTTCTCCGGTCGAGCCGGCCCATTCGTGCCGAAGCATGGCTCTCCCACGTATAAGGAATCCGGAGTTCTCTTAGTATCTTCGGAACCATAGTATACCTTGGTGCAAAATCTTGCGTTTTAGTAGCATATGCTTAGGATGCTTCTCATAAAACCAAAATCACCATATGTTTCCATATAAATTTTAAGGAGTTCCCTCGATTACTCATGGATCCCATCATCAGATCACCACTTTTGTGAAAATGGGACCAAATTGGAGTGAAACTTAATATAACAAAATAAAAATTTTGAAAATCGGTTCACAAACGGCGGAGTAGTGGTCGAACCTACAAAAAAAATTGACGAAAATTTTTTCTAAGTATTTTTTCCATAGTGCCCCGTTTCCTTCAGTCCAACCCAAATGTGTGCCTTACGCTCTGGAGTAAAGGTTGAATTGGTTACTTATGTTCAATTTTGTGGTACTTACTTGAAATATTATGTATTTTGAAACAACATTAAGTACCTATATTTTTTTATATTAAAATCGCTTTGAAATAAATCAAATAAATAAGGACATAACTTGATGACTGATGATATTTTATGGTGTTGTGTGTATATTGTATCCATATACAACCATGTGAGTTGTGACATTGGTGACCCTGACATGGTAGTGATGATGATGATGATGATGAATGTAATTTGCATAGTAGCATATGCTTTCAGTTCTTAAAACAACGCCTAAACCCCCAAACTTGTATCTATAAGAAATCCGGAGTTATCTTAGTATCTTTGGAACCATAGTATACCTTGGTGCAAAATCTTGCGTTTTGGTAGCATATTCTTAGGATGCTTCTCATAAAACCAAAATCACCATATGTTTCCATATAAATTTTGAGGAGTTCCCTCGATTACTCATGGATCCCATCATCAGATCACCACTTTTGTGAAAATGGGACCAAATTGGAGTGAAACCTAATATAACAAAACAAAAATTTTGAAAATCGGTTCACATACGGCGGAGTAGTGGTCGAACATACAAAAATAAAAAAAAATAAAAAAATAATCCACAGCCGAATATATAACCTCCTCGTTTTTTGGAAGTTGGTTAAAAAAAAGACCGGTTGCACTCCGGGAGTGCCGGCAGAAGTGAAAACTTGATTATTAACGTTGTGCATTATTTTTTTTACCCATTTTTTATGAAAATCGATTTTTAAACACTCGATTTTTTTATTTAATCGAAACCCTTACAATCGATTAAATTTTTAACCCATTTTTATGAAAATTAAAAAAACGATTTTTTAAATTAAGTAATCGAAACCCTTACAATTTTATTTAACCCATTTTTTATGAAAATCGATTTTTTTAATTAATCGAAACCCTTACCAATCGATTAAAAAATATCGACAATCGAAAAAAAAACGATTGTTCGATTAATCGATTTCGATGTTACAACACTACCTCCAACCGTCTTACGGTTTTTCGATCAGCACGAGAATCTGACGCGAGTTCCACAGTTTTTACCCATCCCACAAAAGTGCTCAACGCCGCTAAAGAAGTTTTCACTTTTAAAATATTGATAAGCAGCAAAGACCTACCTTTGCAGTTAGTTGATAAGATAGCATAATATTGTACATAATATACTGAATATACTGAAAAAAATCGTTTAGTGAAAAAAAACCCTTCCTTTTATCTGTGTAAAAAATATGTTTGCTCCGCTGTGTCTCGTGTGTACCGACCTGAGTACATAGAGGGCTAGATAAATTTTTAAACTATACAAAAGCCCTTTGAATATGCTAACACGTTTTACACTTTAAACCAACTTTGCGATTTTTGTTTTACTGGGTATTTAGACAACTTGTGTTGGGTAATATCAATTACGAAGTTAGACATCATAACGAATAGCATTCATGGTATTTTTATAAATGCAAAAGTGAGTCTGATTTTCTAAAGATCTGTATATGTGTATGGGCACCTATGTATACAGATGCACCTATAATCTATATATACTATTAGAGAAGTTGATTCATATCACGAACCTACGTATTATGGCTGCGTTTTGTCAAATCCAGTCAACATGACGACTTACATTGAATAACACATATAATATTATTACTAGCTATTTGACCGAGCTTTGCTCGGTAACCGATAAAACACGAATAAAATGACATTTTCTAAAAATGATTCCTAGCTAAATCGATTTATCGCCCCCGAAACCCCCTATATACTAAATTTCATGAAAATCGTTGGAGCCGATTCCGAGATTCCATTATCCAGATAGACATTCCAAATATCTATCTTATATCTTTAAACGAGCAATTCTTATATATATACAAGAATTGGTCGTTTATAGATAAAGGATAGACACAATCCGACCAAAATATGACGTAGGTCTATTAACTGATAACTATGTATAAATTTCTTCGATGTATAAATTTCTTCGACCGGTTTAACCGACAGATGGCTGAAATTTAAACCGCTGAAGCAATTTTCATGGGTGAATAACAGTTCCGGGAAAATTAATATATTAACATAAAATGCAAGTTGACTTAGTACCCTGCTTTTCAGAACATGCTCATTGAATCGCTTAATGTTTCTCTTCACTTTAAAAACCAACCATATTGTGCAAGTTGAAAACATCTTTAAAAGGACGCTTTGATAAATCCACATTTTTAAGTACTATTTCTAGAGACGTAGTCTTCATAATGTTATGTGTTTAGTGCATGAAGTAGTTAACTTTTACTGTTGAAGAAATATAGCACACACAAACAGTAGGTAATACTCTATAATCTATATTATACCTCATTTTATCGTCTACGTATGGTCGGCCCCCTTAAAAAAAACTAAAGCGCTTATTATTAACCCTCGGTTGGTCGCGCTTTTAAAATAACGCCGTTGGTCACCTGGGGTCTTTGAAAGCCCAAAAATTAAATGACATAAAAATGGCATAAATTTATATATTTCTTAACTTTTTTCTGTAAATTATTGTTATTTAATTCAATGTTAATCAGATTTAATCAAAAGATTAATTATATTTTTAATACTTATAACCAAAACTTCCAAATTAAAAATAGAAGTCAAAAAATTTCAAGTGGAAACCGTGAGTTGGGAAAGTTAAAAAAAAATCAACATTATTTTAAAATTGTGATAAAACGTGTAGGTAACTAAAATAACAGTTAAATTTCCTATAGCTTAGATTGAAATTTAAAAAGCTAAGTCCAAATAACATATAAACTATTGAATGTTAAACATTGACAAATTTTCAGCAACAAAACCTTATATATTTTACACATTTTCCTATTCTAATACTTTAAACGTCTTATAAATATACCCATTTCGGTGTGAAAACTGCATGAAAATATCAAATCGAATTTAGTTACGCGGTCTTTAAAGTACAGTCTTTAAAGACCCCAGCGTGAATAAACACATCTGTAACACATAATACATGTACGCGAGCTCAGATTAGTGGCAATTATATCGAAATATAATTTCTTTTAGGAAGCTACCTAAAGAGCGGAGTTGCTACGTTAATTTAAATATAGTTTTTTCTCGATTTCGCAAACTCCGGGCTTTTAAAGACCCCACGCGACCAACCGAGGGTTAAGAAGATTTTCAGTGAGGCTGTAGTATATATATTTGGTTAGCCAATTTTGATTTTGGCTTTCAAATTACTGCGATTTCCTTCAATCAATGAATCCAATTAATCAAAGCCACTAAATGCTATTAAGTTAATAGTTCTATTATGTGATTTGAAGACTAATTGTTGGTAGTCACGGCAGCTAAGTTAATCACTAAATCTTCCCAGTAGTGGCTCTCAGCACGAATATAATGATCTATAGATCTAAAGCCCTCGGTACCGCAGTAAGCACGTTCCAATTGGACGCTATTTAATTCTGTCATTGGTAGATGATAATTTTAAGTGGGTTTTTTAACTTATTTTCCTGTTCTGAGGTTTTTAATTATGTTTTTAAATTAATTAAATAAAAGTTTTTATAAATGTAATAAAAGAAATTGGAGGTATGACTAGCAATTATTGCAAATAATACTAGTCATACCTACGTCCTTATAATAACAAGTTTACAAGTAGATAATATTATTATTGTTTTATCTATATATTATATTAATACGTGAAAGAAAAACTTCGTATCCCTTTTGACGAAAATACGGAAACGTAGGTGAATGAAATTTTGCACAGTTATAGTTTATACTGTGAAGGAGTGCATCGAGCTAATATTTTTTGAAATTATGCTTTTATCATACATTTTTGAACAAATAAAACATTACACACACTACAATACGCACACTCAAGAAGATGACCGATTTTTGAGTGACAAGCCTATACATACGAATTAATATACTCTTTTATTTATGGTTGAAGTCTGTTGACAACAAGTTGACAAATTGAAAATGGATTATAGTTTTCTTATTGATACTATTACGGCCGTTCCCAATATTCAATCTATCTCTGGTTTGACATACAAGCGATCGCAGCTAACATTGAATTGACATAAAATATATGTCTCTAATGTCTAATGTGAGGTATTTCTTATCTCTAGTAGGGCAAAACCAGAGATAGATCAAATATTGGGAATGGCTGTTAGACAATGCTTAAAACACGACCAGATCATGAGATCAGCTGAGGCCCAGAGACAAGAGTTGAAAAAAATATGATGAAGTCAATATTTTTTACAAATTATAGGTAGTACTCCTAATGTCATTGAAACTAAGGTCGAATTTCGACCATTGGGCGATCTCTAGTTTTAATAAGAGCCTGCACAATATTATGATTGTGTCTATCCTACTGCAGGACTTTTTGATAATAGAATTTTATTTATTAAAAATATATAATCTGGGGGCACGGCAATGCCCCCGCCAAGTCGAGCAAAAAAGCGGCACGGCCGTACCATTCTTTTCTCGAACCAATTCAGGCTCTTTTTGACCCCTTATAACTTCATTGTCGATAAACCAACAAGCCTGAATTTTCAGCTGCTAAGCAAGCATTGTATAAACACGGTATATTTAAAATTTAATTCAATTTGAACGAGTAGTTTAAGAGCTGTAACTTGTTAAAGTTTCTTAATTTTGTCACTGACTGACTGACCGATCACCAAAAGTCTAAGACACTTCTAGCTGACATAGAACCTTCAAATTTAGTATATAATTAGTGTTTAATGACTAAATCAAGGGAAAATTCAAATATTTCAAAATTTCTGTCTAGTTTTCTAGATACACTAACTTCGTAAATAACTTTGTAATCCCATATAAATGTATAGGATTACAATGTTACATTTGCGGTTTTTGAATCATTGTACCCGTACCATCATAATATCTCCGGTTTATCGTCGGTAGAGAGATATCTAGTCTTAATTAAGGGAAAACCTAATAAACATTTCATGATTGCTGTCCAGTTTTCTTTTTCTTTCTCTAACTTCGTGAATAACCTTGTAATCCCATATATTACATGTATAAGATGACAAAGTTACATTAATTGCAATTTATGAATCATTGTACCGGTACCATCGATATTTCCGTACGTATTTTCGAAGGAGTAATAGTTGTAGATCTATAAGATATAGGAAGGACAATCAAACAAACACACTTTCGCATTTATAATAATATTAGTATGGATATTGGATAGTCATGAAAAGCAAGTATTTTTAATATCTATATCTATGGACGCTTCACACCACGTCAGTCTGGCCCCGTGCTAAGTACCTGAAGGACTTGTGTTACAGGTACCAGACAACGGAAATATATTTAATACTTTTATACTATACATATATTTAAGATTTTTATTATATCATACACATATTTAATACACATCCAGACCCGGGAACATTGAAAACTTTTTGTTCCGTCGGCGGGATTCGAACCCGCGACCCCCGGCTTGAGCTACCGACGTGCTCACCACTGAGCCACAGAGGTCGTCGAAGTAGTATAGTAATACTGTATACATAATGATTATATTATTATTAATTGGTAGTTTTATTTGTTTCTTATAAAAATCGTTATTGATATTTATAGCTGTAGTAAAAGGTACCAAAAAGGAGAAAAGTAGGACTCTACAAAAATGAGTGTGATCCCATCAAAAACATCCTGTAAAAAAACCAAGTCTCGCAACTCAGTTTTTATACCGTAAAAATTTATGAGATCCATGCAATACCAAGTCGGTTAATTTATTCAGTCCCTACCTAGGGGACCTTCTGTCTCAAGTTATTACGTAAGTTGTTATCATATCAATATTAAAAATCTTTTACGTTTTAAATAAATAGATCGACTTGGACATCGCATGAAAACACAATGTATCTTACAATTTATACATAATTATTATATTATTAGATTATTTAGTTTATTGCGCTCCATGCGATTGATATATTATACTAAACAATCTAATCATGCGATGTCCAAGTCGATCTATTTATTTAAAACGTAAAAGATTTTTAATATTGATATGATTATAACTTACGTAATATAATATTTTAATCGTAATATCATATAATATTTTAATCTTAATGTCTTCTTAATAATTTTTATTAACATCAATACACAATCAGACGCTACAGTTTTTTATTTCGTTCTCCTCTTATTTACATAAGTACGAATGCTCCTTACAGTTATTAATTAATAATATTATTATAATATATCTATGATAACAATTTTATACCTGTAATCATCAATAATTTTTATCATTCAACAATCATCTTTGAAAATGGACACCAGACTACAAGAATTTACGTAAAATATTTTATTTAAATAATTAAATATTCAAAAATTTACATAACGTAAAATTCTTGTAGTTTTGTACAGTACGAATAATCTTAGCTTAAGAGCCTGCTCATATTATGATTTATGATAATCATAACTTACACTAATATGACATTTTTTTTATGAATACTGATGATGTAATAATAGATATTTTAAAATGTAATTTACACACTAAAACAACAATACACTAAAACACTATAAGAGTCTGTAACACACCACACATCAAAACACGCTTTTTTGTTACTGTGCTTGTTCATACATGTAGAAAACATTTTTTTCAATAATAAAGTTTAAAAGCCGTATCACCACTTCCTGATAAGTGACGAATAGACTATCCACCAATTAACTTGACAGATCAAGTATGGAGAATCTGTCAAAACGTTGTGAATAGCCTATTAATTGAAACAGGCCTTAAGAGTCTGACTTATAACAAATTAAGCCTGTTGCCTCTTGTGAAATTGATTCCTATGCAAATCGGGGACCTAAGTAGTTTGGTTGCGTTACGTCAAACCCAGCTGACAGATCACAATTAACATTGAATTGACATATTCGACCAAATAACGTTGGTCTGTCAATTGCATAGGAATCAACTTCCTCGATGGTACATGGGTCGATAGTCGTCTAACATTATACAGAATGTAACAAATTAGGTGATAATACTTTAAGGTGGTGAAGGTATGTGTCCCCTGTATAGATAATACTTTAAGGTGGTGAAGGTATGTGTCCCCTGTATAGACCTAGCACTTTCAATGTAGCAGGCAGCAGCGCTGAAACAGTAACTTTTTAAACTTTTGTATGAGCAAATTCACGACGATTGGGACACACTCTTTACATTACTACATTATTATATTTTCAAGAATTCAATCTGAGCAAAAATACGATATCTAAAAATGTTCTCGATAGAAAAAAAGTTAATATTTTGACACATTGTATAAAAGTCTATCATTGAGAAACCGACCTAGCAGTTTTTTAAAAAGACGAAAGACGGGCGTGAATGTGAAGAGAGAAGGACGATGTTTGATTTTTTGGGTTAGTCGCCCTCTTAAGTATTATTACTTTGTTTTGTTACACCTGTATTTAACTTGCATTTTGGCGAAGCTATAGGTTGACCTAGTGATGTCAACTTCAAGACTTCGAGGAATAAGGGTAAATTCACATTCCCACGTTACTCGTTAACGCAATGCGATGAATTTTAAGATTCCATTGAAATATGAATATTATTTACTACACAAAAAGATGTACCATTAATGGCTTATCAAAATTCAAATACATCGCATCCACGCGTCTATTTTCAATGTGAATTAACTCTGAGGAATATTGCTAGGTATTTTGTTTGACTTCGATTCTTTGGAGCACAGTAAATTGACCTATCAGCGAATTGCATATTTCGAATATCGACCCCCCATTGGTTAGTAGGCAAATAACGGGCCATTTGAGCCTTCTTATTGGTCAGCGAGGATTTACAGTAACTTCACACAAACTGATGCATAACAAACACAACGTGTTTCTCCTGTGTCGTCTTGTTTCATGGAACCGACGTCTTCGCTCTGCAAACAGAAAATCCAATTAAAATCTCCATCCAATTTTAAATCACAATTCTGTGGTAGTCACAAGTACTGTTTACAGCTTAAGACGCTCCCCCTACGGAGATGCCTTATTAACTCATAATTTGAAAGCTACAAAATTATAATAAAAATACAGCAATGATCTTCAGTATAATATGAACGTTCCTTTCATAGTACTGTTACTAATTTCCTATTTTTGTTTTTTATTCTCATGATATCAGCTTCCAAAGTAATACCTACCAATTTATTTATTCATACATTCAGTATTTTCCTAGTATTTACAAATAACGGTTATTTGAAATACACGCCTATAGATCGACAATTTCATTAACTAGGTACATACTGGACGTTTTAAATTTATTAGGTCAATTTTGAATTAAGATAATTAAAAAAAAAGGATTTTGGCGCGATCTCGGCAACGCGGTAAGTAAATGTATGGTCAAGGTCGTTTGCTCAGGGGATGGCCTTAAGGTACCATTCTGATCAATGTGGTAAGCGACCGCGACCGACACAAATTAAAATAAAATGGCACTTTATGTTTCACTAGACGTTCCACGCGGCTTCGCCCGCGTAAATTAGATATAACACAGAAAAAATAGTCCACAAAAAAAGCCTATGATCCTTCACGTGGTCTACTTCTTATCTGATCCAAATAACAGAAAAAATGCTCTAGTAGTTCGTGAGATAAGCCCTTTCAAAAATTTTCCCCCGTTTTTTCCACATTTTCATCTATTTCTTCGCTCTCATTAGTTTTAGCGTAATAAAATATAGCCTATAGCCTTCATCAATAACTGGGCTATCTAACACTGAAAGATTTTTTTAAATAGGACCAGTAGTTCCTGAGATTAGCGCGTTCAAATAATTTCCCCCGTTTTTTTTCACATTTTCCTCTATTTTCTCGCTCCTATTAGCTTTAACATGATAAAATATAACTTATAGCCTTTCTCGATAACTGGGATATCTAGCACTGAAAGAATTTTTTAAATCGGACCAGTAGTTCCTGAGATTAGTGCGTTTAAATAAGCCTTTTCAAATAATTTCCCCCCGTTTTTTCCACATTTTCCTCTATTTCTTCGCTCTTATTAGTCTTAACGTGATAAAATCTAGCCTATAGCCTTCCTCGATAAATGGACTATCTAACAATGAAAGAATTTTTCAAATCGGACCAGTAGTTCCTGAGATTAGCGCGTTCAAACAAACAAACAAAGTAACAAACTCTTCCGCTTTATAATATTAGTATAGATTTTCTACCGACATTAGTCCGATTAGGTTACATGTCCTAACCCAAGTTATATTTTTACCCGTACCATAAAAGTGCACAACTCTAAAGGACCACTTCAATAAACTCATAGATTACTCGTGGACTTTATTAATCTTTGAATCTTTTAAAATAAAATTCTTAGTCAGATTTCATTTAATTACTCTTAGCATTTTGTACAATGTTCTACTATTTTATAGTACCCTTGGGAATCCAAAATTTCTTTTGTATTCATTAGTCGGGGACAAAAGGGAAGAGATTTAGTCCTCATTAGGTTTTTGCTTTTAATCCTTTTTGTGCTTCTTAATACTTGGTATTCATTATTCATAATTATTAATTAGCTATTAAATAAGGGTGATTAGAGTAGATATTACATTCAAGAAATTGTATACCACTGACATCTAAGGGCCGCCCTACACCGGAATGGCAGCGGCGAGGCGAGCACTTTCAGCGTCATATCCGGTGTAGCGCGGCCCTAACGCCACCGACGCGACACTGCGAACTGCGAAACAATTTAAGCCACGCGACAATGCGTTATATTGCATCTCACTCTATTCCTCTTTCGCAGATAATTCGCAGTTCGCAGCGTCGGTGGACTAGAGGCGTGACTATAGGTTTCATTTTCTATCGAGTACCGACATATTATTTGGTCTAGTGACCAACACCCCCGCTGCTTTATAGTGGCGTAAACCAAAACGAAATCTATGGCCTAGGTCATAAAGAGGAATTTCATTTAAATTTTTGTCGTTTACGTTTACTTATGAAATCGAAAAGTTCCTCCTTTTGCGACAATCGAAATAAAAGTAATATAGGAGTAGGATAAGCGTAATTTAGATGATTTAAATGTGCTTTTTCATCACGATAAAACGTTTTATTATACCCATCTCTCACATTCGGGTGGAAATGTATGAGATAACGTGTGACGGCGTTATGACCGATCTCATACATATTAGCAAATTATGATAATACCTCTAAACATAACAATATCGTTTCCTGGAGAGCTGCCAAGTTGCATTCATACAGGGTAGGTTCCGAAATGTTACCCAGTGTACTCGAAATGTTCATGACGTAGAATCGACGTCATACTGTTAATGAGCGTTTTTGTTATTCCATTTGCCACCAGGTGCCGCTATGTAGCCTTACGGTTAATCGTGTCAAACTGCTGTCACATGTAACAATACAGCTGACATGTGTCACGATAATATCTCTATTTGACACGATAGACCCTAAGACTACATAGCGGCATAGTCGCAAATGGAATATTAAAAAACCCTCATTAAGTCTGAAATATACGCTAGTGCATTGACGTATATGACTTTGTTAAGATGTCGTCATATTACGTCACACTTGTCTCACCAGTCGCACGCCAGTACCACAATAGACATAACGACCAGTAGTTCGACTGCAAAGAGACGGACAGGTTTCAATATCTGTCAAATTCGTCGGGTTTCACTAGGATTATGAACGGAATGTGCCTCGCGCTGGCTGATATAATTTATTTTTAAATATTTAAAATAAAGATTTCAAAATTGGATTCTGACAATTTTAATCGCATGTGCCAAAACACAAACAACAATACGACCAAAGAGGAACACGTCCATCGAATATGTCATAGTTTTAAATTCGTAGGTAACAAGTTAACAACCCGTTAGTAACGATTTTCGTCATAATACGTCAAATTTAAAAATTTAAACATCAGTTCTAAGTCGACATACTCTATAATTCTGTCTTCTCTGCCAGTACCTACAATATGGCATGCCTACATGACGTCTTTAACACTGGCAACTGGCCAGTATGCTGGGTTTTGTTTCAGAACCTAAGCACAATTTCATTCTACCGACGTCGACAATTTTATTGGGTTTTGTTCAATTCGGTGCGATAGTAAACTATTTAGGTATTGTTCATTTTTAAACCTGATCAAATGCCAATATTAAACGTTGCCAAGGACCGTTAATATGCTCAGTTTATAGCTGACGCTATTTTTTGCACTTTATTGTACGCAAATATATTGTAAAATCCGATAACATTATTAACAAGTGAATTTTATTACTATAGATGATACTTTGTTTATTTCTCACTTTTTCCGTATATTTGTAATATTTTACTATTATTTACAACCATTTTAAGTATTACTTACTTAAAATGGTTGTAAATAATGGTAAAATAATACAGAAAGAGATGGAAGATTTACATACGTATGAAGTCCGTCCGAGTGCGAGGGCTGCGGCGGCGGCCATCTTTGTATCTTGGCGCGCCACAGAAGATGGCGGAACGTCAGGCGAAACTGACGCGACATGCAGCAGTACAGCACGAAGTTGATCGCGCCGTTCATCAGAGCGAGAGCGTCCATTATCTCCCCGAACAGATTGTAGCAGCGTTTGAAGAAACATCGCCCTAGGAGCCCGCTCATAAGGCCCAGAATCCCCTGCGGGAGTTCCGTCACTAGAAAGAGAAGGAGAACCGCAACGAGCATCTTCGTCGTTCTATTCGTTCTTTTGTCTCCCTTGCACTTCCTCTTTTGCGCTTTATCGTTGATCGGGCAGGCGTTGTATACTCTTATCTTCTTTTGGTGCTCGTTCGCGCTGTATACTTCCTTTATCAGCCAGAGGCTTATGAGAGTGAGAATGCAGCAGGGCAGTAGTTTTATCACCACCGCGTGCACCCAGAAGTTGATCTGGTATAAGTGGCCCTCGTCATCAGAGTCGACGTGGTACAGAACAATGGGACGGTTCTGTTCCCAAACTATCGCTGTGTGGACGTCGAAAACCTGAAACAATATCACAAACGTTAGAGTAATAGCTAACAAACGTTGAAAGGTAAAATCTTTGTCTATTTGCGCTGGAATAATATAAAAGCATTATGCTTGTTGTTTTATCGTTCGGTGAACTCTGTGGCTCAGTAAGTTGGTACTTCGATGCTCAAATCGTAAGTGGCGAGTTCGAATCCCGCCGAGAGGATAAAAGCTTTCAATGGGCCAGACTGACGGGCGCGCGGGCGGTGAATCGTAGTAAATATTAGAATAGGCGGGTCCACACCAAGCGAGCCGCCTCGGCCGCGGCCCGCCTCGCGCGGCATGCGCCGTACGCTCGCTTGGTGTGGACGTTGTTCGGCCGAGGCGGGCGCATTCTCGCGCTCGGGCGAGCGCGCGCGCGCGTCCGAGCCGAGCGGTGTCGGTTTTTTGAAATGCTCAAAGGCGCCTCAGTTGTTTGCCGCGCGCAGTGTGGACGTCACATGTTTTGGTACCATCGTGTCTTTGTGCTCAACTGAGCGGCTCGGGCTGTTCGAGCGAGGCAACCTTGCTGTGTACGCTCGTCCGCCTCGCCCTCGGCGAGCATGCCTCGGCCGCGGCTGCTCGCTTGCCACGCGCAGCGGGCCTCGGCCGCGGCGGCTCGCTTGGTGTGGACCCGCCTAATAACACGTGACGTGGACGCTAAAATAAGAATGACCGGTGCATTCACCACTAAAACAATTTTACGACTAGTTAACACGGTAATAGTACAATCATAATAGAATGTGCGTAACTAATAAAAACTTACTTTTTTTATGAAATAAAGGGGGTAAACGAGCAAACGGGTCACCTGATGGAAAGCAACTTCCGTCGCCCATGGACACTCGCAGCATCAGAAGAGCTGCAGGTGCGTTGCCGGCCTTTTAAGAGGGAATAGGGTAATATAGGAGGGTAGGGAAGGGAACAGGTAGGTGATTGGGCCTCCGGTAAACTCACTCGCTCGGCGAAACACAGCGCAAGCGCTGTTTCACGCCGGTTTTCTGTGAGCCCATGGTATTTCTCCGGTCGAGCCGGCCCATTTGTGCCAAAGCATGGCTTTCCCACGTCACAAAACGTCTTTACTTTATACCGGTCTCCAGTGTGACTACTGACTACAGTTTATTTTTAATCACGGTTTTATTAAAGCATGTCTTCGACAGTTTTAGGAGCGTACTAATCAATAATTATATAACATAAAAATCTCTTTAATATATAATAAAAATCTCTTTAATATATAATAAAAATCTCTTTAAAATATAACCTCTGTGGCTCAGTTGGTGGGCTGTTGGTAACACAAGCCGGGGGTCGCGGGTTCAAATCCCGCCGACGGAACAAAAAGTTTTCAAAGTTCCTGTGTGGATGGATGTGTATTAAATATGTGTATCGTGATAAAATAAAAATCTTAAATATATTATGTATAGTATAATAATAATAATAATATAATATCTATGGACGCTTCACACCACGTCAGTCTGGCCCCGTGCTAAGTACCTAAAGGACTTGTGTTACAGGTACCAGACAACGGAAATATATTTAATACTTTTATACTAAACATATATTTAAGATTTTTATTATATCATACACATATTTAACCTTTTAATCCCCAAGCGGCCGGATCCGGCCGCCACAGATTATACTGCAGCCATTCCGTCTACACCCAAGCGGCCGGATGTGGCCGCGCTCTTTCGTTCGATTGAATTACGTATTTCGTTGACTTAGAGACTACTTTTGTATGAAGAAGTTTGGTTAGTTATGATCTACGATAAATTTGCCACATTCTGAATGCAAAATATTATACAATCTGTGGTCGACGAATATTTGTCAGTCATTTGAAAATCGTGAATTTTTCGTGTGTGTTCTGCCATGTTGTGTTGTTTGTTTGATATTATTGATGGATTTAACGAATGTAAGTAGTAAAATAGTTTAATTTATTAATTATAATTTATAAATAGTTTTAGATAATCATTTGAAAGAAATACTTACATCGTAATAACTTCTAGTTTACACGAGAAAATTTGGTTGTTATTTATGTGATTTGAACGCGATTTGTTTAATATTTTTGTAAATAATTGACGTTAAAAGCGTATATTATCGTGTACAAAACGATTTAGATCCTAGTAATAGTATATAATAGTATCGTTTTAGTAAAATAATCAAGATAAAAATTACCTATTTATAACGGCTTTTTGCCGGCCGCGGCCATTTTGAACTTTATTTGTATTGCACTAAGGACGAAGTTTGCTTGTGTATAATACCAAAACCGGTTTTTATTACTCTTATCTCTTATCTGTTTATTGATAACAAGTTAAGTTGTTTCAAAGAATTGTTTACATAAACAGTTTGTATAGCTCTGTGTTATTGAGATTATAATAATGTATTAATATATTTGTTGCGAAATAGTTAGAAACATAGATTTCAAAGTTTACAGTGATGAGACAAATATCACATCTGACTAAATACTATATTATGATGGCTTGATAGATAGAAAATTTAACATATATTATAATATTTTTCACACAAACATAAAATATGGATTAGATGTAAGGTTATTACATTATATGTACAAAGAGGGTAGGCCGAGCGCCATTTTTTTTTTGCAAACCACGTACCCTACATTTTTGCAAAGATTTTGGCACTTACTGAAGGGTTAATACACATCCAGACCCGGGAACATTGAAAACTTTTTGTTCCGTCGGCGGGATTCGAACCCGCGACCCCCGGCTTGAGCTACCGACGCGCTCACCACTGAGCCACAGAGGTCACAGAGTATAAAAGTATTAAATATATTTCCGTTGTCTGGTACCCATAACACAAGTCCTTCAGGTACTTACCACGGGGCCAGACTGACGTGGTGTGAAGCGTACATATATATTATTATTTAAAAAAAAATTGTCGTCTGTTACTTCTTCAATAAAAAATCTAAAATACCTCATCCAAATAAGATAATTCGTTCCAGCGTGACACACAGATAGTGTAAACACATTAAATATACGGATGGATATAATATACATATAGAATACTATCTATACGTGGGAGAGCCATGCTTCGGCATGAATGGGCCGGCTCGACCGGAGAAATACCACGTTCTCACAGAAAATCGGCGTGAAACAGCTCTTGCGCTGTGTTCCGCCGAGTGAGTGAGTTCACCGGAGGCCCAATCCCCTACCCTACCCTCCCCTATTCCCTTCCCTTCCCATCCCTACCCTCCTCTATTACCCTATTCCCCCTTAAAAGGCCGGCAACGCACCTGCAGCTCTTTTGATGCTGCGAGTGTCCATGGGCGTGGTTTGCCTGGTGGTGCTTTTCATCAGGTGATCCGTTTGTTCGTTTGCCCCTTTTTTTCATAAAAAAAAGAATATACGGTTGGACGAACAAACATACTATCAATTTGCAATATACGTGTAGTGTATAGTGTTTTGTTCGTAGCCTTCGTAGCTCGTAGCGCCTCTACGAGCTACGCGCTACGAAGCGCTACGCGGGATTATTTAGATTACTCGAAACATGGCCGAGGCGCTTACTATTCATAGCTTTGTAGCTATTATATCCATACATATTGCTATCTAATATCTATATCCAAGTTACTATCCATACTAATATTATAATGCGAAAGTGTGTCTGTCTGTCTGTTACCTCTTCACGCCCAAACCGATGAGCAAATTTTGAGGGATATAGAGATACTTTGAGTCCCGAGAAAGGACGTAGAAAAATGTACTACAAATGAATTTCTGCGCAACAAAATTGCAGCCGTTATCTTGACGACCTCTGTAGCTCAGTTGATTGGGCTGTTGGTAGCTCAAGCCGGGGGTCGCGGGTTCGAATCTCGCCGACGGAACAAAAAGTTTTCAAAGTTCCTGGGTCATGGATGTGTGTTAAATATGTGTATCATATAATGAAAATCTTTAATATAAGTATAGTATAAAAGTGTTAAACATATTTCCGTTGTCTGGTACCCGTAACGCAAGTCTTTCAGGTACTTAGCACGGGGCCAGACTGACGTGGTGTGAAGAGTCCATAGATGTTATTATTATTTGTATTAAATAAAAAAATTGACGCCCCCAGCTCCGCCAAACTCTGCGGGAACCGGTAACATTTTTCCGGGGTAAAAAGTATACTAGGTCGTTCCCCGGGACTCAAAGTATTTCCATATCAAACAGCAAGATCGGTTCAGAGGCTTGGGCGTGAAGAGGTAACAGACAGACACGCTTTTGCATTTATAATATTAGTATGGATGTTATAGTGTGTCTGTCTTAATGTTACCTCTACGTCCTCACCCCTAAACCGTTTAGGTAAGACTTGGTATAGAAATATTGAAGTGCCGGAAAAGTGTATTGCATAATAGCCGCTATATTTTGTACCTGGATATTTCAGTGAGGAATAGCCGAAATTCCTAACATAGTATTTCAGTTATTTTACTCTTACCTCAAAATAGACCAAAACTTAAATGCTTAGGATTTACATAGAGCCAACAACAATAATTAATATACCCAAGTTGCAGTAAACAATCTGTATTTTTCATGCTCACAGCATAATTTACGTGGGAGGACTTCCCTTCCCATCCCTACCCTCCCCTATTACCCTATTCGCTCTTAAAAGGCCGGCAACGCACCTGCAGCTCTTCTGATGCTGCGAGTGTCCATGGGCGACGGATGTTGCTTTCCATCAGGTGACCCGTTTGCTCGTTTGCCCCCTTATTTCATAAAAATATTTGGACGTGGGAGAGCCATGCTTCGGTACGAATGGACCGGCTCGACCGGAGAAATAACACGTTCTCACAGAAAACCGGCGTGAAACAGCGCTTGCGCTGTGTTTTAAAATTATATAAACGAATTTCCACATTAAAATGTACAACTCTAAATTATACGCCAGGCCTTCAAACTTCTGTGAAAAGTGAAAACATCCTCATACAGACATAATTAATGAGAAATCATTACTTTTTTAACCGAGGAGGAGGTTATATCTTCGTCTGTATAACATTGTCTGGCCAATTTCAAATTATATTATGTTAAATTTCGAGTGCTAAGGTCACCCAAAGAGGTACTTATAATTTTTATTATGGTCAAAAGTTGATTCTTTAGTAATAATCATCATTATCGAGAAACTGATGATAATGATGAGAAGATGATCCGGTAAACATCGTATCATTTCCCTCCTAAAACTAAATGATAAACCTTCGCTAGACTTCCATAAACATTTAAAGACTAAAATTAGCCAAATCGGTTCAGCCATTCTTCGAGTATTAGCAAGACTAGCAAAACGTGAAATTCATTTTTTTAATATAGAAGATGGATTAATTTATTTTCTACACAGTGTAATAAAACAAAATAATAATACTTTAGGGTATGTCCATGTGTCCCTTTAAATATGTAAAGGTGTACCCAAGCGTTTAATAAATAATCGGCCATGTGCGAGTCGGACTCGCGCACGAAGGGTTCCGTACCGTTAAAGAGCAAAATAGGCCAAAAATTGTGTTGTTTTTTGTTTGGGAGGGGGTTAAATTTTTATTTCATTCTAATTATTAAAGTGTTTTTAATTATTAAAGTACAGATATAATAATTAAGGCATTTTTGAAAATTTCAAGTACCTACCTGTTTCCATTATTGATAACGAGCAAAAAAACAAAAAAAAAAACACGTTTGTTGTATGGGAGCCCCCCTTAAATATTAATTTTATTTTGTTTTTAGTATTTGTTATTATAGCGGCAAGCGATATACATAATCTGTGAAAACTTCCGTAGTCTAGCTTTAGCGGTTCTTGAGATACAGCCTGGAGACGCACAGACGGACGGACGGACGGACAGATGGACAGACAACGAAGTCTTAGTAACAGGGTCCCGTTTTTACCCTTTGGGTACGGAACCCTAAAAAAAAAAGTTGCTCTTATAGCGTTCCTACGTTCACGGTACATACGTAACCTAAAGTGTTTATCACTTTATTTTGTTTCACCCTGTTTAATATTAATAAGAATTGACTCACCAAGTACGTAGGTATACAGAGTACGGGCGGTATGAAGAAACTGCTCAGTATAGCGGTACTGCATCGCCTCTCTGTACACAACACGTGACTCCTGTCCGAATATCTGTAAGAATATACAATGGGGTTTTAAACTTTATTCATAGGGAAATGATAGACGTCATTTTAGTTGGGCTATATCATACAGTTAATATACCTAGCGGAATAGAGCAACAATCTCGAGCTGTCAAACGAAACCGAAATTGGTTTCATCTGTGTGTAAAAATATGTGTACGTATACACTTACACAATCATGATTGAACATGAATTCTATGAGATTAAATTGTCAACGTGCGGTACGTGCCGACTGGACGTCAAAAAAAGAGTGCTGCTGTCATGTATCACACATCTCTTTTTACCACGCAGTGTTACTGATAGTGACATTCTGCTAGGTGTATTAACATTATGGGCTATATCCACCAATCGAGGAGATCACAACTATGTACTTGAACACACATATGTACAAAATATGCAGTTCAGCATATTATTATTTAGAGTAGGTTATGTAGAGTAGGAATGAGATGATCGCGATCTAGTTCACAATATGTTCAATGCTGAACATAGCCCGATAAAATGATTTAGGTATGCTATGCTGCTATTATTATAAATGCTATTATTATTTTACTTAGGAAGTATAAAGTTGACGTTGGCGTTTGATAAAGCTTAATACTTTACAATAAGCTATTACAATAAGAAGCCTCAAAAATAAATTCTTTCATACTACTTCTTTTCCACTTTCCTTACAAATTTTCAATCAGATTCTCGAGGGGGATTAAATTTTTATTTATTTCATAAAGTTCATAACGCCGTTAAAAAAATTTTCACTTTAAAATAACAAAATAAAAATATCTGCTTCGATTTTAATACAGATTTATTTAAATTAATGCAGTAAACTCTCAAGCCAACAGTCATAATAATAAACTCTAAAGAGTAGAATTTTCAAGGTTCATAAAACACAATGTTTCACCGAGATCATAAAGTATTTTATTAAAACGTGTTACGTATAAAAACATAAAAATTAAAGGCCGGAAAACCACATTATGTTAATGTATGATACACCGAAATATAGCGACAAAAGCGCGACTTTATACAAACACTAAAATACGTTATGAGTTTGATGTTGTAAAATACTATTTTTGTATTTACTAGATGCAATTTTGTTTATATCAACGTCAAAATAAAAGATGAAAACTTTTAGCTTTGCTTTAATAATATCTTAGAGTTATAATATCCTTAATTTCTTCCATCACTGCTAATTAATTTTTCTCTTATGCGTATTGTCACCCTCGCAAACTAATATGTATTCTGTGCCCGCGCTTGGATTTGGTCCGCATGCGGGTGACAACATGCTCCACGCACCAATGACCACGCACGTGTTTCCCGCATGGCAGGTAAAACCTTTAGAAATGATAGGATGCGTGCAACTTTCATGCGGACCATCCGCGCTCGGGCAATGACACGCATGACAGGAAAAGCGCTCTACGCTTGTATACAGAGTGCATTTAAACCTTCCGGCCAAATTTCGATATATTGATCCTTGTTAAAAATAAAAATACACGTATTTTACTAAAACATGTTGAGAAATAGCTTCCGAAAGTTTTCCTTAAAGGCACCAGAATTAATGGACACTACGCTTCGCCGGCGCGTGCCGCGGCTGGGCCTCCCGCGCCCCGACCCGCGTTACCCCCGCTCTACTCACCGCCGTGAAGTGACCGTTCTGCAATGATTTTAAGTGGGATAAAATATGTTATTGTGAAAAAAAATAACACCCTATTTTTTGGTTAAATGGACTCTCCTAATGATACCTAAGCCCTAAAAAAATTTGGCAGGAAGGTTAAATTGCACTTGTAAATACTCACTTGATAGCGATATATCTCCAGATTGCAAGGGACAGGGTCAGACAGATGGATGCTGTGTGGAAGACCTGGGCGAAGTGCATGTGGAACAGCAGGTACGCCGCCCAGCGGTACGGCATCTCGCGTTGGCCGGGGAGGATCTAGAACAAAGTTAGTCATACGGGTGACACATACGGATTGGTTTGCGGTGGATACTATGAGGAATTAATTTCTTATTCATACATATACTTTTTTTACATTTAAAATATTTATAAGACAGCAACTGTCTTTATTCTGTTTAAACCACGTTCAAACATCCATCCGTCCGTCATAAACCAAAATGCTACTAAGGCGCAGCGCAGACGACAGACTATACGTGATGCACTTTTTAGTCCGTGGAAATAGAACATAAATGCAATTATATGCAGTAACGCACACGTCTGCGCTGCGCGTCGTGTGCGTTACTGCATATTATAATTGCATAGGTTCTATTTCCATGGACTAAAAAGTGCGTCACGTATAGTCTGTCGTCTGCGCTGCGCCTAATACGGACTGAACTTCCGTATTTTTCGTGCGTTTATGGTAAAATTAGACTCTTATGACACCTATTCGTTCGTTGATTTTCCAAATACACTGTTTAACGTAGCGTGATGTAACTACCCCGGATTTATAAGAGGCCGTATAGGCCGCGGCATAGGGCGGCGAAAATAATATAATATCTATGGACGCTTCACACCACGTCAGTCTGGCCCCGTGGTAAGTACCTGAAGGGCTTGTGTTACAGGTACCAGACAACGGAAATATATTTAATACTTTTATACTATACATATATTTAAGATTTTTATTATATGATACACATATTTAATACACATCCATGACCCAGGAACTTTGAAAACTTTTTGTTCCGTCGGCGGGATTCGAACCCGCGACCCCGGCTTGAGCTACCAACGCGCTCACCACTGAGCCACAGAAGTCAAAATAAACTAGCCTACACTCATAAAAATATAAATTCGGCACTGATTACTAAAGAAACGTCTAAACTTTTTAATTTTAAGTAGTTTTAACTGCTCACAGTTATCGCGGCCATAACTGTTCTCGTCGTGTCAGAAACAGTTAGACTAATAAAATTAGTTTTTAATGGAATGTTAAAATGACTTTTTAATTAAGACTTTAATTACTAATTAGATGTTATCCAAAATATGATTTCTGTGCGCAAAATAAATACCGCGAAAACTGTTAAGGCGACGCCTTGATAATTTGGCTGTAGCGATATCGATTTTTCTCAGGAATGACTAAAGCCATTAAGAAATTATAGTTCATTGTCGTGTTATGCTATAGATAATTTTAATTATCTATAGCATAACACGATTGGTCAACTTTTATAGCACAGAATAATGAATCAAAAAGACCTCTGTAAATAAAAACCGGCCAAGTGCGATTTGGACTCGCCCATGAAGGGTTCCGCAGCAGCAATAAGGTTTGTTTCTAAGAAATTAAAAGGTTTCTGATTTATTTCTATATTTCAGTTGATTTAATGAAAGTTAAATTATGGTGTACCATTTATCATCTATAAAAAAAAAAAAAACTACTTGCTAGATCTCGTTCAAACCAATTTTCGTTGGTAGTTTTTATAGTAATGTACATCATATATTTTTTTTTAATTATCGTGCCCCTACTTTAGAAGTTAGAGGAGGGGGGCGCACTTTTTACCACTTTGGAAGAGTCTCTCTCGCAAACTATTCAGGTTAGAAAAAAATGATATTAGAAACCTCAATATAATTTTTGAAGACCTATCCATAGATACTCCACACGCATAGGTTTGGTTGAAAAATTTTTTTTGTTTCAGTTGTACCTATGGGGTCCCCTAAAATTTTTAATATTTTTTCCATTTTTGTATCAAAATCTTAATGCGGTTTACAGACTACATCTACTTACCAAGTTTCAACAGTATAGCTCTTATAGTTTCGGAGAAAAGTTTCTGTGACATACGGATGGACAGACAGACAGACAGACAGACATGACGAATTTATGAAGGTTCCGTTTTTTGCCATTTGGCAACGGAACCCTAAAAAAGGGATTCCTATTTTGCCAACAGAGGAGAGTGATTTAAGCTTCCAAAAGTACATAAATTGGTTCAAGCCTACACTTTAATTTGCCCATTGCTTAAATGTATTTATTGTTTTTAAATTATGAGACAAACCATGTTGTCGCTACGCCCTTTCCATTTTTGTTGTTCCATTGCTTGTTTTCTATGAGAGGCCGAGCCGGCCTCTTATAGAAAACAAGCAATCTAAAACATATTAAACACGGTTTTTTACTTTAACGCGGCGTCACTTTAATACGGCATATTATGCGGCACATTTATGTGCGGCAGCTCCGTGCGTTTTAGCTACTTGTTTTTCCCTTTGAGGACGTTAACTGTCGTTAACGTTCTCAAAGGGAGAAATGACTAAAACTTACAGAGCTCTGGTGGACTAGCTTTAATTAGGTTATTAGAATCAGCTGATGATGATCACAGTTATTGCAGAATGTTTCGCTATCATGTCCGGTGATAAGATACGAGACCACTCAAACATTATGGACGAATAATCGATATCACTGTGATTTAGTCTACGAATAAAATAAATAATTATTATCGCAGTAACATTAAATATATTTTTTTGTTTTTATTAAATCTAAATATTATTATGTAAAAATATTATGTCATATTACATTTGAAAATGCGGTCTACACCTACGGTTACGGTGCTAATTATACTCTCGTTATAAAGAGTCTGAGGTTCTGAGGTTTTTGACGTGACAACGTCTAAGGGCCAACCCCACGTACCACAACCACACCACATCGCAACGACAAAATGGCGTCGAGCAGTGGTTACGTGTGAATGGTGTCGCTGCAGCTTTTTGTAGTTGCGTTGTGGTACCGACAAAATGCCGACGTGGTTGCGTTGTCGCCAGTGGTTGAGGTGGCGCGATGTGGTTACGTACGAAAGTCAATGAAACGGAAGGGGGAAGAGCGCAGGCGGTGTGCGCGCACTGTCATTGCATCGACGCAACGTTGTGATTGAGATGTGGTCGGCCGTGGTTGCGATGTGGTCGGTATCACACAATTAGTGGTCGACTACGACTGCAAAATGTGTTACGTGTGAATAGTCCAATTTATTTACAATACCAAATATACGCCCGACTACGTGGTATGGTATGGTGGTTGGTGGTCTTGTGGTTGTGGTACGTGTCGGTTGGCCCTTATAATTCGATGGAGCTGGCTGCACGCACGAAAAAACATGACTCATGCGGCGTTACCTCGCTCTGAGGTGATCCAGTATCTATCAAACAAATAAAATTAACATTTTCCTTTGAAAAATGAAACCATTCCATCAGTATTTTCTTATGAAGTTGTCACGTTAGAACTATCGTCAGGTAGATCGTCAATAAACCGACTTCACGGACAAACGTTTTTTTTACTGGAATTTGTTTATTCACTAGCAGATTAGCTAAGCTGCCCTGATACCAGAAAAGACCGCTACGTGAAAAATACGTTATTTTTATTTTTTTATGTGTAAACTAAGCAGATTGTCAGCTTTCTGGTTCTATTTGACTTATATTTTTAAGTTTATTAGTTTCTGAGATAAGTTGCCGCTATAAGACCCCTTTTTTCAGTTTTTAGAGATGGCCATAAGATAAAAAGCCGCTAAACTAAATTGTTAAGCTATAAACATGTTATAATATCTTAACTGATGTTTATGTTAGTAAGAATTGAAAACATGGTTGGGGAACTACTACAGAAGAATGCCGTGAAATGGTCATGATAAGTATAAAAACCGTTATTTAACTATAACGACCTTAATACGTAGCAAATTTTTGCCCAGAACCATTTCCATTATAAGCAATAAAACGGCTAAATTATCGTCATACACTAGAACCACGTTATGATATCTAAACTGTTTTTAAGCGTAGTAGAATATTAATAAATCAAAATAAAAAACTATACTACAAAACTATGACCGTCATTTAACTTAGGATATTATTTAAATATTTGCATGATGGCATTTTATAAACGCGGTTTAATTAAAAAACTAAACAAAAAGACCGCTATTTAAGTTGATTTAGAGGAGAGCGGGGGGGAAAGCGAAGAAATACAGGACAATAGAGGAAAGCATAAGAAAATCATACTATTTGACCGAGATAATATAACACGACACATAGAATACTTTCATCCAACAGTTTCACACTACAGGAGGGAGCATGCTCCATTGAGAAGATACCTGCCAAGTGATATAAACGTAAAAATGATGCACGAAAATTTTTTAGAGAAAAATCCTAATCAACAGATGTCTTACTATTTATATAGAAAACATTTAAGGTCTTTAAACATATCGTTTGCTAGACTTGGCAATGAAGAGTGTGAGATCTGCGAAGCTCACCGTATTCATTCTGACAGCGAATGTCATGACAAAGATAATTTACCTACTGATTGCCAAGTCTGCAATGATTATTTAAACCACAAAATGCGAGCAAAAAAAAAGCTAGGATGTTATACAGTAAACATAAGAACAGCAAAAATGAATCGCACTTATATTTCAGTACAGATCTTGAGAATATAATTATGTTGCCGAGACTAGACACTTTTAAAGAAGTCATATTTTGTCAGCGCTTAGTAGCTTACAACCAAACATTTGCACCACTAGGGAAATCCAATGATGAGAAACCCTTAGCGGTTGTATGGCACGAAGCTATAGCTGGAAGGAAGCAGAATGATATCATCAGTGCGTTTAAAGCTTTTTTCAATAAATATCGTGATACCAAATATTTTGATTTGTGGCTTGACAATTATTCGGCACAAAATAAAAATTGGCTCCTCTATTTCTTTTTGGTTCATCTCATTAACTCGGATGAAATAAGCGCTAACAAAATAATATTGAATTATTTCGAAAAAGGGCATACGTATATGAGCTGTGATCATTTTCATCACCAAGTAGAACTCTCCATGAAGAAGTCAGGCAAACTCTATGACTTTCAAGATTTTGTTGATTGTGTCGAAAAAGCAAATTCTGGAAAGGTAGCTGTGAAAGAGATGCAATTAGGAGATTTTATCGATATATCTGACTATACTTCTAATCGAAGAATTCAAACTTCAACACCAAGAGTGTACATGAAAAATATCGTTCAAGTTAGTTTTGAACGAAAAAGCTACAATATGTTTTACAAATCGGATTTTGACGGCGATTATACTGAAGTTTGTTTGGATAAAAAAATGGATCTGTTCCCGAGGTGCTGACTCCTAGAGAAAGTGCGAGAGGAATATCAGAAACAAGAAAATTGAATATTTTAACCAAGTTAACCAAACTTATGCCTTCTCATAAACTTACATTCTGGAAAAGAATACCAACTAATAATATAAATAACGAAGAGACTGATTAATGATTAGGTTTTAATATATCTACTTTTTGATCTCTCATAGAAGTAATGTTTTTGATCTCTTTACAATTAAGTTTTTGATAAATATTTGATAATTATATTTTATTTTAGATGTGTAATATTTTTTAAGTTACTTTTTTATAATTTTCATATGTTTAGTTATGGTACTGTACTAGAAATTATTAGGACTGAAGTCAGTAAGAATTCTATTGATTGTTATGATGTTTACGTAACGTCGTTTACAATTTATTACCAAATAATAAATTAAGCATTTAAGTTTCTTTCACAAATAAACAATTTGTTTTGATATTATGGTTTTATTTCTGCTCAAATTTAATTTTTTTTGCTGTTGCATTTTTGATCTAATGGTCTTTTCAGCTAATGACTAGAATTATTTGAAGTGGAATACTTAGTTAAAATACAGTTATTAAGTGGGTAGTGCATTTAACTGCTTTCTTTTTTAGTATTATACTGATAACTTTTAAACCAATTTTGATTAAACTAATCAAAAATGCCGTTGACGTCACATAATGGCGTTTTTAGATTGATGAATCTGTTTCTTCTCAGTTACGTAATAATCTATAAAGCAGTTAGGCGACATAGCGGCATTTTTTCGTATGATTCATGTAAAAAATAGATATATCAAAATTTAAAGACAAAAATCATACGCTAAATGGCAGTTACCATCGAGGTAACTGCGTTTTAACCTAGCAGCGTGAATGAAAAAGTTATTTATGGGCTAAGCTAAACCAGAAATATGTATTTTAAATTACCTTACAAACATATTAAATAGAAAAGGAGAACATGAAAATATTCTACGTAACGTCACTTATTTTAATCAATAATTAAATCTTAACTAATCATAATACTTTTCAAGAAATCTGTTTTCCCGCTATTTTTGTCAATTACCAAAAGTTGCGTTTTGCACGTAGCGGTCTTTTCTGGTATCAGGGCAGTAAGATAAACATCAACCAATCAACAACCTGGTTAAGGCGACGCTTTGATACTTTGACTGTAGCGATATCGATTTTTCTCAGCAATGACTAAAGCTAAGAAATTAAAAGTTCATTGTCAGTATAATACCCATAGCACAACTTTTATAATACAAAATGATCAATCAAAAAGACCTCTATAAAAAAGGGGATTCCTATTTTGCCAACAGAGGAGAGTGATGTAAGCTTCCAAAATTTGAACATAGATTGGTTCAAGCATACACTTTAATTTGCTCATAGCTTATATGAAATGTATTTATGGTTTTTAAATTACGGGACAAAAACCATTTTGTCGCTTACGCCCCTTCCATATTTTGCTGTTCCTTTGCTTGTTTTCTATGAGAAGCCGGGCCGGCCTCTCATAGAAAACAAGCAATCTAAAACATATCCAACACGCTTTTTTACTTTAACGCAGCGTCACTTTAAAATCTCAGTAAGTCAAGATAATTTACAAGTCAAAAATGCCTTGGTCTTTGACGTGGGATCAAAACACTTTATTGCTTTCCTTTCAAATTCAAAAGCCTACTTATAATTCTGAATGGATGTTTCACGTCAACGAAACCTAAAAATTCGGTAGCCGAAATATCCTGTCATCATATTTCGAATATCTTTTGTAACTGGGCCACGTAATATTTAAGGGTTGATTCTGAAATTGTCCAGATTTACATAATTCCATGAAGTATTTTGTACATTCGAGACGTTAAGACCAGAATATTAAGTCAGCGAAGTCTATTTTCGGTACCTCTTGAAATTCCTTGATGAATTTACAGCGCTTAGAGTAAACACAATTTGAAGCTAAGCTGTTTTCGAGGTAAATTCTGAAACATATTTTTTAATATTTTTAGAGATTTCGAGACTCTCTGGTTGTCTGATGAAAGATATTAATGCAGTATCTTTACTCTTTAGTTTTCATAAGTGGAAATTCGTTATAGGCATTTAAAATTCTTATTTAAATAGTTAATGTTATTGCTTGTATCTGTGAGTTTTCCAAATAAAATTAAATAGACTAGGATTGGAACGGCATTGGCGCAACATTGATAATTTATACTTGACATAATATATATAAACCAGGTTCCTTTTAAATCATTTTTATTGTAAAATACCTTAAAATACATAAAAAAATCTTCTGAACAGGTAACGGTAGCTATTTAATTTACTGATATTATGCTAAAATATATAATTTAAAAAAAAATCCTGAGGCGTGATGCACTTAAAGTACATTAAGATGTGAACTATAAACCTTTGTACGCTCTGGATTTATCTATAGGCAGTATAGGCCATGCCGCTATGGCCTTTGGGCAGCAGCGTCCTAGGATTGCGGCAGAGTTCGTACATAGGGGCAGCAAAATTAAAGTGCCATATACACTATACAGTGTACTCGTAAAAGAGCCATAGACGACTCAAACTATAAAAAAAGTATTTAACTTACCATATACTTGTAAACAGCAAACGGCACGTACTCCATCATGACGAAGATGTCGGCCACCGCCAGCCACTTCAGCAGCCTGTTGATGGGCGCCGCGGCGAGGTCGCGCCGGGTGAGTACTGCCACATTCAGGGCGTTCGCAAGACTTCCGAAGAGACAGATCTGAAATATTCAAAGTTTAATATCTCGATCGTGGGTATCGCAGACACAATATATTTTCAAATGCGGCAGCCGCGATAATACGCCAAAACGGCGTATCCCAATGGTTGCAAATGTTTTGATATATAATTTAAATTACGTGTCACGTTACGTTTGTCCGCAAAAGGCTGCAAAATTGGTTCTTAAATAGTCGCTGTTAAGCATTTTTGCCCACCCAGAAAAAAATAATTTGTTGAGTTATGAATGCAGTCTTGTTCTTAATGATCTAAAGCACATGGCTGCATTCATAACTCAATCCGTAATTTTGTTGTGGGATGCTATAGAAATGCTCAACAGCGTTCAAATATTAAAAGCTTTTATCTTTAAATATTCATAATAATTAGTGTTTCTTTTCCCTTTAAATATGGAATCTCGGAATCGGCTCCAACGATTTTCATGAAATTTAGTATATAGAGGGTTTCGGGGGCGATAAATCGATCTAGCTAGGAATCATTTCTATAAAATGTCATTTTCATCGGATACCGAGCAAAGCTCGGTCAAACAGCTAGTGATAACATGATATAATTTTGTTTGTGTAGGTTTGTGTATTGTCTTCAACACACATCTTAATATATATATTTCTTGTGTGCGTGTGTATGTGACTGAACTCCTCCTAAACGACTGGACCAATTTTGATGAAATTTTTTGTGTGTGTTCGTGGAGATTCGAGAATGGTTTAGATTTACAGTTTGGTCTACTGGAAAATGTTTTTTCAATTAATTTCTTATTTATAAGGAGTTGTTGATTTTGGAATGTTTTACATTAGATCCGGCGGACGGCGCTATCATCGCATTCAATATTATTCTATTTCAATTTTAGTTCGTGCTGACAGATGGTGCTACGATTAATTTGAAAAAAATTTTGTTATTCAATTCATGTGCTGATTAAAATATTAAATAAATAACACATAGGCTACAATTTTAACCGACTTTCAAAATGGGGGAGGTGTTATGTTCGTTTTCTTATATTCAACGATTACTCCGCCGTTTGTTAACCGATTTTCAAAATTTTTCTTTTGGTATATAGGGTATCATCCCAATTTGGTATTATATTCAGAAAAGTGGTGATCTGATGAAGGATCCATAAGTAATCGAGGGAACTCCTCAAAACTTATAGGGAAACATATGGTGACTTCGGTTTCGTGAGAAGTATTCTAAGCATATGCTACCAACAAGTAAGATTTTGCACCGAGATATACCTGGTATACCGTGGTTCGGAAGGTGCTGAGAGAATTCCTGATTCTTTATAGATACAAGTTTGGGAGTTTCGGCGTTGTTTTAAGAACAGAAAGCATATGCTACTATGCAAATTACATTCTTCATCATCATCATCATCATCATCACTACCATATTATACCATTTCATAGTCTTTTAGATCGAGACTCGAGTTTGTCAAGCGATAATTAAAAAAAATCTATATCTACCTAATATTATAAACCTGAAGAGTATGTTTGCTTGAACGCGTCAATCTCAGAAACTACAGGTCCGATTTAAAAACTTATCTCAGTGTTAGATAGATCATTTATCGAGTAGACTCATCATTTATCGAGAAGGTTATATTATATTATTACTCTAAGACTAATACGACAGAAGAAACTCAGGAAAATGTGGGAAAAACGGGGGAAATATTTTTTATGGGAAAATGTACCTACGGATTCTGTAAAATTTCTAATTTACGCGGGCGAAGCCGCGCGGGACATCTAGTTATCCTATGAAAAACGAGTGAAGGTTGCGTATTATCTCTTGTATATTTTATAAGTAAGCCGGTATAAACTCATAAATAAAGATAATTAAGCTCAATATTATGGACGAATGGATGTGAAGTAAGGGCATCATCGTGTATAATAATAATATTGTTTATACTTAATACAATTGGTATTATATCATTGTGTTTAATTATAATAATAGTAAATGTATTTCTAGTTTACTAAGTCTTTCACTGTAAACAGTTTTTGTGTACAGAAATTATTAAGTAAATAAAATAATTAATACAGTAATTATCACGGACGTAAAAAAAAATATTGAAAATGCCGTACAAAAAGTATCCTCATAACAGTGTAAAAACAGTAGTTTTTAACAGTAGATAGACAGTATACACAGTATCTATATATTAGGGTGGAGCGAAAAATGTTTTTTGTTTTTATATTTGTTTCGGCATACCTATAAAAAGGTGTTGTTACTGTTCACAAATACACGTACAAATTTTTATTTAGATCATAATAAATTTAAAAGTGCCCCCAACGTCATGAACTTTAGAGAAATTCGAAAAACTTTGTCAAAAACCATCAACTTCAAATATTGCAAAATTAACGCTGAATTATATTCTGAGTATTCCATTACGTTCGTAACTGTTTAAGGTTGAATATTGCTCAGATAGATGAGGAGATTGAGGCAGGAGAGGTGATTTCATTGCACTTTTCAATTGTTGTCTGAACGCCATAAAGTGCGCGCTATTATTGTAACTCTGCTTGTGAGAAACAGTGATTTTAAGCACTGCTCACAAGAAAGTAAACTCCTGTAAGTAATATTTTTAAGTTCCTGTTCACTTATTGTTGATAAAATACTATTTTCGATATAATTTATACCTAGTATTTCTCTTTATTACAGTCACAATATGTCGTCAAATCACGAAAAGAGACATGTTATCCCGTTGTTGGTTTATCGGAGAAGTTACCAATTTTTCAACTAACGACTCGTATTTCTGTTATAAAAATTACATAATTATTAATTGATATGAATCAAAGCTGGACAAAACAACAAAAGAGCCGACAGTTCATGATGTATCCCAAAGACTGGCTACGGAAATTTTTCATATCTGGCGAAAAGCGTCGCTTCCCAAAAAAGAAGTATATTATTTACTTGATTAAAGAACTGCAAGAAAAATGATGATAGGCCGTGTAGATTTAAATGTGACAAAAAATATGAAGAAAATAAAAATACAAGACTAAGAATGACTTCGTAACAAAGAGATAATGGATCCTAACTAGACGTCTTGTTCTCGTTCTTTGCATGATTCTTTGCACTTAACAACCGAAAGAACGAGTTCCAGCGATTGTAGCTTCTTCTTGTAGCTTCTACAAGCTAATCAATCGCCAAAATAAGTAGCTGCTCAGCTACCTTGAAAAAAAAATTCAATTTTCCATCATTAGCTCTCGTATGCGAACGTACCTGAGACTCTGACAGAGCAGCTGCTATTATAGCTTTATCTGCTTCTTTATCTGTGTTAAAAGATGTTGATTGTTGGTATTATTATATCAAAGGATTCTAGTGCTGTCATTGATCGTTAAAAATGCGATGAGAAATAATAAAAAACAGATCACACACGATGCAGATCGCAAATATAAAAGTATACGCAGAATTTATTTTGATGGCAGAAAAGGTGGCTGTGATGGTACAGTTGTGAATATAGTTTTCAAAGGAAATGTTATTCGTTTTATGGAAGAAGTAATTAACAAACAATTAAAGTAGTTTTTTGTTTGAAATGCCTAATTGTGAAATAAAAAAACAATTTAATACCAAACTTTCACCGTTTTTCTGATGATCATTCCTTGATAATATATCATAAATATTTAAATTTTCTCGATAAAAACATTAATACCACTAACCAGAGCCTGTAGTCAAGACCTTTTCTTTATCGATTCTTTATAGAATCGTCGATCAAAATGTATAGAATTGACATTAGACGAGTCGAACGTCAACAGTCGAAAGGCATCGGGCTCTTATTTAACGTATTACAATGTAGTTTTTTTTACAAGAAACAGCAAATATAGAAAAATACTATTGGTCAAAACTAAACCAATGTTTTTAAAAAAATCGTATTTTTCGAATTTTCAATTGGGTTGGGGCACCTCATAACATCAAGACAAGTAAACTATATTTTGTATGCAAAATTTTCTCATCAAAAAGCAACTTTCTATTGTTATGCCATTAAAAAAAATTAAAAAAAAATTTCTTCATACATTATCGCTCCACCCTAGTATGTATGTCGCAGCCAAGTGGTTAAAATAGCCCTTTAACTGAACAACACCATTCAATCACACGGCTAGCTTTTTGATTGAATATTTGAGTCGCTCAAAACGTTCAACACTACAGCTGATTTTAAAAACCGCCGACTAATTTAATTTGTTCAGCGCTCGCCACTGCGCTGCGGTGCGTTTTATTTACAATATAACGTCAACTAGCCGGTGTTAATTGTCGTTGTTTCAGGATTTTTTTCGGAAAGAAAGTAGTGCACATTACAAGTATTATTAATGATACAGAAATTATGGGAGCACATACGAGTGATGTGAGTAAATCAAAATTTAAATACATTTTAGAGAAGAAATTACGAATTATGAAATGCATCACCGAGGCATTTATTGCGACTCTATAAATAATAAATCAAAGTTTTCCTATTCTCTCAAATTACATATTAAACTAATGGTCACCTTAGTTAATTTGCCATTTAACCAGTTGGCTAAGCGTCATCTAGCTGTAGTGTTGAACGTTGCAGACAACAAGTCAGCTAAACGATTGAATGGAAGTGTTCAGTTAGCTAGTTCAGGCTAGCTGTTTGATTGAACGGCTATTTAAACCAGTTGGCTGCGACATAATAATATACACAGTCACAGTATAATATTATTATGGCACAGTCTAGATAGGCACACCGCACAAGTTCAGATAGGCTATAGCCTATCTGGACTTGTAAAATCACAAAACGAAAGGAGGACATAATACCCCCCTTCTTTTTTTACTGAAGGCGAAAATGTATGGCTAACAGCGGATTTCGTTAGCAGTTTGTAAGTTTTGGCTTAATTAATTGTATAATTGCCGTCAATTTTTTATGATCTAATGCTAAGTACTCACATACGGTTTTGCTCGATAGTTTTACTCCAAATCGAAGGAAATGACATATTTGACATATTTAATTCCATCGTACCGGCGAGCGGCTCACAGCGAGCCTTCGAGCTGTCAGTTTTGCGGTCCACACGGTGGTTATTGCTCGATTTGGAGTAAAACTATCGAGCAAAACCGCATGTGAGTACTTAGCATAAGACTAACCAAACCATGACAGACTAACCAAACTATTAATGGTTTGGTTAATCTGTCTTAAATATATATTATTATCTATTAATTAATTTATTCTTTGCATAATTGAAAAATACGTGGGAGAGCCATGCTTTGGCACGAATGGGCCGGCTCGACCGTATAAATACCACGTTCTCACAGAAAACCGGCGTGAAACAGCGCTTGCGCTGTGTTTCGCCGAGTGAGTGAGTTTACCGGAGGCCCAATCCCCTACCCTATTCCCTTTCCTACCCTCCCCTATTCCCTTTCCTTCCCATCCCTACCCTCCCCTATTACCCTATTCCCTCTTAAAAACCGGCTACGCACATGCAGCTCTTCTGATGCTGCGAGTGTCCATGGGCGACGGAAGTTGCTTTCCATCAGGTGACCCGTTTGCTCGTTTGCCCCTTATTTCATAAAAATAAAAAATAAAAAAATAATAATACCTAAAAGAAATATAATTACCAGTAGCCAAGCTAACCCAGACTTAATAACGTATTGCAAATTTCTCGGTAATCATTAAAATTTTCCCTGAAAATCTCCCTTTAAATAATAATTCTTTGCGAGTTGCGACACTCTAAGTACTGGCTTTAGTCATTACGTGGACGGTTCCCAAAGTTGTTGACTTAGCCAATATTCAAGACGGTAAATACTTTATACTTTAATGTTACTTTCAACGTACATTAATTATATTAATTAATTAAAGTTTATTAACTAGCAGATTCTGCAAATGTTGTTTTGCCTTAAAATACGCTTGGGAATATACTTGAGACTTGAGAGCACTGACCTCTATAATACACTGGACAGGCTATGCCGTACAAACTGACAGCTATTTCTTATGCCGCTTTGACGCGCCGCGGTGAGCGTACTGTGAACTAATTTATATAGAAAATGACAACCGCCATTTGCAAAATAGTAGTTCCAAGTACACTCACTACTGCTTTCACATAGCAATCAGCGCCAATATGGCGACTTTCAAATAGGAATATTTTATTGATAGCGATCGCCTATCCAGTGTATTATAGAGGTCAGTGTTGGTAGGGCTTGCAGCGACGTCTTCCGTTTCTTATCAGCACTTATCAGCGCCAATATGGCGACTTTCAAATAGGATCATTTTATTGATAGCGATCGCCTGTCCAGTGTATTATAGAGGTCAGTGCTCGAGAGCCTAAACTAGCCCAAGAGCCAGTGACAGCCAGACTTTCATTATTTTATAAAAGCTGAAAGTTTACCTGCATAGAGGTAAAAACGAGCAGAAACTATGGAAGTACTTATCGAAGGTCTACCTTACCTTGGATAAAGAATAAAACTCATTTTTTATTCTTATTTCCTTCGGGATAACTCTAGGATCTCGTCTCTCACATCCGGACACTTATTGATAGTTGCTCACCTTTGCCAGACCACTTCAAAATCAAGTAATTACATGACTTTGAGGAAGTCTGGTAATTTACAATACAAAATATGTATTGTAAATTATTCAATTATTTTACAATGCATAACAACTTTATGAATTTTTAGGGTTCCGTAGCCAAATGGCAAAAAACGGAACCCTTACAGATTCGTCATGTCTGTCTGTCTGTCTGTACGTCCGTATGTCACAGCCACATTTTTTCCGAAACTATAAGAGCTAAACTTGGTAAGTAGATGTGGTCTGTAAACCGCTTCAAGATTTTGATTCAAAAATGGAAAAATTATTAAAAATTTTAGGAGTCCCCTAGATACAACTAAAACAAAAAAAAAATTTTTCATCTAACCTATGCGTGTGGGGTATCTATGGATTGGTCTTCAAAAATCATATTGAGGTTTCTAATATAATTTTTTTCTAACCTGAACAGTTTGTGAAAGACACTCTTCCTAAGTGGTAAAATGTGTGTCCCCCCTCTAACTTCTAAAGTAAACTTCTTCACGATAAGTCTAAAAAAAATAAATGATGTACATTACTACAAAAACTACCAACGAAAATTGGTTCGAACGAGATCTAGCCAGTAGGTTTTTTATACGTCATAAATGGTAAACCTTAATTTAACTTTCATTAAATCAACTGGAATTTGAAAATAAATCAAAAACCTCTCAATTTCATAAAAATAAACCTTATTGCTGCTGCGGAACCCTTCATGGGCGAGTCCAACTCGCACTTGGCCGGTTATTTTAACTTGACTTGGTCTCATTTCAAATTATACCCTAAGAGACATAAAACGTGGCATGCATGCCATTTAATGTTTCGTAAGAACAATTTTTCAGTTTATTTTCTCTGGAATTTCATCTTTAAATACCATTTAATATCCTGGAATCCCGCCCACAGGAAATTAAGGTTATAAATTCCTGATGTAAATGGAGTCTAGATTTAAAAAATATTCCTATTCATAATATTCCTATTTAAATAAATAAATAAAAAACTTCTTAGTGCAATATTTATGCAGCTCAATTCTTTTTTTATTTCTAGTATCGATTAATAGGAAACGTTTTCAAATTTGAAGACGTGAAACGACGAAGTGGGTAAGTAACAATAAAAAAAAACTAACATTTTCAAATGTGTTAACTACCCACTTCTACCATACGAGAAAATTATTCGATACAAACAAATAACACATGCTGTTTTTGTTTTTTTGTGTAGATATTATATAATAGCTTCACTTGACTCTGACATATAAAATAGTTTTAGCAAACAAAGTTATTTAGGAAATTGTATCAAGAAAAACAATAATATCTCTATTAAGAATTTGGTACCTTTTCTTCTTTGTATTTGTTTATACAGCAAAATGAGTACGCCCAATCCCCTATCCTTTTCCCTTCATAATAGGGAATAGGAGAGGGTAGCTCTCCTATTCCCTACCCTACCCTATTCCCTCTTAAAATGCCGGCAACGCACCTGCAGCTCTTCTGATGCTGCGAGTGTCCATGGGCGACGGAAGTTTCTTTCCATCAGGTGACCTGTTTGCTCGTTTGCCCCCTTATTTCATAAAAAAAAACCGTAGCGAACATTGTTATTTGTTATAAATGTGAGGTGTGACTGTCTGTCTGTTACCGTTTTACCCCCAAACCGAAGGACCGATAATGGTGTGTTATGGAGATACTATTTGAGTCCCGGGAAAGGACATACTGGATACTTTTTATCTCGGAAAAATGTACGGTTCTCGCGCTATAAACAAATTTGAAACGGCGTTGCGGGCGTTATCTAGTCTTGTTTTTAATATTTTTCTCAGGATAAAACTTATTTTTTCATCTTTTAAATTATTCATCCCATCGTGTTTGTTCTTGGTTTTTAATTGTTTTTACGAACTTTTGAGAGTTGAGATCCTTTCATAAGAATCTTATTTACGATTTGTTTGACTGGCAAATAAAAATATTTGAACATGAAATTAAAAATTATGTTTATCGATGTTAATAATATTATAGATAGACATTAAACCTCACTTATCATATAAAACTTGTTAATTGCCCTTACTTACATTGTAGATAATTTATAAGTAATTATTTTAAAAAGGATAAAATACTGTTTAACAGATAATGACCACACGATTGCCAAGGCATAAATTTTCAATACGCCATTTTTTCAACATAGTCGACCTAGTCCAGAAAATATAATCTGTATACTTAAGTACTTAAGTATATAAAACTCAAAGGTGACTGACTGACTGATTGACATAGTGATCTATCAACGCACAGCCCAAACCACTGGACGGATCGGGCTGAAATTTGGCATGCAGGTAGATGTTATGAGTTATGACGTTGGCATCCGCTAAGAAAGGTAAAAAAAAATTGATAAATTCCAACCCCAAGGGGTTTTAATAGGGGATGAAAGTTTGTATATAATAATACTTCTTAACGCACGCGAAGCCGCGGGCAAAAGCTCGTATTATTATATGGCTGTCAATACGTCTACTCTGGTCTGGGTCCAACCATGTGCGGGTTTCCTTGCGACGTTTTCCTTCACCGTAAGAGCACCCATGAACATTATAGTTATTTGACGTCAAAACGTAATTATCTAATCATTTTCATGTATTACTAAATTGCCAAATATAAACAAATCAATCATAATTTAGCTAGAGTGGGCAGTGAGTAACGTCAACAAACAACTCGGGCAAACACGCTAATTGATTTTCGAGAACCTTCCAATTTCAAATTCAAATAATTATAATTAATACATTGAGATAACACATTTGAAATTGGAACAATTCCTACTTCTTCTTTTTATTTTTAATTTGCCATAATATATTTGAAGCATTAGCGTTTTCGGTAACTGCCCCGGGGCAGGGCAGGCAGGGCGGGTCGAACGGATACGAAATTAGCCGAAGTTTAAATTAAGAACATAAACTACGTATTACACTTATAGGTACTAAGTCCACGTGCGTCGTGGATTATCGGTTTTGTTCGGCTATTTCCGTATCCATTCGGCCTGCCCTGCCTGCCCTGCCCCGGGGCAGTTCCAGATGCTGAAAACGCTTTGAGCGCGGCGATCGAATCAAGAAATTCCGTAACGAAAATAAACCTAACACCCTCCTACTCCGATCGGCACAGCACTGCGGCGTTGAAAGCCGTGCATCGTCTAACGTCGTCGTTTTAGTTCGGCACTCGGCAGACTTCATGCGACTAGATGCGTGTGCATGCGACTAGACATACACGAATTATAATTGCATAAGTTGATTAAAAATGCTATTTACAATAGCTTTACCGCGGCAGTACTCGATTGCCACACGTATTTGCTTTTTTTCAGATTCTACATATAATGCTACCATGCTTTTTAATGTTTTCGACAGGAGTTTGCTAAAGTCAAAGTTAACCAACCACAGATAGAAAATAAATATTAATATCCCATAGAAAAATTTGTAATTCCTGCTATAATAAAACATTAAATATATCTATATATATAAAACTCAAAGGTGACTGACTGACATGATGATCTATTAACGCACAGCCTAAACCACTGGACCGATCGGGCAGAAATTATCATGCAGGTAGATGTTATGACGTAGGCATCTGCTAAGAAAGGGTTTTGGTCAATTCCACCCCCAAGGGGTTAAAATAGGGGATGAAAGTTTATATATAATAATACTTTTCAACGCGAGCGAAGCCGCGGGCAAAAGCTCATAATATTATAAATGTGAAAGTGTGTATGTCTGTCGCTTACTTCTTAACGTCTAAACCTCTGAACCGATTTAGCTGAAATTTGGTTTGGAGATATTTTGAGTCCCGGGAATGGATATAGGATACTTTTTATCCCGAAAAAGTGTGTGGTTCTCGCGTTATAAATGAATGCGGTTGAGGGCATTAACTAGTTAAAACATAACTATTTTTTACTAAAACGCGTATTCTTTGCAAGAATTCCGAGCGTAAAATTCACTCTGTATTTTACGTCACAATAATTTATCTGATCCGGTACTTTGTTCCGGCGGATGAGCTTTGACAGATTCTTTGTCGGGAAAGAAGCGACTCTGATGACAATACTGTGTTCCGGTGTCCCGAAAAACTGATTGTTAAATGAATCGAAAAACGTGGTTTGAGAAAATTACTAAAGTTTATCATAAGCAAGCAAAAAACCGTTCGTTTCCTGTCAACGCAAACTACAAAATTGTTTTCTAACATAACGTTTGTTTGACGATTATGGGAATACAATTTTGCCGTGCAAAATAAAACGCCTGTCCGTCTGTCTGTTTCCCTTTTTCATGCCTAAACCTAAACGAGGTTTTTGGTAACATCCTATATCAGACAGAGCTCAGTCCTGAGTCCCTAGCCAAGCGTTCGATAACATAAAGTCGATATTCGACTAACGTCAAATCCATAATTTTGAATAAAAATTCTTTAAGGAATAAAGAAAACCTGTTGGGTAGGGTCTGAAATAGGACCCATCTTATTATTTCAGACCCTAGCCCCAACAATATGCTTGAGTCCTATATCACGCATATTGTCCGAATATTAAAGGCAAAACAAAGTTTACCTGATCAGCAAAAAAATAATCGGCCAAGTGCAAGTTGGACTCGCGCACGAAGGGTTCCGTACCGATACATAGCAAAAATAGGTTAAAAATTGTGTTTTTTGTATTAAAGTACACATATAACAAAATAATGTGACAAAAATTTAAGTGCTTCTTACCTCTTGCCATTATTGATATAGAGCGAAAACGGCCGAAAAAATCACATTTGTTGTATGAGAGCCCCCCTTAAATATTAATTTCATTTTGCTTTCAATATTTATTGTTATAGCGGCATTAACAGATATGAGATACACATAATCTGTGAAAATTTCAGAAGTCTAGGTATAGCGGTTCTTAGATACAGCCTGGAGACAGACGGACAGACAACGAAGTCTTAGTACTAGGGTCCCGTTTTATTCTTTGGGTACGAAATCCCAAAAAAAGTGTTTAACTAGATGACGCCCGCAACTCCGTTGCGCCAAAATTCATTTATCGCGTGGAAACCGTACATTTTTACGGGATAAAAGTATCCTATGTCCTTTACCGGGACTGAAAGTAACTCTGTATAGAAAAAGTGAAGAGGCAACAGACAGACACACTTTCGCATTTATAATATTAGTATGGATAAAGTAAAAAACTCTGACGTGGGAGAGCCATGCTTCGGCACGAATGGGCCGGCTCGACTGGAAAGATACCACGTCCTCACAGAAAACCGGCGTGAAACAGCGCTTCCGCTGTGTTTCGCCGAATAAGTGAGTTTACCGGAGGCCCAATCCCCTACCCTTTTCCTTTCCCTACCCTCCCCTATTTCCTTCCGTACCCTTCCCTATTCCCTTCCCTACCCTCCCCTATTACCCCTTAGAAGGCCGGCAACGCACCTGCAGCTCTTCTGATGCTGCGAGTGTCCATGGGCGACGGAAGTTGCTTTCCATCAGGTGACCCGTTTGCTCGTTTGCCCCCTTATTTCATATTAAAAAAAAAAACATGAAATCCGTTCACGTAACTTCTCAGCATCTATACCTCTTTATTCACGGTCAGAACACTCTGATGTAATCCCAACGCGTCGTATAAAGTTTATGACTTTTATTTCTGACTTTTTATAACTGTTTAACAGTACGGTTGTTGTAAAATTACCGTAAATGAGTCGATATCTTGATTTTCAATTTCGTTTTATTGATTTCTTGGTTACATCGAAACAACGAGGCAATGCTTAGACAAAATTAGAAAATGTAACATTTGTGACGTCATTTTAATTAGTAGTTTACCTACCAGTGTGGAGGTAATAGGAATTATTTAAAGACTGATTGTGACGTGACCGTTTATTGTAGGTGAGTTACAATTTTGCGAGCTTAAAGCGAAGTGTGTTCCAAATTACAAAAAGATGACTATTTATATATAACGTTGATGTTCATTGTCATTGTCATTCCTGTACAAATTGGGAATAGTGCCGCGGCCTAGAATCCTAGATGATGAGACCTAGATGATGCAACCATGAGTGACAAATAATAATTATTTGTTAACTATATTATAACTTAACATAAAATATACAATGTGCAGCACAGTAGTAAGTATTGAGATTTATTTATAATGGCTTCTTACAAACGAACGGCACTTGTCGACGCGTGCCGTGACAAGTGCCGTTCGTCAGTAAGAAGCTTATGATTGTACATACACTGCACTGCATAATTATTTATCCTCAGTAGTTCTCAGAGTCGCACGAGAGTCTTCTGTTTATAACAAAAATCTAACTCTGATACCAAATTACATCTAAATCTGTTCAGCCGTTTAAGCAAAGATGTAACAGACAAACAGAAATATATACCGAAAGGCAGACACTCCTTCGCATTTATAACAACTAGCTTTTTGACCGAACTTTGTTCAGTATTCGATAAAACACGAATAGAATGATATTTTCTAAAAATGATTCCTAGCTAGATCGATTTATCGCCCCCGAAACCCCCTGTATACTAAATTTCATTAAAATCGTTGGAGCCGATTCCGAGATTCCAACTATAAATATATAATATACTAGCTGTCCCGGTGCACTTCGTGTCACTTTTAAACCTTCCCTGGACTTCTACGAATATTTTAAGACTAAAATCATCCCAATCCGTTCAGCCGCTTTTGAGTTTTAGCGCGACTAACACATTTGAAAATCCATTTTTATATATATACAGTGAAAAAAAAATTCGTCTTTCAGCGCTGCTACTTTCACAGTGAACTCTCTACAAGGAACACGTACACACCCTAAAGTATTATCACTTATTTTTGTTACACACTGTAGATATACAAAAATTGCTCGTTTAAAGATATAAGATATTTATAGCTCGATATAAGATATAAGTAAAGATTTTAATATTACGTCAAACTTGTCAGTGATAAAGAGCTCATCCCCGAAGCTCATCCCAAACAAAAACACATTTGAACTTCCAACTTATGTGCTTCGTGATAATTTATTCGTACCTGTTCTGTCTCTTTTGACTTTCACCATTATTCACAACTGGAAACAGTAAAAGGACGTAAATAAATTAATACTGAAACGACAAAATATACTGACAGCCGTTGAGAAATTGGTCTAGACGTACCTATAACAAGTAAGGTAATGTTACTTGGAAGTATTTAATAGCTTCTTTTGTAGACATAACATTATATTTTTATAACCTGAAGATGTTTCTAAATACTTCGTGCACCCAAAAGAAATCTCGTGACAAATAACATTTTTTTTTTTTGGGATAAAAAGTAGCATAGTTCTTTCTTTATGTCTTTGGCGTTTATCAAAATCGGAGTACGATGCAAACAATATTAATATATAAGGCAAACAAGAAAAACCGTTCCTCTTTATTAGAATGGTAAATAAGGAAATAGTTACAGGAAATGTATGAAATCAGAGTATTTCATAGATCTCGAATAGAAAATTGAAGGTATACGGAAATTGCACAATAGTTTATTGTTTCAAACATTGCTTACGTTTCATTGTTATGATAGACTCCAATATCAATACTTCCATATCCATGCTTGCTAATATTATAAATGTGAAAGGGTGTCTGTCTGTCTCCGAATTATAATTGCATAAGTTAGTAAAAAATGCTATGCAATAGCATTTTTTATTAATTACAGCGGCAATCCCCGAGTGCCACCTGGATTAATAATATTGTATTTCAATTATCCCACGTATACAATAATAATTATGGGAGAGACATGCTTCGGCACGAATGGGCCGGCTCGACTGGAGAAATACCACGTTCTCACAGAAAACCGGCGTGAAACAGCGCTTGCGCTGTGTTTCGCAGAGTGAGTGAGTTTACCGGAGGCCCAATCCCTACCCTATTCCCTTCCCTACCCTCCCCTATTCCCTTCCCATCCCTACCCTCCCCTATTACCCTATTACGCACCTGCAGCTCTCCTGATCGAGTGTCCATGTGCGACGGAAGTTGCTTCCCACCAGGTGACCCGTTTGCTCGTTTGCCCCCTTATTTCATTTAAAAAAATCCTTGGTGCGAAAAACCTAATAAGTATATACAAAGATAGCAAAAAAGGATATGGACGAATAGCCCATAGACTGCCCCAAATTACATAAATTTTCTCTCTTCTCCACGCCTACTCAATACCGCTTATCATATTTCGTGTTGACTCAGTATGTTGACTTTCATACGAGTTAATTAACGATCGATTATTATGTACTGAAACTAATAATACTGTTTACACTAATAATTGTAATTGGTAAGTACATAGAAGATAATAGGGACCATGCAGGAACTATAGAATTATATTTTATCAAGCATTAAATATCAAATCAGTAATAATTAAGTTTCGTATTTAGGCAGTAGGCAACATTTTCTGTGTAAAAGAGAACGTACAGGAAATGTAGATCTTAGGGTAGGGGATGTATCATATAAATAAGCAATTTCAAGATGGACGACGTCGCCGTCGACGGCCTCGTAAAATATGGTGAAATGAAGTGGATGCATCCAAGCCAGGCTGGCCTGCAGTGGCGTTAGAACAAGACGGATAGACCTTGGAGGAGGGAGGAGGAGGAAAAGTTTCACACTAACGACATTATAGTTTGCAGCACCTTCGTGGTGCGTTCCCTATCCGTGTTTAGTTTACACTGTTTCCGTGCAAACTAAACATTAATAGATTTAAACGGTCGCACTCTGTGACATATTTTAATACTAACTCAATTTTAATGAAGAGTAATACATAAACTGGATATATTTTATGTCAAAATCTTCATTAAGCCAAAGTTAAGCAAATAAGTTATGATTAAGTCCCTCTAAGGACGGTCGTAAATTATCTACTAATTGAAGAAATCTCTATTTTGACGCTGATATAATATTTTGATTACCTTACGAGAATTTTCGAATAAAATTCTTCACAGAAGAATTTAATCCACTCGAAAAATTGTCCCCACTTACCTTTTTAACCCCCGACAAAAAAGAGGGGTGTTATAAGTTTGATGTTACGAATAACATCGCATCACAAAGCGCTTTATGAAGTTTTTCTTAGAAAGGTTGAGATATGACGTCATCTATTTTAGGCCTTCGGCCGTTGTTCCACTGTTCCATCACCGTCACTGACAAAAATTCTAATAAAATGCCACTTCATGAGTTTAACAGCGCTTGCAGCGACGTCTTCCGAAGCTCGGGAAATACGATCGTTGCCAAAAAATTACGAAAATTTCTATGCGCATTATCACTTTGGGTGCACTGTATGTAAATGACAGCGCGGCCGCACCGCTATTAAATAAATCGCTTGTGATCTCGCGGTGTAGCGGCCAAACCGCTTTTTCGCGCGGACCAATATAAATCCAGCATTATGGCGCATTTTCACTGGCCGCATGCGTGGTGCGATCATGCCACGACCAATAGACATGCGCCATTCGTTGTCATAGACTACCCGTATGCTGTATACCGTACGAGTTAACGACTAATGAAAATGCGCCCTTAGTAATAAAGTACTAAATACATAGCGAATATAATACGAGATGTTCTTGTCTTTGTCTGGCATATTGAAAACCTTACAACTCATATGACAGATTAAAGCAGCGATCCTTGCTGCAGTGCATTAATATTTTGCTCTGTAACTGCCGCACTAAGCGATATTGATAACTTAACTTTAATATAGTAAAAAAATTGTTAAGATGAAGTTAATCGTCAAAATAGCTATTTTATTGTCATAGTGGCCGCATGTGGCCGCTTGGGAGTTGAAAATAAGCCCTGAATTGTTTCTTTTTCTTAAATTAGATACTACTTTATATTTCCGAGAATTCGATCTGAGCAAAAACACGATATCTGAAAATTTTCTCGATAGAAAAAAATCACAAAGATGCATCTAATTTTCACGAATTTTTCATTTCTTTAACACATTGTATAAACTATAAAATTCTATCATTGAGGGATCGACCTAGCGGATTTTTAAAATGTTGTATATTTATCGAGTTATTGAGAAAAAACTAATTTGGCGATGAATCCGCGTCGTCCTTTTTCACCTGGCATATGAAAGACGAGCGTGAGTGTGAAGAGAGAAGGACGATGTTTGATTTTTGGGGCTAGCTAGGAGGGCCCTAATGTAAAGTAATCATCTCTAATTCTAAAGTCTGAACTCTCTAGAGTCTAGAGTGCGGGCCTACGTATTAATTTTTTTTTTTTATGAAATAAGGGGGTAAACGAGCAAACGGGTCACCTGATGGAAAGCAACTTCCATCGCCCATGGACACTCGCAGCATCAGAAGAGCTACAAGTGCGTTGCCGACCTTTTAAGAGGGAATAGGGTAATAGGGGAGGGTAGGGAAGGGAAGGGAAGGGAAGGGAATAGTTGAGGGTAGGGAAGGGAATAGGGTAGGGGTTAGGGGATTGGGCCTCCGGTAAGCTCACTCACTCGGCGAAACACAGCGCAAGCGCTGTTTCACGCCGGTTTTCTGTGAGAACGTGGTATTTATCCGGTCGAGCCGGCCCATTCGTGCCGAAGCATGGCTCTCCCACGTATAGCTGCGTAATTTCGTAGTCGTGCTACGCCGTAGCAGAACTACGAAAGCGTAGCAATAAGCTCATCGCACATAACACCAACTCGACGCCAACCTAATTCACAGCATGGCATGGAAATGTAAGCTATATTATTAGGAGATAAGAGCAACTTTTGCCTAACTCACAACGCGTGGACAGCCAGTCGGCGAGTCGTCGTCAACTAGTTGTTCGCTTGTTAGTAAATAAACTCCTAAGTAACACAACATAAAGCTGAGAATTCAATGTCATTCTGTGAGTTGAGTTGGAGTGGAGTCGGTGTAATATGCGATGAGTGAGATGACCTCACCAGTGAGATAAGCTCACTCACTCGGCGAAACACAGCGCAAGCGCTGTTTCACGCCGGTTTTCTGTGAGAACGTGGTATTTCTCCGGTCGAGCCGGCCCATTCGTGCCGAAGCATGGCTCCCCCACGTATAAAGTTTAAGACGTTTAAGACGCTATCTTATATTTAGTGACCCTTTGCCGGTTAAAATATCTTATATCTTCTCGGTCGGTTAGTTTTGAACCGGTACTATATCTTAGGACTTTTTGAAAGTATTTGGAAATTAAAATATATTTATTTTATAACATATATTTGATTATACGCTGTGTTATATTTATATTTATTAGTAAGAGGGATATTTTTCCGCTTTTAATAATAATAATAATAATGTTTATTCGACAATATGACACAGCATTACACTACAATGATAAACTACACGTTACAATACAAAGAAAGGAAATTAAAAACATCACATACTTACGCAAAAGACACAAAATTATAAAAAAAGAGAAAATAAAAAAGAAGGAATAATACATGAGACACGGTGATAAGACAGTAGGTATGCATAACGTAAGGACGTAAACTATGGGGACATCCCCATAGTGCTTATGGGTCAGCCATACGAGTAGTGTATTGTTATGTCTATTGTAGAAAAGGATACCACTCAGGCTTATTACCGTGGTGTACACCACAGTGCCTGGTGTTATGTGGTTCCTAATAACAGTCATCTAGAAATAGGGACAGATATGCACTCAGCGTTAACATTTTAACCTAACTAATACAATTTTTTTAACTTAAATCGACCGGATTCGTTATGTCATTATTCAGTTTAATCATCATTATTAGCCCGGCCGCACATTGACCGAATTCTGATCAGAAACAGAGGAATTCCGCCGGACCGCCACCCCGCACACTATCCGAAATATCCTTCCGGCGAGTTCGAGCTCACTCGGCTCAGTACAAAATGTAAGAGACAGCGCGGACGTTCAACTGTTTCGTATCAGAAATTTCGGACAATGTGCGGCCGGGCTAAATCTTAACATAATAAAATCGTAGGAAACTCAAAACTATGTGATATTGAATATTTTTTAAGAAGAACACGTGGGGTGTAATTTGCAATCGATATCGAATCCAAACTTAATATTATAGTTTTTAGAATTTTTATCTGTTTGTCTGCATGGATTTACTTTGCATGAATATAAGAGGTCGGGTCAACATATAGGCTACATATAATCACACTATCTTATACTTTTGGTGCTGTAGAGGCTTCACGCAGACGACGTCGCGAGCAGCAACTAGCAAAATATAGAACTATAATATAAGTATATTTATCTTCTACAAAGTTTCTTGTAATTAAAAACTTGGGTTCACAGTAAGTTCTGCAGTTCTTCGTTGACACTTGACGTAGTCGTTTATGGATAAGTATTTATATTCTTCGTTTAAATTAAAGACAATCTTGTCTCTGTATTTTATTTAAAGGTATGCATAATGGGGTTGAACGAGGGTTGAACTCAGAAAAGCATGCAGATTCTAAAATATGTTGTCAGGAGTTTTATTTATATATTTTTTTATTTGCCGAAATATGACTCCATGGAAGATTCAGAATCATAACCTGCATGCATTTCTGAGTTAAACCCGAATCAAAGAATGTAGTACTCAAATTTTTTTGCATACTCAACGCTAGTCGCCGCGTTACACCGGAATGGCAGCGGCGAGGCGAGCACTTTCAGTTTCATATGATTTTAAACTTTATCTTCATTTTTGTAATGCATAGTATCGCTTGAGAATTCTACGGCCGCTCGTGGCCGCTCGTTTTTGTCAAGCGATACTATGTATTACGATAATGAAGATAAAGTTTAAAATCATATTATGACACTGAAAGTGCTCGCCTCGCCTCGTCAACTGGCTTATCCTGACCGACTAACTATACTATCGATCGATATATAACAGCTACTAATATTATTATATGCATTATGTTATTACTAGATGATGCTCGTAACTCCGTTTAAAAAGTATTATATGTGTTTTCCCGGGACTCAAAGGATCTCCATACCAAATTTCAGCAAAATCGGTTTAGCAGTTTGGGCGTGCAGTGGTTACAGACAGACAGACACACTTTCGCTTTTATAATAACTAGAGATCGCCCAATGGTCGAAATTCGACCTTAGTTTCAACGATATTAGGACTACTACCTATATTTTGCAAAAAAATATTGACTTTATCATATTTTTTTCAACTCTTGTCTCTGGGACTCTGCTTACCTCAGACTGGCCGTGTAAGCATTGTCTAATAGTATCTTAGATTCAATAAATATAACTATAATCCATTTTCAATTTGTCAACTTGTTGTCAACAGACTTCAACCATAAATAAAAGACTATAATTCGTATGTATAGGCTTGTCACTCAAAAATCTGTCATTTTTCCTAGTGTGTGTGTTGTAGTGTGTATAATGTTTTATTTGTTAAAAATATGTATGATAAAAGCATAATTTCAAAATAATATAAGCTCGATGCACTCCTTCACCATATAAACTATAACTGTGCAAAATTTCATGCACCTACGTTTCCCCGTTTTTCGTCAAAAGAGATACAAAGTTTTTGGCTCACTAATATATAGAAAATTATGGATATATACGCACTGTTGAAAGATAATATTAAATCCGATTAATCTCCACATCAATCAAAAGGTATAAGGGAGGATAGCCCTTAACTAATTATACTCGATTGCTGGTATGTCAGAACTTCACTTTGATTATAAATTAATTGGCCCTTAACATGACTCAGTCAATCTATTGTGCGCTCAATATCTGAAGCTGTGTGCCCAGGACATAAGAGCCCTACATTAATAATAAATTAACAATTGATCGGTATAACGATCATCGGAATATAATTTAGGTAGGTAGGTTTAAAGGTCAATGTATACGCCTTTACAATAAAATCCCGGAAAACGTTCAAAATCTATCAATTAATAAATTTAAAAAAGTAATTAAAGAACGTTTGTGTGCCAAAGCCTACTATACGGTCAAAGATTTCCTAAACGATAGCACATCTTGGGAGTAGGATGGCTGCTTGCAAGGCTGCTTCTACATTTATTATATGTGACTTACAATTGTGTATTCATATTGTATAGATTAAGTTATTTACATTGTAAATTTTATTTTTTTAAAAGACAAATTTTCCACTTTTTTACTAAAAAGTGGCCCCATGCGAGTTTCTTACGCCGGTTCTTCTCGCCGGGTTAGTTCCCGAACCGGTGGTAGGCAACATGTAGTTCAACATTCTGAAAATATTTGATTCAAATTTATTCAGAAATAAAACAATTTTTATTATTTTATTTTATTTTAGGAGCAGAGGGCGCTACTAGCACATATAACAGTAAATCTGACCAAAATCTGTCATTTTTTATGAAATAAGGGGGCAAACGAGCAAACGGGTCACCTGATGGAAAGCAACTTCCATTGCCCATGGACACTCGCAGCTTCAGAAGAGCTGCAGGTGCGTTGCCGGTCTTTTAAAAGGGAATAGGGTAATAGAGGAGGGTAGGGAAGGGAAGGGAAAAGGGGAGGGTAAGGAAGGGAATAGAATAGAAGATTGTGCCTCCGGTAAACTCACTCACTCGGCGAAACACAGCGGAAGCGCTGTTTCACGCCGGTTTTCTGTGAGGACGTGGTATTTCTCCGGTCGAGCCGGCCCATTCGTGCCGAAGCATGGCTCTCCCACGTTACGTCATATCAGAATTCAGAAAGTTGACAGAAATGTTGTAAAACGTGGGAGAGCCATGCTTCGGCACGAATGGGCCGGCTATAATAGTATACTCTTAGCTATGGCGGCTTATGAGAGCTCGCACATTGCTTCCAACTATACGATTAAGTCGGTCAACTTGAAATTGTAAGTCTGCGGTCGCTCTTAGAAAGATGCTTGTGTAAGTGTATACGTAAACAAATTTTTACACACAGACGTAAATCAATTACGGTTTCGTTTGACAGCTCGAGAATGTTGCTCTATTCCGCTAGGTATATTAAATTTATGATTCCAAACTAAGTTATAGGTGACTTGTCTGACTGATATTTACCAGCACTGAGCGGCAGCGTTTAAACAAAAAGAACTAGACCATAATCAGTCCACTTCTTTGGGCGCTACGATGCCACGGACAGACTCACAGATAGGCATGTCAAATTTAGAACACCCTCAACGTCGGGGCCAAAAAGATGTTAGCTTACTTAAATTCTATAGATAGACCAGATTTTGTCCGCGGCTTCGCTCGCGTTAAAAAGTATTATTTTATACAATCTTTCATCCCCTATTTTATCCCCTTAGGAGTGGAATTTATCAAAATCCTTTCTTAGCGGATGCCTACGTTATAACATTTACCTGTATGCCCAGCCCGATCCGGTCCAGTGGTTTGGGCTGTGCGTCGATAGATCACTATGGCCGTGTTCAAACCAAACTGACTGTATGCCGCAGAATGTGAGCAGGCTCACTGTGAGCCCCAGTGTAAACGTGAAAATAAACGGTATCGAATGTCCGCGCCTACGCTTAGCGTAATAATGTCTTGTCGGTTAGGTGTGAACGAAAAAGTGAATATGTATGGAAATACAATAAACTGCGTAAAGTTCGCTCACTTTCAGCGGCTGACAGTCAGTTTGGTTTGAACACGGTCAGTCAGTCACCTTTGAGTTATAATATATTTTTAGATAGAGTGTGTCCGCCACCGCCGTCACCGGTACGCTTGGTTTTATTGTGTTCTACGACCTACAAAGCAGCGGCGGCATGGGTCGCTAGACTAATGTCGGTAGAAAATGAAATCATAAAGCCTAGGTCATAGGGCCAGGCCACAACACTGCGTTGCGGCGTCGTATCGCAAAAACATCGCACAGAAATGCGATGCGCTGTTACAACGCAAAAATTTCATCGGAAATGTCGCTGATGCATCGCAAAGGGGTATGAAGATTTTTATATGGAGCCTGGCCGACCTACTTTCCGCCATTGTGTTTTTCCGCGTTTACGAATATTTTTTTCAAAAATAGATAGCTGCTAACATCAATACAAATAAAATATTCGTGAACGCGAAAAAACACAATAGTGGTACGGTAGGTAGGCCAAAATCTTCGTACCTCTTTCCACGATGCATTCTGCGACGTCATAGATTTTCGAGATGCGACGTCGCAACGCAGTGTTGTGGCCTAGCCCATAAAGTGGCATTTTATTTAAATTTGTTGTCGGTTACGTTCCGATGACGGCGGCGCGGCACAAACGGCTTTACACCACCCCTCTTTTTTCGTGGGGGGAGAAAATTTAACTTACATTACATGCATATACTTACAATGAGACTGACGTATCCGTGTATGCCATTATATGCCAAAACGACGTCACGAAAGCCATCACAATAGTCGCAGTCCGTCTTGCTCAAATTCAACTTCGTGCGCCAACCGTCGACTAACTTCACTAGCGTTCCAAAATCAAATGTATCGTTGTTTGGTTTCTTCAGGGCTGTCATCAACTTCGCTACGCTGACGTCACTTCTGTTCTCTTCTCCGCCCATCATCTCCTCGAAGAGGCTCGACAGCGTCTGCGTTATGTTCGTCATCTTCTGGAACAAATTATACATTCACAAGACATTCTTGCTAAAGGCAGGGCCCGATCTAATGGGCGAGCCGGGTATTTGCCCAGAGCGGCAAAAATGAGGGGCGGCGAAATTGACTTATTCCTAACTTCCAACCTAGCCATCCACCACTTAAATTTGAGAATTTTACCAGCTAACCTACCTTAAGTTTGCTAGTGGAAATATTTGAGTATTTTACTTAAATATTCCTCCCATTTTCCCCCAACAAATATGTTTCTGTATATGTAAAGGGCGGCGAAAATGATCTTTGCCCGGAGCGGCTAAATGGCTAGATCGGGTCCTGGCTAAAGGTGGCTTTCGGATCTTTGCCGCGAGCGACCGCGACCGGTAAAAATTCAAATAAAATGCTACTTTATGATATAGAATATAGGTATTATTTTCCACTGACATTTGCGTGGCGACCCACGCTGCCGCTGGCGGCGGCGTAAAAACTAGTGGTAGAGTAAAATGAAACCTAAAGCCTATGTCATAAAATGGCATTTCGTTTGAATTTTCATCAGTCGCGGTCGCTCGCGGCAAAGATCCGAAATCCACTTTAATATTATAATTGAGGAAGTCTGTCTGTTTGTCTGTCTGTTAGCTGTTCACGTCTAAACCGTTAAACCGATTTTGCTGAAATTTGGTACGGAGATACTTTAGAGTCTCCGGATAGGACATATTTTCTGTCCTGGAAAATGTATGTTTCCCGCACGATAAACGAATTTTGGCACAACCGAGTTGCGGACGTCAACTCGAAGGTTATAATTAAATGCGAAAGTACGTACAATGTCTGTTTCATATATCTGTTTGTCTGAATGTTTCTTCTTCACGTTAAATCTGCTGAACCAATTAAAATGAACTGGACCAATTAAAACTCTAAATATTTACATACCGAATTGGTATACGGGTGATATTAAGAGGTAGAGGGACGGGAGAGGACATAGGACAGTTTTTGTTTCGAGAAAATGTACGGTTCCCGCGCCGCATACCAATTTCAGCGCGGAGTTGCGTCGTCATCTATAGTAAATAATAATTATTGTTCATTACCAAGACATAAATTACAATTATACATCACAACAAAAATAAATTATAATTACACATCTGCGACGTAAAACACGGGATTTGGAGGTTGATTTATTACTACATAGTACATTAACGTAATAGGAGCGTTTGGATTTACTCAAGCTTTGGGACATCTTCCAATGGGAATTTTATTACTTTATCGGTAAGTCTCTAACGATCGGAACAGTCGCACTAGATAGTTTATGAAGCATGTTATTAATGTTCACATCTAAAAGTAAAGGTAGGCATTCACGAGCGATCCACATGGCTCTCGCGCCATTGGCTCGATACTCGATGTCATGCCGAGCCAAATTCATGGCATTCACGAAAACGCCCGCGAGCCGTTCCATTTGATCATTTTGAGTGTAGGCGTCGACAGCACCGAACGTGTTCTAAACGCAAACTAAAATCAAAATAGCGTCTTTGGCTCGCGAGTAACACCATTCACGAACGAGCGAGCCATATGGCAATTGGCACGACGGCTCAGACCGACCGGACCATTGGTTTTTTGCATTCACGAGCGCGCCGCGCCAATTGGCTCGGCCGCGCAAATTCCATCGCGTCGAGCCGATCCATCATGGACGAATTTTGGATCGACGGCGTGTCAAATAGATCGATGGATCGCTCGTAAATGGTGGCCTTTAGTCAAAATTTCAGCATTGTGATTAGCGATTAGCATGGTTGATAAAATTTAAAAGTAATAAGATTTGGATAATTAAATATTAATCATGGGTACAATTACACAGAGAAAAGATGGTTAGGCTACTTATACTGTCACAAAATGCTTTTGTGGTACCCTAGTGGCACCGCACAATTACCTTTTGCACTTTCAAAGCTGCGGTCATTATCTAGTTTAAAATAAACTTATGTCTAGGATTATAATGATAATACTTTTCTTACTCTAACTTACGTAAAAAAAAAATTAAATACTAATTGTAATTATTCTTAATTTCACATAAAAATAGCCCTGAATAATATGTTCAATTTCAACTCCATATAACTAAATTTTTAAAATAAAAGACCTTGATGGACGTACAATAAATATCATAAGATCATAAATAAGGATTCCGTTTCTTCTTGAGCTACGGAAACTTAATATAATATTTTATAACAATGAAGCTTAAGTGCACTCGTGAAGGTCTCAGCCATGAAAAAACATCAAAGACTTTTTTAACGTGTAAATGGGTCACGGTAGAGGGCAAAAGTATAAATATTTATGAATAATTAAAGCACATGTTTTACCTTTTTACTTTTTGATTTCTAAGGGCCCGGAAGTGGAGTTTTGGCATCCAAATTGCCTTATTTGGGATTTGTAAGGATAATGTTGTGATGTCAACCGCAGTCTCAGTAAATAGTATCCCATAAAATGTTTGAGTGTAAAATATTCTGATAAAAATATTTTCCACTCCCTTGGTTGGCTGGGCCGAATTAGCTAAAATTTGGCGCAGATATACCTCTAAGAGTCTAGAGAACATAACGGGAAAGTTCTGTATTCTATCCATACTATAAATGCGAAAATGTGTCTATCAGTCTGTCTGTCTGTTACCACTTCACGCTCAAACCACTGAACCGATTTTGGTGAAATTTCGCATGGAGATACTTTGAGTCCTGGGAAAGGACATATGATACTTTTATCCCGAAAAAGTATCGGTCTCTGCACAATAAACGAATTTTTGGCGCAACGGAGTTGCGGGCGTCATCTAGTCTTTATATATAAAACTCAAAGGTGCTTGACTGACATGGTGATCCATCAACGCACAGCCTAAACCACTGGACGGATCGGGCTGAAATTTTGCATGCAGGTAAATGTTATGACGTAGGCAACCGCTAAGACAGGATTTTGATAAATTTCCAAGTTAAAGTCCAAGGGGTTAAAAAAGGCGATGAAAGTTTGTATATAATAATACTTCTTAACGCGAGAGAAGCCGCGGGCAAAACCCCGTATCAAATAAATCGATTCATAGGCAGATGGCGGACTTACGTACTCGTACTTAACTTTGGTCGTGTTATGTGAAGCTCAGTTGATATATCACAACTATACTCTACTCGGGCCAACTTGTCGCTAGCGGTCATTGACACCCTGTCAAAAACTTGTAATTTTCCATATAAACCGCGATTGACAATGAAGTGTCAGATATTGTCAATCGTGGTTTTATATGGAAAATGACAAGTTTTCGACAGGAAGTCAAAGACCGCTAGCGACAAGTTAGCCCGAGTGGAGTATAGTTAGGGAACATACCCATACTACGTGACCCATTTAGGGGGGGGAGCGGGGTCTTCAAAATACTACGCTCGGTCACAAGTGGGGGGGGGGGTCTAGACTTAGTCAATTTCGCCGAAAGAAACGTCATACGAAAAAATTTTTCTCGACATTTAATACTTGACACTGGCATTTATTATGGTTATTTATTGCCAAAAATTATTCTTAGCAATACCACGTGAACAATTGAAGGGGGGGGTTCTTGGCATATACTACGCGTGGTCACCAGGGGGGGGGGTCAAAAAATCTTAAAAAGGTCACGTAGTATGGGTATACTCCCTTACATTGACTTGACATAACGAAATTCTCTGACATGGGAATAAGTACCAACTTCTCCGGTATATTATAATAATTTAATATCGCGAGAATATTGTATTTAAAGCGTACAAAGTTAGAAAAACCTTTAGAAAAAAAAAATTAAACGAACAAAATTGTTTTTATTGTAGAAGATATTTTGTCGTTCGTTTACGTAATGCTTGCACCTTTGTTGGCACAGTGACTGTGACTCAGCCAAATTATCGTTGTGTACCGCCCCGTGACGTAACATGCAGACAGACGGAAAACCGATCATTATTTTTTATTACTTAATGTCTCGGTGAACTTAGTATCACTTAACTCAGGTGTTCCCAATCTTTTTCAGCCTGCAGCGCAATTACACGTCACTATATTTTGTCACGGCGCCCCACTCTACCTACAAAATGATAGATAAATAAACACATATTTTAATGATTCGGCATCTAATGGCTTTACATTATAATTAACTTCGCTTCGCTCGCTTCGCTTCGAACCTTTCGCTTCGCTTTTCGAATCTTCTCTTTTTCGAATTGCTTGACAAACTCGAGTCTCGATTTAAAAGACTAAGAAATGGTATAATATGGTAGTGATGATGATGAATGTAATTTGCATAGTAGCATATGCTTTCTGTTCTTAAAACAACGCCGAAACTCCCAAACTTGTATCTATAAAGAATCAGGAGTTCTCTCAGCACCTTCCGAACCACGGTATACCAGGTATACCTCGGTGCAAAATCTTACTTGTTGGTAACATATGCTTAGAATACTTCTCACGAAACCGAAGTCACCAGATTCCCTATAAGTTTTGAGGAGTTTCCTCGATTAATTATGGACTCTTCATCAGATCACCACTTTTGTGAATATAGTACCAAATTGGGATGATACCCTATATACCAAAAGAAAAATTTTGAAAATCGGTTTACAAACGGCGGAGTAATCGTTGAATATAAGAAAACGAACATAACACCTCCCCCATTTTGAAAGTCGGTTAAAATTGTAGCCTATGTGTTATTCTGATGTATAAGCTATATTATTGTAAAGTTTCATTAAAATCCGTTCAGTAGTTTTTGCGTGAAAGAGTAACAAACATCCATACATCCACACATCCATACATCCAAACAAACTTTCGCCTTTATAATATTAGTAGGACTAGCGACCCGCCCTGCCGTCGCACGGGTATAAAATATATATAGCCACTGAAAAAATGATTAAAATCTATAGCCTATGATCCTTCACGTGGTCTACTTCTTATCTGTGCCAAATAACATAAAAATTGCTCCAGTAGTTCGCGAAATAAGCCCTTTCAAATAATTTTCCCCGTTTTATTCACATTCTCCTATTAGTCATAGACCCAATTTCGACAACCTCTGTTTGTTAAATCCTAACAAGGCATTACTTAACGAACCTTGGAAAATTAAACAGACTGTTAAAATACTTATGTCCCACAGTAAACATTTAACAGCGGATTAGTAAAATATGCAATGTTAAGTGAACAACGAGTGAACAACTATCAATTCGTTCATTCTTGTTATAAGGCGATGAAATTGCAATGTACAAGATTATTACGACATGTTTGCTGCAATGTGTCACTTTCTTCCATAGTAGTATAATAGTAGATAATGCGACCAAATTAAAATATCACTGATCGCATACATTTGTTACGCTATAATAGTTCTTCTTAATTTAACAGGTTAATAATTATTATCTGTCAAAGCTGAAAACATGAATCATAATACAAACTTTTATTTACTTATTTCGGTTTGGAATTTTGATACAAGTTAGTATATTTGCAATGTCAAGGAAAATCCGAAGGCTGAATTTTTGACAAAGTGAAAATAAGTAATTATTCATAACTATGAAAATAATTAATAATAAGGACGTAGCGGAAACATGGCGGAAAGACTCAAAAGTCAAAACAGATTCTTTTATTGATATTGCATATTATTGTCTTTGAAAGTTGTTATTTTGGCTCATATAACAGCCTGTTAAATATTTAACGGACCTCCATAGCAGGAATTAAATTTAACACCGTGTTAGGTGATTTAACATGACATTAGGGCATGGTGGAACGCTCGATAGCTCTAACAGGCCATTATCTGATTTAACAAGCCATTATTTATTAAACATTGCTTGATGAAACTGGGTCTTAGCGTGATAAAATATAGCCTATAGCCTTCCTCGATAAATGGGCTATCTAACACTGAAAGAATCATCAAAATCTGTTGCGTAGTGTTAAAGATTAAAGGGAACAAAGGGACATGAGGGAAAAAAGCGACTTCGTTTTATAATAATATGTATAGATATTATTTGTTTATTCTATATTATAATATTTGAGGATCGACTCACGACGCCCTCTTGAGTCTTGCCTTGCCACGGCGCACCAGGGCGCCGCGGCGCACAGTTTGGGAAGTCTTAAATTTTCTCACCGCATAACCTTACCGACTTCCAGCAATATTTCTAAAGTTAGCCAAATCAATTCTGTCGTTCCCGAGTTTTAGCGAGACTTGTGTGTGATGCTAACTGGCTTATTTGATAATTTCTACAACCCTTAGGTCCTGTAAAATTCCGGAATAAATTATAAATCCAGCACTACCCCAAATTTTGTTCGCCAAATATTTAATAATTTATGATCAATTTCAGGTAGAAATTTTAAGGTAGGTATGTAAACAAATTGTTTACCGAAGGTATTTTAATTAATTTTCTCGAAACGGGAACAGCTGGCCTCTTAGACAAAGTATCTTTCGTTAAAAACGATTAGTCTAAGAAAATTAGTTTCAAAATCGTCGGTCCGTCCAAATAATTCATGTACTTTCAAAACTACATGAATTATTTGGTCTGAATTCCTTAATAATTTTCCCAGGCTAGATGACGAAATATATCAATGATCAATTCCACCTCCAAGGGGTTAATTTTGTATATAATAATACTTCTTAACGCGAGCGAAACCGCGGGCAAAAGCTCGTAAAATATATAACTGTACATTATACAGCAGTCTTGTATACAACAGAATAATCTCAGGTGCTGATAACAAGAAACCGCTCTGTCTAAATAGTGAACACAGAAATATACTTGAATTAAACACATACAGACTGTACATCCAAAGTACAGGTTGTACTTTGGATGTGACCCATTTTGAATAAATAAATAAAACATTATTTTATTTTTATTTAAGGTACATTCTTACTTTCTTATCTTGCTAAATATTAAATGCGAGAGTTTGTGTGTCTTTCTTATTGTTGTATCTTCAGCAGTAGCAATTTTGTATATTTAGTTACTTTAAGGCCCGGGATTTTATTACCGCCCCAAAATGTACGGTTCCCGCATGATTAACGTTTTTCTGCACAACGGAGTTGTCAGCAAAATCTTGTTTCATACCTCGTAGAGTCAAGAGTCTAGACGTGGGAGAGCCATGCTTCGGCACGAATGGGCCGGCTCGACCGGAGAAATACCACGTCCTCACAGAAAACCGGCGTGAAACAGCGCTTGCGCTGTGTTTCGCCGAGTGAGTGAGTTTACCGGAGGCCCAATCCCCTACCCTATTCCCTTCCCTACCCTCCCTTATACCGTTCCCTTTCCATATTACCCCTATTACCCTATTCCCTCTTAAAAGGCCGGCAACGCACCTGTAGCTTTTCTGATGCTGCGAGTGTCCATGGGCGACGAAATGTGATTTCCATCAGGTGACCCGTTTGCTCGTTTGCCCCCTTATTTCATAAAAAAAAGTGAGTCGCTATGCAATTTATATTTAACTAGCTGTTGCCCGCGACTTCGTCCGCGGCAATAATATTATAGCAGTATGTCTACAGGGTGATATACCTCAAGCATCGCGCTAGCTAGAAAGTTGAAATTTCAAAATATGTATGAACAAATATAAAAATTTAAAATATAACCTCCTCTTTTATTGAAAGTCGGTTAAAAAGTTGCCTAAGTTACTCCTTATTATATCCGCTATCTGCCAAAAAAAGTCCCGTTAAAATTGCCCCAGCCGTTTCAGAGATTAGCCGGAACAAACAGACAGACATACAGACAGACAAAAATTGTAAAAAGTGCTATTTTGGTATATGTACTTACATTAATATGCATGTAGTAAAAAACGGTTCTTTCAATATTACAAACAGACACTCCAATTTTATTTATATGTATAGATAGATGTATTATATAGATGTATAGACTAGATGACACCCGCAACTCAGTTGCGTAAAAAATCGTTTACCGCGCGGGAACCGTTTATTTTCGCGGAAAAAAGTATCCTATATCCTTTCCTGGGACTCAAAGTATCTCCATACCGAATTTCAGCCAAATCGGTTCAGCGGTTTGGACTTTAAGATATAACAGACAGACAGACAGACACACAATACAATACAATACAAAAACACTTTATTGCACACCAAAAAAATACAAAGTAAAAACATTTATACATAAAACAACAATTTATAATAATGCACAAAAGGCGAACTTATTGCAGCTAATAAGCAATCTCTTCCAGTTAACCATTTGTTTATCGAATGTCTGTTAGAGATTGCGAAGATTGTGTAGGTGTACAAACCAGGTAACTTATTACATTTAACTAGGGTATGTTATTCGAATATTCGAATATTCGTTTTATTCGAATATTCGACGATTTTATTATTCGAATAATTCGACCACAATTTTTCGAATAATTCGAATAGTACTAATATTTTTCCATACATGCTTATGTATAAAACAAACCTTGAAACTAACAATAATATGTTATAAAAATTAATCTGGCAATGTTTCTAAACACAATTATATCTGATATTACCTTATAATATTACGGTAGGTACTCGATAATCCGACAAACCTTTTGCACGGCCATGTCGGATTAGCGGATTTGTCGGATTATAGAGAACTCCATACATTTCACAGATTAAAATACATGAAAATCACAATGTTTTAATAATAAGGTTTTATCTTAACTACAAACTATTTTCCTAAAGCAAGTTACTTATCAGCAATCTGTAATCGTTACCGTTGCATGCACCCTACGAATAATAAAAACTAAGGAAAAGTAACTCCGTCAAAAAACATGCTCCACAATACTTGTCAAAAAAGTGACGTTGCATGACAGTTCGAAAGGAACCAAATTTAAAACGGTAATAGTATGGGACTTATGTTTCCTTAGTTTTTATTATTCGTAACATGCACCGTCATAAAAAAATACGTACCTTTGTAAAGATTGGGCAAAATAATATTTATGTACCTAAATTAACGCCGCCGGTACCTGATTAGACAGGGGCCGGATTAGCGGAAGTCTACTGTAATTTATTTACTACGGTTATTATAATGTATTAGGGGTATTTAATTTTTTACATATTCTTAACTAAAACCAAATAATTGGTGTATATTTTTTATTTGCAACACCGAAAAGATGCCATGATCATCGTCGTTCAGAACGACATGATCTTGTCGCTTGCCAATTCAGTCTGTACTTTGTTTTTATTAAAGAATCACTATTAATGCATTGTAAAGATAAATTAAAAATTCAACATTTCTAATTTGTGTGCAAAAAAAAATGTTACGTAATACTGATTTCGATACAAATACAATCTTGCTGATTATATTTCAGTAAACATAATACGTAAATATTTTTACTGGCAACACCGGAAAGACGCCACGCTCACGCGCAGTTTCAAATATGCGACGCCATCTTGTCTTTTGTCAGTTGAGTCGCTTCTCGATAACGATGCGCATGTCGCTAGTGAATAGTGATATTAAATAGATATTAAATAAATATGTTTTAGTGTTAAAGTGTTTGTTTCAACTTTTATAAGAGTGGACTGTAAGGTGAGTACCGATTTTTAATGTATATTGAGCTCTTTTTAAGAAGCGAAAGCCACGTATCCATCATAAATGTTTTAGACGCCTGCCAGGTTATTCAAATTTTTCGCAATAAATGATTTGTTATTAAAATAGGCTAAATAATACAATTCCCTGATACTCTCGTACACTGACTTGCCATTTTTTAAAACTAAAGCTTTCATTAAAGCGCCAAATAAATATTTTTTCCATTTGTATTTTTTTTCAAACACAGGTGTACAAAATATATTTATATAATATATATCGGTTTATAAATATTTTAGTACATATTCATATATCCATAATATTCTCGATTGAACTTAGAAATTTAAAAAATGAATGAATTAGAAATTTAAACTAGCGCAACATAATGGCGGCTTCAAAAAACGCAGACAAAATCATTTTCGAAAAAAATCCCCGTGGCGTAGTTGAAAAGTCGTCTGTTTGGCAATATTTTCTTCGCTCTACAGATGGATCATATGCGGAATGCCAATTATGTAAAAAAATACTGAAGACCTGTAAATCTACTACTCCCCTTCGTAACCATCTAAAACTAGTTCATTCTATGGACCTTACAAATAAAAAAGAAGTTGAAGCCAGTTCTTCTCAAATAGGTGAAGCTTCATCCAATTTAAATAGTTCTAAAAAACGAAAAATTGGGGACTATTTTGAGCAGAAGGAAGATAATTTGCAGTCTGCCGTATCGAAAATGACTGCATTGGACGGATTACCTTTTCGAGTATTTGCAACGTCTGAAACACTGAGAAATCTTTTCAAAAAAAGTAATTATAATTTACCTGCAACACCTAATGCAATAAAGATGATAGTTATGAAGAAACATGCCCAACTGAAAGAAGAACTAAAAATTGAAATAATTGAAATGAAAAAAAAACAGAAATTTTCGGTCAGCCTTGATGAGTGGACATCTACGAGAAATAAAAGATACATGAATGTCAACATCCATTCACAAAAATTTTGTAACAAGCCCTTTAGAAACTTAGGGCTGTCAAAAATAAACGGTCGGGGCACTGCAATAAACTGTCATAATGTTTTGACAGATAAACTTATTGAATTCGGACTTTCTCTGGAAGAAGACGTTGTGTGCATCGTCACAGATGGTGCCCGAGTTATGCAATCTTTAGGCCAGAGAATTACAGCTCAAAGCCAACTGTGTTTGGCGCATGGAATTCAGTTAGCTGTTTTAGACGTTTTATATAAAGATCAAAACACGGACGATATGGACATAAGTTATACAGCCGAACTTAACGAAAGTGATGATTCGGAAAGTGAGAGCGGTGATGATGGATTTGCACCATTCATAGAAAATACTACTAGACCTCCACTTACAGTTTACAAAGAATTAATATCTAAAGTAAGACAAGTAGTAAAGTACTTTAAATATTCGCCCACTAAAACTGATCATTTAAACTCATATCTGGAAACTGAAGGAAAACAGTTAGGTCTCATATTGGACTGCAAAACGCGTTGGAGTAGCCTGGCAGACATGATATCAAGATTTTTAGCCATAAAAGATGGTGTAATGAAAGCTTTGATCGATTTAAAAAACGATACTACTTTCAACAGCATTGAAATTGATATTTTAAAAGACATTTCAGAAGCTTTAAATATTATAAAAGCTACGGTAAAAGCAATATGTAGCGAAGATGCGAACATGCTGACTGCAGAGACTGCTTTGAAATTTATGATCGACGAACTAAGCGAAAGAAATAATATTATATCTCTCCAGTTAAAAGAGGCTTTAAAAACCAGGATTATTCAACGCAGACAACCTAAAATTGTTGGAACTCTTAAATACCTACATAGCCCCATAAATTTTTATGCAGAAAGTTCATGCGATACCTTCGAAAATCCTTCATTTAGCACCATCTTAAAATTTATAATGGACATTATAAAAACATATTTTCGCCCTGGGGAAATTGAATCGATAGACTCTGATGAAGATGACGTAGTCCTCAGCTTATATCAAGAAGAAAAAAGAAACGAAAAATCATTGCCATTAGAAGACCAATTAAGAAAAAAGATAGATGCATGTTTGTCAACACCATCGACATCAACCAACGTAGATTCTGACGACTTGGAAACTATTTTACGTATCCAAACGGCATTGTTTGATAGAGGGGGGCCAAGAAGTGAATATTTGGATCTAGTATATGACTTATTAATGACTATCCCACCAACAAGCGTAGAAGCCGAGAGGGTTTTTTCGTCCACAGGTTATATTTGCAATAAACTAAGAACGCGGTTAAATGACGATACTTTAGATTGCCTAAGTTTTCTTAGATCTCACTATCAAAGACTGAAAAAACATTAAAAGTATATTATAATATTTCTACTTAATTGTAAGGTCCGATTGTTATTATTGTTTTGATTTTTTTATCAAAAAGTTGTTGATTATGGCTATATTTAAATTGTCAAACAAATTAATACCTATTATGTGATTTCTTGTTGTAAGACTGATTGTTATGCTGTGATGATTTTTATTATTATTTATAAATGTAACGTATTCATATTTTTTTGTTTATTTTAAAGTATTTTTATCTATTATTAGATTACTCGGAAATTGAAGTAAAAAAAAATGAAAACATGTCAAAACTGTTTCGTAAAATATTATAATAAATATTTACAATTTTTTATTTTAAAAAATTTAATGTAACTTTATCTCCATGATCTCAATTACGACAGATTTTAAAAATTGAGATCTATTTAAATTACTATTTACTTACCTTCATTAAAATGTTATTTAAGCAGCGTATACGTATTACGTAATCAAAATTCTCTGTTTTTATATTATGTAACAATAAATATTATGGTTTTTTAAAACAGAAGGCATAGTTATTCGATGTATAAGTTTACGTAAGTTGTAAAGAATTGAGATAGCAAGAGTTTCTAAATAAAACATAAAAAATATCAACTCAGGATATTGTTTTTTTTAATTACACGAATTTTCGATTCAATTGTTCAAGGTGTGCATGCTTCACATTAACGGTTTGAAACATTATTTCGTCGATTTTAAAAATATTTAGTTTTTACGATTGTTAAACTTTAACTTATAATTATATAACAAACGATTTGTTAAATAAATACTAATTCTTTTTAAATAAAAATGCTAAAACTCAATATGGTTCTTTTATTTATGTGTTAAATACCAATTTTTCATAAAATACGAAATATTCGAATATATTCGAATATATTCGACAATTTTTAGAAATTATTCGAATTATTCGAATAGCAAATTTGTCGAATAATAACATTCCCTACATTTAACTAAAAAAATAATACAGAAACAATTTTAAAGCTTACGCATTTATAATATTAGTATGGATTACATAAGTAACAAACAGCTTGCAAGCACCTTCTCATTACTCAGTACTAGGGTATTATCAATTAAGAAGAATTCTCTATAAACCCTTTCATGATTTTTTTTGTAAACAAGTTTATATAGATGTAAACACAAAAACCATTAATCATTGTACAAAATGTAAACAACATGTGTTTTTTAATGTCTGAAACTTGGTTTTATTGCATGAGATATTTTGCCAATTGATGTAGTTCTGGGATTTTAAAATTACCGTAATGTTTAAAGTATTTTTAAATTGCTATAAAAATACTTGTAAAATACAAAATTGTTTTAGTAGTAAATGTATGGCTCCGAATTTATGGTGTTCTCAAGGAGATAAAATAACATAATTAAAGACAATAATGGTATACATTTTTTAAATTAAAATATTCATTTATATTTAGTTGAAAACTTATAATACTTATCAAAATGTTTATTTACTTCTTAATTTGTTTTTAAATTGTTAAAACGTCGACGTAAAGTTTTAAAATAATTAACAAAAACTTCCAACATTAAGCTCAACCAAAGGTAAAAACTCACCATTTATTATCCAAGTAACCACATTATCAACCACTATATCCACTTTATTATAATACTATCCATGGTTATGTATTTTTATGGCAAGCGAAAATGTTGGGAGAAAAGCTGTAAGAACGCTTTCCCTCTACGACCAGCCGGAACGGACTGAGTTTCGCCAAAATTCGCGCTTCGAAGTTTGAGTATGATGAGGGAAATCTGATAATACTGATATTAAGCGGGTTTTGAATACCCTGTATAATGGGTTATAGTGCCTGATAGTGATTTGTGAAGCTGTATTATGTTGTAATTAAGGAACTTGGTAAATTGAGAGCATGATTCAATATTTACTATTTTCCCGGTAGAGTGCTGGAATAATTTAGTTTTTATTAAGAATAAGAGCGTTTATTTTCATAAGTGATTATAATGAATAAATGAAGATCATAAATAGGTTAAGGTACAATATAAATTTATATCAAGTTAATTTTTAAAAAGAGTTGTTAAATACTTTTACATGCTTTCTAATAAAATAATCCCGGGCCCCATGCGAGTTTCTTAAGCCGGATCTTGTCTTTGGTTGATTGCCGAATCGGTAACAGGCATCATGTAGAATTTCTAAAAGTGTTAATTTTAAAAAACAATTCATTTTATTTTCATTGCGTTTTCAATTTTATTTCAAAATAGTCTGGATGTTTTTAATTAGTAAGAGATAGTATACTTTTTAATTAATATTACTACTGTATCCTATCTATATATCTATACATATGGGTGGTTCTACAAAAATTGGGTAACTTTTAGGGTTATTTTGTTTACTGTAGTTTTTATGGTAAATTTAGACATCTTTGGGTTTAAAAGATGGGTAATATAATGAATATATTGTTGCAAATCGGGACAGTCATTTTTTTGAGTACTTTTTAAAATATTTCGATTTTTCTGAATTTGACTGCCAGAGGACTGACGAGGGTGACACAGTACTGATATATAATGCAAACATATTAGAAATATATGACATTTGTGGCATTTACTAACCGCTTATATACTGTATTAGTGGCAAAGAAATGCTGCAGTTCTTAGCTGACAATATTACAAACTGAACATGATTAATAGGTATTTGACCATGTATACGTGTTTTTTTGGTGAAATTTTTTGCATTTGAAAGTTACACAAAGGACTGACGAATGAAACCTATGACAAAGTTTCCCCTCTTTTTTAAATACATTGTAAATATTTTTACATTATGAAAGCCCTGACATTCATCATTACGTACATTAAAGATTGTAATTATATATCAAGTTTTCTGAAATTAATCGTAGAATCTCATGTACAGTCTCTTGATTGAACGTTTTTGGGTTTGTGACAGGCCAAAGTACTGACGTTTAGAGCATACTCTTTCAATTTTATACAATTTCTAATTAAATTACGTCTCTGAATTTGAGTGACCAATTAAAGGAGATTACATACTTTTAAAATTAAGTATAAAATCTTTAAAATATAATGTGATTTAATATATTATATTGACTGGTGACAGCGAGTTACCCAATTTTTGTAGAATCACCCATATAAATAAAATTGGAGTGTCTGTTTGTAATATTGAAAGAACCGTTTTTTACTACATGCATATGAATCTATATCTATACACATAAATAAAGATGGAGTGTCTGTTTGTAATATTGAAAGAACCGTTTTTTACTACATGCACATGAATCTATATACGCTACATACACCAAAACAACATTTTTTGTCTGTATGTCTGTCTGTCCATCTGTCTGTCTCTCTGTTTGTTCCGGCTAATCTCTGAAACGGCTGGAGCTATTATGTCGGGACTTTTTTTGGTAGATAGCTGATGTAGTAAGGTGTAACTTAGGCTACTTTTTGACCGACTTCCAGGAGGAAAAGGAGGAGGTTATATTTTACTTTTTTCATATTTGTTAGCGGACTATCCATCTTTGTTATTATACTATGTTGACGCGGACGAAGTCGCGGGCAACAGCTAGTACATAATATTATGCTGAATTAAATTCATAAAGCATAGTGGCTTTATGAAACTAAACATGAAATCCTAAGCTGTTTATTATGAAAATACGAATTATTGTTTAGTTTTGATTTGATTTCACATTGACCTATCTGAAGGTAATGCCGAGATAAATATGTATATTGAAATAATAATATTCAATTAATGGTATCTGAATTCAAAACGGTTACGCGTAAGGGTCAGTTCATACTTCAACGTAATGATGCGCTGCATTTTTTAATAATCCATCCAAACCTAAACTTCATTTAATAATTCCCGCACCGATTCTTGTGACGGTGGCTGATTTTATTGAAACGAAGCCAGTTACGCAGGAGTTATTTTATAGTGCTCAAGTGTGTGCGCAGTACACAAGAGCACTGTATCTTTCTTTACTCTCATAACCCAGAGAGACGGACAACCGACATGACTGGCGATCAGGCGCAGGACCAACTTTTTACATGCCCATCCAACGCATGGACCATCTTACTTATCAGACAATCAGGTGACTTGTGAAAACTTAAAATACAATAATATCTTTCCTGTGTAGGAATCGAGCCACAAAACCACGAAGGCATTTATTTACTACTATTCCAATATTGAACTCACGTTGTTCGCTCTAAAGGGTTTCCATAACTAAGCCAAAAGAATTTATAACTACATAAAATTCTTTCGGCCCTATGCCTCGTGTCGCGGCATAATCTGTCAATGTCCAACTTAATAATTTTATTCCACACATTGTTTTGGGGATTTTTCTGTGGGCGTTACCCTTCGTGATCTCATGATCCCATCAAGTCTTGGTTGTTTATAAAAATTATAATGATGGAAAATCGATCGAAAACTTTCACTTATAATACCACAAGAGCTTCAAAATTATCGGGTTTTTCCGTCCCAAATGTCGGCCAATAGAATTAGAATTTGTTTTTTATATATAGCAACTACCAGAGAAAATTTTCAAAAAATTATCAGTATAATACCATGTAGGTTGTACCACGTGACGTCGAATGGTGCAATTCTATTGGTCGATATTTGGGTCGGAAAAATAATCAGTTTAGAATGAACGCTACTACCCTTAGCCAACACTTTACATTTTTGATGAGCTTCTCCATGCAAAAGCGATAAAAAAACGTGTTAGCTGGAGGCTGATATTATTGAATCAAAAAAAAATAAGCAGTACTGTGCACTTTTTGGCAACGGAATAAAAAAATAACCTAATACAACTCAAAGAACGCAAAACTGACCGCTTGAACACTTGACCGCGTGACCGCTCTCTGTCTGATAGGTCCCTAAAATGTACTCCTGATATTTCGTTTATAGGCCGAATCAAGAAATTCCGTAACGAAAATAACCTAACAGTCCCCGCTCGTACGATGCCAAACTTCGGCAAAATAAAGGATTGTTGATAAGGTTCCAGGAGCTTGGACATTTTTTTGGAAATTTCATGATCTTTAAGAATCAATTTTTCAATTTTGATTATCTCAAATAGTTTTCGAAATATTTAAAAAAAAACCTAACCCTACTTTTTTCGTTTAATACTTAATTGTTTATAATTTTTGCATTTTTTTCAGCAGGGCTTGGAATTTTGATAGAATATTCTAGATGGTATTCCGAATCGGATGAGACTAAAATCATAATTTTCGGTGCATGAGATCAGGTTGCGTGCGTACGACGTAAGCGAATTATAATTGCATAAGTTGATAAATATACTATGCAATGGTGTACAGCGGCAGTCCCCGAGTGCCACACATATATTTTCGTTACTATACAGTGTGTAACAAAAATAAGTGATAAATGATAATACTTTAGGGTGTGTACGTGTTCCTTGTATAGAGTGCACTGTGAAAGAAGCAGCGCTGAAAGACGATTTTTTTTCACTTTTGTATGGGCAAGGTCTCGAGCGTCACGAGTTTCCCCATACAAAAGTAAAAAAAATGGTATTTCAGCGCTGCTACTTTCACAGTGAACTCTCTACTTTTTTTTTTATGAAATAAGGAGGCAAACGAGCAAACGGGTCACCTGATGGAAAGCAACTTCCGTCGCCCATGGACACTTGCAGCATCTGAAGAGCTGCAGGTGCGTTGCCGGCCTTTTAAGAGGGAATAGGGTGAGGAGGATAGGGATGGGAAGGAAAGGGAATAGGGGAGGGTAGGAAAGGGAATAGGGTAGGGGATTGGGCCTCCGGTAAACTCACTCACTCGGCGAAACACAGCGCAAGCGCTGTTTCACGCCGGTTTTCTGTGAGAACGTGGTAATTCTCCGGTCGAGCCGGCCCATTCGTGCCGAAGCATGGCTCTCCCACGTCTCTACAAGGAACATGTACACACTCTAAAGTATTTTCACTTATTTTTGTTACACCCTGTATAGTCATCGTAATATATCCCGAGTCACGTCTTTGACAAAAAGCGATCTTACAATAACAAAGTGTTAATATCGAAACCTATGAATATCAAATGTGAAAAACACATTCGATATTGCGATGCGACCTTCAGGGCCCAGTGGTCAAGAGGACAGACCCTTGACAACTAATGGAACAATCTCCCGAAAGGATAGCGTTTTGTATTGAGGTGTAATGATATTGTACATGGAAAAGTAACAACATTTGTTTGATATGACCGAAAGAAGTTTTTTTTTTTTAATGAAATAAGGGGGCAAACGAGCAAACGGGGCACCTGATGGAAAGCAACTTCCGTCGCCAATGGACACTCGCAGCATCAGAAGAGCTGCAGGTGCGTTGCAGGCCTTTTAGAGGGAATAGGGTAATAGGGGAGGGTAGGGATGGGAAGGGAATAGGGTAGGGGATTGGGCCTCCGGTAAACTCACTCACTCGGCGAAACACAGCGCAAGCGCTGTTTCACGCCGGTTTTCTGTGAGAACGTGGTATTTCTCCGGTCGAGCCGGCCCATTCGTGCCGAAGCATGGCTCTCCCACGTATAAAGAAGTTTAGAACTCTTTCGAAAAGAAAATTGGATTAAAGTTTTTCCTAGCTCAATTCAACTATCTATAAATAATCTATATTATGTATGTCTGGCTGCTATCTCTACACACTTGATCAGCCCCGTTTTGGTAACAGAGGGGTTAGTGCGAGTTTTATTCGATCATACGCGTCGAGCACGTTAACGCGAATTTATATGGAATCAAAGCAGCGCCATCTACTGGCTAACGTGGATACTGCTTTAATCCCATATAAATTCGCGTAAACGTGTACGATGCGTCCGATCGAATAAAACTCGCACTAACCCCTCAGAGCTCGTTCCGTTCCGTAGTCAACAATGTTTTTTTTTTTTTTTTATTAAATAAGGGGGCAAACGAGCAAACGGGTCACCTGATGGTAAGCAACTACCGTCGCCCATGGACACTCGCAAAATCAGAAGAGCTGCAGGTGCGTTGCCGGCCTTTTAAATCATTTAGAGGATTGGGCCTCCGGTAAACTCACTCACTCGGCGAAACACAGCGCAAGCGCTGTTTCACGCCGGTTTTCTGTGAGGCTGTGGTATTTCTCCGGCCGAGCCGGCCCATTCGTGCCGAAGCATGGCTCTCCCACGGACAAAATGTCCGTCTGTCTGTCTGTCTGTCCGTCTCTCCGTCTGTCCGTCTGTCCGTCTGTCCGTCTGTCTGTCCGTCTCTCCGTCTGTCCGTCTGTCCGTCTGTCCGTCTGTCCGTCTGTCCGTCTCTCCGTCTGTCCGTCTGTCCGTCTGTCCGTCTGTCCGTCTGTCCGTCTGTCCGTCTGTCCGTCCGTCCGTCCGTCCGTCCGTCCGTCCGTCCGTCCGTCCGTCCGTCCGTCCGTCCGTCCGTCCGTCCGTCCGTCCGTCCGTCCGTCCGTCCGTCCGTCCGTCCGTCCGTCCGTCCGTCCGTCCGTCCGTCCGTCCGTCCGTCCGTCCGTCCGTCCGTCCGTCCGTCCGTCCGTCTGTCCGTCTGTCCGTCTGTCCGTCTGTCCGTCTGTCCGTCTGTCCGTCTGTCCGTCTGTCCGTCTGTCCGTCTGTCCGTCTGTCCGTCTGTCCGTCTGTTCGTCTGTTCGTCTGTCCGTCTGTCTGACTGTCTATCCGGGGTTTTTCTCATAGACAATAGGACCCACAAACCTATAATTTGGCATGAATGCACATAATAATGATGCCGACAAAATGGTACTTGAAATCTTAAAAAAAATATGTTTTTTTTATGGTACCTTCCCTATACACATCAAGCGGGGATGAATTTTTTAGGGATCCGTTCGTGAACTTTTCGTTCAAATTTCTTTGAAAGTAACTGAGATGATATTGTTAGTAATGTAAAACACGTTGTAAATGTACATTCATTGACCATACAAAAATTAAAGAAAACTAGCGGTACTACGGAACCCTATATTGGGCGTGGCCCGACGCACTTGGCCGGTTTTTTTTACTTTTTAGAATATAATATTTGGTATTTTATCTTTTGTTCTCCTTTTTGTGTTTTATTTAATACAATTATTTTTACCCGACTGCCAGGAGGATTAAGTTTTTATAGGTATTTTTACTTCAATATATTTTCTTTAATATTATAAATGTGAAAGTGTGTCTGTCTGTCTGTTAAATCAGCTCTTTACGCTCAAACTGCTGAACCAATTTTGCTAAAATACGAAGATACTTTGAGTCCCGGGAAAGGACACATACATAGACATTAGACATAGATAAAGGAATTTTTGCTGAACAAAGTCTAGAGAGGTTAGTGTCACCAATTAGAATATTACACTTTTGCGCGAAACATTAAAAAAGCAATAAATATTTCCATGAAAAATATTTCGCTCAAGTATTTCTTGATAAAATGTATTTTATTGTTATAAGTCCAAGCAGTTAAAAGTTAAAAAAAAACGAGTTAGAACTGAAAACGTTTATCATTCAGGTGCTTATGAAATGAAAAACGTTATTATAAATTCAATTCTTTCATATAATTGAGGACTTAAGTGGATGAAGTGGGTTACTAAGATTTTTAATTTTTTTTAAAGTTTTTGCATAAATGGAGGCTTTAGGGGAAAATGATTTGAAATAATCGGCCAAGTGCGAGTCGGACTCCCGCACGTAGGGTTCCGTACCATTAGAGCAAAATTAGGCCAAAAATTGTGTTTTTTGTATGGGAGCCTGCCTTATTTTTTATTTTATTTTAATATTATTATTAAATATTAAATTACACACATAATTAAGGACTTTGAGAAAAAATCAAGTACCAACCTGTTGCCCTTATTGATATAGAGCAAAAAAGGCCAAAAAATCACGTTTGTTGTATGGGAGCCCCCCTAAAGGGGGCCCACTAAAACAAAATAAATTTAATATTAAAATATTAAATTTATTTTGTTTTTAGTATTTGTTATTATTGCAGCAACAAATATACACAATCTGTGAAAAATTCGGAATTCTTGCTATAGCGGTTCTTGAGTTTCTGGAGACAGACGGACAAAATCAAAATCAAAATCAAAAATATTTTTATTCGGAGTAATTTTTTTACAAAAACTTTACCGAACGTCGATACTACGGTGCCTACCACCGGTTCGGGAACTAACCCGGCGAGAAGAACCGGCGTAAGAAACTCGCACGGGGCCATCTTTTACTAAAAAGATGGAAAATTACAATTTAAAACATATAACAGTACAACACGGTCACCTTCATGTACATTACATCCCGGGATGTATATCTTTACATTATATTAACCTGACGCACCACTGGAATGTACATGCAAGCATCGTAATGACGTCATCACACGACGACAGACATCGAAGTCTCAGTAATAGCACACGGAACCCTAATAAAAAAGATGTGAATGTTATGCGTAGCCACATATATTAGCCAGATGATGAAGTAGGTAAGTTACAAGGTTTGTTCAAATTATAAGTAAAAAATCGGCCAAGTGCGAGTCGGACTCGCGCACGAAAGGTTCCGTACTAATATAGAACAAAATTAGGCCAAAAATTGTGTTTTTTGTATGGGAGCCCCCCTTAATTTTATATTTTATTTTAATATTATAATTAAATATTAAAGTACATATATAACTAAAGATTTTGAGAAAAATTCAAGAACCTACCTGTTGCTATTATTGATATAGAGCAAGAAAGGCCAAAAAAATCACGTTTTTTTTTTTTTTTTTTATAAAATATGGGGGCAAACGAGCAAACGGGTCACCTGATGGAAAGCAACTTCCGTCGCCCATGGACACTCGCAGCATTAGAAGAGCTGCAGGTGCGTTGCCGGCCTTTCACGAGGGAATAGGGTAATAGGGAAGGGTAGGGATGGGAAGGGAAGGGAAAAGGGGAGGATCGGGAAGGGAATTGGGCCTCCGGTAGACTCACTCACTCGGCGAAACACAGCGCAAGCGCTGTTTCACGCCGGTTTTCTGTGAGAACGTGGTATTTATCCGGTCGAGCCGGCCCATTCGTGCCGAAGCATGGCTCTCCCACGTATGAAATTTATTCCCACATTTTTGTATGGGAGCCCCACTTAAATATTAATTTTATTTTGTTTTAAGTATTTGTTGTTATAGCGGCAACACTGCCGTCATAAGAAAAAAGGCCGCTAAGTGATATTCGCGTACTTTCAGGTTTTGAGTCCACTGAACTTAGTTCCTTTTTTTTATGGGGGCAGAACAGATATGCATAATCTGTGAAAGTTCAACTCTCTAGCTATTACCGTTCTTGAGTTACAGCCTGGAGACAGACAGACAGACGGACAGACAGACGGCCAGACAGACGGACAGACAGACGGACAGACAGACGGACAGACATCGAAGTCTCAGTAATAGGGTCCCGTTTTTACCCTTTGGGTACGGAACCCTAAAAAATAAGTACTTGCCCTTATGTTATAAAATGTTAGTTATCTAATCATCCATTTACGTCTTCAATTACATTTTAGTTTTGATGAAATATTTCATAAATTTCAATTAAAACTTAATACTAACGTAATAATTCTGAGCCTATTCATTATTCAAGTACGAGGCCTACTACAACCTCTTATAGCAGTATTATTTTAATCTTACTTTATGATTTCGTACCATCACCTCTTAAAAGTAAGATTACTTTATGATTGTTCCGTCAAGACGTTTTGTGACGTCATGTCCCAATATCATTCGCTCTCAGCGTACCATGAGCTCCATTTTAACACCGTTTGACAGACGAGCAAGATTACTTTAACGTCAAACTAGCGATCTTAAATCCGCTGTGAAATATCAACTTTTTTAAGATTGTTTTGCATTTTTTACTGTTTTTTAGTAAAATTATATTTGAAAATTGAGTACGGTACGACTTTAAATTACGCATATTATGTATTAACAAGAAAAGTCTTAACTTTATTTGTATTTAAAGTTTACCATGTACATAAAAAACGGCTTTTGTTTTGAGATAACCAATGAATTAAATATTTACGTACCTTCTATTTACCTTATAATAGAAAATATCGAAACAGTCTTCAAAGTCGCGCAACTCACACACCACTTAAAACTTTTTTGTTTTAGCGTACCACAACAACACTTCAAGTCTTAATTGGGTTTCAGCATTAGTTTTTCAACAATTTAACTATTTGATTTAATTCCTATTGTTAACAATTTAGCGCTGAATCGGTTTAATTTATTGAAATATTTTGGTTTAGTACCATTCAAATTCTCTACAGTCACTAATAAGTTTTTTCTACATTTGTTTAGACTAATTAGACACTTCATTTGTTTACACAATCGTGTGAGAGTGACAAAACGCTTTATAGCTGCTATCTCGCTTCCACCCATGACAATTCATTTGTTTACACAATCGTGTGAGAGGAACAAAGCGCTTCATAGTTGCTTATCTCGCTTCCACCCATTGATAAATGTAAACAAATAATTTGATATCGTTCGTTCTTTCCCATCACTTAGCAGGAATAAAACAAGATTGTTTTCATACACCTTAAAAAGTTCATGGTACGAATCAAAGTAAGGACTAAGGTTATTGTAATCTTACAACAAAGTGTTCTGGAAACATGATAGTTTTAGGAAAGGTTGTGGTAGGCCGCCAGGTCTTTAATCAAATAAATGTATTGTTTCACCAAAATATTTGATCCAACTGGAATTTACTTTAGGCTTCTAAATAAATTATTCAGTAAATTATTCAGGAATTAAGGAAATCAGATCATTCTAGGGAAACAAATACCTATTTAAAGTGTCTGCTGGAATCGGATAAGTCATGTCACTAAGGATCGATAGTTAACAATGAAAAAATTCACGTCCGCGCTATTTCGCACCGCGGCGCTGGCTGCTATTGTTGCTAAATTTCACTCGATGCGAAATAATACTCGACGCGATCGGTGCAATGCCGTGATTTTTAGCAATTAGCAAAGCAATAGCACACAGCATGCTATTACATTAAAATTAGCATGTTAATGAAACTAATTGTGAATAGCATTAATTACCATTTTTACTGTAGGTCCACTTATTGGATCATCAAACAATATCTTTAATGGTACTTTATCCCACATAACATCCTTATCGTCTCCTGTGTCCCTTCCCGGGATTTGAATATTTCAATACCTAATTAATTAAAACTGCTTCTCTAAACAGTCGCAAATTGTTTGATCAACACGTTTGTGAAACGAGACCCTTCTCGTTAAATGTTTAATTTATTTTGTTTTTGAAGAAAACTGATATTATGGAAGTTAGATTTAAGAGGATTAAAATAAAATAACAGGACGGAGCGTTTGATGAAAGATCATGTATTCGAGAGAGAGGACCACAGATTATACACAGACTATAGATGCGTTCATTATAGAATATAAAATAATATTAGGATGCGTTCATATTTCATCATGCTCCCTTGAACGCAGACCCATGCCGATCAGGAACTGATGATGCTTCGGTTTTGCCAAGGCTTTGGTCAGGCAGTCAGCAAGCATCATGTTTGTAGGTATATATTCAACATGAATGTCACCGGACTTGACCTTGTCTCGAATGAAGTGGTGACGTACATCAATATGCTTGCTCCTAGTATGATAAGCAGAATTACCTGTAAGTTTAATTGCACTTTGATTATCACATAATAAGGTAATACTAGTAGCCTTAGTGGAAGGCCACAATTCACAGTGTAATTGTCTCAGCCACAGAGCCTCCTGAGTCGCAGCTGAGATAGACATGTATTCTGCCTCGGTAGTTGACAGAGCAATAGTTTGCTGCCTCTTTGAGTTCCAAGATATGGCAGCGTCTTGACACATAAAAACATATCCAGTACAGGATCTTCTTTCTTCTGTACAGGATGCCCAATCAGAGTCACAGTATCCTATAATTTCCTGATTAACAGTACTTTTGTATAATATCTTTAGATTCTTAGTTCCTCGAAGATAGCGAAATATTCTTTTAACTGCTATCCAATGTTCTGATGTAGGATTTTTACTATAACGGCTAAGTGTATTAACAGCATAACAAATGTCTGGGCGTGTTCCCTGAGAAATATACAATAAGCAACCTATGGCTTCTTGATAGGGTACATCCACTGAAACATTATCTGAAAATTTAAGGTCACATTCCATCGGTGTTCCCACAGGTTTGCATGTCTCCATTCCAAATCATTCCAGTACATTTTCTATGTTTTTAGTTTGATCTATGTAAATTCCATTTTCATCATATTGAATGCGCAGGCCAATGTAGTAACTAGCTTTTCCCAAGTCCTTCATATTGAAATTTCTTAATAAATTACTTTTAATATCATTTGCAAATTCTGCATTGTTATAAAGCAGTAACAGGTCATCAACATATACAGTTAATAACAGTATATTTTCTTCAGTATGAATATAGTAAACACATGGATCCAACTGTGACTTTTTAAATCCAATTTTGAATAAGTACTTATCTAATTTTTGATTCCAAGTTCTACTTGCCTGTTTCAAGCCATAAATACTTTTGTTCAGTTTACAAACTTGGTCTCCTTTTTCATAATTAGGTGGTTGTGTCATGTACAACTCTACATTAATTTCACCTTGCAAGAAGGCTGTGATAGCATCGAGCTGTTCAATCTGTAGGCGATATTTAGCTGCCATTGCAAGTAGATATCTGATAGATGTTAGGCGTACTACAGGTGCATAAACATCACTATAGTCAATTCCATATACCTGTTCATATCCTTTTATTACCAATCTCGCCTTATATTTAGTAATGTTTCCATTTGCATCTAACTTAGTTTTAAAAACCCACTTACATGGTATTGCTTTCTTTTCAGGCGGCAACTTACAGAGCGTCCAGGTGTTGTTTTTTATTAACGAATTATATTCAGAATCCATTGCATTTTTCCATTCTAGTGCATCTTTCCTCTCCATATCTTGCTTTACAGTCTGAGGGTCAGGCGTCAGAGCACTATTCTTCAATAGATTTCGACACAGGTAAGTAGATAGTGTCTTATTCTTTCTCGGTCTCAGGTTGTGGCTGATGGAGGCGGTGGAGCTCAGATTGACATCATGTTCAGGTAAGTAATCTTCATCTTTATCATCTTCATAATATAAACTATCATTATCTACGACTGTACTAATACTTTCATATGAGCTTCCATCACTATCTATGGTTTTATCTATGCTATCAGTCTTTTGTTCTTCACTAGGTATACTCTCAAGTGGCACAAGTGCAAAATCCTTCTTAATAACTTCCTCTAAGAATACTACATCTCTACTTCTGACAATTTTTCCTTGTTCTTTATCATATAGTCTGTAGCCTTTAGATTCTGGACAATAACCTACAAATATTAGTTCCTTTGACTTACAATCCCATTTTTGTCTCTTTTCCTTGGGTATATGCATCATCGCCGGACAACCAAAGATTTTCATGTGTTGTAGGTTAGGCTTCACACCTGTCCACATTTCCTCCGGAGTTCTAAAATTTATTAATTTAGTTGGTGAGCGATTAATGACATAAGCTGCAGTAGCAACTGCTTCTGCCCAGAATTTCTTTGGCAAATTAGCATCAATAAGCATACATTTGGCTCGCTCAACCAGAGTACGATTCATTCGTTCACTCATACCATTCTGCTCAGGTGAATATGGAACAGTGAGCTGCCGTTTGATACCTGATTCTTTACAGAATTTATCAAATGCTTCATTAACATATTCTTTCCCGTTGTCACTTCTCAATGATTTAATCTTAGTCTGTAGCTGATTCTCGACAAGTGTCTTAAATTCTTTAAAGTAACTGAGAACTTGAGATTTAGAATGCATAAAGTAAACAAATACCTTTCTCGAGTAGTCGTCTATGAATGTGACATAATATCTGGCACCGCCGAGAGACTTTTCCTCCATGGGGCCGCATACATCCGAGTGTATTACCTCCAGAAGGCCTGAAGCTCTTGTGCCAACATTCTTGAATGGTTTTCTTGTTTGTTTACCTTGTAGACAAGTATTGCATGTCACATTTTTCTCCTCTTTAATTTCTAAATCTATTCCTGTAACAGACTGTACAGTGCCAATTAATTTCTTAGTTTGTCCATCATAGCTTTGTATATTTACTTTGCCACAGCCTTTCACGGGCAATGTTTTATTATCAGCAACAGTGATATGACTTATTGAAGCAGGTTCAAAATCATAAATCCAGTCTTTATTGTTAGTCATGTGCATTGCAGCCCCTGAGTCAAGGTACCAGCAGCTTTTTGTTAAGATAGGGGAAGCAGAAAAAGCAGCGACAAATCCAGAAGTCTCATTCGACTTGCCTTCTTTCTTATAAGTTGTAACACTTTGACTTGAGCTTTGTGAGCGACAATATTTAGCAACATGCCCATATTTATTAAATTTAAAGCACCTGGGGCCTTTGCCTGAAGACTTACCAGCCTTTGCTTATAACTTTTGTAATTTGAATAAAAAGCACCGGAGTCATTTTCATTTTTGACATCTTGTAGTATCTTTGTTTTCACTAAATCTGTACTTATGGTCACACCTGAGCTTTCCATTGCCATTATCATGGGCTTGTATATTTCTGGTAGCCCTGCGAGGAGGAGCGTACCCAGCCACTCTTCATCAACATGAAACCCAATGTTCCTGAGCTTGTGTGCACAAGTTATTACTTTATTTACATAGTTCTCTACATTACCACAGCTTTCCAGATCTGTAGTAATCAGCTCTCGCAACAATACAACCCTTCTTGTCAAGCCGGGGTCATCAAAAGCCTTACGCAAATTGCACCATACTTCTTTGGCAGTTTTTGCCTCTTGAATGTGGATATAATTGATCGGATCAACCAACAATATAATTTTTGACTTAGCTTTGATGTCGTCACTTTGGGTAAACTTTGATCCTTCCTTATGTTCAACGCATTTCCAGAGTTCTTCATGTTCTAGGTACGTCTTAACAGCAAAACTCCATGTGGTGTAATTGTCACGCCCTTTTAATTTTTCTATTTGTACCATGTTTCCATTCGTTGCCATTATAAATAATGATGGAAATATCTCGTCAGTGAAAAATTAATGAGTTTATTTCGGTGCTGAAAGAAAATACCTGAAACCTCGCGAAATTACTTCAGCCGGAAAGAGGTTATACAACAAATTACTTTATTTCGCGGAACTATTAAACTTTCCCTAATTCTAACTATCCGGGCGTCAAAAGGCCCATAACCTGAAGAAAACTGATATTATGGAAGTTAGATTTAAGAGGATTAAAATAAAATAACAGGACGGAGCGTTTGATGAAAGATCATGTATTCGAGAGAGAGGACCACAGATTATACACAGACTATAGATGCGTTCATTATAGAATATAAAATAATATTAGGATGCGTTCATATTTCATCAAGTACCTACACATTCTGTGAAAATTTCAGAAGTCTAGCTATAGCGGTTCTTGAGATACAGCCTAGAGACAGACAGACAGACAGACAGACGGACAGACATCGAAGTCTTAGTAATAGGGCCCCGTTTTTACCCTTTGGGTATGGAACCCTGAGAAAGGATATTTTTTTTAGTTTTCCTTAGCAAAATAGGTACTCATAGCTCACACTGCCGTATAGGGTGAAGACGTATCTGGCAGAAACACAAACATAGATAGAAACACAGACAAATAGACTGAAACACTTTCACACGTGACTTTTAGACGTGGAAGAGCCACGCTTCGGCACGAATGGGCCGGCTCGACCGGAGAAATACCACGTTCTCACAGAAAACCGGCGTGAAACAGCGCTTGCGCTGTGTTTCGCCCAGTGAGTGAGTTTACCGGAGGCCCAATACCCTATTCCCTTTCCTAAACCCCCCTATTCCCTTCCCTTCCCATCCGTACCCTCCCCTATTACCCTATTCCCTCTTAAAAGGCTGGTAACGCACCTGCAGCTCTTCTGATGCTGCGAGTGTCCATAGGCGACGGAAGTTGCTTTCCATCAGGTAACCCGTTTGCTCGTTTGCCCCTTTATTTGATTTAAAAAAAACATTGTTACAGCCATGACATATTTTGTATCGCTTGGAATACGTGACGAAAAAGAATTTATTTTATTCCTTTCCGGAATAGAAGCTTTAGTAACTTTTTTGTTCGAGTTTCGTAAAGATTTTCCTCATTTCCTTTTGATAACTTTGATCTTTCAAAGAGATATATTTTTACGATTCGTGTAGAAAAACGTATCATTTTCAATAATTATTATTGATTTTAATGTCGTGTCATGTAGAATATGAGTATCAGAAAATATTCAACAATATGAATATTTTGTATAGTATCATCATAGAATACAGTGCTATTTTACTGTAGTATACACTACTCGTAAATCGTAATATAAATATACCAAACTTAAGATAGAAAATCATCTAGTTCTAAAAAAATATTTAATATTAATTTGTGCAGATTTTTTTAACACACGGGAAAATTTTGACGGCAAAATATCTAGTCCTAAACTCCAAATAGCCGAACCTAAACATACGAGTAGCATTGAAAAATAATACAGGAATTTATGAACTGTATCCGAGGTTGAAACTTATGCAGATTAATTTCCAACTTCGAAAAGTTCGATGTCAAACTTGTGGTTGTGTGAGTGACTCCAAAAGTTGAAGTTTTCATCAACAGACCGCACAAACCAGCGCGCGAGGTAGTACTCGGCGTACGAGCCACTGACCACGACTTATTGCTGTAAGGGTTAATTTATACAAGCGCAGAGTCGAAGCGAAGCGAATTATTAAAACTGAACATAAGAAATTCAACCTTAACTCCAAAGCGTTAATGCACATAATTATTACTTCTGAGAATGTAAAAAGGCAAGCGCATTCGCGCGCACTTTCGGGAATTCGCTTGACCACCGCTTTTTGGTGCGCGCGCATTCTCGCGCATACAAGCGCACACGAGCGAATCTACGCCTCATCACTATAGAGTATAGGAATCTTCGAATCCGCGCGCATTCGTTCGACTTGTTGCGAATTTGACGCTTCGACGCGCTTCGCTGCGCTTCGACTCTGCGCTTTTATAAATTGACCCTTAGGTACAAGTTGGGGGCTTGTTCTGGGGCTCCAGTACTAGAACGTTCTGTAGATGTGTCGCGACACAACAGTTGTTGCTGTAGCTACCAGTCCCGGTGAAAAGTAGCGCGTTTGCACCGGCAGCATGTGCGAGCTCGAGTTACATGAGTTGGTAAAGCTAGATGAAAAGCATATTTGGCGACTATGACTACCAAGTTTGACGCGGGTAAATATTAAATTTGCATATAGAAATCTCAGATCAAACGACATGTAACTTCGTTTTATGTAACTGAAGTCACTTTAGTTACTCGCTTACGCACACATATGCGTCAAACTACGCTAGATTGCATTAAGTTTTGTTAGTGGACTGGCCGTAAGATTAAATAATTTAACTCACATATTGTAAACCATCTTTTTTTTTTATAAAGTAAAAAGTGACTTGGCCTGAATTTACTTTGTGGAATCAAACAATACGTGATGATCATTTCAAACAACATAAGTCAAATATTATCGCAGACAAATACAGAAAAATATAGTATCCTCTGTATCAACTTAACAAGGAGCTTTATATTGACTGTGTATTGACTCTATGACTTTAGCAGACAGAAAAATGGCGAGACAGAAATATTTAGCCGAAACTATTAATATCCTTGTATAAACTCCGCCGACCTTGGGATAGTCTTTCATTAGCTGTAGGTTAAAACATTCGGCTGATTGTTTACTGATCATCATCATCAACACAACACTATCAGAGAAGTTAATAAGCAGATGGCGGTCCTACGTAATTTGGTTGGGTTATGTGAAACCCAGCCAGTCACGAGTCACTATTAACATTTAGTCAACCTACGATACGTTATTTGGTCGGATTATCCGACCAAATAACGTATCGTAGGTCGCGGGCCGCGGCAACAGCTGGTAACCTTCCGAATTCCGATCGACGCGGCAAGAGACCGCGACCGACAAGAATTCAAATAAAATACAATTTTATGAACTAGGCTATAGGTTTCATTTTTCTCTACGCTACTACAAAGCAGTGGCAGTATCGGTTGCTAGACCAATGTCGGTAGAAAATAAACCTGGGGGGTGAGCCCACCTGCTCTATGTGCCTATTTGAAGCGGAATCAGCGCCCCCAATGCGGGGGAAGAAAACTAAATGTGACGTGACTTGCAAATGGCCGCTTAATCGTTATTGGTTGTCATCACTAATATTAGTTCCAAGTACTCTCACTACTGCTATCAGCGCCATTATGGTGACTTTCAAACGTCATTTTTACGTCAGATTTAGTTCTCTCCCCCCGCATTGGGGGCGCTGATTCCACTTAAAATAGGCACAAAAAATAGCTGTCAATTGAAAGGGAATAAGTGCAGCGTACTTGTATAATAGAGGTGAGTGACATAATCAGACCAAATAACATAGGTCCGCCATCTGACTATGAATCAATTTCCTTGATAGTACACGCGCCTATTGCCTACTAGATGACGCCCGCAACTCCTTTGCGCCAAAATTCGTTTATCGCACGGAACCGTCCATTTCTCTGGGATAAAAAGTATCTCGATACACAATTTCAGCAAAAGCGGTTCAGCGGTTTGAGCGTGAAGAGGTAAATTATTAAATATAAAATAAAAATTAAAAATATAAAAAAAAAATGTAATAATAAAATATTAAATAAGTATTATTTATAAGTATGGATTCTTGTTTCTATCATAATACTTTTAATGCAATCCTACACTATTTTATAAAAATAGCTATTATTAATGTCATGTGGGTGGTGGTATTTTCAACAGGATAACAGAAACGAACGCAAATTAACTAATTGGTGCCTATTTTTGGCCTGTCCAAGAATTGTTATTGTACATCACACCTACGATTTCAAATTATAATTGAATCTGATATCTATATAAAGCAGAAGAGATAATAATTTGAGCGAAACATAGCCATTTCTGTGTAATAAAAACCTACACAAAGTGAATAAAATTAGCTTCATTAGACTAAACTTACTATTTCACTGTTTATATTATTTATTTTACTCGTTACATATTCCTAATATAATACAATTTCTAATACAATAATTTCCTTAAACAAAAGTCAACTCAAAGAACACGTTGTATTTAAAAAAAAAGTTATAAAAAGTTCGAAATCATTTTAGACACAGAGAATGTAGAGTTGCAAGAGGTTTTTGGCGGTTGATGGAATCAGACTAGCGCTGCCATGCGTGCGTAGCAATAATATTATTATGCTTTCACTTGAAATCGTCGTTCAAGTCTAAGGGTTGATACAGATCGCAACGTGACGAGGCGAGGCGAGGCGCGGTGCGGCATCAATTTGTATGGATTTGACAGATTTCGATTGCGCGCGTCTTGCGAATCTGTCAAATTCATATAAATTTAGAAATGCATCTACGCGTCGCGTTGCGGTCTGAATAAACCCTTATTTGGAATGTGGTCGAAATTAAAACGAACCGTGGCTCAGTTTCCAATGCATCTGCTTTTGTTACACGCATGAGTCGTGACAATATGATCCACACCCCAAAACACGTTTGTAGATATAATCTATCTATTTAAATATACATCACAACGCTTTGTTACTTTACAATATAAACTGCCCATAATCTGTGACTTAAAAGCAGATGATGCAGTTTTTAAATTTACTTACTTGAAGCAAAGATCCAAATTAATTTGTCGGACGAAACAGTTTGTATTGATTTACTCCTTATTAAAATCCTATATTATAACGCCCGCAGCGTATTGTTGAGCGTCCTAATGATTGGCCTTGGCGTTCATGTTCCGTTGTTCTGGACTATGCCGACTATGTTGCGACATTTAAATCTTGTCCCAGGCACTACAGTATTCGAGGAGTCGCTCTGAAAACACTGTATAAATCATCCACAACGGATGTAAAGGCCTGATTTTATAATTATGACTAATTTTTTTCGGGATAAAAACTGTCCTATGTTGTTTCCCTGGACTTAAGAGATCGTCATACCAAAGCGTGAAGAGACAACAGAACTTTTCTATTCAATCCAAATTTTTTTTTTTATGAAATAAGGGGGCAAACGAGCAAACGCGTCACCTGATGGAAAGCAACTTCCGTCGCCCATGGACACTCGCAGCATCAGAAGAGCTGCAGGTGCGTTGCCGGCCTTTTAAGAGGGAATAGGGTAATAGGGGAGGGTAGGGATGGGTAGGGATGGGAAGGAAAAGGAATAGGGGAGGGTAGGGAAGGGAATAGGGTAGGGGATTGGGCCTCCGGTATTCAATTCTATTCAATCGCATGTGTTCTGAGTAAGTTTTTGTATATTATGTAATATATAATATATTTTGAATAGGTTATTGTGTTACATTCAAAGCATGAATTCCGTCAGACAGCGTTTAGAACAATTCAAATGTGTCGAGTGTATGAACATTTAATAACAGAACTAAATTCTAGCTCGCGCTGAGACGTTTTATTCGAATTTAAATGCAGAATAAAATTTTTAATGAATTTTTAATGTTATTCGTTTTGTATAAAGCTTTTTCTGGTATAAGAAAATGAAGAAAATAATACTGTATAATATTATTTTAAATAGACCCGGTGAACATCGTAATTTCGTAACACATCACCAGGGCCCCGTAAGGGCTACTGGCGCATGTGTACAAAAAAAGGATTTTGGCGCCCCTATGAGTTAGACAAATTTTTGGGACCTTAGTGTTGGCGCCCCTAAAGATAGCAATTTGGCACCCCTAGAGGATGGCGCCCGTGTGCATTGCACACATTGCACATAATATGGTAGCGGGGGCCCTGCATATCACTAACACTACCCCCCTAATATAAACCTTAATCCTTGTACTTTCACGAATATTTCGACTAAAATTAGTCAAATCGGTTCAGTTTTCATTTTTATTTAAAACTCGTTTCATATAGATGGCATTTATTTTCTTCACATTTACTTACTTAGTAGTTAATATTGTACCCGTTATAGAAATTCATATTAAGAGCCTGTTTCACCAGTTTCTGATAAAGCGCCTAATAGGCTATTCACAACTTTTTTGACAGATTCTCCATACTTGATCTGTCAAGTTAATTGGTGGATAGCCTTATCAGGAACTGGTGAAACAGGTCCTAAGACGTGTTATTGAGCATTATATTATACGCTCTCTATAATAATAATATTTTCATAGCAGGTACTTAAATATTAGAACAATAGAGATTACAGGGCGTTAAAACAAACTGATAATACTTAAGGGTGTATGTGTCCCTTGTAATGTATAGTTTAGTCTGCGTTTCCAGTTTCCACCAGAGATGTGTTGCAAGGAATGTGTTTTTGAGAACCAATAGAATCGCTTCATTGACGAGAGCTTGCCATAACATCGCTCAGCGCGGCGATGCTATTGGATCTTAAAAACACACTCCTTGCAACACATCCTTGGAGGAATCGCAGCCTTACTTTTAGTATATCAGCGCTGACATAGCACAATTGTTTGTGATTTGTATGGGCAGTAGCACCAGCGTCATGAATTTGGCCATACAAAAGGTAAAACAAAAATTTCTCACTCAGTCAACCCTATACAGGGGATTCATACACACCCTTAAGTATTATCACTTAGTTTTATTATACTCTGGAAACTATATAGAGGTTATATAGTTTACAAACTAGTTAGTAATAACAAAGTAAAATTATTTCGTCAATGCTATCCAAAGGTCTAAAGCCCTAAAGCCCCACTTCATATTCTGTCTATATTGTACTAGCTGTTGCCCGCGACTTCGTCCGCGTGGACTTTAGTTTATAGTTGTTCCCGTACATCGATTAATTCGTTTACGCGCAAATCAGAAAAGTATATTGTGTAGGAACCGCACATTTTTCCGGTGCAAAAAACATTCCTTGTCCCAGATTCAAATTAGTATCCCCAATCTCCATGCCAAATTTAATCAAAATAGATTAAATAGTTTAGGCGAGAATCATAAAAGTTTATTGTGCTGGAACCGTACATTTTCCGGGACAATATGTATCCTATGTTCTTTTCCGGGACTCAAAGTATCTTAATACCCAGCAAAATGGGTCCAGCCGTTTACGCGTGATGTCGTGACCACGCGAAATATAACGTTCCGCGCAGCTTCGCCCGCGTAAATTAGATATTTCACAGACCAATGAGTCCACAAAAAATAGCCTATGATCCTTTACGTGGTCTACTTCTTATCTGTGCCAAATAACAGAAAAATTGCTTCAGTAGTTCGTGAGATAAGCCCTTTTAAATAATTTATCCCGTTTTTTTCCACTTTTCCATGTATTTCTTCGCTCTTATAACGTTATATTTCTTCGCTCCTATTAGTCTTATCGTGATAAAATATAGCCTATAGCCTTTGTCGATGAATGGGCTATCTAACACTGAAAGAATTTTTCAAATCGGACCAGCAGATCCTGAGATTAGCGCGTTCAAATAAGCCCTTTCAAATAATTTCCCCCATTTTTCCCATTTTTTCCTCAATTTCTTTGCTCCCATTAATTTTAGCGTGATAAAATATACCCTATAGCCTTTTTCGATAAATGGGCTATCTAACACTGTAAGAATTTTTCAAATCGGACCAGTAGTTCCTGAGATTAGCGCGTTCAAATAAACCCTTTCAAATAATTTTCCCCCGATTTTTCCACACTTTCCTCTATTTCTTCGCTCTTATTAGTCTTAGCGCGATAAAATATAACCTATAACCTTTCTCGATAAATAGGCTATCTAACACTGAAAGAATTTTTCAAATCGGACCAGTAGTTCCTGGGATTAGCGCGTTCAAACAAACAAACAAACAAACTAACAAACTCTTCCGCTTTATAATATTGTTACGTGCTAGGGTTCGAGGATTTGGAGAGAAAGACCTGGTGACTCTCTTGAAGACTTTATTAACACTGCACTAAACACTAGGTCACAACACTTAGCACTAAGTCCAAACACTAATCACTAGGTCCAATCACTAAGCACTATCACTGTCCTAGGTCGTAGCCAAGTCGCAGGTTTCACTGGTTCACTCACTATTGTCACTCCGAAATCGCCTTGATGAAAGCTCGAAACGAACTGAACTTGCCGGGCCTGCCTGCGGCTCTTTTTATATGGCGAGACGAATTCCAGAAATTTCCCGATTCACGTAAACAAGTAAACAACCGTGGGAAATTTCTAGGCGGCTCGGGCATGTACCACAATAAAACTGCCGTCCTTGCGATAAGTGCAGTAAGTTGAATTTAATTTAGACCTTATGGACTCAGTCATAAGGTCTAAATTCAAACACGCTAACAAATAAAGGGTAAACACGTAAACAAACATTGGACCTTTTTAGAAGGTTCGAGTATGTACTTGCGCACCACGTGTCCGTATACCATGTACCGTAACACTACTCCCCTCTTAGAGATGCTCGTCCCGAGCATCATTGTTACTGCCATGGTAACGCGCCAGACGGTTCCTACGACTACTCCTGGTCTGTGGTCCCTTTACAGCAGCGCAAGTAATACATCTGTGGCACCAATCCTGCACATCATCTCTCCAATGCAACCAGAAGAATCGTTCTCGCACTTTCCTTAGCATCCTCTTGACGCCTAGATGACTCCCTGATACGCCCTCATGTATCTCGCGGAGAACATCTGGTACTCTTGCCCTTGGGACAATTATCTGAAAATAGAACTCTCTGCCGTTAGCCTTCTGCCATTTCCGGTAGAGTAGTCCGTCCTGAAGTATCAGACTGTCCCATTGCTCCCAGTACGCCTTAGTGACAGCGCCAGTGGGTGCAACCTCACTCCAGATTGGTTTTATGTCACCCCGTTTCTTCCATGTGATGATGTGCCGAAGGTCGTCATCTTTTTCTTGAGCCTTTCTCATAGCTTCATTCTCCATGTGCCCCAAATTACTTGTTCTCTTTGTTCCGCTCCGTGCCTGGGAGGTAACAGTTACCGGGGCTTTCTCCGCGTCATCCAGTACTCGCCCCTTAGTTCTGGATTCTATTCGTTCCCCATGACTCCGGGTAGGGGACGAAACCGCTTGCTTCTTCAACTCCTCCATTTGTTCCTCGATCCTTTTTATCCTTGCCATCTGGGTCTTCTTCCGCGGACAGTTTAGCTGAAGATGGCCCCTCTCACCACACTTATAGCACATGGCTTCAAGTCTTTTCCTCGTAGAAGCCTTAACTTCCTTGACTTCTTCAGAGACCTTGTGGATCTTATGGGTCTGCCGTATGTCATGGCGCACAGCCTCGACTTCCAAAGCATGCGCTAATGCTTCCTTTAGCGAGGTATGGTGACCAAGTCTTACTGCAGCCCTGACCTCCAAGTCTTTGATTCCGTCGACAAATCCTTGAACAATATTTGTGTCGACCATCTTGGTGTCGGCTCCTGGATATGCCTTCCTGACGAGTTTTTCAATTTCCAACGCCCATTGTTGAAGTCCTTCTCCTGAACGTTGGACTCTGTCACGCAGTTGGGCACGAAACACGTGCTCCAGGTGTCGCTCCCCGTATCTGGATTCAAGTGCCTCCATCAGGTCTTGAAACCCATTTCCTGTATGCGCTTCTAGGACCGACAAAGCTTGCCCTCTGAGCGCAACAGTGAGAGCGGTCAGGCGTTGTTCATCATTCCATCCGTTTGCGGTAGTAACAGTCTGAAATTGCCGACGATAAGCGTTCCAAGAAGTAGTGCCGTCGTACGGTGGCACCTTTACTCTTGGTCCTTGCGCCACACCAGTGACTCCACTAGACACCGCAACTCCCGTAGTTTCTAGGCGCACTACTCTCTTCTGTAGTTCTGTGAATCCGGTTTTCAAATTTTCCACAACCGTCTCTAACCCAGTAACTCGTTCTTTCATTACGTCGACATCTTTACGAAGCTTAGTCACCGTGTCACTGACATCCTTTATAGCTCCAAGGGCTTTTTCTTGGAGGTCTTTTTGTTGCTCTTGTGATTCTCGAATCGCTCTGATTTCAGCACCGAGCTTGCGTTCTTGTGACTCTTGTAAAGCGCCGAGCTTGCGGTCTTGTGACTCTTGCAAAGCGTGAATTTCAGCTCTTTGAGAATCTTGTAAAGCGCCGAGCTTGCGGTCTTGTGCCTCCATCATTGCCTTTTGAGAATCTTTCAACGCCTGACTTTCAGCTTTTTGAGACTCCTGCAAAGCCTGAATTAATTCAATTATGCTTTCCAATTGAAGAGCCATTTGAGGGGCCGTAGAAACTACGGGCGTAGCAGGATAGATGGAACTAGTCGACGGAGCCTGAGCAGGCGGGGCCCAGTGGGCGGCGCCAGTGGGCGTGGCCTGAGTGGGCGGGGCCTGGTGGGCGGAGCCAGTGGGCGTGGCTACGGCCAAAGTGGGCGGAGCCTGGGGGGCGTGGCCAGTGGGCGTGTCCCGGTGGGCGGAGCCAGTGGGCGTGGCTTCGCCAAAGTGGGCGGAGCCTGGTGGGCGTGGCCAGTGGGCGGAGCCATGTGGGCGGGGCCAGTGGGTGGGGCCTGCCTCTCAGTGGGCGGAGCTTGGTCCCCAGTGGGTGTGGCCTCCGCAACTCCTCTCTCGGAGTCAATGGCAGCAGCTCGCTGCGCCCTTGTCCTGACACTCCCCTTGAAGTCCTCTCTCGGAGTCAATGGCATCTCCAAATCGCACTTCTGACACCAGTTGTTACGTGCTAGGGTTCGAGGATTTGGAGAGAAAGACCTGGTGACTCTCTTGAAGACTTTATTAACACTGCACTAAACACTAGGTCACAACACTTAGCACTAAGTCCAAACACTAATCACTAGGTCCAATCACTAAGCACTATCACTGTCCTAGGTCGTAGCCAAGTCGCAGGTTTCACTGGTTCACTCACTATTGTCACTCCGAAATCGCCTTGATGAAAGCTCGAAACGAACTGAACTTGCCGGGCCTGCCTGCGGCTCTTTTTATATGGCGAGACGAATTCCAGAAATTTCCCGATTCACGTAAACAAGTAAACAACCGTGGGAAATTTCTAGGCGGCTCGGGCATGTACCACAATAAAACTGCCGTCCTTGCGATAAGTGCAGTAAGTTGAATTTAATTTAGACCTTATGGACTCAGTCATAAGGTCTAAATTCAAACACGCTAACAAATAAAGGGTAAACACGTAAACAAACATTGGACCTTTTTAGAAGGTTCGAGTATGTACTTGCGCACCACGTGTCCGTATACCATGTACCGTAACAATATTAGTATAGATGAATTATATAGTACTCGTACCTAAGGCCCGTATTTATAAACTGCTGTTATATGATACGCCCTCAGCGTTTTAAGGTATTCCATAATCTGTTTTCCATACCTCCATATCTAAATATACAGGGTGTAACAAAAATAATTGATAATATTTTAGGGTGTGTACATGTTCCTTGTAGAGAGTTCCCTGTGTACTTTTGTATGGGGAAACTCGTGACGCTCGGGCTCCTGCCCATACAAAAGTTAAAAAAATCGTATTTTAGCGCTGCCACTTTCACAGTGAACTCTCTACAAGGAACACGTACACACCCTAAAGTATAATCACTTATTTTTGTTACACACTGTATATAACTCAAAGGTGATTGACTGACTACAGACTAACATAGTGATCTATCAACGCACAGCCCAAACCACTGGACGGATCGGGCTGAAATTTGGCAGGCAAGATGTTATGACGAAGGTATCCGCTAAGAAAGGATTTTGATCAATCCTACCCCCAAGGGTATAAAATAGGGGATGGGAATTTTGTATGAAACTGTGTCAATTTAAAACCGATCGGGCTGGCACTTTGATACCTAATTAATAATAATACTTCTTCGAGCGAAGCCGCGAGCAAAAGCTATTATAAATGCGAAAGTGTGTCTGTCTGTCTACAACCTCTTCACACACAAACTGCTGAACCGATTCTGCTGAGATCTTCCGAGAAAGGAGGATACTTTTTATCCCAAAAATGTACGGTTCCCGCACGACGTGGGAAAGCCATGCTTCGGCACGAATGGTCTAGCTCGACCGGAGAAATATCACGTTCTCATGGAAAACCGGCGTGAAACAGCGCTTGCGCTGTGTTTCGCCGAGTGAGTGAGTTTACCGGAGGCCCAATCCCCTACCCTAATCCCTTCCCTACCCTCCCCTATTCCCTTCTCTTCCCATCCCTAGCCTCCCCTATTACCCTATTCCCTCTTAAAAGGCCGGCAACGCACCTGCAGCTCTTCTGATGCTGCGAATGTCCATGGGCGACAGAAGTTGCTTCCCATCAGGTGACCCGTTTGCTCGTTTGCCCCCTTATTTCTTTAAAAAAAAAAGATAAATGAATTTTGGCACAACGGTGTTGCGGGCGTTGGCGTCGAGTGTGAGGAGGTGACAGACAGACAAACACACACTTTCGCATCTATAATATATAAGTTTATATATTAAAGAAAACTCTAATTGTTTATATGTTTGAGGTAAGAGTGGTTTATTAATATAGGTATAAGATCCTTTACGAATAAAATAACTGAACTCTCGTTGTTTACACAGAGTATCTGGGAAGCCTTATACAAGATGCAGTATAAATAGAAAAATATGAGAAAACGTCTACACGTGTACGTTCATGCTTTTGTTTTTAAGGTTCCGTGCTCGAAGAGAAAAAGGTTCAATTAGGGAAGAAATACTTGTGAAGCCGTGAGCAACTTATTCTTTTGATAATTCAAAATAGTTTTCTTAAGAATTATTTTTATACTAAATACTTTTTGAACATCTACATTGATGGCTACTGGTTCTAAAGAAACTGAGAACTAACCCAATCAGACTGGCGTAAGAAACTCGCACGGGGCCATCTTTCACCAGATAGGTCCAAGATAGGACTGAAAGATTATTCTGAAGTTTAAAGCATAAATGCAAGTTATGAATTTTTCACAGCTGATAATATATATCTGTTGCGGCTATCACAGCGAAGAGTATAAGAAAAAATAGATAACCCATACTACTTCCAAACTTTTGAAAATAAATTTTTTACTTACAAACAATTTTTATACAGAAAAATAATTTTAATGTCATTAATAATGAACCCTTCGTGCACGTGTCTGACTCGTTCTTGGCATGGGTTTTGTTTCTATACTGTACTGTAATTTTATATTAATTGCTAGATGACCCGGTGAACTTCGTACCACTTCCCTACTTATTTATTTAACATAGCGGCATCTATTGAATATTTACTCAATCCAGTCAATAGATATCACTATTTGAGTCAAAAATCTGAGAAGAATGCTTTGGAGCGAACAGATAATATTTACTAAGGGCCTGTTTCACTGCTTCCTGATAAGGCTATCCACCAATTAACTTGACAGATCAAGTATGGAGAATCTTAATCGAAAAGAATCGTAATTTTATACGTGGGAGAGCCATGCTTCGGCACGAATGGGCCGGCTCGACCGGAGAAATATCACGTTCTCACAGAAAACCGGCGTGAAACAGCGCTTGCGCTGTGTTTCGCCGAGTGAGTGAGTTTACCGGAGGCCCAATCCCCTACCCTATTCCCTTCCTTACCCTTCCCTATTCCCTTCCTATCCCTACCCTCCCCTATTACCCTATTCCCTCTTAAAAGGCCGGCAACGCACCTTCAGCTCTTCTGATGCTGCAAGTGTCCATGGGCGACGGGAGTTGCTTTCCATCAGGTGACCCGTTTGCTCGTTTGCCCCCTTATTTCATTAAAAAAAATAAAAAAAAAATCTGTCAAAAAAGTTGTGAATAACCTATTAGGCACTTTATCAGAAAGTGGTGAAACAGGCCCTAGGTATCAAAATATAATTGACAAATAATAATTTGCAATAAAATAATATTGTGACTATAAATTATTATTGAGATGTAATGCATAGCATTACATCTCAATAATAATTTATAGTCACAATATTATTTTATTGCAAATTATTATTTTCCATGTTAAATCAAATTGCACTCGGTGTACAAATCAAATTTTAAATCGGTTCAGTAATTTACGAGTCCATCACGGACAAACATCGTGATACGTAATTTTTGTATTTTAATAAAATAAAGTTGCAATACATCATTTTCGTACAGCCCTACGTGCTACGCGCGTAGCACGTACAGCCTGTAGCCCTACGTGCTACGCGCGTAGCAGTGCTACGGCGTAGCAGTGCTACGGCGTAGACTACGGCTCTCGTAGACTCAAGCAAACTTGTAACATAAAAACTTTTTTTTTAATTTTATGTAGACCATGGACAGAGGACACGTTTGGGTACCGGAAAATACACACGTTTTTAACAAAAGGTTAAACGTTAAAGGTTAACGGTTCCTAAGCAACAACTTGTGCTTATTAAGTTGCAAACAACATAATACATTATAATATTATTATAAGTGGCACGCTGAGAAAATTATCTAACACAAAATACAATTTGATTGAAAATAAATTAAGATGAAATAATTATTTTCAAAGTTGATATAAAATTTGTTTGTCAAGTTTAATGAAAATATAAAATAATTATCGAAATAATTAGGTTTGAAAACTTTTAATTAAGTATAACACCTTTGAAAGATCTTTGTTGGTGTTATTTAACCAATCAATCCCCAAGCCACATAGCGATTGAAAATCTATTGTGTCTGCGATTCCCATGATCAAGGTATTAATGCTATTTAATGTGATCGCACATATTATATCAACACGCACGCACCGAACACGCCGCATTTCGTGTAAGTGTCTAATCCCACTAGGCCGAAGAAACGCGGCTGAAGTTCGAATGATTACGCCTGCAATGTATTTTAATGTTGTAATTCGGCCGCGTATTTTCGGCCTAGTGTGTTTAGACACTAAGGTATAAGCGGTGAATTCGACGCGCACTGTGGCACGCACAGCGCTGACTTATTTTTAATATTATATATTATGAAATCAATAAACGAAATCTACCTGACGTAATATTATACAACACTAGGTTCTATTTTAAGTCAGGCAGATCTTAAAAACCTCGTATGTCAGAAAACTCCTGGCTTGGTCTGAAAATTTTAGTTTTGCTCTCAAATTTGGCAAAATAACATATTCATTTTGCAATCTTTTTTTTTTTATAAAATAAGGGGGCAAACGAGCAAACGGGTCACCTGATGGAAAGCAACTTCCGTCGCCCATTGACACTCGCAGCATCAGAAGAGCTGCAGGTGCGTTGCCGGCCTTTTAAGAGGGAATCGGGTAATAGGGGAGGGTAGGGATGGGACGGGAAGGGACTACGGGAGGGTAGGGAAGGGAAAAGGGTAGGGGATTGGGCCTCCGGTAAACTCACTCACTCGGCGAAACACAGCGCAAGCGCTATTTCACGCCGGTTTTCTGTGAGAACGTGGTATTCCTCCAGTCAAGCCAGCACATTCGTGCCGAAGCATATACCACGTATAATACTAATAGATAAAATTAAATAAGTTAGCAAAATTACATGATGTTGTTTGTTCCTCAACCTTTTATAAGGGGTGTTTCAAATAAGATATATTAAGCCTAAAGGCGGTGACTCAGGGTGTTATTTTGAACATTTTTATATCTACGACTTTTGGAAATTGGTAAAATAAAATTTGCTTTTCCATTGTAAAAAAATCACGTGACGAACTAAGTTTCTATGAAGAATCAATATTCTTTTCGCGAATGTCAAAAAGTCGTAGAACAAAAGTCGTTCAGAATCACCCCTTGAGTCAACATCTTATAATAATAAAAATATACGTGGGAGAGCCATGCTTCGGCACGAAATCGGCTCGACCGGAGAAATACCACGTTCTCACAGAAAACCGGCGTGAAACAGCGCTAGCGCTGTGTTTCGCCGAGTGAGTGAGTTTACCGGAGGCCCAATCCCCTACCCTATTCCCTTCCCTACCCTCCCCAATTCCCTTCCCATCCCTACCCTCCCCTATTACCCTATTCCCTCTTAAAAGGCCGGCAACGCACCTGCAGCTCTTCTGATGCTGCGAGTGTCCATGGGCGACGGAAGTTGCTTTCCATCAGGTGACCCGTTTGCTCGTTTGCCCCCTTATTTCATAAAAAAAAAAAAAAAAACTATGGAGGCTTCACACCACGTCAGTCTGGCCCCGTGGTAAGTACCTGAAGGACTTGTGTTACGGGTGTCAGACAACGGAAACATAATATATTTAAGATTTTTATTATAATACATAAGATTTATCATTTAATACATATCCAAGACCCACGAACATTGAAAACTTTTTTGTTCCTTCGGCGGGATTCGACCCCCGGCTCGAGCTACCAACTCGCCCACCAACTGAGCCACAGAGGTCGTCGAATCTCTTTCGGCTTTATATACGGCATATTATAATTTGAAACACTCAGCAAAGTATTAGGGAAGTGGTAATATTGCCTGCCGCTCACATTTCAATCATAGGAAAGCCATTAGTGAAACTAAATATTTTAACAAAAAACGTAAAGGAATGTATTATCTTACTTTGTTACGAAAAAATACTGACAAAGGGACAAAAGGATCATGTAATAAGAAGCAATAAAGGAAAAAAAATCCTTGAATACCTGTTCCCGGGTAAATCTTCGTAAAAGGGAAAACTAACACCATCTAATAAGGCTTTTTGCATCCATCCATACTAACACTAAAAATGCGAAAGTGTGTCTGTCTGTTACCTTTTCAAGCCCAAACCGATGAACCGATTTTGCTTCAATAGCACATACGGTATTCTCACAACATGACGTGGGAGAGCCATGCTTTGACACGAATGGGCCGGCTCGACCGGAGAAATACCACGTTCTCACAGAAAACTGGCGTGAAACAGCGATTGCGCTGTTTCACGCCGAGTGAGTGAGTTTACCGGAGGCCCAATCCCCTACCCTATTCCCTTCCCTTCCCTCCCCTATTCCCTTCCCATCCCATCCTTACCCTCCCCTATTACCCTATTCCCTCTTAAAAGGCCGGCAACGCACCTGCAGCTCTTCTGATGCTGCGAGTGTCCATGGGCGACGGAAGTTGCTTTCCATCAGGTGACCCGTTTGCTCGTTTGCCTCCTTATTTCATAAAAAAAGAAAAAAAGTGGTCTTGGTCGATTTAGTGCAGAGGAATGAACAGGCCAATAATTCATCTGGGACTAACCATATGCGGGTTTCCTCACCGGACACAGATGTATTTCGATGTCTTCCTTCGCCGTACGAGCGTCCGTACTGTATCCTTTAAATTCGAAAATATGTCTCATTAATACACCCGGGATCGAACCTGCACCCTCTCGAATGCAAATATTACCCGCTAGAAACGCCATCTAGATAAATAACGTCATAATTATTATCATGTTATTTGACGTCGGTTTTCCGCCTTTTATAAAAATAAATTTTAGGCAGTAAGCATTAAATTGTCTGCATGTAATTTCAATTTTGTGAAATATTATTAATATTTAAACCTTTTGTACCTCGTGGTTTGTGGTACGCCTTGGGAATAATAAATTTCTCCTTCTAACCTAATTAACGTGCAAAATATCTGAATTGAAATATAATAGCTAAAATGTTGGTTTTGTTGAAACGCAATATAATATACAATACTTGATAACAACCGCAACTGCGTTGCGTCAAAATCAGTTTATCGCGGGGGAACCGTACATTTTTCCGGGATGAATAGTATCATAATGTAGGGACCACACATAAGTGCATGCTTGCATTATTAACTTGTGTTACGTGTTAACTACTTTTGTTATGTGTTTTATAATTAGTCTCTCTCTAACCTCCGTATGAGGAACTTATGAATTGTGTTTTGTGAAGACAATAAATAGTTTATCCGGGGCTTGGCGTTTATTTTATCTTTCTGTCATTAAACTCAACATTGGTGACCCCGACGTGATCCAATGTGGGATTATGCGTGGCCGCCACAAAGGAAGATCTTACGTGGTATGCCCGGTCAGGCCGAAGCCCACGTGATACATCTCAGCTGTCGTAAATATACCGACGCGCTCAGAAAACTTCGATAACGCGATGCAGGAATGTTAGATGAACTGTGGTTACCGCCACAATAATATAGGAAAGGATCCCAGAACTCAAAGTATTTCCACTCCAAATTTCATCAAAATTGGTTTAGCGGTTTGGGTGTGAAATAAGGTCAGTCGTTATGCTGTCAGTAAGTCAAATAATAGATATACAGACAGACTGACAGACACACTTTACCATTTTTATTATCGACTAGCTGTCCCCGTGAACTTCGTGTCACTTTAAAACCTTCCCTGGGCTTCTACGAATATTTTAAGACTAAAATTAGCCCAATCCGTTCAGCCGTTTTCGAGTTTTAGCGTTGTTAACGCAATTTAAAATCCATTTTTATATATACTTCTATAGACTAGCTGTTCCGGCAAACGTTTCTTTGCCATATAAAGTATTTCGGCCGTTTATTTTATTGAAGTGACTAAATAAGTATGTCACCATGACAACGTCCATCGCTATCCCGTCGCTCAAACAATGGTTGCCGTCAGTCTCGAGTTGTAATAATTTACTATTATTTATTCAACAAATGCACTTATCAATATAAAAAGTACCCAGTAGCCGATTCTCAGACCTACTGAATATGCATATAAAATTTGGTAAAAATCAGTAAAACCGTTTCGGAGGAGTACGGTGACCAACATTGTGACACTAGAATTTTATATATAAAAAGATAATGTATATACCTACAATGTAATAAAAGTAAACATAAGGAAGTGATAATAGTTTAGAGCCTAAAGTATTATCACTTCTTTTAACCCTAAAGTTTAGGGCATGTATGAGTCCCTTAGTTCACTGTGCAAGTAGCAGCGCCGAAAGAGTTAATTAAAAAAAAATTGTGTTTAGATATAAAAAATCATGAAAATCATGAATTTGCCCATACAAAAAACATAAATGCTATTATATTTCTGCGCTATAATATTATAAGTACTCATTGGCATAACATGCTAATATTACTAATGCAGTGTCTCCATATAATGTGCTGATGTGGACGACATGCCATCATAAATATCTCTGACCAGATGTTACTACTTACTATGTAATTCTATTAACATATCACGTACAAACCATGTACTGTGAAGAAATTAAGTAATTATTATGATAGACTGTTTGAGGACAAAGACAATAAATATTTCCCCCGGTAAAATATACGGTTTCCAAGTGATAAATGAATACGATAAAATCAGTGAGGAAATCAGCAGAAATACAAGTCTAAAGGAAAACGTAAGTACATTACTCGTAATCACTAAAACACCCGAATCTATGAAACGTTCTAAACAATGCACTTTGCATTTTGCACCTTGTTCAACTTCAAAGGAAATAGAATAGTAAAGTAAATATCTTATAGCCCGTGGATGTACGCTGTCGCCGGTCCGTCAATAAGTGCTAGCGGGAAGCCATCGCGACCGCGACGTGACCAGTGAGTAGTGACTCAATTCAACACGTTGCTAAGGGTTGATTCAGACCGTAAAGCGACGCGTAGATGCATTTCTAAATTTGTATGGATTTGACAGATTTAAATTGCGCCAGACGTCTTGCGAATCTGTCAAATCCATACTATTTTAAACTTTCGCGTTGCATTATAATTAAACTTTTTTAATCGGGACTTAACGCGACTTATTCTAGTAGTAATGCTACTACGAGTACATACTTTTTCTCGACGTTTCGGCCGTGTTGCAACGGCCGAAGCGGACTGCAGGAGCGCGACGTCTTCATTTGCACCGGGCGGTTTGTTCTACGACTACCCTCGAGTTGTCCAATATTTGTGTTCCAATACACTGAAAGTCAGTAGGTTCACTGCGACACACAACAACCGCCCGGTGGAAACGAAGACGTCGCGCTCCTGCAGTACCTACGTGACCACGGCCGTTGCAACACGGCCGTGTGTGTAAAAAGTATGTACTCGTAGTAGCATTACTATTTAAATAAATCGCGTTAAGTCCCGTTTAAAAAAGTTTAAATCCATACTAATTTAGAAATGCATCTACGCATCGCGGTCTGAATCAAACCTTAGACCATGGTAACGTCCAAGCAACGTCAGGCGCCTCTACGTCGCTGCAAAGCGCTGTTTTTCTTAAAGTTAAGTTTAAAACAGCGCTTGCAGCGACGTCTTCCGACGCTCGGGAAATACGATCGTTGCCGAAAAATTACAAAAATTTCTATGCGCATTATCACTTTGGGAGCACTGTACCACAGTATGGTTATACTGTTCTAAATAAGATAAACAAGAAAATCTAAATAATTATTTACCGTTGTAGTCCATACTGAGCTTTGTAAAAGTGTTGAATTGAGTGTAAGGAATATATCAATGGAACAAAATAACACAAAACTATTACAAACATTTATTTCTTTTAGTAATGATATATTGTAGATTAACAATAATAATAATTAATATAATTATTTAACGTTATTTTATACAATCGTAAACTAAAAATATTACAAAAATTATACAATATATTGACTATAAATGCTGTAACAGATTCGTATATTTTCCACATATTTATAATAGCTATTTAAATTATTATATCTTACATAATTAAGTATTTTTATATATTATGTCGCAGTCATCTGGTTAAATCTGCTATTTGATTGAATGACTAGCGAATTCATCAAATAAAACCATTTAATTTACAATCAAAGACATGACGAGTTGGCCTTTAGTTTTGACGTTAAAAGTTACAATCAACAACTTGAAGAGTTGGCCTTTAGTCACCCAATGAAATATTTTTATTCAGTGAACGCGCTAGTCATTCACTCAAATAGCAATTTTCCCGTTTTTTCCGTTTTCAATTTCCCGGCCCTAAAGCCTCCATTTACGCAAAAAATGACAGTTTTAAAATTGTTATACTTACCCGATTCATCCACTAATGTCTTCAAATTCTCTCCACACAGTAGTAAAAAACTGAGATCTTTATAAAAGACAGACATTTATAGATAAAAGAGGAAATTTTACTGTGAGATATTCAATTTATTTTTCTTTGGTGCGAGAATATATTCTCGTGATACAATTTATTTGAATCAACCTTTGTTATATTTACCTTTTTGTTATTATAATATGGTCGCTGTTAAGCATTTGTGTTACCCTCAACAATTTTTGTTGAGTTATGAATGCAGTCTTATTCTATATCATTTAAAGAACATGACTGAATTCTTAACTTAATACGTAATTTTTTGAGGGATGATACACAAAATATGCTTAACAGCGTCCATATTATGCGGATCCAGATGTGGATGTGGATTATGGATACGTCTTATAGTGATGAATTACTTAGGACTTACATGAGACTTTCAGAAAATTATAATAATGATTTATTCATGCGTTCAGACAATACACATTAAGGGCCTTATCACACTGGCCATTAGCGAGCGATTTGAAAGCGACGCGATTGCGCGGCGTGCACGCAGCTTGCCTTCGGCGTTTTGGACACTCAGCAGCAAAACGGATTCTGACGTCACTCCCTTATAGACGAGTCTACTATAACATATATAATAATAATCTGTGTAGACGAGGTACAAAATGGCGTCCACGCCACGCCGCGACGACGCAGTCGCGTCGCTTTCAAATCGCTCGCTAATCGCCAGTGTGATAAGGCACTAAAGAATTATCAATTTTACAAAATTTCGATAAATAATAATTTTATCTGTTGTTTTATTGTACGTAAGTAAAAATTATTATATTTTATTACGAAAGAACTAACAGACAGTTGCGTAACTCAAACATAAGGCATTTATATACAACAGCTAATAAGTTTCTTGACTTAGTAAAGACGAAATTAAAAACCTCTTACATTGGACTGAAACCGTTAATAGTTAATTTTATACATGATACAGTTTATTGACTGTATCATGTAAAATTATTAGTTCATATTTATATAGGACTCCGTCAATATTCATATTTTATTTACATTCTCATAGGGCCCTTACAAATCCTTTTTATCCTAGAAAACCCTTCTCAAAGAATACACCTACAGAGTACAAGCTTATAGCATAACAGCATAAGAAACGGGAAAGAATCGACATACTGACAAAATCTGTCAGTATGTCGAATTTTTCCCCGTTTCTTATGTTGTTATGCTAAGCTTGTGATGAAATTCTTCTTTATTCTTCCGTAGAAAGGAACCACTTCTACAAGTTGTAACAAAACTTAGTGATAAGTAATACTTTAGGATGTGTATAGGTCCCCTGTATGGAGTTCGCTGTAAAAGCAGCAGCGCTGAAAGAACCATTTTTTGTTATTTGTATAGACAAGCGCCCGAGCTTCATGAATTTTGCCATACAAAATAAAAATAAAAAAGTTACTCTTTCAGCGCCGCTATTATCACAGTGAGCTACAGGGGACCCATACACAATATCCTAAAGCATCATCACTTAGTTTTGTTACATCCTGTATAGTGACCATGCCTACTAGGGTTGCCAATTAAAGTTTACACATAAGTCGTCTGCAGTTCCGTCTGCGAGCTCGCCCTGGGCTTCTCCCGCCACAGGATCTGTCGGAAGGTGGTCCTGAACTGCTTGGACATGGCACAGTACAGGACGAAGTTAATGGCGCCGTTCAGCAGGGCCAGGGCATCCATCATCTCGCCGAAGAGATCGTAGCAACGTTTGAAGAAGCAACGCCCTAGCATGCCGCTTAGGAGACCTGTGGGAGAACGTCTAATGATATATTACATAATATTAATCCTTACTAATATTATATATGCGAAAATGTGTCTGTCTGTCTGTTACCGCTTCACACCTAAGGAGTGAGCACACTGAGACGGGCCGTGCCGGGGCTCAGCGTGCCGGGGCTCATCGCAAAAATCCGCCTCCATACAATTTGTATGGAAGCGGATGCGCGTATCGCACACTGTGTCGGGGCGCAGCGGATTTCCGCATCCATACAAATTGTATGGAGGCGGATTTTTGCGATGAGCCCCGGCACGCTGAGCCCCGGCACGGCCCGTCTCAGTGTACTCGCTCCTTTAACCACTTCGATCACAGAGATCTACATTAGTAAAAGCTTAATTTTTTTGGGTACATCTATCTTTTTTATGAAATAAGGGGGCAAACGAGCAAACGGGTCACCTGATGGAAAGCAACTTCCGTCGCCCATGGACACTCACAGCATCAAAAGAGCTGCAGGTGCGTTGCCGGCCTTTTAAGGGGTGATAGGGGAGGGTGAGGAAGGGAATAGGGGAGGGTAGGGAAGGATTTTTTTTTTATGAAATAAGGGGGCAAACGAGCAAACGGGTCACCTGATGGAAAGCAACTTCCGTCGCCCATGGACACTCGCAGCATCAGAAGAGCTGCATGTGCGTTGCCGGCCTTTTAAGAGGGAATAGGGTAATAGGGTAGGGAAGGGAAAAGGGTAGGGCCTTCGGTAAACTCACTCACTCGGCGAAACAGGCCGAAGATGCCGAAGATTGTCTCTCCTACGTCAAAATATTATCCATACTAATATTATAAATGTGAAAGTGAGTCTGTCTATCTGTTGCCGCTTCACGCTTAAACTGCTGAATTGATTTTGATGAAATTCGGTATAAAAATACCTTGCGCCCCTATAGAAAGGACATGGAATAGCTTTTATCCCAAAATGAACGGCTACCGAGCGATAAACTCGTTTTGACGCCAGCCTACCTAGCATACGCCAACGAGATATCTCACTCTCGAGATAATTAAATTTTGTCATTATGAGACGAGTAGTTACTCGTCTCATAATGTCAAAATCTCGACATTATCTCGACCAACCTCTATAAAAATGTGTTATTTCGATGATAGATCTACGCGAGAAAAAATGTTGGTCATGCTAGGGTCAATAGAAATGAAGAGACAAACCATCAAACATCGAGAAAACATGTAGAGTGAGATATCTCGTTGGCGTATGCTAGGTAGGCTGGTGGTTGCGGACGTCATGTAGCATAATATATTATGTAATAATAAACTACTTATAATATTTAAAATTAAATAACTATTATTAGAACTAACCCATCAATCCCCAAGTGACACCCGACTGTCACTTAACAATTGAAAATCAGCTATTGTGTCTACTCCACGATCGAGGTATTAAAATTTTTTTGTTACATTAATATCATCATTTCTATTCAAATAATATTTTATTGTACGTTTTAAATAGCGTGGCTTCAATAGAGATATATTTCGAGAAAGGTATTGGAGGTTTTTCCTGGAAATCCTGCCCTCTGGCGTAGCGGGAAATCAGGACATAATTACGTCACGACGCCCGGCGCCCCCGCTAACTGCGATGTAGCGACGTTGACACTTCGTATTATTAAGAGGGCGACTAACCCCAAAAATTAACCATCGTCCTTCTCTCTTTACACTCACGCCCGTCTTTCATATGCCAGGTGAAAAAGAACGACGCGGATTCATCGCCAAATTAGTTTTTTCTCAAAAACTCGATAAATATACAACACGAGCTTTTGCCCGCGGCTTCGCTCGCGTTAAGAATTATTATTATATACAAACTTTCATCCCCTATTTGAACCCCTTAGTGTTGGAATTTATCAAAATCCTTTCTTAGCGGATGCCTACGTTATAACATCTACCTGCATGCCAAATTTCAGCCCGATCCGTCCAGTGGTTTGGGCTGTGCGTTGATAGATCACTATGACAATCAGTCAGTCACCTTTGAGTTTTATATATATAGATTTTAAAAATCCGGTAGGTCGATATCTCAATGATATAATTTTATACAATGTCTTAAAATATTAATTTAGTTCAATGCACGGTTATGGCAATAAATGAAAAATTTGTGAAAATTAGATGCATCTTTGTAATTTTTTTCTATCGAGAAAAATATTTTAAGATATCGTGTTTTTGCTCAGATCGAATTTTCGGAAATAATATAATGTAGCATCTAATTTTAGAAAATGAAACAATTCGGGGCATATTTTCAAGTATAAAGTATAAAAATAAATTATAAAATCGACATTTTAAGGTTAGTCGCCCCCTTAAGGGAGATCGCAGACGACAGATTATTTGTGCGATCGAGTCTGCGGCGCCCATACAGTCGGCATGGCGCGGGCGCGCGGCCGTGCCGACTGTATGGGCGCCGCAGACTCGGTCGCACAAAAAGTATGTCGTCTGCAATCTCCCGTAACGTGACAAATAACGGGTAGGTTCCGAAATTTAACCCAGTATAACTGCTCTCATGACGACATTTGCGTGATTAGTATACCATCATACTGGTTTAATTTGGCATTTACGGTAATCGCATCAACGATATCTGGGGTAGGTTCCTAAATTCAACCCAGTATGCTTTAGGCATTACTCATGACATACAGGATTGACGTCATACTGATGATTTATTCCCAAATATACTGCCAGTGCATTGACGTATAATATGACTTGGGATGTCAATTGTCATGTTATTATATTATGACAATCTGTATGACGTCGGCTACACATAATAAAACATCTTTATTTTTAATGTACCGCTCCTCAAGTTGCATTTCGTTGTAAGGTGTACGTCGATTCTACTATAAACTAATCCTATCATAATTATTCTAATCCCTTTATTATAATAACCAGCGGGGCTTAAATGGTCGCTTTGGAGAGTCATATTATGAATCATAATATGATTAATTTTTTTTCAATGGCAAAATGGTCACTCTGCTTGCAATTCATGTCTAGTAAAACGTACTAATTTGGCATTCGTCAATTTAACAGTTTTGACAATTCATTTACTGAATAGATTGAGAGGAATTGCTATCAATGTGACCAGCCGGCCTCGCCACGCTGTTCTAAGTTTAGATGTCAAATATTTGAATAGCTGTCATACTCGATTTACACTCGCGCGCGAGCCACGAGGCGAGCCGCAAGACGCGCCGCGAGCCCTGAGTGTAAACTCGAGCTCGCGGCTCGTCTCGTGGCGCGGCTCGCGGCTCGCAGGGCTCGCATCGGAAGCGATTTCCAAAGGAGCTCGAGGGGGACGCGAGCTTTGTGTTTACACTCGCGCTTCGACGCGAGCTGCGAGACGCGCCGCGAGCCGAGCCCCGAGACGCGAGTGTAAATCTCGTATTAAATAAAAGTTTCGTTTGTTGTCTCGAGACCTTTTGAAGAGAATCACAACTTTATCAATACGGCATTTCATTCTATTTTAAAATAACTTTTATCTCTTCAAATATCACTCCATCGAAGCACATTATCACGTTTCTATTTCTGTAATATTTATTTAACTTTAAATTCAACGAATAAGAAACCAACTTTGTTTTATTCTAGCTGTGGATAATAATTATGATCAAATCGTAAGCGCTGCATTAATCAGTAAATTATGTACTGGAAAGACTAAGGACCACCAAGATACAGGCTCTGCCTAGTTTGGGGTCCATTGTAATTTGTATGGCTTACTACATAACTAAAACAAAACTGTATAATAAAACAATTTACCTAGATATTGTGTGTAAACTAAAGTTACTTTTGAAAAATATTGTAAAAATGTTATGTTATGTAATGGTTCAGAAATAAAAGAATATTTATTAAAAAAAAAAAAAAAAAATTATTTATTTATTGTGGTGACTGTTTATTTATTTTGAACTTAGAATAAGCATGCAAAAAGTTTATATTATTGTTTTGAGTGAAAACTTTGAAATAATCTTTATAAATATAAAATGTTATGTAAAGTTGTTTTTAAAGCACTCTCCTTTTTTAACTTCTTTAAAAATAATTGAGCAGCTTTTGTTAGCTAAGAACCCTATATTAAAACAAACTAAGCTTTTAACCTTCCATAGCTCGACTAAGAAAACAACATCATTACCTTCGATCACTAATATACAAGATACACAGTCCCATACAAAACCTCTCGAAAATCTGTCGCCGAGTAAAAGTGTTTAAAAAAGTATACATTTATCTAAAATCAACCTTAATTATAGTTATTAAAGATATTTTTATAAAACAATGTACAATGTGTGTTTACAAAGCAATAAATTTTTACGAACGACGCACGCTTCAAACTAAATTCAACCATCGTCCATATGTCTTAAAGTTTAAATTATTACAATTCCAAAAAAGCAATAATTTTACGGCCGCATGTCGCCGCTGGAACAGGGTGAAGTGAAGTATGAGTGGATCGACTCCACTCGAGGCCGGCTGGGACATGTTTCCCAGCGGAGCGTTCGAGCACTACTAAATCGAAAGTCCACCAGAATGTTGCATTTGGTGCTCTTTTAGTGAGGTCGTTTTTTGCCGCGGACTGTGTATCTTGTATATTAGTGATCGAAGATTATTACCAAACAAAAGACTCACCAAGAATCCCCTGAGGGAACTCCGTGAGCAGAAACAGCAATAACACAGCGACGAGCATCCTCGTCGTCCTATCCGTTCGCCGCTCAGCCTTCGAGCGCTTCGTTGGCTTCCTCGTAAATATATTCCCATTGGACGGACAAGCGTTGTAGCCCTTCAACGCTTTTTTCCGACTCTTCGTCCGGTATAGGACTCGGATGAGCCAAGCGCTGATCACAGTGAGTATGACGCAAGGTAGCAGTTTGATGACGACCGCGTGAACCCAGAAGTTGATCTGGTAGAGGCTGCCGTCGTAGTTGGAGTCCACGTAGTATACCTTGAGGGGAGGACGGTCGAAAGTGTAGTCTTGGTGGATGCTGAACACCTGAAATTCGAAGACGTAGCAGTGAACACCTTGAAAATTATGAGCTAAATAAAAGATTTCATAGGCAGATGGCGGATGGACGTTGGTCGGACTCTAATCCGATCCAGTAGAGCTACTATGAAACCGTTTTGAGACTCAAACAATCGAATGAGATACCGTGTCCTGCTCTAACAACATCATTTCACGTTTGTTAGAGTAGGACGCGGCATTCTCGTACGATTCTTTGAGTCTCAAAACTATGCGTTTTCGTCTTCAATTTTCGTCATCTTCTTTCATTCAACTTTCATTTTGGCGCATTCAATAATTGAATGCGTCAACGAACGCAACGCCAACATTGTCATTTTTGTTTTTTGGATACGGTCAGAGGGCATGCGTCGCGAGCATGCCTCGCGTTCGCTGTTGACTGCGCTATAACGCATGCTCTTGACGAACAGAAAACGGCACAGTGTTGGCAAGCTATTGACCAACAGAGACGATAGATACATTGAGGTTGCGAGGCGTTAAGTTTTAATTCAATTCAATTCTTTTTTTTTTTTATGAAATAAGGGGACAAACGAGCAAACGGGTCACCTGATGGAAAGCAACTTCCGTCGCCCATGGACACTCGCAGCATCAGAAGAGCTGCAAGTGCGTTGCCGGCCTTTTAAGAGGGAATAGGGTAATAGGGGAGGGTAGGGAAGGGAATAGTTGAGGGTAGGGAAGGGAATAGGGTAGGGGTTAGGGGATTGGGCCTCCGGTAAACTCACTCACTCGGCGAAACACAGCGCAAGCGCTGTTTCACGTCGGTTTTCTGTGAGAACGTGGTATTTATCCGGTCGAGCCGGCCCATTCGTGCCGAAGCATGGCTCTCCCACGAATAAATTCATTTATTTCAGATTTTCATCCATAGTGTTAGTTACAACAATATGTCCTTATTCTAGTGTTAGTAAAATATAAAAGAAATTGGAATTTAATGTGCCATTCATTCTTTGAACAAGCTGCCCGCTGGCCTACACGCGCGTTTGTGAAAACTGCGATCAGCGACATTTGAGGTATAAAATCGAGCCCATGATCGAAAATTTTTGCTGAAAGGAATCGGCGCGCGGTAACGCTCTCTTGCGACTGCTAGAAGAGAATCTATCCCTGGCCTACTATTTCATCTTTTTATTAGGGTTCCGTAGCCAAATGGCAAAAAACGGAACTTTAATATTTTATTTTCACCAGTCTTCGGGAGTGCAATCCATTTTTGACCGACTTCCAAAAAGGAGGAGGTAATACGTTCGGCTGTATGTATCTTTTTTTAGGCTGCGTTTCCACCACAGATCCAATAGAATCGCCGCGCTGAGCGATGTCAGGGCAAGGTCATGTCAATAAAGCGATTCTATTCGTTCCCAAAAACACATCCCTCGCAACACATCTCTGGTGGAAACACAGCCTTAGGCTATTGCATACGAGTATAGCTTTTATCGCGGGTTTTGAGCGCGGTGACCGAATCAAGAAATAACGTAACGAAAATAAACCTTACACCCCCTACTCCGACTGGCACAGCAGAGCGGGATTGAAAGCCGTTCATCGTTCCAGGTCGGCAGACTTCGGCACGGTGTTTGTGTGCGTGCGGCTAGACGTATGCGTGTAGACTAGCTATTGCTAAGCAATTACCACACGTATTTTTAGAACGAAGTACCTTATCGCGCGTTAGGCGTAATATAGGCGGCTAGACAGAACGATATTTGACCTCGACACTTTTTATTAGTACCTGCATGGTAGGGCAGAGGGCGTTGATAGTGTTCCTGTGCGTCAACTAGATGGCGTTTTTTGAGAATAAACAGCGACGCGTTGTTAGTATTCCTGGGCGTCAATAAATGGCGTTTTTTTAATAAAATTTTTGAGTGCAAGTATATCATGTATACAGGTTTTTTGAACATAAGAAATAACTTCGTTCCATTCGGGTGTCCCTTGACACCTCTCAAGTTTTTTTTTTTTTATTAGAGAAGGTCGATCTAGTAAGTACTAATCAAATCGGATAATTCTTCGTTGTCCAGTAATTAAGAATGTAATTCATTACTACCGCGGTGAAGCCTGAAGCAATCGGGTACAAATCCCAGTAATCCTTCACTAATGACCACAGGCTGGCATTGATTAAGTCGAAGTGAGGACGTAATGAGACTGTAAGTCCAAATTGAACACAATAAAATACTAGTGGGATATCTATCGGCTCGTTTCTTGGAAAAAAAATCATTTTTGCATGTTTTGTAAGTACTCGTATATGATATTATATTCTTATAATAATATGTTGAAGATAAGGTCGCTAAAATTCGTTTATAGCGGTTACTACCTCGTATTTCCGGTATAAAAACTGTTACGTAGTATATGACATTCTCTTTGATAAAAACTATCCGATTTCCTATTTCAGGATTTACTGACACACAAAATTTCATAAAAATGGTAAAGCGATGTAAAAATAAAAACGGGCAAAAGGCCCACCACACATTCCCACCACTACAAATCCTGTGTCGCCAGGATCAACAGTGGTAACCAACCACGAAAACCCTTTGATATGATCTCAGGGATGCCCGAGGGACAAGCTAAATCTGTCTTGGGACCCGCAATGAAATTAATCAGAATAATGATAGGAGGAGTAGGAGATAATATCTAATTTCCCTCCCCAAGCACAGCGGGAGACAGTCAAATTGTAATGACATTATAATGTCCGAACAAGAGTGGGAGCACCACGGGAAAAAAAGCGATGTAAGCCTACATACTGAAAGACAGACTGAAAAACAGGCTGATGGACTTATTTAGCATTTATAATAATACTAGCTGTTGCCCGCGACTTCGTCCGCGTCAGTAAAATGTGATAACAAAGATAATAAAAAAGAGAAAAAAAAATCCCCTTTTTAAGGTTCCTTTATAAAAAAAGTTAAATATATCCTCCTCCTTTTCGGAAGTCGGTTAAAAAGTAGCCTAAGTTATTCTAATGTGCCTAAAAAGTCCCGTCAAAATCGCTCCAGACGTTTCAGAGATTAGCCGGAACAAACAGACAGACAGACAGACATACAGTCAAAAATTGTAAAAAATGTTGTTTTGGTGTCTGTACCCTATATACATTCATAATATTATGCATTTAGTAAAAAACGGTTCTTTCAATATTACAAACAGACACTCTAATTTTATTTATATGTATGTATGTATGTATAATTGTATAGATGTATAGATAAAATATGTTTCCCAACATTGCTACTATGTGTCGTAAACTTTAGGTCGTAAAAAAAATTAAAAAAGAATATTCCAGATTCTGCGTTAGATGTAGAATATTCGACAAGTGAATATTCACTGTGATAGTTACTGCAACGACATTCAAACGAAATCCGCAACAACCCCGTACTCTCACGTTGTGTGTCTATTAAAATGATATATTGGATTCGCAGAATAAAACGTGTATAATAACTCCATAGAATAAAACGTGTCAGATATACCAGTCGGTTGGATTTCGCTTGAAATCTGGTCGACAGTGATGTTTTAAGGGCCCGGTGTGCCCGCACTACCTCGAAGGCTCGAACTAGCGCCACCCACAATTTCTTTTTTTAGAAAACCAGACTTTAAATAATCAGAACAGTCATGCACTTGATAGTCTTGATAGTTGGTGATTGTTATAACTTTTTTTTTGTTCAATAACATTCATTTACGACAATTTTTGGCTCCAAAAGTGGCCGTTATTTGAAAATTCTTCTAAACAATAAAATATTGATTATTGAAAAATAAAAAGTTACAACAAAAATATTACACGCTTTACCTAGCGCTCATATTTTTTGTTTTTTGAGATTCTAGAAATAGAATTAAATTATTATAAGGAAAAGTACTGCGGGCCAGTCGCAAATCTCAAAAGTCATGTCACATAACGATGCGTTTAGTCAATTTCCATACAATTTGGTTGCCAAATTCGCTGTTTAAGTTATCGAATGCAATTTTACTAATTCCTTAGCTTAAGTGCCATATCTACAATCTTTTAGCTCTGTCCAAGGTAGCCAATCGAAGTGATCGATGGCATGACGCAAATAATTAAAGTACGAGGTTCGTCCCGCCTTAATTAATATTGCCTTTGGGGTGTTACTTTCGCCAATCTTTCATTGACTAGCCTACCTAGCATACGCCAACGAGATATCTCACTCTCGAGATCAAAATCTCGACATTATCTCGACGAAACTCTATAAAAATGTGTTATTTCGATGATAGATCTACGCGAGAAAAAATGTTTGTCATGCTAGGGTGAATAGAGATGAAGAGACAAACCATCAAACATCGAGAAAACATGTAGAGTGAGATATCTCGTTGGCGTATGCTATGTAGGCTGGTATTGCCTCGACGAAATACAAATTATAATAATTTAATGATTATAGCTTTAGGATTTGTATCACGTAATGTTTTGTTGGCAAACTTAAATAATATTTTTGGCTCCAAAAGGTTGTACTGAAGGTAGCTTTTTAGGTATGACATAGGTACAGAAGTTGATTCTAAATAAAAACCATAAAAGCAGTTTTGCTTGTATAAAACTCAATATGAAAGTAGAAAAATGTAAAAAAATATATTTAGTACATTTTATAATATACTTAGTACATTTTTTTATATAAACTCTATGTGTATTTAAGAAGTAGGTATGTATAAAATTTCACATTTCTCTATAGCTTATTCTATTAGCCAAATATCAAAATATATAATAATCAAGTGTGCTAAATACTTAATTGAGATTTATCTAAAACTTAAAATACACAAGTATGAAAAAACTAAGTGAAATCTAATATTAGTACATGTTAAATTATTTTTTAATTGCAACATGGTGCCATAGATAAATGTCTTAATTGTCCTATTTGATCTGTCAATGTCAACGTCATTTTGTCATTGCCCTTGTCCTCTCTCTTTTGTATCTGCCATTCTGAATATAGTATTGTTCTCGTATGTTTTCTCGTTTTAATTTCCAAATCCAAACGCTATTAGTTAAAATAACAGTAATTTCCATTAGTACAGTTATTATTACCCTTTACTACGTTGCCATGTTCAAACTAAGTTTATTAATTTTTACAAACTACATTAAGGTTGGGTTGCACCAGAGGCGTGGTTAAAGTTAAAGTTTAACTAAAGTTATTTTTATAGTTAAATATGGCGTCCTTTGGCTTTAACTTTAACCGGAGAAATTCACGTATGAGCGGAGGTAAGGACGCCATATATTTTAACTTTAACCAAAGATTTGACATTTTGCACTGTAGTTAAAGTTAAAGTTAGCTGGTGCAACCCAGTCTATGTGTACTTAATTCATTTATGTACAGTCAGCCTGTTATGCATTACAATGCCCTAATAACATTACTATACTATACAGGGTGCAATTAAACCTTCCTGCCAATTTTTTTCCAGGGCTAAGGTATCACTAAGAGATTCCATTTAACAATAAAAAATTGGGTGTTATGTTTTTTTCAATGACATATTTTATCCTATTTAAAATCGTTGCAGAACGGTCACTCGCGGCGCGGGAGAATGAGAGGGGGTAACGCGGGAGACGCATCGTGTCCATTAATTGTAGTGTTTTTTAGGATAACTTTCGAAAGCTATTTCTCATTATAAAAGAAAAAATACGTGTATTTTTATTTTTAACTTAAAAATTAATAAAGGATCAATATATCAAAATTTGGCAGGAAGGTTTAATTGCACCCTGTATTATACAGGTAAGTTCATAATAATGCCTCCCACACTGGTTTTGGTTACGGTGATCGGTTTCGTGAAACTGGTTTCGCCTTCGTAGGCCGTAACCGTAGGATTGATATTTTGATAGTGCTAGTGTATGTGCCGTACACGAAAGCGCGCTCATGTTCTTAATCTTATAATTCTGACGTGAACGTGAGCCAAAAACTTTGTATCCCTTTTCTATTCTTTTTACGAAAAACGGGGAAACGTTGGTGAATGAAATTTTGCACACTTAAAGTTTATATGGTGAAGGAGTGCATCGAGCTAATATTATTTTGAAATTATGCTTTTATCATACATTTTTTTAACAAATAAAACATTACGTCACACACTACAACACACACACTAGGAAAAATGACAGGTTTTTGAGTGACAAGCCTAAACATACGAATTATACTCTTTTATTTATGGTTGAAGTCTGTTGACAACAAGGTGACAAATTGAAAATGGATTATAGTTTTTTTTATTGAATCTAAGATACTATTAGACAATGCTTACACGGCCAGTCTGAGATCAGCTGAGACCCAAAGACAAGAGTTGAAAAAAATATGATAAAGTCAATATTTTTTACAAAATATAGGTAGTAGTCCTAATGTCGTTGAAACTAAGGTCGAATTTCGACCATTGGGCGATCTTTAGTATACTCAGTTACGTAAGTTCATCATCTGCCGATAAGTACATTTCTCTGATAATAATTATAGGGTATACTATCTGAGGCTTCGTTTAAATATCACGTTATCACATTTCTGGTAATCATCATCAACAGATGTCGTGATTTTTATCACAGGATTAGTGGTTACTTATGAAGGTACAATCAGAGAGTTGATTCATAGGCAGATGGCCTACGTAATTTGGTTGCGCTATGTCAAACCCAGCCGTCAGATCACGACTAACATTGAATGGACATATAACCCGACCAAATGACGTATCCGCTGGACAGGTCCGTCATCTGCCCCCGAATCAATTTATTCGATGGTACTCACAAAGTATGAGGGTATGCACAGCACGGGTGGCAGGAGGAAACTGCACAGGATAGCCAGCGAGCAGCGCCGGTCAGAGCATAATGATGCGCCATGCGACGGGTACCTTGGAGAGGGACAAGCATACATTTAGAAAGAGGCAGCTATAATTATTATACTACTAGACTATATAGATAGATAGATTATGGAGATACTCTTTGCTAGGATAGGCTATCTACAACTTTTTTGACAGGTTCTCCATACTCTATCTGTCAAGTAAGGTGGTAGATAGCATATCCGGCACTTATCAGGAGTGGTGAAGCAGGCCCTTAGTCTAAAGCTTATTTTTGTTGATGGTTCTTTACTTCAGCAACATACTGTATTATTCTTGGTACAAGTGCAATATAAAACAATATACGTCTTGTCCTGGTGGAAATATGAGCAATATTCTTCATACTGTACATAGCTGGTGTACTGAACTCGACCTTATTCATATGGGGACAGCGTTCATAAGTGATAATACTCGTATGAACGATGTTATTAGGTGTGCTTCTCTCTTGGGTATTTTTATTTTTAAGCGATGTTTTCTATGCTAGTTATTTTCTATTTTATCTTCAACTTAGATATTTTTTGATCATGATATACTACGTTTTAGTAACAGATGTTTGCCAGGACAGCTAGTATTATATTATAATACTAAAAATCTGCTTTAAAATCAATAAGTACTTTTGGCTTTAACTTAATCAAGTAAACGAGTAAGATCTCTAGATCAAAGTCCAAAGTTGCTTGTATTTCAAGAGATAGTTGCACTTGCATCGGAAAATTTTATATATTCTTTTTTAAACTCTAGCTGGTAGCTGCAGCAATGAACTATCTGAAACTGTCAAACTTTATACGCTTTGAGCATTTTTCAAGCTTTCTGATTTCATAAAAACTATTTTGCTCAGCAAATTAAGTCATCAATCATCATCAACCTTATCCATAATTTTTAACAAATAGCATTTTCGGTCACAAGAATCGACTTTTGTAAAAGCCAAATTCTTGTAGATACGTTATATTCTGTACAGGTTTACAAAGCTTTTCTATAAAGCTTACAATGTAATCATCGTATATACAGTATACACAATTTATCTATTTGCCCATTAGCGAAATATGACGAAATTTTAAAAACATGTGAACTATCAAGTCCACATGTTTTTAATTTAGTTAGATACAGTGCAAGAAACTAAACTTTATGCCATAACGTTTGGTTTCTTGCGCTGTATCTTTGGTTGGTCTTGTTAGAGAAAAGAAGAAAAGAGAAGAGAAATGGCAAAAATGATCTGAATAGCAAAAGCGGAAGTCAAGTAAAAACTTCGATTGCAGATTCTTGGAAATCTACTGTTAATGCGGTCAAATTCGACCGCTTGGGAGTTGATAGTTTAATGCTATATCAACGTAGAAAGAATTTAATATCACCAGAATTAATTTTGATTTGATACACGAGGCTGAACCAAAAATAGATTATGAAATTAAGGAAAATTGATATCAATCAAAGTAATGAAAACTCTAGCTATCAGTTACCAAATATAGTAATTAATAGCTCTTCAAAGCGGACATAATATTTTATCATTACAGTAAGAGGAAATTACCTTGCTTATCATGATAGACCCTATAAAAGCCCGTAGGCCTGAAAATTTTATACCTATGCAATGTTATATAAAAAAAACCTGGAGAATCCATACTTCCTTACTAATATTACAATGCGAAAGTGTGTCTGTAAATAAATAAATAAACGTTTATGGGGGATTTTGACCATTACACCACAAGAATAATACAATTGAAAGACAAAAAAATTGAACGTAAAATTGAACGTAATTGTATATGTCGTAGGATGATTTGATAAATCCGTGTTTTCGCGAAATCCCTAGAATTTTCGCGAAAATTCGATTTATCAAATCATCCTACGATATCGTAGGATGATTTGATAAATCGAATTTTCGCGAAAATTCTAGGGATTTCGCGAAAACACGGATTTATCAAATCATCCTACGACATATATAACGTTTATGTTTTTCTGTCTGTCTGTTACCCTCTTCACGCCCAAACTGCTTGAGTGATTTTGGTGAAATTTTGGTATATGATATGAGACATTTTGTGAGCCGATAAAGGTCATAGACTAATTTTTCTTGCTGAAAAATGTACAGTTTCAGTGCGACAAACAAACTGAAGTTGTGGGTATTGTCAAAACTGTCAAACTGACAAATGTCAAATCAGTACCTACAAAAATATAGAAATGAATTGCAAGCAGAGTTGCATTTTGCGATTTTAGAAAAATGAATTATATTATGATTCATATCATGATTCTTCAAAGCGACTATTTTAGCCCTGCTGGTATAACTATTATAAATGATTGTTAGCTATCAGGCATATATTAATATGTGCACAGGCATTCTTTTAAAAGTGCGTTTTTTACACAGCTATAATATTTTTAACTGTGAAATATCACCGACTTTTTTGTATGTTTCAACGATGCGACATCTATTTGTTCCTTCACAACCTTTCTTAAGCTATACTCAGTCACGGATTAACCCTTTATCAAATTAATCAATTGCCTAAGGCAGGGGTTCCCAAGCTGTACGCCGCGGCGCCCTGGTGCGCCGTGGAAAGGCAAGAGGGGCGCCATGAGTCGATCCTCCACCATTATCCAAAACCACAAATATGTACTGTAAAATAAAAATATAATATTAATTATGCAAAGCAGGCAGATGATTAAAATATATTTGTTTATTATTACTTATTTACCTGCTTAACCTAAGGTGTTTATTTATGTATATTTTTGTAATAGCTAGCTAGAGTGGGGCGCAGTGACAAAATATTGTGCTGAAAAAGATTGGGAGCCCCTGGCCTAGGGCATAACGTCTGAGGGGGCACCAGAAGAGTAAAGAGTCAAAGACCGATTCTAGTTGAGATAATAATATGGATATGGATGTCCCACAGGCATGGATTAATCCGTCACTGGCTATACTTGTACTATCCTCCACTCGGGCTAACTTGTCGCTAGCGGTCGTTGACTCCCTGTCAACAACTTGTCATTTTCCATATAAGCCCCGATTGACAATGAAGTGTCAGATATTGCCAATCGTGGTTTTATATGGAAAATGACAAGTTTTTGACAGGGAGTCAATGACCGCTAGCGACAAGTTAGCCCGAGTGGAGTATAATATATTGTATTTGGTGCTATATTGTGCTATCTCTCCGAGACCACGTAGTTCGAGTTACCGATGCGACATTTTTTACGTTTGGAAGAATTTAATACATCGTAAAACACGTACCTAGCGTGAATGCAAAACTTTTTATAAAGGATTTCAGGCATAGTAAGCTCACGTGTTGAAGTTTAAATAGCTGAAAATAAGCTTTGTGTAAGTTTAGAAAGCGCAGTGACAAGTGCTATGAAACGAGCTTTTGTGTTAATTTCTGGTATTCAAATTGTAAAATGAATAATATTAATACATAATATTTTAACCCCTATTTACTTACTTTACAACAAAACATTGTACTTAGGGTATAACTTTTTAACGTTGTTCGTGGCGGCCGAAAAGGAAGATCTTCCAACTGAGCGAGATAGCATGTTTGGTTGGTTGTATATATTATTATGTCTTGCCGTTCGCCGAAACTTCGATAGCGCGATGTAGGATTGTTCGGCGAATTGTGGGTACCGCCACAACTTTATTGTTTGTTTATTATAGTGTGTTTTTTTTTATTAGACAAAGGTTAAAGTTATTTAAAGTTTAAGCAAACTTTGAAATAAAATATGGGCTCAGAAGCTGGTAGTTTTTAATTTCACCTAAAGTCATGTTTAATTACAAGGATTATTTCCCAAGTGTGTGCGTGTTATAGTATTACATTTTTAACTAATACATATTACACAAACATTATGGCAGTAGAAAGTAATACTTATCTTTAACACGTCAAATAGAGATGCTTCTTCAATCATGGCCCGAGCAAAAGTGTCGGAACACGTAAAGAACAGTTTTTTATAACGTGTCCCCACTCTTCGACCCGCCCACTGGTACAGTTTATACAAAATAATACTAGTTTCATTATTAGCATAGATTCTAAACTATTTACATATTTTTAAAACAATCATAAAATCATAATATTTATGTAATATGTATTAGTTAAAAATGTAATACTATAACATGCGCAGTTAACAAGAGACAGATGACCGACACGACTGGTGAGAGATCCGCTCCTTTTTTAAGCCCATCCGACGCATTGATCAACTTTCTTGTGAGAAAATCAGGAGCCGATCACATGATTTTTTGTATTGTCCTAACTAAACTTGAAAACATGGGCGATCGAACCCACAATTCACAAACTCGAAGCCAAAAGCCACGTTCTGAAACACTGGACCACGGAGGCGGCTCAAGATTCCTTACATTTTAAGTACTCACTTGATGGCCAGGTATCTCCATATAGCCAGGGTGAGGGTAAGCAGGATGGAGGCAGTGTGCAGCAGCTGGGTGAAGTGCATGTGGAACAGCATGAACACCGCCCACGAGTACGGCCGCTCCGCCTGTCCGGGGAACAGCTGGAAATATCATCAGCCATCAGCCAATCGATTTCAGTCAAATGTCATACTACAATTCTTTCTCAATTGGGAAGGGGATAGGCAAATAAAATAATAAGTAATATCATAATTATAAGAATGTGAGAAGAACGCAAATAAAGTTATTAAACTCTTCTTAAAAATCATGAGTGTTTTCTCTCTCCTCTCTCTCTCTCTCCCTCTCTTTGTTTACTGCTTAATAAATGACATTCCCTGTTTTTAGTATGTTAGGTCACACTGTAGTATACAAATACATTCTCTTTGGTCACACTGACCAGGGAATGTCACCGTGTGACTTACGTTAATATAAAATTTTTGTTGGTTAATAGGTAACGCGGGTTAGATCGAACAAGGCATGAATCAATTAATCCATCCATACTGGTCCATCAATCATCCATTGAGAAATTTGTATTTTATCACAATTGTAACAACGGTGATGATTAAAACGTTGAAAGTAGATGGATGAATTTACTGTCACACCATTAACGAGATAATCTTGTAACTTGTACGGTGTACCATCGTAGAACTTGATTCATAAGTAGATAGCGGACCTATGTGATATTGTCGCGTTATGTGAATTCAATGTTGGTCTAGATCTCCCGGCTGGGTTTGACACAACGCGACCAAATTACATAGGTCCATTAACTGCCTATGAATCAACTTTTATGATAGTACTATCAGAGAAGTTAATTCATAGGCAGATGGCGGACCTGCGTAAATTGGTCGCGTTGTATCAAACCCATCCGTCAGATCACAGCTATGAGCTAACATTGAATTGATAGATCTCGATTCTCGACCAATAGCTTTGTCCACGTTGTGCCTTTTTTTTGTTCAACAAGGGCATGCGTTTGCTATTTGAGGGACAAATGGCGCTATGTAGCTGCCGTAGAGTATCAATCGTCGTGTCAAACAGCTGTTACGTGTCACGAAATAGCTTTCACATGTCACGATATAGCTGTCATATATGTCTGTCTGACACGACATTTGACACGAAAGACCCTACCGTCCCTCTGGTGGCAAATGGTATCGAAAACCTTCATTCACGTAGGTCCATAAACCTATAATACGACAGTATATATTATAAGTCTATGCGTAGGTCCGTCAACTGACTGTGAATTTTCTTCGATGGTACCATCGAGGAACTTGATTCCTATGCAATTGACAGACCCACATTATTTGGTCGAATATGTCAATTCAATGTTAATTGTGATTTGTCAGCTGGGTTTGACGTAACGCAACCTAACTACTTAGGTCCCCGATTTGCATAGGAATCAACTTCTCTGATAGTACATACTAAATACCATTCTCGGCAACACGCACTAGTACATATTATCCTTATTTCTGTCTCTTTTCAACTCACCAGATACCTGTATATGGAGAAAGGGACGTACTCCAGCATCACAAAGACATCGGCCACCGCCAGCCACTTCAGCAGCCTGTTGATGGGCGCCGCGGCGAGGTCGCGCCGGGTGAGTACTGCCACATTCAGGGCGTTCGCTAAGGTACCGAAAAGGCAAATCTGAAAGATATATAAACATTTTGGGTTTTTAATCGTATTTCTTCATGCAAAAGATATATAATTTTTTTTACATAATATAAACGAGCAAACGGGTCACCTGATGGAAAACAACTACCGTCGCCCATGGACACTCGCAACATTAAAAGAGCTGCAGGTGCATTGCCGGCCTTTTAAGGAGGTCGTATTGCTCCGGAAATACTGCTGGTGACATTATAATTATTGATTTTAAATATTGCACTAACAGAGTAATGAATAATGATTGATTCATGCAAGGTCGATCTACGTAATTTTGGTCAGTTTTGTTAAGCCCAGCTGTTAGATAACGACTTTCATAACCCAAAGTACGTTCTTATCCGCCATCTACCTACAAATCTATTCCCCTTATAGAGTATATAACTATGAAAGACCTGGGGGGTGAGCCAAAATCTTTTCGTTTTCGCTTCGTTATAGAATCGCCGATCAAAATGTATGGAATTGACATAAGCGTTCGTTAGTATGACGTTGACGTTCGACTCGTCTTATGTCAATTCCATACATTTTGATCGGCGATTCTATAACGAAGCGAAAACGAAAATGTTTCGGCTAAATGGCCTGCTTGTCTTTATTTAGCACATCGAAAGGCAGCACCAGCATAGGCCGTAAAAAAGTTATATACGACGTTTGACAACGTTTTTGTTAATATTCCGATATGAATATTAGTGGTAGTAGCGCCCTCTTTACGACCTTTGCGTAAAATTCGTTGTGTATAAATATTTATATCATAAACTAGCGACCCACACGGCGTCGCACGGGTATAAACAGTGACGGATTAACCCTTAATCAAATTAAGCAATTGCCTAGGGCATCACGTCTGAGGGGGCACCAGAAGAGGCGAAAAAAAATTCCGTCCTTAGGGCATCACGTCTCACTCTAACTTCACCAAAAAACACACCAAAAAGTTTCTAGGAGAAAACTAATGTTTTTAGGCGGTAAAGGCTTAAAGACCGATTATAGTTGACATACGAATAGGGGGGCCCACAGGCATGGATTGCTTAGGGCATCAAGTAGTCTTAATCCGTCACTGGGTATTAAATATATAGCTACACTGAAAAAATGATTAAAATCGATAGCCTATAATCCTTCACGTGGTCTACTTCTTATCTGTGCCAAATAATATTAAAATTGCTCCAGTAGTTCGCGAAATAAGCCCTTTCAAATAATTTCCTCCGTTTTTTCCACATTTTCCTATTAGTCTTAGAATATAGCCTATAGGAAGGCTGTAGCCTTCCTCAATAAATGGGCTATCTAACACTAAGAGAATTTTTCAAATCGGACCAGTAGTTTCTGAGATTAGCGCGTTCAAGTTAGCCCTTTCAAATAAATAATTTAGGAAAAACTTTCCTAAAAGTAATTTAGGAAGCTTTCTCATTTCCTGATCTAATTCGTTGAAAGGCAAAGTTATAATGACGATTCACTATTCAAAGAAAGGAGTTTGTTTGGCTCTTCAACTCCAAATAAATTAACTGTTCATACTCGTCTCTACAATCTACATAATGCAGTTTCAGTCTAGCGTCTTTGAAAAATTTTATAAGTAGATTGGATCACAGGTCACAAAATGTAGATATAAAGTGTTTGTGACTAGCATTGTGGTTTAAAATCAGCAAGTATGATATATTTTTTTTTAATAATTTCTGGCCATTAATTTTACTCGCTCTCATTCATGATTTGTGATCAATTTCATATAAACGTAGAGTATAATTTTGCGGTTGGGGAGAGTGATTTCGGAGGCCTAATTTTTAGTACTTATTTGAAAAGAGAACACAACCAGATTGGCCAGTCTTTGGACTTTTCGCCCACATCCATTTTTATGTTATTATAAAAAAAATATAAGCCTACGATTTGCCTATAGCCAATGATGAAATACTCAAACCAGATATGTTACTACCGCGCGCGTTGTGAAGCTTCAAATACGGCCCAATTGGGCAGTCTGTTGTTTAGTCTGCATCGAGCACAGTCACGAATGTGCCGCGTCTTGTCTTACCTAAATAAATTGAAAATGACGTCGTGCGTGTATCGAAAATGCACCAATTATGACTCGAAAGTAAACAAAACACATGGAATCTCTTACCACATGTCTTGATTGCAATAAATACCTCGATTATTTACATTTTCAATTTTTTTTTCGGAAAAAAACGATTTTTCGTCATAGCTCAGGCGAAGAAAGAGACAGCGATACGATTCGACATTTAAAAATAGAACTGTCTCTTTTACGTAAATGGTTTTTCGTATCTTTTGTTTCACTCATCTGTCAAATTTGTCAATGTCTGCAATTTTGAATTTGAAAATTGTTCGGAAGAGATTTAAGCCGGAAAATAGTATGGACGTAACATATCTGTATAAGTAGAATATCATTGACTATAGCAGAAAAAAACATACCAAGAAACTAATATATCCATGGACGCTGTTATACGCCAAGATCACACTTCGGAATTCCCCCGCGCAGTAATCGGTAAAATCGCACCCTTTTACCGACACAGTAATATTGTATTTGCTTCTCATGTCTTCTAGAACCTTCAGCCATTCTCCTATGTCACTGTTGTTGTTGGTCAACAGTGATATGAGTCTTGTGTTGTCGACGTCCGTGTCGTTATAAGTTGTGTTGTACCGCTGTCTCTCCAGCATGTTGGGTGATTCTCAAACTGATCTTTGAACTGTGACGCGAGCCATTGTGTACCTGCAACAAAAGAATATGATAGCAATATAGAAACATAAAATGACATTATTTTTTTTTTGCGTTTCAATATTAGGTATTTTAGAATCTCGACAAGTGCAAGCGGATGATAGATTAAGAAGGATGTAAACGTCTTATGTTATAAGTAAATGCGAAAGTATATCCGTAAATCGCTGAATAGAATTTGATTTTGGTGTATGGGTGAATTTCCCAAACGCATTTTTTACGAAGCTGGAATGGAAATGGCAGTGTAAAAACGCTTTTCAGGATGAAATTAGATGTTATCAATTAGTTTGGGTATATTTTATAAGACGCGACTGTCATATTTTTTTTTCGACCACAATACATTTAAATAAAAAATTCTAAGAGTGGAATTTTTACCTTCGGTGACGTACCTAAACTTTTTTTAGTCCTAATTTTGTTAGCGAGGCAAAAACTAGAAGTAGTACATACACAGCGATTATTTTGTTCGATTAATAATTTCTCAGAGTCACAGAAATTTATTTTCGGTGATTTAAAAAGAAACGTGAATGATTGTCGAAAACAGGAGACTTATACAGGGTGTAACAGAAATAAGTGATAATACCTACTTTAGGGTTTGTTCGTGTTCCTTCTAGAGAGTTCACTGTGAAAGTAGCAGCGCTGAAAGACCAAAAAATTTTTTCACTTTTGTATGGGGAAACTCGTGACGCTCTGGCCCTTGCCCATACAAAAGTGAAAAAAAAATTTCGTCTTTCAGAGCTGCTACTTTCACAATGAACTCTCTACAAGGAAGACGTACACACCCTAAAGTATTATCACTTATTTTTGTTACACACTGTATATTATTCTAAAACTCAAGTGCTATAATATAGTCACGCATTCCGAACAAAATAATATGGTTTGCTGTGTCACTGCGTTTTCTCGCTGAAGAAGTTACTTCGGTGACTCCCGACAATTTTCCTAACATTTCCTTGACTGAATTTATCATATTATTATGATTGAACTACGTCATGAATGGAACATTTATGAATTACTAAAATATATTGCCCGAAACCTCGCTTCGCTTGCACAAAAAATTGTTTATCGTTATAAACAAATTTTTGTGCTAGCGAGCTGTGTTTTTCCACAAAAAAACTCACGTGTCCTAATGGCCTACTTGGCCTTTTCTGAGATACGTAAGTATCTTTATATATTTTTTTTCAATGGTAGCGTGAAGAGGCGACAGAAATAAACACATTTAAAACAGGCTAGCAATCCTGGCCCCTTAGACAAAGTCCCTTTCATCAAAAACGATGACGAAATTCGTTATCAAAATGTATGTGGTTTGACATAAGTCCACGTAAATGATATTTCGCTTGCGAAGACTAATGTCAAATCCCATACATTGTGATAACGAATTTCGTCATCGTTTTTAACGAAAGGGAATTTGTCTAAGGGGCCTGTTCCAAACGATAATGGTGGGATTCGATTACATTTCCTGCGTTTCGGGTTTCCGTACGTGATATTTGGGTAAAGTTCCGAATGCAGAAGCTTTTAATGGATGTAAAGATGTTTGATATTTGAACTGCTGTTGACCGCGTTTCGCGTCGTGTGTACAAAAGAATTCGTAAAGGCTAGTAGTAAAGCTAATAAATACTACTAATAAAACATCGCCCAATGGTCGAAATTCGACCTTAGTTTCAATGAAATTAGGACTACTACCTATATTTTGTAAAAAAGCAAGTGGCGGACCTACATTAGTTAGTCAGGTTATGTCAAGTCAAGATTCGGAATCTGCCCGATGGACTTGACATGTTCAGGGGCGTCTTTCCCTTAGGTGCAATGTGTGTGGTGCACGCGGGCGCCGCAGTCCTAGGGGCGCCGAGCGCCGCTTGCAGTCGGCGCGCGCCCGCGCTGGCCGGCCGCCACGGCCCCTGCTTTATTGACCAACGCAAAAAGAACTCCAGTTTGCAAACATTTTTGTGTAATATCCGAAGCTCTTCTTATATTTGTAGAATTACAGCAAAGCAAGACGCGCCATGAGCGGCTCGGCTTTTGCAATATAAATATTATAATCTTTATTTTTCAACGTGAAATGAACCTTAAAACACATAAATGAAGATTATATTATTTGGTGTAATAGTGAGTGTCCTATCGCTCGTTTATTCAAAATAAGTAGTGGGAGGATTTGGATTTAGATACAAAAAATCACAGTGTTCTAATTTAGAAAACAAACTGTGCCATGCTGGCTCTTCGGATGTAGAGAAGTTAGAGCTCTTCAATGAAATCGAATTAATACCGATGTTGTGATGATGTGATGTTTAATAAATATAGAACATGAAATTTAAAGTAAAATTGAAGTACCTACTTAAGCGATATAAAATTTACGTTTTGGGGTTAGGCTTGTTAGGGTCAGTCAAGACTCAAGAGCACATCATGGGCAAAACCGAAAAAAGCTTCAATCTACAAACAAATAACAATAGAGTTTGTTGTCTATATTATATTGGATAAATTTTACAGTACTTATGTGGTAGCTTGATGTGCTGTTATAGTTCGTCTGGTGGAACGAAAGAAGCCACTGCTTAGAGTCCTCACCCTTAAGCGGCCGAACAAACTGTACTTTTACTTTGTACCCATTTCATTTTGACCGCGCGCGCGCTTATTAGGGGGCGCTAGGGTAATGTTTGCACACGGGCGCCACATGGGCCAGAGACGGCCCTGGACATGTTAATTCGATTCAATGTTTTCACGCTGGAGACAACACCAGCATAGACAGTAAACAAAAAGTTTTGTTCGACGTTTGGCAACGTTTCTGTCAATATTCTGATAATATGACGTGTGAAACATATCGAATTTGGTCGGATTATTTACTGTATATGCTAGTAGCGCCCTCTGCTCTGACCTAAGCGTAATATTGCCTATTACGAACGTCTACCATCTGCCTATGAATCAAATTATCTGATATTTGCTAGCACAAAGCCAGCATTACTAATACAATAGCTGGAATAGCGCTTATTGGGTACATGTAGTCGTGTCATGTACTACACCTACATAATCTAATGCCAGGGGAATACTCGTACATGCTACATTTAGCACAATACACGGGATTCGGAATCACAAAGAACATTGTTCAAGGTTCATGTCATTGGTTGTAAACATAATATTACAGTACACACTCAATTATTTAAGGTATACCGACGCGGCGCGGAATGGAGTGGAAGCGACGGTATAAATTGTGCGGTGTGCTTAATAAGTTATAGTTACTCATCATATTATCAGAATATTGACAGAAACGTTGCCAAACGTGGGAGAGCCATGCTTCGGCACGAATGGGCCGGCTCGACCGAATAAACACCACGTTCTCACAGAAAACCGGCGTGAAACAGCGCTTGCGCTGTGTTTCACCGAGTGAGTGAATTTACCGGAGGCCCAATCCCCTACCCTATTCCCTTTCCTACCCTCCCCTATTCCCTTCCCTTCCCTACACTCCCCTATTACCCTATTCCCTCTTAAAAGGCCGGCAACGCACATGCAGCTCTTCTGATGCTGCGAGTGTCCATGGGCGACGGAAGTTGCTTTCCATCAGGTGACCCGTTTGCTCGTTTGCCCCCTTATTTCATAAAAAAAAAAAAAAAAACGTCGAACAAAACATTTTGTTTACTGTCTATGCTGGTGCTGCCTCCAGCGTGAAAACATTGAATCGCATTGACATGTCAAGTCCATCGGGCAGATTTCGACTCTTGACTTGACATAACCTGACTGAATAATGTAGGTCCGCCACTTGCCTTTTTTTTGGTCGGGAAATGCCCGGTAGCGTTGGGGAAGGACCACCGGGGTATGTGGGACTTGCTACGGCCGAAGAGATGGTAAGTGGCCGCAGCTGTACCCACTAAAACCCGACCGTGTTCCTACTTCCACGCAGGACGGAGACGAGCGGGCCTATTACATGTCTTCCGAAGCTTCCGTCCACTTGCCTACGAAGTAATTTCTTCTATAGTACAAAATTATAATTATTTGAGGGGCTTAAAAAACTTGTGAGTTGTGGTACACAAAAGTGTTAGAATTCTGCTTCTGTTTTAGTATTTGTGGCGGCACCCATAATTCGCCAAACATTCCTGCATCGCGCTATCGAAGTTTTCTGAGCGCGTCGGTATATATACGACAGCTGAGATGTATCACGTGGGCTTCGGCCTGACCGAGCATACCACCTAGCTCGGTCGGAAGATCTTCCTTTGTACCGCCACACATCATCCCACATTGGTGACCCTCGACAGAACACGCCTCCTTCATCATCATCACTCATCACATCACACATCATCCCACATATTAAACAGCACAACACATATACAAAATCTATCTTACGAGAAGAAAAGTTGCTTAATTAGGAGTGTATTTGGAAAACTGTCAAACTAGATTGTAACGATATGACAGAAAAGTATCGGTAAATGCTATAGTTGTAAGCTGTGCGTATTTATCTCTGCCTCTCTCTCTCTCTCTCTTTTTTTTTATATAATTTCGTTCCAACCGGGTGTCTCTTGACACCTCTCAAGTTTATTTTAAATCTAGAATGAAAGGACCTTATCATAGAACGATAATGCCGTCCTAGCTTAATAAAGTTTATTATCAAATTAGAGGTTGAAACTAATCCTACAATCTTATCAAGTCAGGCTCAGGCCAGAAAGTAGCGTCTCGACGAAGCTTATCCAAACTTCTCCCGACGTTTGAGATGGGTAAGTATAACAAAATATTTAGGGCTAAGTATATAATACTTAGTAAGTCTAAGGTAATTCCTGCATAGTCTCATAAGGGACTTGGGCTGATTTCGCAACACTCTTGTTAGGTTAGGTTGCCTGGGTCTTAATAGCCACAGATTAATCCTTCGGTCGGGGATTCTCGGGAATGCTATTGTATTCTACTGCTGTCGCGAACACCGGTGCTCGTACGGGGCTTGATGATTTTATGATTAAAAACCTGTAACTCGGCTACGTGAAAAATATAAAATATAGAGAAAAATAGCCTTTAACACCTGCGGCACCAATTATTCTCATATTCTATTACCACCTTGTTTAACTTGTACCAGTATTTAGCCGCTACGAGGACACATACATACATAAACAAACTGAATAATTTTCCTCGCTTTTGTATTAAAAGAAATCTCTAAACTGAATCTCAAACTCATGATATAAGTTTGTGTGATTGCATACCATCATAATGTCTTCTCTGTTACATACTAGTTACATACTAGATGTCCCGCGCGGCTTCGCCCGCGTAAATTAGGAATTTTACGGAAACCGTACTTTTCCATAAAAATAGCTCTTATGTCCCTACTCCCTTCACTTGGTTGACTCTATATCTGTGCCAAATATTGCCATAAAAATTGCTCCAGTAGTTCGTAATTTCTAATATTTCCCCCGTTTTTCCCACATTTTCCTGAGTTTCTTCGGTCGTATAAGTCTTAGCGTGATAATATATAACCTATAGTCTTACTCGATAATTAGCTATCTAACACTGAAATAAGTTTTTAAATCGGACCAGTAGTTCCTGAGATTAGCGCGTTCAAGCAAACATACTCTTCAGGTTTATAATATTAAGTTTTTTTTTCAATTATCGCTTGACAAACTCGAGTCTCAATCTAAAAGACTATGAAAAGTACCAATAACATTATAGGCTCATAAGTCATAACCATGGGACGATGTATGGTATAATATGGTAGTGATGATGAGGATGATGATGAATGTAATTTGCATAGTAGCATATGCTTTCCATTCTTAAAACAACGCTGAAACTCCCAAACTTGTATCTATAAAGAATCAGGAGTTCTCTCACCACCTTCCGAACCACGGTATACCAGGTATACCCAGGGCCGTAGCTAGGGGGGGGCATAGTGGGGCAATGCCCTACCTTAAAATCACAATGCCCTACCTTAAAAATACCAATAATCGGCCAAGTGCGAGTCGGACCCGCGCACGAAGGGTTATACCGCGCACGTACCGTTGTAGAGCAAAAATAGTATGGGACCTACCTACCTACCTAACCCTTAATTTTTTTTTAACTTTTATTATTAGGTATTTATTAAATTACATATATTATTAAGACCTTTGTGAAAATTTCAAGTTACCTACCTGTTGTCATCATTGATAGTTAAGCAAAAAATGTTAGAAAAATCACGTTTGTTGTATGGGAGCCCTCCTTAAATATTTAATTTATTTTGTTTTTAGTAGGTACTTGTTGTTATAGCGGCAACAGAAATACATAATCTGTGAAAATTTCATTTCTCTAGCTATTACCGTTCTTGAGTTACAGCCTGGAAACAGACGGACAGACATCGAAGTCTCAGTAATAGGGTCCCGTTTTTACCCTTTGGGTACGGAACCCTAAAAAGGAAGACCTAAAGGACTTGCATTACAGGTATTAGACAACAGAAATATACTTTATTCTTATATAAACTATACATTATATAGTTAAGATTTTTATTATACCTTTAAAAACTTTTTGTTCCGTTGGCAGGATTCGAACCCGCGACCCCCGGATTAAGCTGCCACACGCCCAACCATTGGGCCACAGAAGTCGTCGATAATAATTCTTTGTTCTGTGTATAGATGGCATTTGAATCACGATTACATGAAGCGATGCGTCCATTTAATTATAATAGTATCTGTGAATACCATAGATTACAATATCGGCAATCTTTCGTACGGGGAATCCCAGTTAATAAACATTTTACATTACCGAAAGGTTGTTTATGATTGTTGGTTGTTTGGTTCAAGTGAAGTAAAGTAAAGAGTGTTTTCTTTAAAAATAAATACAGTTCTTTTTTGTATTGACATAATATTAAATTGAATATTCTTTGATTTCGCGATGGATATACGGGCTTTCTTTGGAAAAAAACGGAAGGTTGAAGAGCAAATTGACGACGAAAAACCTCACTGCTCAAAACAGGTGAAAGCGCAAAATACAATCGCTACTCGTGGATCACTACATCCAGAAGTTTAACCATATTGTTCGCTTGTTCTTCGTAATTGAGGATTTAATAATATGTAGTTCTTAGATATAGTGCTCATGCTTTGTCACAGAATTTTTTTAAGTATCTAAGAATAACTATTGAATGAATTGAATACATCATTGACCTAGAGATAAATCAAAACAACAAATACTAAAAACAAAATAAAATCAATATTTAAGGATTCATGTTTTTTGGCCTTTTTTGCTGCATAGTGATATTAATGGCAACAGTAGGCACTGGACATTTTTGCGAAATCACTTAATTAATTAATAATACAATTAAAATAACATTTATATTTAACGGGGGCTCAATTACAAAAAACACAATTTTGGCCTATTTTTTATCTATAACGGTATGAAACCCTTCGTGCACGAATCCGACTCGCACTTGACCGATTTTTTTTGCTTCCGCCCTACCTGTAACCGACGCTGCCCTACCTCAAATTTGACTCTAGCTACAGCCCTGGGTATACCTCGGTGCAAAATCTTACTTGTTGGTAGCATATGCTTAGAATACTTCTCACGAAACCGAAGTCGCCACATGTTTCCATATAAATTTTGAGGAGTTCCCTCTATTACTTATGGATCCTTCATCAGATCACCACTTTTGTGAATATAATACCAAATTGGGATGATACCCTATATGCCAAAAGAAAAATTTTGAAAATCGGTTAACAAACGAAGTAATCGTTGAACATAAGAAAACGAACATAACACCACCCCCATTTTGAAAGTCGGTTAAAATTGTAGCCTATGTGTTATTCTGACGTATAAGCTATATTATTGTAAAGTTTCATTAAAATCCGTTCAGTAGTTTTTGCGTGAAAGAGTAACAAACATCCATACATCCACACATCCATACATCCATACATCTATACATCCAAACAAACTTTCGCCTTTATAATATTAGTAGGATTATGTTTACATTCGTAACTTCATATAGGTAAGTATCTAAATATACAGGGTGTAACAAAAGTAAGTGATAATACTTTAGGGTGTGTACGTGTTCCTTGTAGAGAGTTCACTGTTAAAGTAGCAGCTCTGAAAGACGAATTTTTTTTTCACTTTTGTATGGGCAATGGCCCGAGCGTCACGAGTTTCCCCATACAAAAGTGAAAAATTTTTTTGGTCTTTCAGCGCTGCTACTTTCACAGTGAACTCTCTACAAGGAACACGTACACACCCTAAAGTATTATCACTTATTTTTGTTACATCCTGTATATACTGTACTCGGCGACACGTCATGGCGGTAGCCGTCATTGACTCCCTGTCAAAAACTTGTCATTTTCTATACAAAGCCGCGATTGACAACATCTGACACTTCATTGTCATTTGCGGTTTATATAGAAAATGACAAGTTTTTGTCAATGTTCAATGACCGCTACCGCCATGTTTCGCCGAGTACAGTATAGTAAAGAATCCTACTCCAATTTTCCATTTGACATTACGTGCAAAATGCACAGTTTTTAAGGCCAGAACCACGTGTAAAAATTTACACATAAATCATTAATCAAAAATCATTGGAACGAAATGAATTTTAATATTGTTAATTTTCGCGTCATTCAGAATTATTGACATGAGGGGAAGAAGCCGGTAACTAATATTTCGCAACATAAAAACAATAAATCAATTTTCCCTTATAAGTTTTAATAAACCTTGTAACTTAGCTACTTTATCATCTAGCTAATATATCTATCTGACTACATATGGATTTTATAATAAAATCCACATTTTTTTATTTCAAAATTATTTTCCCCTGTTTATTCTCAAAAAACGCCATCTAGTTGACGCACAGGAATATTATCAACGCCCTCTGCCCCTACCATGCAGATAGTAATTAAAAAGTGCCGAGGTCAAATATCGTTCTGTCTAGTCTCCTTTACGTCGAACGCGCGATAAGAAACTTCGTTCCAAAACGGAACTTTTAAATTGTTAGTTACGACTTACGTGGTTCATCCACTCATTTCTTCAATTATTGAGCTCATTTCATGTATTTTCGTATCTCAAACAACGTAATTGTATATGTAAATACCTACCCGGCCTTACGCAAATATAATTCGTTGAAATCATATTAATATTATTTCATTTTCCGCTATTTATTTGATCAAATATTTGGTTTCTACTAATAGAACAATCAATGGAAGGGGCCTCATCTTGGCTCCATTGGTTCATAAGACTATATTGTAAATATTATAGGAATACTAGCTGTCCCGGCAAACGTTGCTTTGCCATAATATTTAAAAGTAGGTAAAATTTCGCCCATATTATTTTATTGAAGTGACTAAATAAGTATGTCACCATGGCAACGTCCATCACTATCCCGTCGCACAAACAATGGTCGCCGTCAGTCTCGAGTTGTAATAATTTACTATTATTTATTCAACGAATGCACTTATCAATATAAAAAGTAGCCAATAGCCGATTCTCAGACCCACTGAATATGCATGTATATAAAATTTGCTTAAAACCAGTAAAGCCGTTTCGGAGGAGTACGCGGCCTAACATTGTGACACGAGAATTTTATATAAGTATTATAAGATAATTTTTAGGCTATTGTATAGAGCGGGCTTTGAGCGCGGCGACCTAATCAAGAAATTCCGTAACGAAAATAAACCTAACACCCGCCACTCCGAACGGCACATGTGCCTGTCGGTGCGGCGCGGCGTTGCCATCCATCGTCTAGTTTAGTTCGAAACTCGATACGGTGTTTGTGTGCGTGCGACTAGACGTATGCGACTTATAATTGCTTATGTTAATGAAAATGCTATGCCATCATATTTTTTGGTTTTAAAAGAATCTTGGAAAAGAAGCTAATCTTCATTGATTTTGCATTCATATTGTTGAGTAAATAAACAGTATTGTAGCCGTGTATTTTGTAGCATCATAAGCGTCATAATATTGTAAATTTGATGGAAGTTCATTAGAATATGGCCGCCGACCGCCCGCTCGGCGCCCAACCCTACTGGCGATTAACCCTGATGTATATTGTGTACACTATAAACTAGTTAATAATAACATAGTTTATGTATTAAGTACATAGTAATGTTATGAATTCGAAAGTGTATTTGTGTCTTTAAACTTAAACCGCTGAATCAACGCCTTTTTAAAAGCTTTTATTTAACTTGCTCTGTATGTATGTAAGTATGTATGTTCGGGTGAAATCTTGGAACTCAATTTTGGAGTAGATATATTTAACTGATCGAGCTGAAATTTTGCAGGCGCGTTTAGTTTGGATGACAATACATGATATTGTATGTGATATCACTCTAAATCCAATATGGCCGACCATCCAAGATGGCGAAATAGTTATTTTCTATGCAGTTCTACAATATGGATATTAAATGAAAGGGCTTTTTGAGAGTAACTCGAAAACGAATGTAATGTCATACTACATCCAATATGGCGGCTCATCCAAGATAGAGGTATACTTAGTTATTTTTAATACACTTCTGCAATATGGGTATCAAATGAAAGAGCTCATTGAGAGTAACTTGGAAACGAATGTAATGTCATTCTTCATCCAATATGGCGCCTCATCTAAGATATGGGAATATAGTTATTTTTAATACACTTCTGCAATATGGGTATCAAATGAAAGGGCTCATTGAGAGTAACTCGGAAACGAATGTAATGTCATTCTACATCCAATATGGCGGCTCATCCAAGATAGAGGTATACTTAGTTATTTTTAATGCACTTCTGCAATATGGGTATCAAATGAAAGGGCTCATTGAGAGTAACTCGGAAACGAATGTAATGTCATTCTACATCCAATATGGCGGCTCATCTAAGATATGGGAATATAGTTGTTTTTAATGCACTTCTGCAATATGGGTATCAAATGAAAGGGCTCATTGAGAGTAACTCGGAAACGAATGTAATGTCATTCTACATCCAATATGGCGGCTCATCCAAGATAGAGGTATACTTAGTTATTTTTAATACACTTCTGCAATATGGGTATCAAATGAAAGAGCTCATTGAGAGTAACTTGGAAACGAATGTAATGTCATTCTTCATCCAATATGGCGCCTCATCTAAGATATGGGAATATAGTTATTTTTAATACACTTCTGCAATATGGGTATCAAATGAAAGGGCTCATTGAGAGTAACTCGGAAACGAATGTAATGTCATTCTACATCCAATATGGCGGCTCATCCAAGATAGAGGTATACTTAGTTATTTTTAATGCACTTCTGCAATATGGGTATCAAATGAAAGGGCTCATTGAGAGTAACTTGGAAACGAATGTAATGTCATTCTTCATCCAATATGGCGCCTCATCTAAGATATGGGAATATAGTTATTTTTAATACACTTCTGCAATATGGGTATCAAATGAAAGGGCTCATTGAGAGTAACTCGGAAACGAATGTAATGTCATTCTACATCCAATATGGCGGCTCATCTAAGATAGGGGAATATAGTTTTTTTTAAAGCACTTCTGCAATATGGGTATCAAACAAAAAGGCTTATTGAGAGTAAATTGAAAAGTCATGTCGTGTCGCGTCGTGTCGCGTAGTAGTACGTAGAAGTAAGTACGAAAAAATTAAGTACGATTTCTTAAAGACTTAAATTAAGTTAATGAGATTTAACAAATTCTTGAAATAAAACAAACCACAATCAAGCAGAGATAAGAAATCTAGTCAGAGATTTAACTAAAAAATTAATTATAAGTCTCGCGACAAGCTTTTATTATCATGCAAATTGTATAATATATTGAGGTTATAACTTAATAGTTAGAATTTTTAAAGGGAAATTTATTTTCTTCTTTTTAAAGTATTTAAATAAAAGCTTTTTTTCAAAAAGTTTTTTGCTTATAATTTATTAATTTTTAAAACATTTTCTTTTGACTCACAAGAGCTCACAAGCTTATTATTCTCTTATCGCCTGTTATTTATTATGTCAAAACAATTTTTGGCAGGTCAGCTAGATATATTATGTCCATTGTCCATACTAATACAAATGCGAAAGTGTGTCTGTCTGTCTGTTACCTCTTCACGCCCAAACCGCTGAAACGATTTTGCTGAAATAAGAAATTGGTAGGTAGATAATAGGTATGTAGAATGTAAATACTTTGGCGCATTGGAGTTGCAGGCGTCATTTACATAATTAATTATAAACTACACTTAAAGCTCTTCTCACAACTAATTGTGTAATTAATATACTTACTTAAGTCAATTGACATAATGTCTGTATCGCTAAAAGATTAATTAATACAAATTGATCGCACTGTAATTAATTATGCGATAATTGCACACACACCCAACTAGACACACAGACAGATTAATTATTGATCACTATGAACATCTGCAAACGACAAAATGCTTATCTGACCAGGCACATCTCATTTTAAGGCGACGCCTTGATAATTTGGCTGTAGCGATATCGATTTTTCTCAGCAATGACTAAAGCTAAGAAATTAAAGTTCATTGTCAGTATTAATCACTCTACCTAGCAGATCAAGTTAATGTAAATTACTTATTAGTATTAGTTAGGCTAGATTGTAATAATTATAAAATACTTATAGAGGTATTTATGTAAAAAAAAGTATTCATCATGTCTTTGTCTTTGAATTACCCATAGCAAACACGATTGCTCAACTTTTATAACACAGAATAATTAATCAAAAAGACCTCTGTAAAAAAAAGGGAACTCAATTTTGCCAACAGAGGAGTTATTATTTGCGATTTAAGCTTCCAAAATTTGTACATAGATTAGTTCAAGCATACACTATAATTTGCCAATAGCTTATATGAAATATATTTATGGCTTTTAAATTACGCGACAAAAACCATTTTGTCGCTTACGCCCTTTCCATTTCTTGCTGTTCCATTTCTTGTTTCGATCTAAAACATATCCAAAACGATTTTTATACTTTAACGCGGCGTCACCTTAAGCTAGTCTATTGGTCGTAAAGTGAATCGCTGTAGTGTGTGGCGATCACCGGCGTCAACTGTTGTATAAAAAGTGAAAACTACAGGAAATATTATGCCAGTAGCGGCGTCTTGTGGTTGTGAATTGTACGGGCTGTATATGTATGAAACGAAATCTTTGAACACGATTTTTACCTATATCCAGTAAGTTTCTAACTATATTTAGCGCGTTGTTAAATTCCGTTTGTTTCTGCGTGACTAATTAATTCGAAATTTGCATACGTCATATTAAGAGCCAATGACAATGCAATAAATTGGTAATTTAAAAAAAATTGGTTCCCGCACGATAGAGCTCGACAAGTGATCTAGTTGTAAATACATTAGTATCTTTATTTTTAACCGAGAAACTAAAAATTATATGTTCGGCTGTGGAGTGTGGATATTTTTTTGTTGACCGTACTCAACGGCTATCAGAACATGTACTGTTATCTATCGTTATTAAACTTATGCGTGTAATATTTCATGTAGTTGTAATCAAAGGTTTGCTGAACCACTCCAAATTCATCGATTGCAGGCGGTAATGGCTTATTGGAGAACAGAGCTTAAAACGCGGTATTTATACGTTGGCCATGATGGACAAACATATCGAGAATGTTTTAGCATATTCGTCATAAGCACAGAGGTATTAAACCACCGTTTGTTTCTGATATATTATATGGTCATAAGGCCTAAGCCAACGTCGATTGTGTATGCTATAAAGCCTTCATCGGGCTAACGCGTTGAGTGAGCGCATTGGGCCAACGCGTTGAGTGAGCATATTGGGCCATCGCGTTGAGGCCTACATTGGCCATAAGTTAGGAGCGACATTACATTACCACTACATCACGTACTTTACACTGGCTTAATGGGTTGGCCCAATATTGTTCCAAAAGGTACAGCGAGCTTAAGAGATGAGGGAACACAATCATGGTTATTTGTTAAGATGCTCCCTCACCGAGAGCATTCGCTTGTAATGTAACGTTACAGAGTCTAGCATTACATCAGTGAGGGAGAAGAGTCGAGCATTACAATGCGCACCTTGTAATGATACAGTGTGTAATATCTTGATACAACTTGTAACATCAATGCTACGTGTCAGTGAAGTCAACTTGTTGTGAAATGCTCAAAGTCGAATCTATAATGATACATTACACGCGAATGCTCTCGGTGAGGGAGCACCTTTATTTTTTTTATGAAAAGATGGAAAGCAACTTCCGTCGCCCAAGGACACTCGCAGCATCAGAAGAGCTGCAGGTGCGTTGCCGGCCTTTTAAGAGGAAATATGGTAATAGGGGAGGGTAGGGAAGGGAATAGGGGAGGGTAAGGAAGGAAATAGGAGATAGTAGGGAAGGGAAAAGGTTAGGGGATTGGGCCTCCGGTAAACTCACTCACTCGGCGAAACACAGCGCAAGCGCTGTTTCACGCCGGTTTTCTGTGAGCCCGTGATATTTCTCCGGTCGAGCTGGCCCTTTCGTGCCGGAGCATGTCTCTCCCACGTCAAAATATAGACCATGGTGGCCTTATTCTATATATTTTTGTTTTGGTTTTTTCTTAGGCTTCTACCAAATTTTGATAAAACACTAAAGAACCCATTCATACACATTGTGAAATTCATACAATGTCGATTCTTTTATCTCCGTAATTATCATAACATAATATTATTTTGTACAATTCATAAAAAAATTATTTAGATTGAAAAGAAGTCATTGTTTTTGTTTGAACTGATACATAATAATTTATCATTCAATTTATATTAATTACCGAAATGATAATGTTATGATAATGGTGGCTTTTAACATTGATAGTGTGTTTCGGTCATGAGGTCGAATACGTGAGTCTGTTCTCTAGAGATGAGAAAATATTCGGTCAGTATTCGGTCGTAACTCGTACCGCATAAAAACAAAATCATGTTGTAGCCTTTAGGCTTTAAAATCCATGCTTATATTTTAAATGTGAAAGGGTGTCTGTATGTCTATTTGTTTGTCTGTCTGTCTGATGCCTCTTCACGACCACATGAACCGATTTTGTTTAAAGGTATGCGGATGCTTTGATTCCCGGGAAACTCATCTAGCTTTATATAAAACTAGCTGTCTCGGCAAACGTTTATTTGCCATATAAAGTATTTCGCCCGTATTATTTTATTGAAGTGACTAAATAAGTATGTCACCATGGCAACGTCCATCGCTATCCCGTCGCACAAACAATGGTCGCCGTCAGTCTCGAGTTGTAATAATTTACTATTATTTATTCAACAAATGCACTTATCAATATAAAAAGTACCCAGTGGCCGATTCTCAGACCCACTGAATATGCATATAAAATTTGGTTAAATCAGTAAAGCCGTTTCGGAGGAGTAAGGTGACTAACATTGTGACACGAGAATTTTATATATAAGATACAATTTGATGCCGGCAAGTCTGTACTGCAAATTCGTTTATCGTGCGGGAACCGTACATTTATCCAGGAAAAAAGTACTTATCATATTTCTCTCTCTCTCCTCCATACCAAATTTCAGCAAAATCCGTACAGCTGTTTGGGCGTGAAGAGGTAACAGACATACACACTTTCTTCTTATGGATAACTTTGGGAGCCGAATCTAATATTCGGTATCTTGTATTAAATATTTTAAGTTAACACGTCTCTAGGAAAATAAATGTAATAGTAGATTAAATTATTAATTAAGATAAATAGGCGCCGACGTCAAAAGCCAGACAAAATACTAAAAGCAGATAAAATGTCAAATGTTTAGTGGATTATTTATGATAATGGAAATTAATTTATATTCGATTATTTAATTTAAAAACATTATCTTTAATGTTCGTGAGTTATTACTTATTATAATACCACGAAAACTATTTTTTTTTTATGAAATAAGGGGGCAAACGAGCAAACGGGTCACCAGATGGGAAGCAACTTCCATCGCCCATGGACACTCGCAGCATCAGAAGAGCTGCAAGTGCGTTGCCGACCTTTTAAGAGGAATAGGGTAATAGGGGAGGGTAGGGAAGGGAAGGGAAGGGAATAGTTGAGGGTAGGGAAGGGAATAGGGTAGGGGTTAGGGGATTGGGCCTCCGGTAAACTCACTCACACAGCGCAAGCGCTGTTTCACGCCGATTTTCTGTGAGTTCTCACAGAAAACTCTCAGTGGTATTTATCCGGTCGAGCCAGCCCATTCGTGCCGAAGCATGGCTCTCCCACGTATAATATTTTAGACTACTTGTTAAAAAGGGTTTGTTTATTTTTACTCGCTAATCTGAGGAAATACTGCGGATTTGAATTGAAAAATTAATTTTGTGTTGGAAAGTCCATTTATCAAGGAAGGCTATATACAACACCGCGGTTCGACCAATAGAAGAAATTAATTGGAAAAAAATGATGAAAATGTGGAAAAAGCGGGCAAGATTAATTTTTTGCACGCTCAAATTTCAGGAACTAATGGAGGGATTTTTATGAAATTTAGCACAGACATAGAGTAGACCACGGGGCAGAACATATTATGCTATTTTTGCGGGAAAATGCACGGTTTCTTCAGAGTTCCTTGCTTACATACTGAAAACGTCTAGTTATATAAAAAATTGTTCTCTTTATGTTTCTGTTGTTCTAGCCTCAATACTTACTGTACTCAATTAAACTCCCCCATAGGACAGGCCTCGCCTAGTTTGGGGGATCGTTATTTGTTAAAATGTTTGTAAAATTATCATGGTGAATAAAGATTTTTGTATTTATATATTATATCCAGTAAATCCAGGCACGTTCTAATTAGCTGTACATAAAGACGGTAATGACCAGAGATAAAACTGACATCAACATGAAATGAAACACGTTACGGCTTTATTATAAACTAAGGTACATTCATTTTTTACCCGACTGCGTCAAAGAGACCTTAATGTTTTTTTTTACTCTAGCTAGAGCCTAAGTGCCTTATCACACTGGCGATTAGCGAGCGATTTGAAAGCGACGCGACTGCGCAGCGCACACGCAGCGATTGCGCGGCGTGCACGTCGCGACAGCGCAGTGTCGTCGCGGCGTGGCGTGGACGTAATTATTTTGTAGTACTCGTCTATAGACACAGATTATCTAAATATATAAAACTCAAAGGTTACTGACTGACATGGTAATCTATCAACGCACAGCCAAAGCCGTGGACGGATTGGGCTGAAATTTGGCATGCAGGTAGCTGTTATGACGTAGGCATCCGCTAAGAAAGGATTTTGATCAATTCTACCCCCAAGGGGTTAAAATATTGTAGAGCAAATAAAAAAAACCGGCCAAGTGCGAGTCGGACTCGCGCACTGAGGGTTCCGTAAAATTTATGGTTTTCGTAATTTTTCCTTTATCTATGCTATAAGACGTTGCTTCGTACCAAATTTCAAGATTCTGAGTTCACGGGAAGCACCCTGTAGGTTTTGATTCCCTTGCAAGTGTCGAAAATTTGCGGCATAAACGGCTGTATCTTTTGATTGCGTTGGCTTAGAAGTTTGATTTTTTCACAGCTTCAAGGGACAGTAGACCTGAGTAATTGATATAAATTTCAGCTTCATACCTCCACGCGTTCCTGAGAAAAAGGGTCTTGACAGACGGACGGACGGACAGACGGACAACAAAGTGATCCTATAAGGGTTCCGTTTTTTCCTTTTGAGGTACGGAACCCTAAAAACACCAGACAATATATCTGGGAAAGCCAAACGTTGGATTATTATACTAGCTGTTGCCCGCGACTTCGTCCGCGTCCACAGCAACATTTTTTTTTCACAATAAATATATTTTTTAATAAGAAAGTATCGATATGTTACTTCTGGTAAGTACCTCCAAGAGTATATATGTACAAAGTTTTATTATGACCGCTTGAGACTATCTAAACAATAATAAGATCAAAACTATGTTTTTAAGGGAGATCGCAGACGGCACACTTTTTATGTGATCGAGTCTGCGGCGCACATACAGTCGGCATGGCGTCTCCCTGATGCACGCTATTTTCATAGCAAAACATGCCGGACTGTCATGTTATGTCATGTAGCAACTAACAACCCATGTAACCATGTTTTTGAGCCTACGAATAATAAAAACTATATTATTCGTAGTTTTGAGCAAATAAATATGATTGATTGACGGTTCGTCAAGAAGTTTTTGCGTGAAAGCTTAACAAACATCCAAGCTTTCAAATTATAATATTAGTAAGGATATTTGCACTGATTGGACTACGATTATAATACGAATACTAGATTGATTTTGATAAAATTAGTTCCAGATTACAATTTTAGAAAAAAAAAATCAATAAGAAAGCAGCAAAGTGTAATGAAAATCTAGAGTCTTCTAGTCTTTTCGGCATATAGAACTCCCCCGGGGCAACGGATACGAAATTAAGAACATTAACTACGTATTGCACTAGTACCACAAAAGACATAACTACCAGTAGTTCGACTGCAAAGAGACGGACAGGTTTCAATATCTGTCAAATTCGTCGGGTTTCACTAGGATTATGAACGGAATGTGCCTCGCGCTGGCTGATATCATTTATTTTTAAATATTTAAAATAAAGATTTCAAAATTGGATTCTGACAATTTTAATCGCATGTGCCAAAACACAAACAACAATACGACCAAAGAGGAACACGTCCAGCGAATATATCATAGTTTTAAATTCGTAGGTGACAAGTTAACAACCCTAGCGACTATTTATTATTCGTAGCCTAGCGACGATTTTCGTCATAATACGTCAAATTTAAAAATTTCAACATTAGTTCTAAGTCGGCATACTCTATCATTCTGTCTACTCTGCTAGTACTAAGTCTAAGTGCTTCGTGGATCTCCGGTTTTGTTCAGCTATTTCCGTATCCATACCGCACCACCGGCAGTATTTCCGGACCTATACGACCTGCAAACCTTCAAGAAAAGAGCGTATTCCCTCTTAAAAGGCCGGCAACGCACCTGCAGCTCTTCTGATGTTGCGAGTGTCCATGGGCGACGGTAATTGCTTACCATCAGGTGACCCGTTTGCTCGTTTACCCCCTTATTTAATAAATAAATAAATAATTCGGCTTGTCCTGCCCCGACATAGTATAATAGCCCCGAGGCAGTTCCAGGTACCGAAAACGCTAATAGACTGTAAATCAAAATATACTTAGCTACGGTTTATCATCTATAATCAAGATTTTAGTAATACCCTCCGATGTGGCTGTTTTATATATTTTTTTTTGTTTATCCATTTGTATGGAGCGCGAACTGTAAGGACGCCCATGGGGCGCCCACACAGAATCTGGCCAGTATAGATTCTGCTTTATGAATGTTAAGTAGATGGTCTATTTTTAAAAATAGAGACGCTCGATTATCCGGACAGCAAATATTAGGGGCTAGTTATTATAAGGGATAGTAATAATATAAGCTACAAATGATGATGATGATCATGAATCATAATGAATGATGATACAGCAAGAAAACGAGGTACACTTCACGACTCATCAATAAAATATAAAAAATACGGTCAAGTTCGAGTCATTCGCGAACACACGAAGGATTCCGTGCCATTACAGATTGAAAATATTATACCAACTTTTTTTATTGTTATTAAGGAGCAAATATATATTTAACTATTTTTAAATAAATTTTCCAAGTGCCTTCCTGTTGCATGTTGTAATGACACCATATCGATCGAATCATGATTGATTTAGAGCAAATAAAGGCCAAGAAATATTAAAATATTTATTGTGTGGGCTCCCATAAATATTCATTTTATTTGGTTTTTAGGGTTCCATACCTTAAGGGTTAAAACGGGGCCCTATTACTAAGACTTTAATATCTGTATGTCCGTCTGTTTGTCTAACGGCTAACCTAAAGGGGACGCAATCGGGTACAAACGGGACACCGCATTTTTATCCTTTAGGTACCATTAAAAACTAAAATCCGGAAAACCGAGCGCCTACTAATAATAAAGTTTTATTGGAGAACTCTACGGGAATCGGACATCTGTCTTTGTTAACATAATATCAACAGAAAATGTTACGGGAATATTATTTATAACCTCTCTGTTTCTACGGTTCGTTACTCTGATTATTTCCAGTTTATTCTTATGATATAATATTTTATTGCGTTCAATGTGTGCCTTTGTCGATAATGTGCATTAAAACCACTGAAATATAAAATATTCAATACGAATACTTGGTTTATAATAGCCTATTAATATATTATGAATAAAAGATATTTTTTTATATCTGCAGCAGTACCGAATTTATATTTTTATGAGAGTAGGCCACGTATGGCTATTTCCGCCGCCCCATGTACGTAATATGTACGGTTTCTATGGACCGCATCGTTATAGACCGCACCTAGGCCGCGGCCTATAACGACCTATTTATAAATCTGGGGCTGATCTGCAAGTAGGTATAGACTATAGCCTTTAAATAAAGTTAACAAGAATAGGGAATATAGCGTAAAAGTCGGAGCAGAGGGCGCTTTACTAGCACATACAGTAAATAATCCTTCGATCACTAAAAATAATCCGACCCAAATCCAATATGTTGCACACGGCATATTAGAATATTGATAGAAACGTTGTCAAACGTCGAACAAAACTTTTTGTTTAAGTCTATGCTGGTGCTGCCGTCGATCGTGAAAACATTACTGTAATTATAATATTATAATATAAATAAGCTAAAATGGGACTGGGCGGGCCATACAAGCCGCATGCATCCTGACCGCTGGGCAAAGATCACCACAGACTGGGTACCTGATGATGGACGACGCCGCCGTTGCCAACCTCGAAAAAGATGGTGCAATGAGCTAGACCAGAGTTTCTCAAACTTTCGGCTCCACGAACTCCTGTTAAAATTTAGAGGTGACAGCGAAGCCCTTAGTAACTAATGAAATCCTTTTGAAATCAGCTTTAAGGGTTTCATCTATGGACATTTCTAATAATGACTCCCTGCTGTGGAATGGCGAACCCCTAGGGGTTTGCGTACCCCACTTTGAGAAACCCTGAGCTAGACAAATACGAGCTAGGTTGGCTACGGCTGCTTTGGATTGAGATGATTAGAAGACTTTGGAGGAGGCCTTTGCCGAACAGTGGGACAGCATAGGCTGTTTAAAAATAGTTATAGTTAATTCGCTACAGTATTCTGGTGAAATTAAACTTAAAAATGTATGGATTTACATTTTTATGTTTAAAATTTATAATATCCAATAAATTATCCAATTTATTTTCAAACTGTGATTTGTGTTATTTTAATAAAAAAGCCTAAAAAAGGCAATTAAAATTTCCGCCCAAAAGTTTCGCGCACACTTTGTCGGCGCGTGCCGGGGCGGGTCGGGGCGCAGCGCAGCGCAAAATGCGCTATAGCACACTATTGCCGGGTCGGGTCGCATCGCATTGACGGATTTTAACGCTCACTGTGCCGGGGCGTGCCGGGGCGGGTCGGCGCGTAATGCATTGACGGATTTTGAGCCGAGGCTTGCCGAGCCGCATTTCATCACATCCGCGCGCCGCTTGCTTGCACGCTGTTGCCGGGGCGCAGCGGGTCATGTCGGGCCGTGTCGCATTGACGGAAATCCACCGAGCAAAAATGCGCGCCGTGGCGCCCCGGCACAGTGTGCGATACGCGCATCCGCTTTCATACAAATTGTATAGAGGCGGATTTTTGCGATGCGCCCCGGCACGCTGAGCCCCGGCACGGCCCGTCTCAGTGTGCTCACTTCTTTAACGGATTGAGTTTTTGCGATTGGTTCGATCATTCATGAATCATGATTGATTATATTATGTATCTAATAATCAACAGTTCTGTACAGTTACGAGTACACTGTCGCAGTGGATTTCGTACCCAAAGGTAAAAACAAGACCCTACTATTAAGACCTCGCGTTATCAGTCCGTCCGTCTGCAGGCTGTATCTCAAGATCCTCGCTAATGAACTATTATTTAAGGGGCTCCAACACAACAAACGCCTTTTTGGCATTTTTTGGTCGATATAATATGATGGCGTAGGCTGTTGGAATGTTTACAAATTATTCAATATTATACAACTAGTTAATTTAGTGTTTTATTGTAATTTTATTTATTTATTTATTTATTTATTAATACAACAAGATGAAAAAAAATATATATTTAGTACTAACAGAAAAACCACGTAGGTTTAATGACGTAGTACAAGTTATCAGTTTACGTCTCTGTACGAAATTTTTAGAAGTAAGATGAGTGCATTCCAATAGTATTACATAATATTTTGAAAATTAATATCAATGTTCCGAAAGAAAGTAAGATTTTAATTTATTTTTTATGTTAGAAGGAGTTATGGCAGTTATTAATTCAGGTGGTAATTGATTTAATAAGCGCGGTATTAGATATCTCGCCGTCCTCTCACCGTACACATTGCTCGCGCGCAATTTTTTTATTGCGTTTTGTAATTCACATTGTATTTGTAGAATAGGGTCCTATTTTGCCAAATTAAAGTTTATTTATATAATATTACGAGCTTTTGCCTGCGGCTTCGCTCGCGTTAAGAAGTATTATTATATACAAACTTTCATCCCCTATTTGAACCCCTTGGGGTTTGAATTTATCAAAATCCTTTCTTAGCGGATGCCTACGTCATAACATCTACCTGCATGCCAAATTTCAGCCCGATCTGTCCAGTGGTTTGGGCTGTGCGTTGATAGATCACTTTGTCAATCAGTCAGTCACCTTTGAGTTTTATATATATAGATTTATTTTAAATAAGTACTTTAATAATTAAAAATATATTAAAAATTAAATTAATTAATTAAGGGGGTTCCCATAAAAAAATACATTTTTGACTATTAATTACGCTTTGTAAACATTTTAATCTAAAATAAGCTGAAGGAAAATAATTTTAAAATAATTTTTCAATCAGGTCACGGTAAGCTTTTTTAAACTTTTTAACTTACTTAAAAAAATCGCCCAAGAACGAGTGGTCTCGCGAACATATCGTGCGCGAGACCACTCGTTCTTGGGCGATTTTTTTAAGTAAGTTAAAAAGTTTAAAAAAGCTTACCGTGACCTGATTGAAAAATTATTTTAAAATTATTTTCCTTCAGCTTATTTTAGATTAAAATGTTTACTTCAGAAATATTCATAATCTCCCCTAATAATAAGCTTAACGCCTATTCACTAGACACTTTTATAACGAGGTTGTTGTAGGCAGAGGAAAATTAGAAAATATAAACTACCTTATAAACTAACTTTTTTACAAGAGAAAGGATTTTATTTCTTAGTCTTATGTAGGGTTAAATATTTCTTGATGGTAGGTAGGACATTTAAAAAATGTAATTTTAATAGAGTAATTATTTTTTATTTTATTAACTACGAGCTTTTGTCCGCTGCTTCGCTCGCGATAAGAAGTATTTATTATATACAAACTTTCATCCCCTATTTTAAACCCTTGGAGGTGGAATTGATCAAAATCCTTTCTTAGCGGATGCCTACGTTATAATATCTACCTGCATGCCAAATTTCAGCCCGATCAGTGGTTTGGGCTGTGCGTTGATCACCATGTCAGTCAGTCACCTTTGAGTTTTATATATAAAGACTAGATTGCGCCCGCAACTCCGTTGCTCAAAAATTCGTTTATAAAAGTTACACTTTAGGGTTAGTCGCCCCTTAAGTTTAGACATTTAACTCTCTTTTGTTACACCGCGGCAAAGTTAGTCGTTCTAAAATAAGTTGAAATGCATTAATTCAGCTACACAAGTAATACATAAATTAAAATATATTAAGCCGGGAGCTCAATTCGCGCTGACATACCGTACAGTCGGAGGAAATAAGTGCTGAGCAGCCTCAAAATAAAATCGAGAATCGACCTAATGTAGATTATCAAGGTTACGTAACTTAAAAATATTGTATCACTTATTACTAATAAGCATACATATTTTCACATTTTTGACAATCATTTTTGTTTCGTAATAATATTTTACTTCACAAAAAATTATCTAATGATACCTCTAAAATGCTTCCAAAAATAAGCAAACATTTACGACTGCACTTAAGAGACAGATGATTTAATAAGGAGCTCTGTCAATCTCCTTTACTAAGGAGATTGACAGAATAATCTGATAATGAATGTTATGGGGATGTCAAAATCTCCATTTCATACATTTTTGTTATTAATGTTCGTCTCATAATGCGGCAGTTAAAGTATTAGTACGAAGTATCATATTATTTATAATCCCGGGACATAACTCTTCCTTTCGGGTTCGCCGCAAACGGGTAAAACCCAACAAGATAATACAGATTATAACATAAAAATGGCTATAAAAGACAGGAACGATAAAGTCCTAAGCCACATGGCGGGTAGATTCGACACAGAACGATATCTCTTTAACACCCTAGAAACTCCACCCAGCTTGAGTGACCCCTCTCCACCAAGCCAATGTCACAACATCTAAAGGCAAAGGGTGGAGCAGCATAAAATCTAAGAAAAAAGTGTCCATGGCGTGATGGACCACAATTAATTAAAATTCATAATATTATTTCAATTATCCTTGGTGCGAAAAATCTAAATAATAAAATAACAAAAAAAGGATATGGACGAACAGTCTATAGACGGCCACAATTTTATAATAATAAAAAAAAAAACAACATAATACACGTTATTGATTCAGTTGAAACTTTACTGTATGTTAGATTGTCTGTGTAATACAAAAACTGTCCAACTAAAAACAGGGCCCAGCTGTAGCCCCAATCATCATCATATTACATTAATCCGCGAGAGAAAAAATTTGTATCACTTTTGACGAAAAATGCGGTAACGTAGGTGAATGAAATTTTGCATAGTTATAGTTTATATGGCGAAGGAGCGCATCGAGCTAATATTATTTTGAAATTATGCTTTTATCATACATTTTTTTTACAAATAAAACATTACACACACTAAAAAGTGCACACTTCCATATTTTTCAATGACAAGTCTATACATACGAATATTATACTCTTTTGTTTATGGTTGAAGTATGTTGTCAAATTAAAAATGGATTGTTTTTTTTTATTAAATCTGAAATAGTCAATACTTTAAACGGGGAGCCAAAAGAAGATAATTAAGGTCGAATTTCGACCATTGGGCGATCTTTAGCAAATATACGAACCTAGATGACCCGGTGAACTTCGTATCACTTTCCTGCTAATACAGACCTTCCCTGAACTTACACAAATATTTCAAGACTAAAATTAGCCAAATCGTTTCAGCCGCTCTAGAGTTTAAGCGAGACTAACAAACTTTAAAATTCACTTATATTTAGACTAGATCCCGAAACTAATGAAAAAAAATTTTTCTATATATAATCTAACGCTCATCATACTCACATACGGTTTTGCTCGATGGTTTTACTCCGAATCGAAGGAAATTACATATTTGTCATATTTAATTCCATAGGAGCCAGCCTTCGAGCCGTCAGTTTTGCGGTCCACACGGTGGTTATTGCTCGATTTGGAGTAAAACTATTTATTTTTGTAGCATTACATCTTTTGACAGAATTCAAAGTCGTATACGTAAAACAATCAGTTTGGCGGCTTATGCGAAAAGGTGACGAACAGCACTTTCACTATTAATTCATCGGTCCTCATACGATCACTGGTGACTAAGACACAATATAAATTCTATTGTGTCTCGTTTTTCCACGATCGACAGGTTAATTATATTTTTACGGATTATCTCCTAATTTCCTCGACGGTACCTACTTTCAACACAGTAAACTAAGCATGGCTTAATAGGACTTGCTGATGTGGAATTAGTCATTTTCCACCATTTTATCTAATCACTAATGGTTTATTCATGCTACTGTCTACTGGCTGCCTATCTAGGGACTACTCTACATAACTCTATCAAGTAAATTATTTTGCCGAGCTTGGACGTTTTTGATAAAGTTAATTTGTCGCTCAAGTTTCGATATGGTTTCGATTCTCTTTCAGTATAAATGTCTTAAAAGTTTAAACGCTTTTTGAGTAGTTTAAACTCTAAGATTTTCAGATTCAGTCAGCTACATATTGTTAACTAGAAGTTTCCCTTAGCTTTTCAAATCAGTATCCCGCTGTAATGGTAAATTTTCCCTACATTAAAAATATCCTACTTATGTCCTTTCCTGTGGTACTTAGCGTCTCTGCCAAATTGCATTAAAATTGGTCCAGAAGTATAGACAAAAAACTTTTCTCTATATAATATTTCGTGTTCAGACTTTAAACAAATTGTTTAAAGTCTGAACATTAAGCGGCAGTGAAAAGCGGTTTCCTGGAAACACTTGACTTGGATTGTGTAACATCAAAATGATTGTCAAATTCGTCCGCTGTATAATGTTATTAGTTGTAGTCGTCCTTAATAAATTGTTCCAGAAATTTGACAAAGCTGTAAACAAAACAATTTACGAGTAATTAATTAAAAGATTTGAGTCCATCAGGTACTTAGCACGGGGCCAGACTGACGTGGTGTGAAGCGTCCATAGATATTATTATTATTATGTTTGTGTAAGGCATTCCTTGCTCACGGGCAATTAAATCCCGGACCTTTGGAAGGCATGCGTGGGGCCGAAGCCAACACGTAGAGGCATGTTACACAGTTTTAATCTAAATGTAATGTGACACTGGCCGGCGACTCTCCTGTCCGCACTATGGGAGTACGAGTGATATGACCAAGGAGAGCCAGCGGCCAATGCAGGACTATTACAGGGAATGGATATTGGAAATGATACCGGGCTATGGGGGTGAGGTGCTAGTGGACTGGATAACTGGGACTATGGAAGGACTATAGTCGTAAGTATTGTAATATCGTGGTAAGGTACGTCATAGTAGGTAGGAAAAAAGTGGCACGCTCGTATTCATACAAATGGAGCAACGTGCGGTATCTATTTTGATCTATGTCTATGATATCAGCTGAGAGTAGACAGAATACTATTTGCTCGAGAAAAGTTTTATTTGCTGTACAAACTAATTAAATTTTAAAATGTTTGTTTCATTGATACGAGTATGATAACAGTACAATAATTATCGTTTAACTTTATACTTTACCTACGTATATATTATTACTGCAATGTTTTCACGTTAGAGGTAGCACGACAACGTTTCTGACAAATCAAGATGGCCCCCGGCCATCAAAAAGCTAAGCCATACTCAGTACTCTTCGAATAATAAAATGGCCCGAACAGTTTACAGTGCTTACTCGAGTATAGCTAAATTTTCGTTGTATTTGAATGCCGGCTGTCGCCTAACAATTGAAAATCTATTGTGTCCGCGATTCCCACGATCGAGGTATTAAGTCGCCATAAAGCTTGGTGAAAATGGTGGAAATATGAGTGGAATTTTCCAGGAAGTAGAACAAAGTTATTATTTGCACCCCTGTATTTTCCCCATTTAGAGTTATATTACCTGTCACACAACCCTTATGACAACGCTATAAGGTTAAATATCGTAGGAATTCAGGGGTGAAATACTGAAGTAGATAAGTCAAATACAAGCGGCCCTTTGGAACAATTACACTTAATTGCTTCTGCTGTTATAACAATCGTTTACTGTCTTGTTAACAGGTGCCTTACTCCCGAAACTGATATCGATTTCTATTTTCGATTTCAACGGTTTTTGACACTTTAGACATGCTTTAGACATCTAAAATAGAGCTATTTTAGATGTCGAAAATCATATGAAAATGTATGGAATTGACATAACACGAGTCGAACGTCAACGTCATATTATTAACGAACGCGTCATTTCCATACATTTTGACCGGCGCGGCGGCGATTCTATAACGAAGCGATAACGAAAAAGTCTTGGCTAAATGGCCACTCTGCTATTTTAACTAAAATTAGCTTCGAGCCGGTCCGGATCTAAACAGTGAAATCGTATTTCGATTCCTCCTATGTAAATAACACAGACCAACAAAATTGAAAAAATGTTGCCTGAAAAAGTCTGTATCTGTAAGAGCTTTGTGCCCTGATCATAAAAACTAGGTAATTGGCCGAGCTTTGCTCGGTATTCGATAAAACACGAATAAAATGAAATTTTCTAAAAATTATTCCTAGCTAGATCGATTTATCGCCCCCGAAACCCCCTATATACTAAATTTCATGCAAAATCGTTGAAGCCGATTCCGAGATTCCAATTATATACAAGAATTGCTCGGTTTAAAGATATAAGATATTATGTTTCTAAAAAATTTTCTATCAGCTCAGGTTCTAAATATATTTCATACAGAATTTTCAAAAATACAAGATAAATAGAATTTTAAGATAACATACCCAAGCTTCGTAAATTATAGCCACAGGTTAACACAAAGTTTGGACGATATCTCTAAGCAAAATAATTGTTCTAATGTTCCCTTACCGTCAGAAAAACTTTTGTCTTTTCCGGGGATTCAAAATACCAGCTCCTAACCATTAATTTTTTTGCAGCGGTTAAACTGTACAGAGATAAATGATAACAGAGAGACAAACGTACTTTTCAGATTATAATAGAGACCATAGACCGCAGCCTCGTTCGCAACGAAACTTATCGATAGCGCGGGAAACGTAAATATTTTTACATTTATAAATTCTATTATAATAATTTTTATTTTTATTTATTTATAAATGATCACATACAGTAAAACACGCACTCAAATTTATAATAGAGCCTTTCCCGGGACTCAATGTAACATGACACCAAACTTCATCAAAATCAGTTCGGCGGTTTTAAAGCGTGCAGAGGCACAGTTATACAAACATACATAGACATTCATATTACGATATGACACAATTTTTTTTTCATAGTAAGTATTTATTTCAAAATAAACCAACGTGTTCATACTTAAAGTTCTACTAAACTTCTCTAAATAGAGCGCACTAAATATTTATACGTACCTGTTTACAGAAGTAGCCTCACACGGAAACATAAATAATAATTAACGAAAATACACTCCGTATGTTTGTTCGTGCACTGTTTACGGTACGGATAAGATAAAAAAGTTTATTCTTTCGCCTCAATTCGTGTACGGTAGCGCGCTACGCGAACGACGGAGTTGAACTGAGGTAAAACGCGTTTGTTACTTGTAGTTTTAATTATTATTGATAACCGAGGCCTCGATTTTAAGAAATTAATCACCACTGTATTTACTATTTTACGTTACGCACCATGAATGATTTGTTTCATTTCTCTTCTTTTTTCTTTTTAAATAAATTTGTTAATTGTTTAATTCTCTTTCTATTACTCTTTCTTATCTTTTTATTGTCCCTGCTCTGGGCCAGGTGACAACACTTGCACTGAATTCAAAGTACTGATACTAATTAGAATTAAAAATTACGTACTCGTCTCCAGTACAGCACTGTAACAAATTACTAATTATTGTTTCCATTATAATGTAAACAAAAATGTTCATAACTACTGACTAGTTCCAAAATAAAGTACTTAAACTTATTTTGGAACCTTTTTTTTTATGAAATAAGGGGGCAAACGAGCAAACGGGTCACCTGATGGAAAGCAACTTCCGTCGCCCATGGACACTCGCAGCATCAGAAGAGCTGCAGGTGCGTTGCCGGCCTTTTAAGAGGGAATAGGGTAATAGGAGAGGGTAGGAAAGGGAATAGGGGAGGGTAGGGAAGGGAGTAGGGTAGGGGATTGGGCCTCCGGTAAACTCACTCACTCGGCGAAACACAGCGCAAGCGCTGTTTCACGCCGGTTTTCTGTGAGAACGTGGTATTTCTCCGGTCGAGCCGGCCCATTCGTGCCGAAGCATGGCTCTCCCACGTGTGAACTAGTCATGAACTACTACAACTTACAAGCAATTGAAAAAGAAGTAGTAGGTAGTATAATGTTACTACACTATGCTACTGTACTACTGTACTACTGTATTTCCGGACCAATACGACCTGCAAATCTTCAAGAAGAGAGCGTATTACCTCGAAGGTCGAATCCAACCGCTTGGGGGTTTAGAGGTTAAAAGCCAACACGCACCTGCAGTTCTTCTGATGTTGCGAGTGTCAATGGACGACGGTAGTTGCTTTCCGTAAGGTGATCCGTTTGCTCGTTTCCCCCATATTTTATAAAAAAAATACGAACATATAGAGTACATTTTTGCTTTGCTTCAGCACAACAGCTTTGTTCATACTGTGCCTTTTTCTGTCCGTCAAGGGCATGCTTTATAGCGCAGTCAACAACGAACACGAGGCATGCCCGCGACGCATGCCCTCTGACCGTATCCAAAACTTTCGCTTTGTTATTAAAAATGGGAGTTGGCGTTGCGTTCGTTGACGCATTCAATTATTGAATGTGCCAAAACGAAAGTTAAATGAAAGAAGATGACTAAAAATTGAAGACGAAAGCGCATAGTGTGGATTAGCTGTCTACACTGTGCACTTTCATCTTCAATTTTCGTCATCAACTTTCATATTGGCGCATTCAATAATTGAATGCGTCAAGGAACGCAACGCCAATAATGTCATTTTTGAAGTTTTGGATACGGTCAGGGGGCATGCGTCGCTATTATCATACATAATCGACGTCGATCGTGCATAAATTCGCCATTTTGATGGCAATCATGATTGCCCCACATAGCCCAACGTGAAAGGAGGGACAGTCTAATATCTGTTAATCATGTAATGTCCAGCCTACACATGTAAAAGGATTATGACAGACAATATTTTATCATTTTGCTTTTTTGTACCTAAAGTTAAAATTTGTTTTCCATCAGGTGATCCGTTTCCTCGTTTTCCCTTGAAAATAAATTGAATCCGATGTCCAATTTTTTAAACATTTAACAATTATTTACAAAGCTTATTAAATATCCCGATTTGCTTAAATTATTTTTTATCATATTGTAAGCACTTGGATGTTTTATCTTTGTTTATAATTGTTACGGGGAAATGAAAGCTACATTATAAAAGCAGCCCCATATGACGTCACATAAAAAATGACTTCTTAGTGCCTTATCACACTGGCGATTAGCGAGCGATTTGAAAGCGACGCGACTACGCAGCGTCGTCGCGGCGTGGTGTGGACGCCATTTTGTACACTCGTCTACACAGATTATTATTATATATAGTAGACTCGTCTAGGGAGTGACGTCAGAATCCATTTTGCTGCTGAGTGTCCAAAACGCCGAAGGCAAGCTACGTGCACGCCGCGCAATCGTGGCGTCATCGCGGCGTGTGCGCTGCGCAGTCGCGTCGCTTTCAAATCGCTCGCTAATCTCCAGTGTGATAAGGCCCTTACTAGTTACTGCTTTCCTAGCTTAATAATTGGTGCCCAGCCCCAGGGAAAACACAACACTGCAAAACAACATAATTTAAATTATATCACTCTTCCATGTGGTTTACCAGTTCCTGACATAATGCATAAAAAAACTGTATGAAATATATTATACAGAAATATTGTATTGGATTGTGGTATAAACAGCGAAATTATAAAATACCAATACGTTGCAAAATTCAGTGTTACGCCTAGGGTCAACAGTTCAACACACACGACACGTAGATGCATTTTTAATAAATCTTATATCTTTAAACGAGCAATTCTTGTATAATATATTATCTCGGAATCGGCTCCAACGATTTTCATGAAATTTAGTATATAGGGGGTTTCGGGGGAGATAAATCGATCTGGCTAGGAATCATTTTAGGGAGATCGCAGACGGCACACTTTTTGTGTCTCTGCAATCTCCCTCGCGAGTCTGCGGCGCACATACAATCTGCATGGCAGACTCGATCACACAAAAAGTGTGCCGTCTGCTCCCTTAGAAAATGTAATTTTATTCGTGTTTTATCGAATACCGAACAAAGCTCGGTCAAATAGCTAGTTTATACTGAATTGACAGACTTCAGCTTTGCGTGAGACGTCTTCCAAATCCATACAAATTTAGAAATGCATCTACGCGTCGCGTTGCGGTTTGAATTGACCCTAATGCGGTCCGGCGGACCCTAAGGCTAAAAATAATAACGCTCAAATTGTTCGGTTTTGGACTTTGGACAAGTATATTATAGATAGGTTTAATTCATCAATTCGCACAAAATTTTGCTTGTCATTTCAATTGGAAACTGGAAATACCCTCTACGCAACAGGTGTAACCACAAACGGGTCAGATATTCGAATCATGTCAAATACAAATACCCAACTTTTACTTGTAAATATTTAGTTATCTGTTCTATTACATTATTAGGGTGTTTCCAAGGTCAATGATTAGCATATTTTTAAAAATAAATAAAGGATAAGTACCTTTTGAATTTGTTTTTGTTATGAGTCTTAAAATTTGCATAGGCAAGTCGATTAAAAAAAAGTCTGAATATTTGTATACGACTCGATAAGTTATGCAAATTATGATAACTTTTCATATGAAACCATTTTCTGAAACCCAATATTTAACATAGCTATCGAACAAGGTTCTCCCGCGATGCTGCATACAAACCATATACAAACTATGCGAGGTGTGACATCATAGCTCGCTGACACTTTTTAACCCCCGACAAAAAAGAGGGGTGTTATAAGTTTTAAGGAGCGTTTTGGGAAGGTTGGAACTTATATTCCAGATTTTAAGTGTGAAGGTATGTCTATCTGTTTGATGGAAATGAAGATATCTTGAGTGTCTAAACACACTAGACCGAAGATACGCCCGCAATGTATTTTAAATTACCGATGACACACTATTCCGTCGCGTTCCGTCCGTATTTTGTATGCGTTGACGTAATCATGCGGAATTTACGCCGCGTTACTTCGGCCTAGTGTGTTTAGAACTTTAGAGTACACTGAGACTCAGAAAAGGACGACGTAGGATTGGTTTTGTTCCGAAATTATCCGCAGCTTCGGAGAATAAGCACGAAAAGTAAACATTGGTTGCCTTTTAATTTCTTTCACTTCAGCCACCATTTTCACATATATTTTGGTCCAGTAAAAAGTCTGCTAGGCTTAGAACCACCATCCCTAAGGATTTCATTTATTTATATCTATTTACCTAATTGTTAATCCTTAATCGATCCATAATAGATCCATGATTTTTCACCTAGGTGTAAATAACATCTGCCTGCGAAGAGTGGAAGACCGAAGAGTATAGACGGGTTTTTAGTGGGTAGGGCTGCGGTCAATTCACCATCTTTACGGCCGCAACGAGTCCTACATACCCGTAGGACTCGCTGCGGAGTTGTCCCCAAACCCTCCGGCATGCGCAACAGCATTCCCCGTCTCAAAAAAAAGGTGTAATTAACATGAAGAGGAAAGATTTTATTGATTGCACCAAATGCTCGACAACTACCCGACCGATTTTGATACAATTTGGCACAAGATATAGAAAAGACTACCGAAGTACATAATAATATAAGATTTTTATGACGTGAAAATGAAAACGGCTCCAACAAAATGTTGTTCTCAGTGTATGAAATTGCTTTTCCTTCCTTTTTAATTTTACCTCTGTGGGCCGTAGCCCGTAAGTAACCTATGAGGAAATTGGACTGAAGTGACTAAAGACGTGTTAAGCGCCACGCTCACCACAAAATACTATCATTTTATAAAAAAGTATAACGTCACATGAAGTCATGTCGTCTACAAAGGCTTTTCAATAAACTGCACATGCAGTTTAATAAATTATAAAACTTACTCACATTAATAAGTTTCTTAAATCGTAGTTTACTTCTCAAAGTAAGACTCAGAGAGAGATACATTCCTAAATTAAGAGAACGCTAAAATTTTGTGGTGTCTCCCCTCTCCATATAATATCTAGAAGGAGAATATGCTATTTTACGAGATTCATAATATTACGACTTGCATATTTTGTATAATCGTTAGCTTTCAAATTGGGAGCGTCAGTCAAATAGGACTTCAAAACTGGGTCAATGGTAGGTAGACTTCTATGATAGCCAATAGGAAAATGTGCTTTAACTCGTTTATTTATTTATTAATTATTTTATTATACATATCTAAAGTTTACAATTCTGACAAGTATTTTCTTCCCGTAACCGCGTTGTGTAGACGATAATATACAAATGTGTATGTAATTTCGTATTACCAATAGGTTTATTAGTTATTGCACATCCCATTGTAAGTAGTAGACTATTTATCTATTGTGTAGTGGCGGCTTACTTACATCCATATAGGTACTCGGCGCCGATATAAAGGAGTGTATGTGCCAGGACTGCCAGCTAGTTTAGTAGGTAACTGAAATTCCTTATTAAATTGTAATGTAATATCCATACTAATATTATAAATGCGAAAGTGTGTCTATCTGTCTGGAGAGGGATACTTCGACTTTCGAGTCCCGGGAAAGGACATAGGATACTTTTTATTCACGGAAAATTGTACAGTTCCCGTGCGATAAACTAATTTAGGCGCAACGGAGTTGCGGGCGTTATTTAGTTTATTTTTAACAGGCTTTTGTCCACCACATGTTTCCACCACTGCTACTCCTGTAAGCCAAGATCGACGGCGGTTAGCGGTAATCAACCACAGAAAATCCTTTGATATTATGATCTCAGGGTGCCCGAGGGAAATTATAAAATATCTTGGGATCCACAACGAAATTGATCAAAAGGAAAAGGAGTAAAAATATTCCAGTTTCTTTTTTTGTTATTCTAAAATTTTGCACTTGTTTATAAAGATAATTTGATCTATGAGAAATAGATAAACTTGTGTCCTTTACAGAGTTCAAAAGGTGCAAAAAGTAGAGTTCCCTTTGACCCTAGACTGGACGCAAACACAAGCGACTAACGGCCATTTCCAATATTTGATCTATCTCTGGTTTTGCCCTACTCTAATTGCCTGTCTCTAATGTCTAATGTGAGCTATTCCTATCTCTAGTAGGGCAAAACCAGAGATAGATCAAATATTGGGAACGGCCATAAGACTTTGCATCATCTATCAATTTCCACCAGTGTAAAATCCCTATGACAGTGAATAAGCCTTTTTCTGTTCCCTATAATAGTTTATTGTCCACTCGAGCCAGGCATATTAAACAGGTGATCAACATATAGCAGGTAAACGATGCATCATATTAACATATAATGCACCGCATACTAAGCTGGCGAATGTTTGTGGTTGAGAGATGGACTGTATGACTAATAAGTAAATACTTATATCGAAGCCACATTCATTTTTTGAGTTAATAATGTTAAATTAAGGTAGGTAAGTATTTAATTTCGTGTGTGATACAGACACACACACATACTGTATGTCAAACTTATAACGCCACTCTTTTTGTCAGGGGTTGGGTTAGTTTTTATTATTCGTAGGTACGAATAAAAATGAGTGGAACTCTCGCACGAAGGGTTCCGTACCGAAACAGAGCAAAAATTGTGTTTTTTGTAAGCGACCGATGTTTTTTTTTATTTTAATATTATTATTAATTATTAAAGTACATTTATAACAAAAGAATGTGTGAAAAATTCAAGTGCCTACCTCTTGCCATTATTGATATAGAGCGAAAAATTCCGAAAAAATCACGTTTGTTGTATGGGGGCCCCCCTTAAATATATTTTTTTTTCAGTATTTGTTGTTATAGTGGCAACAGATATACACAATCTGTTAAAATTTAAGAAGTCTATCCATAACGGTTCTTGAGATACAGCCTGGAGACAGACAGACGGACAGACAACGAAGTCTTAGTAATAGCCAATAGGGTCCCGTTTTTACCCTTTGGGTAATGGGTACGGAATCCTAATAAAAACTAAGGAAACGTAACTCCCTCTTCAACCATTTTGAATTTGGTTCCTTTTCGCACACTACAATACGGCAATAGCAACGAAACACTACTCAAATTTACCAAATAAAGCCTTTGACATTCATTGTCACTTCTATAATATTTACACAAAATTGTGTACCGAATACATGCAAGTACGCTTGTAATAATAATAATAATAAAACATTTATTCATGAACTATGGACATTACACCACACTACATTACCAGAAAAAAAAACAAAAAAAAAACACAGAACAGTTAAAATTATGTTGACATGGCAATACAAAACAGTAGTCTAATATGAACTGTAACTAGCCTAACTAAGAATGAACAAAAAATAAAAATAAGAAAAGTAGCAAGTAACAACCATTTCAATCATAACCTAGCAAGCAAGAGTGTTATGGGAAGGTAGGAGGTGTAATGCTCAAGCCATTGAAATGGAGTCCACTCAGGTAAAACGACTATGGATAACCACAGTCCCTGATATTCTGTGGATCCATACTGTCAGGCGCAAAACAGACCACCCAAGGCTACAGTGTCGCAATTTAAAAATAAAAATTTAATTGTACATATTCGGGTCACATTTTGTAGACTCATAGACAAATTTTGTGACACAGGTACTCTTCCTTAGTTTTTATTATTCGTAGGGTTACAATAATAATTAGATTAAACTGTTAGTGCTGGCTGTAACCTTAGATATGAAGGCAGCAAAAATCCACCACAGATTAAAGACAGTGTTACTGATGATGATGATTACTCAAAGCGCTATTTTCGGTTTTTTTTATTTGTACCGAAATGCTCAGATATTGTTCAACAAGCAGTTAATAACACAAATCTACATAGATTTACATAGTCTGTAGCGGTGTCTTTGATCCTAGGTATAATTACAAACGGAGCCATCTAGCCACAGACGTTTATCATCATCATCATTTTCATCATTTGCATCACGACCATCAACTGATTAGACAATCCAAAGCGCGGATAATCTACTGGGATCCAGGTAATATGTATGGAGTTCCTATATAAGACTACGAGCTTTTGCCCGCGGCTTCTCTCGCGTTAACAAGTATTATTATATAGAAACTTTCATCCCCTATTTGAACCCCTTGGGGTTGGAATTTATCAAAATCCTTTCTTAGCGGATGCCTACGTCATAACATCTACCTGCATGCCAAATTTCAGCCCGATTCGTCCAGTGGTTTGGGTTGTGCGTTGATAGATCACTATGTCAATCAGTCAGTCAGTCACCTTTGAGTTTTATATATAACCTATATTATAGATTCTTATATTATTGTCTTCACTAAGCATTTTGTTTTACTTCGAGGATCGTCTAAGCTGGCTTCTTTCAGTTTAGAAAGAGAACTTTTCACTTTAGGAGCCATAGTTGCTGTGATCTAATAAAATAAATTTAAAAAATCGGCCAAGTGCGAGTCGGACTCGCGCACAAATGGTTCCGTACCGTTATAGCGCGAAGTATGGCAAATATACAGTGTTTTGTGTGTGGCAGCTCCCCTTAATTATTATTTATTATCTTGTGAAAATTCCAAGTGTCTACATGTTGCCATTATCGATTTCAAGCCAAAAAGGCCAAAAAAATCAGATTTCTTGTATGGGTGCTGTGTTGTGTGTTTGTTGTTATAGCGGCACCGAAAACACACAATCTGTGAAAATTTCAGAAGTCTAGCTAAGCGGTTCTTGAGATACAGCCTGGAGACAGACAGACAGACAGACAGACAGACAGACAGACAGACGGACAGACATCGGAGTCTCAGTAATAGGGTCCCGTTTTTACCCTTTACTGAAAGGGTAAAAACGTTATCGATACTCAATACCGACTACGTAAATATTTAGTATAGCAAGTGACCACTAGAGGCGCTGTAAAATTTACCTTACTAAATATTTACGTAGTCGCTATCGAGTATCGATATATACTATAGCTTTAATCTCATGGTAGAGCTACAGTAGCTCTACCATGAGATTAAAGCTATAGTATTTACGCCCGTGTTTGTTGATAATATTATAAAGTTTTCAAATACGAAAACTTCCTCAGCGCAAATGAAGAAAAATGTGCAAATTCAATACTTTATTCTTCAAGGAATCTCCAATAAACATGGCATGTTCGAGGCCCATCTGCTCAGCTTGAGAGGTAATTGAATTGTGTTTTAATTAATTAACCAACCATTAATACTAATTTGAGTGAAGTTTAAGGGGGAATGGATCTAAGCAAATTGATTTATAAGATGCAGGGATGAATTCTAAGCGTTATTAAAATAGATGATGGATATACCTGCCAGAAGAGGCAGGTATATCCATCATCCATTTTAATAACGCGTAGTCAAAAAAAATTTTATAGGGGACCCTCAAGGCATTGGGGACCTCAGGAATGGGCCCCCTATAATTTATTTGGTGGTAGCTACGCCCCTGGCTTATTTATGTGCACGGCGGCAGTGGCATAGTCTCTATAACTAATGTCTGCCACACCTACACGGTACGGCCTACCGGAGAGGTCCAACTGTGCAGGTATGCCTGCGCAGGTAGACCGGACCGTGTGTGGGAATAGACCTGTGTAGTTTTATCGACCTGCGCAGGCGACCAGCACAAAATCTATTCCCACACACATTCCAGTCTACCTACACAGGTAGACCACTCCGGTAGACCGTAGCGCGTATGGCTTAGGTACATTACGTAGTAACTACTTACTTAACTTAACTTTGTGCTATAACTATCGGCTAAGCAGCCCAGGATTAATAAATAGGCCGTATAGGCCGCGGCCTAGATGCGTCAGCTTCCCAAGGGGGCGGCAGATTTCGTAAATGGGTGGCGAAAATATAGTGCATGGCAGCTACACTCATAAAAAATCCAGTACCACAGCTAAGAAATAACCATTCCTCTCGGCTTTAATTACCTTCATTTACGAAGTACTTCATCCGAATTCCCAAATAATATACATATTTTTTATATTGCAAGAAATTCTCAAAAGGCATAAGGAATAGTTGTACTCTGCGATGCGACTCGGCATAGTGTTCACGAACCTTAATATAACATAAGTAGATCATTTTTATTTTTTACTAGATGACGCCCCCAACTGCGTTGCGCAAAATTCATTTATCGCGGCGGAACCGTACATTTTCCGGGATAAAAAATATCCTATGTCCTTTCTCGGGTCTCGAAGTATCCCCATACCAAATTTCATCAAAATCGGTGTAGCGGTTTGGGCGTGAAGAGGTAACAGACAGACAGACAGACACACTTTCGCATTTATAATATTAGTGTGGATTTTAAATAGTTTTTAAACTGTGTCCAGTGTCACTCAAAATGCAACGTGGGAGGACATCTGCATTTGAGTGATGGACAGAGAAAAATTATAATACAAATACAAGCATTGCGAAATAATGTTCTAAAGTTCATAATATATTTCTATTACATAAGGGCTTCTTTTTTATAAAATTAGGTGGCAAATGAAAAACCGGGTCACCTGATAGTAAGCAACAACCATCGCCCATAGACGCTCGCAAGTTCGCAACATCAGAAGAGAATTGCAGGTGCGTAATTGCCGGCCTTTAAAGACTAAGTTTGTTTCACCACTTCCTGATAAGTGCCGAATATATACGTGGGAGAGCCATGCTTCGGCACGAATGGGCCGGCTCGACCGGAGAAATACCACGTTCTCACAGAAAGCCGGTGTGAAACAGCGCTTGCGCTGTGTTTCGCCGAGTAAGTCAGTTTACCGGAGGCCCAATCCCCTACCCTATTCCCTTCCCTACCCTTGCTTATTCCCATCCCTTCCCTTTCCTAACCCTATTCCCTCTTAAAAGGCCGGCAACGCACCTGCAGCTCTGCTGATGCTGCGAGTGTCCATGGGCGACGGAAGTTGCTTTCCATCAGGTGACCCGTTTGCTCGTTTGCCCCCTTATTTCATAAAAAAAAAAAGAATAGGCTACTCACCACTTAACTTGACAGGTAAAGTATGTAGAATCTGTCAAAAAAGTTGTGAATAGCCAGGCACCAGGCACTTTATCAGAAAGTGGTGAAACAGGCCCTAAAGCTTCTGACCAAATTAAGGGCGGCTCCCATACAAGAAACATATTTTTTGGCCTAATTTTGCTTTATTAATGGTACGGAACCCTTCGTGCGCGAGTCCGACTTTTTTATTAATTAATTCTTACACACTTGCAACTCCTCTGGTGGTCGTGCAGTGTTCTGTTGTCATAAGGCAACCATTATGCTCCTACTACATTAAAACTTCCAGTCAATATTTGCTGCTCAGATATTAGTTTAATATAGTTTTGATTTGATTTGCGTTAGCGAGCCCTCTCGATAAAATCCAACTTCATACACACACACACACCACAGTCCATACTCCATGATTGAGACGCTCCCCCTACCGAGATGCCGTAATTTACCGTTTCTAGAGTATATTTAATATTATTATTTATTTACTCATAATTCGAAAGCTACAAAATTATAATAAAAATACAGCAATAATCTTTGCAGCATATATGAACATTCCTTTCATAGTTATTAATTTCCTATTTTTGTTTATTATGCTCATGATATCAGTACACATCAGTTATATCTCCGTACATTCAGTATCTCCCTAGTATTTACAAATTACGTTTATTTGAAATTCACGCCAATAGATCGACAATTTCATTAACTACATATTTGCCGTTTGAATTTTTTAGGCCAATTTTGAACTAAAATATGTAAAAAAATTGAATTTTGGTGCATTCTCGGCAACGCGGCAAATGTATGGTCAAAGCTTTTTGGGCTCAGGGGATGGCCTTAACCCTTAATCGGGCCTAACGAAAAAAACAGTTTTGCATGGTTTAAGTAGATGTTCTTAGGTCAATTAGGATATCAGCTGTGTTTATTAAATCAATTATAAATAACTGAAACTGAAAATAATTATGTTTTTACTGGTGGGAAATGATTTCCCTTTGCCTGTTTATGACCAGCCAAGGTGGGAAATTATTTACCTTTGCCCGATTACGTCTATAATAAAGCTATAAATAAATAGACTAGTTAGTTACGCTGACTCTACTTTTGTATTTATTTTCCTCAATAAATGTGCACAAAATTATTTGAATTAAAACGAGCTTAAGTATTAGTATCCGAATAAAGGATCCAATAAACAATAAAATACCCAATCTTTTAAAGTTACACGCACTTGGCAGTTGGCCGGTTTTGTATGTACCTAAGTATAATAATATGTTTAACTGTAAAAGCTCGAACTTCGGCAAATCTTAAGATTTGAGTGTAAATCTTAGGATTTACCGACACGAGTTGGTAAATGTAAGTATTTCTAAAAATACGACGATTATTTCGAACATTTACCATTTCAATTCGGTTTATGCTAGGTTTTACTACTGTCATTTGGTAAATGTTGGTTTTAGGAATAAAACAAAGAGTAATTCTTAATTATTAACCTTCATGAACTTCTAGACAAAACAGGTAGGTACATAAGTATAGTTATTATAGACGAAGACGATAGTAATGAATAATACTAACCTATTTAAATTATTTTCATACAGCATACAACATCTCTGAATATCTCATTCGCCGGCCCATTCGTGCTGAAGCATGTCTCTCCCACGTTTAATACCACTTTATTATTATTATAAGCAGTCTGCAGTGTCCCACTGCTGGACAATACCACTTTAATATTTTTTAATAATTTATTAAAATAAAATAAAGATTAATACCAAAAACACATTTTGGCCTGATTTTGCTCTATAACAAAACGGAACCCCTCGTGCGCGAGTCCGGCTCGCACTTGGCCTTTTTTTTTTCAACATAATATACCGTGACATTAACGTAAATCCTAAGATTTACCAACTACATGGTGGTAAAAGTTCGTATCGCAAACCAGCATGTCAGTACATATATAGTTTTGTTTCAACTAAAAAAGTTCTAAGTGAACGAATTAAAAAGACTTTTCAAAAAATCTTTAGACGGTCTTCTTTGTATAAGGGTTCTCCCAAACTCCTTTATCGACCTAATAAAGAAAGGAAACGTAAATTGTTATTATCTTTATAACGATGATATTATAGCATCAAAACTCCTCCTCAAAAGCTTAGGTATAAATGGCTATGGAGTAAGGACATTAAAAAAAAATATTCAATTCAAACTTCAATGCTTCTTTTACAAAAGATTTACGAGATTGTGACTGTAGGTATTATTAAATCCAGAATTCTTTCAAAAACTTTAAAATTATTACCGCCTCATTCATAGGCAATTTCATAGGATTAATTAGTTGGCTGAATTTACTTTTTCTGAACAAAGTTGTTCAGAAAAGTAATTAATTTGACAAGGTTCCATTATATTCTTTTTCCTGGTATTTTCTTATAGCAATATAGCTTTATGAAAATATGATATTGCTATACATACAATATTAGGCAGAAATAACTGAGCATCATAAAAATTATTGAAAATGAAAACAATATTAAAACTAATAAGAACTTAGCTGGAGCTTTATTCCCAATGTCTTAGATATTTTTTCATAACTGCTTTTGGTGTTCTATAGAATTTTATTAGTGCAAAAGCACCACTGCTGGACAACGCCATCTATCAGTAATTATGCAAGACAGCTAGGTTAGAAACTTCCATTTAGTTACAGAATTGCAGTATAGATGGTGCTACTTACAAAATGTAAAAAAAAATCTCAAAATTCTTTGAGACTTTGTTGTACCTTTAGGAAGTGGATTCCTATGCAATTGACAGACCAAGGTTATTTGGTCGAATCTGTCAATCAATGTTAATTGTGATCTGTCAGCTGGGTTTGATGTATCGCAACCAAACTACTAAGGTCCCCGATTTGCATAGGCATCAACTTCTCTGATAACACATAAATATAATCTTTCTTAAATTTAGCAAAATTATTGATTACTGTCGAGTGTCGAATTGAGATTGCAATTTCTTTTTGCTACATTATTTTCTTTCCCTATTTTCAGCGAACCGCCTGGTTATCATAGACAATTTTAGAATGACAAACACAGATGTTTAATCTGTGACATCTGATAACGTAAAAAAACAAATAATTGTCTATAGCGCGTCAAAATGGCTGCTTGTAGACATGTCCTTTCGGGATTTCTTCTTTGTTTACTATAAAATTATGTTATCCGTTTATATTTTTTGACTTTATTGTGACAAAATAGAATGTTTATGGACAAAACATTCTCGTACAATCGTTTGAATGTTTACGAGTGTGTGATTTTATTTACAACAAGTGATAGCAGACTCACCTTGTAAAGAGAAAATGGGGAACTGTTTTAGTAGCACAAGAGAGAAGGATTCCAAAAACAAAAATGAGCGAACAAATCCTCACGAGGAGGATCCTAGACAGTTCCAGACTCCCGTGCCGACCCCGCCCCCGGATCCGATAAGGTCCACGATTAATCAGGGCCCGGACACGAACGAAATCACTCCCACCCGAATATTTGTTGCTCTTTACGATTACGATGCTAGGACGGACGAGGACTTGAGTTTTAGAAAGGGCGAACATTTGGAGATCCTAAACGACACGCAGGGAGACTGGTGGCTAGCCAGGAGCAAGAAGACGAAGCAGGAGGGCTACATTCCATCCAACTACGTAGCCCGTCTACAGTCCATTGAGGCCGAACCGTAAGTAATCAAATCTGTTTTATGCAATCATTACTGTAGTGAATGGTTCCTGCGCGATTTCTATTCCTTAACATGCTTAACAGTCAAGTTTATAATTACCCAGTACTTGTTTATTCATAGAATTTGAATGTAAACAAATTTCCTGACAGTAAATACAACCTAACAGAAAAGAATGACTTATGAGGAAACAGCATTGGATTACAATTTTTATGTATTTCCATAAAAAAAACTGAAACCCAAGATTTTGGGTTAGTTTTTTCTAATTCTGAATCAATGGCATATTTTGTTCATTCATCCCATACATTAACACAACCAGACAGGATCATAATGTGTAAAACAATTAACCACAGAATATGATTCATAGGCCGAGTGAAAGTATATATGTGTAACTATAACAGCTATGTTTGTGTTTACTAGCATATTTAAACTTGGAATTTCCTAATAAGATATTTCATACTTGTAGGCTACAGCAATAGATATCATAGTTTTAATTCGATACTAAATTTTATGTTTTAACTAGGTATGATCAAATTAAATTATGTTTTTTTTTGTATTTAACTTAAAAAAAAAAACAAATAGTTATTGATTTGGAGATGTAGAAATACTATCAAAATTGAAATAATAGTATGACTAAATATGATTCTGATGCACATATTTTCATTATATTATAAAATTTACTCACACTCAAATAAACAAATACTGTAACTGTGATGACAGTTTGCCTGTAATTTACGAAACAATATATTCTTGCTCATATGGAGGGTGAACAACCTCTACTTATCTATTATGCCACTTGTCTATTTTACACCTGCTAGTTTGACCTTTGTCCTTTTAATATTCACTTACAATAGGGCTTTTAACCGACTTCTCAAAAGGAGGAGGTTTTTTGCACAGCTACTGACATTCTAAAAAGGAGGAAATTTTTTGCATAGTTACTAACATTTTGCAGTAGGCTAACATATTGTGCAACATTCATACAACTTTGGTTATTAAATCAAATAAATAGACTGATTCTATGTCATGCAGTAATGCTGCATATATATATATAAATAGATTTTCAATTGTGTTAGTAACGCTAAAACTCGAAAACGGCTGAACGGATTGGGCTAATTTTAGTCTTAAAATATTCATAGAAGTCCAGGAAAGGTTTTAAAGCGACACGAAGTTCACCGGGACAGCTAGTAAAATAATAAAAATACTTAACAGTATTCATAAGCAGTATTTGCAAAGACTTAAATATTGTGGTTAAGTCTTTCGGTTTTTATATTACTCAAAGGATGACTGATGAGTAGGCTTTTGTGATATTTGGAAAGGTTATGGACACTTTTTCAGGTCAATGTTTGCATAGCTTAATCAATTTACAGAATTCCTTGTGACTCATTTACTGTGCGCTACAATGTTTGTGTGACTCTTTTTGATTTATTAATAAAAAAAAACATAGTTTGAAGTGAATCATAGAAATAAAAAACATATTTTTTTATTTTATTACATATTTACTAGATCTAAGAGAGAAATTTAATAAAGGCTTTAAGCTATGGCTACTTATCTCTTTCAATTAATGCAATTTAAAATCGATACTTATCTGTCGGATATCATCTAAAATTCTTATGTCGCTCTTGAAACATGTGCATTGAAATTTGAAATTGAAATGAGATACCAATATTAAATTTGTAGCTTCAAGTGAAAGAGACAAGCACAGTACATTCCTTGAGTTCTTAGAATACATTGGGGACCATGGGACATATCAAAAAGTTGTATTAGAAAATTTGCAAGGGAAAGTTGATATGTAAGTTGTCAGACTTAAGGTATTATGACGGCTTCTATTAGATTAAAGATTTTATTTAGATTAGGTTCATAAAAAACTGCTACACTTATGTAAGGTGTATTTTTTGCAAGTGATAGCATATCATAGTACTGCATGTCACATAATTTTATATTGACGGGTTATATAATGACCTCAATGGAAAAATTTACTTTCTTCGTATAATTTGACTAGTTTGTCTATTAATTAGTTGTACATTCTAAGCAGTCATTTTTTAGTAATTGAAAATGATGACTGAATAAAATAATTAAAAGGAAAAATCTATAATTTTTATTTTTTTATTTAACCGATGATTTTAGAAGTTTATTTATCACAAATTTACTTGAAATGTAAAATATATTCTAGAATCTAGTCTAGTTCTCTAGTACTAGAATATATTTTACTTTAGAATATATAAATAACTCTTTTATATACTTCTGATCAGTAGAAATTCTATTAGTCTATTAATAGCGCTAGTCTACTCAAATCTGACCCTAGGTGCTGTTCACCTATTGCATCACCCAATTGAATATTCATATTGCAGTATTACTAATTATAGTAACTAGATACTCTATCCAATAAACTGAAATTAGGAAAAATTAATGTGAAACTCTGGCAGAGTTTACTTGAAAGGATTTTTCATATTTCATAATTTATTTGGTCACCAATAAATTATTATTGTTCAATATTTTGCTAAAAAAATTCTTTAAGTATCCTTCCGTCACTAAACCGTTACAGACATTTTAGTTAAGCAGTGTTCTAATTTTTATATATTTTTAATTATGTTCTTAATATTTTTAAAAATGTTACCAGCCTTCTATCATAGTCAAAAAACGGAGAAATGCTTAGACAGCAAAATAGTTAGTAATCACTAATCAGTAACAACCTGAAGGGTTAGTTTGGGACTTGTTTTTACTCTTTGAGAATGAAATACTTAAAACACTTATTATTTTTATTTACTTGCTTAAAATCTCTATGTACTGTACTAAAATGTTATTTACAAATAGAAATAAAAATACTTTCATAACATAATATTATATTTGCAATATTAAGAAAAATAGGAATTTGGTTGAATTTGTGGTTTATGATTATCCAACTTAATGTTAGGTTGTTAAGTTATTACATTATTTGTACAAAGGTTCTTAGGAGGGTAGGTCGCCATTTTTTTTTATTAGATTTTGACAGGATTTTGATCACGATTTTAATCAAATCACGGGGTTAATCAAAGCAATATACGCAAGCATTCGCTAGATGGCGCTACTGGTAGTGAAATCTTAACTTATTCTCAATATCATTTTTAAAATTCATTACCACTTACCATAAGTCATCATTTTATCACTAATTTTATTTTACCAAAAAACACATTATTTGTTGAGGATTTGGAGGATTTTAATTCTTTTTTATGAGATAAGGGGGCAAACGAACAAACGGGTCACCTGATGGAAAGCAACTTCAGTCGCCCATGGACACTCGCAGCATCAGAAGAGCTGCAGGTGCGTTGCCGGCCTTTTAAGAGGGAATAGGGAAGGGTAGGGATGGGAAGGGAATAGGGTAAGGTAGGGAATAGGGGATTGGGCCTCCGGTAAACTCACTCACTCGGCGAAACACAGCGCAAGCGCTGTTTCACGCCGGTTTTTTGTGAGAACGTGGTATTTCTCCGGTCGAGCCGGTCCATTCGTGCCGAAGCATGGCTCTCCCACGTATATGGTGCAGGGCCGACTTTTACACGCGCACACACGTGGGCACTATAAAATTACTTCTGCGTAACTCGCCTGGTTTCATTGGAACCAGAGTGCTCTTGTGAATTGCGCACACACTTGGTCACTATAAAATTACTCCTGCTTAACTAGCCTGGTTTCATTGAAACCAGAGTACTCTTGTATATTGCGCACACACTTGGGCACTATAACATAACTCCTGCTTAACAACCAGAGTGCTCTTGTGTATTGCGCACACACTTGGGCACTATAAAAATAACTCATGCGTACCTGGCCTGGTTTCATTGAAACCAGAGTGCTCTTGTATATTGCACACATACATGGGCACTATGAAATGACTTCTGCTCAACTGGCCTGGTTTCATTGAAACCAGAGTGCTCTTGTGTATTGCGCACACACTTGGGCACTTTATAATTACTCCTGCGTAACGTGCTCTTGTGTATTGCGCACACACTTGGGCACTATAAAATTACTCCTGCGTAACTGGCCTAATTTCATTGAAACCAGAGTGTTCTTGTGTATTGCGCACACACTTGGGCGCTATAAAATTACTCCTCAGTAACTAACCTGGTTTCAGAACGCGTCGTGGCCGTTTTCATTAGGGTCACAACATGGATTCGCGTCGTGGCTGTTCAGAACGCGTCATGGCTTTTCTTGATTACCACAACGCGTTGTGGTCGAATAGCACGTCAGCCACGACACGAATTTCGCTATGTGGTATTTCTGTGATTACCAGAACGCGTCGTGGCCGTTTTCACTAGGGCCACGACTCGGATTTCGCGTCGTGGCCGTTTCACTATAACCACAACGCGTTGTGAGCTATTTTTTCGCTCACTGAGCGTTTTCGGTCTTTGAGCGTAACATATATATTTATAATTGGAATCTCGGAATCGGCTCCAACGAATTTCATGAAATTTAGTATATTGGGGGTTTCGGGGGCGATAAATCGATCTAGCTAGGAATCATATTTTTTAGAAAATGTCATTTTATTCGTGCTATATCGAATACCGAGCAAAGCTCGGTCAAATAGCTAGTATTGATTTAAATAAATAACAAGTTAACCACATTAACCAAGTGGTTACTATTTTTGTGTTGTGCTAATCTATTTTTTGTTTCATAATTTTTAATCGTTTGTCGCATTTTGAAAAATTTAAAAAAAAGACAGTATTAGTAAATTAATATTATTATTATTATCATTTTGGGCTAAAAAATGTCTGGACCACAGCCATAATGTAACTTCTAGGCTTTGAAATAAAATGTCTAGCTTAGGTTAAACATATTGAATAATTAACATCAGCGGAAAGTTGATAATAATAATCTAAGGTCATGCAAATACTTAAAAAAATGTAAAATGTGAAATAATCATGTACAGTCTGTATAATGGCTTGTCACTTTTCGATCTTATTCCTAATGTAATAGAGTTGAAATTGTAACACGGCGATGGGGCCTGTACCTAGTTTGTAACTTTTATTAGGTCGATTGAGATAATTATCTATATAATTAAGTATTAATTAATTATTGTTGAGCATGCAATATGCTAATACATACTTTGTTTAAAAATATAGCTTAATATAAAATATCCATCCATCACTTTCATCACAATATTATAAAGGCTTTTAATATGGTGTAAGTACTTAACTTCGTAACGTCGACATGCCTAAACAACTGAACGGATATAATATAATATTATCTTTAGCATATTAGCTATTAGCTTTAGTTTTGACTTTATGGCTAACCTTATTCTCGAAATAGAACAGTTTTTAAAACCTGACATTTAAATAGGCAAGTAATATAATCTCATGCAGATATTTGTTTGCAGTTAGATTAAATTTTAAACTTAATGAAACGGAGTACTTATAATGATAATAAATTAATAATAAATGTTTAGTATAATATGTACCCGATTACTAATAAATGCTGTTACATATGCTTTGAATAGGTTATACAGTGTTTTGTCTTCTTCAATCCAATTAAAAATGTCACTTGTGTGACAGGAACAAAACACTGTATGGTGTATAACTATTCAAAGCTTATACAACGTTTATTAGTAAGGGGGGTACAGTTTAGGACTGGCATGAAATTCATTGAATTTGTATGAAATTCAACATTATTGTACGAATTAGTATGACCTTGTTGCTACAATGTATGACATTCGCGAATCGCGAGTTCAATACGCTTATTTGTATTTTGCATATTATTTGTAATCGTTATTGTATCGAGGAAACACGATTAGCTACAATCAACAAAAACGTCCTTACATAGTTCCGTTATTGTATTGTGAATTGTGAATTGTGATCGATGTATGTTTGTGAATATTCTAGAACGATCCCACTTCACCCTTAGTATGAATAAGTTAAATTAATACTTGAAAACACACTAGAGAAAAACACATCAGCCTGCCTAGCATACGCCAACGAGATATCTCACTCTACATGTTAAATTCTCGATGTTTGATGGATTGTCACTTCATATCTATTGACCCTAGCATGACAAACATTTTTTCTCGCGTAGATCTATAATCGAAATAACACATTTTTATAGAGTTTCTGTCGAGATAATGTCGAGAGTTTGACATTATGAGACGAGTAGCTTTTAATTATCTCGAGAGTGAGATATTTCGTTGGCAGGCTGATGTGTTTTTCTCTAGTGTGTTTTCAAGTATTAATTTAACTTATTCATACTAATCGCAACGCCTCCTTGGGAGAGTGGCTCTTGACTCGGAGATCCTGGGTGCGATTCCCGCGTTGGAAACATATTATTACCAAGTTTGGTTAGGACAATGCAGGCTGATCACCTGATTGGCTGACAAGTAAGATGATCCATGCGTCGGATGGTCATGTAAAAAGTTGGTCCTGCGCCTGAGCCCGTACCACGAAACGGTTTTGAGACTCAAACAATCAGACGACAATGCCACGTCCTGCTCTAACAACGTCATTTCACGTTTTGAGACTCAAACAGAGTCTCAAAAGTCAAAATCGTTTCTTGGTACGGGCCCAGTAGCTCTACCATGAGTTTATCTCTCGCCAGTCGTGTCGGTCATCCGTCCCACTGGGAATAGAGAGTGATCTTGTGTACTGCGCAAACACCTGGGCACTATAAAATTACTCCTGCGTAACAGGCCTGGTTTTCAATGAAACCGGCTACCGTCACCGAAACCGGCGTAGCAGTTATTATTATAAAAGCAAAAGTATGCCCTTTCCCGGGACTCTAAAGTATATCCATGCCAAATTTCAGCATAATCGGTTCAGTGGTGTGGGAGTAATAAGGTAACAGACAGACAGACGGACAGAGAGACAGACACACTTTCGCATATTTTATATATTTACTAGTATGGAAGTATGGATTAGTAACTAACTAACTATCCTTAGCCGTAGGGTGTGAGAGGTCACAGTTTTACAAATCCGAATGTATTGAGAAAACTTGTACGGCCCAAACCTCCTTTATTGATACGTCATACGATGATCATAATATCTTAACTTACCTTAGGGCCTGTTTCTCCACTTCCTGATAAGGCTATCCACCAATTAACTTGACAGATGAAGTATGGAGAATCTGTCAAAAAAGTTGTGAATAGCCTATTGGGCACTTTATCAGAAAGTGGTGAAACAGGCCCTAAGTCTTTTAAGTCCCTTTCTTTCATACAAAGGGCATATCGACAGTTATCTTTCAGTTAACGCCCTTGTTGGCACGGCCGTGAAGCCTTGTAAATTGCAAACATTATTTTTAATTACACGCAGACAGGCTTTTGTTTTTTTTTTCATATAAAATTAAATCCTTAGAAGCTTTGAAGACCTTTTGTAGATGATTTTGCTTAAGAGAACATGTATTCGGAAATTTCAGCAACGAAGAACCAAACATGGGATTTTTTTTTTAATGAAAATAAGGGGGCAAACGAGCAAACAGGTCACCTGATGGAAAGCAACTTCCGTCGCCCATGGACACTCGCAGCATCAGAAGAGCTGCAGGTGCGTTGCCGGCCTTTTAGGAGGGAATAGGGGAGGGTAGGGTAGGGAAGGGAATAGGGTAGGGGATTGGGCCTCCGGTAAACTCACTCACTCGGCGAAACACAGCGCAAGCGCTGTTTCACGCCGGTTTTCTGTGAGAACGTGGTATTTATCCGGTCGAGCCGGCCCATTCGTGCCGAAGCATGGCTCTCCCACGTATAAACGCGGACCACGGATTTGCGTCTGAGCTTCGCAAAATAACATGGCGCTTGCAATACCCTATGTCATATGTTTGGCATTTGGGCATTTCGTTTTAACTTTTAGTGCTTCGCCGTCGAAACTGACGAATTTCACTACAAAGGCTCCATCTTTTTTGGACTCATATACAGTGTGTAACACAAATAAGTGATAATAATTAAGGGTGAAAAAAAAATTCGGTCTTTCAGCGCTGCTACTTTCACAGTGAACTCTCTACAAGGGACACGTACACACCCTAAAGTATTATCACTTATTTTTGTTACACCCTGTATATATATGGAAAAAAATCTTGTCTACTTTATAACGCATATCTTTATCCTCGTCTACCTATACGGTAAACTTATTAATGAAGTAGGAGTTGGGCAATCCCCTAATTCATACTAATAGTTGCCGATAGGGTAAAACCATTAAGGAAGTCCACACTGCACATGGAAACAGTTGTTTATACGCGCAATTTGCTGGGCAAATATTGCTCGCCGCTAACTATCCCCGCTTGCTTAACGGTCCCCCATTAACTCCCAAACAGGAATCAATGTTGCAAACATACCGTGGGGTTTTGCGGGAGTTGGTTTTGTAAGTGTTGGAATCAAAGTCGGTTGTGTTTTTGACCGTGGAATCGTTTAACTATAATGGGCCCAACTTTTGGCTACGGAGTGTAGGATTTGTTTAACGGAGATTTACTCAACTTCAATTGCAACTTATTTAAACCTAGCAAAGGCACAAAATCACTCTGATAATATGCTGTCAAGGGTGTTTTGTGTTAATTCCATTTACCTTAAGTGTAGCCCATTAAATTGTAGTCAACATTTTAGACCAAGCTAAAAGCCTCTTCCTAAAAGCCTGTCTAAATCTTTTGGAAACCGTTCCATGGTTCTGGCGTTTTCGAGTAACAGACGTATGGTTTTTGCGAGTAGGCTGAAATAAAGAGATGTATAAATAGTTGTTGATATGCGCACACGCATGTGACAGGAAGTCGGGGGATTCGCCGAAGCTACCGACACCGACATTTAACACCGCATTCTGATTAACAATTAGCAATAAACGATTTGCATTTGTACAGTGATTGGCTACTGGGTACGGGGTACTGAGTTGGGTCATATAAGAGTTTGCTTAGAATTCCACGCTAAGCAATATTTTATTTTCACTGTGATTGTAATAAATAATAATACTTATCTTGCTTATTACTGTTAACGTATGTCCTTTACGCTCATCCACATATATACGTCAAGCGCCCAACACAACCTGATCATTTGTGGTGGAGCTGGAGTATTATCTCTTCCTAAGGTTATTATATCTTCATCTTATAGTATGGGCATTAAGGTGTTCTTCGCACGAAAACTTTTAAGAATTGAATACCCCGCACTCGTCTTGCAATATTAACAATATTTGATACCCACCTGACATCAAGCTCAATTTCATCCGCTCTACAAATTAATGTGTTAAATTGCATAGAGTCTGTGCAGTATATGGAATAGACTACATTGTCTGCAACAGGCAAGTTATAAAATAAATACAAAAATAATCTATAATTGGCAGTAAAAAGATGCTCTAATGATTCTAGAATGTCCTCGAAATATTTACTGATGGATGGGGGAACAATTATAATTGCTACCCGCAGGCTATGCTAATAACACCTATGCTCAGACAAAAACAAACCCGTAAATAGCAACAAAACTGTGAAGTATGTGAACTGTAAAGATTTACTGGGTTAAATGTATGAATTTTAATGGATTTGGAGCCTTTTGGCAAATGGAAAATCCAGATGTTTAATAGGTAAAATAGAGGCTTTAGGATTAAGGTAAAGTTAACGTTTTCGTAGTAATCTTACAAGGTTATGCGTAAAATATGAATCAATTCAAAGTTTTGCAATCACGAATGATCATATTTTCCTCGTTTATTTTTGATTTCTGCTATAAAAAAAATCAATGTCCTGTAAAGGAAATATTTTGTCATCCACAATTTTTGTTTGATCTTCATTCCACTCGGGACGCCGGACGAATAACTAACAGTGTATGTAGATGCATAGTATGAACATTGAACAAGGTGCTACTCTTCCACTTCCGGCTTTTTCAACCGAAATCCATAGATTTTTGTAAACCTCAACTACATGTTTTTTGCGAGGCATTTTTAAAATACTGCTACAATCAATAGCGAGTTTTAAACAATATCTATATACGAATAAAGCGGAACCGAATACGAACAAAAATATGCATCCAATCATTTTGATAAATATTCAAAGGAATTCACATAATATCCACTACACAAATCAGTTTGTAAATATACAAATTAAATGCGAATTCCTCAATATCTGATTCTAGTATTACCGGATCATCGGGTATTTGATTGTTCTATTGCGACGTCTTATTTGAGTTTCGAATATCTTATAGTGAAAACTGTGAAAATGACCCCTTGCTGCACGTAAACGAATATGCAAATAAATTGTGTGTATTAAAAAAATATCGTTAATAGTTAATACCCTGTCTCAGGTTTTTTTGGAAGGAGTTTCTCTTTATTAAAATAGTGTTGATTGGTTACATTTGTAACCAATTTGTTTTCTATTTAATTTTTCGCTAGCGAGTAGATAAATCCCGGATGAGTCGAATGGAGAACGGGCATCAAAGTTTATATAGAGAATTACATATTACCTTCTGAAAAGGTCTGGTCCTGCGTTGGCCAGAGTTGATGATAATGGATTTGATTAGTCTCTTATCATTTCAAGTTTTTTATTTTATTGGTATGCCGAACCGTGATGTTACCAAATTTATTTGTTGCATCACTCCGCGTAGATACAATGGGTGATCTATTTTTAAACGGATTCGCATGGCCTGAATGTGGCGAAGTATGTGGGGCTATAAATCTCTAGGCGGATGGTCGATTGACCCACCATTGAGCTAACGGCTTCTCAAAACCCACATTTCCTAGTTGAGGGACGGGATGCAGGATGCTGAAGGAGTCCACCGCCTAGGGTTGCCAACTTTCACAAGAAATAAAGTGTACCTCTGAAGTATTTTAAACAGTATTTTAGAAAAATGATCAGTATCAATTTATTTATTTACTCTTTTATAAGATCTTCTCGCAAAAATTCCTAAAAAAAAAAATATTGTCTGAGCGTTTAAGTTTAATACGTCAATCGTCATAATAATAAAGTGTTCACATTTTGATGCTGAAAACAGTATTTTGTACACTTAATTTTTGTCAACAGTAAAACGTATAATTTAGTGAAAAACACTATAATTGGCAACCCTGTCACCGCCCCGTCAGTAAACCTACACTCGGCTGCAACTTGTGGTTTTAGCCATCCATCCATCCATTTCTAATTTTGAATGAACACTAACAATGTGTACTTAAAACTGTTGTTTAGAAAGTATGTCATTATGTTTGTATTATATTGAACTGAATCGCTGCGTTTGACTGCGTGCACCTTAAATCTGAGCATGGGATTTTAATGGCAGAAAAGTAGCCCCAAAACTTGACGATATTTTTAAAGATGGGAACTCTACAATATCAAGTCATAGCTTTACCTAGACGATATCTTAACCTTTTGTAAAAAAATAATCAGTCAAGTGCGAGTCGGACTCGCACACGAAGGGTTCCGTACCGTTATAGAGCGTAAATACCTAGGGGAAAATTGTGTTTTTTGTATGGGTTGTTTTTTGTCTTAAGAGGATACACCAGGGGCTAGAGAAATGAAAAAAAAGCACGTGTAATATATATAGCTGTCTCCCTTACCTCAAGCCTATACCGCAGAACGCTATAGAGACAACTGCAGAAAATCCAGAAAATCAACGATTCGTTGTCCCCTGATTCCTTCTCCAAAACTTAACCGATTTAAGTACTTTTTTCATTAAAGATTAAAAAAAGGCTTGAGCTGTGTTCCTATGTTTTGCTTTTTTTGTATAATCTAGCCAAATCTGTTTTCTGGACGTTTGAACACAGCGGAAAATCTGGCCATTTTTTTGGGTTTTAGAACGTTCATATCTTATTTAATAATTAAATTATGAAAAAAAAGAAAACATAGGGACATCGTATTAGTGGCCGTAGATATTCAGGAAAAAAATTATAACTCTACTAGCATTATCCAGGGAGGAAACAGGGGACAACGTTTGTATGGAAAAAAGGGCGGTGTGGACTCCTCTTAATTATTTATTTTATTTTAATTTTATTATTTAATATTAAAGTACACATAATATACTTAATTGAGGATTTTGTGAAAATTTTAAGTGTCTATGTTGCCATTATGGATTACGAGCCAAAAAGACCAAAAAATAACGTTTGTTGTATGGGATTAATTAAGCCCCTCTTAAATATTAATTTTATTTTGTTTTTAGTATTTGTTGTTAAAGCGGTTCTTGAGTTACAGCTTGGAGACATACAGACAGACGGACATACATCGAAGTCTCAGTAATAGGGTCCCGTTTTTACCCTTTGGGTACGGAACACTAAAAATGAAACTGTACCGTCCATAATAGTTTTAAACCAAGACATCCTTGTTTTATTTTCCGCATATTTGCGTTAAATATGTAGTAGCATTAGTGAAGTAACCCAATAGAATTTCAACTAAATTAATAACATAGAAAGTAGCACGGAGCCACTGATAATATATGTATTATTGTGATTAATCATTACATAATACCAAACAAAATATTGGTCTGTAACCTTTCACATAACATCCGATTTGTAGAAGTTAGGGTCTGTCATAGGTTCTCACTTCTCGGTCGTTGGCTTGTTGCATCATTCGCCAGTATTCAATAGCTCCGGCTATTTACCTAGGATACTTAGTCAACCTGCATTCGATAACGAAGTTAGGAATAAATAATTTTTCCATTTTTGTATTAAAATCTTCATGCGGTTCACAGACTACATCTACTTACGAAGTTTCAATAGTATAGCTCTTATAGTTTCGGAGAAAAGTGGCTGTGACATACGGACAGACAGACAGACATGACGTTTATAGAAGGGTTCCGTTTTTTGCCATTTGGCTACGGAACCCTAAAAATGTGTAGGATTTGATGTAGAGCACAGTCACTTAGCGACGCGTTATTTCAAATGCCATGTTTCCAAACTATTTTGACTGGATATTATCGTTTCACTAGCTTTTTAATCCTTCGATCGTGGATTCTTGGAAATCTAATGTTATTCTATTGTGTCTCGCTCACCGGTGAGCTTATAGGGCTTGATGGGTTAATTGATTAACTTTTAGACGTTAACTAATCAAAAGGCTCCGAGCCGGAAGAAGCCGAACAATAGTCCTTCCGCAAAAATGATCATGGATGATCCACGTAGGTAAGTGGGGTTCTAGGGCCCTAGAGATTGATTTAAGAGAGAGCAGTGGCCGAGATCAATGCAATTAGGGTCACTGCAGACGATGTGTCGCGTACGAACGTCGCCCCCTTTTTACATGCTGGCTGCTGTTGCAGTTTTTGATGTGACTCGGCCCTATTTTTTAAGTTCCTATAGTAAAAAATTATAAGCGATAGTTTCAGGGATTGTGGTAGAACTTACATTAAGACAGTGATTGTGAAATCGAGGCAAATCGCATGTAAATAATCAATTTTCTAAAATAAGTATAATTCGTCATTTTAAAAATTAGAATATTGTTCTATAAAAGATTTGAGGAACTTGGTATAATAAGTCGCTTACATAATAATAGCGGTAAAACCCAGTGACGCCTACTGTCGAAAAACTAAAAGTTTATTCTAAGAAACATCAGATAATCCACAATAATAATAGCAGTTACCAGATGTAAAAGATAAGAAATGAAATATACAGTGAAATCAAATTGCAAAAATGAAACACATGACTTCTTTAGAAAGTAGGGTGACGCTAACTTTCAAGATGGAATATTTGGACAATTCTGTTGGTAGATTTATAACTTGTCTAGATTACTAAATTATCTATAACGATGCCCGCGCTTTTTATTAGATTCCAATGAGCACTCTATTATTATACTAAAAAACTGCATTTTGGCGTGTGTTATGGCTCTTACGGCACGAGTGGGCCGGCTCCACTAGATCAATACCAATTAACTGACAACAGTTAGCGCTGGTGTTTTCTTTCTATCAGGCGGCAAATTTGCTCGTTTCCTGGTTTACTTGAAACCTTTGCCATTTCTCGCAACGTGATCAAATTACACGTCTTGTAATCTGTCCATATCGGAGGCGGTAAGTGTAAAAAGCTTTAATTAAACTTGAATGAATTAATACATAACATTGTCGCCAGTAATCTGGTTAGGCTGCCGATCCGCCCCGTCGCCAAGAAAATGATAGCTTCCCTTGACTGCAGCCCGTTTGGAGTTATTTAACAGTTGAGGACCCTTTATGCGACCGTCATAAGGATCACTCTCTATGGAAGTGGCAGGTAAAATATGTCTGAATGGACGGTAATGCAGGGGAAAATGCATCGCACGCGCAGACGTACGATTAACGGCCAGGCGCCACGAATCGCCTCCCCCACGTCACGGATTTATGATGGCGAAATTATCTTATCACACAGATAGATTGCGACTAGATTAGATCTATTTATACCGATTAGATATACGGTGCAGTGCAGACGTCATGATTCGGAAAAAACAACAGTCAAGAAAATGTAAAACTCTTTTTGATGGGTTTGTGACAGGAAACAAAAATATTCTGTTGAAATGAGTCCTTAACTTAAACCATCTTCTTCAAAATTCGCAGAGGCTGAAGACTGACATCACCTGTAGTAGGCGTGAGGAATGCAAAGTCACTCATTGGATAATCGCACTTTTAGGTTGCCGATTGATAAAGGCAAGGCTGAACGCAAAATGGCTGCAGTTCGATAAGGCCAATTTTCTGAATGACTTAGTAAATAACAATTCATTACCTTTAAGTATCTCCATGCCACTAGCCACGAGGGCATATTAACGACAATGCCTGTAGGTGATTATAATAAAAACTGAGGTTCCACGATAAAACGTGATAACAATTACGTGGGTCGTGACGAAATAAAGGATTGTTTTTGTATTTAATTGGTTACCAAAGGAAATTTCTCAATTGTTTGACTTATTACGTATTTTTATCTTTTTGCTTCAATTCAATTATTTGTCTATTATTTTTGGATACAAAATTTTCTTGATCGTTTTGTTATAATTGCTCGTCCGGCTCATTTTGTATCACTCATTAGTTACAAAATCACATTTTATAAACTTTATGTAAGTTTACTTTGATCGTTATCTACTAATGGAGCACAAAGTAGTTTTATTATAGGTTTTCGATCGGGAGTTTTATGTCCCCCTATGGAATTACCTTCATTATGCCGGCTAGATTTAGTGCAATTGTCATTACTTTCTCGTACGATCCCAGTGGCGCCGATGGCTTACAGCCTGCGATTATTTTTAGATTAGAAATGGGCCCAACCGCTTTACGTAATTGAACGAGTCGCATACGCGGCTAGATCCAGAGTGTTTGCTTCTAAATATAGACACGGTGGTGGCGTGCAATTATACCTTATTATCGCATGTTTCCACTGGAAGGTAGGCAGCCTTTGCAACGATTATTATTAGATGTTGCAGTTTCTTTAGAAAGTCATGACGAAACTGAAAATGGCGCTTAATTTTAAAAATGAATATTTTGTCTTCATGTTCATTTGGTTTAGGGTACAGTTTAGTGTACATTTTAATTTGAAAACACACTGACCTCCATTATACAAGTACGCTGGACTTATGATACCCATTAGTCATTACCCACCTGCTTTTTTGTGCCTATTTGAAACGGAATCAGCGCCCCCAATGCATAGGGAAGAGAACTAAATCTGACGTCAATTGCAAATGGCCGCTTAATCGTTATTGGTTGTCATCACTAGTACTAGTTCCAAGTACTCTCACTACTGCTATCAGCGCCAATATGGCGACTATCAAACGTTGTTTTTACGTCAGATTTAGTTCTCTTCCCCCGCATTGGGGGCGCTGATTCCGCTTCAAATAGGCACAAAAATAGGTGTCATTTCAAAGGGTATCATAAGTCCAGCGTACTTGTATAATGGAGGTCAGTGTGAAAACATCTTCCGTTGCTACAAAAACTTTACTTGTCATGCCTACCCAATTCTCAGCTCTACCACAGAATAAAAAACATTAGCAGTCTAAAAGTTAAACAAGTGTCATCAAACTACTGATGACTAACACAAGTCTGTGGTATCTGGTAACTGCATTTTAGACAGAAGGCTTTTAATGTCTTAGTTTATCCCCAACGATTAAAATTTATAGCATTGCAGGACTCGTCGCTGGGTCCTATGCAGTTAAAAATAAAACTACCGTTTTACAGACTAGGTACAGATTATAACGACCAAGCACGGCTTCGGAATGTCCATAAACGCAGCAATTTCTCATAATAGTCCCTGCTTTTTTTTCTTTTCTTATGCAAATGTATGTGGTCACAGAAATTGCCTCAATGCAGAGTTATTTTTTTATGTGGACAGTGGAGCCATGCTTGTATCATTTGATACCGGTTTACGCTCCATACATACGAGTCGAATACAATTGCATTACAAGGAACATAAATAAAAGTATCCATGGTTGCGGCTTTGTGTGACACACGTGAAAAAAATCAGCCAAGTGCGAGTCGGACTCGCGCACACAGGGTTCCGAACCGGTATAGAGTGAAAGTAGACGAAAAATTGTGTTTTTTGTATGGGAGCCCCCCTTAAATATTTACTTTATTTAATTTTATTATAAATTATTAAAGCTCAAATATAATTAAGGATTTTGTGAAAATTTCAACTGTGCCTAACTGTTATTATTGATTACGAGCAAAAAAGGCAAAAAAATCACGTTTCTTCTATGGGAGCCCCCCTTAAATATTAACTTTATTTTATTTTTAGTATTTGTTGTTATAGCGGCAACAGATATACACAATCTGTGAAAATTTCAGTATTCTAGCTATAGCGGTTCTTGAGTTACAGCCTGGAGACAGACAGACGGACAGACAGACATCGAAGTCTCATAAATAGGGTCCCGTTTTCACCCTTTGGGTACGGAACCCTAATAAATGATGATCGATAAACAAGTAAAATGCAAAAAGATAAGAGATATGTAAGTATCTTTAGCATAGACCACACAGCTTTTTTAAACGTGTCGTTTAAACATAATTGTTTAATTGTGACTATACAAATATCACCTAATTACAGCTGGAACAGATGTTAGCGCCTAGCACCTACGCGTCAAGTCGCACCCGTGTCATGGTCAATTATGTGTGGATGAACCTCAAGACCGTGAAAAAGACTTGACACAGATCCAATGTAGTACACAGTGCAGGCTGGAGTGTTCGTCTGATAGCACTTTCAATTATCACTGCACCATCCCACGTAGGGTTGCCAGGTGAGTCACGAAAAAATACCGGACAACCTCAAATGGGGGGGGGGCCGGTTTGTTTGTATAGTAGGTCGCAAAAATACAGTTTTTTATATTATTATTGCGGTTATAAAATTGAGTACATATCGAAATAAAGGTAGGAGCTTCTAAAAAAATCAAAATCATCTAAAACTAGGTACAAGTAACACCGACGTTCCTCAAAATACCGGACATTGTTCTGTTCGGTATGACCGTTTATTTTTTACCGGACAGGCCCCGAAAATACCGGACATCTGGCAACCCTAATCCCACGCTCGTACCACCCGATTATTTTTAATCCGATGTAATTTCACTGTCAGTGGACTTTCTCCGGTTCCTCGTTTTTAGGGTTCCGTACTCAAAGGGTAAAAACGGGATTACTAAGAGTTCGATGTCTGTCTGTCTGTCTCAAGGCTGTATCTTAAGAATGGTGATAGCTAGATAGTTGTTAAAGATTATATTATATTTCTGTTGCTCCCATACAGCAAACATGACTTTTTGCATTTTGTTCGATATCAATAATGGCAACAGGTTTACTTGAAATGTTCACAAAATACACAGTTCCATTTATATTTTAACTAGCTGTCCCGGCAAACGTTTCTTTGCCATATAAAGTATTTCGCCCGTATTATTTTATTGATGTGACTAAATAAGTATGTCACTATGGCAACGCCCATCGCTATTCCGTCGCACAAACAATGGTCGCCGTCAGTCTCGAGTTGTAATAATTTACTATTATTTATTCAAGAAATGCACTTATCAATATAAAAAGTACCCAGTAGCCGATTCTCAGACCCACTGAATATGCATATAAAATTTGGTTAAAATCAGTAAAGCCGTTTCGGAGGAGTACGCGGCCTAACATTGTGACACAAGAATTTTATTTAAAGATAATAAAAATATAATAATTGAAATAAGTTATCCAATGTAAAAAATACAATTTTTGCTTATTTTTGCTCTATAACGGTACGGATAACTGAACCTTTCGTGCGCGAGTCCAACTCGCACTTGGCCGATTTTTTGTTTTGCACAAAGTCCCCCTGTCAAAGAATCTGTCACTCTTTTCGCCTTAGCAACGGCAATGATGCGATTCCAAGAAATTTAATACCCTCTTGAGAGTTCAATTCGAGGCATGCCGCATGTCGTCGTACGGTTCGGATCCTGGTACGGCGATGATGTAAAGAGCTTTCAGTTGTATTCTTCCGCTGGCCTCGATGTGATTAGAAACGTTAGAAGCGAAAATGATTTTTTGCCACCTGCCAATTTTATTTGGTAATGAACCGTCGTGAGTAGTAGATGCGAATGCGACATCCGCAGACCGCAAGTGAGAGTTTGCGCGGCCCGTTGGTGCGTGCTTAATTTTTTCTATGATATGTTTCATACGTAATAAACGTCCGGTAGCTGTTTATCAATAAGCAAAATCATTCTATTGATACTTAAGTCTTAACATCATGTAATCCACGTAATGCCAATTAGTATAGCTGCTTTGCAATGGAACTTTTTCAAATGCTATTCGCCTTTTACATGAGATTATGTTGTGTTTTACAAATTACTTATAGTCCTGGCATTTTAGGCTTCTCGAAAATGAGAATAAGTCTGACCCAAAATTAAGATGAATGCAGTCTGAATAAAATTTTAAAAGAACTGTTTCCAACAATAAAAATATTCAGGTAGACATCAGTAACCTAGATCTTAGTCTGGGTACAACAAAATCACCTACATAAAATTGTATTGCAATCCTGGCTTGCGTTCTTGTTTTATGATCTGTGGACTGTGGATCTGATCGTGGACACGAGTCACGACACATACATTCACTTGTGTAGAAAACTCGATTATTATAAACTGCGATGTTACGCGTACCATCATTGAGCAAGTATTATTTGAAATCATCAGTACCCATCAACCACTCCGCCGTCGACTGCAGGAAGAGGTCCTGAGCCGCGGCGGAGTGGTTCACATTAGCCTGTAGGACGCCGAGATGACCAGTCATTACTCTGTCATCTCGGCATCATGCGCCACCAGCCCTCTCCCGGATGGAGCAGCCGGGACGGAGCCCGGAGGGAATGCAAGTATCGACATCAGAAGTTATTAATTGTTAGTCATTATTATTTTATACTTTACTACTACGTATTGTACCATCTTATACTAGGAATTAGGATATATTATTATTTTTTAAATGTCTAAATATTTTCGTCTGCATGTACAGACGCGCCATTAGGAACGAGTTACGTTCGTAAACTAATAAATTCTACATAGTTGTTTGTATAATTTGTTCATTATGAATATTATAATGACGAGTTATGTGGCCCGCGAAGACGCCACGTCCATATCGGGTTTGGTTTTGGTGTTGCACGAAGGAAACGCCTGCTAGGTCGTTCGTCGACCCGCGCCGAGCGATTGTACAGCTCCATTATCCACTGTTTTGCTGCATCGTGACATTCCTTTGTAATCATTTTGTAATGTAGGTTAAGGCTCTTTCGTTGCTCCTTTGGTATTGTCTTCGCTCTTTATTGCTTCAGTTTTTTGTTGCACTCTGAAACGGAATTTTGGGCTAGGTTATGGTTGTTTAGGAGCGTTTGCTTCTTTATTATCGTTTAGTCGCTTCAATTCGTTAACGTTTCTCAAATAATGTTCTCTAATTTGTTTGTCTTTGTGTATCGAAAAGATTTTTTAAATTCTACAGTTACGTTGGAAGTTGTGTTAATTTTCAAGTCAATGTCGATAGATTTCCCAATGGTTATCAGTGACTCTGAGGCTGTCACAAACGGAAACTGGATTCTGACCGTAACCCGCTTTTGAATTATTTAATAGTCGTTCTAAGAATTCGTAGCTGATACTATGTTGATTTTCATCTTTCGTAAGCTTCTTCAGATGTTTGGGCTTGTTGAATCTTTAGCAAATAAAAAAGTATTTTATGTCAAATGGGATTTTGACATAAAATACTTTTTTATGTCAAAATCCCAGCTTTAAAAATATCTGAAACCACAATATGTAACGCGTACAACTAGCCAAAAATTATTTACCAATTCTATGGAAGCAAACTTTGAAGTAGTAAGTAGTAACGCCACTTGTTATTGAGAATGATAATATTATTGTTCATTCTATGGAAGTAAACTTTGAAGTATTAACGCTACTTGATATTGAGTACGATAATATTACGTTCCTTCTCTTGCAACTAAAACCCCTGTTGAAGTTATCTTAAGTTAATGTTTGTGCAACAACCGATTATTATTTTGTAGGTTTTTAAGTGCCCTATAAATTCTTCGCCGTTGTCTTTTATTCAATAGCTTCAATATGCTTTTGACATGTTCTTAATAAACCTGAAGTTAACTTTACGTCTAAGAATTATACAGTTTACGTGATTGAATTTGATGTAGTTATTTTTAAGAATTAATTATACTTATACCATTTTTAATGTTCTAGAGACTAGAAAGCTGCCTGTAGACATTTTTAAAAGATTGATAGGACCAGAATAATGAGAAATTATTATCCATGTTTAATTTATAATTTTTGCATCACTACAGTCTGTATTAGTCTTGCTAATTCTTCAGCTTTCACTTTAAGCCCAATTTCATCAACGTCTGTTAGTGTTAACAGCTTGTTAAAATGTGTTAGCGGATGTCAATGGACAAGCTATATGATATTATATTTATTTATTTAAATCGGTATATTATGTTAGTCACTACACATTATTTTAATAAGTGATTATTATATTTTAAATAGTAATGAGTAAGGTACTTGATTTTGACAAATAGTTGGTTATAAATGGCGGGAGGATTATTTACTTCCGTTATAACTTCCTCTTCTCATATTTAAGTAAATAATTATCTTAAATATGGGAAGTACATTAATTAATATTTAGAACTATGTATTTAATTTATTCTTAGCCATTTCTAATTATTTTACTATATTTGAATTGTCAACGGAAGTTCGTTTCTTTTGTGTAAAATGGTATAAAAGCCAGACATATTGCATTGATTGATTCTTTCTGTAAATAACTTTGAGACGTGTAAGGTGAAACTCTGCTCGAATAAATACCGCTCAATGTATAATTATTCAAGGCTTTTATTACTCTCTAACATCTGTCATGTCTTCTCTTTCATTCATAAGAAAAACGAAAGAGGTAACGTGATACTAATTCGAGCGTTAACTTTAACAGTCGTTGGTGAAATTGGGGCTTAGACATTTAAATGTTACAGTGACAGGTTCACTAAATTCAGTACCTGATAATATATTTTTTATTTTAATATGTACATTTGTAAATATGGTGTTAACCTTTATCAGAGAAGATTTGTAAACGAGTTTTAAATGTGACGATAGTATTAATTACCAAGCTCGTTTTAAGGTACGTTGATAAGATAATGGCTAAATAATGCTTTAGCAAATCAAGAAGAATTTTATGTCAAAATCCCAGCTTTAAAAATATCTGAAACCACAATATGTAACGCGTACAACTAGCCAAAAATTATTTACCAATTCTATGGAAGCAAATAGTAAGTAGTAACGCCACTTGTTATTGAGAACGATAATATTATTGTTCATTCTATGGAAGCAAACTTTGAAGTAGTATGTTACGCTGCGGATCCCTATGAAGAACGCCGACGCAGCACCCGACCACAGTCACGCGGCAGCGGCACGAGGCGCGGAGTCAGCATTCCTCAGTTTACAGCATTTTTGCAATAGTTATTTCGCGTCACTTATTATTCGATCGTCGAATAGTCGAGTCAATTTAATTATAGTTTAATTATTGTAAGATTTAATTAATAAAATATTTTAAGAAATTTTGGTTTTTTTTGGAAGTCGAACTGCTGCGAAATATAATTGGCGCAGTCGGTAGGATTCGGAAGTAGCCCTCGTAAAGGATATCGCAATAGTGCGCGTGCGATCGCTACTTGACTTCCAAAAGTCTTTACCGAAGAAAGAAGAACCTTCGCGCAGCAGAAGACTGTATCCAGCCATCGATACGCCCAAGAAGAGCCGAAATGCAGCTTATGTGAGTACTTTTAGAATCACTCTGAATTTGCTCCTTTCTTATCCTTTAAGTACTTAATTTTATTTCCAAGATTTTCCATCCGCGACAATCGAGGACTTCTAGAATTAGTAGTAGATTTAAATTTTTAGATACGATTAGAGAAATTAGTGAAGAAAATTCAAATTTAAATATGGCAACTATGGATGATATTTTTAAAGCATTAAGATTAGTACCAGATTTTGATGGAAACTCGAATGTCCTTACTAGATTTATTAAATTATGTGATCAGCTCGTAGAAAAATTTGTAGTTCCAGGGAATGATTTAATTAATTTAGCTTTAATTAATGGTATATTAAATAAAGTAACTGGACCTGCCGCCAGGTTAATTAATTCGAATGGCATACCCGATACTTGGCAAGGTATAAGGACAGCTTTAGTGAATAATTTTTCGGACCAACGTGATGAAACCTCTTTATATAATGATCTTGCACTTTTGACACAGGGGTCTTCAACTCCACAGGAATATTATGAAAAATGCCAGAACATTTTTAGTACCTTAATGACTTATATTAGTTTGCATGAGACGATTTCCACTACTATAGAGGCAAAACGTAATTTATATAAGAAGTTAACCCTGCAAGCCTTCCTACGTGGTTTAAAAGATCCTCTAGGTTCCAGGATACGCTGTATGCGCCCTGAAACTATTGAAAAAGCCCTTGAATATGTTCATGACGAAATGAATATAATATATATGCAGGACAGAAATGACTCACATACTGACCGACGTAATCATCATAAAACTAATAATAATTTTAATATGCCCGGTACATCTCGTTCATTTAACCCTCCACAACCACCACCTCAATTTTGGCAGCAACGACCTCAAAATAATATGTGGCAACCTAGGCCTATGTTCAACCAAAATCAAGGACCTTCTCGTACTCAACAAGTTTTCCGTGCTTTACCCCCAAATTTTAACCCTCAGAGTAATGTCTTTAGAATCCCCAATAGAAATAATTTTTCATCGAATAATTTTGCACAGAATAATTTTGGACAGAATAATCAGAATAATAATAATTTTAATAATAGTAATCAATCTAATAGACCTGTTCCTATGAGTGGTGTTAGTCATTTTACCCCTAAGCCGTTACCCTTAAGAGGACATGACTGGACTAAACAGGGAAATCCGCCCCCATCGAATTATTTTAAATCCCGACAGTTAAATTTAAATGAGTGCTATGACCAGACTTACTGTGACCCTTACATGTACTATGACCCTAATGAATATTATACAGAACCCATTGAATATCCTTATGACTATTACTATGACCAACCTTCTTTACCTATGACTGAAAATAATATTAGCTATGAAAATTCTGACTCTCAGGACACTGAAAGCCAAAATCAAAATTTTCAGAAAACCCCGAAATCAGACAAACCACGATAGAAATTAATTTACAGACTCAAAGACAGTTACCGTATATTCAAATTAAAAATCCTCCACTTAAATTATTAATAGATACAGGAGCCAATCAATCTTTTATAAGCCCTAATGCAGTTAGTAGATATTTTCCTAATTTTCCTTGTAATTATGAACCATTTGAAGTGACCAACGTACATGCTACAACCCGTAACGATTATTCTATTACAATACCTTGTTTTTCAGAATTTAACGACAGAAATAATATAACTTTATTCATTTATAAATTCCATGACTATTTTGACGGACTAATTGGACTTGACTTACTTGACAAATGGGAAGCTAAAATTGATTTAAAGAATAGAAATTTAATTACTACATTAGCCAGTAATCCAATTTTAATGTACGATTCAAAAAGTTGTAATTTATATGAAGATATAATTCCCGCTCAAAGTTCTAAAATAGTTAGAGTTCCTATAAATGTTCATGACGGAGAAGCAATAGTTAACGAGCAAATTGTGTGTCACTGTAAAATAAGAGATTGCATTACTAAAGTTAAAAATAATAGAGCTTATATACAGGTAATTAATGAAAGTCCAAATGATGTAATATTTTCTTTAAACCAACCAATTAGTGCAGAATCTTATAATGTAGAATGCCATAATTATAATATTGTTAGTGATAGAGCAAAAGCAGTTTTATCTAAACTTCGTACTTCTCATCTTAATCCCGAAGAAACTAAAAATATAGAAAATTTATGTGCCCGTTATGCAGATGTATTTTATCTAGATGGAGAAACACTTACATTTACAAATAAAATTAAACACAAAATTAGAACTACTGATGAATCCCCTGTACATGCTAAAAATTACCGTTATCCATACGTCCATAGAGAAGAAGTTAGGAACCAAATTAATAAGATGTTAGATCAGAATATAATAAGACCTTCAGACTCTGCATGGAGCTCTCCTATATGGATAGTACCAAAGAAGGCTGATGCGTCTGGAAAAACTAAATGGCGTCTCGTAGTAGATTTTAGGAAACTAAATGAAAAAACTATCGATGACAAGTATCCCATCCCCAATATTACCGATGTATTAGATAAATTAGGCCGATGTCAATATTTTAGCACATTAGATTTAGCAAGCGGATTTTATCAGGTAGAAATGGATGAAGCAGATATTCAAAAAACAGCATTTAACGTAGAAAATGGTCATTATGAATTTTTGAGAATGCCTATGGGACTTAAGAACTCTCCAGCTACTTTTCAAAGAGTTATGGACAATGTTTTAAGAGGACTCCAAAATCAAATCTGTTTAGTTTATTTGGACGATATCGTTGTTTTCAGCACTTCCCTTCAGGAACATATGGTAAACCTTGAAAAAGTATTCCAGAGACTTAGAGAATCGAACTTTAAAATACAGATGGATAAATCAGAATTCTTAAAATTAGAGACAGAGTTTTTAGGACACGTAATTAGTAACGAAGGAGTTAAACCCAATCCAAATAAAATTAAAGCCATTGAAAATTATCCCTTACCAAAAACCCCTACAGAAATTAAGCGTTTTCTCGGATTTTTAGGTTACTATAGAAAATTTATTCCAGACTTTGCCAGAATTACTAAACCCATGACCCAATGTTTAAAGAAAGACAGTAAAATAACTTTAGATGAAAATTATATCAAATGCTTCAATCATTGTAAAACTTTACTATTAAATGACCCAGTACTTCAATACCCAGATTTTACCAAGGAATTCATTTTAACAACAGATGCTTCGAATGTTGCAATAGGCGCTGTGTTATCACAAGGTGTTATAGGTTCAGACAAACCCATTGCATATGCTTCCAGGACTTTGAATTCAAGTGAAACCAACTACAGTACAATAGAGAAAGAGTTATTAGCAATAGTGTGGGCGACGAAATATTTCAGACCGTATCTTTTCGGACGTAAATTTAAAATAATAACCGATCACAAACCACTCCAATGGATGATGAATTTGAAAGAGCCCAATTCTCGCTTAACGAGGTGGCGCTTAAAACTTAGTGAATATAATTTTACAATAGTCTATAAGCAAGGAAAAAGTAACACGAATGCCGATGCCTTATCACGTATAGAAATAAATATTCATGAAGATCCAGGTTTAGAATTAGAATCTATTATAGCTAATATGTCACACGATAGCCGTACAGTTACAGCACCTGAAATAGCAGAATTATTAGATGACTCCAGAACACTTACCGTTCACACTTCCGACGAAAATCCAATTTTAGAAATCCCAATTACTGATGAACCCTTGAATAAATTCAAGAGACAGATAGTTTTTAGTATAGTAGGCGATATTAAAAGAAAACCCATTTTAACAAAACCCTTTGACACTCATACTAGAATTTCAATACAGTTATCCGAGTCAAATCTAGAAGAAGATGTAGTTAATGCAGTTAAAGAATATGTTCATCCCAATATTAAAACACCTTTACTTTTTAATCCCCCTTTGGCAATGTATACAGTTATTCCTATTTTACAAAGAATGTTTAAAAGTTCAGCTATGAATTTAGTTTGTGCAAAGAAAGAATTAGAGAATATAAAGGAATATTTAAAGCAACAGGAAATAATTAATAAGTATCATGATGGTAAAACAAATCATCGTGGTATTAATGAGTGTTATCTTGCCCTTTCTAGTAGATACTATTGGCCCCATATGAGAGAACAAATTACGAAATTTATTAATGAATGTATAATTTGCGGACAAGCCAAATACGATAGAAACCCTATAAAGCAGCAATTTAAAGTAGTTCCCCCAGCCAGTAAGCCCTTTGAATTAGTTCATTTAGATTTATTTACAGCTCAAAGTGAAAAGTTCCTTACAATAGTCGATTCATTTTCAAAGTATGCTCAAGCTTATTATTTAAAAGATGGTACAGCCATTAGTGTAGTTCAAGCTTTACTTCAATTTAGTACCCACCATGGATTACCCATAACAATTATTACAGATAATGGTCCCGAATTTTCCAACCAATTATTTAGCGAATTTATTAGGTTACATAAGATTCAACATCATAAAGTTGCACCGAATACACCGAATGAAAATGGTTTAGTCGAAAGATTTCATTCAACTCTATTAGAGCATTTACGTATACTTAGATTAGAAAAGAAACATGATTCCGTAGTACTTTTAATGCCTTATGCAATTTTAGGTTATAATAGCTCTATTCATAGTTTTACAAAATGCAAACCAATAGATTTAATTACAGGACATTTTGATCCAAGAGATCCTTTTAATGTAGACCTTACGTCGCATCTGTTACAGCAGTATATGGTAGATCATAAAGAACGTTTGAAATTAGCTTACTCCTTAATAAATGACATGACTACTGAAACTCGTAATAATATAATGGACAATAGAAATAAGAATAGAGAACCTGAAAAAGAATACTTACCTGAACAACAAGTTTTTATAAAAAATCCTTCAGCATCCAGACAAAAATTAGCTTCTAGATATACTCACGATAAAGTTATGGCAAATCTCCCAATTCATATTTATACTAAAAAGAAAAAGTTACCCATAGCAAAATCCCGGCTGAAAAGAGTGCCTAAAAGCGCTCAATTGTTACAGGACAATACTGACAATACTGACGACTCTACATCTAAGCAGAACGCAAGAAATTCAACTTGAGACACTTGACGACGGACCAGGACTCTTACCTTTCAAACTTGGACAGACCAGGATCATTCACCAATATCACACCTTTTTACAGCATGTTAACCTAGAAGACATAGAATCTAAAATTAATTTAGTGTATTCCCAAATTCAAGATTTTCGTCCTTTACTTAACAATAAAACCCTATCCTTATATGAACCACATTTAGAATATCTCTCAGGCAAATTATATAAAATTACAGAAATATTGCAAACGTTTAAAGTTTCGCGTGTTAAAAGAGGTTTGATCAATGGACTAGGATCTATTATAAAAAGTATATCAGGTAATCTTGATTATACTGATGCAATTAAATATGAAAATGCTTTAAAAGTTTTAAAAGAAAATCAATTTAAATTAGAATCTGAATATAATAATCGTATTAGTTTAACTAGAGAATGGTTACAGCATCATACTAAAATATTAAATACTATTGTAGAAAATCAAGATAAAATTAATAAGACTTTAAATTATATAATGGAAAAAGATTTTAAGAGAGAAACTGAATTAATTAAATACGCTCATTTATCTCAATATCTTTTAATTTTAGGTGATAATATAGATAGTTTAACGATTGAATTAGTTAATTTAGGAAATATGTTGAACTTGAGCTTTGCATCGAGCACAGCACATTCAATTATTAGTGTAGCTATGTTAAGAAGTATGATTTCGAAAATTAAAGTTTTATATTCAAATGAATTTACCTTAGATATAGATTTGAGAGAATATTTTAGAGTTATGAAATTTGGATATTACTATCTAGATAATAAAATAGTTTTAGTTTTTAAAGTGCCGATTGTCCTTCCTAAACCTATTGACCTTTTCAAACTCTCTGCAGTTCCTAACCGAAATCATCAAATTCTTATTCCCATGTCTCCTTATATAGCAATTCAGGAAAGAGATTCTAGGTACATAGAAACAGAATGCTTAAAAGCTAATTCGGCATATTATATCTGCGAGGAGAATCCTGCTCATACCTTCAATAATCATGATGAATGCATCCACACTCTTATTACGAAGCAGCAGCTCTTGCCATCCTGTAAACTTACCTTTATATCCCAAGAATCTGAAGCATTCGAGCAATTAGACCAGAAGCACTACATTCTTAGTTTTCCGAAATCAACTAAAATTCAAACATCCTGTGGAAAATTGCAGTATAAAACTCTAAATGGAAGCTATCTCGCTATTATACCTCAAGGCTGTTCCATCCAGACTCCAGAATTCACTATTTCAAATTCAAATGATATTATTAAAGGACAACCCTTAAGAATCTCAGATATCGTTCCTGTAAAAGAAAATCAACCCTCTGAACATATTTTAAATTTGAAATCTATCAACTTAGAAAAACTTCATAAAATAAATTCAGAAATTATGGCGCAACCGAAAATTGATTTAAGAAGCTCTCAAGATTTATCTATCTATCACACTACTATTCCTGTATATCTGATATTAATCATTGCTATCATTATCTGCATGACTATGTTCCTGTATCAGCGTTTTAGCAAGTTGCAGCCATCAATGGAGCACAAAGAGACTCAGAATCCTGGAGAAGTGAGGGTTGATCCATCAAGCATCCCAGCAACAATTTTAAGAAAATAGTTCCTGATCTTCGGGGGGAGGTGTTACGCTGCGGATCCCTATGAAGAACGCCGACGCAGCACCCGACCACAGTCACGCGGCAGCGGCACGAGGCGCGGAGTCAGCATTCCTCAGTTTACAGCATTTTTGCAATAGTTATTTCGCGTCACTTATTATTCGATCGTCGAATAGTCGAGTCAATTTAATTATAGTTTAATTATTGTAAGATTTAATTAATAAAATATTTTAAGAAATTTTGGTTTTTTTTGGAAGTCGAACTGCTGCGAAATATAATTAGTAAGTAGTAACGCCACTTGTTATTGAGAACGATAATATTATTGTTCATTCTATGGAAGCAAACTTTGAAGTAGTAAGTAGTAACGCCACTTGTTATTGAGAACGATAATATTATTGTTCATTCTATGGAAGCAAACTTTGAAGTAGTAAGTAGTAACGCCACTTGTTATTGAGAACGATAATATTATTGTTCATTCTATGGAAGCAAACTTTGAAGTAGTAAGTAGTAACGCCACTTGTTATTGAGAACGATAATATTATTGTTCATTCTATGGAAGCAAACTTTGAAGTAGTAAGTAGTAACGCCACTTGTTATTGAGAACGATAATATTATTGTTCATTCTATGGAAGCAAACTTTGAAGTAGTAAGTAGTAACGCCACTTATTATTGAGAACGATAATATTATTGTTCATTCTATGGAAGCAAACTTTGAAGTAGTAAGTAGTAACGCCACTTGTTATTGAGAACGATAATATTATTGTTCATTCTATGGAAGCAAACTTTGAAGTAGTAAGTAGTAACGCCACTTGTTATTGAGAACGATAATATTATTGTTCATTCTATGGAAGCAAACTTTGAAGTAGTAAGTAGTAACGCCACTTATTATTGAGAACGATAATATTATTGTTCATTCTATGGAAGCAAACTTTGAAGTAGTAAGTAGTAACGCCACTTGTTATTGAGAACGATAATATTATTGTTCATTCTATGGAAGCAAACTTTGAAGTAGTAAGTAGTAACGCCACTTGTTATTGAGAACGATAATATTATTGTTCATTCTATGGAAGCAAACTTTGAAGTAGTAAGTAGTAACGCCACTTGTTATTGAGAACGATAATATTATTGTTCATTCTATGGAAGCAAACTTTGAAGTAGTAAGTAGTAACGCCACTTGTTATTGAGAACGATAATATTATTGTTCATTCTATGGAAGCAAACTTTGAAGTAGTAAGTAGTAACGCCACTTATTATTGAGAACGATAATATTATTGTTCATTCTATGGAAGCAAACTTTGAAGTAGTAAGTAGTAACGCCACTTGTTATTGAGAACGATAATATTATTGTTCATTCTATGGAAGCAAACTTTGAAGTAGTAAGTAGTAACGCCACTTGTTATTGAGAACGATAATATTATTGTTCATTCTATGGAAGCAAACTTTGAAGTAGTAAGTAGTAACGCCACTTGTTATTGAGAACGATAATATTATTGTTCATTCTATGGAAGCAAACTTTGAAGTATTAACGCTACTTGATATTGAGAACGATAATATTACGTTCCTTCTCGTGCAACTAAAACCCCTGATGAAGTTAGTCGTTAATTTTTACGGAACCCTGTAATAAGAGGATCCTGAATTTTTTGCGCGTTCTTATTTTCAAGACGTAATATTATGTATTATATTTTCGCTATAATAATATTATAAATTCCAATAATTGAAAGGTCATTGTAGCAATTTAAACTTGTTTCGTCTTTTTTTATAGTCTATGTAGACAATCAAAAATATATAAAAGTAAATATTCGTACTTGAAAATATAATACAATGCCTAAATTAAAATCAAAATAAATATGCAATTAATGTCAAGAACTCAGTGAATATTAAAGATAGGGTTTTTTCTTGACGATGAATAATTAAAAGTTAAAAAAGCGCTCAACTCTAGAATGTAATAGTTTATTATGCTATCGTTTATAATTAATAATCTCTAACACTTGTTTTCCTTTATCAATTAATGATATCATGATACCTATCATTAAACTAAAAACAAACGTTTAATTAGTAAGTAAGTGAAAAAGTAAAGAAGACTCACTATTGACGTTTTTGCTAGCACGTCGAGTCGTAACAATTAGTAAAGTTAACATAAACTACTTCCATTCTAGATAATCCTATGGCCACATACATGTAATCGCTTATTAGCAATCCAAAAAAAAAAAACTAGCAGCCAGTCGCCAGTTTATGGGGCTCGAGCGTTTGGGTGCAACAAACTATTCATTAGAGTTTTATTCTTAGAACAGATAGCCTCGGATGCGCCCGATAATTGTCTATTTTCTCTATCGTCTAAGGTAGAGGCTTCGCCTTCATGATTTTGCGGGGACGATTTGCGCTTTTTAGTCTTGTTTTAAAGCTGAGAATGCGCAGGACACGAAGGCGCCGGCGAGTCGCGCCGCAACTTTCTACCTTAGCGTCTACAACGCTCTTAAACAGTAATCTGCACAGATTGACCATCAGGAATGTTACGCCAGGCAAATTAATTACAAATTACGTTTGATTGACAATTTCTACGTGTCCGGAAAACCCCAGAAACTGTAATTTGTTTGACTGCAACGATTTGCTTGATAGATGATGAATATAATTTTAATACTGATATCGAAGCATTGGTGTTACGTAGCAATGTTTTGAAAGCAACCTGTTCAGGATTATTTTGACAGAATAGTTTTACTTTACATGGAATATACGAGAAATATGGGGCATATGAAAGGAAAGGAATTAATGATGGTGGACGCGCCCCAAGGAGGTATTTGTTTACATTTACCAATTCCGAGTAGTCGGTAACCGGCCGGGCCGTGCCGCATCGGATTATGTAAATGGCACGAGGGATATGACGAAGCCTTTTAATTGTTACGACAAATAGCTGTGGGACGATACATTACCATAGGATCAAGAACCTTTACTGCATTTGTACAAACTCTCAGCTGAGTCTGTACGGCGTTTAGAGTTTTGGGAGGCAGGAAGGCTATTTATTGTATTTTAGATAAGGTGCATTGGAGATATTCCGAAAATGGCAAATAATTACCAAACAGAAAGTAATTTTGAGCTCTGGCTACATTAACCGAGACGCCAATTTAATCACCTCCCCCGCTTCCTTTCCCTCGAGCCGTCAGCCGGCAGTGTATGTGCGCTAAGTTCATTTTTTCGCGCCAAGTGCAATTTTATGATTTTTTTGGGATTATCGAAATTATCGAAATTACCCCGTATTGTTTTACACAGAAATTAGGTAAGTTACGTAATATTTTGTTTGTTTTAAAGAAGCTTTGACGTTTTTTGCTTTCCTAAGAATAGGTTATGTTGCTCTAGTTATGATTTTTAATAAACATTCGAAATAACCCCAGTGGGGTAAATTTGTTAACGAAATTTCCCCAAAAATTTTTTCATAGTCTTTTGCAGGGGTGCGCAACATAATATAATATTCCGATTTGATGGTCCTAAAATATGGATTGTTCTATTTGTAGGACAAGGTTACTCTTGAATTATATAACTATTAACCTATCATTATACAAAAAAACAGCTCGTTAGGGTACCGTTTTAGTCGTTTTAGTTCACTAATCAACAAAACTTAGTTGACTACGGAACCCTAAAACGCAACCCTACCCAGCTGATTTTCTGTATATTGATAGGTTAATAGTTCTATCTCTGTTAGCTACCACTTTCGAGAATTTACGCAGAGGAAATTGTTGTTCGTCTTATCAAAATGAAGCTGCTTACGAAAAATTTGCTCGATTGTAATAAAAAAAAAATGTTCTAGAGAACCTGTACGTCTATATAAAAATAGTTTGAGTGAAGAAGCCACTTTTATTATTTGCAGGTGTCAACTGCTCGGGAGCTGACTGCTGACGTGGTTTTTAAATGCAGAGCTAAGGCCCTAGCCTTTCCACTGCAATTGAAAACCACTTCCTTTTTTTAATTTAGTTTTAATTTTGATTTATTAGCTATTTACGAGACTGAGGAAAAATTATTTTTATTTTGAACAAAAAATGTGTATAGTTTTGCTGGGTACTAAATAAATACAATAATATCTAATGTTGGTTTTTTATTGTTCTTATACTATTTATTTATTTGCTCCAAATGTTGAGGACATTTGCGTCCCCGATGGGGTATTTTCGAAAATTTTTCGATACAAAAATTAGTTTGGTGTCTTCTATGGCTTTTATGCACAATGTTTTTGTATGGGGTAAAATAGAATAAAAATAAATATGTGCCTTAAATGTATTTTTACATTAGGTCGTGTTTCGGCTGTTATTCGAAATTACCCCTTGAGTATTCGAAATTACCCATGAAAAGTAAAAATAGAGTCATATTTTAAAAGGTTATATCAGAATCCGTAAATACTTTTGAACTAAAAAATATACAAATCACATGGAAATATGTTTATTATAACTAAAATGTTACAATTATAGGTAACAATATATACAAATTCGTCTTCTAAAGTTGAAACAATGACACAATATACTTACTCACTCTTCCAAAAAATTTACGAGATTGCCCCAATGCACCTTATATTATCTAAAATACAATAGCCTTCCTGCCTTATATATAACAAATTTATTAATACCTACATAAAACATTCTACTCCACTTTCCAGCACCTCTGACGGTTATCCAAGTTCAGCCCAAGCAGCTGCTAAAATAAGTCCAAAATCTTCGAGGATTCCGATATTTTAAACAAGAGGAAAAATACTTCCTTAAACATTAGTTACAATTCAAATCACACACTCCTGATGCCGAAACCCATTCAGCAAGACAAACTCTAGATTTTAGAACAACCTAACCCTGAAAATGGAGGATTTAACGCTTTAAAAATAACAAAGGGTTTAACTAATGAAATCAGTGAAGCGTATAAATTAACAATGACAGTCGATTCATAGTGAAGTATTATCGTTCTCTTGGACTAATTGTGTCATAAAATTAATGACTTACGTCAATCGCATAAATTGTTTGAATAACACTGAATAGTGATTGTGATGGTAAGTCATGAATGCCCAGAATATAAAATTTTGGACCAGAAAATGTGAATAAAACATAATCGTGTTTATGAATTTTCACAGCCGTAATGGATTAAGTAATAATGATAAATCTCCGGAGTCTAATCTGTTATACATTAGAATTCCCACCAGGAAAAGTAGAAAGAGACTAATGGAGTGCGCTTGTCAAAAAACGCGTATGTCGCTGATTGCGGCGCCGCGACGCTGGCGCCACCGCCGTGTCGCGACCGTTCCACGAACTAGCGACCAGGGCTGCTGCAATAGCTAGACGACCATTTAGACTGTGGACTTACTGTGTCAGCGTGGGACAAAACGACGAAGTGATAACCCTAGGTAGACATAAATATGCGTCGACAAGCAGTCCGCGTCGTTTCCGTGCTGAGAAGTCAGTTTCAATAAAACATTCGGCTGACAAAATTATGTACGCTCCTTTTGTCTGTAAACAATTCGTTAATTTACACGACGAATTCAAAATAAGTTCCGATGTCGACCTCGCTTAATGTAAACGATGTTGTAAATAAATGTGTTACCTCAATATTTTCAGAAAAGTGCATTTCCGACAAGGTTGACCGAAAAACCTTCGCCTTCAACTGTATAGTTTCCAAAATTGACTTTCTTTTTTTCTTTTGTTTCACAATTGTTATGAGCATGATATCACTAATACACTGACATTATTATTATCTTTATTCGTTTATTTCTCACGTCAACGTCACATCCTAATGTTAGATTTTGACGTCAATGATAGGTAATTATTGTTGATATCTAGATTTTTTATTTATTTCCTCTTTTACAGATTCATCAAGTTTTAGATAAAACTGTTCACATCGATTTCAGTTATCTTTTCCATTGTGTTTCCATTTGTGTATTTCCTCTTTTGTGTCCACTATAAATATAACGCTTCCTTCCCGGAAATTTAATTTTCAACTAAGCAATTCAATGGTAGTCACTGTTGTATGTAAAGCGATTTAAATGTCATTCATTTTTAAGACTTTGATGAGGGTTAAAAAGTTATTTTATAACTGAGAAAGACCGCAAAGGTTTGAAACGTTATAATGATTTGTACTACTGATTTTTTGTTAATTATTATTCTAATATTGATAAGGGCAGAATTTATACTTTAGAACTATAGAAGATAGTCTAGTAGAAAAGTAACTAACCTATCTACTAGACTATCTAAACAGAATTGTTAAAAGTAACAAGGCTCAATATTTTTGGAGGAATTTTAATTCTGGTCATGTCAGGCGCGTTGACACTTCTGCCTAAAACTCCCCTTCTAAATTAATAATTGGGAACTCCTGATGGAAGAGTTACTATGATTATAATAATCGAAGTGTTTGAACGAGCAGTAGATTTTTCTATATTATGTCCAATTACATAATCTAGCTAGTATACATATTTCCAATCGTTGCTTTGAATATTGCTGAATAAGTTGGCCGTGACATACACTGATGATAGCTAGACCAGATTAAAATGTCATAGACGCACTAAATAGGTCATTAATCAGCATTGACAATGCTACGAGGGCTGCTATTTATGTATCCGGAACTGGCCACTTACAAGAACAATATTTAAAAAGTAATTACAACATTTGAAAATAGAACTCTTTGGTTGAAGAATACATTTTGTTTCATGTGACTGTCAATTATTTTTCCATTGTGGCGTCATTTTGAAAATTGCGTGTCTTCATTTGCCATGGATTTAACGCGTGAACATTTTCGTGCAATGATTTACTACGATTTTCGGCGTGGGCTAAATCAACAACAGTGCTTTATTCAACTCACCGCAACTTTTGGAGATGAAGCACCATCAAAAACCACTGTTTATCACTGGTACAGTGAGTTTAATCGTGGGCGGTCTATGCTCACGGATGAAAATAAAGAAGGTCGCCCAAAAACAGCTGTTGTCCCACAAAATATAGATGCTGTGCGGGAACTAATAATGCGTGATCGTCATGTTACATATCGCGAGATAGAGGCGTCCTTAGGCATAAGTATGACGAGCATACATAAGATATTACACGAACATTTGGCTGTAAAAAAATATGTTCGCGTTGGATTCCGCACAACTTGACAATCGATCAAAAACGGGCTCGTGTCGATTGGTGCAAAAAAATGATAAAAAAATACAACCGTGGTACGCCAAAAGCCGTTTATAATATCTACACAGGTGATGAATCTTGGATCTATGCATATGACCCCGAAACTAAACAACAGTCAACGGTGTGGGTGTTCCAAGATGAGCCGAAACCAACAAAAGTTACTCGTGCAAAAAGTACTTTGAAGCAAATGGTCGCCTGTTTTTTTGGAATTAATGGACATGTGGCTACAGTGCCATTAGAGAATCGTAAAACGGTTAATTCTGAATGGTATACGACCATTTGTTTACCAGAAGTCTTTGAAGAAATAAGAAAGGACAACCGACAACGCAGAATCATATTACATCACGACAATGCTAGCTGTCACACCTCAGCTGAAACAACTCAGTTTTTGGAGGGTCAAAAGATCGAATTGACTGGTCATCCGCCGTACAGCCCTGATTTGGCACCTAACGATTTCTTTTTATTTCCATACGCGAAGAACAAATTACGTGGTCAACGTTTTTCGAGCCGCGAAGAGGCTGTTGATGCGTTCAAAATGCACGTTTTGGAGGTACCTCAATCAGAATGGAAAAAGTGCTATGAAAATTGGTTCCAGCGTATGCAAAAGTGTGTCGATCATCGCGGCGAATATTTTGAAAAGCAATAAAACCATATTAAATGATATATGTTTGTTTCTTTTTTTAATTCCGGATACATAAATAGCAGCCCTCGTAAGCTACTAGTCAAGCGTTGCGATAAAAAATCCTCAGGCTTTAAAAGCATACAATTTTTCGTCTTTTTAAATATTTTTTAAGAAATAAAAATTCATAAACAATATGTCGATTGGAATTTGATTCAGAAACATTTTTGATTATTTTTACTTCTCATAATAAATATTTAAAAAATACCCGCAAAACCTGATTCAAGAATTGAAGAAGGATGTATGTTGTACCGTAAATTACCTAAAAATGACAAAAACTAGAGTTCATCTGCATAAGCAGTTTCATATGTTTATGCAAAATGGTTCCAAAAATGGAAAATTTGATCACCGCACATGTCAAGCCACATGGATTATGTAAAATAAATAAAATATTGATAAAGCATGGTAAGTATTTGGTCAGATTCTCAAAAGGGAAATTTTCTTATCGCCTAGGATCCCTTAATAGAAGGACCTTCACCGAGCTGGTTAATGGATAAAAAGTAATTACGTATGTCAATAAATTAACTGCAAGTGAGTTGCCTAAATTTCAGTCCAGAATAAAAAAAAATAGAAAAATATTTTTTTTAACATTTCGCTGGTTAATAAAAAAATTCTATACCAATCGAAAGTATGGAGCCCGTAGAATATGAAAACGTTAGGTTATCCATTTTTTTCCTGTTTGGGAATGCAGGTAAATCGATACTAGTACCGATCTGGTTAATACTTAATTGCATATTCTACGGGCTTCATACTTTCGATAATAGTATGGAATTTGTCTATTAACCAAACCAGATAAATGTAAAAAAATATTTTTTTTTATTTAATTTTTTTATTCTGGAGTGAAATTTTTAGGCAACCCACTTGCAGTTAATTTGTTGTCATACGTAATTGAATATGAAATACTTTTCATCCATTAACCAGCTCGGTGAAGGTCCTTCTATGAAGGGATCCTAGGCCATTAGTTGATTTAATGAAAAGTTTATTTAATAAGAACCAGATAAGATTTAGCCAATTTTTTCAGACAAATTTTATTATTTAAATGGTAATTTTTTCAATTAGTCTATGCTGTCTCAATGGTAAAATTACAAACAAAAAATTAAAAAGTTTTATCCTCTTATCTAACCTACCTTCTAACAGTAAAAGACTTATTACGTATAAGTATGTAGGTACGATACGCTTTAAAAACTATCTCAAATGAAACAATGGCGAAACGAACATTTAGCCTTAAACCTGACTTGATATTTGTGATGATGTAAAGTTCAAGTCCATGAGTTACATGTTTCTATGCCTGCAACATGACTCGTGACTCATGAGAAGTAACTACATTTTCGTTGAAATTTGTCATTAAACATAACTTGTATGGTCTGGGCCACTTTAAGTGCAACATACGTCTTTATACCTTCAAAACCTACCTAAACTAGTATGTACAGAAAATTTTTAAGTCCTGATGTTTCCGAATTTTCCCAACGATTCGATTTTCCTCCTCATAAAAATTTGAAAAGTAGATACTTTCTTCCGTGTAAGACGAAAATGTAACGTCTCCGAAGCTGTGAATTCGAGAAATAACTGTAATGTAAACTGATAATAATTTTTCCCTGTTCCAAACGATCCTTCAAAAATTCCAGTTGAAAGTTTTCTTCGAATTCATACGTCAATGTTATGAGTGACGCTTGCGATTCGTGCATATTCGTTAAGTAGTTACGAACGATACTAAATTCTTATGTTACGAAATACTCTGAGAAATCTGTAATCCAAGGCGTGCAAGGCAAAGGCCGCGTCTGACGTCCAAATTCTTGGTAAGAATCGATATAAAAAAGAATAGAGAAAAAATGTTGAGTAACACTTGAGTACGAAAATTATTACACTTTTCATGCACTTTTTCCACTTTTATTAATAACAATTATGTTTTACACGGCCGGTTTCGATAAAATCATCATCAGATGTAGTGCAGGTAATTTTAAATTTTTAAATAATTGGTAAACAAAAATAGGCTTGTCAGCGTCATGAAAAATTTCTACCATTTAAAAGTGGAAAAAGTGCATGAAAAGTGTATATTATTACTGTGAAACATGAATTTCCACCAAGAAGTTACGGTACATTCAATATCATATATTTGAAAATTATTGAATCATGAATTAGACAGCAAGACTTTTGGGACAATGTTAGTGTCTCTTTTTAGACATTTTGCTTCCGCTTTTTAATGTAAGCCATCCATCCCGCTTTACATTCTTGTGAGGAGCGTCATTAGTAGAAAAATAAACATTTCCTCCGTACTGACCTACACGAAGGATAAGGTGTGGATAATTAATACCTGATTTGTCTGTGCCATATACGAGATGCGCATCGCAAATTACACCGGCGCCAAACCTAACTGTTGATCGGCTTTAGCACCCCGGTCCCCGCACAACTCAGCTAATTAACTCGAGCTGCAGCTAGTTTAATGACAATGAAAATAAGTCACGCTTTGTGCGAAATATTTTAGGGTATATTTAGACTATATTTTGTAGTAAATACGAAATTTGAATGGGACAGTAATGAGAAGTCAATTATGGAGAGCAACATTGAATGTTCATTAATTAGTGAAATATAATAGAAATACCTGTGTTTGCTTCGGGTATTAGATAAAAGTATTTCTATTGAATATGATTGGCTTACAAAAGTCACTCTCGATGATTAACTGATATTCCTACTACTTGTTAAATAACTGTTTTACGTAACAGCATGAAATATTTGGCTTAAAACTTAATGAATTGAGCTCGATGTGAATATAGATGGTTCTTAAATCTAGTGACAAAAAGTAGCGCACAGAGTGAGCGAACGTGCTACTAATTCCTTATTGCAAAATTTACGTAACTCAGTTTCAATTTGGAATGGATAGCTTTTTGGAATTGGAGAATTAACGCTCTACAGCTTAATAACTAAACTCGCTGATTTCTCTTGTCTTGTCACTGTGCCACACAAATCTCCAAAACGTAAATTAATTTAAATGTTGTCAATAGTGACAAAACTCAAGCAGATCACACACATTTCTTATGTAATCAGCTGATGATAAAGTAATTAGGATGAAAAATGCCGTACGAATCATCGGAGATGGTTTATGGTGTAGCGCAGTGGCGGGGCGGGCGCGGGCGCAGAGCGCGCTCGTGCGCGTGCGACTCTCACCGGCTTACCGCTTATCTCTCGTGACCTCCGCCGCGTCCGCACGCGTACTCGCGCCACGGTCCGCTCGCTCCGACTCGCGCCGCGATCGCGATATGTCGCCGCATCGACGGCCCATTCATGTGCTTGAATATCGATTTACTCTATATTTCATGAAAAGTCTACGTCTAGATTTATCGTACTGAACAAAGTGCTAACGTATTTGTTTTTCTAAGACTGAAGTGTTATCTATAACTTAGCCCTCGAGGTACGGACTCGACGATGGTGTCGGAAGGGGCTTTGCCCGTAGTATGGTGTATGCGCGATAACCAACTTGTGCCTCATCAAGTGTCGGGTGTTAAATTACAGGGAGCCGTCACTGGGGCACACATTGCTGCCGTTACAGACTTTTTGCGTATGGTCAGTGGGACTCCTATTATCTTACCTCATACGGCAGTCTCTGAAAATATAGACTATGACACAACTAAAGAGAGCCAGAGTACAACGAGACGACGAAAAATGTCCATGCAGGTCGAAGTTCCTTGTGTGTTTTTGTCCGAAAGCGCATTACAGAAAGCTAAAAGTAGAAGTAATTCTTTAGAGGAAAACACTATGTTAGAAAACTCTTTAGCGATAACACAGGAGAATCCTGACGTGTCCCATAGTGCTAATGTCGAAAGCCCTCTGCTGGACAGACAAACGTCTGAAAATGATTCTCCGCGAATTAGGATTATTGAATTAGATAAATCTAATACAGACACAATAAAGAATGACAAAGAACCAATGCAGCGAATAACTAGGATAATCGAATTCGAAAACGACGATGAATTCTCATCGATCACGTCGGTGAGGGAAGAAGATACCAAAGTGCCACAAAAAATTACTAGAATAATAGACCTCAATGCCCCAATTACAACAATAGTAGAAACAAATTGTGATCATGGTGATGAAAGTTTAAAGAAGAAATTTAGAGTAGAACCTGTCAAAGAAGAAAGTTTTCCAAGTATGGCTAAGATCATAGAAATGGAAAACGAGAAGTCGAATGAGAGGAGGATATCCCTCACGAGCGAACGAGAAATTAGCAGTGGGAATTTCGGTAACAGTAATGACGATGTTTTTTCGAAACCTAAAACAGTACAAAGAAGTAGACTTAGTGTTGACTCGTCCTGTTCCGAAAACTCTTATGCTAATATAGAAACGATAAGGAGTTTACAAGATTTAAGAAAATGCGATTTGACTGACTTCAATAATAGTCTAGATTCTTTCACGAATTGCAAACCTGTAATCCGGTCTCGGTTTCGAAGGAAAAAGAATTCTGTTTGTTCTATCGGTTCTTCTGACTGCGACGAAGAGGTAGATGTAATTTTTAAATCAAAACCTAAGTCTAGTCAATGGGTAAGTTTAGATTGGATACCGCCCCCGACAAAAGAAGAGCCAGTCATAGGACAGACTAGCTACAAAAGTGATTTCATATCCAAATGGTTAGCGGACCAAAATTCTCAAGAATCGTGTATTCTTTCTGACGAAAGAAGAAGGAGCCTTCCTCCGAAATCAAATGAGATTTATTTACAAACAATGAGACGATTCAGTGATAGCTTGCAAATATGCAAAGAAGATGCAGCTAGTGATTCTCCTGCTACAATTAAATGGAAATGGCAGGATATGGTGAAGAGGCATTTACAAATATTAAAAAGCGACAAAGGTTTTCGCCGCCATAGAGGCAGCTGGGTACGCCCTGGAAGCCGACTGTCAAACTCTAACGCGAACAACAATTCTGAGGCTGCCCCTTTAGATAACTACATGAAGCTAAACTCTATGCCGTAAGTAAACGCAACATTTCTCATTATAAAAAATCCACAGCCGAACATATGACCTCCTCCTTTTTGGAAGTCGGTTAAAATACTAGTCATATTTGTAAAGAAAACTTATTTTTTTAGATTCTTGCTTGTCTATGCAGTGGGTCGCATCGGTCCACTTAATAATAACTGGCTGGACAGGTCGACCATACTTTAGCTTAAGAAACTGGTTATAAAATTTTGGCCGCAGCGATGCAAGTGCACGATAATCATTTCTAATATCGGTATAAGTGTCGTTATGCTAATGTATGCAACTATGCACTTAAATAATATGATTGAACGCATCCGAGTAGTTTACTGTTATTTTATCTTTTCACCAATAAGCGGAATATTTTGTGTTTTCGATAACAAAACAAGAACTCAACTTTTGATAGCGATGTTCGTGCTACGAAAGCGTTCCTGAGGCACGCACTTCCGCAAGGCCGTTCGATTAGAATGCAGGGTGCTCGCGTCCAAGGCTATGTTACGCGGTCGGTCGCTGCACCAACACCCATCTTCCTGTAAACAGTTTGGCGATCGAAAACCCATACAGGAAGTGACTCGTGAAGGTGATGCCTACAAAATTGTATCTGCCCGAATCGGAAGTATTTTTCGTAGCATCTTTTGTTCTTTGTTTGTTTACTTCCTCACTAATGATTATTATATTATATCAGTTGGGTTTTATTTTACTGGCGCTGTAAAACGAGCCAACGACGAGGGTACGTGGGAAGTGGCGGTTTGTTACGCGGATGTACCGGTGTCGATTTCGCTTATTAGCCTTGGTGGTTATCTGATGTTGCACAATGGATATATGCAAATGTAATGACAAATGAGAATAATCGTTCGCTCTAGTTGTCCCATTAGTTAAATCAATAGAGCTTTTTGGGGTCAAATTTTGCCCTTTGACATTGATCTAAAAAAATTAAGATAATCGAATTCAAAACATCACTAAATATACTCTCCAAAGTTACGGGATTCATGCTCAAACTTCAAACCCTATCACATACATCTTATCTCTTTGGTCGTCAAAAGCTCTTCACATGCAGTTGGCTTTATATCATGAAGCGTACTTCACTGTCACAGAGCGTGCAGTGCACTCCAAAAGTGCAAGGACCCTTACCAGATAACATCGGTACGCCCTCTACACGGGCGATCCTCTATAGTCTATAAGATTTAGCATTAGCAGCATTTTAGCTGCAGCACTTTTTCTTCAAATCGAGCACAAGGCAAAGCACGTTGATTTATTGTTTGTACAGTTCATTTCATAAATTGCTTATTCGGCTCGCGTGCGAGATGACTATCAAAATTAAACATCATTGGGGGTGAGGCTGACCTGAGTATTAATAAGTTCTCCTCACCTCTGCTTCATTAATTTATATTGAAGGTACTACGTGTCAGGTCAAAGTTTGTTCGAAGGTTGGGTTATGTTATGACTTATGTTTAAATTGTTATTATTACATGGTATTACATAAAGTTCGTCACTCATATTCGTACTGTCTACTAAACCTACTTTTCTTGAGGGTCTTTGGTCAATTCACTCCAATGTTTAATATTTTACTTGTATGAAAATATTTTGAATCATTTTAAGGATGGAAAATCTTTTTAAAAATAACATCTGGTATGTATGGTACGTGTGTTTCTAGCCAAACTACCATAGTTTTAAAACTACTCAAGAAGTTTCCAGTTATAACACTGCCCATAATGTGGAATATCAACGAAACTATTGTATGAAACTTGTAGGCCCTGCAATGCGTACAAATTCACACTAATATTTACCTTGTATTGCAAACGCGATTTTCCCAGAAAGGTACTGTACAATATTTGAAAATTGTTTATGCAGCTCATATCTACAATGCACTTAAGCATTTCCTGTAATTTTCCTTCTCGTTTTAATGACAATGTACATCTCCTGTGATTTGAGATATACAAAGTACAGACAAACATACGATTAGTACATAGCCTGTAATATTATAACTTCTTCTTGTTTTATGGTCTGTACAAAATTGAGACTAAAAATCAAGATTGTAGATGGCTATCAAGAAACCTCCCTTTTTATCGCCGGCGATAAGTCAAAGAAATGTAAAAATCACGTATCGAATTGTCACCTTATCGATTTTACCTCGGGACCGATTGTTATCAAATTAAATGATTTATACGATACACTGACGTAACCATTAAATAAACAGCACTCGCCAGTTCTACGTGTCTAACGGTGTTTTGTTTGAGTGTAATTATGCAATATTATTAATTTGTACTTGAAACATTGTTTTGTGTTTTTTTCTTTGTTGAAGTAGACGGTTATTATGATTAAAACAGTGGTGAAGTTTCATTATGCGATGACTACAAATGTTCTTCGTACAAATCATGCAATCGAACTTAGTATTCGAAGCTGAAAGAAAACGCAGTGTGAATAAAAAGTAAATATATCCGTCTCGTTCCACACATAATTTGCTTTTAAATTATTATATGCGTTGCATAATCTGCTTCAAAATGCGCTGAGTATCTATGCTTAATCTATGTTTTATTTATGTTTAAAAAAAAACTTAAAAATATTGAAGAAGAACCAAGGCTGGGACTGCTAAAGTCCCATAAGCATAAAATACTAGTTACTCAATTGAAAATATAGTGTTAATTTTTAGGCGGCATGTTATACTGTACTTATACATGTCATCCAATAACTGGCCTCGGTGCAAAAACAACATTTTTGCATTTAAGTCTTTCCGCTGGGCAAAGATCTCAACAGAGTGGGTACCGGAAGGCTGGCACGATGAGCTGGAAGCATACCAGCCAGGCTGGCCAGCGGTGGCACAAGAACGAGCATAATGGAAGACCTTGGAGGAGGCCTTTGCCCAGCAGTGGGACAGAATAGGCTAGAAAAAAAAAACTTTACTAAACTTCTGCCACATCTAATTTCAACGTCTATGCTGGCCCTGTCTGCTAAGCATGTTCATCGTAAGAAAGGTTTTCTTAGGTAGTATAGACGACTTGACAGATGAGAGAGAGATCAGTTTGTCCCTTATATCTGCCAGTGTTTCTATTCTTTCACATTTCTACTATGGCCATGCCAAGCCTAGTGCTAAGAGTGATAACATTAACTGGCAGCGTGCTGACGATGATAGAAGACGCACGTGTAAAGGACGGCTTATCACGGCGCAAGCAGATCGCCAGAACAATACAACTGGTTTTTATGGTGTATTTTTTGCTTTGTTTGTGCACGCCATACCCGTGCACGCGATGATCTCGACTGTAACGGCTGGGAATATTTCCATGGTGGAATAATCGTCTGGAAGCTTGTAATTGAACTACCAGCTATTCTTGTGGAACTATAATAAAGGTTGCCAGTAAGTTCTTTCGCGCTCCTTTGTCGTGCGGAAAAAAAATCTGTGTAAACTATCTATATCTTATTCCTTCGTTCCTACATACCAAACAATGATAAAGTTCTGTGATTTAAGCATTAAGGTTCAGACAGACAGACACTTTGGCATAAGTTATTGAATACTACTAATCGCCAGAGTTGCCTAAGAAAATTCTATGAAAAAGTGTAACTACAATAATTGAAATTCGATAATGTTACCAATACAATTCCTTCTTAGTCTTCTGATAAGGCTTAACTCAAATGAACGTTAAACTCGTTCAAAACTGCTAAGGCTACGTAAGACCCATTAGACGTTTATTTATAGGTTAAGTTCTCCGATCTGAACCGTCATCCCCTACCCAAACAAACAGCAATAAGTCTTAACGACTCATTGTCAAGTTCGCTGGATGTTTTTGGCGCACTAACGTGTTGCTAAATTGCTCTTTTATCATTCCATTTATGTACAGTGCCTTTATATGATGTGTTTATATTGTTGTTATGATTTATATCGATGGATATGTTTCGGTTGTGAATTTGTGCGAACGACTTCTGTATAATATTTCGATTAAGCTTTGAAGTTTTCGAAGGAGCTAATGAGGTTATAATTTGATCTCAAACACAGCTTATCATTTTTTTAAACCATGTAATTTAAATTTCGGCTCAAATGGATAATGGGTACCCTTTACCTTTGGTAACAAATACTGACTTGTGTTAAGCTTTGACATTCAAGTAATTTATCATGCTTATCATATTTTTATGAAAGAGACTTACTCGTTTCATTGTATCCCTTCCTGTGTTATTATTTGTGTTTCACATTTCCGTGAATTTCTGAAAAGAAAATGCCCCGCATCCTTTAACAATCCTTGAACGTAATTTATTCTTGCCCGCATCGGCGTTATATTTTATGTGATTCGTTATATTTAATTTGACAATAGCTTCTGTTCCTTATACAACCTCTTGTCTCATTATGGACAAATATAAGCTATTACGAACGTGTAGGGGCTATCTTCAACTATAATTGCCCATGATCGACGCCATATTTTGTGATATTTGCATACAGCTGCATAATCATGATTATTCATCATGACCCACATTGACGAAAGGGATGCCGACTCTTCAACTTTAACTTCTTTTGGCTTAGCAGCATTTCACTCATTATTCATCCAATTGTGATAAAGCTGTACACAATTTTTGTTGACACATGCATTATCGTAAGTTATAAATTATTACGAGAACAGATAATATAGTTATTACCGCCGAGTGTGTTCAATAAGACTTGAAATTTATTAATTATTTTCAGTGTATGCTGTATGACTCTTGCATGTTCAAGTCAATCTGTCATATGAATGACTTATCCTTATCCGTCCAATCCTTTTCAATGAATAACGGAGAGACCTATATAACATGCAAAAATACCGTTTATTTTATTATCTTTAATGGGGTTTTCAGTTCAAGACTACAGAGGCCTTGCACTAAATGACGAACGCAATTTATTTGTACAATTTGGCTTAGCCTACATGAATAATGTTCATATTTTCTTGAAAGCCTTTCGAGACAGGCTTTTTCCTTGTTGGCTCTCCAATTTCAGTTTCATTTTTCACACCATTTCTTTAGTTGAAGATGTGTGATTATTTAACATTACCGTAAAGTTCTTTTATCTTAAGTAGGTTTTTATTGTCTTGTCTGGATTTTCTTGAAGTCTAGAATGAACCTGCTAAAACAAAAACCTTATGATTAAAGCACTGAAAAACCCCTTTACGACCGGATACTAAGATTATAAACTAATCTATAGTCCATAAAACAAACATTTGTTTTTACTCCATGCGAAGTAATTAAATTTTAATTATTGCTCGTAAAATATTTATAGCGAACCTCGTAAATAGGTAAGGTGGTTGAGGTGTGAATCATCCTTTGTCACTTTCTACGCTATATTTTATTATTTTAATAGTCAGCATTCTTTAGGAAAATGACCACATCTACTTTTCTAATGAGTTAGATTAGATATTTTTCGCATCTTGCTTTGCACAATAATTATTAGTTAATCTCGATTTCTAGCCATGAAGCGCTTCATGATAGCGTATTGCTAAATTCACTTATACTCTTGAGCTTAAGTGAATTTTGAAAAAAGTCCTAGGCCGATAGTATTGAGAAAGTTTCCTGACGTGGGAGAGCCATGCTTCGGCACGAATGGGCCGGCTCGACCGGAGAGATACCACGTCCTCACAGAAGACCGACATGAAACAGCGCTTCCGCTGTGTTTCGCCGAGTAAGTGAGTTTACCGGAGGCCCAATCCCCTACCCTTTTCCTTTCCCTACCCTCCCCTATTTCCTTCCGTACCCTCCCCTATTTCCTTCCGTACCCTCCCCTATTCCCTTCCCTTCCCTCCCCTATTACCTCTTAGAAGGCCGGCAACGCACCTGCAGCTCTTCTGATGCTGCGAGTGTCCATGGGCGACGGAAGTTGCTTTCCATCAGGTGACCCGTTTGCTCGTTTGCCCCCCTATTTTAATATAAAAAAAAAGTAATAATAACGACGCGATGATAACAATTATTATGACTCCTTGACAATGAGACATCTATAGATAGATGAGAGCTACTTCAATTGTTACATTGCAATTACAATGACGCCCCGCATCCTTCGAGGCTACATTACTTCTTTGCGTTGCGTTGTCGCAGCATTAACGCTTCGTTATTAGAATATGTATATTTTATGATTGATGCTTCGTCAAACGCCATGTTTTGACTTTCAGTTCAACCTTCAGTTAACTCTGATTGGAGGACATACCAAATTTTTGGCGAGCCACAACAGTAGTTTACACCCAAAAACTGTGGCAAAAAATTACCGGGAAGCGATAGCTGCGAAAATATTTCGATACAAGCATGAGCTTTTTCCAGCTTTTTCGCGTGACATTTGCGTTGCATCGTCAACCCGACGCAGACGTCGACGCAATGCGTTTTTCAAATGCCACGACGCGACGCAACAAAGCAAGGAGGCCACTTACTCTTGACAGTACCTAACCACCCACCTTAGGCTATAATAGGCAATTTGCACGGACACAATTGCACTTAATTAATTCCACATGTCTCGGCATGGGGACAATTATTGCCTTATATAAGTCGCACGAGGGTAGCACGGATGTCGCCCGCCTGATGAATATTGATAGGAATACCTCTTGAAATATTTAATAACTATTATTAGTAAATTGCTCATATTAATTGGTACTTTGTTGTGATAATTTATTTGAACTTCAACGAGTTGTTTATCAGTAATAGGGTTCGTTGAGAAATCGTTTGCTGCGAATGATGTACCATGGAGGAAATTGATTCCTAGGCGGTTGACAGACCAACGTCATTTGATCGGATCTTGTCAATTCAATGTTAATTATTGTGATCTATCCGCTGGGTTTGACTTAACGCGACCAAACTACGTAGGTCCCCCATCTGCTTAGGAATCAACTTCTCTGATAGTACATAATATTTCGTAGAGTTTTGTTCTGATTTGGTTATTAGGAACCAGCACTTAGCAAATGGCTGATGTACGTCGTTAGAAACTAGCACATAGTTCGAGTGATGAAAAACCTTATAACTTAACTGGCAAAGACTTGAAAAAGTTTTTGAAAGGAATCTCAAATTTTTAAATTGGAGCATCTCAAGAAGACAAATAGAGATAAAGATTAGTTTTCAACTTTTATAACTAAGTTGAAGCAAATTCTTTTTGTCACTTATTCAGCATTTTTATTAGTTTATACCTTTTTTATACAGTTACTGCTGTGTTTACTTATTATGCTCTTACTCTTAATTCTAATAGGGTCATATTATATGAATTTAAATTTAAACTAATCTAACATTTGCATTTTGCACGTTATTGTTTAAACTTTCAAACGTCTTCAATTGAAACATGTAAAATCAATATAGCGGATCAAGACTGACTTAATAACCTATAAAATTTAGAAAAGTGTTAGGTTTTTCTACTTATACGTTCTTGTTTTGTAGACTTTTGTCTTCGCTGTAGACCTACCTGTAGACTAAATGAAAAAACTGTACGGTTGGTAAAAATATATTTCTTTTGATGTAGATCGAATCTTCTCAAGAATATATTTTTCAAGGTCTTACACTTTCTTATAAATTGTTAATGAAAGTTTTAAATGAAGAAAATAGTCTTAATATTTATTAAAAAAAAACCTTAAATAAATTGCCTTTAGCAAATAATTTAAAAATAAAATAATTGTATAATTTATTAATTAAGGAATTTAGAAAGTAAGAGCTGGAGTTACTAAGAGGAAGAAATAAAAACCTATTGAGATTTCAAATACTATCTATTAGTTGGTGGTTTACCTTGCTACTATTGCTACTAAAAGTGAAAGTTTTTGACAAAGATCGTCTCAGACGGCTGTAGGTACCTTTATAAGCGTTTGGTTCTGCTTAGAAACCGATAAAATCTATGTTAAAACATCTATGGTCCCAACTACGATGCTAGTTACAGAATACAATACTTCTGTCATATTATAATGAACTGTGAGATGATGCGATTTGAAATAATTTTCTCGTTTCATGGTAAACACCATAAGTTGCTTTAATATTAGACCACAAATACCTACGTAAACATTAAAATTGAAATATACACGGTATAACATATTTGAATAGGTTACTTTTAAACTTTTTAGATATGATTTTTAGATACCAAACGAATGAATTGGAGTAACCAAATATGAACTTAATACGGAACAAAATTATATATACTTATTATTAAATATACTATTATATTTATATTATAAATATATTATATTATTAAATATAGTATTAAATATACTTACTAACTTATCTTGCAATTTACTTGCACTATCAATGTTGCATTTTATGAAAATGCAACAAACAGTGGAGATTTCACTTACATTTTAATTTGCAGGCCAAGGCTGGTAGTCTAGAGTTAGTTCGTTAAGCTTGTGAGAGTTTAATAACCGCTTTGTAATAAGTACAGAAATAGATCGAACGTGTCTATTCTCCAGGAGCCAGTGCTTCCCAACCAGTGGGCCACGGATCCTTGTGCCTGAAACCCTGGGAGAGCATAAAAAATGCCAAAGGGTTTTTTTTTTATTGTTTCAATAAATAATAGTCAGCAAGTTTTGTGGTTGAGTAGATACTCTAAATTACCGTTAGTTGGATCAACCAACTGATATAGAAAAATTGCAAGTGTATTGCATGAAGGGGCATGAAGAGATAACAAGAGCAGTATTTTTATCCTACCTAATCAGAATTGTTTGTGGCTGCAACTAATCTAATAACTGAATGCAGGATTGACCACTGTTACAAACCACGTCAGTATTTCTTTAGAAACGGATCATGAGGCATAAAGTCAGTTTTTGTAAACCATATAGGCGCCATTTGAAAGGTTGGGAAACCCTGTTATAGGCCTAAGTATCCAGGACTAGTTTTATGATGTAGAATCCGATGACTCAACGGCTGGCGATTAGCTTCAACGCTTGAACCATCGTTTCTCCCGACTTAGCCTTGTATCGATTTTTCTTTACTTTTCGTGACAATTTTTGTTGCAACCGATCGTGGCGTTTTTAGAGTATTTGTTAATGTTCCTAAATAAGTACTAGAGATTGGCAGTGACTTTTAATTATTTCCATTGTTGTGGTGTTCGTTAATTTTATTTAATGTTGCTACTTGTTCTCCAAAATCTTTATCATATTTACCTGTTTTCATTTTCATAAGCTACAGATTTATTATAAGGAAAACATTGCATTGTAGTAATAGGTCTCAGATCAGCATAAGTTCACAATTAAATCAAATGATGCCTAGTTTTTTGTATTTTTGACTGCAATTTATACTGTATTTACTGGCTTACATTTTACTGGCTGATTCAATTACATGGCATGTGGTCACCAATGTCAAAAATCTCATAACCCATGAAAAGGGCACCGTTTTATTACCGAGACCTTCTCACGTGTGGGCGTAGGGTCAATAGATAAGTCCAAGGCGATAGGAAACGCTCTCAGAATTGATTCAACATAAATTATCCTCGTCCTATGATCTGACGGGAGATGTTCCTCTATGATTCATTGCTTGGGTTCCGATTCTAATACTTTGAATGTCCTTTCGCATGCTATCTCACTCGCGTTTGAGGCGGTATGTGTGCGCGTGATTGAGATAGACTGCAATGGAAGAGACATTCGAGGTATAAAACTTGACTTCCTGAGCTTTTCGGCAAAGATGTGCGGTTTTCCAATGATTAACCTTTCGATCGCGGAAAAACGAGCTACAATGGCTTATCTATTGTTATCGCGGCCGGATGTGGCCGCTTGGGGCTTCATGAAAGGGTAGATAATGTCCACACAAAAGCCTGTACTTGCAACTGTTGCCGTTTACTCATAAAATATTGTCTTGGTTAGTGGCTCATTCATGCTGAATTTACTTCAACTTAGATGACTATTATTATTTATTACCATAACTAGATTTTCTGAAGTATGACGCATGCAGTTTCAATTCATGGTTGTTTTTCGTAGTATGCATTGTTCGCCGGCTTAGTTGTTCTTTGTAGTTTTAAATGGTTTTAAAACTAATCGATTATGTTAGGCGTCAATTTTAGCAGTAAACATATCTTTAGGAACCTCTTTTAAATAACAACTATATTCATAACTAAAAAATTCCAGAAAGGTCTTCTTCAGTAAATAACTTTCTTCTCTTCATCAGTTTTCAATTGAAAATGAATTGGTTTTCATAAGGCGCCCATGTCCCACTTACTATTGTGCAGCGGTATCTGTCTCACGATCTTTTCCTTAATACTAATTGAAGGATGCTGCTTCTTGGAATCCGCTCCGAGCTCGCCTGCAGCGTCTGCAATCACGAATGAAAAATAAATGCAATTATTGGATTATGAGTTATGACGGACGATGTACCTTGGACTAGAATTATAGATTTATCTTTTTAGAGTTCCGTACCCAAAGGGTAAAAACGGGACCCTATTACTAAGACTTCGTTGTCTGTCCGTCTGTCCGTCCGTCCGTTGGCTGTAACTCAAGAACCGCTATAGCTAGACTTCTGAAATTTTCACAGATTGTGTATTTCGGTTGCCGCTATAACAACAAATCCTAAAAACAAAATAAAATTAATACTTAAGGGGGGCTCCCATACAACAAACGTGATTTTTTCGGCTTTTTTGCTCTATATTAGTAAAGGCAACAGGTAGGCACATGATATTTTCACAAAGGCCATTATTTCATGTCTACTTAAATAATTATTAATAATATTAAAATAAAATAAAAATTTAAGGGGGGCTCCCATACAAAAAACACAATTTTTGGCCTATTTTTGCTCTATAACGGTACGGAACACTTCGTGCGCGAGTCCAACTCGCACTTGGCCGATTTTTTTTAGAAGTTTTTGCGTCGTGGTCATTAAATTCTTCTTTATGTTTAGCTTTATCTTATTTACTGAGGTTTAGGTTTAAGACATTTTTATAGTGTATTCCTGTATTGGCCAAAATTAAGGTAAAAATTTCTTGTTTTTATCAAGCGTTTTTTGTAAGGATTTTTACTAAAAACTAAAATAGTATGGTTAACCTAAAAGTGCATTTAAATAGATCATATAGACATTTTATCTTTATTAGGATGGTTGGATTCTTCTTCAGAAGACAACGCCCTAGGCTAAATTATAGGTTGATTTTAATGGCAATCCTTAAACTGTAATGGCAGTTAAGCCAATAAGCATTAAGTTATGGAGCCCCACATTGGTTAGGCGTATTTTTATTTAGGCTCAGCACTTTCATCAGGTGTTACCGGCAACAATGCCCTCTCGTCGCCGCTACACTATGCCTATTGAATGCTAACTACTGGGGTTATTCAGTCGACGCGGTTGAGTCGGTTGAGTCATTGGCGTTCTAATTTTTACACTCGGCGAATTACCATACGCAAAGTCTCGTGTCCTTAATGCTATTTAGCGCAGTCAACTGTGACTTCAAACAATAATATTGCTAATGCCTTCTTTCAAATATTAATTTTGAAGAAGAGTTAAAGAAGTCAATGTATGAACTAACCTCAATGTTTCGAAATTCTAATATTTTTTTTGCCATCATTGTTACTTTAACTAAGACCGCCTTTTTGCAAATTAAGGAACAAATGTCACGACTCACGTATTGTATTTATTTCTGTGCAGATATAAAGTTTATTTATTTATTGCTAAGTACCTACAGGTATCGACTATTTGATGTGGACTCTTCCTGAAAGTCTATGTATCTTGACGCAAATAATAAATTTACTCTTCTCATACGCTAAAGATTTTCCACCATGTGTTTCATAAATTTTATTACCAGTACACACTGTTTATTATAATAGTTGAAGAAATATAGACTTTAGTAAGGCATTTGACCGAATCGACCACTCTATCCTATTGCAGAAACTTTCCATCGCAGGTATACACGGGAACTTATTTCGATGGTTTTCGTCTTACATCAGTAACAGGTCGCAAGCAGTAGCTCTTAATGGCTTTATGTCAACCTGGATGCCAGTGCCCTCTGGTGTCCCTCAAGGATCCCTTCTGGGTCCCTTATTATTTTCAATATTCCTAAATGATTTATATCTTGTTTCCTTCATTCCAAACTGTTACTTTATGCCGATGATGCTAAAATAATAAAATATATTTTGTCACTTAGAGATTGTTGCCTTCTGCAAGAGGATCTTAACAGATTGAGTCACTACTGCACAATTAATAAACTAGATTTAAATGTATCCAAATGTTTTGCACTAAATTTTACCCGTAAGCCTAAGTTAATTAATTTTAAATATACACTTAATAATGAAGAATTACTTAAGAAGAACTCAATGAAAGATCTGGGAATAGTCGTTGACACTAAGTTAATTTTTGATAAGCACGTTGATTACATTGTGGACAAAGCTTCAAAAGCTTTAGGGTTTATCATAAGATCTTGCAAACATTTTAAGAACACCAAAACTATTAAAGTTTTATATTGCTCTTATGTGCGCAGTCTTTTAGAATATTGCTGTGAAGTTTGGAATCCACAATACAATACTTATATAATAAGAATTGAATCGATACAAAAGCGCTTCTTAAAATATCTTCAGTTTAAATGTGGACTTAATCTACCAGATTATGAAGCGAGGTGTAAAAAATTTCATTTTCTACCGCTACAATATCGCAGAACTGTTTCAGATCTAGCATATTCTTGTAAAATTATCAATAATACTGTCGATGTACCTGAATTGTTAGGCCAATATAATTTTAATATTCCTATCCGATATTTCCGTAATTTTGTGCCGCTTTACGTCCCGCCTTACAACACGTTTTATCGTCGCAATTCTTTTATATATAGATCAAGCGCCCAACTCAATAATTTTATTATAAATAATCACATAGAAGATATTTTCTCTCTAAAACCCTTAAAAATTAGAAAAGTATTGACGGATGCGTATTTCTCGAATTAATAAGCCCTAATAAACATATCAGATCATATTATATGAACAAGCCATTATTAAAAATTATTTTACTTTTTACTTTTGCAGTGGTCTTCTTATTATATATATATATATATATATATATATATATATATATATATATATATATATATATATATATATATATATATATATATATATATATATATATATATATATATATATATATATATATATATATATATATATATATATATATATATATATATATATATATATATATATATATATATATATATATATATATTACCAACCTTATTATTATTTAGCGCAAGTTAATCTATACTAAGTATACAAATAATTTTATTGTTCTAAATTTAAGTCAACTTTTGAGTTCTTGCCATGCAGAGCTTAATTTTCACTTTGCTTTAGTTACTATTTATATTTATTAGTGGAAACTTGTTATTGGCTCTCAGTTTTGTAATAGTTTTAGTTATAGTTATTATTATGTAGCTGTAAGTTTTCCTAAGAAAATAAAAATAAATAAAATAAATAAATAAAATAAAATAAAATATCCGACAAAAATATATGAGTGCTATTTCACCTTGTTCCATCTTTTGGTATGTACTATATTTTGCTTATTCTTATTTCTTCTTTTCAGATGGTACTTCCGTAAGATAAAGCGAATCGAAGCAGAGAAGAAATTGCTTCTGCCGGAAAACGAACATGGCGCCTTCCTCATACGAGACTCGGAGAGTCGACACAACGACTTCTCTTTATCAGGTAAATTGCTCCTAATTACTATTTTGATAACGACTATAATACATTAGCAATCAAAATAATTGGAGCCAAAGTTGGTAATATAAGTCCCTGTTATGGCCCATTTACACGGGTGACTAAAGCCGCACGATTTACGCCGCACGGCGAAAATTGACCGTCTAAATGGCAATTCGACTTCGCCGCATGCGGCTAAAGTCGCAAGCCCCAAAGTCGTGCGGCCAATGGCCGCATGCGGCTGGTGACTAAAATCGACCGTGCAAACGCTCAGTCGCAAGCGATCGCTTGCTGCGAATACTATAACTGTCGACTGGTGACTTGCCGGGTGACTAAAATCGACCCGTAATTAGGCACCCGTGTAAATCGACCATTATAACCAAAGTTTTGTATCTTTGGGAATGATGACACTACCTGTGGTAAACTTACTAGAGTAAAAACAATCTTTAACCCTATCACATATAAAGATATAGATGCAGCGTTTAAATTATTCAATGTTCGCTCTCTTTGTTAGGTATGTGACTTTTACAGGTATACCAGTAGTGTTAGCACGGCGACCAGCGGAAATGCGAAAGTATGGACAAACTGTGGAAATAAACCTAAGGTGCCGTTCCGATCTTTTTTCGTTCCGAAAAATTCAATTAAAATGCCACTTTATGACACACTATAGTATATGTCATAATGTAGGATATTATTTGAATTTTTAGAACTATAGTCTGTCATAAAGTGGCTTTTTAATTGAATTATTCGGAACTAAAAAAGATCGGAACGGCACCTTAAGTTTATCTCCACAGTTTGTGACTATAGTCTGTCATAAAGTGGCATTTTAATTAATTTTTTCGGAACGAAAAAAGATCGGAACGGCACCTTAGGTTTATTTCCACAGTTTCTCCATACTTTCGCATTTCCGCTGGTCGCCGTGCTAGCACTACTGAAGATGCAATCCTTGAATTGAACCAGCCTTAAAGAAATATTGATCATGGGCCGCGTTATCTTTGTTAACTGTTCTGTCGTAGCTTTTCTGTACATGTCTTTTTGTTCTAAGTTATATTTCCACGGCCTTAAAGCCAACAACCGTTCTTCATACTCTATGTATTGTCGATGGTCAAGATGCGCCATTGCAGATGTTTTTCAGAACCAAAACAGTTTGTTGTGTGTTTACAGTTTATACTTTTTGTACTATTGTTATCAGGTGAACATTTTGTGGCAAACCATTAAAATATGATCAGGTAAGACAAAGTTAGAGCTTTACCAGTCATGAAATTTGCATTTTTTTGAAACTATATATATTTCAAAATTTTAACATACTAGATGAGACCTTTAGATTTACGAGATTAAGGGGCCCGTTTCACCACTTCCTGATAAAGTGCGAAATAGGCTATTCACAACTTTTTAACAGATTCTCCATACTCTATCTGTCAAGTTAAGTTGTGCATAGCCTATCCGGCGCTTATCAGGAAGTGGTGAAACAGACCCTTACGAATGTGTATGCGTTGGATTTAATGGCATTGTGAAATGATTTTCAACACTAAACTTACTTCGTTGATGGAATATTTGGCAGTTCGACTCTACATTATTTTATTACCCATCTCTTTTGTGTGCCAATATAAATTTTAGTGTCTCGTCTCGAGGCTCGGATCGTATCTACCACAGTAGGCCGTTTGAGTATCGTGTGTATATGTTAACACAAGGAATAATAGAGTTCTAGTTGCGATTTTTGAAAGTGGGTCAACAGACGTGAGGCGTTCAGCGGTTATATTCATTTTTATTTTTTTATTCAAACATTTATTGCACACAAGACACTATTTACATAGAAATTGACACAGAAAAACGACACAAAGGACTGCTTACTTCCAAAGAAATTTCTTACAGCAGCCCTACGGAGAGAGATGTATATGACAAATACGAAATTAAACTTTGAATCTATGTTAACTCTATGCTTTTACTCTATGTCCGTACGTTTTTACCCGATTCCAATGGAAAAAGATGTTGTTTTTGGTACAGTTACGCCGTTTTTGACAATCACTCCCTATTCCCTAACAATGAGCGATGAAGTAATCTTAAGATTTTACCTACGCTTATTAACTCCTTTGATCTAACTTAGGTGACGTATAAATTACAAGAGAGGAATGGGTCCAGTAAAAACTTTTTGCCTTAAGAGGGCGAATAACCCAAAAAATCAAACATCGTCCTTCTCTCTTCACACTCACGCCCGTCTTTCATATGCCAGGTGAAAAAGGACGACGCGGATTCATCGCCAAATTAGTTTTTTCTCAATAACTCGATAAATATACAACATTTTAAAAATCCGCTAGGTCGATCTCAATGATAAAATGCATGCATGGTTATGGCAATAAATGAAAAATTCGTGAAAATTAGATGCATCTTTGTGATTTTTTTTCTATCGACAAAATTTTAAGATATCGTGTTTTTGCTCAGATCGAATTCTCGGAAATATAATGTAGTATCTAATTTTAGAAAATGAAACAATTCGGGGCTTATTTTCAAGTATAAAAATAAATTATAAAATCGACACTTTAGGGTTAGTCGCCCCCTTAAAGACTACAAACTAGAGTCTAGCCTCTCAATGAAAATGGGCATATTGTCGGTCCCATTGTAGTCGCTATTACTAGATAGCTAGGTTTCTAAACATAATGATAATGGTTATAATATTATATTAAAGACAGATTTTTGCATAGTATAAAAATAAAAAACTTTGAAACCAAAACGTTTAGGTACTATTTCCTATGCGAGTGCATACAAAATTACGTGTATAGTATCCAAAGTAAAACCTACATTTGGGTCGTTGGCCATAATTCGTAACAATATTAAAATAAGATCGGTGATGAAAATACATGTATTTTATGTAACCGTAACAGTTTGAGAAAAGATGGACCACACGTGGCTGAATCTAGTTCACTGAATTAAGTAAAGTGTGAAGTGGATAGGGTCATTTCACGTTGTAAATTGTAATGGAGGTGGTGGAGTCGGGCAGATTGTTCCAATTTCGAATTTTTTAAAATGCGGTTTTTATAAATTCAAAATTGGAACAGGCAACTCGACCGCATTTTTATCGACTCAATGTGTTCTTCATAGAAAATGATAGAAAATGGAGTACAGTTTTGAAGCCTCTTTTTGGGGCCAAAATCTCAATTGAAGCCACCATCTTGTAAAATGCACTCGAAAGACAGCTTCAAGATGCTGATTTCACTAGTAATTATAGAAGTATGTAAATCAAAATGAGACATTAGGTAGATAGTACAGTTCAAAAGTCGACACTTTCATCTGACTCGAACATGGCATATGAAACATGAAAACTATAAAATGATAATTTAAATCCCACTGAAAAGGGTACGCAATAAAATAAACCATAAACTTTCCATCGTTTCCATCGGAAATGTCAAGTACTGATCGTAATTGCTTCTTCCTGAATTCAGACTTTCTGAACGTCTAACCGCTTTAACAGTTATAGTATTGATTTTTAATACGTGTTAGGTTGCGTCCAGATTAGACATGACTGTAAGCAATAATAATCATAGGATTATTATTGGTTACCAATAATTCTATGGTATTATTGTAACCAATAATCTTAGGATTATTGGTTACAACCCCCCGCGACTAGAATATAAGGAGGTACTAACTACAGCACCCATCTAGGGATCAGACACAAATTTATTCTACTTAATAACACCCATTTCAAGAATGACGCACAGACAACAGGTTCCATGAAAACAATCTGTGCGATATTTTTATTTCGCCTTCAATGTAGGAGGCAGATATCTAGACACATTCACGTTCAAGCTAGGTTTTCTTAGAAGTTCTTGCGGTTTTTCCAGCATGTAATCAAGGTTTTTGAGAACTTAACAAGTTACGAGCTTTGCGTTGGCCATTGGCGTCTTTGAAATGCTCCTTTTTCTTCACCTGTCATATCAAATGCGGGAGAAAGCCTTACGGCCGTTCCCAATATTTGATCTATCTCTGGTTTTGCCCTACTAGAGATAGGAATAACTCACATTAGACATTAAAGACATATATTTTATGTCAATTTTGAGCTATTCCTATCTCTAGTAGGGCAAAACCAGAGATAGATCAAATATTGGGAACGGCCGTTAGGGCGTTGGATCGTTACGATCTCTTTGTGAATGAACTAACTTGTGGGGGTTGCTTATATTTTCTTTGTAAGAGAAGTGTTTATACCAGTTCGTTCACAACTGACTGAAGCGTTCAGTGAAGGTAATAAGTAATAGCCTTAAGGCTGTGTAAGTGTCCGCCCTTATAGACAAAGAAATTCCTCGAGTCTTGATTCACAAAGACATAACTGGGTTAGTGTGGTGGATTATGATTCAATCGTTAGTTATTTTGTGATTCTGACTACAATGTAAGGTTAAAGGAATACGGCACTACAGCACTAAATGGGAAATGGTTTTGGTCATATAGTTCTAATCTTTTAACTTTGACCACGTGTTCCTTGTTCTGTGTCCTAATATATAAGAAACTAGATGATGCCCTTAATTTTCGCAGGAATTCGTTTATCGCGCGCTAGTCGAAATTTTTTCCTGCACACCGCCGACTGTCTTAACTTAATATGTCCCTTCCCGACTTCCCGAGTCCCGAAGTAAGTGTCACAACTCCAAACTTCATCCAAGTCGGTTCTACAAATTAAGCGTTAATGGATATAAAATTCCCATTTTATATCCATTGCCATTCATTTTCCACGATATCATAGGCGCCTTGATAGAGGCGCTAGCAAATTCGCGTCCACGAGTCACCATGATGCATGCTCTTTACATTAGAGCCATTTAAACCGTTTTCGGGGTTTCCTCGTCTGAAGAAACAGTCTGCGTGCGGTCAAGGCGTTGACGTAATCGGTACAGCGAGACTGACGTGTGTGCGGTGTGCAAATGTGTGTTGTCACTCTACAGCCGTTACTACGTCTGCGACACGTACATTCGGTACTCCTGATTGGACCTTAATGCCAACAACGTAAGGGTTAGAGTCAGAAACTGGGTAATGCCTCTGCAGCACGTAGGCTATTAACTAATTGCCGCTGTTTCAAATCGGGCGGCTGACTACAAAGTAGCTGGCGTCTGCACGTTTAAGGCTGTTGGGCAAAAGTCGCGGTGACTTTGGTATGAGATTCGCAAGGTTTTGCTGACAGCAAGGCGATTTCGACCCTAAGTTCAGTGCCAAGTACTCTTATTACGTCGAACAAGTTTGAGACGATTGTTGAACTTTCTTAGCAGAAGTTTACTGTTCATCTATTCAAAAACGTTGTCGATTGGTTTGACGGCAACCAATCATAAGCGCTATTGAACAGATAAACTTCGGACAAAAAACTCAAAAAACGGGCTTGACTGGGTCGACGAGGAACGAACGAATAGACGCATTCAAAGTGGACCCCGAACGAATCGGGGTCCAGTTCGAATGCGTCTTTGGAATCGTGTTATCCAACTTCCACATCCTCTAGCTATACTTCAAGTTGATCTATTATCTAGACGCCAGATGTCTGGAAGACTGGTACCGTTAGCGAAGACTGGCGCCACCTTATATGGATGTTGCTTAGAGCCGATGCCTACCATGGACAGGACTGGTAAACTTTAGTTAACAGTTGATTAGGTTTGCTGGTTCTAGCCAGCCATCAATCTTTCGCAAATCATTGATGTTCTAATTTGCCTTAAGCGCTTAAAGTTCTTTATACATCAAAACCAAATGCCTAGAAATCTCATGCATCATCTGTTGTGCTGTCGTAATTTGTTGTTATACAAGTTCATTAAAACTATTATACCCTGAACCTGATTTACAAAGGCTGTACGTTATAGTAGATTAAGATGTACTAAAATATTTGATAAAGCTCAAAAACTTTTTGAAAAGTAGAAAATTCTAAGAAGATCTAACCGCCAATTAAGCAACGTTTAGACGTTGATATACACTGGCCTAACTGGTTTCACATTTTTTACGGACACTTGCAAAAAATAGAATCTATTCTCGATAGACTTCGTTCAATGCACCTTTGCTTTAGAATTTAGATTAAGGACTTTAAATAAATTAATTTAAAAAAACGTATACACAGCCAACACTTTCTTTTTACCTGGGTTTATAATCAAGTTGAATTTGTTAATTTGGTCAGCGGTGCTTTTTTTAAAACATTTAGGGCCTGTTTCACCACTTTCTGATAAAGTGCCTAATAGGCTATTCACAACTATTTTGACAGATTCTCCATACTTGATCTGTCAAGTTAATTGGTGGATAGCCTTATCCTAAGGCATATATGCAAGCATGGCTCTCCCACCTATAAAATTCTACATTTGTTACCTACTAATCAAATTATTCTATGTACTGCTTAGGTCTCCGGGGTTTTTACTGTATGTTAAATAGTAATGTAATTATATTCACCTACCTGTCAGCACGTAATAACACTAATAACACATTATTAGATTAGCATAATACTGCGTTGTTGTACAAAAATCAATTAATTGCATTGACTCATGCAAATATGATTAAGAAATAAAATACCTGAATAGTGAATATGCTTCGAGAAACCAAAGTTGTAGCTAACGGAATAGTAACTGAGTACATAACCATTGACAGTTTCGACAGAGAAATTATAATTATAACGAGCTTTTTTTACAAGATTATATACAAACTTTCATCCCCTATTTTAACCCCTTGGAGGTGGAATTGATCAAAATCCTTTCTTAGCGGATGCCTACGTCATAACATCTACCTGCATGCCAAATTTCAGCCCGATCGGTCCAGTGGTTTGGGCTGTGCGTTGATAGATCACCATGTCAGTCAGTCACCTTTGAGTTATATTTATATACTAGCGACCCGCCCCGGCTTCGCACGGGTATAAAATAAATTATGGCCTAGGTCACTGAAAAAATGATTAAAATCGATTCAGTAGTTTGATTTTAAATAATTTATATTAATTACTACCCGTGGCCCGCATTGGTCGGTACTGCCGCAAAAGCTACTTACGTCCCGCAATTTTTAAATCTCTAATGTCTTCGAAAATATTCATTTAAAATTAAAATCGTAATAATTATGCTGTAAAGGGACATAATCAATAATGTATTTAAAGTATTTAATTGAATAAGGATTATTGCCGTATTGGTTAAAATCGCTTCGAAAATTAGCCATTATTTGAAGTTAAAAGTAAATGACAAAAAAATATGTTATTGTGGGATATATCCATAAGAGATATACTGATACGTGGGAGAGCCATGCTTCGGCACGAATTGGCCGGCTCGACCGGAGAAATACCACATTCTCACAGAAAACCGGCGTGAAACGTGTTTCGCCGAGTGAGTTTACCGGAGGCCCAATCCGCTACCCTATTCCCTTCCCTACCCTCCTCTATTCCCTTCCCATCCCTGCCCTCCCCTATTACCCTATTCCCTCTTAAAAGGCCGGGAACGCACCTGCAGCTCTTCTGATGCTGCGAGTGTCCCTGGGCGACGGAAGTTGCTTTTCACCAGGTGACCCGTTTGCTCGTTTGCCCCCTTATTTCATTAAAAAAAAATGTAGAGTCGAGTATGCGTAATTTTTTAGGTTTTCACAATATCGGCAATTTTTATTTTTATCTTTTTTTATACTTTTGGCATAAAATTGACTTTCTACCTGAATTACTCCAGTAACTATACGTTACTGGAGGAACTAACGTTAAAAATATCATTAAGTTTAAGGCCGGCATAAATAGTCAGTACTCAAGATGCATCTCGGTCTCAAGACACGGTTCAGGCTCTGTGATTGGTTGGCTGTCAAAATTTGGACCAATCACAGAGCCGATTCGCGTCTTGAGACCGGGTCGCATCTTAAGTACTGACTATTTATACCAGCCTTAAAGTTTCTCGTGCGTTAAGAGGGCAACTGACCCAAAAAACTCTTCACACTCACGCCCGTCTTTCATATGCCAGATGAAAAAGGACGACGCGGATTCATCGCCAAGTTAGTTTTACTATGAATAAAAGACCAACTTTATTGACTATGAAAAAAGTATTTTATATAATTTAGGTTTTATCAATGCCTTTTTAGATAATAAAATATGTTAAAGAAAAGACAGCAAACTTCGAAGATCCAAGCAAAAATGTGTCTAAAACAAGGTTTTTTGTAAAAAAGAAACCATCGAGCCTTTTTTTTTAGTAATCGTGTTTTCGTCTTGAGAATTTAATCTTCATGAATTGAAGTTACTTGTGTAAAAAAATCTGTTTTCTAGACCTTACTGATTTTGAGATCTAGGTTTAAATATGTAGTCAAGTTAGGGTCAGGTGCATTCTTAAGTTTAATTGTTATTATTACCTGTATAGACAAAACTCCATAATATTGAATTTTATGTGTCATTAATTTCGTGGTTTGGACCATAAAAAAGAATAAGGATATTTCTCAAAGCCGGGCCCGGCGTCAAAGTTAGTTCTCCCAAGTCCCACGGTTACGCCTAGTTCCAGTGAATTGGCGTCAATAGGTCTCGTCATCACTAATATTTATGTAGGTATGCACTATGCAGTATTTATGAGATCTCCGTTACTTGACGTTGTCAGTCTTACGTCAATTTGATAAAGGTGATCGCACACTTGTCACACAACGCCACAGTCAGCAATCTATAATATCCAACCATAGCTCTCTATCCAACCAATGCTCGGTTTCTAAGGTTTTTTGACCGCAGTTAATTTATTCAAGCGCATTTGATTGGCTTAATTTGAAACGAAAACCCAATCAACTGCTCTAGAATAGGTAAGCTCCTGTAAAAATCCTAGAAAACAAGCAAAGTTTATCCGCCTAACACGGCGATAGGTTTCAGGATTCTTTTGTAAGCGACCGAGATGTTATTACGTCGAGATGTCCTGTTCATACGGTACCTTACCTTCCACGTTTAAAACTGACCGTTTTCATAATATTATGTCGAGTCGGCACATTTGTCAGTATCAACTAAACTGACCACCTCATTTCAGTCCGCGACGGCGAACACGTAGCTTACCTTCCTGTTTAAAACTGACCGTTTTCATTTGTCGGGCCGGGCCATTCGTCAGCATCAACTAAACTGACCATCTCCATTCCAGTCCGCGACGGAGACACGGTGAAACACTACCGCATCCGGCAACTCGACGAGGGTGGGTTCTTCATCGCGCGCCGCACCACCTTCCGCACTCTTCAAGAGCTGGTGGAGCACTACAGCAAGGACGCCGACGGCCTCTGCGTTTCGCTGAGCAAGCCCTGCGTGCAGGTTAGTGAGGTTGGAACGGCTATGGGGGTCTTGTACGGGTACAGCAGGGCAGCAATGATAAATAGACTGGCTTATGTCCGGTTGTTGAGTTTTTTGGCAGAAGTGTGTTCCTTCAGCAACGTATTTCTTTGAGGGTCAAGGTTGAAGCGAGCAGGGTTTTTGACGCACGGCGTAAAAAGCTGATGCCTGATTTCTGTGGTTTTGATAGAAGTTTATTCATTAAATCATAAAATATGTCGTGTTTTATTGGTTGGTGTATAACGCGTAATCAATTACTAATTAATGGATAATTTCCTGCTTAATACCAATGACTTAAAACCAAATGCGAATGAAATGCATATATTTTTTGAATTACTTACTATAATTTCTCTGCAGCAGGAAAAGTAAAATCTGCAGTTCGGAAATTTAATAAAAAGCGCTTTCAGATTATTAAACGTCACAATTTAACTTCTATTTTCCTTAGAGTTCGCAAATTATAGTCGTTTAAGCGTCTTATAAGTTATAAATAAGGTTTATATAATACGTCCGTTCATCGTGGAACAAGTTTTATAAATAACTTTTTATCGTCATATTGGTAAGCTATTTTTAGCTTTACATAATCTTCGAAGCTAAAAATAAGTTGAAGCTATAGTGTGTTTGTGCCACTTATAACTGTACGATGTAAAGGTCGTATATGACTCGCTTATGTAACGAATTCCTTGCGAGGAATGTAACTAGTCCAGACTCCAGTGTGAGCGCGGCTTAACTTGGGTTGAGGAAATTGAAGATGACTTTATTTTTAAAGGATCAATTATTTATGAGTCGTGTTTTCGACGAATAAATTTAATTATTGGTTATAATAATTTTGTGGCTCTAAATTATGTTTCCTTTGGTGTGATTAGTGATGACACAATAACAATATTCCAGTAAGCATAGGTAACGTTTAAATTATTAAACTGTATTAAATTATGTAATAATTCATTAAATAAATGTAGCGTTTTCTAGTAGGTAGGATAAAGACATTTCTGATAAATGATTTAATAATCTTTACTGCTCTCTTAATTGATTTATTATTGGAAAAATTGCGTAATTTTATTAGATGACGCATAACAGGTGTTAATAATTATTTCCAATGCAGTTATAATGTTATAATATGACACAGCTAATTTCTAGACGTTTGTAGCTCTCAAATAGATAATCTTTTATGACACAGCTTATTTCGAGTCGTCTACTTGTTTGTACAAAAGAATTGACAATTACGTACAAATTATGTACACTGTAGACAACTAAGTATTATAATAATGGATTATAATTGATCCTCGCTTTATTATTACATAGTTACTGCCAATGTCAAAGCATTTACTTATATCTTCAAACTTCGAATCAAATATCTGTTAAACGCTAAGTACTCACATACGGTTTTGCTCGATCGAGCAATAACGTCGAGCAAAACCCGCGGCTCGGGCTTTCGTCCACACATTCAGCATTGCTCGATAGTTTTATTCTAAATCGATATATTTAATTCCATCGAGCCGGCTCGATGCGAGCGGTCGAGCGGCTCGATGCGAGCCTTCGAGCTGAGAGTTTTGCGGTCCACACAGTAATTATTACTCGATTTGGAGTAATACTATCGAGCAAAACCGCAATTGAATACTTAGCAAAAGAGAGTGCAAAAGGCTTAGATCATTTTAATTTGTTTTTTTATTGATTTCATCACAAAGGTAACTTTAAAAATATAACAATCATAAATTATCTACTAGAGTCGGTATAAGGATGAGAAGGGGAAGAAGAGAAGTAACGACAGATTAAAAAATAATTTTTATCCGTTCGGTGGCCTTAAAATTCACGTCAATTTTTTTTAATATTTAACGAGCTTTAAATAATTATACACTTTCCTTGCACTTTAAATAATTATACACAATTTTGTAATAAATATATTAAAATAAAGTGGAATACTTTATTTTAATATATTTATTACAAAATTGTTAAATACACGACCAGTTTCGAAAAATCGATTAACGAGCTTTTGCCCGCGGCTTCGCTCGCGTTAATAAGTATTATTACATACAAACTTTCATCCCCTATTTTAATCCTTTAGGGTTGGAATTTATCAAAATCCTTTCTTAGCGATGCCTACGTCATAACATCTACCTGCATGCCAAATTTCAGCCCGATCCGTCCAGTGGTTTGGGCTGTGCGTTGATAGATCACCATGTCAGTCAGTCACCTTTGAGTTTTATATATATATAGATTTAGGTAGGAAAATAAGCCTTCAAGATTTTACTTCACAAAGTCATGCCTTGTATTCTTTCAGCTGCACATAAAAACAAAATAATTTACCGCGTAAAATTACAATTTTGACACTCAACCTTGAATTAATTTGAAAGAATCGGAAGTATCCTTTCCCTTTGTTTTTGTTGTTCAAAGCCGTGAAATATTGTTGTTCGAATTTTGAATTTTGTTTGTTGTGCAACAACAAAAATTTTCGTAACTGGGTATACCAGTGTTGATTCGATGACTTTTCGAGGTCTTCGATTACTTCTTGATGGCCAAAAGGAAATCTTGATGCTGGATATAACACAGCAAATGCTTCAGTTGTTGAACTCAAAGATTATTTCTTAACTTGAGCACAGAATATATATTAGTAGTAGGTAACAACTTGAGCAAACAAGACTAAACAAAAGCAAATCTGGTGCCTTACTCCCGAAACTGATATCGATTTCGATTTTCGATTTCAACGGTTTTTTGACATTTTTTAGATGTCTAAAGTGTCAAAAAACCGTTGAAATCTAAAATCGAAATCGATATCAGTTTCGGGAGTAAGGCACCTGTACATTGTCTTATCATTTTGAAAACGATTTGGGCGAATGATTAATGTTAAAAAAAAATCATAATTACCTAATTTATATTTTGTAAAAGATACTTAATAAGCAAGTTAATGTTACAAGGTTCTTAATTTTGAACGTCGTACAGAGGCCAGTTCAATGCCTGAAAAACGCCTTGAAAGTAAAAAAAAAAACAATAAAAAAATCAACAGTTATCGCGAAAATGGAATGAGTACGTATGCGCTTCGATTTTCAAGTCCCTTTGGTGACGGAGACATTGGTAGTTAAATGATTACTATGGACGTTATTGGTAGATCACGATATACTGCTTGTGATCCATAGATCATCTATACATATTATAAAACAAAGTCGCTTTTTTCCCTCATGTCCCTTTGTTCCTTTTAATCTTTAAAACTACGCAACGGATTTTGATGATTATTTCAGTGTTAGATAGCCCATTTATCGAGGAAGGCTATAGGGTATATTTTATCACGCTAAGACTAATAGGAGAATGTAGGAAAAAACGGGGGAAATTATTTGAAAGGGCGTATCTCGCGAACTACTGGAGCAATTTTTATGTTACTTGGCACAGATAAGAAGTAGACCACGTGAAGGATCATAGGCTATCGATTTTAATCATTTTTTCAGTGGCTATATATTTTATACCCGTGCGACGCCGGGGCGGGTCGCTAGTACTTGATAATATTGTTCTCATGCGCAGATTGTCCCGTCTAGTTTCGCCGAACAATCCAAAAGTTGTGCGTCGCCAGCAAAATGTAAATAAATCATGATCCCCGACACTTGCAAAAAATACAAAGTTTTCACTTTTTATTTTGCATGTCACCTAGTCGATAAAAGAAAACACTTTCACTGGTTTAAGGTCACCCATATTCCGATACAATTTGGCTTACATAAATTAATAACCAGTTACCGAGAGAGAAACTGGCCGAAGGGATCAAGTTCGATGTTACCTCACTTCCGATGTCCATAGTCCATTGTGAACTTGTGGCATGGTCGCCCATTGACCTACCTTTGACCCTTATTAAATAAAATTTAAACATATAATAATAATATTATGAACATGATTCTGGGATGAGGTCAAAGTCACGTCTTTGTCATGTACGGATTGTATGTGGACGGTTATAACTGTGTAGGTGAATATCAAACCCGGCAAGTCACACCCATACTCGAAACTGAACTCTTGTCGATTTAATAAAATTGTTTAAAATCATTTTTCTCACAAAATTCAATAGAATTTTGTGGGAAAAATGGAACAACGCAGTATATACAAATTAGTATGGTGAATCCTGAAAGAGCAAAGAAGATGTCTGTGTCAAAAGTTAAAAAGAAAAATGCCGAGAATAAAGTTAAAAAAAACATCTTTCTCTCATTTGCCAAGTTTCGCTTATGGTGGACATACCGGGATTTGATATTTGCCTACACAACTATGGTTGCCACCTTTTATTTTTGCATTTAAAGTACATTGATTACTCTAAGTAAAAAAAAAAAAGTAATACACAGTATAAAAATAAAGTACAATTTATTTTTCTTTAGTATTATATTTGATCGATAAATTTCGTTTAACGAAAAATACTTACGACTTCAACAGAAATCAAATTATAGGAAATAAAGTATTATCGCGTACCTACTTTATCTATCTTCTTTACTTTATATATATATATATATATATATATATATATATATATATATACAGGGTGTAACAAAAATAAGTGATAATACTTTAGGGTGTGTACGTGTTCCTTGTAGCGAGTTCACTGTGAAAGTAACAGCGCTGAAATACCAAAAATTTTTTTCACTTTTGTATGGGGAAACTCGTGACGCTCGGGCTATTGCCCATACAAAAGTGAAAAAAAAATTTCGTCTTTCAGAGCTGCTACTTTCACAGTGAACTCTCTACAAGGACACGTACACACCCTAAAGTATTATCACTTATTTTTGTTACACACTGTATATATATTTAAATCGCCGAAGACTTGTTGCGTCTTTTCAAAGTCGAACCCTATGGCGTCTACCATTTCCAATGACTTTTTAATTGTTATTCGTGCGAATATAGTTACATTGCTGTCATGTGAATTCTATTGTCGACGAGAAATTTTGTTTACGTACGAAAATTAGATATTCAATTTGAAATAATTCTCGCTGGTTTTTTGCTTCCGTTCTCGATGGAAATCATGTGACACATTGTATATTTTTGTATTCGTTCCATGCATTTAATCGTTTTTCCTACATCCATTTAAATGTATGGATATATTGATACCGTATATTGTACTATATTAATTCCATGCATTCTACTAATTAAATGACTCCTTACTATATTTGAGATTATATCGGTACCGTATATTATTTTTGTATGTACGCCATAAACTGTTGAGTTTGTTGCTTCCTCCTAACCTTATATGATCGATACATACATAGGTATCTATATAATAGATCCCAATAAATTCATTGCGTGATGTGGTCTCTGTCTACCCCAATGAGGGACAGGAGTGACGATATGTATGTATGAATAGAGAATCATCCCTCTTTATGAAGTCGATTAAAATGAAATACTTATTTCTATAACTTGGAGTACATAACAGACATTAAAAACAAGTTATCCCTATATTACATAGATTAATTAAATTTTAAATTATAATTAGGTAAGTCCGCTAGGCTAACTAAAAAATATTAAGGATAATTATGATAGATATGATAATTATGTGAGCGTGTTTCTTCTGAACTTAAGTATGAACACAAAATAAAACAATTGTTCCGGTAGTAGGTATTTTTAAGTTTTATTGTTTAAAATAAAGTAGGTGCAATAATAAACCCATAGTCATAATAATCAAAGTGTCGGACAAATCAAATACACCGAAATAGGAACATAAAAGTAATTTAAGAAATTAACAATTTTAAGAACGACCAGTTGAGAGGCTAATTTACTGTGACATTGACTATAATTAACTTGTGTATGTAAGCAATACTAGTTTTCAATCGTAGCTCTGCCCACGTGACAAGTTGATAAAATTTAACAAATTGAAATTCGTTATTAGCCGTTTAGGCGTTAAAAAAATAAAACAAAAATGATTAGAAAAATATTAACCTGAAGAATCACATATCAGACATACCTATCAGTACAAAGTCTCAAAAAAGGCCCTTTAGGCGTCGAAAAGAAAAATAAAAACGCTTAAAAAATTATTAACGCACCTATCAAAAATAAGATAAATCAGTCCAAAATCTCAAAAATTTACACAACTACACAAAAATTACACAACAATATATATACTTTGTTTGTAAATTTAAATTATGGTTATTATCTATAATAGTACCTATTATTTCTGTTCATTTGTTTTGTACAAAAAGAGGACGGTATTTGATTATAATACAAGTTCACAATAATAATAATTTTTTTCGTAAGTAGTAGGTTAACGCGCGCGCGTAAACAAACACGACGCGACGTTGCGTTCTGTGCTGTGACAGTCATAGTCCATCATGGTTGTCGTGATTGATGTAGATCGTTTCGATCGTTTTTTGTATTGTTTATTGTATCTTCTTCTTCCTAGTCGTATCCTCATGGCTGAGGGACGTGACCACCAAAATTTGCTTTTTGGGATAGGGCTCTCCACTTGTCTCTATTTTTGACCTGATGAAATGCCTCCTGGAACGTGCAGTCAGCAGCCTTGACAATCGCGTCTGTCCATCGTGTAGCCACTCTGCCTCTGCCTCTTTTCCCCTCTAATGGCCCAGCTAGTATGAGACTCTCAAGATTATTAGGCTCCCGGCGGGCTATGTGGCCAAAAAAGGCAAGTGATCGTTGTAGACAAAGCGTGGACAGGCGGGTGGTAATTTTGAGTTGCTGAAGTATAGACGTGTTGGTCCGGTGTGCGGTCCAAGGGATGCCGAGCATTTTACGCCAGCACCACATTTCAAAAGCGTCAATCTTAGCTCGAGTACGTGCTTTTAGTGTCCATGTCTCGGAGGCATATAAAAATATTGAAAAGATTAGGGAACGCATTAGTGTTATTTTTGTGCTACGATAGATGTTCTTATTCTTCCATATCTTTTCTAAGCGCCCAACCGCAGATTTAGCCATCTGAGCCCGTCGGACTGAGCCTCTCGCAGTTACCATTGTTGCTAATCAACGATCCCAGGTAGACAAACTCCTCTACGGGTTGGAGATCTTGTAGTAAGGATGTCTTTTGTATTTGGTTCAGCTTATCGACGTACATCAGTTTGGTTTTATTGCGATTGATTTGGAGGCCAAAGTCTCGACTAATCTTTTCGAGCCGCGCTAGAAGTTCAGCAAGTTTCACTTCGCAAGTACTTATAAGCGTGGTGTCGTCAGCGAACCTTAGGTTGTTGAGAAGGTATCCGTTAATTTTAATACCATCCTCCCAATCTTCCAACACTCGACGCATTATATATTCGCCTACGAGGTTGAACAGCTGTGGAGAGAGGATGCAACCCTGTCTGACACCACGCTCTGTAGCAAACGGCTCTGACAGATCATTGTCTAATCGCACCCTTGATCGACCTTCCAGATAGAGGTTTTGTACCAAAAATATGAGATGATCGGGGACGCCCAACTCTCTCATCACCTCCAGCATTTTGGACCAGACGATGCAGTCAAAGGCCTTAGCGTAATCCACAAAACAGAGTACTATTGGGACATTGAATTCTCTGCTCTTTTCTATCAGCTGACGGATGTTTAGGATTTGTTCTCGGGTACCCCTGCCCTTTACGAATCCCGCCTGCTCTTTGGATATCTGTCTAGTTATATAGTGTGCCAATCTGTTGTTTATAACATGGAGAAGAATCTTACTGGCGTGTGAAATTAGTGAGATGGTCCGATAATTTCCACACTTTTTAGTCCACCCTTTCTTATGTAGTGGTATCACGAGAGATTCTGTCCAATCGTCTGGCCACTGTCCTGTTCTCCATACTTTAAGACATATTGAATGCATTACTCTGATTCCAGACTTACCCAAGCTCTTAAGCACTTGTGCCTGTATACCATCTCCACCGCAAGCTTTTGTTTTGAGCTTATTTATAGCTGCTTCTACTTCATGGAGAACGATGTCGGGTTCTTTATCTGTAAAATCTAATCTAGTGTCAGGTTCATCAGCGTCATATTTGTACAGGTCTTGGCAGTAGTTCCTCCATCTTGTCATCGCTTGTTTCTTGTCTAAAATCAGGTTACCCTTTTCATCTTCTATGTTCCAAGATTTTGATTTTCGTTCCCGTGTGAGAATTTTCACCTTTTGGAACATGTCTCTTGGATGTAGGATATCAGAGTGTGTTTGTATATCTCTACATATGGAATTGATATATGCATTCTTGTCATGTCTACAGAGACGCTGTACTAGTGAGTCAAGTTCAGAATATCGCTGTTGTTCTTCCTTTGAACGAATTCCTCCAGTCTTTAGAGCCTTTCTTTGTGCGATTGCCTCCCAAGTGGTCATCCACTCAGATCTAGGGTGTTTTACTTTCCGTCCATTTGTGATTGTTCTAGTTGTCTCTTCTAATGCGGCCTTAAGCTGATTCCATGATGTATTGGCTGAGTCAAATGGGCAATACGTTTCACTGTCCAGTCAAGTTTGTAGTGTGTCCTCAAAAGCTTTCGCTTCTTGTGTTAGAAGAATATTTTTGGATGGTGGAGGCTTTGAAACTACTTTGAGGCGGACTCTGTATTGAGCTATTAACAGCTGATGGTCGCTGCCACAATCTGCACCCGGAAAAGTCTTTGAGAGAGTTATGCACGACTTCCATCTGCTGCTGATTAATATGAAGTCAATCTGATTTTTATGACCTGTTGGCGATCGCCATGTCCATAAGCGTCTTGGATGTTGTTTATATGCCGTGTTAGTTACGAATAGTCCTTTTTCAATGCAAAACTCTAACAACATCTCACCTCGACTGTTGCGGGCTCCTAAGCCGTATTCCCCAATAACATTCCTTAGGTGTTGATCATTATCAGTGTGCCCTATCTTAGCATTAAAGTCTCCCAGGATGATAGTACATTCCTTCTTTGGTAACGCTTTGCAGGTTAATTCTAGCTCGTGGTAAAATTCCTCCATCTCTTCTTCGGTGGCTACAGTGGTCGGCGCATAGACCTGTACAAAGTTAATTGGGTGTGGATGGGCTGAAATTTTTAAGGATATAATTCTATTGTTGATGGTATTATACCCCAATACCTTGTCTCGTAGCCAGCTAGCAACTATGAAGCCCACACCACTAAAACTATTGTCTTGCCTGTCAGAGTAGATTACCATATTTCCTTCAGGTGTGATGTGGTATCCGTTATCTTTGACATGGGTCTCACTCAATCCTAGTATAGCCAGATTATAGCGCTCCATCTCCGCTTCAACAACTTCGGTTTTTCCTGGCCTTAAAAGTCCACGGACATTCCAGGTTCCTATTGTTATTGCCCTTCCCTTGGGTGTTAGCTTGCTAGAGTAAGATGTTATGTTTCCAACAGTAGCAGAGTTTCTGCAAGCAGCCTGCTGGTTAACTGACCTGCAGTCGGTAGCCAATTTTACACCAGTCGGCCCGGAACTAAGCTGGCGCCGAGCGTTAGTCGGGTCGCATGACATCATATTATCTCTGGTGGCGTTCTTAATCATGGTGGTTTTCTTGGGATTATAGTCGCGGTAGTTTCCCGTTGCTTTCCGCGCTAGACTTTTTGAGGGTATTTAGTCCTCAAGGCCACTACTGCCTAGGAGTCAGGTTATCATATCCGCCGCCTGAGACTCGGCGTTGTTACTCGTTTAGCACCACCCGGGGGGTGTAGGGTAGTAAAAGGTAATTCCTACGGACGCGAGTAACCACCGCCCCCGTTTATTGTATCAAGTTTGATTAATTTTAAACATTGATTTAATTTGTAATCTAATTTTAATTGCCTGAAATGTAAAATCAGCGATATGCGATCAGTAGTTGGGAAAGGGTCCGGTGGCTTTAACACAGGTTATACTGTAACCTAGCTAAGCTGCCGGTTGCGATCTTAACATTCTAATATAAAAAACCATTGAAAATAAAATAATTTGCATGTTGTAATTGTCTAGATTAAGGTTTTTATGTTATCGAGCTGAATAAAAGTACATTATTATTATTATAAGTATGCCATCACAGTTACTATAAATCTTGTCAAGGGTGTCGATTTATGAATGAAGAAAGTCACCAAGTCAAGATTTTAAAAAAATCTCAGAACACTGTACAGTGTACAGCCTAGCCCATGACCCGGTAACCACTTGACGTTGAGTTTCGATGCACTTGTTTGGGCTATTTTCTCATTACCGTGGCTTTCTAATAGCGAAAGAATTATTTAAATTGGTTCGGTCTCGTAACTCGTAAGTTAAATAGTAATAAGCAAACGATTAAATATTTCGTCTCTACAATATTAGTAAGTATAGATATTTAAAAATACATTAGTCCCAACCCAATTCGCAGTCTAAACTCAGTCACTGATGGGCTTTTGTTTAAAATATACAATAGGTAAGTACTTATCAAAGAAAATCATATACGTAGGTATGTAGGTAGGGACATAGTAGTTAATACAATCGATCCAAAATACTTTTAGACAGGTAAGTATATAAACAGTTCAACAACAAACAGGACACTGGACGTCAGGATAATGATCGTAAATTGCATATTTATTTGTAAATAAATATGCTGCACCAGAAAAATGAAGATTTATATAGCGATTTTATGTTCTTTCGTTTCATAGGTAGAACAAAATGATTTGTAATAATATTGATATTATTCTTGGTCGTTGCACCACAATTAAAACATTTTTTTTGTATTACAAAATGGGTCGACGGCCAAGGCCATTTTATTTTGTCTTTAAAATAGTTTTTAAAATCACTTTTAAAAAAAAAACGATCTACATCAATCACGACAACCATTGACACGACAATCTAACACTGAAAGAATTTTTCAAATCGGACCAGTAGTTCCTGAGATAAGCGCGTTCAAATAAGCCCTTTCAAATAATTTCCCTCCGTTTTTTCCACATTTTCCTCTATTCTTCTATATCTTCGCTCCTATTATTCTTAGCGTGATAAAATATTGCTTATAGCCTTCCTCGATAAATGGGCTATCTAACACTGAAAGAATTTTTCAAATCGGACTAGTAGTTCCTGAGATTAACGCGTTCAAACAAACAAACAACCTCTCCTGCTTTATAATATTGAAGTGTAGATAACATTTTTACTACTTTTCTTACTATTCTACTACTATTTTTCGAAAATGTGTCAAATAACTACCTAATTGCAATATCGACATTGCATCGATTCGATATATTTGTTCCTGTTTTCCTGAAATACAGTTACAGATTTGATCATTATTCTGAATGATCGTCATTATGTTTTTAGGGCTATTCAGGAAAAAGACGTTCAGGAAAATGAGGAATTCACTAAATTCGTTTATAATTAAGTATTGATATAAAGAAAATTATTAAGAACTTAGAAATGTTGCGGGCCTTTATAACTTGGTATAAAAAAAGTAGTGAAAAACAGACAAATGTTGGCACACATCGAGAAATGTAAATGACGTCTTATTTGGAAATTTTTGTAGAACGTATTTCAAAGAGAGAGAGAGAGCATAAAACGAAGACCTCTATCCACACCAAAACACTGCGATCAAATAAAGTGAGCCAGCAGATTTTATCGCAAAATAGGTTTCAACCCGTCACGTTGAGTATATCGGCAAGGCATTCAAAACAAACAATGCGCAGGACAATGACGCGAATTTTATGAACATTTTAAAAATATAATTTTTAGTTATTTAATGTAAGTTGATGTGTTATTTGTTGGTATCGGATTCTTCTCTTCTTTATCTTCAAATTAACATTAAATTTTTAATCCTTTCTAGCTCATTTTTTTTATAAATAATAAATTGTGAGCGGCAGTATCGAAACGACACGCAAAAATTTCATAATGTGGTACTTTTTTTTATAATAACTTTTGAAATAATAACTCTACTTTCAAATAGTTTTAGCAGCATTTTTGTAAGTTAATTAGACATTGAAATGTGTAATGTTACATCAAATTTACGAAGGCGTTGTGAACCCAACTTTGAAGACATGAATTTAGTCTCTCTCAAATATTCGCCCCACTACACAATATTTATACCACAAGCGTCATTACGTCCGCGCTGGCCGGCAAAAAATATAAACAAAAACATGCCCTTGCATGTCGCGTGCGGACTCCGCCCCCTCGCCTCTGTCACCCCCGCGTTTCCTCTGGGACGATGTCGTTTTGTGGGACGTAATTAAATCACACATTAGAATTGATAAAAACTTTATTATATACAGGAATCCACATTATCGGCGTGTTATACATAAACAAAGTATCGAATATACGCCACCGATATACGGCGCACAGTAGCGACCTCCAAAATTCGCGCGCCAAATAGCGGAACTAAGAAATACGCCGAAAAGCACTCCGGTGACAAAACAACGTCCATGCCAATATTTCACCCAGCCATTGTACTAACCTTAACACTACTTCTGGCTAAATTTGAGAGATAGTCAATCTTGCGTCCGTATACAGGATGCAACAAGTCAGTCGGACGCAATATCATCGGTAAAAACCGCCATGTAGGACGTAATATCAACTCCGGGGTGGAAATATATATATATATATATATATATATATATATATATATATATATATATATATATATATATATATATATATATATATATAAAACTCAAAGGTGACTGACTGATTGACATGGTGATCTATCAACGCACAGCCCAAACCACTGGACGGATCGGGCTGAAATTTGGCATGCAGGTAGATGTTATGACGTAGGCATCCGCTAAGAAAGGATTTTGATCAATTCCAACCCCAAGGGGTTCAAATAGGGGATGAAAGTTTGTATATAATCTTGTAATACTTCTTAACGCGAGCGAAGCCGCGGGCAAAAGCTCGTTATTAATATAAAGTACAGAGTACAATTACCTTAAATAACGTACAATATTTTATTATAAAGTACAGATGGCAACCCTAGTTATGACTTATATCACAGTCCTTTGGACGCATCCTGGATGCTGTGAAAAGCTTGTTTTATAAACTCAAAAAAAATACAACTAGGACGGATTTAAAATGTAAAAAAATAAAAAGTACAGTATTATTATGTTTGTGGCACTTAAGGCACTCAAACTTTGTTTTAAGATTTTCTAGAAACTCGACTGCTCATCAAAATTTCGCAGAAACGACGCGACGGCCTTGCCGAAACTTCGACGTGCGTTTGACCCTAGACTTCTGTATAATATGTCTTGTAAATGTGTATAATATAAATATGTTGTATAACATTACACATACCACAAACGAAATAAAAGCAACATTAGTTAATTAATTGCAAATTAGAATATTATTCAAATTTATTCAAATGTTTGGCGCCAACATTTTATTATCGACTTGATCTATGAGTGAAAGAAGCTGCAAGTCCATTCGGAGTTGTTTTACCTGCGACAAGACTCCTACGTGGAGGACATAAGGATGAAACTACGACGTGATATACAAATATAATAAAGTGAGAACGTCGCATAGGCAGGCGCGTCGAAAAACATTAAGCATTTTGAAACGTTCGCAAATATGAAATAACTTATGTAACTGCGGGTTATCATTACCTGTACAATATATAAATAACTAGAGATCATAATGTGAATGATATAAAGTCAAAATTGGCAAGTGAACTTTTGTGTGGGACCGATGATATCCCCTTCTATTTTGTTATGCTAAGTACTCATATACGGTTTTGCTCGATAGTTTTACTCCGAATCGAAGGAAATGACATATTTGACATATTTAATTCCATCGAGCCGGCTCGAAGCGAGCCTTCGAGCTGTCAGTGTTGCGGTCCACACGGGGGTTATTGCTCGATTTGGAGTACTTAGCAGTGGCGGATTTACCAATAGGCTAAGTAGGCTGGAGCCTAGGGCGGCAGATTTAGAGGGGCGGCAAATTTAGCCCCATTTTTTTTTATCTTACAGAAATAAAAAATTCCACCAAAAACATTTCTTCCGAGACGACCACATATTAGGTTAACGGTTTACCCTGTGAAAAATATATGTGATCTCATGTAGATCCAAGCTTCTGAATCTACACGGCTTAACTCTACTGACTCTAACTTAAACAAATTCTACATACCAGTAAATATGTATGGCATCTCCGTTTCGCTACCGCACAGGGTGAAACCTTGTGTGGTCGTCTCAGCAAAAATTTTCAAAAAATGTTTTTGTTGGGATATGATTGTGAACTAAATAAACTAACGTATTGAATTTCAAAGGTCTGTTATAGGGGCGAAAAAAATTGAATAGCCTACAGGCGGCAAATTTGTAAATCTGCCACTGGTACTTAGCATTACTTTGTTGGACTTTACTTCCCTTTTAAAACTTTAAAGAATCGTCCTTTATTTTTTTGCAGAGATTTTATACTTCACAAGTTAAATAATAATAGATAATGATAGAAGTATGTATAATAATATTATACAATAATTATTATTGGTGTATTGTTTCTGCCATCATTATTACTATTCTGAATTAATTAGCCATTATAATTGATTGCTGAGATTCTTAAAATGTACAAGGAAAAGTAAAACTAGATTGATAATATCAAATAAGAAATATTTTTATATTATTTTCTTATTTAAAACCGGTTGCATTTTTATATTTAAATAGTTTTATATGAAAACTATGTTGTCCTCTGCTATTTCTTTATATATTGATTAGGTTAGGTTAGTATTTTAGACTAAAATTAGATTCCACGTATGTCAAAAAGAATGATCGGGTCGGTAATATTTTAGCAAAATATTTTTAGCTTATTATTTGTGATGGCAACAAAAATTTTTTGTTTGTTTTTTTTCTAAGCTCTTGTCTATTTAATTGATAATGCGTTCGATGTTTAATTTCTCAACGGATAAACTCTCTTCGTAATCTGTATTTCGACACGTTTAGTTTTGTAAGGTAGCGAAATAGTACTAGAATCACACTACGTACGTGCCGCGTTATGATGATATGGCGTAATCACGATAAATGGCATATGATTAATTGAGTTTAATTATTATTAAAGCTAATTAACATAGTATAATAATGAATTATAGTATAGCATAATAATTTTATTATGTGTACTTACTACATGTTGGTTTGCAAAATTGTGCTAAGGTTCGCTTATCGTGCGAGCATTGTAATGTTTCTGGGATAACAGTTAATCCATAATATAAATCGAAGAGGCAATTAAGGCTAAACTCATGTCATAAAACTTTATCATTTATTAAGTACGTCATTATTTAAATGGGGATACTTGAGTCACGGAAGTTACAGACCTGTCTATATCAGTTTCCTAGACCCATTGTAATTTGCACCCAATACCCATACAAATAACCCCATCCCAAACATCTTATGGCGGCTGTACACAGTACACACTCGTGACTCGACGAGAGGCTCTCGCCGAGATCCTGGGCCGTACATGCTTGCTCAGGGGCCGTACCACGAAACCGTTTTGAGACTCAATCTACCGAGAATGCCGCGTCCTAAATTAACAAACGAGAAATGACGTTGCTAGATTGGGACTAGGCATTCTCGTTCGATTGTTTGAGTCTCAAAACGGTTTCGTAGTAGGCATCCTGGTTTTCCTCGCGAGAGCCAACGAGACGAGGACGAGAGCTCCCGGTGGCCGGTGTACACACTCGCGCTCGGCATGTCTCGGGGTGTCTCGACGAGTGTGCTATGTGTACAACCGCCATTATATTGGTTCTTATCTAAGTATCTGACATATTTATATCGAAAAATCTGGTGAAAATCCTGTCAAAAAATTTAAGAAACCTTAATCGATACAAAGCTAAATCGTGGAGAGGTGATTGAGAAATAAACTAATATTCTAATTTATAATATTAGTAAGTATAACACCATTAAAATAATGATGGTGATGATGATTGTGGCCCAGAAAGTTATTGTTGTCCGCCATTTCCCCGTAAAATTGCAGGAAAACTAGTTAATGTGGCGCCAGACACCGCCATATTATGCAAATGCGTTACATCAGCTCATCACATTCTCCAACGTCGCAATATTATACCGAATTATAATAAAAAGATATCATCATTTATTTATAGACACTTCTATTTTTTAATTCTAGTAATTTCGAGTTCCGTGAAGTACCTACTTACTTAGTATTTAATTTTTATGCATATGTAGCTACATGAGGCTACGCTTGCGAAAATAATGAAAAACTTACGTTACACACAACAGACAAATTTTAAAAAATGCTCTACGTCGTGCATTTTCGGAATTAAAAGAGCTCATCCTCATCAGATTACGAATAATACCAAACCAATACTTGTCCAAAAGGCTTTTCAACAATTTATATCTCATTTGTCACTGGCTTCATGATTTGGACCTTAGCTAGATTTGATCTAATAATTTAGGAATTATTACATTATTCCTGTTTCTTCAGTTTGCGTTAAAATTGCATCTTTTAGTTGCTTGCTTAGTTTTCCAAGTGTATCAGTCGTCTCGGTGACATATGACGCCTACAAGAAACACGAGCTAAGTGTTTTCCCTGTGCAGTTGGTTAACGGTTTTTCCAAGGCAACCGCGTTTCGCAATCTACACCGCTTTCCTTGACTTTTCAGGTTTTCCTAGAGTTCTATCGATAGATCATTTGCCGGATTATGTAAACGAGTAAGGCTAAGTTGTCGGAATTAGATTTCATAGTAACTAACATAATGAATGTAAATGTGTGTCTGGCTGACAGTCTTATTTTTTTGGAGGTACGGCAGTGCCCCCGTCAAGACGAGCCAAGCGAAGTGCAAGGGCACTACCTACCTTTTCTGGCAACGTTTCATGTAAATTTTTTCGCCTAAAGTCCTTTTTTGTGTTCCTTGATAGGACGGAGAATTTTAACCCCAAAATGTACGATTCCCGTACGATATACGAATTCCGGCGCTACAAAGTTTCCGAAAAAGTTTAAATATAATTCAATGTATACTGAAGTTAAGAATTATATAGAATTACAGACCAAACGTTTTAAGCACTAGAGAAAATCTAGCTAATGAATGACCATTTACTGTTGTCACAGAACGCATTCATTGTTGTTATGTCATATTGTTATTGTTGTCACATATGTTTATTAAATAATAATAATAATAACCTCAAGTTATAAAACACCTATAAAGTCATGTAACATAAAGTAAGTGTTTTGTAATAGCTAACAAAGTATTCTCACATCGGTGTTAGAAGAATACCTTCATTTCTCAACCTGAATTAAAAATCTTTTCTCCGCACGTTCGTTCAATTGAAAAAAAAATTGTTTTGTTGGATTCAAATTATGTATTTGAAAATGGGCCCCTTTATTTTTTTTATTACACCTTTTGAAATCTTCCTTTTTTTTGGTGCTTGTATTTTTTTTCCAGGTACTCACTAAAACCAAATTATTCTCTCTAAAGTCATTTAATTAAGAGCTATCAAGTCTTTGCTCATAGAGTACCTGAATCTCCTACTTTTTTTTATAATGATTATCGTCATATTAAAGCTCTTTATGGTTCAATTTTTGTTTCTCTCGGAAACTCCATAAGACTTTGGTACGGCTACGGTACAGATTGTAGTCTAGATTATAGAAGAGTGGATATTCTATGTTTAATCCCTAGGGGTTTAAAATCTACACTTTCAACTACTACCCTTAATGTACCTTTGTTATGAGGGCGGGGGTTAAAAATCTAGGAATGCACAGTCTAGGGCCCAGTCGTATGGCGCAAACGTTCATTCTGAAAGCGTCAATGAATAATGGTATTAATACATAAGGACAATACACAATGTACAGTAAAACAAGGTTGTCACGAGTCCGACGTCGGTTTCCACTGGCGACGTGATCCGAATACATAACCCTGTACCAGGGCTGACCACTGGGACTTTTTTATGACCAAATTAGAGAGCCTCCTAATTTGAGGCTCTAAAAAGAGTTAGGTGTGCCTGTCTTATATTTTTCTTGGCATAGGAGTTAGGACTATCTCCAACGCTATGAGGTTCATACAACTATTGATATTAGGACGTTGCTTCTATTATTTTTTTCTAACTGCAAAAATCGCATTGTACTTGCTATAAACTTAAGAATAGCATTCACCTTAGGGACGGAATATGATAAAAAGGACGTAAAAAGACAGTCCTCGACCTCGAGGTCCGAGAACTGAGACCCAATGAGTCAAACAAGGCACAGTTTATCATGTTACATAATGTTATATTAAATTTGAAATAGGATTTTATACGATATTACATTAATTTTTGTTGGCAACCCTGAACAGTATCCATTGTGACCCCCCTCGTCTACTGCACCGAGCATCGGTTACAGACCTCTGATGTAATGTCACACCGACAGTTTAGACGCGATTAGTGAGACTACTAACAGCTGTAGCAATACAATTTACATGGAAAACTGCAAAGACGGGGAAATTGTGTTGTTACAAAACATTATATTTATATAAAATTACTAGCTGTCCCGGCAAACGTTTCTTTGTCATATAAAGTATTTCGCCTGTATTATTTTATTGAAGTGACTAAATAAGTATGTCACCATGGCAACGTCCATCGCTATCCCGTCGTACAAACAATGGTCGCCATCAGTCGCGAGTTGTAATAATTTACTATTATTTATTCAACAAATGCACCTATCAATATAAAAAGTACCCAGTAGCCGATTCTCAGACCCACTAAATATGCATGTAAAATTTGGTTAAAATCAGTAAAGCCGTTTCGGAGGAGTGCGCGGCCTAACATTGTGACACGAGAATTTTATATATAAGATATTATTAATGTTACAAAACAAGTTCAACTAGAGGTGTTGCTAAATGAAAATTAAAATTCGCATTTTCGTGCGAAAAAAAGCAAAAAGCGTGAAGATGAACCCAACGAAATCGTAATGTATTTATGGGAAATGTGAAAAACTTTTTGAGAGATTTTCAATTTTTCACTGTAAAACAACCTGCCTATGTTATAGCTTAAAATTGTTTTCTTGTATTTATTTGCTAAGATATTCATGTGTAAGTTTAACTTAAGGCTTTAGCACTTGGATTCAAATATCAAAATTCAAAATTTATTAATTAAGTATATTACTTACGAAAACAATAATTTCTACCCTCGATACTTTAGGCTTAAATTCAAACGTTTGGCAACATAGAAGCATTCGAAATGTGAAAATGCAAGTAACTGCCTCAAAGCAGTTAAGCTTACACCGCACAGTTTGAACAAAGAGTAACGTTTGTTTTTCTTTTATTTTATGTTGATAAACACGAAGACGGATTTGCATACGGTAAGTCCTGTGTGATTAGTAGACGCGTGTGTAGAGTAGATATACTAGGCTAGCCTAAGCTAGAATTTCATATGAGGCCTAAAGCAATAAGATATTACATGAATTACAGTAAACAAGGTGGTAATTAGGATGAACGGACAAAGTGAAATTATAGGTTCTTGTTGTCAACATGGAATTCTAAAAAGAGCTAAGAAGCTGACAAAACGATTGGTATCCGAAATAAACCAAAACGGAGCGGCAAAATTAGTTTTATATAAGGTTTGTAAACTACTCGAGGGCAAAAAATTTGACTTGTTGGATGCCGGAATGAAATAATATTTTTCCTGGAAACAGCTCTGTTGCGCGGTTAAATTTCACTAAGCTCTTATTGCAGTGTTTCGCCAGTAGGTCACTGGGCCAATGCTCGAAATAGTCAATTGCTGTTTGTTAATTTGGACTGGATCAATACTGGGATAAAGCCATATTTTAAGTTCTGACTCATCCTCAATATTCATTGTTAGATGACACAATATCTAGTTGTATGAAGTACATAATAATTATGATACTTGTTTGCTAGTTTTACATGCAATGTAATCAATTTAGTATATGAGTTTAAATATATAGAGTAATCTTGAATTCTGATTAACTTTTTTTTTCCTCAATTGAACTATTTACCACGTTTATTTGATAGTCGAGGTCATTAAAAAAATCGCAGATCTAAAGTCGCAACTCGCACTAGTTAGAAACGCGGTCTTTAAATAAGTGGGGTCTAATATTTTTTTTCAATCGTCGCGGCTCGCGGACAGTGACCGGCCATTACCGCTGGTTTCTAGAAAACACCTCGCCTCGCCTTCCGGCGAAGGCATCCTCACATTGTTAATCGCTCGTATTGAACTTAAGCTGTGAGAAATTATTATTGTTATCGCCTCAGAATACTTTAAATTCCTTCATAGTTGTGGAGTATTTAAAATCAGATGCTTCATTTGCGATTTTCACTTGCTATTACCAGATTAGAATGCTTTAGGATGTGATCATTTATATTTGGGTATGCAACATTTTTATTTGTCACGCGTTTTTCACTACAGCGATGCTTAGTTGCTTACGTCATATATGCAGATCCATTCCAAAAAGCCGAAATAGCATTTTGATCTTATAGTTCACAATTCACGTACCCAGTAAAATGAGAGCGAAATTATTTTCAAAAGCAAGCTTATAAGTGGAGCAATGCCGGTCAAAAGCAACTTATCGCGGGTTCAAACTATCCCCATACAGTTAAACTGCCTCGTTTTATGGCTTTTAATAAATGCTGAGCTGGCGCCGCGCCAAACCAATTAATATCGATGCCGTAAAATAAATTATAAACTATTAAACCTGACTATAACGTCTAATTGCTAAATGAATGTTATTGCTAGTAATGTGTTTAGGAATTACCTGAGAGCCAACTAACAGGTTCTTTCCATGGCGGACTAAATAAAAGCGTTATACTACCTAGCAGAGGATTTTCAATTGCCGTTCGACATGGATATGAAACTTATCCCTTGCCTATTGGTCATTGTTGACTCGCGCCTACACCAGTTGGAACTTGATTTTATCCGATATCTAAGTCTAACGGCATTGTTATTTAGGCCCCAGAAAGTAAAAAAAACGGCACTAGTAGTCAGATGACGAAAGCGTTTGTGGTGATATTGATCTTAGAATAAGATGCTATCATTCCAGACCCTTAGCACTCCCATGTAGCTCGCAAATCAATACATCCAACTTTAATTGAATGTTCAACTAAGCAATATCTCTCTTTTGTTTCTAGGTAGAGAAACCCGTAACGGAGGGATTGTCACACAGAACGAGGGACCAGTGGGAGATCGACAGATCCTCGCTCAAGTTCGTCAGAAAACTAGGACATGGGCAGTTCGGTGAAGTGTGGGAGGGCCTGTGGAATAACACCACCCCCGTTGCCATTAAGACGCTCAAATCCGGGACGATGGATCCGAAGGATTTCCTGGCTGAGGCGCAAATCATGAAGAAGTTGAGACACGGCAAACTGATACAGTTGTATGCCGTGTGCACGCTGGAGGAACCGATCTATATTATCACGGAGTTGATGAAGAATGGCTCCCTTTTGGAGTATTTGCAAGGTATGTTGGTTGTTGCAATTAAATAGTTTTCAATTAAGTAATTTGAAATAGAAGTATGTATCTGTATTATCTGTATTTGGACGAAAGGACGTACAGAATTTCGAGCGTATGGTGTGTTCTATGCGCCGTGCGCGCAGCGTGCAACATCAAAAATCTGTCAACATTTTGTAAACAATGATAGCGCGTACAAAGCGGCGAATGCAATTAAAACTTCTCAAATACAGTAATTTTTAAGTTATCATAAAGGTTCTGATAGCAACATAACTCCTATCGGACTATAATATGGCTTTTTGTAACATTCCCACCCGTTCATTCTAGGTAAAGGACGAGGCCTCAAACTGCAACTGCTGATCGACATGGCGGCTCAAATCGCCGCCGGCATGGCTTTCCTCGAATCCCAGAACTACATCCATCGGGACCTCGCCGCCAGAAACGTGCTGGTCGCAGAGCCCACCGTAGTCAAGATCGCCGACTTTGGACTCGCTAGATTAATTAAGGCAAGTGGATTTCTTATAATATAGTCGCGGAGATGGTGAAAAATGAGCCTATAGTCTTTCGGACAAAGATTAAGGCTGGGACACGCTATTGGTAGATGAGTGAACAGACATATTATTAGTCTGGAATTTATAGGTTGCAATCTGACACGCTATCGATAGATAATATTGTAACGTGCCCAAAATGCCTTTTCCAGTTTTAAAGCGATTTGAAAGTCGCACGCGGCCCTTAGCACGGTTTTGACTTCAAAGAACAACACTGGAGGAAAAGGCAATGCGTTGCGAATTTTTCGAAAATGTTAATAATTTCATCGGCTCTTATAAGAGCCGAAAAATCTCCTAGTTTATAAACTAGGAGATTTTTTGCGTAATTTTTCGTTCAGCACGATACGTAAAGGAGGTTAGGCATGACCCAGTAGGAATAAGCACCAATCGGTCATTACGATAACCAAGTACGAGCGTACACGTTTACAACTACACTGGAACTGCGCCATTTCCCTTTGAGGTTAATCACTATGGGTGGCAAACCTCACTTGCGGCTAGTTAATGGTTACTAACAATGTACACGGAGAAAAGTGTCACTTGTTAGCCGATGGGGACGGAAGGTCGGTTTTTGGTTGAAGCCGAAGCCGACTTGACGGTCTTCGAGACGCAAGTTCAAAATATTGATATAGAAACACGGACAGATTTTAGGGATTAAGTGGTAAAGTAGCAGATTTTCTGTCTATTCTTAGATCACACAGTGCAGTTTGACTACAAGTAATTTTTTTGTTCAAATATTTAAAAACAGAAGTACATTTATTGTTTACCAGCTGTCCCGGTAAACTTCGTGTCACTTTAAAACCTTCCCTGAGCTTCTACGAATATTTTAAGACTAAAATCAGCCCAATCCGTTCAGCCGTTTTCGAGTTTTAGCGCGACTAACACATTTGAAAATCCATTTTTATATATAAGATAGATATTTACTGTAAACCAGACAAAATTATAAAATTTTGGTATGTAGGAGTTTGTTTAACGTCAACGTTTGTTATCTCAAAAATAAACTAAAGTTAGGCCGAATAATAGTCATTCTATTTGGGCCGAAAGTGGCCGAAGCCAAAGCTAGAGTCGGACTCTATTAGCTGATGTGTTTCTAATACGGACCCAAATGACGAAATGATGAAGTGAAAACGACCCGATGATTATGTTAATGATCTCGTTTTTATCGACGGCAAATATAGAATTAATGACTTTTGAGAATCGGACTTCGTTTGATACGAGCTGACATGTGAAGTGAAAGTTTGCCTGGCTAGATTCCTAAGTAGTCTAGGTCTTTAGGCGTTGTAAGGCTAAGGTTGTTTTTTGAACACTTATAAGTTGGTAATCAACATGATTGCTTTTTTTGACAATAGTCTAATATATAAAAATAAGTCGGGTATTCCTTCCTGACGCTATAACTCCAGAACGCACGAACCGATTTCCACGATTTTGCATTCGTTGGAAAGGTCTCGGGCTCCGTGAGGTCTATAGAAAAAAAATATCAGAAAAAAACTTCAAGAGAAAAGCAGGAAAAGAGGGAAAATCATTTTATAGCACTTTTATTTGACGGTCAAGCAATCTTCCATCAGAAACTGTGGCAAAAAATTTTAGAACTGTTCTAAACTTTGTCTACAGTTAACTGATTAAATAAGTTAATAATTTATAGGAAACGTGCACAACGAATATTATGCCATGTGGTATAGTCAATCCGAAACTTGTACTTAATAATGATTTACATGTGCTGCATCCTATAAACTCTTCTGTTTATACAAAAAAAAGTGGAGTCTACTAGCGCCGCAAACCCGAAACTTTACTATATTTCACTAGCCGTGTCGTGTGCCTAGTTTCTGCGCGTTCCCTAGTAGTGGAATTACAGATCAATTGTCTGCGCTTATGCAACGCCGGCGTTTGCACATGAACGGCTGCTTACGTCACGTGCCATCAAGCCGGCAATTGATGGATTTCAATTTGCACAACCAATAACATCCAACCGCAAAATATCGGTTGTGATTTATTGAGGTATTACTCAGAGATCGCGGATACGTAATAGTCGATTGAAATGTTTCGACAAATACGAACGGGTAAATGTGAAATGGCTCAACCGATGAATGTCTTCTAATATAGCCAGGAGCTACATTATGTTGTACGAGATTTATACTCGCGCCTCGTGGCTCGGCTCGCGGCGCGTCTCGCAGCTCGCGTCGAAGCGCGAGTGTAAACACAAAGCTCGCGTCCCCCTCGAGCTCCTTTGGAAATCGCTCCCGACGCGAGCCCTGCGAGCCGCGAGCCGCGCCGCGAGACGAGCCGCGAGCTCGAGTTTACACTCAGGGCTCGCGGCGCGTCTCGCGGCTCGCCTCGTGGCTCGCGCGCGAGTGTAAATCGAGTATTATGGTGTTAAAGAAAACCTATCCAACACATAAAAAAGTGATGACGTACTTTTGTTTTAGTCCCCAGGTGTCTAAATACACTAGGCCGAAAATACGCGGCCGAAGTTCGGCATGATTACGTCAGCAATGCGCTACGCATACAATATAACGCGACCCTTATTTTGGCATGGTGTGTCATCAGCAATTTAAAATACATTGCAGGCGTAATCATGCCGAACTTCGGCCGCGTTTTTTTTAGACCTAGTGTGTTTAGACACTAGAAATAGTTTTTTACGAAATTATCAAAATTGAATCATCGAAAAAATTGATTCATAGGCCGATGACGGGCCTATGTTATTTGGAGGAGTTATGTCAATTCAGTATTAGTAACTAATACTGAAACTACCGTACTAATATTAGTACTTACTGTTGTCTGATTGATCTGGATTTAAAAACCGCGACCAAATTACATGTTTACCTTTATCAAAATCGGCCCTTTAGGCTGCGTTTCCACTAAAGCGGAGCGGAGCTTAGCGGTGCCCGAATTGACCAATCGTGCTATTCCAGCGGAATGACAGCGAAGCGGAGCGAAGATTTCGAGCATGGTGATTGGTCAATTCAGCACCGCTCCGCTTCAGTGGAAACGCAGCCTTAGACTGGTAATAGACTAATCACGGACCGCAAGTTGCAGTCGGGACCGACTGCTTCAGAACGACCGCGTTGAAATTTGTACCGACCGCTCAAGGGCTCGAGCGGTCCGTGTATTGCGGATATGAATTTTGTGGATATGAAAACTGCAGATCGCCGTGCGGCGACCGCATTTTGCAGTCGGCTTCGACTGCAAGATGAGCTCCGTCTATGGCCGGCCTTACTTTCGGAGTATTTTCAATAAAGCTAACAATTCCTCGTTATAATAATTATTTATTTACTAATAAAAATATTGTTTAACAGGAGGACGAGTACGAGGCGCGCGTTGGCGCCCGTTTCCCGATCAAGTGGACGGCGCCCGAGGCGGCCAACTACAGCAAGTTCTCGATCAAATCCGACGTGTGGTCGTTCGGTATACTGCTCACCGAGCTCGTCACGTACGGCCGGATACCTTATCCAGGTGGGTGGAAATGGTTGTATGTTACATGCGGTTACCGAGTGACACTAAAAAACAATAAGTTCAAAGTCACTTGGTAAATTCGACTGCAAACTCATAGATTAAAAAGCCGAGGGCTTAGCAGCTATTTGTTTCATAAATTATTTATATATTAGTTTTTAGGGTTTTCGCAATTCTGGAGTCCAAAATTGCTATAGGTACCAAAATCAAGGTAGTCGCAATTCTAACGTCGTAAACTTGGACTCCACGTCAACATAATTGTGAAGATGTCACTGCTTTAGTGCTGTAAGAGTAGTATATTATCATCTCATCTCATTTTCACTAATTTCATTTCGTGCTGTATTTCACCTGTCATTGGAAGTCATCTAACCTATAAGTTACGATCGTTTGTCTTTTATTTTAATGTACCAGATGACATTCTGTTTTTGAATCGTAATAAATAAATATTATAATTAAATTAATAAGAATGACAAGTGAGATAAATGTTTTGGCATCAATCATGCTTATATGCTTATGTCTTATCCTATGCAAGTACTTATAATGCTAACTCTATCCAATTTTCCAGGCATGTCGAACGCGGAAGTCCTGCACCAAGTAGAGCACGGGTACCGCATGCCGTGCCCGCCCAACTGCCCCCCTCCCTTATACGAGATCATGCTCGAGTGCTGGAACAAGGACCCGTTGAAGCGGCCAACCTTCGAGACTCTCCAGTGGAAGCTGGAGGACTTCTTCACGATGGACAACTCGGAGTACAAGGAGGCGTCCGCCTACTGAGCCCGGCCCTCCCTGCCGGCCCACCGACACGCACATGCGATACACGTTAGTATTACATAATATTGATCCTAGATGCTGCGTAAATAGCATGTTATTACAAGACAATGGTCTTCTTAACTTCGTCTGGTATATTGGAAAGGTCACATGACGAAGATAGCCGTATTTACGGCACTGTATGAACAGTGCCGTAAATAGGGCGGTGCCACCGGTGCCCAGGCACAGGGCGCCGACTCTGGGGGGGCGCAAGAATGGCCAGACCAGGGAGGCCTGTACATATAGGCAATGTGGCATTGCTCTGGGCACCTATATTTAAAAAATAACATCGGCGCAGTTATAGAAGCTCGCGCAGGGCGCAAAAAAGGCTATGTACGGCACTGAGTATGGAAGTGTATTTTAATAAAACATTTTATTTCGTAAGAAAACAACTCTCATATTTGTCCTATCATCGATTTTAAAACTACTCCCGTCAGGACTAATGACTAAGGAAATTCTAATGATTACTTTAAGTCTAAATGGAAATAATATATTTCCAATTCGCTTCTAGAATCCGGGGCTATACCACATGCCGGAGTTGCACCTGCAGCTGCACGGCAGCGCGTCGATGCAGCACCTCGCGCCGCACGCCAGCGCGTCCATGCAGCACCTCGCGCCGCTCGCGCCCCACCCGCACCACGCCCCGCGCCGCGCGTGCCCGCACCACGCGCGCACTATACACCGCGCGCGGTAGACGCGCACGCACGCACACACACGTCGCTCGTATGCACACAACGCGATACGCACGTCGTTCGTACGCACACGTTAACAGCTAGAGCGTGATATTTTCGTATTGTGGTAACAGTAAAACAGAGCCTGGACTGCGACGCGACGCGTAGATGTTTATAATATAACTAGCTGTCCCGGTGAACTTCCGAGTCACTTTAAAACCTTCCCTGGACTTCTACGAATATTTTAAGACTAAATCAGCCCAATCCGTTCAGCCGTTTTCGAGTTTTAGCGCGACTAACACATTTGAATGGATTTTCAAATATAAGACTTTGTATGGATTTGACAGATTTGCAAGGCGTGTCACGCAATTGAAATCTGCCAATTCAGTACTTTAGAAATGCATGTACGCGTCGCGATGCGGTTTGAATTGACCCTCATGCGTCGTTACTATTCAGCCCTGGTGGGCAGGGTAGTGGGCAGCGCGAGAATGTAAAAAGTTGTGGGCTGAGTGTAAACGCTCGCTCGCGTCGTTACTGCCGCAGAATCAGGGTAATATTGCGGGCAGCACGAGGAACAGCGGCTGACCGGTTCAGTGGCTGAACATAAACGTCCCATTAAAGTTGAGAACGCACTAACTACACTGCGGCGGAGCGACGCGTTACTTCACTTCCATATGAAACGAGGGTACCGTGGCGCATAAAGAATATTTGGCCGTGACGTTTCGCGTTTCTTATTGCTGACATGTCAGTTTGCTATGTATATCTATAATACGAAAATATCATGACAACACCAACTTGTTGACAACAAGGTTTGTTATATCAACAAGAGGCTGCATATGGCGAATCGGGTAAAAGCGGCGGATATATTTTCTTATATGCGTTATCACTCTATGGCTTTTATCCGAGGCTTTTTAGTTGTGAGTGCGATGCGACTACATCTCTGTTCACCTTAGTCTGCAGTCGATGCGGTTGCTTTGTTTCAATGTTCATTTTGTGTCAATACGTAACAGACAAACAACGTGCGAGCGACTCGGCTGCTACGTAAACATAAATCAGTGTTTCTCTGAATCGATTTTTTACTAACTTTTTTACTAAGTACGGTAATATTTTATATCACTGGATATATTTACGTAACGGCCTAACATTTTTCATTCATATACGTACAAGACGAAGACGGCTAGCGATAATTCTCATCATGTGAAACGCCTAAGTCAAATATTGATAAAGTCCTCGTAATTTTAGGCTTCCATTCCATAATACGGCTTAAATATATATCACAGAAGCTAAATATTAAAAGTAGATTTAATACTGAAAACAATTTTACACGCTTCGTATTTGTATAATTTTATACTTTAGTGCTGGCACTAACTTAAAATTACTTTGCCTTCGGGCTCATTTTATTTAGCTCATCGATCACCTTAGGTCTTTCTAGAAACATTCTCTTCTAACCATCGAAAATGTCTATCCTTACACTACTTCTTTATATTTGTCTAATAACTGATTTGCGTTTGAGAATTGTTCATAAAAATTAGATACTGGCGACTTAGGAAATACTTTCGATCATGTGATTGCTCAAAATAGTAACAAAATTGTCGAAACAAATTTTTGTAAAGGTGGTCGAAAACAATCGAAACTAAAGTTCGGTTATCGAATAGGGAGAAAATTTCATAAATGGATAACGCTCTCTTTTTCTATCGCTCACGAAAACATTGACATCGAGGTATTTACCTCGTACTTTGTAGGAATAAGATACTGTGAAAATCGTGTGGGGATGAAAGAGATAACATGCGTTAGGCCTCTATCGCTATTAGATAACCATTCTTTGAATGTGGGTAGATATAAAAATACTCATAAATCATAATAAATTGGTGTAATGTCCTATGAGTACTCATATTCGGATTAGTTTCTACCCACATTTAAAATGTTCGAAATACTAGTAAGTTACTAAATAAATTTGAGTCTAGCTTTTTCACTCATGAAATCATCATAGTAAATAATTATAATTAAAACTCATTTATTTAGTAACTTAAAATTTAAATGAGTATACCGTTTCACGATTTTAACAACAACATGTTTAAGAAAAATAATGAACACTAAGTATTACCGAATCTATGTTCTAATAATATAGATATTACTAGAAATACGAATGTTAACCGTTTACTATGGTTATTAACTGTTTGTTATAATAATAGTTAATATTTAGATATACTGTGCATTTTAAGATTCCCAAGTTGTATTCTCTGTTCCCGTGCATGGGAAATATTTTGTAATGTTATTATCAAGATGAATGCAACAGAAATGGCAACTTATTAAAAACATTCATAAAATAATTTTGATCTAAATGTATATATACTATAATACTATACGGCTATAATGTTACTAATTTAAATTTCAAGTTTTTGCCGTCGCAAAACAAATACAATAGCACATTCTCAGGCCGGGAGTATTTTTTTTTTTACATTTAGAGCAAAATGAATGGAAACGTATGTTGCTTCATCGTTGATAATTATTATAGTGAGCTTGGGAAATCACAAATCTAAGGACATTGAATGGTTAGCTTTTGCGACCAAATGCACTGCCGTTTAAGCAATTACTTCTCGGTCGACAAGTTAGAGTACGATAGGATAACCCGATTTTTCTCTAAGAATCTATAGAAAGGAAATACTGACTAAACTAGAGTGTTGTCGGGCTGGCATAATTGGATCGACTATAGTCTGAACTACGAGGGTAGACACTAAACACCCTTTGGAATGTAAAATTTCCATTAAATCTTGTTACTTGCATGGGGGTTTTGACCATTTAAAACTTGTTTGACTTAAGCGTACGAACGAGTACTGAAAGGCAGTTTTTATTGGAAGACTTTCACTCTAACATTGGAAACATTAATAAAAAGAGGTTGCAGTATACGCCCTTGTGTGACGCCGAATTCAATAGTGCTAGCCTGACATTCGATGCTACCGTTGAATATTTTATATGAAGATTTGTATGTGATGTTCGTTTTGCTATTTACGTATTGGAACAGCTTTGTTTCTCGTTGCGAGTGCGGTGGTGTGTGTGTGCGAGTGTATGTACAGTGTGTACAGAGGCACTTGTGTGTGTCAGGAGGATATTTAGGTCCGGCAGGGAACGTCGATTGACGATGGATTTATGTTTAGATGTTTATGGATTAGGTATTTTTTCACCTTTGTGAAAATCATGTTTAACCTAGAATATTGGTGATAGATGCCAAATAATCCTATAAAGAACTGAATTTTTATATTATTAAACGTTCTGAGGGTATCTAGAAGTATTTATGATTGCATATTTGACATTAATTTCTATATTATTTCAACAGATGTTATTTTGACGTATTGTGCCAATATAGAATAAGACGTAAAGACTAATTACTAAAGAATATAACATCTATGGTATACATTGGCCTAAGGAAATAGATTTTATATTACAGTATAAAACATATTTTATCATTTGTTAATGCACTAGTCTGTGCGATATTTATTGTATAAATAACCCGGTGCCTAGCGTCGTACCCTCAAATATATCTGTAAAATAAATCCTCAGAACTTTTAAGTGGAAAAGTATGTATCAATGTAAGATTTATCGATTTAAAAATTATATTATGTCACCAATACAAGAGATGATTTTTGTATTTCACACACTTTATGTAAATAGTATCGAATATTTCACAATAACGGAGTGATGTGTGTACTGCCGACTGGATAAGTTTCACAACCATTCCAATTGGGTCGCAATAATGTACTATAGACAGGTAGCGAGTTAGTTCAATGATCGCACAAATAAATTAGCATAAAATTGTGCCTCAAAATTATACACGTACTGATTATGACTGGATCGGTAGAGAAGCGAAACGTTTGTTTATATCCATTTCCTGACGCGTTTGCGTCGCACAAAGCGAATAGTGTTTCAATTCAAAAAATCCATTCTTTTAAGTATTAAGATTTATTTTTAAGCTGATTATCTTTTGTATTATTTTGATAATTTATTTAGTGTATTATTTATAGCTGTAAATTCGCTTCGCTTTGCTTCGTCGTCTCTACGTGTAAGGCAATAACGCGTTAAGTTAGCCAATGTCAAGTTACGCCATCACAATTAATGTAACGATGGGTCGATGAGGGTAGTCGTAAGCCTGTTAGTTGATCGACTGATGTTAGTCGAGCTGCTCGAGTTAGTCTTATTACCTCCGAGTATCGATTAAATAATTTAAGTTGCTGATGTTACACGACCACCGTTACACATATTCTCTCCCTTCGACGATACGACGGTCGTCAGTGTAACATCAGTGGTACGGTTATGATTATTATATTTCACTTATTTGTAAAGATTTTTTTAACAATAAATATAAATGTGGAATACCTTTGAGTTTTATTCAAATCATTGTTTTCAATTTGTGGCATATGTTTCTCAGTCTTCTTTTGTGGTCCTCGGTTAGAGTTTCTTTTTCTTGAACTAGACGTGACACTTTATCTTCTAGAGAAGATACCGCTTCTTCTATTACGCTTGAATCAGTTTTAGCTTTTTTAGGTACTGGCTCCTCCATAATATCTACTTCGTCATTAGTTTCACCTTTTTGAAAATAAACGTTTTCTGCACTTTCATCATCACATATATGTTTAAAAGCGTATTCAAAGCTAAAATCGCTCTTTCCTGTATTATTATCGAGGGTATTCTTGAAGGCTTCAAAGTCCTCGCACACTTCTTTCAAAATACTATCTTTTTTAAGATGTTCTGTAACGAATTTCTTCAAAGTTGGTTTCGATACTGCAATTATGAAGAAGCGTCGCAGAGTATCTTTATTTGCTCTCAAGAATAAGTCATTCAAATCATCGGAAAATTCTTCGACAAAACAGAACGTACTAATGGCCATTAACAATTCGCAGCATAGCTCAAACAGAATTAATGTAACTTGAATGTTTTTGACTTCTATAAGCTTGAACACAACATGCATGGTCTGAAAAGCAAGATTTTACTGAGTGTAGTAATCATCTGTATGAATTCGCCAGTCAACTACATCTTGGCAGTTCATGAAATAAAATTGGTTAATGAATCTGCTCACTATAAAAACGTTGCGTAATTTTTTGGAAATAAGTACTAGTATCTTATTTCCAAAAAATTACGCAAGTATAGCTTTGAAAATCCTAAACGCGCTTTTTAGTTTTGTTATATTTTGTTTGGTTGGTTGGTCAATAAAAATATTAAAACCACTGACCTCCATTATACAAGTACGCGTACATAATAGCTTTGTCCACACTGTGGCTTTTTCTGTTCGTCAAGGGCATGCGTTATAGCGCAGTCAACAGCGAACGTGAGACATGCCCGCGACGCATCCAAAAACCAAAAATTACAATGTTGGCGTTGCGTGCCTTTTTCTGTTCGTCAAGGGTATGCGTTATAGCGCAGTCAACAGCGAACGTGAGACATGCCCGCGACGCATCCAAAAAACAAAAATGACAATGTTGGCGTTGCGTGCCTTTTTCTGTTCGTCAAGGGCATGCGTTATAGCGCAGTCAACAGCGAACGTGAGGCATGCCCGCGACGCATGCCCTCTGACCGTATCCAAAAAACAAAAATGACAATGTTGGCGTTGCGTTCGTTTCAATTATTGAATGCGCCAAAACGAAAGTTGAATGAAAGAAGATGACGAAAATTGAAGACGAAAGCTCCTAGTGTGAACATAGCTAATGGAGGCGCTCACGATGCGGTGTTGCAAGTATGTATTGGTGGAGCTCGAGTCCGTCGCTGCTATGGTACTGCAATACGTTGCGGCGCCGCACTCACCGTGTGGTCGGTAGTCCGGCGAGATGATCAGCGGGGCTAAAATGGTCACATTTAGCAATTCCTCTCAATCAATTCAGCAAATGAATTGCCAAAACTGTCAAATTGACAAATGTCAAATTAGTACGAATTACTAGATATGAATTGCAAGCAGATTTGTATTTTGCGATTTTAAAAGAATGAATCATAACATGATTCATAATATGATTCTTCAAAGCGACCATTTTAGCCCCGCTGCGGTGCGGCGCCGCACCGCGGCGTGCCGCGTGTGGCATGGCTCTAACACTGTTTGTTGGCTGAGGAATTGATAATTAAGATAATAATGTTTTTGCCTTACCCACCTTTTCTATACTTATCCCCTCGAAATGATCTATAAATTTACATGTGCAGCTTGCAAGGGCTTCTATATATTTGAAGAACACGATGTTATTATTCAGGCAATTCTGTATGGCAGCACTGGGACAGCATTTCAACCAACAGTTAACTAAGACCGCCTCAATATCCTTTAAATCTCGGTGGTTGGTAGTACAGTTGGCCAACAATTGAATGTTTTGTATCTGAAAATTCGTATTAATATTATAAATGCAGTATCTCTGTCACCAATCACCACTAAACTTTTTTTAAACAAACTGTAAATTGTGTTTATTGTGATTAGTGGATCGGTTAATGAGTTGTGGCATTTAAATCCGTAGTATAGCGCACAATGAGCGTAATTTAGCCCTCATTCGCGCGATCGTTTTTTCAACGGACGTTGAAAAAACGTTTTAACGCAAATGAATACCCTTAAACAGTGCTCCAAAAGTGATAATGCGCATAGACATTTTAGTAATTTTTCGGCAACGGTCGTATTTCCCGAGCGACGATAGACGATATTGTATTTTCTAATTGCACTGCGTTTAAGTTACATGTATTAGTCAAAGTTCGTCGTGATATTCCTGTAGCTTTTGTAACACGGTCATTATTGATTATTGTATAATGCATCTGTAAGGGGGATATTAGATTATCATATACCGTATATTGGATCCGAGATCATTGAGTCAATTATATTGGATAATTTAATATAGATAAATGATTCATTTCCTCCTTGATCATAGATTTTTGACATTTGCTGAGAGATTGGATCCAATACGGTTATAGAAATAGGTGTTGCCAGTTATTTAATATAAAAAAAGAGTTTTTAATTTCTTGTTCGTTAATGTTTCAAATAATGTAATGTAAGTAATTATTTTTCTAATTATATACTTGGATAATCTTGCTGAAATAACAAAAAACAAAAAAATGACGATGCCTTTTGACAAATCGAATTCGCTGAGATCTAGTAACCCTGACGTGTTGAAACCACATATGACGTAAAATAGGATCAATGAAATATGATAATGTAATATTATGCAGATATGATCAAATGATCGTATATATTGGATGCTATTTAAGATCATATAAATGATACAATATAAATGATAATATTGTAATACCCCCCTAACACGGTCATTATTCACGGTCACTCACGCGCATTATTAATTTTGGAGTACCTACTGTAGTCTGTACCTATTTATTCACATGAAAGCGTTTTTAAAACGGGCCTTTTTTTTATCGACCACGTCCACGTCGATTTTCGACTTTGAGCATTGGCGTTAAATCACAGATAACTAAATAGTTATTACGTGTAGCGCCAACGACAGATTTTAACGCGACAATTTTTAAACTCCCCTGCTAACGAGGCCTTAGATTAAAATACAACATTTTTTCAATTAATCTGATACACTTACCGCGACATTTAAATCGCCAACACCCATAGACTTTAGCTTAAGAAAATCTTGTAAAGATGTTAAGCAGCGATCCGTTACAATATTTTCCGCTGTAACCCGTATATTATCCGGTAAATGGACCATCATTACCGTCCAAACTGAGCTATTTCTTCTATCTTGAATGTTACACTGCCTATAGATTAGTATCTTCTCATCATATGGTAGATTCTTGAACATTTTCTCTATGGTATGGAGTATGTACTGTTTCTGTGGTAGTATTTGGAACATTTTATTCGTTTCTAACTTCTGATAATTTCTTATTAAACCAGATAATGTATTGAGTTGTAATTGTGTATTGTTCCTAAAAAATGGACAGACATGTTGAGATACATTTCGAGAACTTTAAGGTGCGACCATATTAGAGAGAAGACTTCTTTCTATGTTGGGCCATAATAAATAACCACGATGACCTGTTTAAAGCATGCACAATCGACGACGACCATGGGCAATCCTGTTTTTCCCGACATGGGCCAATGTGGAGCCGCATGTAACAAAATGTATCCTCTTTCCAATGAAAAAATAATCATCAGAAACCGTCTACAAACGGCGAAGTTACTAACGAACAGACAAAAAAGGTAATACGGCCGAATCGATAAGCTTCCTTCTTTTTTGAAGTCGATTAATAAAAAGGGAAAACAAATTAAAACTTATTAATCAGGACTTAACGCGACTTATTCTAGTAGTAATGCTACTACGAGTACATACTTTTTCTCGACGTTTCGGCCGTGGTCACCAGGGGACTCAGTCCTCGCAGTCCCCAGTAGGAGCATAACTACTAGATTAAGTCGCGTTAAGTCCCGATCAATAAGTTTTAATTATAATGCAACGCGAAAGTTTAAAATGTTAAGGGAAAACAAACCTGCATAAAATCACCCACAAATCCGATGCAAAAGTCGCACTGTTATAATCAATACTCAATAATGTTTGAAATAATATCTGCTCCAATTTCGTATACTGTTCTTGTGAAAATGATGTAGCAAACGCCACAGTATGTATGACTAAGTACTGATACAGCTCATAAAATTTGTTGTTTAGTTTCAGTCTTGTTGGGTTAGTAAATAAACTTTGGCCTGTAAAAATATAACATTGTAATAACAATAATAAATTTATATTAAGAGATTTAAAGCCGATAAAGTTAAAAAAATATATAAATTATTTACATTTAGGTAAAAGTAGAAATACTTGTTCAATCAGTCTCTCCTTATTTTCTATAATTTGATGAGTATTCTGAATGATTTGTCGCATTATATTTGTCAATAAGAGAATATACAACACATTTTTGGAGTGCACAGGCAGTGTATAAACATACTGAAAGAAAAAACAAAATTAAAATATATTATGAGGCACTAGCTTTTGAGGACGCAGTACGCGCAGTACGCGCAACCAACCTATAATATTATCAATACATAAACTGAGCTTTGAAAAAATAACTAAAATGAGTAAGTGTAATACTTGTAACAAAAACGTTAATAAAAAGAACCCAGGGATCCTATGTGGCACGTGTTGTAAGTGGATTCATGGCGGATGCGCAGGACTTTCCAACGACCAGCTAAATGTTCTCGTCACGACGGACTCGGTGGATTGGAAGTGTAAGAACTGCGCCGGAACCAAACTTAGAAGATTGTCGGGTATAATACCGGAAGATGATGAGGATTATAGCGGATCCGCAAATAATCAAGCTCAAGAAATCCTGAACATCATCAGAAGAGAGGTTAGCCAGGTGATCAAGGACGAGCTACAACGTACTTTCGATTTTTATTCCGAAAAAATAGACGAATACGAAGCTAAAATAATTACCTACGAAAAAAATATGAAAAAACTTGAAAACCAGTGTACAGAACTACGCAACAATTACAAAAACCTATTTCTTAAACACGAAGTAACCGAAAGCAAAATGAATCAAATATTACAATCTCAGCTAATAAACAAACTGGAGTTGTGTGGTATTGAGTCCGGAAATAACAACGTAGAAGTCATCGTGCACAAATATGCCCAAATCATTAAGCAAAATCCAGATGACATAATAAAATCCTATAAAAAGGAACCACGCCATGCCGGAATCAAAAAGAACGTTCCGCCTTCCATCATTATTCAACTGAAGGAAGGAGCACGAAATTCTTGGTTGGAAACCTCCAGAAAAACCGAAGTTACTGCTGCAGCCATCGGTCTAGAAGGAAGTAGAAAAATCTATCTACGTGAATCGCTGACCCCTGCCACTGCATTTTTACTCTGGAAGACAAAAGAGGAACTGAAAAATGAATATAAGTATATCTGGTGCAAAAATGGATCGGTTCTAGTAAGAAAAGACGATAAAGGTAAAATAACTTTAATTAAAACTGAAAAGGACATTGAAAAAATTAAAAAATGAGCTAAAACAATGTAATACATATAAAAAAAATGTACTTACAAAAATATCAACCTAAGATATATTAATAATAGGTATAAAAATTGTAAATGAATACCTTAAAATCAATAAAAATGGATGACATAAATAGTAAAATTATTGAACTTAACCTTGGGAATTTAAACGAATTTTTGTATAATATTCCCTTGTATGAAAATTTCTTATTGTTCTTTCATGTTAACATTAGATCGTTAAATAAAAATTTTGCCCAATTAGAGCTAATTGTAAACAGTTCAAAATCCATTATCAATTTTATTATCATAACAGAAGCTAATATACAGGAAGCTATGTCAAATCAATTTAATTTACCTAGTTATAATTTACATTGCGAATTACGCAGTAATAGAAAAGGTGGTGGTGTGTTAATGTACATACATAAGTCTTTAAATTTTAATAGATATAACAACTATACTTTTAGATATATGGAATGCTTAAGTGGTGAGATAGTCATAAATAATTATACTCGTATCGGTTTATGTGCCATTTACAGACCTCCTCAGACATGCAAAAAAAAGTTTATTTGTGAATTAGATAACATGATTAAGAAATTTGACCATAAACATAGTTGTATTATTATAGGTGATATTAACATCGACTTAAGTCAATATAGCCCCATCGTCAATACATATTTAAATTGTTTAAGTAACGTAGGCTTCGAGTGTGCCATATCTCAGCACACACGCATAGAAAAGTATGGAAATTCAATTAGCAAGTCGAGTATCGACCATCTGTTTATTAGAAACGTTAACAACGCACTTGCATACAGCGCGGTGGTGCACACCGTGCCGGCCGATCACTGCGTTATCGCGGGTGCCTTGCCGGTCCCGGTCACACCATCCGCCGGTGCGCCGGCGCGTGTTGTTTATACATCGATAGATAACATAAAACTTAAAAATGAAATTTCTTCCATTGACTTTAGTAAATATCTGTCTCTTACGGACCCTAATACGATTATGTCGTTATTACTTAGCGACTTTAATTCATTATATGACGCCTGTAAAATTACAAAAAGTGTCAACACAAACTCAAAACGTAGTTCTTGTGCATGGGCTAATCAGCGCTTAAAGTATATGTGTGCTGAGAGGGATCGACTATATAAGGAGTGGCAAAAAGATGAAAATAATTGCACTAAGCGCCTTTACTTTAATTGCTATAGGAATAAAACAAATAAATATGCGCAGTTTATTAAAAATAGATTTATTATGGCTAATGTTTGTAAGAATTTTAATAATCCGAAAAAAATATGGGAAATAATAAATAAAATTTCGGGAAAAATTGTTCAAAGTATTGATGACATCCTACTCAAATATTTTAAACTCGAACCCCTAATTATAGCTAACAACTTTGCAAAGAAATTTGAGGACTCAATCAAAAAAATTAAAAATATTTGTAACATTAAATTATTAGATTCAAGAACATACGAAAATAAACCTACAATGTCAATTAGATTAAAGCGGGCTACTCATGAGACAATAGCTAAAATTATTAAAAGTATAAATATAAACAAAAGTCCCGGGCGCGACGGCATTCGGGCCCGTGACATAAAATCGTCCTCCGAATTATTGGTTCCTGTCCTGACGCACCTGATTAACTGTTGTATTGATACGGGTATATACCCGGATATTCTTAAAATAGGTACCGTTAGACCTGTATATAAAGGGGGTATCCATAACGACTATAATAACTATCGCCCCATTACTATATTATCGTGTATAGACAAGGTAATAGAAAGATTTTACGATGATCAAATATCATTCTTCTTTCAAAATAATAATATTATTAACCATAAACAGTATGGCTTTCAAAGAAAACGGAGTACGACAGAGTTGCTACGAGATTTCACTGATAGGGTTAACGGCTATCTTGATCAAAAATTTCAGGTAATTGCGCTGTTTATTGATTTTTCAAAAGCGTTCGACGTTTTAGATTTTAAAATACTATTCCAAAAATTATCGAACGCAGGGATTCAAGGCCCCCTTTTGAAAATACTCAAAAATTATCATACAGACCGATTTACGGCTGTTAAAGTTCTCGATAAGTATAGTGATTTGCAAAGCACCGAGGCGGGCACGGCACAGGGGTCCACGATCGGCCCTGACGAGTACCTGGCCTACGTTAACGAAATGTGCAATTTAATATTAGAAGGAGATATCTATCAATTTGCCGATGATACGTGTCTCTTAGTGGCTCATAAATCGATACAGGAAGCTCAAAATACCATGCAAAAAAATTACAATCTTATTTGTAAATATGCGCATGATGTGGGGCTTATAATAAACTCACAAAAGACTAAATTCATACATATTCATTCTGCTCATAATTTGCCTCTCATCTCCCCCACGATTATAGCACATACTCATGATTGTTTCCATTCAAATGTAGTTTATAACGCATGTAATTGTCCAGCATTGGAAAAAGTAAATCAACATACATACCTCGGTCTCATAATTGACAACCGACTGAGTTGGAAGCCACACATAGACCATGTATGCTCGAAATTAAGATCTGTACTCAGTAAAATCTATATTCTTAAATACAAGTTACCCTATAGAACCTTAAGATTATTTTATTTATCGTTGGCCCAGTCGGTTGTTAACTATGGTCTGAGTAGTTATGGAAGATCGTTTGAAAGTCACTTACTTAATATACATTCATTAACGTTACGCATATTAAAAGTGATTGTACCTAAAACGGTTAAAAATAAATTTAAAACAAATGAGGAAGGCTTATTTGAGTATTGTAATGTCATGCACATTTTTGATCTTGTTAAATTTGCAGTTTTAAATGAAGTTAATGACCCTACACTTTTAATAGAAAAAATAAGACCCAGCATTTTAAGACAAACCTGTAAAACAAAATTTGTTAAGCCAAACTGTAATAATTATTATGGAAGCAGAATGCTTAAGACATTAATACCTTCATTTGTAGAAGAGCTGCCAGAAGACCTACAAAAGTTGTATCGGGACAAGTGTAAATATAGACGGCAACTTAAAAAACATCTATTGAGTAAACTCAACTAATGCGACCACATCTTGTCCAGATAAACTCTTTGTAGTTTTTGAGGCAAGATTTCTTGTATTCTGTAGTATCATTGTATACAATATTGAACAAAATAAATAAATAAAAAATAAATAAATTTCTTTCTTCCTTTCTTTATTTGTATCACTACAAAGAAAAGAATTCGAGGTAATTGTAAATGGTACTTATACTTTAGTTTAGATGATAAATCCGTGAAATCCACGAAGACGCGCCCTACTATTCCTCCTAATCGTATATAGTATAATATGTGTGTACTGTAAGCTTTCGCCAATGTTTGAGTGTTATCGGTACACACTAATTACCTATGAGTGCACGCTCACACTACAATAAATAGACCAATAATTAAGAGAAAGCGTCACGGTCAAAGGGAAAGATGCTCACCCAAAAATTGGTGGGGCGCGTCTTCATGGATTGCACGGACTATATATATTTAGATTCAAGCAAAATAACTAACATCAAGGAATTCTTCGCTCAAAATTTCCTTTACTAAATTATCCACTGTTGACATTATAAGGCCTTCTATAAGATTAGAGTGTTCTGCTGCTTTTGCGTCAAATACCTCGTCTTTGTATCTAAAACAAAATATATAAGTAAATTGGTGAAATTCAAAACTTTTGTCACTATTTAATACTGAATAACAGAGATAGGATAAACTATTTATCATTATAATACATTTTAGGCGACTATGACACAGGCCTTGCTCAAAAAGACGGCGTTGCAGAAAACCGGCGTGATATGAACTATGAACGCACGTGAAAAACCTCAGATATTGTGAGCGTGGCGTAGATAATATAACTCCCACACCGGTTTCGGTGACGGTGGCCGGGACCTTCGAAACCAGGCCAGTTACGCCGAAGTACCGATGATGACCTCTGTGGCTCAGTGGTTGAGCGCGTGGTCAGCGCTCAAGCCGGGGGTCGCGGGTTCGAATCCCGCCAACGGAACAAAAAGTTTTCAAAGTACTTAGCACAGAGCTAGACGACGTGGCGTAAAGCGTCCATTTTATAGACGCGCAAAAATGTGCGCAATACACAAGAACACCATTTCGTAACCGTCATAATCCAGTGGGACGGATAACCGACACGAATGGCGAGAGATCAGGAACAGAACCGAGTTTTACATGACGTGGCGTAGATGCTGAGGATCAGACGATCCATTGATAGTTGTATAAGAAAATAGCCCTCTCTTTGGCCCTAATATAAAAAAATGTGAAAAGGCTTTACTTACTGATAAACAAATAGAATCAGTTCCAGAATATGCTCGTTTTTGTAGCTCAAATTTTTGAATATGCCGGCCAGCTTGAACAATATTTTAATAACAAATGCTGTAACTTTTAGAGATCTCACAATAACTTTGTCATCTTCCATTTGCTGAAAAACAAGAATAAATATTTTACTGAAAAACGATAATAATTTAAAAGCAATATCTCAGAGACATCATCATGGACCATAATCAAAACCATGTCAAAAATGCTATCATTTATATTTTATGGAATAAAAAGGTTTATTGTATACTAGCGACCCGCCCGGGCGTCGCACGGGTATAAAATATATAGCCACTGAAAAAATGATTAAAATCGATAGCCTATGATCCTTCACATGGTCTACTTCTTATCTGTGCCAAATAACATAAAAATTGCTCCAGTAGTTCGCGAGATAAGCCCTTTCAAATAATTTCTCCCGTTCTTTCCACATTCTCACATCAGTCTTAGCGTGATAAAATATAGCCTATAGCCTTTCTCAATGAATGGGCTATCTAACACTGAAAGAATTATTCAAATCGGACCAGTAGTTTCTGAGATCAGCACGTTCAAGTTAGCCCTTTCAAATAATTTTCCCCGTTTTTTTACACATTTTCCTCTATTTCTTCGCTCCTATTAGTCTTAGCGTGATAAAATATAGCCTATAGCCTTCCTCGATTAATGGGCTATCTAATACTAAAAGAATCATCAAAATCCGTTGCGTAGTTTTAAAGATTAAAGGGAACAAAAGGACATGAGGGAAAAAAGCGACTTTCGTTTTATAATATGTATAGATTTTTGGCTTAGCTAGTGGCTTTAAAGTTATAATTTGTCTTAGTTGTAGAAGTGACCTACATACAGCTTAGCTTTACCTGAGCTTTTTAGCTATAGTTTTTTAGTTTTAAAGATAAATTAGCCGAATCGGTTCATCCATTCCCGCGTTTTAGAGAATTAAGTAAATATTAGAGAACAACAAAATTTAAAATTAATTATTTTTATAGATATTAAGTATATAAATGTTTTGGCTATTATAAAAACCAATAGCATCCATACCATACCTCAAAATTCATATTATTTTTTACAGTAGCAACAACATTCTTAGCGCATTTATTGAAAATATCAGTTGTTTGTAAATATTGAGCATGTTTTTCACAGATAGCGGTGTATGCTTTCCAGTGCTCTGCCATAGTTTTAACATCTAGTGCCTGTGCTATATCACAGATGTTTAGATTGATTTCTAAACCTGAAACATAAAATGATGTTTGTGTATTGACTAACGGCCGTTCCTAATATTCAATCTATCTCCGGTTTGACATACGACCGATCGCAGCTAACATTGAATTGACATAATATATATATCTCTAATGTCTAATGAGAGCTATTCCTTTCTCTAGTAGGGCAAAACCAGAGATAGATCAAATATTGGGAACGGCCGTTAGTGTCTAAACACGCTAGGCCGAAGTTACGCGACGTAAATTCCGCATGATTACGCCCGAAATGTATTTTAAATTACTGATGACACACTATTCCGTCGCATTCCGTCCGTATTTTGAATGCGTTTGACATTGCGAACGTAATCATGCGGAATTTACGCCGCGTAACTTCGGCCTAGTGTGTTTAGACATAGGTAGTATTTAAACTTTTAAATTGTAACAGTGAAAAACATCTAATAAGAAGTTTCTTTATTTGAAATTCCTTAATTATAGTAGGCTAATAAAATTCTCAATAGCCTACTATAACATTAGTAACGAGAATTTCAAATAAATAAAATGTGTATTAAATAACATGCTTTTGAAACACCCTTTAAAAAAATTAAAAAGTGTACAGCTTAACATAGAACCCTTTTTAAAGTTAGATAAAAATAAAATAGCCTCCTTTTTTATTGGAGTCAGTTAAAAATACAATGAACATACTTGCCAAAAGAACTGCTTGTTCATCCTCTACGTCCAAATCAATTACGTAATACTTTTCCAATATCATTAAATATGTTAACTGCAATTCGTGGCATGAGCGAAACAAATCTTTCAGTTCATTTTCCAAACTTCTTAGATAGATACCATACAATTGTTCACTGGAATTGTAAATAATATTATTCTTATTAACTAGTGATCAAGATTTTTTTCCTATTATCTTATATCTTTAACTAGCAATTCTTGTTATAAATATAGCTAGGAAACTTATTTTCTTTATGAATGGTAAATTAATGGTGATAATATTTTACTAGCTATTTGACCGAGCTTTGCTCAGTATTCAATAAAACACAAATAAAATGACATTTTCTAAAAATGTCATTTTATTTGTGTTATATCGAATACCGAGCAAAACTCCATTAAAATAGTTAGTAAAATATTATCATCATTAATTTACCATTCATAAAGAAAATAAGTTTCCTAGCTATTTAGGCTAAATGGTGAAACAATACTTAAAATTAGGTGACACTTTTGTCACACTCTGCCAAGCAGTCAGGGAATAGAGAAGCTTTTGAATTTATCATGTGTTTCTACTCAACTATACATTATTTATTTAAAGATTTTGAAGAGAAGCAATATTTTTGATGAGCAAATATTATTAATAATATTTATTAGACTGTAATATTATAAGCTATTAAACAGTATAATCAAAGTTCACTTACCTATTTTTACAATGGTTGAACACTGTATAAATAATGTTACCAGTCATTGTTGGAAATGTCTTATTAGTGTTGCATGATGTGAAAGAACATTTCTCTAAATTTTTCAGGTGCCTGGCCAACATTTTTAGAATAGTTATTGCATTTTCTAACATAGCCCCAAGTTTTTTTTCATCAGTAAGTTTCTCCTTTAGATCAATAATAATGTCAAAGGTCTGTAAATTTTAAAATCAGTGTGTTAAGAAGAATACTAGACCTTTAAGTGCCAAGGTAAATGCAACAGGAATATGCCTTGCCATGTATGTGATGGAAATGGTCCATGGCCTACTTGTTTAGTTCATTAAATATTACTGATACCTACACTGCCTTTTTGACACAACAAACCTTTCATCCCAGTCAGGTCAGGTCACAGATATATTAGATGATCTAGGGCCTAATCAATGCTATTTGAACTTTGACTTGAATTCCAAAACTTACCACACAGTTACACACATGGACATGTAAAAAAACTAGTTTTTAGAAGTCTGTGGTTATTGGATATGAGTCAAAGTTATGGAAAAATAAATGTAGGAACAATGAAACAGGTGCAACTTGCCTGAGTTAAGCATTCTTCACAATCCTTCAATATTTTAGTTAGGTGTTCAGACACATCTTCAGATACTAAGTTGAAACAATCTTTTAACTCGGATATGAATTCTTCATAACATAAAGTATCTATCTGGTTTCATTTAATTAAGGAAAATAAAAACTTTACCCTCATAACATCATTAAACATCATAATTTAAATCACTTAAAACTAGCAAATGAAGCTTCAGGTAATGACTAGGCAATTTCATGTTTTTAAAATATGTTTTCACCATAAACTTATAATATACTGCATTATAAGTTTATGGTTTTCACAGATTTCTATTAATTTTATGAAAAGGATACAACGCAATCCACTTCTGAAAAAGTTGTAGAAAATTGAGAGTTGTCCATCCTGATTGTTTTCTGTATAATGATAATGTAGTCCAAATCTAAACATTCCGTACTTTAAAATCGTTTACTGCATTCACGGTTTATTTATAAGAACGCTGAACGACCAAATTAGGTGTTTTTGATAAAAAAAATATAGAAATTAACTTGAAGTTGAAAATAATGCGGCAAATTTTTTTGAACTTTCCTTCACCTTCTTCTTTATTTCTTTTTTTTTTTTTCTTATTATGGCACTTCGGCTATTTAACCATGGCCAGTGTCGAGTATAATATAGCAGGAAAACAATATTCTGTAGAGGCCTCCGCAAGTTTATGGCCTCCGCTGCCGGCGCCGGTTGCCGAAGTCACGCGATGTTTGCCGAATAGGCTGCCGGCGCCTAATAGGCAAACATCGTTTGTCGAATGACAGAATATTATGGTAATGATCAAAAACATCAGTCTTGAGCTAAAGGAGAAAAGTACAAAATATAATAAGGTCATAACTAGTTTTTATTATTCGTAGGTCATACATAACTCATAATATGTAAGGATATTATAAGTTTATGGTTTTTTTTTTATGAAATAAGGGGGCAAACGAGCAAACGGGTCACCTGATGGAAAGCAACTTCCGTTGCCCATGGACACTCGCAGCATCAGAAGAGCTGCACGTGCGTTGCCGGCCTTTCAAGAGGGAACAGGGTAATAGGGAAGGGTAGGGATGGGAAGGGAAGGGAATAGAGGAGGGTAGGGAAGGGAATGGGATTGGGCCTCCGGTAAACTCACTCATTAGGCGAAACACAGCGCAAGCGCTGTTTCACGCCGGTTTTCTGTGAGTGCATAAGTATATTTTAATGGTGGTGATGATGCTGATAAAATTGTGATCTGCATAGTAGCATTAATATAGTACCATAGTACCTTTGCTTCTTTATACAACGCTGAAACTCTATAACATGTATATTGTTTAAGGAGTCTGAAGTAATGGAGAATGTTACTAGGTATGCCAAATTGCTTGAAATTTTGTCACAGTAAAGTCTGTATGTACGGTATACAAATACACTAGTTTTTATTGTAGTCAAAAATACCTAGTAGGTACTAGTAGTTTTGATTATATAGGCATTAAAAGTTTGAAAAATATCAAGTCCCGCTAACAGTCCCGTGACAAATGCGATTTTTGGCATTTTTTGCTCTTTATCAATAACGGCAACAGGTAGGCACTTGGAATTTTCAGCAAGGCCTTAATTATATGTGTACTTTAATTAAAATAAAAATTTAAGGGGGGGCTTTGTTGGCCTATTTTTGCCATATAGCGGTACGGAACTCGTCGTGCGCGAGTCCGACTCGCACTTGGCCGATCATTTATTTGTATTTTTTAACCGACTTCCATAAAGGAGGAGGTTATATGTTTGTCTGTTTATATATATTTTTTTGTATGTTCAGCGATCACTTCGCCGTTTGTGGACCGATTTTCAAGATTTAATCCGAATTTGGTACCATGTTCATAAAAAAGGTGATGGAATCCATCGAGGTTAACGAGGGAATTCCTCGCTATCTATACTAATATTATAAATGCGAAAGTATCTCTGTCTGTCTGTCTGTCTCGCTTTCACGCCAAAACTACCGAACCGATTGTAATGAAATTTTGTATACAGATAGTCTAAAGCCTAAGAAAGGACATAGGCTACTTTTTTATCGGAAAAAAGGGTTGTAAGGGGGTGAAAATACGAAAATTTGTTCAAATTAAGTTAGTTCCAATAATTCATACTAGATGGCGCCGTGCGTCTCTTACATCGCGCTAACGCTTGCCCAACATCTTTCTATAAGAGGTGGTATCATCATACATTCGAGTTTTTTTCGATTGTAATTTCTTTTTTCACGTTATTTAATAAGTCAGTACTTTATATTATATATAGTGACGTAAACTTAAACCTATCAATGATAAATAGTTTATGGGTAAAGTTGTGTAATTGGGGGGCTAAATAAGCTTTAAAATTTGGCATAATATATAAAGTTTAATTTTAAAAAATGAAATATTATGTGCACACTGCACAGCTGTTTTGATTTAAGGGGTACCAGGGTTTTTTTTTATAAAAGGACGATTCCATTATCACGGGTGCAACATTTTGACGCACTTAAAGCGTCCTACTGACAAAATAAAACACATTTATTAATAAATTATCTTTTGAAGGGATACATTTTAACTAGTTCAATCATAAATTGTAAATGAAAACTAAAATTAAATCTAAGAAAAGCCACAAAACATGTTTGAAGTACTATCGTGGGTGCAACCAAATTGGTCCTCTATTAAGAACTCGGACGAATTCATTTCAAAAGTGTTTAAGACAAAGAATTTATTTAACTAGATAAAATTAATTTAAGTAATTAGTACTGGGAATTATTCACAATTTTCACGATCGCGGGTGCAACATCAGAATATCGCGGGCGCAACGAGTCTAAAGAAATTGAATTAATTCATAAGTCTGCGACTAATTTCTACATTTTTGATATGCAATACATAATATTATTAGTAAATTGTAATAATACTATTTAAAATTTTATTATTTTTTAATTATCAGTCATTTATCGATCTGAGAAAAGAAATCATCTAAATCACTAAAAACAATTAAATAATGTAACTTAAGCAAACCTTTTTTGATGTACCTACTGTTATAAAACCGAACTACAGCACACATTTAATTCATAATTAATATTTATAATTTAAAAGAATAGGGGAGAATTATTAGTAAAAATATTTTTTTCAAAGAAAATTATTAAATATTTATGATATTTCCTGTCATTTGTAGCATTTCTTCTAAAATATTTAAAAATAAAAGAATATAAATCATCATTTTGAAACATCTGTTAAGTAATACATGAAATATTTCGAAAAATATAAAACACGATGTGACTCCATTCAAATTTTTATAAATCTTGTGTTTAAATTACATGTAAAGTATTAATAACAAATATAATCTAACGTTATTGTTTACCTTATTAATATGAAATGGCAATTTTCCTTTAATAATATTTGAAAACTATTTCAAAATTGTTGTTTTTTTTTGCACCGAAATATACCCCGCGTTCCAGATGACGTTAGAAACGCTCACGCTCAAGACCGTAGTTTTTCCCGTTCCACTAGCTTGTGAGCGTCAGTGATACAAACCCAAGTGGAACGGATTAAGGATCGTTTTGAGCGTTTTGAGAAAAGTTTTAAAAAAGAACTATATTTTTTTATACATAGGTACATTGAACCGAACTTGGATATTACGATCCTTTTCTTCAAGTCGTAAATAAAAGTAATTTTATTGTTTATAGTTACATTTATTTTAATAAAATATGTAGGTACATAATATTATAATTGTTTCGTTTTTAGTATTACATTTTTTCACTTAAGTAATCATATTTTAATATAGTTAAACTTTTATTATATTTGAGTTTTCACATTGAATCATATTTTAATAACAAAACCACATATTTTGAATATTGACTATTGTCACAATATACATATAAACGTTAGGTAACAATACCGCTTAATGCTTAATCAAGTACGAGTAAGTCAACAGGTATAGGAGAGATGAGATGTTATTTAATTTATTTAATTAAAATATTATTTGTAATGAAATAATATAAAGTTTTTTTGTCTCTACTCTCTCCTGAAAACTTTCCAAACATGGCTTTCGCGATAAAGTTACGTTAAAATTAAAAAAAAACTAGAACGCCCACTTTGACCCATCTTCGTCAAGGGTAGTTTTGAGCGAAAATGATGACGTCATGAGTGACGTCATAGCCGCTATCAAAACGACCCCGGTCGCCAAAGGGAACGGCAGAAGGGGACGTTTTGAGCGTTTTGGTCAAAATTAACGTCATCTGGAACGCAGCCAGAAACTTATGTTATACAGTCAATATTATGTAATGAAATTAGGGTTGTTGAGGAAGTGATTATGAGGAAGAGGAGGAGGAAGAGGAATTGTCACGTGCAAATTTAGAGGATGCGGATGAGGAAGAGGATGCGGATGAGGAAGTGGAAGAGGAAGTACGTCCATATAGTGGCTGCGTTCCAGATGACGTTAATTGACGTTGATTGACGATAAAGAAAAAATGGCGGTGTTTTGTAGAGGCTGGGGGGGGGGGGGGGGGCTAATATTACACGTGGGAGAGCCATGCTTCGGCACGAATGGGCCGGCTCGACCGGAGAAATACCACGCTCTCACAGAAAACCGGCGTGAAACAGCGCTTGCGCTGTGTTTCGCCGAGTGAGTGAGTTTACCGGAGGCCCAATCCCCTACCCTATTCCCTTCCCATCCTTACCTTCCCCTATTACCCTGTTCCCTCTTAAAAGGCCGGCAACGCACTTGCAGCTCTTCTGATGCTGCGAGTGTCCATGGGCGACGGAAGTTGCTTTCCATCAGGTGACCCGTTAGCTCGTTTGCCCCCTTATTTCATTAAAAAAAAAAAAAAATATTACCGACAAATTTGTGGCAAGAGCTCCTTAATTTAAATTAGGAAAAGAAAGTAGGTGAAACAATGGGGGTGTTAAAACATATTTTGTTCTCAAAGTGGGCAGTGGACAAAAAAAGTCTGGGAACCCCTGATATAGCACTACACTTCGGTCTCATTTCGATTTTCGATAAAAGAAATCAAATTATTAGATTATTCGCACTGCGTAGTACACGCGTAAACAAAACAACGCTTGCTATGTTTGGTACTACTAATATATATTCTGTGGCTATGTCAATAAAATTAAAACAAACAGCAAGCTTGCTCAGCGCGGGTGGCGAGAGGGGAGGTCTCACTCGCCCGTTCGATCCGGCATCGCGCTCTGGCGTGTGCGTTGCCATGATTGGATACGCGACGCGCATGCGCAGTAAAATTTCTCATAAATTCCTCCTAAATTTTGAGGAAGCGATAGCGGAAGAGGATTTTTTTATTTTTAGTTATGAGGATGCGGTAATGGTTGAGGAGCCCAAAATATTGCGGAACTTCTTCATTATGAGGAGGAAGAGGAATCCTCAGCAACCCTAAATGAAATTCAACTTAGAGATAGTGATTTAGAGTAAAAATGATCATGTGTTGCATAAGCAGTTTTTCTCGCACCGTTTGATGATATCACTTCAAAATGCTCTAAATCATTCAAATTACAATTTTTACTCATAAAAGTTCTTTTGCTAGTAAATAAACATCTTTTTATTTATAATTCAATAAAAAAATGTAACAAATGCTATACTTTAAAAATTCGTGTTGAGGGTCGTCTCTAGCGGAATCGCCCAAAAGCTTTTGACACCAATTTTGTTGACATCGCGCGCTACAAACTGAAGTCCACGCGGACGAAGTCGCGGGCAACAGCTAGTTTATATTAAAACCGCTGTCTGGATGATAATATTGTGATTCCATTATTCATAATCTGAAGTACATATTTTAAATGTAAACTTATAGTGTTTTTGGATAAATAATGAAGTATTTCAAGTAAAATATCTTACCAAAAAGTAAGATTTTGCACCAAGATTTGCACCTGTGTAAGGTGGTGAACAGAACTCCAACCTCCTTGAAGATACATGTTTGGGGGTTCCGGGTTTCGATGTTGTTTTAAGAACTGAAAGCATAATATGCTACTAAGGATATTAGTTTATTCGTCATCATCATCACTTTCCTCACACCACGCATCACCGTATTTTGAACCTATTTAGTACTTTTCATAGTTTTTTACATAGACATAATATATACTTTTAGGTTGAGAGTTGAGACAGATGCTTTTGATCAATACACTGTCGTTTGATGACTTATTTTTGCGAAAAATAATGAGGGGTTTTCATTTATATTATTTAATTTTATCGATCGTGGAATAACGAGACACAATAGCTTATCTATTGTTATCGCGGCCGGATGCGGCCGCTTAGGGCTTCATGAATTAACAAGAACTGAAAGCATAATATGCTACTAAGCATATTAGTTTATTCGTCATCATCATCACTTTCCTCACACCACGCATCACCGTATTTTGAACCTATTCAGTACTTTTCATAGTTTTTTAGGTTGAGAGTTGAGATAGATGCTTTTGATCAATACACTGTCGTTTGATGACTTATTTTTGCGAAAAATAATGAGGGATTTTCATTTATATTATTTAATTTTATCGATCGTGGAATAAGGAGACACAATAGCTTACCTATTGTTATCGCGGCCGGATGCGGCCGCTTAGGGCTTCATGAATTAACTAGATAGCGTAAGGATAGACACTTTTAGATTTTCTATTGGTTCCTCACCGATCTGAAATTATCTGCAGGTTGGCATCACTGACTACATATGGGTTCTGTTTCCAAAAAATATCAGTGTACTGTCAAGTGTGACATTCATCAAAATATCTTAAACCTAAGCGATCATTGGCCTAAGCGATTAAGCCAGTATACTGGTAATAGTTCAGGAACACGCTGACATAATAAAAACTTGTCAAACTGAAAACTGACAACTGAAAGACTAGTAGACGAGGTACTATTGAAAGACTTCTGGCGGCCATGTTACTTTGAAACTTCTTCTACTTTTTATTGTTGGTGTGGTTTTTATTATTTTTTCCCAAATTGTGTTATTTGGGTTTTCGATGTTCATAATTGGTAAAATATTGGCCATTAAATATCCGTTATCGTGCAAAAGTGCAGGTAAGATGTTGTCAAAACCAAAATTTATAATTCCTGTGACATTTGGTGTGAATATCGATAAATAGGGCTATTTCTTCCGTGAGTTTTAACTAAAACATCATCATCATCATCGTGTCTTTTTCAAATTGATTTTTTTTTATTAAATAAGGGGGCAAACGATCAAACGGGTCACCTGATGGTAAGCATCTACCGTCGCCCATGGACACTCGCAACATCAGAAGAGCTGCAGGTGCGTTGCCGGCCTTTTAAGAGGGAATACGCTCTTTTCTTAAAGGTTTGCAGGTCGTATCGGTCCGGAAATACTGCTGGTGGCAGTTCATTCCAGCGTTTTACAGTGCGCGGCAGAAAGTTACGCGAAAAACGCACTGTGGAAGACTGCCACTCATCAAGGTGATGAGGATGGTATGTTTTTCGCGTGGGACGATAGCGAAAAGTTGCAGGTGGTATGATTCCGAACAATTCCTCAGAGCACTCCCCGTGATACAACCAATAGAGGATGCAGAGTGAAGCTACATCTCGGCGTAATTCCAAGGGGTCCAAGCTGTTTGAAACACTATGACAGTCAACAATAATTCGAGCAGCCTTTCGTTGGATACGATCCAGAGGGAGCAGTTGGTATTTTGGCGCCCCTGCCCAGAGATGAGAACAATATTCCATATGAGGCCGAACCTGCGCCTTATAGAGTTGTAGGCGTTGATCCGGACTGAAGTACTGTCTCGCTCTGTTAAGAACACCAAGCTTCTTCGAGGCTAATTTGGCCTTACCCTCAAGATGATATCGGAACTGGACTTCACTCGATATGTTGACGACAAGTATCTCAATGCTAGGGGAGATGGTTAAAGATGTGCACTCGAAACGAGGATAAACGACCATTGGTGACTTTTTAGTGGTGAACGCGCAGACTTTGTATCAAGTTTTACATTCTTTTGCCCACTTTTGTAGAAATTATTGATGGTATTGCCTGGTATTACCGATAGTTGTCTACCCATACGCCATCTAGTTACTAAAATGGAAACTGTTTGACAATCAAATTAAAAAAATAAGAAAATGCCTCATTTATATGGCAAATTATATACATTCATTCCAAAAGTTAAAAAAAAGTCAGCTGACAAGTGACAACTGACATATGTCAATAATTGTCAATCACCACAGATTACTAGTATAAATTTGTCAATCACACGTGTTTTTGAAGCACGTTTTGTTTAGTTCACCGGTTTCAGGCAATGTTATTCAAAAATAAAATTATTTTTTACATTGCAGACATAATTTAAAGAAATGGCTGCAAATTTCCTAACCGCTCTCAAGCACATACAATTAGAAACGAAGAATTCTGATTTAAATAAATCATGTCAACAACTAGCTGTAAGTAAACATTTCTAAACATGGTTCATTATTTAACTTATTTTTTGCCATAAATTTATATTCTAAAAGCTATTACGTACATTTCAGGATGCACTAAGGAAGAATGCCGTAGACATAGAGGGTGCAATCCAAAGATTATCAGAATTTCTCCTTGACTTTGAGGATGCCTTGCTATTCAGAAATTATTTATCCAACATTTTGCTGGCGCTGGTTACGCATAAAATACCCTTGAAGCCGGTATTCTCTAACAAGGAGTACGATTTGTGCTCTGACTTGGAGAAAACAAAACATTTGGAATATTCAGTTGTACTTGGACTTCTGAGTGATCACCCTGATATTATTCAGTAAGTCACCTATTTCCTACTGTGAACATACTAATGTTTGATACATTAGGTAATAAAAATAAACAAATTTTGCTTAAATTAAATAATTAGAATAAGTATGTATTGCCACAGTAGAATAGTAATAGAATTAAAATGCGTCGGATGGGCATGTAAAAAGTCGGTCCTGCGCCTGATCTCTCGCCAGTCGTGTCGGTCTTCCGTCCCACTGGGTTATGAGAGTAAAAGGAATAGAGAGTGCTCTTGTGTACTGCGCACACACTTGGGCACTATAAAAGTACTCCTGCGTACCTGGCCTGGTTTCATTGAAACCGGCCACCATCACCGAAACCGGTGTGGGGAGTATTATTACCCATTGTAAAAATTGACTGTTTTCCCAAACAAAATATCCACAAAGTAAAAATATGTAAAATACAATTTGTTAAATTTCAGATATGCACTCAAATATTTCCAAATCAATGCCGTTCCGCCTTTTGAAGTATTTATCCATCATGAGGACTCGTACAATGTGGCCCCAAAGAAGCGGAGACTTCTGGACTGCCGGCAGAAGATTAGTGACTACCACATGGTCTCCTGCTGCCATTCTCTGCTAACCAAACTACCCAAAGAACTGTCTACTAAATGGGATTGGACTAATTTTGTGATAAACTTTAGCCAACATGAAAATCCACAGATAAGATGGTAATGATTTATACATTTATTTTATTATTATTATAAACTTAAATAATAAACTTCATATAACCCATCAAGCCCCAACCGGCACAGCTACCGCACAACAATTGAAAAGCTATTGTGTCTGTGATTCCCACGATCGAGATATTTAATTAGTGTTACATAATACTATTACTGGTTTGTCTACACACTGCAATTTTTTTATTAATATGTAACATTATTACATATTTTAAAATAATTTTGATGTATTGCTTCATTTACAAGTCATAACAAAATAAAGTTTACCAATTGCAACTGAACCAAGCATTGCAAATACAATGTAAACTCCATGTAATGTCACTCTATTTAGCGACAAACTCTCTAAAGCGTCAAAATCATTTGACTTTGGTTGGCTTAGCTTACCTACCATACAACAATACACGCTGTATAGCATCACTCACACTCTCAATAACAACAAAATCACAACGATTGAATAATAAAAAGTACCTTTTAAGTAACTAATATTAGTATAAACTGCACAGCTGTGTACTTTTTTTGTTGCTTTACTATCCTAGCCCGCAATGAACTTGACTTTCGGCATTTCGCATACTGAACTTTCTAAGAAGTTATTTCTTTTGTTTACAAATTGGGATTGCTTGCACGTGTAGACTGTTTTTGAACAAAAAAGTATCTAAGCAATATCATTTTCTCAGTTGCTGATAAACTTCCAAACAGTAAAGGTTAGCAAAAAAAATTCACTGTATATTGACGGAAATTCTTTGATTTTTCTTCTCTCCATTTAACGACAACTCTCTATAACGTCATAAAATGCACAGTCCCTTCAGTGACGTTATATATATAGAGTTTACACTGTATGTACAGCCACTGCAATAACAAGATCTACGTTATGGTGTGACACACATATTACTCTTAAAATAAATTAATTTAATCTTAATATTGGTTTTATTTACAGGATGGTCAAAGAGTGCATAGTCATATTGACAAACATGACAGAGGCCCAATCTAAAGTACTTTCAACCAATCTAAGCATAACTGATTTCACTCCTAACATTCCTCATTATGTGCCAAAATTCAACAATGGTGATAATGATGATTTGAGCCAACACATTACCAATGTAGTTAACATTGACGGCATCTTATTACCCATTTATGATGGAAGTAATGTTCAGAGTGGAAATCTGGTACCAGTTAAGTCAACACAGAATAACTTGAGGAGTTTAGCACTTGCTGTTGCTTCAGGTAAAATATTTGCATACTTGTTGTAATTTTATATCACACAGATGTCCTGACCTGTCTTTTGCACTCTCTAGACGATGATTCAGTATTACATGCGTTACATGCTGTAATGCATGCATGATCGTTTATTGTAGTGATTGATGCCAATTACATGCAAACTACGCGCTGTACATTGATTGACAAGTTCTTCAATTTTTCGTCCTGCAGGCTGCAATATGTGCATTACATGCACACATCGTTTCGCGATCGGCATGTCATCCAAAAAATAATACTGTCATGTAAATGCATGTAATGCTGAATAACCATGTAGGGAGTGTTTTAAGGTGGCTTTCCAATCTTTGCTGTAAGTGACCACAACTGACAAAAATAAACAAAAAGCCACTTTAATATGTCCTGGGCTAAAGGTTCAATTTTCTTGCGACCCATACCGCTGCGACTTTGTAGTGGCGCGGGCATAGAGCCAAATGAAACCTAGGCCATTTTATTTGAATTTTTGTCGGTCGCGGTCACTTGCCGTGTTGATCGGAAATGTTTTCTTGTTCAAATCGAAACCATATTATTATTTTTTTAAATTAATCAACTAGAGAAACATTATGTAATTGACAGAATTGTAAATTACAACTTTTTACTTTTAGGTAACTCACTCTGTCTCATGGGACCAGTTGGTTCCGGTAAGACGAGCCTTGTGGAACATTTGGCAGCTATAACCGGGCGCAAAGGTGTCGCGTTCAAGAAGGTCCAATTAGGAGATCAGACGGACTCCAGGATGTTACTAGGCTCGCACCAATGTACTGACATACCGGGCGAGTTTGTATGGGCGCCGGGTGTTTTGACTGAGGTAAACAGTGGCTGAATTTTATCGGTATTTGGAGAGATAAATTTTATTTTAAATACTTACTGATAACTAAAAGATATTTTTTTAATGTTTGCAATGTATAGGCTCCGAAACTACTGGACCGACTTTGATGAAATTAGACATAAACAGAGTAGGCTACAGGGAAGGGCACATAGGATGTGGTTTACCGAAGGTTTCGGGGGAGACTCCGGAATGAAGCGCGCGTCACGTCGCCGTTAATTCGTGATAATGTGTAGTTGTTAAGTTTATATAATTTTTATGTATGTTAGTCATTAAGGTATATATTGTATGGGCCTACATAGCCTGATTTAAATAAATAAATTAAAAAAAAATAGGAATTTTTTCGCGGGAAATTTTGCTATTGATAATGATGATAATCGTGATGCATACTTATAACTGTAAGCAGTGGCGGCCTTACCCAATGCGAAGCCCCGGGCGGAATGTCTTTGCGAGGCCCTTAGTCTTACGAAAATATACCTTGCGAGGCCCCCGGCGATTGCACTGTTCGCTACCCCCTAGGGCCGCCACTGACTGTAAGGCGCCGATATAGTTCATTCTTAAAAGAGAGCAAGTATATAATGTTAAAACTAAGCATTTAAAAACAGATTTCCCATCAACATATCTCATCAGTCATCACCATTAGTGCTATTAAAGTATTTATAAATCTATTTATTTCTAATGTACATGATTTCTAGGCGGTCCGAGATGGTCACTGGTTGCTTCTAGAAGATATTGACTGTGCTGCATTGGATGTGGCATCTACACTCAGTTCACTGTTGGAGAGAAAAACCCTTTGTGTGCCGGGGTATAGAGATGCATTGTCTGTTACACCTGGATTCCAGTTGTTTGTTACCCAAAGGTAAGATTTCTGTCTTAAATACATAAATCCTTGTACCAAAAAATAGCTATAGAGAGATGCATACATTACCATTTAACATAAGAGACAGTAGACCTGCAGGCATTATTATGCGGTTCCCTAAACAGCAGACTCTAGAAAGACAAGAATATTATCATTTCTGCTACTACTACCTTGCTATTGTAACTTTTCTAATAATTTACTCGCGTTAAGAATGCGCTAATGATTTGCATAATATTGAAACTGAATGGTTTTTTTTTTTATTAAATAAGGGGGCAAACGGGTCACCTGATGGAAAGCAACTTCCGTCGCCCATGGACACTCGCAGCATCAGAAGAGCTGCAAGTGCGTTGCCGGCCTTTTAAGAGGGAATAGGGTAATAGGGGAGGGTAGGGAAGGGAAGGGAAGGGAATAGTTGAGGGTAGGGAAGGGAATAGGGTAGGGGTTAGGGGATTGGGCCTCCCCTAACCCCTACCCTATTCCCTTCCGAATAGGTTAGGGGTTCCGAAACTGGTGAACGAGAACACGGCTTAAGCGTATTTTTTTTTTCCTAAGAACACGTAGTTTGCTGTACGTTGACGAATATATTGCTATCACGTCACTATAGAGTTCACGTTCTATAGCGTTCTTGCGTAAATGCGATAAAAGGTATTTACTGCTAGAGTTAGTAAGACAAGTTAGCAGGTGTGGTCCGAAGGGAGGGGGGGTCACAGGGAACATGACCCCCTCCAAAATCTAAGGTCAAATTGAAAAATCTCAAAATCTTGCCAAATAATGAAAGAAAATTTCTAGTTATCCTATAACAGCGATAATTTTTTTTGTGTGACCCCTCCAAAACTTCAGGCTGCGACCGCACCTACAGGTTAGGTTATACGTTAGTTAAGGTAATTGTATGGTTGGTTGGTTGGTTGTTTGTAAGGTTGGTCCATACTTTTTTCTATTATTTATTGCTATTGCAGGACCGTCGTGACCAACTACGGATTTCAAAAGAAGTTATCGAACTCAAGTGCGTTACTTCAAAAACATTTAACGCAAATAAACGTCGAGCCTCTCTCGAGGTCCGAAATGGCAGAAATCATACAAATAAAGTTTCCCAGTCTTACAACAATATCGCCCAGAATGATAGAAGTGTTCATGATGTTTTCCATGGGTAGCCACGACTCGTCGTTACAGAATCTGGAGTCGACAGAAAAGGATAACACATTGTTGGTCAAAAGAGGTTCTAGGCTTATATCCACTAGGGATCTTATGAAGTGGTGCTCAAGATCAGTCGTCGGTTTCAATGTGACGTCAGCAGAATCGGCTCTAAAAGTCCTCCAAGATGCCTTCGATATATTCACGTCATCGATATCTTCTATAGACGACAGACTGGAGCTAGCCAAGAAAGTTGGAACGTGCTTAGGCATTGTCGAAACGAAAACAGAGTTCTATTTCAAGAACTACAAACCTAATGTGTCTCTTCATCCGAATTCCTTAGAGGTCGGTCGAGCGTCGATCCCAAGGTTGCACAAAACTTTGGAGCGACTAAACTTTGAGACAAAAGATGTTGTGTTCTCTTTCACTCGCCAGTCTGCTGGGTTGCTTGAGAAAATCGCTTGCTGTGTAGCGGCAAGTGAGCCAGTGCTATTAGTAGGTGAAACGGGTACAGGCAAAACATCTTCAGTGCAATACTTAGCTAAGCAGACCGGACATAAGCTAGTCGTAATAAACATGAACCAGCAATCCGATTCTGCCGACTTACTCGGCGGATACAAGCCAGTGCACCTAAAGTATATAATACAACCGATAAAAAACGAATTCCTCGACATGTTCAAGAGTTTCTACAATGTGGAGAAGAATCAAAAGTTCTTGGGTCACATAGACACGTGTTTTGAGACTGAAAATTGGTCGGCGTTACTGACTTTGATGAAACAAAGCCACAAGTCCGCTGTGAATCGAATGAAGAATGTGAAACAACAGGAGAGACTGAAGATTTGGCTAGCTTTTGGTTACAAATTAGCCAAGTTAGAGCAGCAGGTTAAAGCAGAGTTGAAGTTAACCTTCGCGTTCATAGAAGGATCCCTTATCAAAGCAATGCAAGAAGGTTACTGGGTGCTTTTAGACGAAATAAACTTAGCATCCGCAGAAGTGTTAGAATGTTTGGCAGGTCTTCTAGAAGATAAAGACGAAACTATTGAGTTACTAGAAAAAGGGGACAAGAAGCCAGTGAAAAGGCACCCTGATTTCACATTATTTGCGTGTATGAATCCGGCTACGGATGTAGGCAAGAAAGATTTGCCTGTTGGTCTTAGAAATCGCTTTACTGAGTTCTTTGTGGATGAACTAACTGAGAGAAATGATCTACTTTTACTTATCGGGGACTATTTGCGCCATATGAACTTAAGCGGTGCAATTTTAGAAGCGATCTATATGTTTTACTCGTCAATCAAGAAAGAAGCTAGACTCAACTTGGTAGATGGCGCTGGTATGTATTATTTTTATTCATGGTCCTCTGTCTTTGTCTATCTTGTTATCCAAACTAATATGTCAGTCTATCTGTTACTTCTTCAAACCCAAACCGCTAAACCGATTTTCCTGAAAGTTGGTATGGAGATACTTTGAGTCCCGGAAAAGGACATAATATAGGATACTTTTATCCCAAAAAAATGTACACTTCCCACGCGATAAACGAAATTTGGCATAACATAGTCGCGGGCGTCATTTGGTTTAACAATACGTTGTTGGTTGTGTAAATATTTTTATTAGTACTGGGGGGTTAGTCAACCTTCTATCTTTTTCTATCTTTTTTAGGTAATGCCCCCCACTACTCCCTTAGAACTTTATGCAGAGCGTTGACAGCCGCCGCTAAAGCCAAATGTGGTACCGTGTCGCGCTCCTTATATGAGGCGTTCTGCCTTTCCTTCCTCACACAGTTGGACAGAATGTCACATCCGAAGGTTGAAGCTATGATAGCCAAGTAAGTTGTAGCTAAGTATTAAACGTAACATATTTGTTTCATACTCACAAAAGTAATAAAATGAAAAGCATTTAACAGCATACATAATGTATAATAATGGCTTGCCTTGATGGGGTGATATGAATTTTTTTTTTGACATTTCACAGTTTTCAATCACTATATGAACAGTACTTAAAAGTATATAATATTATTAGCATTTCGGATATTTAAGAGAATTTTGCAACTTCTTTTGTATTTCAGGGCTGTCATTGGTAAGAAAAACATTAACGCAGTTCTAAAACAAATCATTCCCGAACCTAAAAGTTTGGATCAAAACTACCTGCTATTCGAAGGCCATTGGATCGCTAAAGGAAAGCTAGATATCAATATACCTGATGACTATATCTTGACACCGACTGTTAGAAAAAATCTACGTGACATAGCCCGTATTGTGTCACTGAGTAGACTCCCTGTATTGTTACAAGGTGACACTTCGGTGGGCAAAACGTCTCTTATCACTTACATGGCTAAAGCCTCAGGAAATTACTGTGTCAGAATAAATAATCATGAGCACACCGACTTACAAGAATACATAGGGTCATATGCCACTGACGCCAATGGGAGTTTGGTATTTAAGGAAGGCGTTTTGGTAGAAGCGATGAGAAAAGGCTATTGGATTATCCTTGACGAACTCAATTTGGCTCCAAGTGATGTTTTAGAAGCCCTTAACAGAGTGCTAGATGACAATAGAGAACTTTACATCCCAGAAACTCAGGAGACGGTTAGAGCAGATCCTAACTTCATGCTTTTCGCGACTCAAAACCCACCAGGATTGTATGGAGGTAGAAAAATGCTTTCAAGGGCGTTTAGAAATCGTTTCGTAGAGTTACATTTCGATGAAATACCCAGAAAAGAGTTGGAAACTATTCTTCATCAACGCTGTCATATACCAATGTCTTACAGCAAGAAAATGATCGAAGTTATGGCAGAATTGCAAGTAAGAAGACGTGGCTCGGCCGCGGTGCAGGGAAAAGATGGGTTCATAACCCTAAGAGATCTATTCCGATGGGGCCAAAGATATAAACACGCGTCGAAAGACAAGCTGACAGATGAAAAATTCTACGACTGGGATCAGCATATTGCGGACGAAGGTTATCTGGTCTTGGCCGGCAAAGTGCGACAGGCAGACGAAAGGGAGATCATAGTTGAAGTAATCGAGAAACATATCAAAAGGAAAGTTAGTCCCAACAATCTCTTTAGTTTGCACCAAAACACTTCCCCAGTTACAAAATCGATCCTAGAACTGCTATTGAACAATCAACTAGCAGAGTTTTCTCATGTTGTGTGGACGTACAATATGCGAAGGCTGGCAGTGTTGATAGCTAAAGCGTTTACCTTCGATGAGCCTGTTTTATTAGTTGGTGAAACGGGCTGTGGCAAAACAACGATATGCCAAGTTCTAGCGAAGTTGAGTCAAAGACAACTTCTGTCCCTAAATTGTCACATGCATACGGATAGCTCCGATTTTCTTGGTGGGCTTAGGCCTGTACGCCAATATAAAAACGACGGTAGACTTTTCGAATGGGTGGACGGACCTTTAATAAAGGCAATGGAAAATGGACACTTATTTTTAGCTGATGAAATATCTCTAGCGGATGATAGCGTTTTGGAAAGAATGAATTCTTTACTTGAGCCCGAAAGACAGCTGGTGCTTTCAGAAAGAAGTTTGGAAGACAATAATGATATACTAGTGATAACTGCACATAAGAATTTCCATTTTATCGGCACAATGAATCCTGGTGGAGATTTCGGCAAGAAAGAACTTTCACCAGCGCTACGCAATCGTTTCACTGAAATATGGTGCGACCACGTTACTTCCAGGAGTGATTTAGTAGCAGTATTAGAAAAGAGTGTAGTTAAAGGCATCTCTTTGGGTAACCAAGAAGATGGAAGCTCCGGTATTGGAAACAGTATTTTAGATTTTACTGATTGGTTGAAGAGTTCCGAAGTAACAAATAAGTTTCCATTCAGTATACGTGATTTGCTCTCTTGGGTTGAGTTTATTAATACCACAGTTAATAAAGAACTGCTTGATGTACCAGAAGCGTATATTCATGGCGCTTGTATGACGTTCTTAGACTGTTTTGGAACTACCTTAACTGGGCACATAGATACACAAACATTGATTGCAGTGCGTAAAAATGCAATAAATTTCTTACTAGCTCAAATTAAAAATGTCGGTAATGATACTGAAGGTCTTAAAGAAGTGTTATTTAATAAGCAACTGAGTCTTCAAACTGCGTCATTTAATTCGAAATTCGGTATTAAGCCGTTTTATATAGACCTTGGATCGTACAACAATAATGACGAAAAGAACTTCTCTTTTACTGCTCCAACAACTGGTTCGAATACCCTGAGATTATTACGTGGCTTACAATTGAATAAAGCTATCCTTCTAGAAGGAAATCCGGGAGTTGGCAAAACCAGTTTAGTCACAGCTCTGGCAAAGTCATCAGGCCACAAAGTTATCCGAATTAATTTGAGTGACCAAACGGTAAGTGTTTCTAATTCATATAATATTGTTAAATATATTTTGTTTAAAGCTACAATAAAAGTATAATTAAACACTTATTTTCAGGATATCACAGATTTGTTTGGAACAGATCTACCAACAGAAGACGGTTCGTTCGCGTTTAAAGAAGGAGCTTTTCTCAATGCTCTTCAAAATGGCGACTGGATTCTACTCGACGAATTGAATTTAGCACCCCAATCTGTCCTTGAGGGCTTAAACGCCTGCCTTGATCATCGAGGCGAAATCTTCATACCGGAATTAGGAAAAACGTTTAAAGTTAAACAACAAACCAAGTTGTTTGCATGTCAAAATCCCTTAAAACAAGGCGGGGCCAGACGTGGTTTACCAGTATCTTTCCTCAATAGATTCACACAAGTATACATTGATACTCTCACTAAAGAAGATCTTTTATATATTGTTGAAGCACATTATAATCAAATACCCAAAGACATCCTTCACAAAATAGTAGAATTTAATTGCCGTGTTTCGAAAGAAATTACTGAGTTACAATATTGGGGACATAAAGGTGGTCCCTGGGAAATGAATCTGAGAGATATTCAAAGATGGTGTGAAGCCATGATTAAAGATAAGGAGGATGGAAAAGTAACATCGCCAGGAAAGTTTGTAGATATGTTATATGTCAACCGTATGAGAAGCGAAGAAGATAAAGAAAAGATGATTTGGACATACAATCAAGTGTTTGGACCTAAATACGCTAGAAGCGATGAAAACCCACAATTCACTATTAACGATGAAGAAATAAGATTTGGAGATGTAACTTTACATAGAAATAACGAAAGAATGTTTAGCAACAAGTATGCAATAGAATCTGATCTGCTTTTACTCAGAAGTCAGATGGCTTCACTAAAAGCAGTAGCTCAGAACATAAAAATGAATTGGCTTTCAATATTAGTTGGTCCAACAGCTACTGGTAAAAGCAGCATAGTACAAACAATAGCTGATTTAACGGGAAATGATTTACACATAGTTCCAGTAACATCAGCAATGGACGTTTCTGATCTTCTGGGAGGCTTTGAACAAGTAGATTTTAACAGAAACTTAGAAAACTTGTATGATAAAATTGAAATATTAACTATCGAAACTACTAGAGCAATTTGGTTAACAGAGAAACCTAATAAATGGAAGTTAAATAAATTATTTAGTAACCTTTATGAATATAAGAAAGCATTAAATGAAAAAGACACCAATGAAATGGAGAAATATAAAACTAAACTAACTTATTTAGTAAATCATTGTAATAAACTGTTAGAACTCAACAAGACTTATAAATATAGAACTGAAGACGTGCAAATTATAATGAGTAAAGTAAAACATTTAGATGGTAAAATATCTAAATTATCTTCAGTGAATGCGGGTGGAAAATTTGAATGGATAGATTCGTTACTAGTCAAAACAATGGAAGAAGGATCTTGGCTGCTTTTAGACAACGTTAATTTAACTTCAGCAGCTGTTTTAGATAGACTTAACGGTCTATTAGAACCAAACGGTGTGCTAAGTATACCAGAAAGAGGTGAAACAAGTGAAATAAAACCACATCCTAATTTTAGAGTATTTTTCACTATGGATCCGAAGTATGGGGAGATTTCTAGAGCGATGAGAAATAGAGGTGTTGAAATTTACTTATTAAGGCCAGAAGATATGGATCTTGGTCTGTCTGAGACGATGGAATACTTTGATTTGATTGCGCTTCTGTCTTCTTGTGGCCTTCCGAGTCAGTATCATGATATCTGCATTAGATGTCACGAGTCTATGACGGCGTTTATTCAAGGTAAGATTTTCTCTCCATTTATGTTTAATTAGTAAAACTACTCTATGTAATGCCTTTTAAATATTTATATTGTTAAATATTGTTAATGCATACAAATTCTCTATTCCTTCCGGACTACTAGTAGGTTCTTAGATTTGCTAACAAGGCTTTTAATTTCAGGATTTGAAAGACCAACAATTTCACAACTCTTACAAGCATCTCGTCTGACTTATCAACAACTTGTGCGCGGCATTTCATCTAAAACGGCACTTCTGAACAGCTTCTCTGATGTTTACATAAAACCTAGGAGCGGTAGTGATTTTACGTCCAATGTAAATAAATCATTAGCTGAAATGAAAAATGCTATGCTTAAAGAACTACAGAATGAACTAGAAGAAGTATATAATGATATAGAAGATATCACAGGTCATACTCTAACAGTGCAGGGTCTAACAACTAACTCTGCTCGTGAAATAGCCAAACAAACTGCTTATCCTATAGTGAAACTAAATCTAGTTGAACCCAACGTTCAGAATACACTTCACAATTTATTTAATGTCCTCATAGGGTTCCAAAAGTGTCCATCAGAGTATCTAAACATCTTCTTTAATTCGCTAGAACAGGATATAAGTAACAAAAATTTGCAAGAATTGATTGCATATACTTACAATAATTTAAGAAATGAACCTGATTTAATTTCATACAAACGATATTATCCAGAAACATTTATTTTGGATACTGAAACAACTACACAGAGTAATATAAGTTCGGCGTTGTTGTATAATAAATTACTCAAGAAAGTTTCACAAAATTCTATAGTAACTAGTGGCTTTTCTGCGGCTGATTATGCAAACGCTGTTACATCAGGCAAAATCACGGATGACTTTTCAGAATATCCCATACTAAAATATTGTCAGACATATCTACAAGTAATTGACAATTATATAATAAAGACTATTAGAGCGTCACAGAATTATTTCAATGATAATGTATTGGGCCATATCATGCAACTTTTGAACTGGAGGATTAGATTCATAAAAATGTGTTCACAACCAATTTTCATAACTAGTAAGAATAAAAGAACGCCGATTTTGAAGGAAGATATAATTCCACTGTTGCAAGTGCATAGTAAATGGATACAGAAATATTTACTGGAAGAGCTGTTTAAATTACCACCAAACAAAACGTTGAAACAAAGTTTCCAACAAGAAATAGATAAAATGAACATATATGACGATCAAAGCAAAACGAAACTTGTAAAAGTAACAAAGAAACTACGAAAGTTATACGGTCAACCAAAACTTTATAAAAACGACACGGAATATGATATTTGCAATTCTAGAAAAGAATTAAATAAAAATATTACTATCGATATGAATCAACCTGTAGATAAACAATTATACAAAGTACTTACCAACCCCGTAGGTTTCTGTACTAGTGAACTAGCAATTGATGTTCCAGAAGAAAAAATAGTTAGCACACTTAAAAATAGCATACTTGAGTTAGTAGAAAAAGGTAAAGATGATAGTATACTACATAAAGATGTAAAGTTACTACCAATCAATTTCTATGTAATAAAAAGAGTATTACAACTTTTAAAACCTTATTTGCTGCATGAAGTGAGTGGAATACATGAGGAAGAAACGAATAATGATCAAGATGTGTCAGAAATTCTGGCGAATGTAGTCAATTTTGGTAAGGAAGCCAAAGGATTCCCGCCCGTACTTCTAAGTCAGTTGGAAATTATTCAGAAAGTTGCGAACAAGTCTGATCCTCTGTTGATGCAAAGGTATGTAAAATACTGAAAATATTAAACACAGTCATGTGGTGGTGCTGGCTTGAGTGGACAAAAATACTCTTATTTTATACCCTTACTTGAGATGTCTAAAAAATATAACTTGAAATGTCTAAAAAGCGTTAACCATTGACTACTATTACTTAATCTACTGATTCTATTATAGATCTATTGATAATTTGTTAAATTGTTCTTTGTGACGAATTGAATAAAGCATCCCATAGTTTCCTGTTCATAGGCCTTTTATTATCCTTGTCAAGCATTAACTGTCAATTTTAAATTTTCAGAACATCCTCCTTGATCGCATCGTTTTGGGACGAGTTCTACAGGCTTCTAGAGAGTTCCCCCGATCTTTATCCACTGTCCTTCTTCAATGTTAACGATTTAGTCCACTCTAATGACGCTTTGGAAGCGATCCCAACCAACAACAGACGGGTGCCAAGTAATTTGCCGCTCATGTCCTTCTATATTGACAAGTTGACTACATTTTGTGATGAAGAGAAACGTAAGTTTAAAACAGTTGTTTTTTTTTACTTGTAAAAAAGGAGGTTGTTATGTTTGGCTTTGCAAATACATATTTTATATGTTCAAAGTTACTCCGTCGTTTTTAGGACGATTTTTATAAACCTCTTCGTGAAATCTAATAGCAAAATTTATAAGTACACTCTTTTAGATACGTATTTTTACTTTTAACACCTCCATCGTGGGTATCGCAGACACAATAGATTTTCAATTGTTATGCGGCTGCCGCTAGGGGATTGATGGGTCCTACATCAACATTTATAGCTTCTTTCACTACCTACTCTCTAGCCGCCAATTCACATTGTTTTACAACTAAAATTCACATTATTAAAGTATTGTAATCCATTGCTTTTCTCTATTCAGTTCCTATTTTTTTATAATCTTAATGCATAATATTTCTACCAGATTCTCGTACTCAATTGGCATACAAGAAGGTAGCGTTAAGAGATCGTGTGGACTACTCCTTACAATTGCAAGCCTTGCAGAATGTTTTGTGGAAGAATATCGGATCTTTGGATGTTGCTGCTGCTATGAAGTTGTAAGTTATTTTGCCGCCTTTTTAGTTTCAATTAAAATTTGTCATATTGCCATCGGTTTATAAATTGTAATGCATGGAAGTCTTAAAGATAGAAATATTTTATATCGTAAACTTCTATTAAGGGACAACATTTTTTTATGTAAAAAAAGTTTCTATAATTTTAAAAGTCGTCATTTTAGTTAGAAAGAAATTTAATTATTTTCTTTTGCAGAAAAACCGACGCCACATTTGAATTAAACAAATACGAGCAGTTATTGAGATATCTTTTCCAAAGTATTTCGACTCAACCTGAAATCATTGATGAAACAGATGATTTAATCAAGACAGTTTTTAAGGAACTAGAGAATTACTTTAAAGATTTCGTCCTTATAGAGTTGATTGTAAAAGCTAATGTTGTCTATGAAAATCTTAAATCTGAGTTATTATATTTCCAAGAATCAGCAACGAAAATAAAAGTAAAGATTTTGACTGCTCAACTCGGATTGTTAACTAGCATTATTCTAGTAAGAATAATGTCGGAAATAAACCCTATAGATCATGTAGAAAAGTATCGATTGAAAATCGATTATATCGGCGAAGATATCGATATGTTTAACATACTACTAAGCACATACTATATACACGGTGTGGTATCTGGGACTGTCAGTGAGCAAAGAAACGTGGAAAACTCCACGCAAGTGTCCAAAGATTATTACAAAGAAGGTACAGAGAATAGAGATAGACTGAAGAAGGTTCATCCGCTTTGCTCAGTTGTAATGGAGTTAATAAGTAAGACAGCGGAAAAAGTTCATAAGTATGCCTCTGGTAATACTTATAGACCTAAAGAGGTGGCTTACAGCACTTTTGTCAAGGTAAGAAAACTATTAAAAACCGATACTTATGTTTTAAATATTTAAACTCTCTAACTATTAGAAAAACTAGACAAGGAAGCTATTCAACTTTGGAGATTTAATTTTTCTTTAGATTAGTATTTCGAGTGACTTTACCAATGTATCAAATAAGGACAAAACATTGTATAGCGTATCCATTGTATATTTTTTTATAAATGAGGGAATTAATGTTTTTTATCGATGCATGAGTAATCGATTTTTAACCTTACATTGTATATTTTTAAGTGTTTATATTCTACTCGTTTTTTTACAGGACTGCCGACATTTTACAAACTCAGTTCTTGCGAACAAAACTTTGACTTCTATGATCACGAACCTAATAAAAACCAGCAACAAGTTATCCAACGATAATATACAGAAAACCATAGACAAATCATCCATAAACGAAGCTAAAACTATCATCAAAGAGTCCACATCTTGGTTGCACTCTGTCAGAGCGTTTTACAAGAAAATAGACACGGCATACTCCGAAGCATTCCCAGATTTAGCAAAACCCTTGCAATGTACGCTCGCCCAAATTATATACTCTGTGGCGAATTTGACAGATGCGATTAGAGAGCTTATTGCTAAGATAGAACAAGGGCCATTGTTGCATGAAATGCTGGTGAACTTAGTGGTATATCCGAATGTGATACCGAAATCGGAGAGCGAGAAATATTTGAACAGATTCGTGACGTCGAATTTCATGCAACTGTTGAATAGAAATGTGATTGCTGGTAACGAAGATTTTTTCAAAGCTGAGCTGGAATGTCTAGAGTGAGTTTAAGTTATTTATACCTTAAATACTAGAAAGTAGTCCTTACTTTCTTCATTTCTATTTGATAGTAAAAAAAAACTAAAGTTAAAAAAAATCGCAGCAATTACTTTAAAAACATTAAAGCAGTCTGCAGGATAAATACAAATTCTATATTATTCCTTCTCGAGTCTTGTCGCTATCACTCTCACAAAAAATATAAGCATTTCATTTCCACGTTATGTGATCAGAATACCGATATATTCAAGCGCGTTTTGCATTTCTCTGTGTCCTGCAAACAATTTTATTTGAATACATAAATTATTATAATGCACAATTTTTTCTTTTAAATTTCAGAGTTCTCAAGATGAATCTCTCCGAGTTGAGCATGATATGCACCGCGCAGGCGCGCGTAGACACAACCGCCATGCGGGCAGTACTGACGACGCTCGGGGCACTGGTAAAGGCCTGGGAGAAACAGAGAGAGAGCATAGAGAGACAGAAAAAGGATGAGGAGGCGTTATATGTGACAAAGTCAGTTACTTTTTTTAACTTAACAGAATACACTACACTAGTAAGGTCAATGGGTCTAAACACATTAGGCTGAATTACGCCGGCGTAAATTCGAGCTGAGATACGGGCTGAGACGAGTTCTGGAAAGATCCATTCTAGATCGCGTAAGCAAGTGTATAGTGTTTCTAGAAAATACGAACATGTAATCGTACACCTAACGCCATCTAGTATCGAGTAGGGGATTTATGTTGTCTGTGTTCCTTCGATAAATTTCGCTGGTTTGACGCTAGATGGCACTATATCATGTCGCAAGTCCGTAGCAATACGTATGTAACTGCATGCTGTAATTAATGTATTGAAATATTATGTATTTAACTGTCACTTTTTAATTTCAGATCAAAATGCGAAGATGAGGATGACGATGAAATAGCATACGAAGAGATTATGGAGATGTTCCCATCGTATTCCGAAGACGATTTCTCAGATTTCAAACCTCCATCCTTAGAACAGAAGGTTGTTAAGAAACCAACAGAGAAACTAAAATACTTGCTATCTCCTGATGACGTCACTTTAATATACAAATGGCACTCAAACTTAGTGAAGAACCTGACAAACGCGGAATGGTTAGCCAGCCCGAAAAAATTGGTCGGCAATGATGTGAAATCTCCTATATTGCTGAGGTATCCTACGTTTAGTCGGATTATACAGGAGGCGTGGGACGCGATGGATGCAGACTTTGAGGGTGTCGCGTCGCCAAGTTTGTTGGTGCTTATAGCGCATATCAAGGCTAATATAGATGGAGGTAAGTTTCCTATTTACTAAAGTATACACAAATATAATAGATTTAAATATTTTAGTATTAGGATATAAGATAAGGAATACAGAGTATTTATTACGTTTTCGGACTTTGTAGGATGACACTCTTGAAAACTAGCTAAAATTAACTGCATATACTTAAGCGCCAAAGCATTTTTTGAAGCAAGTTGTTATTACAGAAAAAGTTAATTATGTTAAGGGCCTGTTTCACCACTTTCTGATAAAGTGCCTAATAGGCTATTCACAACTTTTTTGACAGATTCTCCATACTTGATCTGTCAAGTTAATTGGTGGATAGCCTTATCAGGAAGTGGTGAAACAGGCCCTAAGAATCGTATTCTATATTCAATCTGCAAGTCTCAAAACGGAATTTTAGTGTACCAGAATCGATATTTTATATTTTTCTAATATTGTCGCTGTCATGCCATCAAATTTTGATTTGAACGTGAAAATGAAATCCAAAATGTAACGTTAATCGCAAGTGATTCGACAGGGGACGAAAAACAATACTCGGCCCTATCTTAACTCATGCACATACCCTTATAAATTGTGATTATCTTGGATATTATTCCTAAAATCATTTTTTTAAATTCATGATCTTTGCTTATTTCAGAATCGTCTCAAACCAAATGTGATTTCTACCGCTCTGCCTGGGTCTCAGAGACTAGAGAATGTCTGCCGCTGCTACAGAAAGTCAAAGACAACACCAATGAGTTGTTGGACCAATGGCCTGACTTCCCCACTTTGAAAGATGTAAGTTTTATTAAATTTTTGACAATGAAAATAACATCAGACAAACTCTAGGCCCCTTACACACTGCGACTTTTAACAGCGATGCAGTCGCGCGTTTTTGAAACGCGCGACTGCATTGCGACACCAGCAATTTTTGCATCGATGCTGTCGCGCGTTAGCATCGATACACACGCGCGATACCAGCAACGAACAGATTTTTGCATCGATCGCGATTGCATCGATACTGCATCGCTACAGTTCAATGGCCAGCTTCTGAATCGCGACAGCATCGCTACTGTATCGATGCTTAGAGTAGCGCAAGTGTGTAAAGGTGGACCATTTGCGACTGCATCGAAGCTGCATCGCGACTGCTTCGCTGTTAAAAGTCGCAGTGTGTCCTTGGGCCTTAGATAGCATAAAATATGTAGTATATTATGTCGCGCGCCCGTAAAATTCGTTTCTGTTTCGCGCGAGTCTCATTTCAAGAACACGGCCAAGTCTGTCCTTTGTCATTCTCCGGGACTCATGTCTCCATAACAAGATTTCATCAAAACCACGGGTCAGCGGTTTGGGTGTGAAGAAGTAACAGACAGACAGACACTTTCGTATCTATAATATTAGTATGAATTAATATAGATTCGTACTTAGTTCCAGTTATGCAATTTAAACATTGTTCACGTAATATTTTCAGATTATCGTAATAGTCGACAGGATCCTAAGCTTCCCGATCACAAGTCCAATATCGAGATTCCTCACTGGTCTAGAGTTACTTCGGGACAAAATCGAGGAGTGGAATAAGAATGCACACAAGGAAAACAACATGATAGACATTTCTCTGGAGGTGGGCCAACAGATTGTGAACTGGAGGAAACTGGAGATGACGCATTGGAAGGAGTGTCTTAATAGCTTGTATCAGAGGTAATAAATATATTTGAGGAATTTCGGAAACCGTAAATTAGATTAATCGTTAATCGTTAAGAGCAAATGCGAGAGCAGTTACCCGATTTTGATAAATAATTCAGTGTTATTTAATGATAATTGATAAAGTTCGAAACCACATTCCAAAGCAACGTCAAACTATAGCATGATGACGAACTGATTGATATAGTTTCAGCTAATCAGAAGCGTTTGACGTTGGTTTGACATAAGAACATATGTTGGTTTGACATAATTTTGGTCGACCTACTTGTCCGCCATTTTTTTAAATCGCGTTCACGAATAATTCTTTCAAAAATGGATAGCTAACATCAATACAAACAAAAAATAATCTTGGACAAAACCGCGTAAAGCGTCACATTTAGAAGATATGAGCTGCCAAAGTTTTACTGTTGAAAATAAATAATTTAAGATATTGCAACTCTAAGGTTTCCAAGTGGCTTCAAAGTGCGATCTAGCTCAAAGAAGTGTACCGAAGATTTATAAAAAAATATCGGAAAAGCACTGAATCGTCAATACTGAGACTTTGCAGTAGCAGTTTCTCATTAGGTAGTTGATAAAATATTGTTTGAGCTAGATTGCACTTCTCATCACGCGACGGCGTGCAATCCATATAAAAATATTCATACCCCTTTGAAATGTGCTGTCTTTTGCAGCTTTACTTTTAAAACATCACGTCGCTACACGTTGAGTTATTTAAGCTTTGGTTAACCTACTATACCTACTTATGTTTATACGTCTGCATTTAATAAAAGTCCAAGGCGTATTCGTATGTTCTGATAATTTTTACTAAATAGCTTGCTTCATTACTAAAAACCTTTAATAATTTATAACAGAAAACAAGCTGAAGCACACAAGTACTGGTTCTACTTATACGGCGTGATCTCATCATATCTGGACGACAAGCCGACGGGCGAGGCGATATCTTCGTCTCGGGTTATAACCGTACTCAAAGATTTCATGGAGATGTCCAATTTGGCTGAGTATGAAGTGAGATTGGACATAGTGTATGTGTACCATTGTCATTTGCTGCATATGGAGAGTAGTGTTAAAAGAGGTAAGGTATATCTTCTATCTTTGTCTAGTTTAATAGTAATCAAGTGTTAATAAGTCTTGATACGTTTTCCAAAGCATTATCTGTATGTTAAGTAAACATGTAGAATACGGATTTAACTTTAATGCGTACATTGAAATTTTAAATTTTGCAGAGAGAAAAATAATATAAATGTTGATAGGCGTAATAATAACATAATATACAAAGACAGTTTTATTATAACATTGAAACCCTTTTTCTTTTCAGACGAATTAATATCGATACTGTGGAACACATACAACTACTACGCTCAGTTTTTGCCACAAGTGACCACTTATATCAAAGAGAAACGGGCACCCATAGAGAAGAAACTTCGAGACTTCGTCAAAATATGCACCTGGGACCGCGATCTGAGCTACTGGAGTGTCAAGAGTACTGTCGACAAGGTTCATAAAGCGCTGCATAAACATACTAAAGAGTTTGAGGTATGTTTTGTGAAAATTTATTATCTGCGAGCCTCTTTTTGTTTTGTCCTTTTCCGTTCAGTAATTTTAATCACGACAGTTGTTGCGTGACATTAGTTTTACAAAATACAAGCTTTTGCCCGCGGCTTCGCTCGCGTTAAGAAGTATATACAAACTTTCATTCCCTATTTTAACCCCTTGGAGGTAGGATTGATCAAAATCCTTTCTTAGCGGATGCCTACGTCATATCATCTACCTGCATACCAAATTTCAGCCCGATCGGTCCAGTGGTTTGGGCTGTACGTTGATAGATCACCATGTCAGTCAGTCACCTTTGACTTTTTTATATATAGATATGAGCATGGCACAAAATTAATCCAGTGTCATGTCATTTTCTTGATGACTAGATGACGCCCGCAATTTCGTTTTGCTAAAATTCGTTTGTTGCACGGGAACCGTACATTTTCGGAATAAAGAGTATCCTATGTCCTTTCCCAGGACTCAAAGTAACTCCATACCCATGCAAATCGGTTCAGCGGCTTAGGCGTCAAGAGGTAACAGACAGACAGACGCACTTTCGTATTTACAATATACAGGATACAAGATATGGGTATTAAACATAACTAATTTCGTGTCACTAGTTTCGTAATGTAAATTCGGCTTATTTTTATTTTTTTATTTTTTTAGAAAGTTCTAAAGGAGAGCGTGCGGGCGCAACTAGTTGCGCCGGGCGGAGGGGCGGGGCTGTGGGACAGACCGCGACGAGGAGCGGCTGCGGGCGGCGCCTACCTCATAGACCCGCTATTGCACCTACCGCAAGCGAGGACGCTCAAGGTATATAGATTAAGGTCCAACTAAAAACCAAAATGAAGACTTCTTAGTAACTTCAACTAAAAACAAAATGAAGACTCGCAGTGACCAAGGCTAGCTATTTTTCTCAAAGAGTCTTAGGGTCAATTGAGACCGCAACGCGATGCGTAGACACATTTATAAATTTGTACTAAATTGACAGACTTCAATTGCGCGAGACGTCTTGCAAATCTGCCAAATCCATTCAAATTTAGAAATGCATCTACGCGTCGCGTTTCGGTCTGAATTGACCCTTAGCCTGCATGATAAAGGCGTTTTGCGATGCTGCTACGTAATGAGGACATCCTTGTACGATTTCATACAAAGAATTTTATTTATTTCTCTGTGATGTGTCACATCACTCCGCTACAATGTAGTTACGACCTACGCTTATTGCGGTCTCACCTAAAAATATCCTTTATTTATTGTTATGACAAAGAAAATGCTTTATTACTTTTTAGAAAGAAACATCTCAACACTAATTTTTAACGAACACAATAATAACGTATTTTAGCTAATAAACCTAATACAGTCAAAGGGACCGAACATGTGGCGATTTCACTCTAAGCATATCTTAGAAATACGCTACTTAACTTTCTAAAATATGTTCGCCGCCCTTTTCATCGTTGTGTCCACAACATTTCTGAGCTGAAACTCTATTACGTTGCAGCGAAGCGAATTTAGCGATTAACATGTGTTATGTTCGGGCCACACTAACGAGAAACGCCGTTAATTATCGCGTTAATTCTAAAACATGTTATAGCATTATCGCCTTTACATGCCACTAATTAAAGGCTATAATGCTATAACATGTTTTAGAATTAACGCGATAATTAACGGCGTTTGACGTTAGTGTGGCCAGGCCATTACGTTGTTTCTTGTCATTGTCCATCCGGTAACTTACCTTTAGCTTTTTTTTTCTTTTCAGAAATACCTAGACGTATCCGATCAGCCGCTACCGATGTTATCAGACAGCAGTCTACTCTCAAAGATACCGAGTCTGTTGAACAAAGCTAAGGCGCTCTGTAAGGACACTATAACAAACACCGCCTATCCCTCGCTAGTGCAGGCTTTGGATGATTTCGTCACCTTGGTCATTGAGACTTCTGCACATCTGGGATCCTTGGAGGTAATTGTTAAGTTTGCAGGGAAATTTCCTTGGAAATGTCAAAATAGCTTTGATATAAATATTTTACGTCATTGGTTGATAGGGCATTTGCACTAGTAATTCTTGGGAATAAAATTTTATTTTCTGTAATGCGTATTGACATTTTTTTTAAACGTTTAATTGTATGATATAGATACTCGTAAATGATTTTCTGATTGATGGTTGTTACTCATTCTATATAATATGGCGTTATAACCAACTATTTGTTATTTAGTTCTTAAACCTTAGATATCCAGTGAACATACATTTTAAAATTCACATTCATTGAATGAGTAGAACCATGGAAATGTATAATTCGTCTATGGTAGAACGCAAAACTTTACATAGATTACCCAAGTTCTATCAAGTGGAAACAACATAGAATGTGAGCTATATCTAAGACACACATTTTTAGCTATTGCATAGCTTTTATCGCGGGTTTTGAACGCGGCGGCCGAATCAAGAAATTGTGTAACGAAATAAACCTAACACTCCCCGCTCCAACCAGAACGGCGCGGTGTGGCGTTGCCAAACTTCGGCAAATGTGTGTGTGCGACTGGACGTATGCGAATTATAGTTGCATAAGTTGAAAAAAAAAGTATTTATGATCACACTGATATACTAAATTCTAAAATAATGTTTTCAGGTCGACTCCACAGCACCCAAAGAGAAGCAACTGTCACAAGCGAAGAGTTTCGTCCAACAAAAGAGGAAGGCGCTGGCAGATCTATTCAAATACTTAGCTAGAGTGGGTCTCAACTATCGGACTGGTCTAGTCATGTTGTCGGCTGACGAAGAATTGTATGACTTTACTATACCGCCCGTTGATTTAGAAGCGGCTATGAGCTTCTTGAAGAGCAGGTAATTTGATTTTTGTAAGCTAGAAAAAGATTGATCGATAATTTTAATATTTTCTTTCAAGTCTCGTGGTGTAGTTTTAGCCAAGAGCCCTTCTCTTAATTAATAATTTAGGTATATTATGTTTGTTCAAGTACTCAAACTACTAATTCGATTTTCACAAAACTAAGGCCGGTATAAATAGTCAGTACTTAAGATGCGACCGGTCTCAAAACGCGGTTCGGCTCTGTGATTGGTCCAAATTTTGACAGCCAACCAATCACAGAGCCTGAACCGTGTCTTAAGACCGAGATGCATCTTGAGTACTGACTATTTATACCGGCCTAAGGGCCAGTTCATTTTTACCTAGTGATGGCCAAGGTAACATAGTCTTTATTACCAACGTACTAAGGTTTTAACTGTTGATTGTATCAACAGGCGATGTGACGCCTCCATGTCACAACTATGGTCGGGCTGCGAGCAATACTTCAACATCAACATAGCGCGGCATCGACACCTCAGTGAGGCGCTAATTTCACCACACAAGGACTTGGGCGTGCAGAATATTGAGAGGGTTAAAGGTTTCGCCGCGCAGCTAATGGTAAGTACTGCTTAAATTGAGTGTTTGCCTATAATCACATGAGCAAATAGTCCTCTTAAGATAAATACAGGTATTACAGAAATAATGAATCCTATATTTGCTCAAGACACAGAAGAGATACAAAGTGACAAAAACAAAAGAAATAACAACATAGAAGGAAACAAAAAATACATGCAAATGAAGCTAATACATATAATAATTATGTAAAATCGTGGTTTCAATAATTCGCTTCTACAAGCATGTCACGTCAGTGTGACATTTTATTTATTTTATTATATATTTGATTTTCTATTTCAGAAACTGACAAATACACAAAAGAAGTCAATATCCAAGTACTCTAGATATATGTATGATTTGCGATATGTTGTTACAAATATTACTAATGCGCTAGACCTAGATGGTGATGAGATAAACATATGTGCAGTTAAACAAAAGTTACATCTACTAGCTGATTGCTACGCTAACACTAGTGTACTACTTGACCAATTCGTTGCTGTATTAAAAGCACTACCTGAGAAGACACTTAATAGCTGTGAACCACAATTTGATACTGTGTTTTCTAATTCACCAATCGCAAACTGTTTCAAAAACTCAGAAGAATGGCAGGAATTGTACAGCCAAGTTAAAGCTATCATAAATATAGTGGATAAACAAAAAACGATCGTTAATAAAGTAATAAATTCAGTACCGAAACAAATTGGAAGAAACGTAGAAACGCCAATCGCTTCACAGAATTATATTGACGTTACTAACGATGCTACAGCTAAATTGAAAGATGTTATTGATAAGAGTGAAAGCATTCTCATTGCGTTTGATTTTAAACTTAGAACTAATATTTGTGGCGATTACAAACCACAGCACCCAGTATTAAGAAGTATTAATGGATTAGTTGATTATCTTCACGGTACAGTTAAAGAAATAGAAAAGCTAGACGCGCCTATGGATACAAAAATGGATGAGGACCAACAAACAACTATAGTAAATCAAACGGAAGATCTAGTCGCTTCCATGTTACTTATCATACAATCTTTATACAAAAATCATTTACCGATTGAAAAAAGCAATGAAAATATAGACGTTCTTAATGCCATAGATGAAATTATAGACGAAGGAAATAAAGAATCAGAGTCTAAAGATATTTTAGAAGAGAAACATCTAAAGGAGCTACTACAAGAAAAATTAACGAATGATTCAAGAATGTTGCAATTGGATTCATTGATAACTAAAATGCGTACTTTGCTAGTAAATTATGTTGAATACGTCGCTTCTTCAAACTGTATAGAGGATGTGAAAACTGCTGTTATGAGACTAGTACCAATTATGGAGCAGATGGTGTTGTTTGTGCAATACTTTATATCTCAGAAGGTGGCAGTCCATAGGGTGTCCTGCAAAATGCTGTCTGTTCTATTGAAGATCTTCTCCGATTTGGCTGCTAATGGGTATGTTTGCTACTTATTATTTTTATAAATTAAATAGTGCGATAAACAAAGAACAAGTTATCTTAATTATATATTTTTTTAATAAACACTGGTAAGGGTAGCCAAATAAAGGGAAGGAGAAATATTTAGAGCTATAGCATTGTAAACTAAACTATACGTATAGTCATAATGTCGAAAATATTAATGACTCAAGGACTTTTTCCATTACCATTCAATAAAACAGCACTGTTATTCCACATTTTTTACACTGCTATGTTTTCAGTTTCTGTCGTCCATCGGATCTAGACATGGAGGAAGGTGAAGGAGAAGGTGGTCCTGGCAAGCTGGCTGGCGGCATGGGTCTGGGCGACGGAGAGGGACAGAAAGACGTGTCCGAAAGAATAGAAAACCAGGTTAGTCGTCAAAGTAGACTCGAATAATTTGTAAGACATTAAGCATTGTTAACGAATGAAAGATTATAAATAACTAAATATCCATGTTAAGTCTTTGTTATCTATCTTTGTTTTATACGTTGTAGTTAATCCTGTTTTATGCTTCTGTAAAGCACGTTTAATTTTTCTAAGCAGCCAGTCACTAGTCGTAAGCAGCACTTTGTCTTTGTCCGAATCGCACTACTCAACTTTACTAAAGAGTGAATTGATGAAAACATTGTTTTATCTCCAAAGGACCAACTAGATGACGCTCAAAAACCGGGCGAAGAGAAGAATCAAGAAGACAAAGATTGTAAAGAAGAAGAGAAGGGAGTTAACATGACTGACGACTTTGACTCACATTTACAAGACGTCGAAGGCAAAGGTAAATTAAATTATTATAATTTTATAAGTCTCCAATGATCACTCCGACTCCGACTTAAATAAATATTTTCTTTTTTAATTTATTATAGATGATAAAGATTCAGACGAAGAAAATGACGAAGACGATGCTGATAAGCAAATGGGTGAAACAGAAAACGCTGCTGAGAAGTAAGTATTTGTGGAAGCATAAAAATCCTGAAAAGCTAGCGTTAAATGCAGCAGTGTTTTTTAATGTAGAGTCTAGTAGTAAGCAACTTTTAATGTCATATTTAATGATTTACAGACTGGACCAGCAAATATGGGGTTCCGAAGATGAAGAGGACCCTGAAGAGCATAATAAAAAAGATAAGGAAGAACGAGGTACGGGCGAGAGCACTGGAGAAAAAGAGATGGGTGCTAAAGAACAAGAGAAAGGGACAGACGATGGATCGGATGGTAAAGATAAAAAGAAACAGAAAGATATCAATGAAATGGAGGAACCCGAAATTGATGATGATCAGGTTAGTCATTTTACAGGGAAACTAAAAATACATAAAGAAAGTTAGAAGTATATAGTATAGTTATTGTCACTACTACAGTTTACTGATATTGAATAGTTAATATACTCATCAATACACTTTCAGATTGATCCATACCACGGCAATCAACAACAATATCCGGAGCCAGAAGATTTTGATTTACCCGAAGATATGAATGCGGATGGTGAAGAAGGGGAAGATGATAAGGTACTTAAGTTGTATGAAATTGCTAAGGAAAATGTCGTCGAAATATGTATGACCAAAAATTAGTCTTTTAGTAGTTGAAACATGAAAAAAATCTTCGTTCGTGTAAAAAAGTTTAGACACTTAGAAAAGTTTATACACATTTTCGGATGCTTCGTACGACACTAATATTAATAATTGCATTAATTAGGACGGTGAAACAGAAACGGAAAATCCATTTGACATTGACGTCATGAAAGACAAAATACCTGAAGAACAAGACGATAAAAATGAAGAAGACAAAGAAAAAGACAACAAAAACGGTCTAGAAGTTTCCAGCGATGAGGAAGATGGCGACGATAATACAGAACAACAGGTAAGATCACTTACCATTATAATTATTGATGTTAATTTAAACGATCACCCCCTTACTCCACACAAATCAAATACAAATCCAAACTTTTAGACGTTATAGTTATATATTGTTTGACTATAACGTGTATAGACTGTAGATGTTTTATAAGTAAGAAAGTAAGACTATAAATGTTGTTTAAGATGTGTGTAATGCGCATATTAAAATTTAAAAAACCTTATCTAAATGCAAATATATTGCCTTTAGGATAACGAAAATCAAGAAGCAGAAGACGGTCCAGAAAAAGAATCTAAAGACGAAGCGGAAAATGAAGATGAAGAAGGTGACAACGAAGATAATCAAGGAGATTTAAATAAAGACGAAACTCCGGACGAACAACCAGAACCGGAGTCCAAAGAAGATAACTTACCAAAGAACAACGATGATATCAACGAAGAAGATAAAGTAGAAGAGAAAGGAGAAGATCCGAATCCTCAAGCAAATCCGTCCAATGATGATCCAACTGCTGAAGATAAAGCTGAAAACGCAGAAATGGAGAGAGGGACCAATGATAATGTTCAAACGAACGCGGAACAAGCTAAGGACGATGATGCGGCGCCATTTGTAAGTTATTATTCTATTTTAAAAGACTTTTGTTGTACATATACACGCACACAATAATATAACTGAAACTATGGCATAAAATGTGGCCTTTTCGACACTTATAAAATAATATAAAGATTTGATGTTTGCGATGCGTAGCATTAATAAAATTACTACACTACTTGTCTTATATTATTCGGATTATAATAAAGATTTATATCAGTAATTCCAATTTCGAATAACCAAACAAAATTATATTTAACTATCTGTGCCCTGCGGTGTTACCCGCGGTTGATTAGGGAAAATGAATAGTGATATTTTCCCACACTAAAAAGTAGCCTATGTGTTAATCCAGGGCATAACTATATAACTAACTAATCTAGGGCTTAGACGAGAAGAAGTAACAAGATTTAAACTCGCAAACTTTCACCTTCATAATATTAGTGTCATTGACCAATAAATTACTAAATATTTTATTATTAAAACTTAAACAGGAGCAAACACAAGAGCAAGTTGGCGAAGACCAACAATCTACTGGTCGCGCGGAGTTGGACAAAAGCGACAAAGGTCACCGCGGCGACAAGCAGGCGACTCGTGCCGAAGCACAGAACAGTCAGAGACGCTTCGAGAACAAACCCGGCAAGACTGACCAGGAGAGGACGCTTGGTGAGTTTATGAGTTTAAAAGAAAGTTATGTGATTAGGTTTGATTACGTTAAACTATAATATGACTACATAAATTATCCCTATGTTCCATTTGCAATAATAAATACACATTTGGCAAAAGACAGTGTGCCGAGTGTGAGTTTTTTGTTTCACATTCGATCGTGAGCTCGTTTGGCGTTTACTAAGATTTTGTGAGCATCGCTAGGTGGCGCTGTACAAATCCCATTCAAAATCTTAGTAAACGCCAAACGCGTTCACAATCGAATGTGACACAAAAACTCACACTCGGTCCTCAGAAGTCTGATATTATGACTGTCATGTTAGTATTGTCTTGGAAAAAAAGACAGCGTTTGGACAACAGCTGTCCTGATATGTCCAGCCTGCCTAGCATACGCCAAAATCTCGACATTATCTCGACAAAACTCTATAAAAATGTGTTATTTCGATGATAGATCTACGCGAGAAAAAATGTATGTCATGCTAGGGTCAATAGAGATAAAGAGACAAACCATCAAACTTCGAGAAAATATGTAGGGTGAGATATCTCGTTGACGTATGCTAGGCAGGCTGGTATATTACTCATACCATCATCACGAATCATCTGTCACCTTTATGCTCGATTTACACGGGTGACTAACGGGTCGATTTTAGTCGCGCGGCAAGTCATCAGTCGAATCGCCTGCAGTCCAAGGCGAATCGCCACCCCATTTAAACATTCTACAAAAATCGCCTATTGCGCCCGAGATCTCCGCTATGTATTTGCAGCAAGCGATCGCTTGCGACTGAGCGTTTGCACGGTCGATTTTAGTCACCAGCCGCATGCGGCCATTGGCCGCACGACTTTGAGGCTTGCGGCTTTAGCCGCATGCGGCGTTGTCGAATTGCCATTTAGACGCTTAGTGTTAGTGCGGCTTTAGTCACCCGTGTAAATCCACGATTATTCATCTAAAATCTAAATCATTAGTTTTACTTCAGTGCTACGTTAAAACCAAAATCAGCGTTCCTATTGGCTTTGTCGTGGTTGAGTAAAAACTACTTGTGTAGTCTGCCAAAGTCACTCTCCTCTTAAAGAAACTATAAATAATTGTCTTTTCTCAGGTGACATAAACGAGAAGAAACACAAGAAAGCACATACCATGGAGCAACAGGACGACGGTGTAGATGATACAGGCGCCGACGGGGAGAAGGACGCAGACGCCTACCAACATACTAAAGAGGGGAAGAAAGATGATATACAGGTAACCCGTAACCCCCATATATATATATATATATATATATTGGAATCTCGGAATCGGCTCCAACGATTTTCATGAAATTTAGTATATAGAGGGTTTCGGGGGCGATAAATCGATCTAGCTAGGAATCATTTTCAGAAAATGTCTTTTTATTCGTTTTATCGATAATCGATAAACTGAAAAATATGACTCTTCCTGACCTTATCTATTGGCGAATAATAATACTATTTTGTTGGCAACTAATTGTTTTAACGACCAGTAGATGGCGTTATTAAGTAACACGAAGTCAATGAGTGTTTGCTATACCGAGCAAAGCTCGGTTATCCAGGTACTTACTATGAATTGCAAGCAGACTTGCATTTTGCGGTTTTAAAAGAGTGAATCATAACATGATTCATAATATGATTCTTCAAAGCGACCATTTTAGCCCCGCTCTTCTCGCGCGATAACCGAATTTTTGAGCAACTAAATTGCGGGCACGGCGTAGCATTCATATTGGTTATGCAGCCGAGCGAAGGTCATTTTTTTCTTTGTTGTTTATGTGATGATTTCAGTACGCTAGACAAAGATCTTGTAATTTCGAACAAAATTCTAGTTTAATACAAGGGTTATAAAACTAGAGATCCCTCTGGTTGATATTTGCACATAATTGTAATTCATATAACTGAATTTCATACGGCTTATTTCGCTACTGAAACAGAAAATTAAAAAAATATTACATGACACTGAATTTGGAAGAAGTTTTTAATACTTATACTTTATCTTATTACATTTCTAAGGTGGTGGACGCTGCTACAAAAGAACAAGCAGACCAGCAACCAACCCTGCAGCATGAAGATGAAGAAGGAGAGGAGATGAAAGAAGATGATGATGTAGCTATGGACGTTGATGAAGATATTGAGGTAAATATTTACTATTAAAATATGCAATAGTTAACCATAGAAAAACTTTAAAGTAAAAGAAATTTTGCAGATTTAAAAGCACCGTTACTTAGAACAACTCCGTACTATAAACAGAATATTTTGTGCCCTATGTCAAATGTAGTGTGCTTTTTGGTTACGTGCGAAAGAAAAACAAACATTATTTTAGGTGTTTTTTTTTTTTTTTTTTTTTATTAAATAAGGGGGCAAACGAGCAAACGGGTCACCTGATGGTAAGCAACTACCGTCGCCCATGGACACTCGCAACATCAGAAGAGCTGCAGGTGCGTTGCCGGCCTTTTAAGAGGGTATACGCTCTTTTCTTGAAGGTTTGCAGGTCGTATCGGTCCGGAAATACTGCTGGTGACAGCCCATTCCAGAGTTTTACAGTGCGCGGCAGAAAGTTACGCGAAAAACGCACTGTGGAAGACTGCCACTCATCAAGGTGATGAGGATGGTATGTTTTTCGCGTGGGACGATAGCGAAAAGTTGCAGGTGGTATGATTCCGAACAATTCCTCAGAGCACTCCCCGTGATACAACCGATAGAGGATGCAGAGTGAAGCAACATCTCGGCGTAATTCCAGGGGGTCCAAGCTGTTTGAAACACTATGGCAGTCAACAATTCGAGCAGCCCTTCGTTGGATACGATCCAGAGGGAGCAGTTGGTATTTTGGCGCCCCTGCCCAGAGATGAGAACAATATTCCATATGAGGCCGAACCTGCGCCTTGTAGAGTTGTAGGCGTTGGTCCGGACTGAAGTACTGTCTCGCTCTGTTAAGAACGCCAAGCTTCTTTGAGGCTAATTTGGCCTTACCCTCAAGATGATATCGGAACTGGACTTCGCTCGATATGTTGACGCCAAGTATCTCAATGCTAGGGGAGATGGTTAAAGATGTGCCCTCGAAACGAGGATAAACGACCATTGGTGACTTTTTAGTGGTGAACGCGCAGACTTGTGTCTTGGCGGGGTTGAATTGGACTAAGTTACGTCTACCCCATTCAGAGACCTTCTCCAATGAATTCTCCACCTTAGACACAAGTTCGTTTCGACTCTCAGTGACATTTTGCCGAGAAATATTAGGGGAGCCGGTATATACAGCATCACCTGTACTATCATCCGCATAGCAATGAATGCCTTTGGTTTGTAACATGTCATTGATATGCAGTATGAATAGAGTAGGCGATAGCACACAGCCCTGAGGGACACCAGCATTAACAGACTGAGTTTCCGAGCATTCGCCGTCAACTACGACCTTTATGCTTCTGTCTGCTAAGAAACTAGTGACCCACTTACATAATTTCTCGGGTAGCCCGTATGATGGAAGCTTTGATAGCAGCGCTTTATGCCAAACCCGATCGAAGGCCTTCGCAATGTCCAAACTAACAGCCAATGCCTCTCCCTTCGACTCAATTGCCTGAGCCCAACGATGAGTCAGGTATGCCAAGAGATCACCAGCCGAGCGACCCTTACGGAACCCGTATTGTTTGTCGCTTAGCAATCCCTGGCCGTCCAAGTATCGAAGAAGCTGGCTATTGATAATGGATTCCATTATCTTCGAGAAGAGAGAGGTTATAGCGATTGGTCTGTAGTTGGAAGGATTTGAGCGATCACCTTTTTTGGGGATCGGGTGCACCAAGGCTGTCTTCCAGGAAGCCGGGACGATGCCAGTGGAATAGGAGAGCCGAAAAAGACGCGTCAAGACCGGAGCCAACTCTGGAGCACACTTTTTCAACACAATAGGCGGGATTCCGTCAGGCCCACTCGACTTTTGGATATCAAGGGAACAGAGGGCTTTTCGCACTGAGCGCTGATGAAACCGTATATCCGACATGATGCTCGTGCATCGCGGTATGGTCGGCGGTTTCTGCCCCCCGTCACCCAGGGTCGAGTTTGACGCAAAGAGCTTGCCCAGAAGATCGGCTTTGTCTTTTGCGTCCTGGGCCAACGATCCATTTCCTACGTGTAGGGATGGTAGGGTTGGCTTGCAGAAATTTCCTTCAATAGCTTTGGCCAGAGACCAGAATGCACGGGTTCCCGAGGGGAGGCGCTCAAGTCTCTTGCCAATTCTATTGACGTGCTGTTGCTTTGCCCGAGTAATCTCTTTCTTGAGGGACCTAGAGGCAAGGTTGTACTCCTTTTTATATGTGCTGGTATTTAAATCTCGAGCAGACACTGCGTTGGCCCAGGATTGGTAAGCCTCCTGCTTCCGGCGAGAAGCTTTTTTGGGGGATGAACCAAACCAGGGACGAAATCTGCCGCCAGTTGGCACTACAGAGGTCGGAATGAAAAGTTCCATCCCCTGCATCACCACATCGGCAACAGAGTTGGCAGTGTTGTCGAGATCATCCGGCGAGAAGCACACGTGCCCCCAAGGATAGGATGCAAAAAACGACCGCATCCCATCCCAGTCTACTGACTTGTAGTGCCACACACGACGGTATTTAACAGCGCGCTGTCTTAACACCGTCGTAAGTGGCACAGAACTCCTAACAAGGCAATGATCCGATGAACCAAGTGGTGCGGTTACGGATATTTGGTAGCCGTCAGGATTTGAAGTCAGCAGGAGGTCCAACAAGGAAGGATTCTGACCATCCACATCTGGGATTCGCGTAGGCGTAGTAACCAGTTGTGTCAAGTCGTTCGCAAGGGCAAAGTTGCAGACAGATCTCCCCGCGTGATCAGTTTTACTGGAATTGAGCCAGTCGGCGTGGTGGGCATTAAAGTCGCCAAGTATTATGATCTCTGCGGATGGGATCTGCCGCTGCACAAAATCTGAAGCAGCTTGTAGGTGCTCCAAGAGTCGGTCCGTCTCGGGGTCACCACTATGGGACCTATATAGGCACGCATAGACGCGAGGGTGGTCGTCGCAATCTATGCGGAGCCATAAGTTTGATAGGTCCATGACCTCAAGATTGCTGAGGCGGCGAGAGCTGATATCATCTCTGATATACACACACACTCCAGCTTTGGGTAGAAAGGAGTGCTCGAGGTAATACCCTGGGTGGGAAAGGTATGATGTGTCACTCGGAGATGATATCTGCGTCTCGGTTAAAAAGAGCAAAGCCGGCCTTGCCGTCTCAAGGTGGTAATGGACGGCATTAAGGTTGGAGTGTAATCCCCTGATATTACTAAAGTCCATGTTTAATATCGAGGGGGGTGCCTTTGTGTGTTTGCTCTTGCCCCGAGCAGATTGGAGCGCAGTTTTGCCCTCCCCAGAATACGAGGGGCAGCCTGGACGTCCACGTTCAGTTCCAGGGGTTCCTGAGCATGGACGTCCAGAGAGGGATTCTCCAACGCAGTTGGTACCCTCCTGGGGTAACAAATTGTTTTTCAACTGCGGCATTTCTAGGGGGGGTAGGGGATTGGGCCTCCGGTAAACTCACTCACTCGGCGAAACACAGCGCAAGCGCTGTTTCACGCCGGTTTTCTGTGAGAACGTGGTATTTATCCGGTCGAGCCGGCCCATTCGTGCCGAAGCATGGCTCTCCCACGTATAAAAGGTGTTATATAAGGTGTTATAATCATTTGTTTTGAATGTAAATTAATTCTGACATAACTCTGCTCTTATTGGCCAATAAAGTTGCGGCTGCGCAGCCATTGGTGCGAAACAGCTGTCAGTGATAAAACATTTGACTAGTTTCTTGCAGTGATTAAAATTGTCTTTTTTATTTTTTAGATCGAAAAATCCGAGGAACTAAAACCAGAGAAGATAAAAGAAGGTAAAGAGCAGGACGAGACGAAGTCAGGCAAGAACAAAGAGGGAGACGACGCGACGGGCGAGACGGGGATAGAGATAGAGGGAGACAAAGTTGTGACTGAGACTGTACCACGAGGGCGGGACACTACTTATCATACTAGGTAAGTGTTATTGTTCGTTTCTTAAGTTTGTTAAGGCTGGTAAGTACCAGATTGCATAATATTTGAGATGGGGAAGGGGGGATGTATTCTTCACTTGTTTCAGTGTGATCTGATGTCTTGGTCAAATCAAATCTTACCAAATACAGTGACAAGTATACTATTACATGTTTTTTTATTTAAATATTTACAAGCGCTTATCGCTGGCGCGATGTTAGTGTCTGCCGCCCGATATAAAGTAAAGAAAGACTTCCGAATAAGCTGAATGATAAACTTAATCATTGCAATGTATGTCACAAATTGCTGAAAGCAATAAAACTTTTATAAATTTCAGGGACATTTAACATTGAAAAATTCTGTGTCCATTATTATTATTAACAGATTTTATTCCTTTTTCATTACAGGTTGGAAGAGAACAAAGAGTACGCTGACGATCTCACCCTAGAGCAGTACATACAATCTCGCCAATCTATGTCATGTGTGAGCGGGACGGGTAGCGCGGAGGCGGCGGGGGCGTGGCGGGGGGCGTGGCGCGGGGCGGCGGGCGCGGCGCGGGCGCTGTGCGAGCGACTGCGCCTGGTGCTGGAGCCGACTGCGAGGTCGAGGATGGCCGGTGAGTGATCACGTGCCAGGCTATGCCGTGTGTGAGCGGGACGGGTAGCGCGGAGGCGGCGGGGGCGTGGCGGGGGGCGTGGCGCGGGGCGGCGGGCTCGGCGCGGGCGCTGTGCGAGCGACTGCGCCTGGTGCTGGAGCCGACTGCGAGGTCGAGGATGGCCGGTGAGTGATCACGTGCCAGGCTATGTCGTGTGTGAGCGGGACGGGTAGCGTGGAGGCGGCGGGGGCGTGGCGCGGGGCGGCGGGCGCGGCACGGGCGCTGTGCGAGCGACTGCGCCTGATGCTGGAGCCGACTGCGAGGTCGAGGATGGCCGGTGAGTTATCATCAAGCATGTACTTTTACGGAATGTGACAACTAAAGTCTTACCTAAATACTAATATTTTATGCAAATGCGAAGGTGTCTTTGTGTTTTAGTCTGTCAGTCTATTACGTTAGAAATTAGAAGCGAATGGAAGGCCTCAGTTATATCCTTTTAATTTTAGTAATCTAATAAAATATGTTAGGAAGACTTTATATGGACTACGGAAAGTAGTAATAATTCTTGCGCTATTTGCTTCTAGTGTTTTGTGAGTGTCAAACATGACAAAGCACTCAATAACTTAAGATTATTATGTAGTGAAAATAAATAAAAATTTCCAGGTGATTTCCGAACTGGTCGCGCTATCAACATGCGTCGTGTTATTCCATACATCGCCTCTCACTTCCGCAAAGACCGTATCTGGCTGCGGCGGACTAAGCCGGCCAAGCGCGAATACAAGATCGCTATAGCTATAGACGACTCGAGTTCCATGGCTGATAACAGGAGCAAGGAGCTAGCGTTTGAGAGCCTGGCGCTGGTGTCGCAGGTAAGGAATAAATAGATTGATCATGTATATGAGGGAATTGTAGCTGTTATGTTTGTGTTTGGCTACACCAATAAGAAAAGCAGGGCGATTCTTGTTCGACACGGATTCGAAAACTTTACCGTGCGGTCATTAGCTATGTCCGCACTATGCACTTTCATCTTCAATTTTCGCCATCTTATTTTTATTCAACTTTCGTTTGGCTTTTTCAATAATTGAATGCGTCAAAAAAAGCAACGTTAACATTCTCATTTTTGTTCGGTTGCTTATTGTATGTTGTAGCATGTGCGACGAGAACATTTAACTGTGTGGAATATGTGCGGCTTATTTGGTTATATAAGAAATTCCAGAAGAAACGAACAAAGCGAAAGTTTTGGATATGGTCAGAGCGCATGCGTCGCGGGCATGCCTCGCGTGCGCTGTTGACTGCGCTATGACGCATGCCCTTGATGAACAGAAAAAGGCACAGTGTGGACATAGCTATTGGTCAATGCCCAGCGCGGCGAGCGATTACTGGATGTCGCGCGATGAAGACTGAAGTTTCCGAATCCGAGTCGAATTAATTATTATTAATTAATCGTGAATTTATTTATTAATCGTGAATCGCCCTGTTGGTGTCTTGGTAAGAAGACTGCAGTAATATTGTGTGCGTGAAAACGATATACTAATATTGTTGTATGCGAGTAAAAGAGACAGGCAGTTAGTTATATGTGAATGGCTGAATTTCACTCTGTCCTGCGGCGAACTATAAATATAATACACAATATACTTTTTCCTTTTATAATCTGTATGCCAAACAATGCATAATCATTTATTTAGTCTTATGCTTTTATACATAAGTATAGTTGTGTATATTTATGTTAAAAAGCTAATTTGCATTACGTATTTTGGTCTTGACTTTCTTATTCTCTTTCCAGGCACTCAACCTGCTCGAATCGGGTGACCTAGCAGTGCTTAGTTTCGGCGAGAACCCGAATCTACTACATCCATTCACCGAGCAATTCTCAGAGCATTCGGGCTCGAAGATTCTAGAACAACTGCGCTTCGAACAAACCAAGACTAAGATTGCTCAATTACTGGACTTCTGCACTGTCATGTTTGACCAGCAATCTGCTAGGAGCGACGCTTTGAATGCTAAATTGTTGGTTATAGTGAGTGACGGTAGAGGGATATACTCGGAGGGGGAAACGAAAGTGTTACAAGCCGTGCGCCGCGCGAGGCAACAAGGAATATTCCTGGTATACGTCATCATAGATAATCCGGACAATAAGGTGAGATAGTGCAACTTAAAATCGTTTCTACATTTTAGTATAAATCTACTCGCAGTAAATAAGAAAAGATGTTTGAAAAAGATTTTATGTTACTTATAAAAATCAAATTAAATGGAAAAAAATATTCTCTGCCCTTAAACAAAATTAATATTGCACAAGTAGTAGGATCATTGAAGTTCTTTTATGGACAGGTGGCGGACCAACGTTATTTGGTCGTTTTATGTCAAATTAGTGATAGTTACTTTACGTTAGAAGAGACATTACTCAATCAAATTACTTAGCTGACTTAGCTCCATGATCTATTTAGATGATTTCTTACTACATAAAACTTTACTTCATACTTTTTGATATAAATAAATAAAAACATCTTTATTAAACACAGAAGGGACAAAACACAGCCAGAATTAAATAGGAGTATTACAAGTAAATTGACATGACGCACACAACAAACGTACACCACTTAAAATGAAACAGTACTTACTATTTATTTTCTTCTTTTCCAGGACTCCATAATGGACATCCGTCGGCCTGTGATGGACCCCGTGTCGAACACTCTCAGCGGCTTCGTCCCATATTTGGACACTTTCCCCTTGCCCTTCTATCTCATATTGAGAGACATTACCGCTTTACCGAATGTGCTGGGTGACGCGCTAAGACAGTGGTTTGAATTAGCCGCTAATACAACTAGCTAGTAAGTAATATTTACCACTAACGTACGTGCAATTTATAACGGGGCGCAGCGCGGCGGGCGCATTATTTTTATAATCTATCGCGCATACCTTTTCTTATAATTTAGAAATAAAACATGTAGGGAAAATGCCTGATGAAGTGATGACTTAGCCCGAGTGCGCACTAGCGGCCATCGAAAGTATGGTGTGGCCGCTGGCCGCCGTGCGGCCAGGTGCGCGTCGTCTATGGCGGTTTCATACTAAGGTATCTATCTCGATGGCTGCCGCGACCAGGGGCCTTACTCCCGAAACTGATATCGATTTCGATTTTCGATTTCAACGGTTTTTTGACATTTTAGACATCTAAAATATGTCTAAAAATGTCAAAAAACCGTTGAAATCGAAAATCGAAATCGATATCAGCTTCGGGAGTAAGGCACCTGGCCGCTGCGGCTTGGCCGCTAGTGCGCGCCCGGGCTTACTCCTGACAGAATCAGAATCGAATAAGATCGATCTCAAAGCCTTTGCTATTTCCGACATATATACTAGCGCTAAATCGTGCTGCGGCTCAATTTGGAACTAATTCGATCTCAACGGCTTTTCCCACTTCTGACAACTATACTAGCGCACGATCGTGCTGCGGCTCAATTTGGAACTAATTCGATTTAAACGGATTTTCCCACTTCTGACAGCTATACTAGCGCACGATCGTGCTTCGGCTCAATTTGGAACTAATTCGATCTCAACGGATTTTCCCACTTCTGACAGCTATAGAGAGATCGCAGACGGCACACTTTTTGTGTGATTGAGTCTGCGGCATGCAAACTGTATGTGCGCCGCAGACTCGATCACACAAAAAGTGTGCCGTCTGCGATCTCCCATACTAGCGCACGATCGTGCTGCGGCTCAGTTTGGAACTAATCAGACTCGTAAATCAAGATCGTATCAGTTTTGGGGGTAAGACTGCTGCTGCTATCCATTGTTAGGTGCGCGTATTGTAACAATAGAGAGCGGTAACTACCGACACTGCTAACTAGCGAATAAAGAATAAATTGTAGCACACAATATTGTTATTTGTATGTAACAACTTTTCTAAAATGTTATAAATAAAGCCAAAGTCCATTTGGTTAAGATGTTTTGTTTAAGATATGCATTTTGTTAAAATCCGCCTCTGGATGCAGATGTAATGTTGTAAATAGTGAAGCAATAAGTATTTCTCGAAGAGGAAAATATAGGATTAAGAAATAATAATACAATTAATTTTATTTTTTGTATTCTATAAGACTTTATGCGGCGAAAACATTTTTTTTTCGTTATAGTATATTTTGAATTGCTAAGAAGTGCCTCTATTTTTATTTTCTTCTGTGGGTATAGATTTCTTGTAAACCGTGTACACGTTAAATATTTTACAAAATTAGATTATTATAAGTTTATTTTGACATGATGTATTATGTCGGTAAGAACTGAGAATACTGGACGTAGAGGTAGACGTAGAGTATGTTTATGTTTTCAAAATCATACAAATATATATTTTTACCAAAAGAAATAATTGTTTTATATTTTATACTTTATATATTTAATTATTTATTAATATTGTAGCATTTGCTTTCCATGCCTACACGCTTCTGTAGTCTATTTCCTTAGTTTAGACAAAATGTACTTATCGACTTTTTCAAAAGCTTTAGTCTTGTATGCCACAATTTCTAACAGAAAGACGATAAAACAAGTTACGTAGCCTATGAGCAAACACAGAATACAACTCAGGAGCTGGTTTATAGTGAGCGGGGTAGGATCAAGAATCCTCAAAGAATTCATTAGCGGTTTCTTCATAGTATCTTTATCCAGTAAGCCACTTTCTAAGAACCTTACCACCCAAAGTGATATGGACTTTTTGAAAGCGGAATTCTTCTTCATCCATACCACCACTGGTACTGTCATTATGGAGTCAGGTATGACATGGCCGCATTCTTCCTCGCTCCAACCTTGGGTCAGGCAATACGCCCAAGCGTATTCTAAAAACATTGCGAAGACAAATTTCGTCCGGCCGTCGAGTACATCTCTGAATCTCTCTACGTACTTATCCTGCGTTATTATCTCATAGTTTTCCTTTATAGTCGGATCGTGTTCAAAATGAACAATAACATCCTCTTTTCCGCCGAATCGGTAGCCGTTTTCGACCGCTTCTTTCACGCTGAGGAATTTCCCGATCGTCACGTTCGATTTTAGAGCGCCGATTAAAACGCTCTGGTACGCGCTTCGTATGACGAATGTGAACCAAATCCACAGGCCGATAATGTAGAAATCCCTGAAACGTGTTGGCGCAAATCGTATCGTCTGACCCATCATAATGCCCCAAGAACGAAACGCGACGTTTTGCAACTTGTCGAAATTCTTAAAATAGCGACGACAAAACCGCTTCACACTTTTCAACTTCAGGATCAGCGGTAAGCTATTTACAGGTACAATCACCAGTAATAGTATAAGCCAGAGATATCCGCTGAGGGGTGAGTATAACGGCCACCAAATAGGCGCAGGTTGCGGCGGGGGAGCCAACCATCCTAGTCTTACCCTGAAATAGGGGATAGTGAAGTCCAGCACGCTGAAACCGTCAATGCCCAAAGTGACGGTACAAGTAGACATATTGGCAGTTCCTTTCAGTATATCACTGAGCGCAGCAGACCAGTTTTTTGACGAATCAGAATCTATATTTACGTAGTCTATACTCGTAGTAATGGGAGTGAAATTCATAGCAGCACTGAGTAACCTTGTAAGACTTTGTTTAATAACTTGTAAAGTAACTTTTTGCTCTGTTATAGGATGAAAGAGTTTGTCCGTTGATATGTAGAGGGGACAGCCGCGCATATTTCTAGTTTTATCAACATACAAGTTTTTAACACTTGTGTTAGTATACTCAATAAAACTGGGCTGAAAGTTATGGCAGTTGAAATGATCTTTGTACGGATAGTAGGTATATAAAGCGATTCTACGGTTACTATCTCTAGTAACTACAATAACATCCGTTACATAGTACTTCCATAGAATTTTGTTGATGTTGGCCAGTCTATGTGGATAATACATGATCATTATCAGAATTTTAGCGCCACTGTGTAACAAGGAGTTTCCTTTTAGATCCGGCGTGAGTTTGTCCAGAATTTTCATAAAGGAGTTAAAGGATTTCACTAGAACAACCACCTGCGTTTTAGGCGATTCGTCGTTCGTTTCTATAGTCACAGTTCCTTTGTAAGTTGATATGAATTTATCGATGTATTCTCTAGGAACATCTTTGGAAACTATAGTCGTTTGGACTCGAAAATTAAAGTTATTATTAGCTATATTAATTGCACTTTCTATAATATCAACCTGTAGGTTTTCTTTGATTTCAAAACCTGTAGCGGACGAAAATATGAGCAATATGAGCCACATTGTTGTAGTAAACAGTAATACTAAAACGCGTGCACTTTTATATCATTGCTTTGTGCTAATCATTTGTCATCTTTTGTTTCCTAATGGATGCATTTTAAACTGCATTGGCAAGCTTTATTTATGAAGGATAAATGCTTTGAAAATATCGAGAGATGGTTATCTAGATTCGTAGAAAAAACTTTAGTAAAGTAATAATAATAGTAATAATCTTACAACCTATTTACCGCAATTTTAACTTCTTAGAAATATTATGCTAAATTAAAAACAAATTAAAATATGATCTGTATATTGTCAACCAAATTGAACATTGTATCTTTAATTTGAATAAAAAAAACAGAACTTGTTAACATTTTAGGCCTATAGTAAGATTATAAATAATAATTAATTTTAATAATAAACTTCGCGAACTATACCTAATAGCATGGACACTAGAAATCAAGAGGATCTGTGTAACGCAAATGGCCGCCAAAAAAATCAAGATGGCGCCGAAGTTAAAATTATAGCTTATCTGTCAGCATTTTTTGTTACTTTAATCCTGTTTTGGTGCTATAATTGCGACAGCATTCTATTCACAACTCTCAATTTATAGTAACCATGTTCTGAATTAAATATTAATATAAATTAATTGTTTCAGCGAAACAAAACATAACCTATACTATGCACCGCTTACAACTACTACTCATATACATACAAATGTACAAAATGGACTTACACATTGTGTGGAGGGGTATAGATTTTGTGTAAACCATTTCGTAATCAACAAATATAATAGCAAAATATAAACTATTATGTTTATAAAATATACTAAATCATGTGTAATATTAAATTATTTCGAATATACTATCTGCATATGCGATGTTCCAATTGGAGGTTTATTTCGAGCGCAGTTCGATGAAGGAGGGTTTAATTATTGTTATAAATAGAAGTGTATAAAATATAATAAGGGTTAGAATACATTTTATTCAAGAAAGGCAATAATATTTATAACGGAACACCGTAAACAGTAGATAGTAAAATCATTAAATTAAGTAAACAAACGATACAAGTTGAGAAAAAATACTTCCTACACATATTTTTGTCTTGCAGTAGTTTTTTTTTAATTTTTAATGCTTTAAAAACGTTGTGACATTTTTTTATGGACTTAAGAGTTTTTTTCTCAACATGTATTTTAGTGCAAAGGAAAGCTTAATAATTGACACTTGATATCGCTGTCTTCGGAAAACACAATAACAATTACCTCGTTACAAAAATATAGGTAATAAATTGATTATATAACTATCAAATTTGATCTAAAGTGAAGGCATCTTGGTGCTTTAGATATCACATACTTAATAGACTTTAAATGACTGATAATATAAGCCATCTCCTTTGGGAAACTGAATCCATTCAAAATGTCGGCTCCATAGAAATAAATCAAGATAGAACGGCTAAGCGGGTGGAGTACGCGTGTTTCAATCTTGCTCTGTCGTGCAAGATTCGTTGAACGTTCATTCAGTCAGCGCGCACGTCTCGACTTGATTACTACGGAGTGGTTGTGCAAAAATGCCTCATTGTGCAGTGTCTAATTGTAAAAACAGGAGTACGAAAGTAATCGGTCAAAAGGAGGTATATCTTGCCACGGGTAAGTTATTTGTTTTAACTAAAAGCAAAGCAAAAATTGACACGAGCGATTCCTTAGCAACGCACGCGCGTCGCCATTCTATCTTGATTTATTTCTGTGGTCGGCTCAATTTTTTTCTGACTACCTTCGCCAAATAGATATTATGTGGACGTAATTTTTATCCATAATTGTAAAAGTTGAGTATAGAAGTATGTAGTAAATGCTATTTAAATATTGTGGTAGTGTTTTAGGAATATCTAAATTTTGAACAAAATGCTCAACGCCAACGTCGTTTCGACGACGCAAAGGACCAGTGTAACTTCGTTCTAAATTCTCATAATTTACATTCTGCATTGTAAAAAGTGACAGCCGTTTAGGGAGCCCCTAATTTTAAGCTTCTATTGTGTGTATGTGTGTACAGTGTATATTTGTATTAAAATTTTGTATTTCACTTTGCTTCCTTGGACGAATGGTTATTTGTCTCATCAGTCTTTTCGCCATCCCCGTAGAACTTTGGCTGGAAAAGAAAAGATATATATTTTCGTAACATTACTTTGGTGTTGGATGGTGCCATCAGTTCAGATAGTTATAGTGCTATCAATATAGTTTAATTAATTTTAAATACGTATCAATACAGGGTGCAATTAAACCTTCCTGCCAAATTTTTCCTTAGAGAGCTTAGGTATCACTAGAAGAGTTCATTTAACCAAAAGAAATTGGGTGTTATTTTTTAAATGACATTTTATCCCATTTAAAATCGTTGCAGAATGGTCACTCGCGGCGGTGGGTATGAGCGGGGGTGACGCAGGGGGAGGCGCGCGCGTGTGGGTACGTCACGCGCGGGCGACTTGTAGTGTCTATTAATTGTAGTGTTTTTTAGGATAACATTCGGAAGCTATTTCTCAACATTTTAGTACTGAGTGATTATAAAAGAAAAAATACGTGTATTTTTATTTTTAACAAGGATTATACTATATTAAAATTTGGCAGCAAGGTTTAATTGCACCCTGTATAAAAATGCTTTATTTAAGAGAAAATATTCATCAATATTTTGACACAAACCAATTTATTCTTACAAAAAAAAAATAGCTGGGTCAATTTTGATCCAAACAGTAAGAAGACATACTTTTTCATAATATAAAAAAGGTGAAAAAGGCAAAAAGTAAAATAAAAAACAACAAACAACGGAAACAAAAACAATGCATGAACATATTATTGTGTACTAGATTATGTTGTATGATTAGGGCATACGGGGAAATCAAAATTTAAAAAATCATACATATTTGTTAGCATAAACTTAATTATTAAAACTAAAACAAAAACTTATTATGTCTTAAATCTAATATTTTAAAACGTGTATTTATAATACAGTGTTAAAAAAATATCTTGAGTGATTGAAGGCGAAAAGGCAAAAAATTGCAAAAGTTACAAAAACATGTACAAAATTGTGTCAGATGTTGCTTCAAAACCATGACAACAAAGCAAGAACCACACTCCAAACAGCAACACTAGAGAAATACGGAAAATGCGATGACGATGTGAAAAAAAAATCACACAAAAAGTGGGAAAAATCTATGTGAAGCTCTGACATTGGTCAATATGGAAGACTTACACCAACTCAGTATTCTCAAATACTATACGGTCGTCACTTTATTTCCGATTCCGTTTTTGACTCCGTTATAGCTAGTGAAACCCTAAAAATAAACATCTCTTTATACACAGCAGATACTGTCTGACATATGGGTCTATTTTGACGTAGATTTTGACCCAATAATTTTTTTTATGAAATAAATTGCCTGAATTTTATTTAACGTTTTCTAAAAATTTACTATTTTTGCTGGCTATTAATTAATTTTATTAATATTTTTTGCAAGTTTATTAATCCAAGTTAAGGCTGTGTGTAATATATTACTATTCACACAGTTTCGCAAGCACTTTCTGTGTGTGGGTCATATTTGACCTCAATCGTCGGTACACCTACATCTCGACGGCGTGCAAGCTTAGTTTTGTCTCGTCGTGTTAACTTGACTTGGTCGAATTCTATTATGTACAAAAACTATCTCGTCGTATTCTCACCTCGTCGTGTTTCTCGTCGGCGTTGTCGCGGTCGTCGTCGTCGTCGCTGTCGTCGTCGGCCGACGAGTCGCCACCGGACCCGGCCGCGTCGGCTACCGGCTTGCCTGAAATTAAATGCAATAAAATATTGAACTATGGTTGGTATAGTGTCCATAGTGTTGGCACAATATTATTATTATTTTGACTACTCATGACGTGACCTTGACATTTCACTCTCAAGTTTCACTTCAAAATATTTTGATTCGAATAATTATTGAAGACGTGCGTTGAAGAACACGATAAGTAGCATTTTGTAACATACGGACATTTATACATAATAATTTGAACAAACCTTGTAACTGATCTACTTCATTATCTTGCTAATACAGTGGATTTCGTTAGTAACGACCTCGGTTGTAACGACATTTTGGTTAATATAGCGACGCTAAACTTACGCTCCTTGAATTTAAAGCATACTTTCGTAAGAATGCGGATATTGTGACTCAGTCGACAAAGGCAAAGACTCGTTTGTAAAACCATTAAGCTTTCTTATTCTTTGTTTACGTTCACAGATATTCAAACAAATGCTTTGCTTGTTACATGTAGGAATGCTAAGCATGTGCATTTTGTAAAAAAAATGAATCAGTAAGACAACGAATTCCAATGTGTAAACAGTGTTTCTTTTACCTGTAAATATGGCTCCTAGACATAAATTTACAACCAATTACAATTATTATCAGCGGAGGCAATAAAAATAAATAAAGACTTAGTTCTGTTTACTTGGTGAAGGCCAAAATAATTTAGATTTAGAAGGAATTATGACAAAGGAATACACCTTACAGCGTGCACTGAAAACTAAACTTAAACAGTGCACTATAACACGTTTTTCAATAAGACCCATCCATGTATAATTTTATTATTTCGTGTATTGAGACCTCCGGATATCGCGACGACATTTACATGGTCCCTTCGGCGTCGTTACAACCGAAATATACTCTATATTTGGCTACAATACTTATCGTGTTCTTCCACTCACGTCTTCAATTGTCACGAAGAGCTTAAGACCTAATTCAGACCTGTTTCTGCATGGGTGACGGGCAATTTCACTGTGTCTAAACTAGCACTATATTTTTAACACACTTTTATTAGCTTGGGCTGTATGTATGTAACGGAATCTTTGAGAACGATTTTTACCTATCTCCAGTAGTCAGTTATAACTGTTATAAGACAACAACAATGCAATAATTTGTTAAAATTATCGAATAAAAGCGTGTTTTTTTTAATCATATTTATGTTATAACACATTAGTATACAAAAGGGCGTGTACACACCGGGCGGGGCCTCCTGCGGCGCGGCGGAGCGGGCTCGCTCGCGGTTCAGCTCGTCGTAGCACTGCAGACAAACCCGCAGCGGCTTGTCGCTCTGACCGCGCAGCACCCAGCGCTTGGACGAGCACGGCCCGCACACTACAGACCCGCACTTGCGGCAGTGATGCTGTGGAATGTAGATAAATTTATCTAGATAACTTAGAATGTACACATTGACAGATTACGGTGACGCCGCGTTAAAGTAAAAAACCGTGTTGCATATGTTTTAGATTGCTTGTTTTCTATGAGAGATCGGCCCGGTCTCTCATAGAAAACAAGCAAAGCAAGCAAAAATGGAAAGGGCGTAAGCGACAAAATGGTTTTTGTCGCGTAATTTAAAAATCATAAATATGTTTCATATAAGCTATGGGCAAATTAAAGTGATTACTTGAACCAATTTATGTACAAATTTTGGAAGCTTAAATCACTCTCATCTGTTGGCTAATTGGAATCCCTTTTTTACAGAGGTCCTTTTGATTAATTACGAGGGCTGCTATTTATGTATCCGGAACTGGCCACTTACAAGAACAATATTTAAAAAGTAATTACAACATTTGAAAATAGAACTCTTTGGTTGAAGAATACATTTTGTTTCATGTGACTGTCAATTATTTTTCCATTGTGGCGTCATTTTGAAAATTGCGTGTCTTCATTTGCCATGGATTTAACGCGTGAACATTTTCGTGCAATGATTTACTACGATTTTCGGCGTGGGCTAAATCAACAACAGTGCTTTATTCAACTCACCACAACTTTTGGAGATGAAGCACCATCAAAAATCACTGTTTATCACTGGTACAGTGAGTTTAATCGTGGGCGGTCTATGCTCACGGATGAAAATAAAGAAGGTCGCCCAAAAACAGCTGTTGTCCCACAAAATATAGATGCTGTGCGGGAACTAATAATGCGTGATCGTCATGTTACATATCGCGAGATAGAGGCGTCCTTAGGCATAAGTATGACGAGCATACATAAGATATTACACGAATATTTGGCTGTAAAAAAAATATGTTCGCGTTGGATTCCGCACAACTTGACAATCGATCAAAAACGGGCTCGTGTCGATTGGTGCAAAAAAATGATAAAAAAATACAACCGTGGTACGTCAAAAGCCGTTTATAATATCTACACAGGTGATGAATCTTGGATCTATGCATATGACCCCGAAACTAAACAACAGTCAACGGTGTGGGTGTCCCAAGATGAGCCGAAACCAACAAAAGTTACTCGTGCAAAAAGTACTTTGAAGCAAATGGTCGCCTGTTTTTTTGGAATTAATGGACATGTGGCTACAGTGCCATTAGAGAATCGTAAAACGGTTAATTCTGAATGGTATACGACCATTTGTTTACCAGAAGTCTTTGAAGAAATAAGAAAGGTCAACCGACAACGCAGAATCATATTACATCACGACAATGCTAGCTGTCACACCTCAGCTGAAACAACTCAGTTTTTGGAGGGTCAAAAGATCGAATTGACTGGTCATCCGCCGTACAGCCCTGATTTGGCACCTAACGATTTCTTTTTATTTCCATACGCGAAGAACAAATTACGTGGTCAACGTTTTTCGAGCCGCGAAGAGGCTGTTGATGCGTTCAAAATGCACGTTTTGGAGATACCTCAATCAGAATGGAAAAAGTGCTATGAAAATTGGTTCCAGCGTATGCAAAAGTGTGTCGATCATCGCGGCGAATATTTTGAAAAGCAATAAAACCATATTAAATGATATATGTTTGTTTCTTTTTTTAATTCCGGATACATAAATAGCAGCCCTCGTATTCTGTTATAAAAGTTGACCAATCGTGTTATGCTATGGGAAATTGAAAGACAAAGACATGATGAATACTGACAATGAACTTTAATTTCTTAATTTAGTTATTGCTGAGAAAAATCGATATCGCTACAGCCAAATTATCAAGGCGTCGCCTTAACAGTAACTTACCCTCCTATTGAGTACGGTGAACTGTGTCTTCTTGCAGTGCATGCAGATGGCCGCCTCGTTGTCCGGCACCCACACCGCCGCGTGCTCCGACGGCGGTTGCTTGCCACCTAAAAAAATAAAAGTTTTGAATTGTATTAAATGTCTCTGAGTACGGACTGCGGCCGTTATACATTTTAAACAATAGGGTTTATAATATTAAGTCTATACTTAATGATAAGGGACTGATCATCTTGAACTAAGAAAACCTGACTTTTTTAAAATCACATTACCGGTGTGGATATGTAAATTTTTGGACCAGAAATGTGATTCAAAGGACAAGTTGGAAGCCGGCTGCATGAAGCGGCAGCAGACGACGTGTCGTCGCGACACCACTGGTTTCTATGTATTTCTATGTAAAATGTGTTGCTAGCTGCGGAGATTTTTTTTATAGAAATACACAGTATACCAGTAGTGTCGCGACGACACGTCGGCTGCGGTTGCTTCATGTCGCCCGCTGCCGACTGGCACCTCAATTGAGAGATTTACATGAAATTTTATCTCGTGTTATGAATGTTACATAGTGGTTACTTTTGGGACGAGAAACCGGCTTACCAGCACCCAGGATGTTCATCATAGAAGCAGTTTCTTTACGTCAAAGAATAAATAGTCACAGATTGACAAAAGAAACTTGTCAGTTTATCGCCAAACTCTGTCAGTGTTTCTTCAGTCAGTACTTATGATGTGACCCGGTCTCAAGACGCGGTTCGGCTCTTGGTCCAAATTTTGACAGCCAACCAATCACAGAGCCTGAACTGTGTCTTGAGACCGAGATGCATCTTGAGTACTGACTATTTATTAATACGGGCCTAAGTCTCGTTTTCTGGTAAATTTAATCTAAAGCACTTACTTTTCCGTAACAAGTCCTCTATGCATTTCTCAATGTGTGCCATCCATTCTTCTTTCTCAGTGGCCGTGGCCGCGTACACAGCGAACGACTTCGAAGCGGTGCGAATAAGCCAACCGTTGCGGTACTCTGAAAAAAATAATATTTTTTCATGAATTGAACAGGTTTTTTTAATATTAATTTTGGTGCGTTGAATATAGAGAATTATAATAGGTCATTCCATATTGTAAAGTAAAGATGCAACAAGAAAGTCATGATTTTTAAATGACGGTTCAAAATTGGAACAGGCAGCCCGATTATTTCCGGGATTAAGAGTATTCTTTGTCCTTTCCCAGGACTTAAAGTAATTATTTGGAAAATATAAATGTGAAAGTGTGTCTGTCTCTCTGTCACCTCTTCACGCCCACATAGTTGAACCGATTTCGCTGAAATTTGGTATGGAAATACTTTGACTCCTGGGAAAGGACAAAAGATACTCTTTATCCCAGAAATAATCAGGCTGCCTGTTCCAATTTGGATGTTTAAACTATAAACTATAGTTTAAACATGCATTGTATCACATCAGCTCGTCAAATTGTAAAGTGAAGTGACCCTAAGATGAAGCTTTGGTCAGACACAAATCACAATATAGATAAGAAAAACCCAGCAATACATACAAATAATATTTACTGAGTCACGTCATTGACTAGCACTCAAATAAAAATAATATTATTACACTCTGAGTCATAATGATAATGGTGTATATGATTCACAATTCACCAAGGTTTACTTTTATAAATTTTAAAAAATTTGATATAACTATTCTTTCATAAAAAAAATTAGGTAACAATATAAACTACATTTAAACAGTTTAACAACCTCTGTGGCTCAATGGTTGAGTGTGTAATAAGGGGGCAAACGAGCAAACGGGTCACCTGATGGAAAACAACTTTAGTCGCCCATGGACACTCTCAAGTCTCAGCATCAGAAGAGCTGCAGGTGCATCGCCGGCCTTTTAAGAGGGAATAGGGTAATAAGGGAGGGTAGGGAAGGAAATAGGAGAGGGTAGGGAAGGGAAAAGGGTAGGGGATTAGGCCTCGGGTAAACTCACTCACTCGGCGAAACACAGGGCAAGTGCTGTTTCACGCCGGTTTTCTGTGAGCCCGTGGTACTTCTCCGGTCGAGCAGGCCCATTCGTGCCAAAGCATGGCTCTCCCACGTCAAATGTGTACTAAATAATATGTATGATAATATAATAAATATAAAATAGGTATGGTATTAAAGTCATAAATGTATTTCGTTGTCTGGCACCAGTCCTTTAGGTACTAAGCATGAGACCAGACTGACATGGTGTAAGTGTCTATAGATATTATAATAATATTAATTAATATCACCAATCATCCAACATGTAATTTTACAAACCATAACAAACATACATACACTTCTAAAATATTTGATATTTTTTGTCTTGGTATGGTAAAAATAACATCTTATCAATAACATCTTACAAGATAAACTATGAAAAGGTGCATGACCTACTAATAAGTACAAAGAAAGAAATAAAAACAATTATTTTTTTGTTTCAAACTTTTAAGTTTTTATTAACATAGTAAATTGAAAAAAAATTTGTATATTTTCAAATATTTCATGTAAGGCAAGCATGCATCAGTCTAGGTTAATTGTACTGTTGCCGAAGCATTCCTTTACTTGGCTGGAAGTCCAGTCCCTTATGAGGTAAATCCAGGATACCCTTCTAATGCTAATGGCAAATCGCAGGTGGCTTTAGTGTATAGGGTTACTTCTATGATTTGAAAAACCAAAAACCACACAAAATGCCACACTTTCTATTTGCATAAGTACAATGAATGAGAGAGGTTACATGATAAACTTCAATCCACTATTTACTTTAGTTCAGACTGGTGCAAGTAGAATATTAGAAAGGAAAAAGAAAATTACTTACGGCCTTCATCCTTTAAAGACTCCAGTTTGACTTCTTCCAGTGGAATCACATGTTGTTTGTTATATTTCTTTTTGTTTATCACAATGTTGCCATACACCAATGTGTCGTTGAAGAGGAAGAATTGACGAGCCTTAGGCTTCTTCCGGCACATTTTTGTCAGGACACCCTCGCCAACGAGCACTCTGCCCTTCTCTGCCAATGGCTGAAAATTTATCATAATATCAAGAATCATCATTCTAAGTTTAATGTAAGGAATAGAAAGCCAACTGATGTCGGATATTACAAAATAGCTTTTTTGCTCAAGTTGCTCTTTTTGTGATTGACAAACATTATCATGTTAAACTAAAAATTTTATCATGGAGTTCATTAGTTATACAATTAAAACTTTCACATTGGTACATAAATTTTTATTTTCGTAATTTGAGATAACTGCTAGCAAAAATAATCATGTTGATAAAATGATATCGAACCCACGTAATGTAGGTACTTGTTACAGACTTTTATCTTGCTTTTTGTCGGTTGATAATAGGGGAAAAGCTGACTTAGTTTTATCTTCAATATGCCTGCAATAAAAATAATACATACCTGTCCAGAACTGCCGAAGCAGTTCTCGACCATAGCAATTCTTCTAGCATTTGCTTCACTATTTACTGTAAAATGGAAAGTTATCACATAAAATTTCAGTAGGTACACAACTCTAAATTGACGTCAAACAGTGAATGAACAAACAATGTCATCCAACAAAAAATTACATTTTGCATGGTATTTGAACATCAAGGTAAGATATTGTAGCACTTAAATTACATATATATTACCCACCTAAACGATCCACCATTATATTAGCTTTTATTTATAATACTATTTCGACGGATATATAGAACAGCAAAAATTACGGTCTACAAAATACAAATGACGGATAAAAAATGTGTCATTCAGTAGCTGTCATTTCATAGTTTTTTATGTTATCTGAATATGAGGCAAATGTATTTATTTTTTCAGAAAATTAAAATACGTTATTATAATTTATATGTAACGATTTCTTAACATAGGATTTCCGTGTTCGTAAATCGTTGGACGTAGCGACAATAATATATAATTAATATAGTTGTGAAAATTTTTTTTAGTTTAAAATACATGACAAACCATAGACTAGGAAAAATCATGTGAGTGTACTTCATTTTCTGAATTTTGACATTATTCATTGACAAATTCTGGTCGATACCAAAATTATTTTGTTCGTAGTTTTATAAAATAAACGAACAAAATGGCTTTTACAATTTGTGGCCCGAAACTATCCCTGTGTGGACTTGTATTGAGTGTTTGGGGAATCATCCAACTGGTATGTTTAAACATTTTTCCTCCTAATTTATTTTACCAAGTTTCACACTGAACTATATGAAAACTTATCTATACAGACTCTCATGGGCGTATTTTACCAAATAAAAGCAGTGGCTCTGCTAGAAGATCTTCCGCTTGGTGAGGCACACAATAGTATCGAAGACTTCGTTGCTGAAGTGGAACTTGGTTACTCAACGGTATGACTTGTTAATTTGTTATAATTTGCGCTATAGACCAGTAATTTGATGCTAATTGAGTAAAATTTGTGTATTATTCTCTTGTTTTAAAGTTTCTTGAAGAAACTAAGCTTGGATTCTTGGAGGTTCAAGGTCAAAAGAAAATAAATACACACTATTTTGCACTCTTCTTACTTACTTTAGTAGGTACCTTTTTAGTGGAGCGTAATCGTTGCGATGTACTTAATCTTGTTTTCCTCAACACACATAACATAAAAATCCACATGAAGATATTGTTTACAGCAGTGTCCATCCATGAAACTTATTAAAAGTTCATGATACTATTGAAGCTGTTGTTGATATAAGCTGTACTCAATTATATTTCTGTCTTACATTTCGATTGTCTATAATGTAAAATCATTTTCATTTTCAGAATGCCCAGAACTGCTGGATTGCTGCTTTGCTGTATGTCATCACATTACTAGTTTCGGGTCACCAGTTTTGGATGAATAACCGCTCTTCAGTTAGCATGTAAAGTTAAGAATACACAGTATATTAATTTATAAATAGTTCCATTCCATTTTCAAAGTGCTAGGAAATAATGGCACATGCCTTTCTAACATGGCATAGTTTCTCAAGGAATAAAAGTGAATTTATTTTATTCTTACCATGTATATTTAAAACACACAATATAAGATTGAGAAATTATAAGAATGCATTTTATTGATGTGTCATAAACATGAGTATGATTTCTTCAAATAGAGTATTATTTGATCCATAATGTTATAAAAATGCTGTAATTAACTATAGGTATGTTGTAAATTGGTTCTAATTGTTTTTCTCCAATAAATTATAAATGTTATGCTTAGTATGCTTTTATTTTATATTTCTCAGACCTAAAAAGTCTTTAAAAAAATTGTGGTTTTCAAATGATCAATGTCATTTGTCGAAGCAAGAGTTCAAAGGCTGTCAAAACATAAAACTCTGCAAAATCATAATAATTGCTCCACAATTGCTCATAGTATCACATAGTATGAATAATGGGTTTTTCATATTGTTGTAGTGTTAGCTGTCTGATTTTGAGCATTTGGGCGGTTGTGCAACTGGTATTTATAAAATACTATTTTATTATATTCTTGGGCACCATCTCTGAAATTGGGTACAGAATCCAGATTGGTACATATCCATAAATGGGGCTCCTGTCCTAAACAATCTTCATTATAATTTCTAATCGAGTTTGGCATATGTATTTACAAAATAGGACAACAATGTAAACAAAAACACCAAAAAGAATTTAATGACTACATGAAAAACACCACAACTGTGTGGACAGGAAACCTATATGGTTGCCTGGCCTAGTATTTATTGACCATAAAATTTGGCTTTTATTCCTAGTACTTAACAATATTTTAAGGTGATAATGGGAATACTGTTCAATATGGAAGTTGTTGCATTCATAGATGAAGCAGAAGCCAGTGTCTATGATGATTATGAGGATTTTATTATGAAAACTAAACAGAACTACCAGTCGGTATGGCTTATTATATTTGGTTTTACTAAAATAATATGGAAAGCATATTAATTTGAAACTTGTTTGTACAATAAGTATTATTTTTGTCAGTCCAGCGTAATCGAGTTACAAAATGCAAAATTAAATATTTACCTGATGAAGTTCATCAGGTAAATATTTTTTCAAGGTTTCAAGAGAAGACCATGAAACATTGCTGTGTTAAAAATGTACGGCTTCCCAGGATAATATGTAATTTATATTATCATTATCCGCATGTTGTAACGTGACGTTTAAACGCTGCCATCTAGTCTACTAGCCAAGTATTTTATCGGGGCGAGATTTTTATTTGGTTAGATAGATGTAAGGAATTTTACGGAAACCGTACATTTTCCCGCAAAAAAAACAGCTTATGTCCCTTTACGTGGTCTACTCTATATCTGTGCCAAATAACATAAAAATAGCTTCGTTTCGATCGTGAGATACCTTTCAAATAATTTTCGCCGTTTTTTTCACGTTTTCCTCTGTTTCTTCGGTCCTATTAATCTGAGCTAGGGGGGTACCTATTACATTATCATTTATAAGTATATGATCATTTCTATGATCATATATAGGATGCAATATATCATTTGATCATATGTGCTTATTACATTATCATATTTCATCAGTGTTGCAGAAACGACATTTATGAAATCGGTGTTGCTACCAACTAAAATTCATTTTTAATATGGCTTGTTTTTTGTTATTTCAGCAAGATTATCCAAGTATATAATTAGAAAAATAATTACATTACATTATTTGAAACATATTAACGAACAAGAAATTAGAAACTCTTTTTTATATTAAATAACTGGCAACACCTATTTCTATAACCGTATTCCAATACAGTTTTTTTCCTGTAAACTGGTTAATTGGATCCATCCAATCTCTCAGCAAATGTCAAAAATCTATGATCAAGGAAGAAATGAATCATATGTCTATATTTCATTATCCAATATCATTGACTCAATGATCTCGGATCCAATATATATGATAATCTAATATCCCTCCTAGCTCGATAAATGAGTTATGTATCTAAGAGGGATATTAGATTATCATATATATTGGATCCGAGATCATTGAGGCAATGATATTGGAAAATGTAATATAGACATATGATTCATTTCTTCCTTGATCATAGATTTTTGACATTTGCTGAGAGATTGGATCCAATACGGTCATAGAAATAGATGTTGCCAGTTACTTAATATAAAAAAGAGTTTTTAATTTCTTGTTCGTTAATATGTTTCAAATGACATGCTTGGTCCGCAAACAATGGGTCCGGCGCGGCGGTCCGGATGCGCGGTCCGCCATTTGGTGACCCCTGTTCTATAGTTATTGAAAAATATTACTGTATTTATTTTCAGATAGCTACTAACTGCTTTATAGCTGCGGCCGTATACTTCATATTTCTACTGATATCCTACTGTTGTATAAGGAGGTCGACAAAAGCTGAGAGGCTTGCCGCTAAACAATCAAAAGACATCGACGTCCTATGCTCACAAAACACCACATTTCCGAAGTAGCCATATTGGATTTTATTTCTAATAAACATGGTTGAATAAAGTAAACCTACATACTTATGCCATTTTTATTTTATAAATTAAGGGGAAATGAGCAGACGGGTCACCTGATGGAAAGCGAACACAGTCGCGGGTCGCTACTCGCCCATAGACAAAACTGCAAGCCACGAGAGGAACCTCATGTGCGTTTTTAAGAAACCCGACCCAGATCCATACAACGACCACCACCCAGCCAACTTATTCTATTGATCAAACAATAATACTAAAAGAAATAATACTTACTAAAGATTCCTAGTCGTACTAAGAAAGAAAGAAAACTGCAATTTATGGGTATCACATTTTATTATTCCATTTTTTTTTGTTTCATTTAACTTCGTATGGCCTGTCGTACGTTATGGTGCCAATGTTTTTGGTTTCTTCTTTTGTCATGGTTTCCTGTTAAATTAATATTTAAATTATAAATAAGACGCCTAAAGTTTTTGCTTTTCAAATATGTTTTTCTCTTGTGTTAGGTCGGTGAAAGTAATATCTGAATACACTTATTCTATATTTTACCTAAGTAGCTAAGTATATAATTTTAGACTAAATTGTTACTCTGAATTTTTTGAAGATAAAGGATAAATTAAAATAAACCTTCATACTTAAATTTTAACTACTTACTTACCTGTTTCATTTCGTCGTCTCCGTCTTTAGCTTGCTGCGGGTTAAGCCATGGGTCTGCCAGAATTTGCGGTATTTTAGCGCGAATTTTTAGTGGCGACAAAATTTTGCTGATGAGCCTGCGACACTCCACCGATACTTTTGGCTCGCGTGGAAAGGAAACCTTATTTTGAACTTGCTGAAAATAACGTGGCTTGTTAGGCTTGTCCTGTATTGAACGTTCCTACTTAGTTAATTTTAAAGAGAAGCGAGGTAGGAACTACATACCTAGATACTTCTGAGTTCTGACCACGGAGCTAATACTAAACTTCTGACCATTAATTGTATACGAAACACAACCATACATACCCTCAACAGTTGCGCGAAATTCGAATCGTCAAACGGTAAGCGTCCGTAAACTATGGCGTAAAGGACCACTCCCATGCTCCAAACGTCGGACTCCTGTGGTTTGTAGGGGACTCCCTTCAAGATCTCAGGAGAGGCGTACGCGTAACTCCCACAGAAAGTTTCGCTGAGCGCATAAACCCCGTCTTTCGGTTTCATGTGACCTCTGGCGAACCCAAAATCAGACAGCTTTATATTCAAGCCGTAATCCATCAGTAGGTTCTCACATTTTATGTCACTAAAAAATAGTTAGCCCACTTAGCAAATAGTAAGATCAAAACGTACCTAAGGGCGGTATTACATTATCATTTATGTTGGATCATTTTTATGATCATATATAAGATCCAATAAATTATATGATCATTGGATCATATCTGCGTATTACATTATCATATATTTTCATTGATCCTATTTTACGTCATATGTGGTTTCAATAGCCAATGGAGAGCGCTAACGCTGACAGGTATTGACGTCAGGGTTACTAGATCTCAGAGAATTCGATTTGTCAAAAGACATCGTCATTTTAAATATGGCTTGTTTTTTGTTATTTCAGCAAGATTATCCAAGTATATAATTAGAAAAATAATAATTACATTATATTATTTGAAACATATTAACGAACAAGAAATTAAAAACTCTTTTTTATATTAAATAACTGGCAACACCTATTTCTATGACCGTATTGGATCCAATCTCTCAGCAAATGACAAAAATCTATGATCAAGGAAGAAATGAATCATATCACGTCTATATTACATTATCCAATATCATTGACTTAATGATCTCGGATCCAATATATATGATAATCTAATATCCGCCTAAGGGGGGTATTACATTATCATTTATATTGGATCATTTCTATGATCATATAAAGGATCCAATATATATGATCATTTGATCATATCTACATATTACATTATCATATTTCATTGATCCTATTTTACGTCATATGTGGTTTCAATAGCCAATGGAGAGCGCTAACGCTGACAGGTATTGACGACAGGGTTACTAGATCTCAGAGAATTCGATTTGTTAAATAACCGGCAACACCTATTTCTATGACCGTATTGGATCCAATCTCTCAGCAAATGTCAAAAATCTATGATCAAGGAAGAAATGAATCATATGTCTATATTACATTATCCAATATCATTGACTTAATGATCTCGGATCCAATATATATGATAATCTAATATCCCCCTAAGTAAAAACTAAAAAACTAGCTAGAGAGTCTATAGTTATCTAGCTAGCGAAATGGTAAAGTAAATGGTAGGTTTCACAGTATATTTCAAAGTGACATTATAAATGTTTTAGCTGTCTTTTAATGGAAATCTTTTCAAGATTCTCATGGACATCGAGGCCGCACTAGGCGTAAGTTCTACACTGCAGCAAAACGACGCGACACATCACGGCCAAATATTCTTTGTATGAAATCGTATGAGCTATTTATACCTCCTTATCTGTGAGTTGATTAATTGACCTAAGCCGCAATACGCGGCAGCAGTGGGCTGCGCGAAAATGCCAGTAAAGTTCGACAAGCATTGAGGTATTATATAGTGTCGACATTAAGGCTTTAAATTAACGTGGTGGCGCTGCTGGTAGCTAGAACTGTCAAAAATGGCGTATTTTTATGAGGGCAGCGTTAGTTCATTTTTTCGCCACGTTCATTTAAATCAATGGTCCCCAACCTTTTTTATACACGGGCCACAAACCTGTTTTGATCTAAGTGTTGCGGGCCGCAACATAAATTTTTAGGGTTAAAAAATAACGTTCTTCAAAATTAACGAATTAAGAGTGGAAAAAAATTTACGACTTAAACGACAACTTTACATTATTTTGCCGGTGGCCGTGAATTCCAAAATGGTTTAACATCACATGGGCCACAGATTAAGTTCCAGCGTGCGGGCCACATGCAGCCCGCGGGCCGCGGGTTGGGGATAGCTGATTTAAATCCTTGTGGAGCTCAGCTATAACCATTGAACGTGCAATTGCGTCATGCGACCTCGCCTTTATGCTTTATGCTTACAATGATTATTAAGGCGTGAACATAATCAGAATACCTATGTCAAAATGTAAAATAACTCCGTCTGCTTACCGATGAACCACGCCTCTTTCATGGCAGTAATCGACCGCCTCTACAAGCTGTCGGAACCACTTGCGACCGCGGTCCTCGTCGATGTGTTCGTCCCTCCTAATGATGTCCAGGAGGCTACCATTCTCAGCATACTCCATTACAATGTATACCCTAAAATGTGCCATCATCATGAGACATGTTAGACCTTTTGAGCCTGAAATAAAAATCCAAAACTCGTCTCCGATTAGACGACTTCCTTGCGCAACAGCGAATTTAAGCTCCTTGGTAAGCTTTCGAATCCGAGTCGAACGTTACCAGTTACCATTCGACAAATGGATTCACAGGCAGCGGACCTACGTAATTTGGCCGGCTTATGTCAAGTCCAGCCACCATTACCTAGTACCTACTAAGTCAAGATCACAACTAAATAAACGGTCGAGCAGGTCGTGGACTACATCAGGAGCAAGACCCACTTCGTCTTGAGGCGCTTGGAGTCTCACCACAAAGTGAATTTTAGCTCCTTTGTGGTGAGAGTCCCAAATCCCAATGCATCATCTACCGACCCTCGAGAAAGAGGAGTTCTGGCCGATTGGAGTCGTCTACAGGAGGTTCCGAGGACGACTTCCGAACACGTCGCGCCCCACGTCGCAGACAATACGTGTTTAGTGTTAGTTTTAGTACGAGTATAATTGTATGCTTGTTAGTCTATAAGGTATTTATAATATGGGCCAAGATGCCTGAATTAAATAAATAAATAAATAAATCTGACGTGACATAATAACCCGCCCAAAGAAATAAATCGCCATCTATTTACCTCATTAATTTCTTTGACAGTAAGTGCCTTCAATGTTTCAGCGTTAGGTTGGTAGAACATACCAATTTCCACCATGCGTATAGCTTTTATAAAAATAAGAAAGGTTACCTATGAGTGGTTTCGATGGCTTGTAGGAAACGTATCAGATTTTCGTGCTTCAGTCCCTTTACGACTTCTATTTCTCTCGGCAGAAACTTCTTCAGATAGTCTCCGGGTGCTTGGAATTTGCTAATGATTTTTATCGCCACTTGACAGTTGTGTCTTTCGCTGGAAGCTACCTGCAATTTGCTCTACTGCAGCGTTTGTTGTGAGGAAGCCTTCTCTAGATGTTCAGAAATAACCACAGTATAGCAGTACCTGAGTAGATACTGGGCACTGGCCACAGACATATAGATCAAGATAGATATCGCATGTGTATGTACTTCGCGTGCCATATCGCGTTCCCAAACGACGAGCAATGCTCGTCTTTCGAAAGTCTGTTATTAGTCTGCGCTCCACCGTTATCAGAATCGGACGACATTCGGATTGAAAAAATGCCCAATTGTGCCGTATAGAGCTGTAGAAATTCGAATAGAAATGTTGGCCTAGTTATAAAATATATAACTTTATGTAATGGACACGTCTCTAATTATTAGGTACTTATCATTGGTACGTCACAGTAGTAGGTAGGAAAAAAGTGGCACGCTCGTTTTTATACAAATGGAGGGACATGCGGTATTTATCTTGATCTATGTCTGTCATGGCACTGGCGCATATGACATGGTCTTTCAAAGGACACTTTAAGAGACTGTACCTTTACTGTTGCGTATGATCCCGAACCTATAGTCCTCCCTAAGATGTAGCCATGTGTTTCTAGGACCGTTAGCTTCCGGTCCTTTACTTCTTCACTCTGCCCAGGAGGTGTTGGCTCCGCGGACACTTCACCGAAGACATTCTCGTCGGTTCGTATATTCGGGCCGGGCATATCAATTACATCCAGAATTTGTAGTGTATCATGTCATAACGGATTACAAAGCCACATTATAAGGTATTACTTGTAAATTTTTAATTTTGAGTAATTTATCTTTGGGCCATTTCTGACAAACTGTGATTGATGTGAGCAATGTTGATTGACATTGTTTCCGTCAAAAAATAATTTTGTTTGCTGCCAGTATTGTAAATTAGACTTTACCTATTGTAATGGTACAATTATTATTTCATAGACCCCTGTACAATTACATTAAAAAAAACACACATGTCAATGATGTCAACTGTCGTCTGTCATTCATACTTGTCAAGTTGTCAAAACTCTGACACAAAATGGCGGGCGTGTAGCGTTTTGAAAACAAAAACAATATTTCGATCGTCTTGGTTTGTTATTAAATCGGACAATATTTATGAATTGTTAAACAATAAAAGAAAATATATTTATTCTTGGTTGAAGAAACGTTTACAATAATTATTAACTGAACGTGCTATAACTTTGAACATAGATAGTGTAAAATTATATTATAAATTTTGAAAACTGTGTTTACTCGTGAAAAATATAGACTTTAAAATAAAGTTTCTCTGTCTTTATACAAAAGGTAAGATTTTTATTCAATATTAGTGTGTCGTAGTGCATGTTTGAATCAAATCATTACTTTTTTAAAGTAAGTTTATTGCATTGTAATTTATGAGTGAAAAGCTATATTATTGAGAAAAATCTTTATTCGCTGTTTGTTATGTGACTTATTTTGCAATGATTTTGTAAAAGTAGATTGATGATTGTTAATCAGACTTTTGTTGAATAAAAGCATCATGGTACATGCCCTTATTTAATTAAAGTTTTTGCAATTTTACATTTCAGACAAAAAGGGTAGGTACGGTATATCTTAATTCTCCTAGGATCAAGTATGTTTTGGATTTGCCAAGCGCGTACACCCGAAAGGGACAGAAGGAAGGGGCTCAGTACGGCTTTTACAGCCGGTTATATAACAAATAACCATGTTAAGTTTATGTCTTTGTTTTACCACATAAATTACTGTAAAGCACATAAATAAACGAAGTAAATATCGGTCGCAACTGATTTGTTGGTCGCAGGTTTTCCTTGTGACAATCAGAAATTCCGACAAAGACAAAAAATGTTGTTTCCGTCCTTTTCATTCCTTACTGTTTTCGTATGTTGTGATTTTGTTCACACACGGTAATAATAATTGCGTAGCAAATCCAGAGCATACTTTCATCCTAGTAACTCTCTTATTGTTACTCATATTCATTTATTTATATATTATAATTAAGTATATTATAATTCTTCAAAACTTTGATACTGATTTATGAATAAATTTAATTTTTTTTATATTATTATTGATTTGTTTTATTTTAATTCCTTTTACTTGCATGACTGATTTAACTGATATTTGAATGATATCTGATGAGTTATGAGTTATGACTATTAACCCATAAATCCCCAAGCGGCAGCCGGCTGCCGCATAACAATTGAAAACCTGTTGTGTCTGTGATACCCACGATGGAGGTGTTAAAATTATACATACTTATTGCAAATAAAACTACTTTTACAAGGTTTTTATGGTTTACATTTTTCAATTTTAGTTTATCCTGATTCCAACGACTTGGCTACTACCATCCTTTTCCGTTATCTACAACTTACCATAACATGGTATGTAAATGTATGTAGCCAGACTGAACAAAAACAAGTAAATAGTAGTTTTGTTTGCTATGTAGCATTTAAATACATTTTTGTACTTTGCTTTTTTTTACGAGCCTATGCTGATCCATTGCGGCAAAGGCCTCCCCCAAGATTTTCTGTTTTTCTTATTCTAGCACTATCTTAGGCCAGCCTGACTGGTACCATCCAGCTTGCCGCGGCCTTTATACATTGGTTATTTCCTATTTTTTACTTTGCTGAGTCCTCAAATACCAAACTGTATTATGTGTCAGTTGTCACAAACTCACAAATGATTACTTACAAAAATATCATCATCAATAAAAGTCATGATACATATAAATACTAGGCCAATAAATGCTATACCTTTTAGTAAATAAATCATATTATAAAGCTATTTTATGTGGTGTCTGCTTAGCATAAATTCAACAAGTCAGAACTAGATGTCGCTGTAGGTACTAATTTCAAAAGATTCAATGCAAAAAGTGCTGTCATTTGAAGTATTCACATTTGAAGTACAACATTTTAATCATTGTTTTTACTAATAAGCCCCAATTTCACCAACGTCTGTTAGTGTTAACAGCTTGTTAAAATGTAATGTCTTCTCTTTCATTCATATGAAAATCGAAAGAGGTAACGTGATACTAATTCCGGCGTTAACTTTAACAGTCGTTGGTGAAATTAGGGCTAAGTATAAAAAAGCTAGGTATCTTTCTTTTATTTTTCTTTAAGTAAAAGAAGTGCAAAGAGTATTTTTGGGTTTCAATGACGGACAAGTGGAGTAGGTGAATGGCCGAATTCCTTTGTGTTTGGTGACGGCCTGACCGGTCTGTACAGCTTTGCTGTAGAGCTACTTCCTACTAAGACTATGATCCAAATGTCTAGCTATTTTCATAAAGTAAAAAAATATAAAACTTGAGAGGTGTTAAGGGACACCCGAATGGATCGAAGTTATTCCTTATGTTCAAAAAACGTGTAAGTATACATTTAAGTATACAATTATACACTCAAAAAAATATTAAGAAAAACGCCATTTATTGACGCCCAGGAATACTAACAATGCGTCGCTGTTTATTTTAAGAAACTTCGTTCCAAAAACGCCATTTAGTTGACGCATAGTAAAATATCGTTCTGTTTAGCCTTCAGATTTACGCCGAATGCGCGATAAGGAACTTCGTTCCAAAAATAGGCAGAAGAAAAAAGGTCTACTGTCTAAACACACCATGCCGAAGTTCCGCGGCGGAAGTTAGGCATGATTCCGCCTGCAATGTATTTTAAATTGCCGATGAGTGATGAGTTGATGACACAACATGCCGAAATTACGTCGCGTTATATTGTAATCGTTTGACATTGCTGACGTAATCATGCCGAACTTCCGCCGCGGAACTTCGGCATGGTGTGTTTAGACACTAACTGCCGCACTCCGAGTGGAACATTAATTACATTAAATAAAAGTTCAAAATTTTGACATAAGCCTCATACACTATCTGTCAAACTCTTCATTAAATTGGAAGTTAATCGTAATTAAATGTCTCTGAGTACGGCGGTAAGTGTCTAAACACTAGGGCGAAAATACGCGGCCGAAGTTCGGCATGATTATGCCAGCAATGCGCTACGCATACAATTACTTATTCTGTAATTTCACTCGCCTTCCTAATCGCTCCACGCAAAATGGCTGCCCGATAAAAGCTAACGTCATTCAGTATTCTATTTTCGAACACAAAGAAAGCGATTGCCGCGATTGTAACTTGGGATAGTCGTGTGCTAGTGTGGACTACGGTCTACGCAAAGGGTCTACGAGTAAAACTATAGACTATAGAGAGAGAGAGCTGTAAAACGCTGTTGTGTTCTAGACTCTAGTGATAAAAATGACACTAAATAGTAAATACTTTAGGACAGTGGTCCTCAGCCTTTTTTTTATACGGGCCACAAACACGTTTTGGTCTTAGTGGTCGCTGGCCTCAACCAAAAGTTTTTAGGGTTAAAATAATATAGTTCTTCAGAATTAGCGAAAAATTTTCACGACCATCGTGACGACTGAGCTGTTTTGCCGGTGGGCGTGAAATTCAAAATGAGTTAACTTCACTGTAAAGTCCCGCGGGTTGAGTATAGCTGCTCTAGGAGTTAGGACATGGAGTCAGTATAGAGTAGTGTTAGTGTAATTTTTGGCACTTCTCACGTGATAATCAAGAATGTAATCGTAATAATATATCGTAATACAATAATCATCGTAATGATCAAGAAGTTGCGACGGTCTTTGAAAAGTTTTTTGCTGACATTCCGGTCTCAACCACAAAAAATTTAAATTTTTCGCCTGAAGCTGCCGAAAAGCTACTCAGAGACAATGTAAAGGAATGTGATGTCAATTTTAAGTTTAGAGAAATTAACCCCAGAGATATTATTGATACCTTTAAATTGTTGAGTATTAAAAATACTGCTGATCTCTGGAGCATGTCCACAAAAATTATTAGATCAATAATTGACATCGTAGCTCCTCATTTAGCAATGATTTTCAATGACTGTATAAAAATGGTGTTTTTCCTGACTTAATGAAGCATAGCAAGATTGTTCCTTTATTCAAAGCCGGAACTAAATCGGATCCCACGAAATTCAGGCCTATATCAATTCTACCGATCTTTAGTAAAATATTTGAAAAAAATATTTTAAAACAATTACTAGTACACTTTAATTCAAATAATTTACTACATGATAATCAATACGGATTTACTAAGGGTCGATCCACAACGGATGCTGGTATAGGACTTCTTTGCAGTATTTTTGAGGCATGGGAATAGTCGCAGGATGCCTTAGGTGTGTTTTGCGATCTCTCCAAAGCCTTCGATTGTGTTGAGCTTGCTACATTGATCAGGAAATTGCGCCACTAGGGAATTAAAGACTCTGCTCTCAGCCTTTTGACTTCTTACCTTAAAAATAGGACTCAAAGGGTTGAGGTAAATAGTAAAAGGTCCAAAGGAACCAAAATAGAATTAGGTGTCCCACAGGGATCTATATTAGGCCCATTTCTTTTTCTCATCTATATAAATGACTTACCTTATCTAGTTAAGGGTAATAATAATGAGATAGTGCTTTTTGCTGATGACACTTCACTTATTTTTAAAGTGAAGCGACAACAGTCGAACTACGACGAGGTAAACAGTGCTCTCTCAAAAATAGTACATTGGTTTAATGTTAATAACTTTTAAATTCTAGTAAAACTAAATGTATAAAGTTTACTTTGCCCAATGTTAGGCAAGTCCAAACCAATGTAGTAATAAATGATGAGAAGATGAATTTAGTAGACAACACTGTATTCTTAGGTATTACACTTGATAGTAAATTACAGTGGGGTCCTCACATTGTTAATCTTGCAGGTAGGCTCAGTTCTGCAGCATATGCAGTCAGAAAAATTAGGGAAATTTCTGACGAAGACACGGCACGATTAGTATATTTTAGTTATTTTCATAGTAGGATGTCGTATGGAATCCCTTTTATGGGGAAACGCTGCCGATATTAATACCATATTTGTGCTGCAGAAGCGAGCCATACGTTCTATTTATAAAATGTCTGCTTTAGAATCTCTGAGAGATAAATTGAAAGAAATTGGTATTGTAACTGTTGCTTCTCAATACATTTTGGATAATGTAATATATGTTAGAAAAAATATTTAAAGTAAATTTAAAGTTAAAAGTGACATTCACTCTAGGAATACTAGAAATAAGCACAAGCTAGATATGCCGGTGATCAGACTTAGTAAAGTCAATAAATCTTTTAATGGTCAATGTATACGCCTTTACAACAAAATCCCAGAAAACGTTCAAAATCTTTCCATTAATAAATTTAAAAAAGTAGTTAAAGAACGTTTGTGTGCCAAAGCCTATTATAAGGTTAATGATTTCATAAACGATGGCACACCTTGGCAGTAGGATAGTTTCTTGCAAGGCTACTTCTTCATTATTATAGGACTTACAATTATGTATGTGGATATTGTATATAATATTTAGTTACAAAATTGTAAACTTTAACTTAAACTTAAAATATTTTTTTCTCACTTTTTTTGGTAAAAAAGTGGGCCCCGTGCGAGTTTCTTACGCCGGTTCTTCTCGCCGGGTTAGTTCCCGAACAGGTGGTAGGCATCATATTGTAGGCATTCTGAAAACATTTATTTTAAATTTATTCAGAAATAAAACAATTTGATTTTGATTTTGCATGTAGGACCGAAAAAGCGCCTCTAGTGGTAACTGGTAAACAGTGGTAACTTATTCAACGCTATAAATATTTCGTAAACATGATGAGAAGAAAGAACTCACACTCAGCCCTCAGATGGTTGTGGAGTTCAATATTACGACGTTGGAATTATTGCTTTATTGCTTTGTAGCTAAGTAACCTTTGAAGCAACTAGCAAATAGCAACTTTGGACTCCAAAACTAGGACAAAATTGCTAAAATAACCGAAAAGTCTATACTTAGTAGGGTATATATTTTTTCTTTTGCTCTTTTCTCAGTTTTTGCGTATAATATTTTGTGAAACAAATAGCTGCTTTAGCTTCGGTATTCCTTCCGTGGTCTTGCGAATCTTGTTCTATGCGTTTTGACATATCGTGCCCACCACTAGAGACCTCCGTCGGTGCCTTGCTCGTAACATTTTCAAAGCGAATTGAAAATTCACGGAGGTCTTTTTACATCGGACGCGTGATACTCCATTCGATGACCCGTTTTCGTACATTTACCTCTTTTTGTGCGCTTTCATTTAGAAAGCATATTTCAGGGCGCCCGTGCGCTTTTGTTATCGTAATTGCGAAGTCGGTCTTGTGCAGTGCGCAGTTCATTTCGATGTGTGCGAAGTAAATAATTCATTTTCATATTTGCACAGTGAAATATTAAAATGTTTATCGCGTATTTCGTTTAACGTTTAGGTATTTGCACGTTCATTATTTGTCGGAATTGTTGCGAGGTTGCAATTTAAAATTATTAATTATGAAAATATTTGGATTAGGATTGCTCTTTATTATTTATTTGAGGCTAAATGTATTCTAATTTCCAGTAAGCATTCCCATATTGTTATTTTATTCCAACATAATACAGCTTTGATTCAGTATTCAATCAAACATTGTAGTATTCGTTTTTAGCGCCAAACAATATTATCACAAAACAAATTCATAAAACATTTTCCCTAAAACAAGATTATTCTTCCAAAACTGTGTCCATACTCCATACACAAATTTCCACCTATTTCACAAAGTAATGAGAATTACTGGCATTGTATCACATTCCCTTTGTCCAGGTGGACGCAGGACGAGGGAAACCGTTTTTCGTCCCTTTTGTTATTCACAGAATTTTAATACAAGTGTGCCGTCGACCTCTAAGCTCGTTCACGTTTCGGTGAAGTTTTTCATGTAGTACCCAATGTGTGGTGTAGAATCCAGGGAAGATAGACAATTTGCATTCGATAATTTTGACAGCAAAGATAGCTGAGAAATTAAGCCCGGTTTCGGACTATAACTCAGAATACTGGCAGAGCTCAAAACTGTGTATGTGTGTGCTGTTTAAGTATTTGACGGTATATTGTACTCACTGGTGAGATTTTAGATCTCATGGGCGCTGGCCAGCATTCTAATTTATATTTCAAAATACCCAAATCCCATACCATTTTGATATCTAAGGTAAGCGAACAAAACTATCGAAAGCAATTTGACCACTCATCCTAAATGATGACATGATGACTTGAACAGTAGTTCTAAAAGTATAAAAGGGTGCTCTACGTCCCTACATTTTAAATTTTTAAATAGTTGGGTTAATGTTTGAAATTCTGAAACCCACTATACCACGTGTATGTATGTAACTTAAGAACCGCTATAGCTAGAGTTCTGAAATTTTCACAGATTGTGCCGCTATAACAACAAATATTAAAAACCAAATAAAATTAATATTTAAGGGGGCTCCCATACAACAAACGTGATATTTTTTGCCTTTTTTGCTCTATATCAATAATGGCAACAGGTAGGTACTTGAATTTTTCTCAAAGTCCTTAATATATTATGATTAAGGACTTTGAGAAAAATTCAAGTACCTACCTGTTGCCATTATTGATATAGAGCAAAAAACTGTGTGTGTACTTTAATATTTAATAATAATATTAAAATAAAATAAAAATTAAGGGGGCCTCCCATACAAAAAAACACAATTTTGGCGTAATTTTGCTCTATAATAGTACGGAACCCTACGTGCGCGAGTCCGACTCGCACTTGCCCGATTATTTTCATCGGTTGAGGGAAAGGCTCTCAAGGCAGATTAATGATCTAACCCAACAGATTATGATCTTGACTTTGGCTAAGTTTTCTTTCAATGAGTTTATATTGTATATTTTAGGATAATAATTAGGATTGTTGAAGCAAAAATCAGGGCTTCTTCAAACAATTCTCGAAAACCCAATTTAGATTTCTTACTAAAGTCTGAAAGTTTTCTTTTGCCTTCTATAGATAACTAGCTATCCCGGCAAACGTTGTTTTGCCATAAAATGATTTTCCCTGTTTTCCTGCTTTTCTCTTGATGTTTTTTCTGAATTTTTTTTCCATGGAAAAAAAATTCAGAAAAAATTTTACGGAGCCCGAGACCTTTCCAACGAATGCAAAACTGTGGAAATCGGTTCGTGCGTTCTGGAGTTATAGCGTCAGGAAGGAAAACCCGACTTATTTTTACATAGGTATATTAGATTGCTAGACTTTTATTCAGAGACCACTTAAGGACAATTATATCTGGGACAATTATACACAATTGTATCCTTAAGGACTAGTGGGGACCGTACATTTAAGGGAATAACCATTAAGAGTTTCCCCTCAGCGTGCAATAAATGAATGGGAAACTTTCTCAGACAATTGATAACTTGCCCGAAGCTTTTTGCTTTCCGTTATTGACGTCGCAGAAATCGGAGCGATCGTATCTCTCTTTTTTTATGACGCCATTAAATTTTGTAGATAGTTCTATGCGGGTTTTTAGGTTACAAAAGTCTGAATTTAGGATTTAAAAAGTTTTTATACGCACTTCTAATAGTCTTTCTGTAAAATATACGACTATAAAAACATAGTATTTTACAAGGTGTTATGACTTATGAGAAGCGATCCTTTAGTGTAATCGTATACAATTTAATTTGTGTTAATTTTTTAAACTCGTGTTTTTTACAAGCAAATACATGAAGAGACCTCTGAAGATGTTTTTTTATGAAATAAGGAGGCAAACAAGCAAACGGGTCACCTGATGGAAAGCAACTTCCGTCGCCCATGGACACTCGCAGCATCAGACGAGCTGCAGGCGCGTTGCCGGCCTTTTAAGAGGGAATAGGGAAGGGAAGGGAAGGAAATAGTGGAGAGAAGGGAATAGGGTAGGTGATTGGGCCTCCGGTAAACTCACTCACTCGGCGAAACACAGCGCAAGCGCTGTTTCACGCCAGTTTTCTGTGAGCCCGTATTTCTCCGGTCGAGCCGGCCCATTCGTGCCGAAGCATGGCTCTCCCACGTCTCCCACGTCACGGTTTTAGTACATTACATGGTTCTTTTCATATTCGTGAACGTTTTTACTTTTTTTAATTTGTAAAGTTGCAGACCGAGCTTTACTTAACTTGGATCGCAATAAATTGAACAGGTTACACAGTAGCGTAACAAAACTAAGTGATATTAATACTTTAGGGTGTACTAATAGCTAATACACAATAAACATACATTAAGTATAAATAATAATAATAATAGCTCCCACACCGGTTTCGGTGACGGTGGCCGGTTTCATTGAAACCAGGCCAGCTACGCGGGAGTAATTTTATAGTGCCCAAGTGTGTATTGCACAAGAGCACTGTCTATTCTTTTACTCTCATAACCCAGTGGGACGGAAGACCGACACGACCGGCGAGAGATCAGGCGCAGGACCGACTTTTACATGCCCATCCGACGCATGGATCATCTTACTTGTCAGGCAATCAGGTGATCAACTTGCATTGTCCTAACCAAACTTGGAAATAACATGTTTCCAACGCGGGAATCGAACCCATGACCTCCGAGTCAAGAGCCGCGTTCTATACCACTAGACCACGGAGGCGTGCAAGTATAAATATCTATAAAGAGGTTAACCTACAAATATAAGTATATTGTTTCTGTACCGGGGCAAACCTACAATAATGTCTCGACTAACACGTTCGCGATTCGCAAATACGTGTATTTTCAGCGTCCCTTTTCTATTTTCAAACACTAAAGAAGGAAAAATCGAACTCGTTAATTGCTACAAGCTGGGCAATACGAGACTAGAGCATTCGATTGCGAAGAAAAAGTCCGCCATGATTGATTCTATATGAAACTCCAATGTTTCAATTAAAAGAGAGCCGGTCAAGTTATATTACGGAAAGTAATCAAGTGCGCAGTCCGTCTTGTGCTGCTGTAAATTGGCACTTGGTGTAGAAAATATCCCGTGGGAACTATATATTTTTCCGATAAAAAACATCAACTATAGGTCTACCAGAATCTAATGGTAAATTTTGATGGCAGATTTTCAAAAAATATACTTAGTTGATCATTGGATAAATTTTTATATTTGCATGTTTCACACACAGAATTAGCCGCTAAAGGGAAAAAAAGGATCAAAATGTTTTATTCCAATTACCCCGGTATTGCTAGAGTCAGTTTATTTTCTCATTTTTGCCATCAGATTCTGGTAGACCTATACATTTTATTGCGTGAAACTTGAAAGATAAAAAGAGTATCCTTAAATATTCAATTGCTAGTCAAAATATCTTGCGAAAGCAATTTTAAGGATCTTTCATCAATGTAGAACCAAAATAACAATACTTAATCAAAGATTTTTGGCGGGAATAGGGCATCAGTATGCTCTATTCCCGCCAAAAAGAGCCAGTGCTCTTAATATGAAAAACATTGAATAACTCATCGATAGACAAGATATATTCGAAAATACAAACGCAAATAGAAAAACAAAACGCGGGTAAGTGAAATATTACTTGACAAATAATGATTTATAACCCGTACAGTTTGGGGGTAGTTTGCGAAAGAATCAATATGCAGAGCCGCCGCCCGCTTGCTATTCTGGTCGTGTGCCACGCCGTAGCCCGTAGCGCGTAGTATGGTTAACCTTAGCTTCGTAGAGACTGAGCTACGTAGCTCCTAAAATAGTATTGATGTCTAAGGCCGGTAATAAATAGTCAGTACTTAAGATGCGACCCGGTCTCAAGACGCGGTTCGGCTCTGTGATTGGTCCAAATTTTGACAGCCAACCAATCACAGAGCCTGAACCATGTCTTGAGACCGAGATGCATCTTGAGTACTGACTATTCATACCGGCCTAAGTATTGTGATATTCGGATTTATACAGGGTGTATCAAAACTAAGTGATAATACTTTAGGGTGTGTATATGTTCCTTGTAGAGAGTTCACTGTGAAAGAACAAGCTCTGAAATACCTTTTTTACACTTTTGTATGGGCAAGCGCCCGAGCGTCACGAGTTTCCCCATACAAAAGTGAGAAAAAAAATTAGTCTGCTACTTTCACAGTGAACTCTCTACAAGGAACTCATACACATTACACACCCTAAAGTATTATAACTTAGTTTTGTTACACATTGTATATATTTTTAGGGTTCCGTACCCAAAGGTTGAAAACGGGACCCTATTCATGAGACTTCGATGTCTGTCTGTCCGTCTGTCTGTCCATCTGTCTGTCTCCAGGCTGTAACTCAAAAACGGTAATAGCTAGACAGTTGAAATTTTCACAGATTGTGTATATCTGTTGCCGCTATAACAACAAATACTAAAAATAAAATAAAATTAATATTTAAGGAGGGCTCCCAATTCCCATGCAACAAACAACAAGATTTTATTGGCCTTTTTGGCTCTATATCAATAATGGCAACAGATAGGTACTTGATTTTTTCTCAAGATCCTTATTTTATGTGCATTTTAATATTTAATAATCATATTAAAATAAAATAAAACATTAACGGGGGCTCCCATACAAAAAACACAATTGGTCTAATTTTGCTCTATAATGGTACGGAACCCTTAGTGCGCGAGTCCGACTCGCACTTGGCCGATTATTATGAGTAAATGTCACTTTAATTTTGCTGCGCCTATGTATAGGTACGCGAACTCTGCCGCCATATCCTAGGACGCTGCAGCCCCCCTAGCACGTCATAGGACGATGTTGCCATAGGCCATGGCCTATACATAAATCCAGCTGTTAGGTTTGAGGTTCATTTCAATTTTAAGGTAAAGATCTAAAGGTCAATTTGTTAAATACGGAAAAATTTTGATGACATCACATATTGAATATTCTGTTGTTCTGAAAATATATTATGTTTACAATTAATTACATCGAACGGAAAATTACATTGTGCTCGTGATGGAATCATACATACTGATATCCGTACTAATATTATCAATGCCAAAGTGTGATCCTGTCTGTAACCTCTTCACGCCCAAACCGGAGGGCCAATCCCCTACCCTATTCCCTTCCCTACCCTTCTCTTTTCCCTTCCTTACCATCCCCTATTCCCTCTTAAAAGGCCGGCAACGCACCTGCAGCTCTTCTGATGTTGCGAGTGTCCATGGGTGACGGAAGTTGCTTTCCATCAGGTGACCCGTTTGCTCGTTTGCCCCCTTATTTCATAAAAAAAAAAAAACAAAAAAAAAGCCGTTTAATCTTTTACAGAAATTTTGGTACGGAGATACTTGGAGTCCCGGGAACGTATTTTATCCCGGCAAGATTTTCTCGTGAACTAATTTGGGCGCAACGGAGTTACTGGCGTTAACTAGTTTAGTATAATTTAACGTAATTTATTACTAATTAAGATAAAACCGACTTCAAATTATACGTAATTAAGAATTAAAATTCCCTATCTCAAAAACTACTGAACCGATATTAATGAAACTTGCAGTATTACCTAAGTTAAACAATACCTGGTACAATAAAAAAAGAATCACTTAAATCGGACTTGTAGTTCCGGAGATATGCGTGCACAAACATTACATACATACATACACATTTGAAATTTGGCACATTTGTTCAAAAGCTGTTATAGATTAACATATTCAAAAACTGGGCAGTTCTGGAAATATTACATACATACGCGTCGAATTGATAACCTCCTTTGAAGTCGCTTAAAAAAATAATACTACAAGGGTTTTTGGCGCATAAACTGTCAGATTTCTCGCAAAAAGGTTTTAAAGTCACAAAGATACACTTCTAAAGCTTAAACTACAGTCACAGGACTGCGCCAACTATTTAAGGATTATTCTCATAGAAACTCCGAGTTAAAATAACTCTGAACTATATTTGTTCTCCGAGTGAAATTATTGCCCTAGACATAAAATTTGATTGCGTCTAGACACACCTTTATGCACGTGAGAGACCTAAAGCTTTATATGTAGCAAGTGTTATATTAGTACTACACACACTGGCTATAATGGACCACGTCAAACTAAATAAACTTTCTATATCTATACATAATATTATTATACGTAGGTATTATAAAACAAAGTCGCTTTTTTTCCCTCATGTCCCTTTGTTCCCTTCAATTTTTAAAACTACGCAACGGATTTTGATGATTATTTCAGTGTTAGATAGTCCATTTATCGAGGAAGGCTATAGGCTATATTTTATCACGCTAAGACTAATAGGAGCGAAGAGATAGAGGAAAACGTGGAAAAATCGGGGAAAATATTTTAAAGGGCTAACTTGAACGCGCTAATCTCAGTAACTACTGGTCAGATTTGAAAAATTATTTCAGTATTAGATAGCCCATTTATTGAGCAAGGCTATATTTTATCATGCTAAGACTAATATGAGAATGTGGAAAAAACGGGGGAAATTATTTGAAAGGGCTTATCTCGCGAACTACTCTCTGCCTAGCATACGCCAACGAGATATCTCACTCTACATGTTTTCTCGATGTTTGATGGTTTCTCTTCATCTTTTTTGACCCTAGCATGACAAACATTTTTTCTCGCGTAGATCTATAATTGAAATAACACATTTTTATATAGTTTAGTCGCGATAATGTCGAGATTTTGACATTATGATACGAGTAGTTTTTAATTATCTCGAGAGTGAGATATCTCGTTGGCGTATGCTAGGCTGGCTGGAGCAATTTTTATGTTATTTGGCACAGTTAAGAAGTAGACCACGTGAAAGATCATAGTTTTTAATCATTTTTTCAGTGGCTATATATTTTATGCCCGTGCGACGCCGGGGCGGGTCGCTAGTATTTGTATAAAAATGAAATCGTTTGCGTTTACTCATTTATTTAGGCTCTCAGCCTAACTTATTAAACAGTCCTGTGATTAAAATTATTAGGCGAACCTGTCTGTTGTTCATTTTTAAGGTTCCGTACCCAAAGGGTAAAAACGGGACCCTATTATTAAGACTTCGATGTCTGTCTATCCGTCTGTCTGTCTCCAGGCTGTAACTCAAGAACGGTAATAGCTAGAGACATTAAATTTTGGCAGATTATGTATTTCTGTTGCCGCTATAACAAAAAATACTAAAAACATAATAAATTAAATACTTAAGGGGAGCTCCCATACAAAACACAATTTTTTCCTATTTTGGTACTACAATGGTTCGGAATCCTTCGTGCGCGAGTCCAACTCGCACTTGGCCGATTATTGTTTTTTAAAGCACAACGCCCTTTTCTCCAGCAATTTACTTCTTTCTATCAAAGATTGCCTGGAAGAAATTTCTATGTAGTAATAATACCGCCTTCGTGTGCTCTCGCCATTTTATGAATTTTTATTTTATGTATGTTGTTATTGTACCTAACTGTGATTGTGCAACAATAAAGTATTCATTCATTCATTCACGATTCCGGTCAGGTCGGCCTGCGATTATTCCGACGTGATCCGATTGGCCTCCTCGTTTTAGCAGGTCATACACGCAAGGGCGTACCTGACAGGTTTGCCTTAACAGGTCAACTTTACAGGTTAACCTCAGCGTGTATGTTCAGTCTACAGAACAGCTGTGTAGGTAAATTGTCTCTTTTTTAACTTTGCCTGAAAGGTGTAACAGCACAGACAAAACTGTAAGGTACACGGTACACCCTTTCGTTTATGGTCTACTGGACCTTTATTGGCTCAAGCCTATCTGTATAGATCAGGTAAATCTGTCAGTTATTTCATTAAGGCGGGGATTAATCTCAATCCAAAACTATAACTTTGCACACAACCAAAGACCAAGCGTATACGCTTATACGCTTGGTCTTTGGTTGTGTGCAAAGCAATAAGATTCATTTTAGCTTAGCATAAAACTGAAGTCACTCAAACGGATTTTCTCTATTTTTCATATTTTTTTTAAATATCTTTGGAAATAAACATTAAGAAACAAAATTGTTCGGTTAAAGAATTTTTAATATAGATTACCTAACAATTTATTCAAATAAAATGTATAATTATCATAGTTAATACTTATATTTCGATGAAATAGATTTTTTTCGGAGGTGAGTTCGTAAATTAATTACAGCCAAAGTATTAAGTTTTATTAAAATGTTTATGGTTTAAGGTATTTTAAATATTGTGCTTTATACCTCATAATTTTAAAACTTCGTTATTATATTGGAACTAGGTAAACCGGAAGTCGCGGAATAACAAATTGAGGTTTATCCTCGCCTTAAGGGCGCTATCACATTTTTTCACAAATATCAGCGATTTTCAAGTACCATTTTAAAGAATTAGGAGTCACACTGCGAGGATATTTTGGTTTCAAATGAAAGATAATATATTCATCTCCACGTCTAAACCATAAAAATTTTATTGCCGCATACAAAATTTTCTCATATATACGTTTTAACCATCACAATAATCGCGAAAGATTAATAAATGGGGTTTGATTAGGTACCAATTACCATTATAGCTAAATTAACCGAACTTAGGAAAATAAGTATACAAAAAAATTGTTGCTTATTTAGTCCCCTGTACGAATAGCTAAATATTTATATAAAAATTAGAGATGTGTCGACTAGTCGGCCACTTTTGTAGTCGGCGACTAGTCGGCGAATAGTCGGCAAAAACCGCCGACTATCCGGCTTTTTATTATTTTACTATTATTGTAATAACATTTAAGAAAAACCTTGATTATTATGAAATTAAATGAATTGTTTTTTAAATTACTTGCTGGCAAAAAAATATCTATGATAAGTATTTAGATAATAAATAAAAATTGTACCTGTCTTGAATACCAAACATAACAACATAATAATTTCTTCTTCAATAAATATTTACTTATAACGAAAATTTATTCTTATCTATATATATAAAAATGGATTTTTATATAAAAATGTATTAGTCGCGCTAAAACTCGAAAACGGCTGGATTTTAGTCTTAAAATATTCGTACAAGGGAAGGTTTTAAAGTGACACGAAGTTCACCGGGACAACTAGTTTAAAATATAAAAGACTCGGATGATGTATCATGATTCTTGATGTGAACATAACCAAAGTCCAAAACACGATCCGACACATTTTACCCGCTATAATCAGCAGTAAACGAAGCGTTACGGAAACATCCGAAACCATGATCGGTTTGGCCGACTAGTCGGCCGATTAGTCATCTTCTTTGCAACCGACTAATCGGCTAGTCGGCTAAAGTCATGATCGGCACATCTCTTAAAAATATATAACATTTCCATTTATGAGAAAAATAAGAAACGCTCTCTTTCTTCATACATTTTCACCTATCAAGAACGCGGCGAGCGTCGTAACTGCCACTGTACAGGCGCGCTGATATTGAATGTTATTTTAATGTCCTTAACGTCGATATTCGTATTGATCTGCTAATTTTTGTAATAATTTTTGTGATAGCGTCCTTAAACTGATAATTCTGTGGCGTTGCGTCGCAGTGTGAGCATACCCTTGCAGTGATCCGCCTATGATATCGGTGAATTCAGAATGCGTTACGAATGGGCGAACGTGCAGCGCGCCATAACGAGTAAAATTAATTAGGTTATTAATTATTACGAGCAACGGCTGCGGTCGCTTTACGTGTTTTCATTTTGATTCCTTCATTGTGTTTATAGCCTTTATTTTGTTGAAATTCGAATATTTATCTTTTAATATATATTGAAACTAGACGTTCCACGTGGCTTCGCCTGCGTAAATTAGGAATTTCCCAGACAAATTAGCCCACAAAAAATAACCTATGATCCTTCACTTGGTCTACTCTATATCTGTGCCAAATAACATAAAATTTGCTCCAGTAGTTCGTGAGATAAAATATTTGAATGGGCTTATCAAATATTTTTTTGTTTTTTTTTTCCACATTTTCCTCTGTTTCTACTTTCTTTGCTCCTATTAAGTAGTATTAGCGTGAAAATATATAGCCTATAAACTTCATCGATAAATGAGCTATCTAACACTGAAAGCATTTTTCAAATCGGACCAATAATTCTGAGATTAGCGCGTTCAAACAAACAAACAAACTCTGCCTCTTTATAATAATATTAGTAATAAGTATAGGTGATAACTCATTAATTAATTGACTGCCCAAATAGATATTACGAGTTACGGCCGCACTCAGGGAAATTTGATGACGATTAACTTAAATTTAATGAAGAGTTTGACAGATAATAATAATAATAATATCTATGGACGCTTCACACCACGTCAGTCTGGCCCCGTGCTAAGTACCTAAAGGACTTGTGTTACAGGTACCAGACCATGGAAATATATTTAATACTATTATACTATACTTATATTTAAGATTTTTATTATATCATACTCATATTTAATACACATCCAGACCCGGGAACATTGAAAATTTTGTTCCGTCGGCGGGATTCGAACCCGCGACCCCCGGCTTGAGCTACCGACGCGCTCACCACTGAGCCACAGAGGTCGTCATAAGATGTATGAGGCTTACGTCAAAATCTAATTTTCGTCTCTGAATACGGCAGTTACTGCCATAAAAACGTAACTTATAGCTAGGGCAAAAAATTGTATGACCGACCCGAGTAGGACAACCAACATATGTATTTGTTGTGCTGTCTGTGTATTTGTACGCATAACTCATCGAGATGTGCATAGTAGCATTTACGGGGGAGAGCCATGCTTCGGCACGAATGGGCCGGCTCGACCGGAGAAATACCACATTCTCACAGAAAACCGGAGTGAAACAGCGCTTGCGCTGTGTTTCGCCGAGTGAGTGAGTTTACCAGAGGCCCAATTCCCTTCCCTATCCTCCCCTATTCCCTTCCCTTCCCAACCCTACCCTCCCCTATTACCCTATTCCCTCTTAAAAGGCCGGCAACGCACCTACAGCTCTTCTGATGCTGCGATTGTCCATGGGCGACGGAAGTTGCTTTCCATCAGGTGACCCGTTTGCTCGTTTGCCCCTTATTTCATAAAAAAAATACTAAATGCACTACTTTTTAACCACACTTCGTAGAAGCATTTTATGACTCGGTTACTCTTCTGTAGTACTTATTATTCGTAGTCTGTAGTATAACTCCCAGTACCACAAAGCAAGCTCTCAAGGAATGGGGTCACAGACTATGCAGGAAGCAATGGGCTGAGACCCCTGGCCTTGAACACTCCAAGGCACTAATTCCTGTCTTCAACAAGAAACTATCAGAATTAGTGCTCACCTTGGATAGGAACCAATTAAGAATCCTTACCAGAAGCCTAACTGGGCACTGCAAGCTCAACAAACACCTAAACAGAATGGGTATTTGTAGCATAACGACTTGCAGATTCTGTGAGGAGGAGGATGAAACTGGACTGCTTTTCTCTACTACAGAGCAGGAACAGGCACCTTGGTCGCCACGAATACTCGTCCACAGAGGAAATTTGTGGCACCAACCCCAACCACATCGTTCAATTTATGAGCAGTATTGGGTTGGGGATGATACTCTAGTGCGAAGGAGTCACAATAGATCCTCATGGGTCGCAGTGACGTCAGGGCTACAGCGACCTGCCTTCTTTAAAAAAAAAACTTATTATTCGTAGGTATTCTACCTGTGGTCGAAAGGAGTTAGGAGATACGAGTCCAATTTTAACTAACGTCCGACTCTGTGTTTAAATTGAAACCCGTAATTTTTTTAGCCGAGCGAATAAACCAATCAGTTCCAAAGTAAACAAAAATGGGAAACGCTTTTAATCCTTTAAATTTTTATTACTACCATACACTAGTCTATTCCTAAAAAGTTAGAATAACTTCTAACTAAAAAACTTAACTACTGGTTTAATTCATTCACCTTAAACGCCGGCTTTCTATGAATGAAATTGTATCTATATATATAAAAATCAATTGCTGTTCGTTAGTCTCGCTAAAACTCGAGAACGGCTGAACGGATTTATCTTATCTTGGTCTTGAATTATTCGTGGAGGTCTAGGGAAGGTTTAAAAGGTGAGAAAAATTCGAATAATTGCCGGGAAAATCCTCAAAACAGCATTTTTCTATTTCCCATACAAACGTTTTCTAAATAAAATGGAGAGTCAATTTGTAATTTATTACCGCTGCATAAAGTTCAAATTCGCGTGCGCGTTGGAGGACCTAATATCGCGTTCTGAAACTCAACAAAAGTGAAAGTGAATCGCGAACGCGACAAAATTGCATAGTCTCAAAATACATAGTACATAAATAAACACAATTTTAGCTAACTTCAGTTGTTACTCTGTCCGATTATTTTTTTATTTTAGCTAACTTAAGTTGTTACTCTGTCCGATTATTTTTTTAATAAGACTATATAGAAATCGAAAGATAAATCTATATATATAAAAATCAATTGCTGTTCGTTAGTCTCGCTAAAACTCGAGAACGGCTGAACGGATTTATCTTATCTTGGCCAATTTTGATGAAATTTTTTGTGTGTGTTCGTGGAGATTCGAGAATGGTTTAGATTTACAGTTTGGTCTACTAGAAAATGTTTTTTCAATTAATTTCTTATTTATAAGGAGTTGTTGATTTTGGAATGTTTTACATTAGATCCGGCGGACGGCGCTATCATCGCATTCAATATTATTCTATTTCAATTTTAGTTTGTCCTGACAGATGGTGCTACGATTAATTTGAAAAAAATTTTGTTATTCAATTCATGTGCTGATTAAAATATTAAATAAATAACACATAGGCTACAATTTTAACCGACTTTCAAAATGGGGGAGGTGTTATGTTCGTTTTCTTATATTCAACGATTACTCCGCCGTTGGTTAACCGATTTTCAAAATTTTTCTTTTGGTATATAGGGTATCATCCCAATTTGGTATTATATTCAGAAAAGTGATGATCTGATGAAGGATCCATAAGTAATCGAGGGAACTCCTCAAAACTTATAGGGAAACATATGGTGACTTCGGTTTCGTGAGAAGTATTCTAAGCATATGCTACCAACAAGTAAGATTTTGCACCGAGATATACCTGGTATACTGTGGTTCGGAAGGTGCTGAGAGAATTCCTGATTCTTTATAGATACAAGTTTGGGAGTTTCGGCGTTGTTTTAAGAACAGAAAGCATATGCTACTATGCAAATTACATTCTTCATCATCATCATCATCATCATCACTACCATATCATAGTCTTTTAGATTGAGACTCGAGTTTGTCAAGCGATAATTAAAAAAAATCTATATCTACCTAATATTATAAACCTGAAGAGTATGTTTGCTTGAACGCGTCAATCTCAGAAACTACAGGTCCGATTTAAAAACTTATCTCAGTGTTAGATAGATCATTTATCGAGTAAGACTCATCATTTATCGAGAAGGTTATATTATATTATTACTCTAAGACTAATACGACAGAAGAAACTCAGGAAAATGTGGGAAAAACGGGGGAAATATTTTTTATGGGAAAATGTACCTACGGATTCTGTAAAATTTCTAATTTACGCGGGCGAAGCCGCGCGGGACATCTAGTTTATAATAAAAGTAAATGGTAAAAATGGTATTTATAATAAAAGTAAATGACGCGGCGCCCGCAACTCCGTTGCGTCAAAATTCGTTTATCGCGCGGGAATCGTACATTTTTCAGGGATAAAAAGTATCCTGTCCTTTCCCGGGACTCAAAGTATGTCCATACAAAAATTAAGGACTATCGGTTCAGTGGTTTGGGCGTGAAGAGGTAACAGACAGACACACTTTCGCAATTATAAGGCCCAATATCACCAACGTCTGTTAGTGTTAACAGCTTGTTAAAATGTCATGCCTTCTCTTTCATTCACATGAAAAAAGGATAGTGTGATAATAATTCGAGCATTCACTTTAACAGTCGTCGGTGAAGTTGGGTCTTATAATAAAATAAATATTATTCATCCTATTCTCCTAATTTGTCATTTTTGTGACACTTCGTAGAATCGTTAACTTGCAGCAAATCTGCATTAAAACCTTGAATTACGCTTGTTACCAATAAATTACAGAGGGAGTAAGTTATTTGGAATTATGGCAACACTGGAGTTTTCACTTACAGTGTCATCCATGTGGAAATCTCATTTTATGCTCCGCGGATACAACAATTAAATTGGACGCAGGGATGGTTTTTTTAATACACTGCGTAGTTACATGTTTTGATATAGCTTTGGTTAATCTCAATTCTCACTTCGTTGGGCCATGCTTGATATCCATGATAACGAATGGGCAACATAATATATGGGCAATCATTCTTACAATTTTCAACAAGAAACAAAAACGATAAATCCACACGTCGAATATAATGTTAAATGTAACCTTCTTTTTTTGAAAGATCAAAAAAATGTACACCCGTATCCAATGTCATGTCTCAAATGTCTTAAAAGGCCGGCAGGCAGCAACGCACCTGCAGCTCTTCTGATGTTGCGAGTGCGGTAGTTGCTTTCCATCAGGTGACCCGTTTGCTCGTTTGCAACCTGATTTTATAAAAAAAATGTCATTATCCCCAAATAAAATGCTTCCAACCACGTTATACCATGTCTAAAATTTATAATATATTAACCACTATTCCTAAAATTTATAATATATTAACCACTATTCCTAAAATTCATTGCTTACTCAACCTGAAATCTTATTTTGCTTTTATAAACTCTAGATTGAGATTTGTAAGTTATTGATGATAATAAGATTAGACTTTATAGCGTTAATTAGAAGTTTAGAATGTAAATAGGGGTCGTTTGTGAAACTCCGTGAAGGTGCCTCCCGAAAAGTTTATTCTGTTATAACTCCAAATTACCTTAGACTTTGTCATTGTGTGTATTGAGTTTGCGTATTTTGTTACCCCCACATCGGTTTCGGTGAAGGTGGCCTGTTTTATAGTGCCAAGTGTGTGCGCAGTACACGAGAGCACTCTCTATTCTTTTACTCTCATAACCCAGTAGGATGGACGACCGACATGCATGCTCGGATAGACATTTAAAAAAGACAGATTTTAAAAGTCTATCCGAGCATGCATCATCTTGTCAGACACGGTGTCTGTCAGGACTCAGGAAACAACACGTTTCCAACGCGGGAATCGAACCACGACCTCCGAGTCAAGAGCCACCTGCCACGCTATAAATCCCTGAACCACGAAAGCGTTATTTATACTAGAAGGATTGTTATACCACAGAATATAATTACTGGTAACTGAATAAATTACTTACTCGAATTTTGAGCGTCGCGGGAACTGTTATCCATACTTACTTAATATTATAAATGCGAAAGTGTATCTGTCTATCTGTTACCTCTTCACACCCAAACCGCTTAACCGATTTTACTAAAATTTGGTATGGGAATACATAAGGACATAGGGTACTTTTTACTCCGGAAAAATGTACGGTTCCTACGCGATAAACGAATTCTGGCGCAACAGAGGTGTGGGCGTCATCTAGTTCAAAATAATTGTTGATATCATAAGTATCTACGTGGTATCTACGATCCCTAGACTTTATTACGAACTGGATAGTACATTATTTATCTTAATGTAGCTGTAACACACAGACCGCGGTGACGACAGTATAAAGTAGTGTATTTTTATGACAAAACCTCTATTAGTTTAAGTGGTGGACTAGCGGACATTGTGGTTGTCTTTACAACTTTGCTGGCACTTATTTTATTGCTGTCTTAAAATTTAACATCATCCGTACTAATACTATAAGTGTGTATGATATCTATACGCTTATACTGCTGAAATGGTTTTGATTTATGGAGATACCTAGAGTCCTCTGAAAGGACATAAATGATTGTTTTATTCATCAAAACGAATCGACTTTCAACTCATTTTGATAAGGAATATTTCGCAAAAAGCTACTAGCACTTGATACGTTAAATACAGTTCGACAAAGCGTTATATGAATATGTCAATGATGTCAATGGGCGCTGCTGGTAAAGGAGAACTGTCAAAAATTACAATTTTGTATGATAGAAGCATTAGTTCCTTTTCTCGCCACGTTCATAAACAGTCTTGTCGAACTGTTATCCGACCATGATGCGACATATTATGTTGCTCACATCAGAATATTGACAGAAATTTTGTCAAACGCCAAACAAAACTTTTTGTTTACTGTCTATGCTGGTGTTACTCTAGCGTTAAAACATTGCAGCTCTTATTGGGCCAAGTTCAAAACTCCGAAAATCAACCATTTGACGTTTAACTATGGATTGATATAGCAAAATCGGGGGTACTGTTCTTTTTTTTTTTTTTTTATGAAATAAGGGGGCAAACGAGCAAACGGGTCACCTGATGGAAAGCAACTTCCGTCGCCCATGGACACTCGCAGCATCAGAAGAGCTGCATGTGCGTTGCCGGCCTTTTAAGAGGGAATAGGGTAATAGGGGAGGGTAGGGAAGGGAAGGGAATAGAGGAGGGTAGGAAAGGGAATAGGGTAGAGGATTGGGCCTCCGGTAAACTCACTCACTCGGCGAAACACAGCGCAAGCGCTGTTTCACGCCGGTTTTCTGTGAGAACGTGGTATTTATCCGGTCGAGCCGGCCCATTCGTGCCGAAGCATGGCTCTCCCACGTATACAATTAATTTTGAATTTACATGTTCGATGTAAATTCAAAATTAATTTATAATCTAGTAGGACTACAAATTGTAGTGATCTGTGACGGTTAATAGTAGTTTCGCTAACGTGATTGGCGAGGGGAGCGCTGTATTTGCATATTTATAGGGACCTAGGGCCAAAAAGGGCCAAACTGTATCTGACATAATGGCCCTTTGTAGCAACGATGCCCGTAACTATAAACTATCTTGTCTCACATTTGTTATGTAGTAAATACTAGACGTTGCCCACTGCTTTATTCAAAAGTATTACCCCTAAAACTCTACATTTTACTTTGATAAAAGACACCCTTTGTTCACCGTGATTTATAATTTTCAATATGCAATCTATATATATAAAAATGGATTTTCAATTGTGTTAGTAACGCTAAAACTCGAAAACGGCTGAACGGATTGGGCTGATTTTAGTCTTAAAATATTCGTAGAAGTCCTGGGAAGGTTTTAAAGTGACACGAAGTTAACCGGGACAGCTAGTTTTCACTAAAATTGGTTAAGTATTTTCGGGATCTAGCCGATGTAAACTGTGTTTGCTCTTAGAATCAACAGGGTGTTTGTTATACGAGTATGTAAGTGATAATACTTAAGGGTTGAAAGAGCAATTTCTTTTTGTGATTTGTATGGGTATTACAAAAATCCTCTTTCAGCGCTGCTACTTACTTTTTTTTTACTCTATAAAAGGAACACAGACCCTAAAATATTATCACTTAGTTTTGTTAGACCCTGTATTTTGATTGCTGACTCGTGATATTATGCATTTTTTAGTTTTCTCGAGGCTATAATAATGATATCCTTTACGATGTACGAAACGTTACGTAATTCTCGTTTACGATCAACTCTGAGGATACATTTAAAAAGGTGTTCGCGATCCATGGGGAAATTAAAACACTACCGTTTGTTTTATTGATATTATGCGGAAAATTGAGATAAAAACGGCTATTTTTTATAGTTACCAATGTCGTAAGATGGAAGAACATCGTCTTGCACGTTACATTACGTCGGAAAAGTCTTAAAAAAGTTTATTAATAAAAAAATATATACAATGTTGGTGAAAAGCAAGCGCGATTTAAGCCCATACAAGCGCTTGCATCACGGCATCTATGCGCAGCATGCAACTTTTACACAACTGACCGATAAGCTAAGAAATAGATATTATAGAAAAACTCTTAGAGAGCCTTATCATGTTATATTAAGTACACAAATACTTGTCAGATGAAAGTTCTAAGAAAATAAGAGCCATGTTTCTGCATAGTGATGGTCGATGCATAGCGTCGCCTTAAACGCCTTGATATAATTTGGCTGTAGCGATATCGATTTTTCTTAGCAATGACCATGGGCGTACCGAGGGGGGGGCGAGGGGGGACCTGCCCCCCCCTGGATCATGTTCGTTCCTACTAAGTATATTATCTAGTACTTTTATCTATAAAAATTAAAAATTAAGAACGAATTTTTGCCATTTGTTTGCAATACAATATTTTTACAACTAAAAATTATAAATGTTTTATTCTTTATAAACACATAGCTTATGAAAAATCTGATTTGCCCCCCCCCTGGCCTAGAACCTGGGTGATTCCCCCCCCCCCCCCCCCCCCTGGCACCTGGGTAATTTGCCCCCCCCTGGCCCAGAACCTGGGTACGCCCATGGTAATGACTAAAGCTAAGAAATTAAAGTTCGTTGTCAGTATTCATCATGTCCTTGTCTTTGAATTATCCATAGCATAACACGATTGGTCAACTTTTATAACACAGAATAATCAATCAAAAATACCTCTGTAAAAAAAGGAATTCCTATTTTGTCAACAGAGGAAAGTGATTTAAGCTTCCAAAATTTGTATATAGATTGGTTCAAGCATACACTTTAATTTGCCCATAGCTTATATGAAATGTATTTATGGTTTTTAAATTACGTGACAAAAAACATTTTGTCGCTTACGCCCTTTCCATTTTTTGCTGTTCCATTCTAAAACATGTCTTACAAGGTTTTTTACTTTAACGCGGCGTCACCTTAACCTCAAAATTCATCTTGGAATCTTTGCCATCATCTAAACCATGGGAACTATTGATTAATAAAGTAATGTGTATAAATTGTAGCAGAACGAATTGCTTAGTCCGTGTTCGTAGGGTGTGTAAACATTTGTTATAAATTATATTGCATCATCGAGGGATAGGGGATGAAACGGGGTATCATTACCCTAGTATAAACTTTGATATCGATTTGGTTGAAGTACATTTTGCGATCGGAAGATACAAAATTATTGCCTTAGAACTCATTTAGTTATGTACAAGGCGAAAATTCGTAGGCTCTAGATTCGTGTTGAGAAAGAAATACAATATTAGGTATATACTGAGGGTGGGTTGCACCCACGGAGCTAATACTCCGGGGTTGCACCAACTTACTTTAACTACTTATAACTTTAACCGTAACAAACTGTCAAATGAACTGTCAAATTCCTAGTAAAAGTCCATAATAGACGCCATTTTTGACGATAACCTTAACCTTAACTTTAACTATGCCCAGTGAGACCAGAGGCATAGTTAAATGAGTTAAAGTGACCCACCCAGAAGAAAAAACCCACCCTTAACGTCATTGTAATATTATAATATTCCTGTTCTCCTTGTAAAGAAATCTTTTATTTCGTGTGATCTACTACTTACATAAAGACGTTTAGAGAGAGAAATAATAATATTATCATTAAAAAAAATTGTTTTTTTTATTTAATTCATTAATAAACATTGTATTTCACGTATGAACGTGAAATACAATGTTTATGTAACTAGTGATTTGAGAATCACTGCTACAAAAATGAACCACTCATATATACACAAAATATGTATGTAGTTCATTTTTTACTTATTATATATATTAAAGATAATCACCGCAGCTACTAAAAGATTTATCCTATCAATAAAATAAAACAATGACTGTCTGTGTGTGTGTGTGTTAGAAAATTAGACAATTAGCCACTCGTCGCCCGCATCCGGATCACAAAGTAAAATGTATTCTCAGGACCCAGCAGTCAGCAGCCAGTGTGATTGTAACAATACGTTAGCATTCTTTATGTGTTTATCCTTTCTAAAATATACAAGATTAATTTACCCCTTTCCTACAAAAATACGCGTAGCACTCGGGGACTGCCACGGTAAAGCTATATTGCATAGCCGGAATAGAGAAACAAAGGCCTGAGCAAGCGAGATGTCACTATCAGTAACACTGCGTGGTAAAAAGAGACTTCTGATACATGACAGCAGAACTTTTTTTTTGACGTCCAGTCGGCACTTATCGACACGTTGACAATTTAATCTCATAGAATTCATGTTCAATCATGCTTGTGTATGTATACGTACACATATTTTACACACAGATGTAAACCAATTTCGGTTTCGTTTGACAGCTCGAGATTGTTGCTCTATTCCGCTAGGTATATACTATACTATTAACTGTATGCGTCGCATACAGTTAATAGTATGCGACGCGCGACGCGGCGAGCTCTACGCCCCGAGTCATACCGAGCCGAAGTCTGCCGAACTGAAACGACGTTAGATGAATGTTAGTTGTTCTTCGTTACAGAATTTCTTGATCCGGTCGTCGCGCTCAAAGTCCGCGAATCGCGATAAAATTTGTGTAATAGCTTAAAAAATTTAAATCTCAAATAGTCTAGAATCGATTTCCTGGAATTTAGTATAAGTAGTAGAACATTAGGAGTTTAAGAGTCCGGGTGCCATCGCAATTTTCATACAAACGTAATACCAAGATCATTTCCCATACGAGAATATTCACCATATTTGAGTTATTATTCAACTAAAGATAGTGATTACCTAGGCTCCTGTACAAAGTTTCACTGCAAAATATTTACATACCAAAAAATTTGAACGATTACAATTATTATTTAGTATGTAAATATTGTAATCGTTCATATTTTTGGTATGTAAATATTTTGCAGTGAAACTTTGTACAGGAGCCTAGGTAATCTATATCCTAATTCCTATCGTAAGCTGAATAATAACTCAAGTATAGTAAATATTCTCGTATGGGAAATTATCTTGGTATTACGTTTGTATGAGAACTGCGATGGCACCCGGACTCTTAAAGGAAGAAAAACTTTCTTTCGGAAAACTAAAACGAAACATTAAAGAAACCTGTCGAATTCGATGTAACCGATTTTTTCCCTTAATTAGACACTAGGGCTTCAGTAATAGCAGCCATCTTCAGGGCGGAATTAACGACACTCCCTCTTATTAACCCTTCGGCTTATACTATTTCGGCTTCGGGTAACTACGTTAAACAGTCTGCCTCGGTAATTTTCTTGAATCTTGCGACGACGTTTTGTACAGCTTGGTATGCATTTTAGTTGAAAGGTTACAAAATTCAGAATCAGGCATGATTTATTTTTAACTAGTTGATGTTCGTTACTCCGTTGCGCCAAAATCATTATCGATTAGGAACCGCACATTTTCTGGAAAAAAAGTATCCTTTTTCCTTTCCCGGGACTTAAAGTAGCTTTATACTAAATTTCATCAAATTAACCTCCTATTTAAGTTGGTTAAAAAGTAGAAGTATGTATTGAGTGTAGACTAATGCAATATCTTTGTCTAGTTGTAACCAACACATCAAAACACAAGTTTTGTTCTTACCCAATGATATTCTACTTATACAGATCTGTTACGTTCATACTCTTTTCCGGTTTAAATCTCTTCCAAACCACATTGACAAATTTGACAGATAAGTGAAACAAAAGATACGAAATGCCATTTACATAAAAGAGACAGACTTAATAAAAGACGACCCAATTGGGTCGTATTTGAAGCTTCACAACGCGCGCGGTAGTAACATATCTGCTTTGAGTTTTTTATAATATAATATATCATTTTTCTTACCTTTTCTTTATGGAACCATCAATTGGATTCATTGGATTTGTTTGCACGAAGAAGTGTGGTGTGTTCGTGATTCTAATAAAACGCAAACCGACCCTCAATCACTAAAGTTAACTAAAGTATAAGTGCATTTTACTAGAAGTTTATTTTGAATAAATCCATATAAACAAAAATTTATTTTAAATTTTGTTAGTCTTGCTATAACTCGGAAACGTCTGAATGGATTTGGCTAATTTTAGTCTTTAAATGTTCATGGACGTTCAGGAAAGGTGGAAAGTTATGCGTTCACCGGGTCATTTACTAAAAAACTAAATATTATTTTTGATGCTCGAAGAAGTTATTAACAGTAAAACTTAAAACCCTTTAAATGTTATGCTCATACCTATAATAAAAGCAAAAATAATTTAGAAGAGTTTACGATTTCAATTTTACAAGAGTCCCATGTAATTTTCGCAGTGTAGGGCCAATAAAACTAGCTCGTAATAAAGTTTAATTTATCGGGAGTTGATAATAGATGGCGTTGGCAAGCGGTGGAGTTGTGTTTTGCTGTATTGTACGAGATTGATCGTTGTATACATGACTTTAAGGCTCTATCTGGAGTAAAATGATCCTGAACGGAGATCCAACATTCATAAGAGTAGGTCATATAAACATACACTGGAGTAGGTGCTTGCTTTCGTTTTTTGGGCAAACTCAGAAGTTGCCATCTTGTCATTTGACACAGCTGCCTTTACCAGCCATGTCAATTAACATTGCATGTAGCTGAAATAAAACCGCAGACGCCTTTTTCGCTCACAAAATATACTTTGCATCCTTGACATGACAATATCATCCACGTACACACATCCTTGTAGATCTGTGTACCCGTATTCTTTTATTTTTTCCTTTTTAGGCCAATATTACCTTTTTTTCCCCAATTGTGATTTAAAAAAACCTTATTCAGAACACGTCTTGATTTTTATGCTTATATCGTTGTTTCCATTAAAAACTCACCGACATAATATTATGCACGCCGCATTTCCAATCTGGAAGATGAAAATGATCTAATACGCATACGGTATGAAGAAAATTTCTTTCTCGAATAAAGTTTGAAAGGTGCATTCATATTTGTGTTCTGTGTGTGTTTTATTGTATACACCTTAATTTATACTTTTTAGTTTTTTACTACCGCTACCGCATTGCTCTCGCAAGATACGAATTATAGAGTATACCGACTTAGAACTGAGGTTGAAATTTTTAAATTTGACGTATTATGACAAAAGTCGTCGCTAGGGTCGTTACCTACAAATTTAGTTGTTGTTTATATTTTGGCACATGCAAAGAAAACTGTCAGATTTCTATTTCAAAATCTTCATTTTAAAAATAAATTATATCAGCCAGCGCGCCAGCCCTTAACTTATCCTGGCCAAACCCGAAAGAAATGACAGGTATTATTACGCGTCCGTCTCTTAGCAGTCGAAGTACTGGTAGTTATGTCTATTGTGTCATCGCCGCTCGCGCCTATTGGCATAAAGTTGCCACACTACATCATTTAAAACCTTTTTATTTTCAAAAAATAACTTGCATGATTCGATAGTACTATAACTATTAGGTAAATCGTTCTACTGCGGGAAAACAACCATTAAAATGTCACGTATTATAGGTGAAAGTGTGTCTGTCTGTCTGTTACCCGAATTAAGTTTTTTTAAGAGTTTCAATAAAAATGTTTCAGCCGATGCCTTTTTCTCCGATACAATATCGTTACATCGTTTCTTTATCCCTTGTTTATTGAAAAGAAGCCAGGATTTTCCTTAAAGTACTTGTTAGGAATTACGCCTGTTTTAATAAGTAAAAAAAATACTGTAGGTCTTCTATTAATTATTATGCCCATTCGCAGAAACAATACCTAAGACTTAGTGCTCATTAGAAATCATGCCGCATTAAGAAGCGTTCCAATAATATGGCAGACATATTATAATAAAATCTCACAATTTACAGCATAAATAAAACTATCCAAGAAAACTAGCTGCCACTAAGCGATGTAGACGCGTCCTAAGTCAACCTCAGTCGAGTGTTTATTTTCCACAAACTAGGACATGGATCGATCTTAGGTTAGATAGTCACTTAATCTGAGATGTAGTTAAGATAATTTCACGCCCCGAGCTGAGCCCGGTATGCTGGTATCAATTCAATTTCATAACTCGAATCGACTACCTTCGGAATAACTTCTCGCGATAACCGCTTCGGATACTCCAGATTCTTAAGTTCGGTTAATAACTTTATTCACATTGTTTATGTTTCAATTGTGTTTCTGTTTTTGGAAATGGGTACAGAGTTTTTAGCGTTTAATATTGTAAATGCGATTGTCTTTTATCTCGCTTGAATTCTGAACTGATTTTGATGCTCTCGCAAGATACGCGCCTATTGGCATAAAGTTGCCACACTACATCATATAAAACCTTTTTTATTTTCAAAAAATAACTTGCAATTTTCGATAGTACTATAACTATTAGGTAAATCGTTCTACTGCGGGAAAACAACCATTAAAATGTCACGTATTATGCTAATGGATGCTAATAAAGTCTTTGAATCTTTGAATCTTTGCTTATGGAGATAATTTAAAGTCTTGGGAAAGGACATAGGAATATATAGGACGGACATATAAGTATAAGAACACATTGCTATTCCCATAATCAGTGATCAGTGAACCATTCAGTAGCTTCAGAATTATAAATAATCGGCCAAGCGCGAGTCGGACTCGCGCACGAATGGTTCCGTACCATTTAAGAGCAAAATTAGACTAAAAATTGTGATTTTTGTATGGGAGCCCCCCTTAATTATAAAATATTAAAGTACACATAATATAAGTCAGGACTTTGAGAAAAATTCAAGTACCTACCTGTTACCATTATAATTATTGATATAGAGCAAAAAAAGCCAAAAAAATCACGATTGTTGTATGGGAGCCCCCCTTAAATATTAATTTTATTTTGTTTTTAGTATTTGTTGTTATAGCGGCAAGTGGCAACAGATATACATAATCTGTGAAAATTTCAACTCTCTAACTATTACCGTTCTTGAGTTACAGCCTACAGACGGACAGATGGACATGACAACGAAGTCTTAGTAATAGGGTCCCGTTTTTACCCTTTGGGTACGGAACCCTAAAAAAGCTCTGCCTTTTTTTTTGGTAATATCTTATGTCACAAAAGACAATGTTTTTTGGAATACCTCTCACTTCTGGTAATCCAAAGCTTCATGGTTCAAGAAAACCTAAGCATAATCTTGTTGATGATTTTACTGACTTTCATAGTTATGTAGAATTTGGAGTCGGGTCTAAATAGAGTGAAAACGCCTCCGTGGTCTAGTGGTATAGAGCGCGGCTCTTGACTCGGAGGTCGTGGGCTCGATTTCCGCGTTGGAAACATGTTATTTCCAAGTTTGGCAAGGACAATGCAGGCTGATCACCTTATTGTCTGACAAGTAAGATGATCCATGCGTCGGATGGGCATGTAAAAAGTCGGTCCTGCGCCTGAACTCTCGCCGGTCGTGTCGGTCTTCCGTCCCACTGGGTTATGAGAGTAAAGGAATAGGGAGTGCTCTTGTGTACTGCGCACATACTTGGGCACTATAAAATTACTTCTGCGGAGCTGGCCTGGTTGCAATTAAATCGGCCACCGTCACCGAAACCTGTGTGGGAGATATTATTAGGTACTCGCTTTCCCCTATTAGCAAGGCAGGGGGTGCAATACCTTCCATTCTATTAGTATTTCATGTGGAATGAAATAAAAGTGGTTCATATTATAAATTTTTCTTTTGATACCAGTTACCTGTTTGAAGATGGTATCAAATCTCTACCGGGCTTTCGTCAGAAGAAGAATCGGCCTTCGCCAACGGTATCCTTTGCGACAGCCCATTTGGAATTCTCCCTATACCCAGCCCTGCACTGCGATAAAACAGTTTGATACACTCTGGAAGCAAATGGATTTGTTTCAATCTCTTTTTGGGTTGATGCCAAATTAACATAGAATATTCTGGCGTTTTTGCCAAAAAGTATGATTGTATTTTTTATGATTGCAACTATTACATCGCAGATCCAATCTTGTCTTTATGATTTAGGATAATATCTGCTTCATCCGAACTCCGAACCCTTATTAGTCTGAAGGGATTCTCTGATTACATGTACAAATTGTGTTTTTTTTTTATGAAATAAGGGGGCAAACGAGCAAACGGGTCACCTGATGGAAAGCAACTTCCGTCGCCCATGGACACTCGCAGCATCAGAAGAGCTGCAAGTGCGTTGCCGGCCTTTTAAGAGGGAACAGGGTAATAGGGGAGGGTAAGGATGGGAAGGGAAGGGAATAGGGGAGGGTAGGGAAGGGAATAGGGTAGGGGTTTGGGCCTCCGGTAAACTCACTCACTCGGCGAAACACAGCGCAAGCGCTGTTTCACGCCGGTTTTCTGTGAGAACGTGGTATTTCTCCGGTCGAGCCGGCCCATTCGTGTCACGTATAATGAATAAGATTAATTAGCTTTATTCTTCTGTTTTCTTCGCATAATCGCTATTATATTTTAATGAAGGCTTAGTTTCTAGAACACGTTTATCCATACTAATATTATTAATGCGAAAGTGTCTTTCTGTCTGTCTGTCTGTATGTCTGTTCATCACGCCCAAGTCACTGAACCGATTTTGCTGTTTGATATGGAGATACCGTACTTTAAGTTCCGGGAAAGGTCATATTATGATACTTTGTAATCCCGAAAAAATATACGGTCATTCTTCATCTAGTAGCTTGATAAAATCATCATAAGTTTTCAGATATAGTAGGGTAATAAAAGGCAACATAATATCACTGGACAAGTTTTGTTCGTATATATTTGAATTTCGATAGAGTAAAAAATGATGATTCGGTAACCTAGTCTTTTCAAAAAGGGTTGATGTTTTGTGTGCACCAATTTCGTCTTTTAATACCATTCATATTAGTAGGGGGGGGGAGGGTGCTATTCGTGTAGTCACTCGAGCGTCATGGAGACCTAGTAGGTTCTTAGGTAAAACTGATTAAAAAAACCAGGAACCCTTATAGTTTCGGTCCGTCTCGTCGGTCTATCCGTTCGTCTGTCTGTCCGTCCGTCCGTCTGTGTGTCCGCGGTTTTGCTCAGAGACTATAGGATCTACAAAGCTGTAATTCATCATGAATGCACATATTTTGTCGGCATTAGATAAAATGGTATAATAAGATCTTTGAAAAAAATAAACTTTCTTTGAAAAAGGCTTATCTAACCTATGAATCGTCAGTGCTTTAAACGGAAGCTTCTTTGGGGTACACACCGCATAGTACTAAACATCCGCTATCTTAATCTGACAGATCCGATGACATTTCAACAATCGAAAATAACTATTTTTAACCCACTACGTGAGAAATCTGATTTCTATACCATGATAACTAGACACTAGATACATGTCGGAAGCCTACAATGAAATTTGGTATGGAGATAACATATCCAGCAAAATCGGTTCAGCGGTTTAGGCGTGAAGATGTAACACACAGACAGACACATTTTCGCATTTATAATATTAGTATATATTTGCGAACAATACACTACTCTATGTAGAATCTAATAAATCTAACAAGATTAATCACTATCTTCAGAAGCTAGTAAAAGGAAAGCTATGAAAAACGTAAGTTACCGCGGACGCTGTTAGCATAGCAAATACTGAGCTCGCTCAGATTTAAAACTAATCGTGGGATAACTTTACTGATAATAGTTTTGTGGGTAGTTTCAAAGGTAAATCTAGGTAGGAAATCGAGGTAAATTTTACCTTAAGTACGTATTACTCACTAATAAAAAAACTTGAGAGGTGTCAAGGGGCACCGGAATGGAACGAAGTTATTTCTTATGTTAAAAAAACCTGTATGTACATAATAATATTATACACTCAAAAAAAATATTTAAAAAACGCCATCTATTGACGCCCAGGAATACTAACAACGCGTCGGTTTATTCTCAAAAAACGCCATCTAGTTGACGTACAGGAATACTATCAACGCCCTCTGCCCCTACCATGCAGGTTCTAATAAAAAAGTGTCGTTTACGCCGAACGTTCCAAATACGTGCGGCACTCGGGGACTGCCGCGGTAAAACTATTGCATAGCATTTTTTATCAACTTATGCAATTATATTCCGCATACGTCTAATCGCATGCACACAAACACCTTGCTGAAGTCTGGCAACGCCGCACCGCTGTGCCGGTCGGAGTAGGGTGTGTTAGGTTTTATACGTTACGGAATTTGTCGATTCGATCGCCGTGCTTGAAGCTTGCGATAAAAGCTACGCAATAGCAAAAAAAAAAAACACCCATCATCATGATGAGTGGCATTCTTTCGTGGTGGGTTTTTCGCGTCAACTTTCTGCCACGCACAAAACTCTGTCGCTTGCAGTATTTCCGGACCAATACTTAGATAGAGGAGTAAAGGTATATACTTACCATCAGGTAACCCGTTTGATCGTTTAATGTGTTGGATAAAGACGAGAAATTATAACTACAAGGTCTGCTCCACCTTGTATAATTTTTCGTCGCATATTTTTTTAACACAATTTTTGGTCTAATTTTGCTCCATAACGGTACGAAACCGTGCACGAGTCCGACTCGCACTTGGCCGATTATTTTAGAAATTAATTTCATTTCAATTCCGTAATATTTTTAAGGGTCAATCTTTTGGTTCATAATATAAAACATAGCCATTTATAATATTAATCTAACTCAACTTCAATGTATATAAGTCGGTTAAAGAGCAGGACTCCATCTATTTATGTTGTACCCTGTAGTGGACAAACTTTCCTAGATAGTTGATTCCAGGAATCGCCGCTATTCCTTGAACCGATATTGAAGTCTTGGTATACCCAGGAACAGGTAACCTAGACACTACAAGGAACAGAATATTGTGAAATCAAATACACTTAAAATCGTTTACCGTAATACATTAATTTATTAATAAACTTTTTTATAGGCAAAACACTTTTTTGCGGTGAGTAAATAAGACTTATTGAAAATTAGTAAGGCGGAGTAAGAGAACACCTCCGGCGCGGCATAGGAGAAGAAGCAAGGAGAAGAAACACAGGAGAAATTAGTATTATTACGAATAATACTAATTACCTCGATCGTGGGAATCGCAGACACAATAGATATTCAATTGTTATGCGGGACCCGGGTGCCGCTTGGGAGTCGATGGGTTAAATTAGGGATAAATAAAAGCCGCCAAGTGCGAGTTGGACTCGCCCATGAAGGGTTCCGCAGTAGTAATAAGGTTTATTTTAATGAAATTAAAAGGTTTTTGATTTATTTTTATATTTCAGTTGATTTAATGAAAATTAATTTAAGGTTTACCATTTATGACGTATAAAAAAAAACTACTTGCTAGATCTCGTTCAAACCAATTCTCGTTGGTAGTTTTTATAGTAATGTACATCATATATTATTTTTAAACTTATCATACCCCTACTTTAGAAGTTAGAGGGGAGGGGGGACACAAATTTTTCCACTTTGGAAGAGTCTCTCTCACAAACTATTCAGGTTAAAAAAAATGATATGACAAACCTCATTATGATTTTTGAAGACCTATCCATAAATACCCCACACGTATAGGTTAGATGAAAAAAAAAAATTTTTTGTTTCAGTTGTACCTATGGGGACCCCTAAAATTTTTAATAATTTTTCCATTTTTGTATCAAAATCTTAATGTGGTTTACAGATTACATCTAGTTACCAAGTTAGTATAGCTCTAATAGTTTCGGAGGAAAGTGGCTGTGACATACGGACGGACAGACAGACAGACAGACATGACGAATCTATAAGGGTTCCGTTTTTTGCCATTTGGCTACGGAACCCTAAAAAATACTTACAAAAACACTGCCAACATAATCCAATATAGTGAAATATGTTTGTGTTGATTCAATATCTCCACAACACGTCTTACACGACGGCAAACTTCATATTTCAGCTCGGCCAAGCGTGTGTCGGACCGTACACCGTGGGTACCGTAGGTGTATCATCGTCAGTCTTAATTTCATTAACATGACTTTTGCCCGGTTTCTGAGGTTATTTGACAAAAGTTATCTCTTCACTGGCGTTGTTCATTGGTTAATTTTTTAACGTGAGCCAAATGCGCTATTGAATAGATCAACTCATGTGAAAAATCCTCTGAAAACGACTATTTTTTTAGAAGTTTATTAAATAAGATAAAAGAAGCTACAAGCATATTTTAAAATGTGGTATCAATGTTACAAAGATAGAGTCAATTTTAAACCGGCAAATTCCCACCACTTAAAAACACACTACATATAGATTGCTCTAGCTCTTCCTTAAATTGCCTTTGCATTATTGCTTTTCACCGATAATTCAAGATTTCCAGGGAACCCTAAAAAGTTAGTAAGTCTCAAGGGCTGAACCTTTAAAGTAGACACTGAAATATTTCATAATATCTGTCTCGAGGCATAGATAGAAATACTTTTACTTTCATACATTTTTGTGTTTCTTTATTGTTATACAAAAAATAGTTTTACAAGTATTCCTCTTGTATTTTACGGCGATATATTAAAGTTTGATTGATTAAAAAAGTTTTTGTTTTTCGAGGTTAGGTTACGATTTTTTTGTTTTAACACAATATCTGATATTTATTTTAGTCTGTATTTTAAGGGCGTCATAGACGATATTATTTCATCTTAAAATACATTAGATAATTTTAAGGTATAAGGTACCAATAATTATGTGGAAGTATGTCTGTTAACTCGTGTTACCGTTTAACCAATTCTAATATAATCGTTGAACATATAAAAATAAAAAAAATAAAAATATATCCACAGCCGAACATATAACCTCCTCGTTTTTTGGAAGTCGGTTAAAAATAAGACGCAGTGAATAAAAGGGTGGAAGGACGACATAGTTTTTATCATGGAAAAATGCATGGTATGATGGTATCGAAACAACAGACAAGGTCAAAAACAAGAAAAAAACTCCATAAACAGGGCTGCACTTTAAGATGAGATAGACATACTGACAGATTTAAGTGACAAAATGCCGGATTTCCTGTGTCAATCTGTCACTTTGTCTATTTTTCCGTAGAAAGAAACCGTTTCTATGGTGACCATGCTAAGCCTGCTGGTAAATGAAACTACTTCGCAAAAACGCATTCCTCAACACGCAGCACCGGCGGAAACGCAGTCTATTCCTAAGGATATTAGAGACGTATTATAAGATGTGTTGACACCATAAAGTTAATATACCTAGCGGAATAGAGAAACAAAGGCCTGAGCAAGAGAGATGTCAGGCGTCACTATCAGTAACACTATGTGGTAAAAGGAGACGTGTGATACATGACAGCAGCACTCTTTTTTTGACGTCTAGTCGGCACGTGCCGCACGTTGACAATTTAATCTCATAGAATTCATGTTCAATCCTGCCTGTGTCAGTGTATACGTACACATATTTTTCACACAGATGAAAACCAATTTTGGTTACGTTTGACAGCTCGAGATTGTTGCTCTATTCCGCTAGGTATAATAACTTTATGGTTGACACTTGACTAATATTTTAAGACGAGTGTAGAACATACGAAACACTTAACATCCATCTTGGCTGCGCAGGACGGAGCGTGGTTTATTTCACTAGTTTTTACTTTTTACTGGTCTGTTAGTTGTTACACGACTGTTTCTTATAATTGTGCTAAATGTAAATAAACTAAGATTCTAAGACGGTTTGGTAAAATTTTGTATTAAAAAACTAAACATCCGACCAAACCGACTTCCAACTCACAAAAAGTATGAAATAATTCTTATCATAACAGGTTGTTCGGGTGAACACCTTTATTCTTAAGGTGACGTCACGTTTAAGTAAAACACCTTGTTGGATATGTTTAAGATTGCTTGTTTTCTATGAGAAGGCCAGGCCGGCCTTTTATAGAAAACAAAAATCTTAGGAACAGCAAAAAATGGAAAGGGCGTAAGCGACCAAATGGTTTTTGTCGTGTAATTTAAAAACTATAAATACATTTCATATAAGCTATGGGCAAATTAAAGTATATACTTGAACCAATTTATGTAAAAATTTTGGAAGCTTAAATCACTCTTCTCTGTTGGCAAAATAGGAATCCCTTTTTTGCAGAGGTCTTTTTGATTGATTATTCTGTGTTATAAAAGTTGACCAATCGTGTTATGCTATGGGTAATTCAAAGACAAAGACATGATGAATACTGACAATGAACTTTAATCTCTTAGAATTTACCGTACGCGCCAGAAAGTCAGTGAAAGACTGCCACTCATCAAGATGATGAGGATGGTATATGGATATTTCTATGGCTTTGAATATTGGATATGTATAGTATGCATACTTCCATAGCTCTGGTTATAAGTTTTAACGGGGTATGGGTTATAATTAATACTAAACACCATGAAGGAGGGTGGCGTAATGGTCGTTATTCATAATTTATTCCCTCAATTAATAAGAGTCGATTGTTCTGCGAGTTGAAGATCAAGTGCTCTCGACTTTCGGACTGTAAATGGGTGATTTCATTTTGATTTTGTTTTGTTGATCTATATTCCGATTCCGCTACTTGAATGCAACTTCTTTCCTATACAGTTCAAAATATATTTTATGCCGTTGCGCCGAAATACGTTTATCGCGTGGGAACCATACGTTTTTCCGGGATAAAATGTATGCTATATCCTTTTTTTCGAAAGGGTCTAAGCTACTGTAGCCCTAGTACTCGTACGGCCACCAGTAGAAATACGAAAGTATGGACAAACTGTGGAGATAAACTTAAGGTAGCGTTCCGATCTTTTTTCGTTCCCAAAAATTCAATTAAAATGCCACTTTATGACAGACCGGCGTCCTAAAAATTCAAATAATATTCTACTCTATGACGTATATTACAGTCTGTCATAAAGTGGCATTTTAATTGAATTTTTGTCGGTCGCGATTGGCCGCAGTAAAGACTTTAAGAAGGCGGCACCTTTAGTTTATGTCCACAGTTTGTCCATACTTTCGCATTTCTACTGGTGGCCGTGCTAGGGCTACTGGTCTGGTTAAGACCACGGTGGTTTAATCGTGGCTATAACTAGTCTGTTGTTAGTTGGTTTGGAGATATGCTATATCCTTTCCAGGGCCTCACTTAAGGGCGATTTCATCATAGAAATGGAACGCGTTCAATTCACACTGAACGCGATTATTATAACATCGAATTGCATTTCACCAACATAAACTGAACGCGTTCACAGCAAATCCGTTTATCATCATCATCATCATATATTAAGTTTCATCTTTTGAACCAAAGTCCGAAGTTTAACGTCATAAAACTCGTTCAAGCCCTGACATGGCGGAACGAAAAAACATAGACAAAAGAAATGTCAAGATGATAGTTTTGAACGATATGCGATTCGTTAGTTTATGTATTGTTTCTTGCTATTTTGTAGTTAAATTAATTGCTATTTTGTATTTGTAGTTAAATTAATTGCTATTTTGCTATTTTGTAGTTTAATTAATAATCGCATGACGTCATGTAAACGTAGATTTAATAATCGCGATTAAAAGAAGTTTGTGAAATCCATTTGAAACAGAACGAGATTTACGTCATCGCGTTAAGAGGATTCCACACCGCCATTTTTTCCATACAAACGTTGTCCCCTGTTTCCTCCCTGGATAATGCTAGTAGAGTTATAATTTTTTTCCTGAATATCTACGGCCACTAATACAATGTCCCTATGTTTTCTTTTTTTTCATAATTTAATTATTAAATAAGATATGAACGTTCAAAAACCCAAAAAAATGGCCAGATTTTCCACTGTGTTCAAACGTCCAGAAAACAGATTTGGATAGATTATACAAAAAAAGTAAAACATAGGAACACAGCTCAAGCCTTTTTTAAATCTTTAATGAAAAAAGTACTTAAATCGGTTAAGTTTTGGAGAAGGAATCAGGGGACAACGAATCGTTGATTTTCTGGATTTTCTGCAGTTGTCTCTATCGCGTTCTGCGGTATAGGCTTGAGGTAAGGGAGACAGCTATAGATATTACACGTACTTTTTTTTCATTTCTCTAGCCGCTGTGGTATCCTCTTAACCCGTTCAATGAGAACTAAGTTTTATAAAACGCAGTTTTGAGTGTGCCTAGTGAAATCCCACCTTAGTACCTATATCCATACTTTTCAGCAAAATTGGTTCAGTGGCTTAAGTGTGAAGTGAAGTAACAGACTGTTTCTTGTTCAGAACACTTAAACCTAGGAATCTGTCCATTATTCTATCTAACTATAATAGTTAATCGTCAAATTACTCAAGAATTAAAACAGAAATATTAAATCCATACTCTCATTCTAATATAAAAATTGCGAATTTGTGTCGGTCCGTCTGTCTGTCTGTTACCTCTTCACGCCCAAACCGCTGAACCGATTTTGTTGAAAATTGGTATGGAAATCCATTGAGTCCTGGTAAAGGACAAAGACACTTTTTATACCGAAAAAAATAGTAGGGTTCCCGCGTGATAAACGAATTATAGCGAAAAGGAGTTGCGGGCGTTATCTAGTCTTCTTATATGTATATAAAATTCTCGTGTCACAATGTAATAGGCCGCGTACTCCTCCGAAACGGCTTTACTAATTTTAACCAAATTTTATATGCAGATATTCAGTGGGTCTGAGAATCGGCTACTGGGTACTTTTAAAAGCTTTTAATTAACTTGCTCTGTATGTATGTAAGTATGTATGTTCGGGTGGAATTTTGGAACTCAATTTTGAAGTAGATATATTTAACCGATTGAGCTGAAATTTTGCATGCACGTTTAGTTTGGATGACCATGCACGATATGGCATATGACATCACTCTAAATCCAATATGGCCGACCATCCAAGATGGCGAAATAATTATTTCCTATGCTGTTCTACAATATGGATATTAAATGAAAGGGTTTTTTTGCGAGTAACTCGAAAACGAATGTAATTTCATTCTACATCCAACATGGCGGCTCGTCCAAGATTGGGGAATAGTTATTTTTATGCACTTCAGCAATATGGACATCAAATGAAAGGGCTCATTGAAAGTAACTCGAAAACGAATGTCATAATGTCATTCTACATCCAATATGGCAGCTTAGCCAAGATAGGGGAATACTTATTTTAAAGCACTTCTGTAATATAGGTATCAAATAAAAGGGCTCATTGAGAGTAAATTGAAAAGTAATAGTCAAGTCGTGTCGTGTCGTGTCGTATCGTGTCGTGTCATGTCGTGACTTTACGTGACGTCACGTGACATGACGTGAAATGACGTGACTGACTGTTGGGTTTCATAAAATGCCCGGTTGAATCCGGTCACTTTTGTTAAATGAAATTTAACTTTTTAGTCTTGCAGAAATCTAGCCAGAGATAACTAAACAAAAAATAAATTATAAACAAAAAACTATTTGATAAAAAGCTTTTATTTAAAGAGTCTAAAAAGAAGAAAATAATTTCTCCTTAAAAATTTTAACTACTAAGTTATAATCCTCAATATATTATACAATTTGCATGATAATAAAAGCTTGTCGCGCTATCAGTACTTGATAAATATTTATTAAAATAAAATGAATATAAGTAATATTAATTTACTCAGTTAAATTGTACTACTTACTTAGTTTATTTACAAATTTTTAAGGAGAAATTATTTTCTTCTTTTTAAACTCTTTAAATAAAAGCTTTTTATCAAAAAGTTTTTTGTTTATAATTTTTTATATTGATAAGTGCATTTGTTGAATAAATAATAGTAAATGATTACAATTATTCGAGACTGACGGCGACTATTGTTTGTGCGACCTCTGTGGCTCAGTGGTGAGCGCGTTGGTAGCTCAAGCCGGGGGTCGCGGGTTCGAATCCCGCCGACGGAACAAAAAGTTTTCAAAGTTCCTGGGTCATGGATGTGTATTAAATATGTGTATTATATAATAAATATCTTAAATATATGTATACTTAGTATAAAAAGTATTAAATATATTTCCGTTGTCTGGTACCCGTACCACCAGTCCTTCAGGTACTTACCACGGGGCCAGACTGACGTGGTGTGAAGCGTCCATAGATATTATTATAGCGATGGACATTTCCATGGTGACATACCTACTTATTTAGTCACTTCAATAAAATAATACGGGCGAAATACTTTATATGGCAAAGAAACGTTTGCCGGGACAGCTAGTATTAAAATAAAACTACCAATCAAGTTTTTAAGCCTTCAATAAGACCAATATGCCCAATGATAAATAGTTAAGTTGAAAAGTTAGATATTGCCAAGAGTTGTACGAAATCGCACCGCAAATTCGCCCGATAACTTCCAATATGGCGGCTATATCGTTCTGATTTTTTTTTAATGTTTAACCGAACTTTTTTATCAATTTCTCTCTTTATTACGATATTCAAACTTAATTACATCGTGAGAGTGAACAGTTTTTTAGACCTGCAAAAATAATTAAAATTTGTATAAGTTTCACATATTCTATACAAATCCGAAGACGTTTAATCAATATTTCGACAGTTTTTAACTCAGAAAGAAATAAAACTCTATGTGATGTAGTAGAAACTATAAAACAAACCTTTTAACTTATAAGTTGTAACAAATTTATTAAAAATATGAATTTTAATTAAAACTATACCAAGACATGTTCTAGAATGTTCGACTTAATTTATTTTACACCTACAAGATTGGAAATGGTTTCTTGCGGGAACAATTTTATTAAATTTCTATACGAGATAACTTTCTTATATTAATTCTGCGCCTCTTTATACTCCGCGTGAAGTTATATGTGTTAATTGAATAATTCTAATATACGCTAAAGTAATAAAGTAAAAGTCTACTTTTAGAACATTGTTTTATGTTTGTATTCATAATATGTGTGGCACTCAGGTACTACCGTGGTAAAGCTACATTGCATAGCATTATAATATGTATTTTGCATAAGTACGTCTAATCGCACGTACACAAACACCGTGCCGAAGTCTGGCAACGCCACACCGCTGTACGTCGATCGGAGTGGAGGGTGTTAGGTTTTTTCGTTACAAAATTTTTTGATTCGGTCGCCGCGTTCAAAGACAGGCAAAATAAAAGCTATGGAATAGCTTAACAAATGAATAGAGTAAAACAATGTAGTTTCGTATTGTCTTTCCCTAAATATGCTTAGATCTTGAAAGCTGTGCAATGGATTCTGAAGGAACATAAGAGGAAGGTTATGAATAAATCTTTAGTCTTTTATTAAATTGCAGTTATAGAAAAAAATAAAAAAAAGGATGACCCTCAAAGTCAAACAAATCTAACTCCCAAGTAAACCATACGCAAACATTTATTCTATTGATTTTCACACGATATATCATCTCTAACTTGGACAAGGCCCTAATTCAAGGCCCTAATTCACCAACAACTTTGTCGTATTAATAATAATGAAAATTGCACACCCTCAGGCCACGAAGTTATTTCGACAAAGTTCCATTATGTTTTTTGTGTGGCACCAGTTGGAACTCTGTTCCACTCACTGCTGGCCGCCATTTTGTTCAGTAACGTGTGATTAATTTTATTAGGCGTGTTATTAGAATTTTTCGTTTGTCGTGTTGTTTTTAAATTATTGTATGCACTTTGTGATATTGGTGTAGCGTAAGTTGTTTGTTAAATATTAGTTTTGTGTGTAATTTTAACATTAATTGTATTTTCTATGGCATATTACTGTTAAGTAATTGTTTTTTTAAGATGTAAGAAACCATTCTAGATATTTTCTGTTAAGTCTAAGCAGAATATAGATTTCAAAATAAAGCCATATAAGACTTTATTTTTAAGGAGGGTATATTCTGCAGCTTTGAAATTGCTTGTACTTAACATTTAAAAACTATTTTCTTTATTGCAACTTTACTTATTGCAATAGTACAAAGTTTGCTGTGACTCAAATAAACAGTCGCTTGAACAAAGCTCGCTTTACGCTTTTTCCGCTTAATTAGTGCTTCCTGCTTATTTTCGACGATTATGCCGCAATATTTCATGCAATTAGAATGTAAATTGTAATGCTTATGTATTTTTGTTTGTTGTTTTTATATTTTAAGGTGTGATAATCTAGAAAATACATTTGTTTTAATATCATATTTATTGAGAGATTAAAAACAAATTCAAATTACAGACAATTATTTTTAGTAATGTATCTGTCGCAGTCATCTGGTTATCTGCGATTCGATTGAATGACCAGCGCATTTATTGAATGACACCATTCAATTGAATGACTAAAGGACAACTCGTCAAGACACTGTGACGTTTAAAGTCTTGACTAAAAGTCATATATAGTGATGTTGTTATATGGGATGCTATAATTTTTAAGTAGCCGTTAACGCGGTAGTTATAGATAAATCCACGCTGTCATATTATTTTATTACAAATAAAGCACTTAAAACTTTAAATTAACAAAAAAAATTTTTAAAACTTTTTTTTGTTAATTTTTGTTTGACGCCATATTTGTTTTAGTGACTACTAGCGCCGCAGTGGGAAAAAAATTTAAAATTTAATTACCTGACTGATTTCATGTCCGCTATCTTCAAAGGGCTATGTTACAAATCGCTGAGTTGAACGTTGAGTGAGAATCGTTCAATCGACGTTCGGCCGAGACATTCAATTGAATGGTGTCATTCAACGAATGCGCTAGTCATTCAACCGAATCGCAGATTGAACCAGATGACTGCGACATATCCAATACCTGAGTTTTTTGGCAGGTTTCATCTATTCACTACCACTAGTGCGTTGGTTTGGCTAACGCCAAAAAATTAACCTGTCAACAACTCTCAGGTTGCTTCTGTCTAAAAAACTCAGAAATTCTGGACAAAAATATAGTAACTGTAACTCCGGTCTCATCAAAATTCTTGTGCCGTTCTAAGTCTTCTTGCATGAAGGACGGAGGAAGAGGATATTAACAACCCAAATAAACAAAACCCTTAGCGTATGCAGTTTTTAACGCGATTATGACGTCGCAGGGTCGGTGCTAGGGGAGGCTAGGGGAAGGCTGCGTCACGTGGCGGTCCGCACTGAGGCACGCATGCGAGACCGCGGGGCGCCGGGCGCGCAGGCGTCCCCTACTCAGTTGGCAGTCGGCCCCCGCGCCCGCCGCGCGTCGCGAGTGACTGTGATGAGTGACTAGTGCCATGCTCGTGCTCCGCTGCGCCCTCTTCGCGGGCCTCCTGGCCGCCGCCGCCGCCGCCTGGCAGGAGAACGTCAGGCCCAAGGTCTTCGCGCAATTAGGTCAGTCACCCCCACCAACAGTTCAATGTCCCATTTCGCAAAGTTCGCCACTGCATGTTTATAAACATAACCATACCAGCTTTCATCAATCTTATTAGAATCGCGTTGTACTCGAAGTCGAGTTTCAAACATTTTGTGTCATATTTACAGTGTAGATAAATTGAGTAACATAAACTTTATTTTATTTGAATCATTCATCATTATTATATAACTGAACACGGTATTCTGATGGATTTGTACGAAACAACATAGTCAAGTTGGTAAATAAAGCTTCGACTGCATCGGATACCCCAGTTCGGACGCGGCTCGCAGTCACGCGATTGTTTATATATTTAGGGATAAGGCAGGGTATTGTCTTGCAGTCTGCAATGCGGGGGCTGCCACGTGGCTCCTATTAGTGCCATTGCATGCATGGACTACATTGCATGCACAAAGCGAGCACTGAGCGATGCAAGCTAAACTTGCCGGACGATACGGACGCAATTGTCTAAAACACTTTAATAGACTTGTTAACGTTTCGTCCAATTAAAATATGTCTGGTTGGTTTAATTTCTGTTACTATTGGAATGTTATTGCAGTTTCTACTCGGTTGACTTTGAAAGCTTTTGTTACGTTTATTGTTTAAGCAAATGTAATTAATAATAATGGTAATTTCATTAAAGTTTGGGAAAGTTTTAGCTTTAAATTACGTTCTATTCTGTCAGCTTTATTGTTCTACTTTATTCAAGTTCACTGTATCATTTAAACCCAGTCATTGTGGAAATTAGTGGCAAGGTTTTATTAAAGTTATCAAATCAGTCAATGCTCTTAATCAATGACATCATGCGGTGTTCATTTAATGTCTTATCTTAGGTCAAAGCGTTTAGTTTTATATTATTTAGAAATTTCTACTTTATCGATTTAACGAAATATTTATTTTAACACTGTAATTTGAGGAGTGCCTGCCACAAGGACCTGTATTAGGTCAACTTTTTCATTAATATTATGTAAATCGTAAAACTGTACTCTCTAACAAGGTGCCCTAAGGCATATAAAAACCTTGCTAAATTGCGAATTAATATTCATCAAGGATATTTGGTATCTGCATTCAATCAATAGGTCCTGTTAAAATTCTTGACGTGTCATTAAAAACTGCATATAAGTAGCGGTGATTTGCTAATTCAAATGCTTCATCAATATCATAAGCTCATAGGTATGTCCTGCTAAAATTCTTGAGGATGCGGCTACCAATTTAAGGATCGGTGGTCATCGGACGTGTATCCGCCTATTGTATCCTGCATTGTTTGACTGTACAATACCCGTGGAATACTAAACTATGTTTTTGTTCCATTCAGATGTTTCATCAGATGTGTAAAAATTACATGTTTTATACGGTTTTATTTCATCTTTCTTTATTATTATTTTATTAATGTTAGTTCGAATTTAGTGTTTATTTTACATTCTGAGATGTTAAATTACATTATGATAAAGAAATTTGTCTCATTCGACTTAAATAAATTGAGTACTTAAATAAATGTTCTGGGGGATTTATAATCTAAATTGTTACTTGAAAGTACTCTGTAAATAATAGCTTAGTTTTATTCCCTCTTTTGTTTACACTTAGATTTAAGATTTCATATTAGTAATTCCTATTGGAAAATGTTTATCTTGTGTCTCATTTTTATAATATTGCTGTCCCTTTCGCACGGGAATGTAGTGTGTTTCACACAATTGTTATTGCTGTCTCTTTCTTGCATAGTTGCACTCGAACTATTGTTGTCTCTTTTTTACATGGCTTTGTTTTACACATTTTATTGTTTATTTATCTTATAAGAATGTTTGTTTACCATTGTATTAGCTTATAAGAATCCCATTTGATGTCATATTATGTGTAAAATGTTATATTTCAATAAACGGACTGCATTCGTTCGACAACAACCGATAGAACCCCACGGGCTCTAACGGTACAAATTTCATATATAAACACGCACTTTCTCGGTGCATACACATTCACTTCCGACAAGCCAAGCAGATGCATGCGTAAGCCCTGCTCCACCACACTCCGCTCCAAGCAGTACCAAGTTCACTCCTGTGTTTCCTTCTCGTCTCCTGCACCTCCTTCTCCAGGAATCTTCCATCCGGCATCCTTCACCCTTCAAGATACAGTCCACTGCTCTGCCACCCGGCGACCACGGCCCCGCCGAGTTTGTCGTGTCGCCAACAACTGGTCCTTCAGAAGCCGGATCACTGCGTCAGCTCGTGAAGAAAGAAGCTCGCCCTGAAGATTGCAGCCAGCCCTGGAGAAGAGAGAAGCTCGCCCTGAAGACGGCAGCCCAGTCCCGGAGAAGAGAGAAGATTGAAGAGAGAAAACACAGGAGAAGAGACGAAGCCCCTGCAGCCAAGGCCAGCGTCTACCTTCTGAAGAAAGAAGAAAGAAACAAGTACGCGCGAGTGTTGGTGGTTGGCTTTGCTTACCTCCACCGATTACTTGGAAGCAATCCTCATTAACGTGCGTGGCCACCTAGCGGTGTTAAACGGCCCCTGCAGAGCGCACGGAAGCATTGTGGATGACCTGACGCCTCCACACACCTACCCAGGTGAACAGTCAGACCCCGCCGGCACGGTACGGTAACGCTCTGGGGCCACAAGTTGGCACGCAACGACGGGTGCGGACATTCCTCCCGCACTCTGATGCACCCGTGAGCGCCCGCGCCCTCTACCGGGAGGTTCCTACCTTCCTATTCCCTGCATTCCTATTCCCGGTTCGGCATCACCGCGGTAGCAAGCTGACCGGGCTGTTAGTAGTAGGCTCGGTAGGTCGCGTTACGTAAAGACATTAAGTGAAGTGAAAGTGAAAAGTGTTAGTTTTAAGGTTAGGGCCCCTCGTGCGCAATGGAGAACGCGCGTGTGTTGCGCTCGGGCAAGTCCACGCCCTCGCGGGAAGAGACGCCATCGTCAGGGCAGACCACGACCCACGAGACCAACACATGGAGCAGAGGCACCGGCGTTGAAGACACGACGGAGAGCAGCACGCGTACCGACGCTAGGGCCAAACTAAATTCAGTACCCGCACAAATCGACAACGTAGTCGAAAATGTAGGAAGTGCGCCGGGTACTATAGTTAACGTCCCCGGGGACAGAGCGAGCAGCAAATTATCCGCGTTGCAGGCCGAATTAGAGTATCACAACTCCGAACTAGCACGGGCTAGGGCGGCGTCCGCAGCTGCCATGAGTCGGCTGGAAATAGCTAGGATAGAGCTAGAAGAATCCACCGACGCGGACCAGCCACCCAGATCGAATAAAACCCGAGTTGAAGGCTGGATCTCGGAGCAATGTGTTAGGCCGTCAACAAGCGCTCAAAACCCGGGACGAGACCCGCGTCCGACCGAAAACGTCGAACCGCGCGCCGGTAACACGTCGCTTAGCGACATGACATTGCTAGCCAACGCGATAGTTCAAGCGGTCAATTCGAGTAGGTCGGAAGCGACGCCTAAATTCATTCATGAGTTGCCCCACTTCGACGGAACAATTACGGAGTGGATGGCGTTTAAATCCGTTTTTAATGACACCGCGGATATGTTCTCGGACATTCAAAATGTAGCTAGGTTAAGAAAATCATTAAGAGGCGCGGCCCGCGAAACAGTTAGAGCTTTGCTATACACAGTATCGGACCCGTACGAAATAATAGATACGCTAGAACGGCGATACGGCAGGCCAGAACTACTTATTCTCTCCGAAATCGAAAACATAAAACGTTTACCCCGTATGACGGAAGACGGGCGCAATGTTAGTAGTTTCGCGAGTAAAATATCAAACACGGTAGCGGCCATAAAGTCACTTAACCAGCCACAATATTTGTATTCTCCCGAGTTAGTGGGTCGAATAGTCGACAAGTTAAATATTATTTTAAAATATAAGTGGTACGAGTTCAAATCTGAACGACCCGGAGCACCGGAGCTCGAATTAATGGCTAGATTTTTAAACATTATGGCGGATCAGTGCGGCGCGATGTTCGCGTACGAAACAGCTAGGGAGGAAAGGAGAGGCAAGATGAAACCTCGCGCGGTAAACACGACTCGCACACGGACTCATAGATCGACGCGTTATGATAGCGATAGTTCCTGTGATAGATCAGATTGCGAAGTCACGTACGAGCCGCGTAATACCGTAGCAGCCGCGTTCAAACCCTCTGCTAAAAAGGCCGAACCATTCAGGCCGAAGCATCGCACGCCGCGCCCCGCGACAGAGGCGCCACGCTCCGCGACGGAAGCGCCGTCAAACTCGTCCAATAGAAATAATTGTCCCGTATGTTCAGGCTCCCATACGACTATTAATTGTGCAGATTTTATTAAACTTAGCGTATCGGAAAGATGGGACGCAGCTAAAAATAGTAAACTTTGCTTTAGATGTCTAAATAACTCGCACGGACGAACTTTCAGATGTAAATATATTCCGTGCGGTATAAACGGTTGCGAAGCGTCTCATAATAAGCTATTACACGGCAGCGGCAGTGCAGCGCCGCCCGCAAGCGGCAATGTTAGCTCAATAAATCACGTTCGTGCGTCAAACACCTACCTCAAAGTAGTGCCGGTTGAGATAAGTGGCCCAGTGGGCACCACCGCTACATACGCCTTGCTGGACGAGGGCTCTACATTGACCCTAGTTGAGCGTACGGTAGCGGACAGTGTAGCACCCAGGGGTCGCAGCCAGCTACTTAAGTTGGAAGGGGTAGGCGGTAACCAAATTGACGACCCCGAATCGTGCAACATATCGCTAACAATCCGCGGCGCGTGTAGTCGAAATCTAGAAAAAATGAACGCGAGCACGATTAGTAATTTGAATCTTACGCCGCAGTCCGTAAGCAAGGACCTAGTTAGACAGTGCAGCCACCTAGCGGAATTAGAAGACGAACTGTGTTACGAGCAGGCTAAACCTACGATACTCATCGGCCAAGATAACTGGCACTTAATTACGTCTCGACAATTACGTATCGGAAATAAGGGTCAGCCAGTGGCATCGTTAACTAAATTAGGATGGGTCCTGCACGGGCAGGACGCAAGCTCGCGTAATTTAAATAATATTCAGTTCATAAGTCACGTAAGAACGTCGCAGTCCGAGGATCCCGCGTTAGAATTGATAAGGAATTATTTTAGCATAGAGTCGTTAGGTATAGAGCCGCGTAAACCTAAAGCGGATCCGGACGAGCGCGCGTTAACTGTTTTAAATAGAACTTGCAATAAAATGAACGATTGCGATCGGTATGAGTCAGGCTTATTGTGGAAAACCGACAATGAAGTAATGCCGGACAATAAGAAACAAGCTCTAAGCCGTCTGTACAATCTAGAGAACAAATTAGATAAAAACTTAAACTTAAAAATAGAGTATTCGAAACAAGTAAATAACTTGCTAAGTTCGGGTTACGCAGAACTAGTGAGCACCCCAGCCACATCACCTCGCACCTGGTACTTACCTCATTTTTCAGTGGTTCATCCCCAAAAAGGTAAGGTGCGACTGGTTTTTGACGCTGCGGCTAAATGTGGGGGAAAATGTTTGAATGATGCGCTACTAACCGGGCCCGACTTATTGCAGTCGCTTTTCGGCGTTTTAGTTAGGTTCCGCGAAGGAAAAATAGCAGTAGTAGCGGACATCAAAGAGATGTTCTTACAAATAAAAGTGATTGAGTCAGATCGCGACAGCCTTCGGTTTCTGTGGCGAGGCGACGATAGAAACATCCCCCCGCGAGAATACCGTATGACCTCGCTTATTTTTGGGGCGGCCTCATCGCCGTGCGTGGCCATTCATGTTAAAAATAAAAACGCGCAAAACTTTAGTTCAGAGTACCCGAAGGTAGCTAAAGCTGCGGAACGGAACTTTTATATAGACGATTACTTAGACTCATTCGACGACGCGGACGAAGCCAGGCAAGCGGTCAATGCCATGTATAGGATTAACTTAGGCGCTTCGTTCGAGTTACGCGGTTGGGCGTCGAATGTGCCCGAAGTAATAAAAGACGTTTCCGATAAGCGAATTAGCGGCGCGACGACTTTAGGAAAAAGCGATACAGAGAGGACTTTAGGTCTCATTTGGAACCACGCTCGCGACACTCTAGGATTTAACGTGAATCTCAGAAACACGCCATCTAATGTAATTTCAGGGGAAATTTTACCCACCAAGAGGCAAGTCACTAGCGCCGTCATGTCGGTTTTCGACCCGTTAGGATTAGTTTCGCCGGTAACTATGGTAGGTAAGTGCCTCATTCAGGAAATATGGCGTAGTGGCGTAGGTTGGGACGATCCTATAACTAAGGAACACCACATTACGTGGATGTCGTTTATTAATAATTTAAACTTGCTGAGGACTTTCGAAATAGAAAGATACGTACCTGCCCCGCCCTCTGGCGAGGGGGAGTTACACATATTTTGCGATGCTAGCGAAAAAGTTTATTCGGCCGCAGTTTATTTCGTTAGCATGAATAATAACACAAAGACGGCTAGATTAGTTACGGGAAAGGCGAAAGTAGCGCCGTTGAAACCAATTTCGATACCGCGATTAGAGTTGCAAGCCGCGGTTCTTGGTTCCCGCTTAGCAGAGTCAGTAAAACGGGAATCTGACTACAAAATTACAAAGTCGTATTACTGGTCGGATTCAAAAACGGTATTAGCTTGGATTAGATCCGATCCGCGTACTTTCAAGTCGTTTGTCGCGCACCGGCTAGCCGAGATCGAAAGTACAACGACCCCGGCCGACTGGCGATGGGTGCCGAGCGCCGACAACGTCGCGGACGACGCTACCAAGGGCATTCCGGTGAATTTTAGTTCGACACACAGATGGTTTACAGGACCTAGCTTTATTTTAGACGACCCCGCGACATGGCCGTGCGAAAAGCGGACCGCGGCTCCCTTACCCCCTTCAGGGGAGGAGAGAATAATTAAGCAGGTTCACGTCTGTGTAGATCATGTAAATAACGATTACTTGCCTAAAGTTGAAAGGTTTTCGAAGTATAAGCGCCTGGTACGCGCTGCTGCCACCGTCTTGCTCTCGGCTGAGGCATTTAAAGCCAAATTGCTCAAGAGAAAAGTAAATACGGAAATCTCTCCTGATCACATCAGACTAGCAGAATTACTGCTTATCAAGAGGAGTCAGAACATCTCGTTCGCGGACGATATAAAGACGATAGAGGCTGGGCAACGACCTCCGAAGAGGTCCCCCTTTCACAAACTTGCTGTGAAACTCGACCGCAGCGGGATATTATACCTCGATAGCAGAGTTAAGGAAGAATATAATCTGCCTGTCCTACATGCGAAGGAAGAATTTACCCGACTGTTAGTGCATCACACGCACGCAGTATTTAACCACGGCAATCACCAAACCGTGATGAACGAGCTCCGACAGCGCTACCACATAATTGGACTACGCAGCATCCTTCGCTATATATGCAACAAGTGTCAATGGTGTAGAACCTACAGGGGAACTCCCTCTAAAATTCCTCTGGGTGACTTACCTCCTGAAAGACTGGCCCACAATCAGCCGCCGTTCACAGCCTTGGCGGTTGACTATTTTGGCCCAATGCAAGTCACGATCGGGCGAAGACACGAGAAGCGGTGGGGCGCACTTTACACGTGCCTCACCACTCGGGCCGTGCATCTGGAGCTGGTGCCTTCCCTATCTGCATCCTCCATGATCATGAGCTTGCGCCGAATGATGTCCCGCCGTGGCACTCCGACGGTCATATATAGCGACAACGGAACCAACTTCGTGGGCGCCGAGAAAGAAGTGACGGAAGCTCTTCAGCAAAATGACGACGCGATGAAGGTCTTCGCCTCCGGAAAACAGATAATTTGGAAAAGAATACCCCCTGGGGCCCCGAACATGGGCGGCGCCTGGGAGAGATTAGTGAGATCTGTGAAGGCGGCATTACGAGTCACCTTAACTGAAAAGACGCCCCCAGATGAAGTATTGCATACGCTGTTGCTGGAAGCAGAACATGTCATAAATACGAGACCGTTAACACCAGTAAATCCTGATCTAAACGAGGAATCACTGACCCCAAATCACTTTCTAATTGGGAGGTCAAGCGGGATGATACCTTTCGGCTCGTATAAAGACTACACAGCAGACAGTCGCTCGTGGAAAGCTGCGCAAAAGTTGGCCGAAGCGTTCTGGGCTCGATGGGTAGCAGAGTACAAACCCCAATTGATGCCTCGGCTCGGCAACCCGCAGCACAGCAACCTCAACCCCGGAGACATCGTTATAATATGTGATAGAACGATGCCCCGTGGAATATGGCCTAGAGGTGAAATAATAAAGACTTTCCCAGGTCCAGACGGGCGGGTTAGAGTAGCAGAAGTCCGTACAGCCGCCGGACTAATTCGTCGCCCAGCCTCTCGTCTGATTCTCGTAAGCAGCCAGGAATAAAACGTTTCGGTGCTTGCGCACGAGGGGGAGACTGTAAATAATAGCTTAGTTTTATTCCCTCTTTTGTTTACACTTAGATTTAAGATTTCATATTAGTAATTCCTATTGGAAAATGTTTATCTTGTGTCTCATTTTTATAATATTGCTGTCCCTTTCGCACGGGAATGTAGTGTGTTTCACACAATTGTTATTGCTGTCTCTTTCTTGCATAGTTGCACTCGAACTATTGTTGTCTCTTTTTTACATGGCTTTGTTTTACACATTTTATTGTTTATTTATCTTATAAGAATGTTTGTTTACCATTGTATTAGCTTATAAGAATCCCATTTGATGTCATATTATGTGTAAAATGTTATATTTCAATAAACGGACTGCATTCGTTCGACAACAACCGATAGAACCCCACGGGCTCTAACGGTACAAATTTCATATATAAACACGCACTTTCTCGGTGCATACACATTCACTTCCGACAAGCCAAGCAGATGCATGCGTAAGCCCTGCTCCACCACACTCCGCTCCAAGCAGTACCAAGTTCACTCCTGTGTTTCCTTCTCGTCTCCTGCACCTCCTTCTCCAGGAATCTTCCATCCGGCATCCTTCACCCTTCAAGATACAGTCCACTGCTCTGCCACCCGGCGACCACGGCCCCGCCGAGTTTGTCGTGTCGCCAACATACTCAATAGAAATAAAGCTCTTATGTGACAATAGAAAATGATAAGACGAAAACCTAAAATTAATGGAATTACCATTGTTACCAGATAATATCTTGCCCTAAAGTGATAATTGTAATTTACTTCGAATCAATATCGACTAATATATAAATTAGGTGTGTCAATATAATAAAGTATAGGGTTGTCGCAGCTTGATTACTCAAGCATAGTGTCTATTTGATGTCCGAGTCAACACCTACGTAACAGGATCCGTTTCCAAAGTCAGGGTCTGATTGACCGCACATTGAGGTTTAATATACGCACGATCAAAGGCCATGGGGATTAAGGGTTGGTATTTTTATTTAGGCCTCAAATAAAGGGTTGGAATTATATTTCTGCTAACAGCTTTGTTGAATTCTGTTTTTGAATTTTGCCGTCTCATAAAATATGAACATTATATTCCACTGGTTTGTTTTTTTGTTCAAGTTCTGATTCACAATGTTCCAGAGGTATACATGGTAAAAGTAAATAATAATTTACACGGATAGATATATAAAGAGACAGACATTTAACTTACAAACCCCATTTTTTTGTGCAATCGCCTAAAATATAATGCTGACGATTATTATAATTGTTTTGCCGCTCTATCTTCTTATCTCCTATATATAAAATTCCCGTGTCACAATGTTAAGCCGTGTACTCCTCCGAAACGGCTTTACTGATTTTAACCAAATTTTATATGTCCTGAGAATCGGCTACTGGGTGCTTTTTATATTGATAAGTTCATTTGTTGAATAAATAATAGTAAATTATTACAACTCGAGACTGACGGCGATCATTGTTTGTGAGACGGGATAGCGATGGACGTTACCATGGTGACATACTTATTTAGTCACTTCAATAAAATAAGTATGGGCGAAATACTTTATATGGCAAAGAAACGTTTTCCGGGACAGCTAGTAAGATATAAGGGAACATCAATAATCTTAAGTTTTATTGTACTCATTTATAACAAGAACGGCTGCTAGTTTATAGATATTGTAATCCGATATGAAATTGCAATGGCGTCGCAGGTACTGTTAGACACTGGTTCTATGCAACATATCAAATACCATTCAAACTTGTATTTTAAACTCAGCAAAGTCAATATAGATAAATATAAACACTGATGTAGTTGACTTAAATAAACATCTTGGAATGTAGCAAACAATACAATAGAAAACTTAAGAAAAAACTAAGTAAATGATCTAAAATAAGAATCTAGAATGTTGATTAATCTGATAATGATATCGATTATATCAAATCCCGTTTCGTAATAAAACACTAAATTTCATTAAGTAACTTTATTGTGTGTTAATTAAAACTAAAATGCCAGACTTCAGTTCGTGTCTCAATGAATAATTAAGTGTCATAGCCCCAGGGGGTTTCCGAATTAATTAGAATGTAACAGTTCAAAAATTCAGTCATTCTGATAGCGAACTTTGTTGTTATAAAGGTTTCGGAAAATGGATTAAGCTAAGCCCTTCCACAGTTCGTATAAATTTCATTAGTTCGTTTATTTTTACAGTTCGTTTGTGTTTTGGTGTTTTACCAATTAAATGAATGAAGGTTATATTCTGTGTTTGTAATATGTAAGTACTAAATGTACATTGTAAAAGTTTATCGCATTGAACTACATTTTGAAAGCTTTTCTAATGTTTATTTATTCTTTAATTTTCGTCATTCGTAATTTCTACAAAATATTTCGATTAATAATTTGTAAAATGGTTTTATCAAGACTTATGTTTATTATGTTCTTAATCAATAAGAATCCTTGAATATCTATTATCTGGCCATTTTACAGATCAGACAAGGGCAAAAAATAAGGTTAACCGTAGCAAATTTTCAGTATAGTATTTATTCCAGGCATAACCTTCATATGGAAATGGAGTTCAATAAACATTATTGCATTCTCAACTCCAACTTCTATAGTTTTCTCAAAATCTAATTACGAAACATAATTGTAATTATGAACTCGGCCCAGATGCGGTAGAAACATCACAATTTATTTAATGTTATGTCCGTCAGTGCGATATGAAAGTGGGACACCAGAATTTTGTAACTTCACTTAATTTAATTAAACTACTACTGTAAATGGAAAAGTTAGTGGGATTATTTGTAACTCTTACAGGTGACAGTTGGATTATACCAAAATCATCAGAGACTTTCCAGAAAGAGTTATTTTGTAACCTAATCGGAAACAAAACTAATTGTTTTATTTATTTCAAAATAATATGCATCATTGATTTGGGGATTGGGTCTCGTGTTAATTTTTGGGGATGTGAATATTATTTGCATGAACGGAGATATCGAACTTATAAAATCAATATCCTATTGTGTGAAGTTACACATTTCTTTAATTATTTACTTACTAACCGATCAAATAATTGTTTACATTTATGATGGGTTTCATGATGATGATGGGTTCATTGAGATCAAGACTAGACGTCTTGAGTGATGAGTTAATAAAACCCTTCTTTCTATATTTAATAAAATATAAAGAGAAAATGCAAATAAAATTCCGTAGAACTACAAAGTTCTCTCTCGTCAGCCTCAGAATTTATGTTCGTTTGTTCCACGATAACTTCGAAGTAATGGTAATAAGCTGTTCAGAGGACATTAGTTATTAGTCTCCCAGGTCCAGTTTCGTGTTCTAGATAACGGCGATAGATCGCTGCGAGTAAATCATAAATGTTATCGGTAAAAGAGACGACAGTAATACTAGAGGTCGAAGAGTTCATAATTGAAACTAAGCCAACGATTGCTTTATCTTAAGTAGTTTGTAAGTTGGTTTTGATTATACGATTTTTGTATACATTTTGAAACAATCCCGACGGAACCACTTTCTAAAATTAATCCGCAGAAACTGCATCCACTAAATTATGGTAAAAGATGTCTGACATGCATAATATTATAATAAAAAGTTTATCGTATATAATAGTAACAAGATTTTTTTTTGTAATAGCGTTTTCCTAAATAAGCTGCATCTTAAGTCATAACACATAGGTAATATTATTAATATTTTTTTACATTTTACCATTCTTGTGCATTGTAATTTGTATGCTTTGTCTGTATTCGTTCTTAAATACATTGTCTTTTATTAAATTGCACCCTATATTCAATAATAGCCTATAGTCGTCCAATCTCTCTCTCTCTCTCTCTCTCTCTCTCAATGAACGCCAAGATGACCGATCTCCTGCTACTCGCATCCAACATGGGCCTGCAACTAATGCGGAGATCGTCGTCCCACCTAGGACGACTATAGGCTGATATGATGATGATGATGATTCAATAATAAATTTTATCACATTTATTATCATCTCAGCTTACGCAAAATAATTTTTTTTATTTTAAATAGGTTAACAAAGTTAACACTTTTATAACGTCTACATGAGGCCCACCACCAAAAGATTAAGAGGTTAAATGTTCTTGGACACTTAGCTTGATTAAATTTCTCGTGTGTTTTTAGGGTTCCGTACCCAAAGGATAAGAATGGGAAAATATCACTAAGACTTCGTTGTCTGTCCGTCTGTCTGTCTCCAAGCTGTATCTCAAGAACCGCTATAGCTAGACATCTGAAATTTTCACAGATTATGTATATCTGTTGCCGCTATAACAAAAAATACTGGAAACAAAATGAAATTAATATTTTAGGGGGGGACAACAAACGTGATTTTTCCTGCCTTTTTCTCTTTATCAATAATGGCAAGAGCCAAGAGGTAGGCACTTGAATTTTTTACACATTCTTTTGTTATATGTGGACTTTAATATTTAATAATAATAATATTAAAATAAAATAACAATTTAAGGGGGGCTCCCATACAAAAAACACAATTTTTAGTCTATTTTTGCTCTGTATCGGTACGGAACCCTTCGTGCGCGAGTCCGACTCGCACATGGCCGATTTTTATTTGGTTACTTAAATAGTGTTTAATGAAGACATAAAGAAATTGTATGGGGTTTAGGTATGTCAAAAGCTTCACATTTAAATCATAAGTGCTGATAACACGTTTAATGGTGAAACCAGCCCACACTATGTCATTATGTAAGTTTACGTTGGAGATAATAGTGTATATTGTATCGTGGCATCGTAAAGTATTGTTTCGACCGGTTCTGTGGGTGGGATTGAGCTCGATGCTCCCGAGATATGACTCATTATACTCAGGTTCATTTTGATCTGTAAGTAAAGAAAGCTGAATATAATGGCATTATAATATAGAGAATATTACGCAAAGGAGCAGAGGGCGCTGCTAGCATGCACAGTGAAAAAAATCCGACTCGCTGTATCAGAATATTGACAGAAACGTTGTCAAACATCGAACATAACTTTTTGTTTACAATATTTTGCTGGTGCTTTTTGTTTGCTGTACAATATACATTCACATACAAGTATTATCTTTAAACGAGCAATTCTTGTATACAGTGTGTAACAAAAATAAGCAATAATACTTTAGGGTGTGTACGTGTCCCTTGCCCATACAAAAGTGAAAAAAAATATTCGCCTTTCAGAGCTGCTACTTTCACATTTAACTCTCTACAAGGAACACGTATACACCCTAAAGTATTATCACTTATTTTTGTTACACACTGTATATATATGTATAATTGGAATCTCGGAAGCGGCTCCAACGATTTTCATGAAATTTAGTATATAGGGGGTTTCGGGGGCGATAAATCGATCTAGCTAGTAATCATTTTTAGAAAATGTAATTTTATTCGTGTTTTATCGAATACCGAGCAAAGCTCGGTCAAATAGCTAGTAATATATTATGCTAGAGGCAACACCAACATAGATAGGATATAAGTATTGTAATTGTTTTTTGTGATTACATTTTTTTATGTAGATCTTTTTTTATCACAGGAATTTTTTTTTTGATCTACAAAGTAAAATACAAAATATATAACAGCATAGTGATAATACTCATTGCACTCGGATGTAGAATAGACAACACAAACAAAACAAGTAGCGAAATGTGAACGTATAATAACAATACATAAAGATTGCATTATTCATGCGTTGTTTATGAATATGTTTAAAATTCTAAAATTTCCAAATAGACTAACCCTCTTATTAATAAACGTTGTATAAGCTTTGAATAGTTATATAGTGTTTTGTTCCTGTCACACAAGTGAAATTTTTAATTGGATTGAAGAAGACAAAACACTGTATAACTATTCAAAGCTTATAGGGCGTTTATTAATAAGAGGGTATATGTTTACCTCATAAATAAGTATAAGTAAAGCTACGAGAGTAAAGTTTTGTGATCTTGTTGTGTTAGTCGTGTTTGAATAAGACGATGCAAACACGACACAAAACTTAAGTCACATAAATAAAAACCGAAAAACTTTAATCTTAACACGAGTAAAAACTGAGGACATAACAAGAACCTCATTTAAACTGTAAAGTGAACATAAATTTCGGAATTGCTTCAAATAGAGATTTATGGGGTAAACTTACAGGTGCTGGCCGGTACACTTTGAAACGGTTTATGATATTGCATTACGTTTACACTCCCTTTTATAACTGGTCGGATTAAGGAACGCTTAAGTGGGCCATAAAAAACGTTACCTGAAGAAGAAATAAATTTACGAATAATGCTCCAACGTACGTGACGCGTTTTGCCTCTGAGTATTTATTGGGTCATTCGTCAAAGAATTGTCGTAGTCCCAGGGGTGCTGTTGCGGCTAGGGTGCATAATACTATGTTTATGATTGGACTCTCCTGCACAATTTATTAACTCAAGTCGATGGGGGCTCATTTCGGTAATGAAGTTTAAATTATATTTCACTCCTTTAGAGTTACGACTTAAAGGGGATTCGAGTTTAACAAGCGTTTTTTGTGAGTGAATTTATTGGTTTACACAAACGGTAAAATGGAGATTACATTTTTGTGTATAAGACATATTTATGTTCAGAAGGTTGTGACTGCTCTAGCTAATGGTTTAAAATGTGTGCTGTGAGTCACGGTACTTACAGCTTTAAGTGCATCCGGCTGGGATGATGCACGAGATGCTAAATTAAGTATTCTACATTAGAGACTAAACGGCTAAAATGAGTAAAGTATGAGTAAAAATGCAGTCAACATCAAAAAAGGAAATAAGAGTGAATAGAAGTAGAATCAATAAACGTACTTAAAAGGCGTCTTCTAAAGCTTGTAATGAAACCAAATAATGAGTACTGGGAACTTTGTGAATGCTTTAAAAGTGAATCATTTGAAAAATCAAGCACGGAGATAAAAATCGGTCGGGCTCGTACACCGATAACCGCTAATCAAACGACAAAAGTTCAGACTTCAATGCATTCTGTTGTGGCCAGTAATTGAGAAAACGAACTTATGAATGACGCAATAGAGTATACAACTGTTTTATCGAACGCCGATGATAGGTTCCGAGTGAATGAGGACTTTGTAGGATCGGAATAAGGTACGTTTTAGTCTGCAGATGGGAGACAGTACGCACGTGCGTGCGTTCGGTTCGGGAGACGGGGTATCATGGCGCCGCCTTGCGGGAGAGGGACAGTTTAACGACCATACCATAATATTGTTTTTACACAGTATGGCGCTAACGTTATTTCCTTATGTTTTGCTGCCGAAGTTCTTATAAGAATTCTGTTTGGTATTGTTTTCTATAATGGACCAAAGAGTTTTTGTACCGACCTTTTTGTTCTGATTTCACGGAAAATCTAGGTCAATATTAACATTTTTTGTTCTCATTATTTCTACTGCCGCTCGTACAAAGAGTACGCAAGTATGTGAGCAACGAATAAAAAGAACTTCTAAATTACAAACGCTATCAAACACGAGGCGAGCCATTGTACTTTAACGGAAACAAAAAAACGTCAGGACATGCGATAGAGATGGTAGATACTCTCTCTTTCTTTCCCCACAAATCACAATCTGAGAGATCTAATATGGAAGTAGAGAATAGAGACGTATAATGAATATGAATTAATACAAACGATTTACCACTATCTCCACAACAAAGATGCAAATTGACGTCACCCCCATTGTGTCTGGAAACAATACTCCTAATTTTGTGTTTGTTTATTTGAATAAGTTGTTTTCATCCATAAGGAAAAGAAATGGTTAATACAAATTACAAAGGTATTAACCATTTCTTTTCCTTCTAAATTATTTTACGTTTGTACCTCCATATTCCTTAGTCTATGTAGATTACGTCATATACGTGGGAGAGCCATGCTACGGCACGAATGGGCCGGCTCGACCGGAGAAATACCACGTTCTCTCAGAAAACCGGTGTGAAACAGCGCTTGCGCTGTGTTTCGCCGAGTGAGTGAGTTTACCGGAGCCTTCCCTTCCCTATCCTCCCCTATTCCCACTTACAAGGCCGGCAACGCACCTGCAGTCCTTCTGATGCTGCGAGTGTCCATGGGCGACGGAAGTTGCTTTCCATCAGGTGACCCGTTTGCTCGTTTGCCCCCTTATTTCACAAAAAAAAAAAAAGATTACAAGTGGTAACATCTATCCTATGTCGATCACATTTTATAATCGTTCTGTCGGATGACACATTATATCGGTATAATACATGTATATTATGTAAATAGGCTTTGTATCTTTCTGAATTATCAGGAAAGCAAAAATTTACATTTTGGTAAGAAACTTTAATCTGCAGAGGAGTTTATACGGAACAAAAATTTTGGAGAACTTGGCCTAAAATTACGATATCCCCAAAAGAGATTGTATTAAAAGCTATTTATTGCAGAATTTCACACTCCCTTCACACGTGTATCACATTTGCGGCATTTGCATTTCCGGGCAGGGTCTTGCATATGCATGCAGTTATTTACACTTGTTCCCAGGGTTGGCAACTGTCTGACTTTTTTATGCTCGTGATAACATCAAGTTGTTTCAGAAACTTTGTACAACTGCCAGCCCTGGTAGTTCCTGAAATGTCTCTGTTGCACATACCAAAGAATACTTTACGTCATTTGCATTTTCGTGTTCGCGACATGCTCATAATATCTGGAGAGCTGAAAATTGCAATTTCTGGCTTATAAAGTATCAGTAGTTCTTCCTTCTTTATGAAGTAGTTCTAATTCTAATATCATCCAAAGCCATTCGAATCTATCGATAATATTTCTTTACATTTTATAACAAGGGGTTGTTTCAGGTCACATGACTGTGATTCAATTCAAATCCAAAAAATAAAAAGGTGCCCCGTTAGATAATGTTTTTATTGCACCCTTTCCTGAGGGTCTGTAAATATTGGTTTAGTTGTAATAATATTTGTTAAATCTTTATTCCATGCAAAGGATTCCGGCTTTGCGATGTGTCTAGACTATTGTCATGCAGTTTTTAAATCCGGATTAAAAGGAAGCTTAATAAGGTCGATAAAGGACGCCTTTCCGAGTTGCAATTTTGTTGCACGTTTTATTTTTAAAATCCCCTTTTTGCTTACAAAGTTTGCAATTTATTCATACACTCTCATCGAATTTCATTGTACCTTTAACGTTTTTAATTGGTCATTATAAGTGCGAAGTTTTGAGTTTGATTATTATAAAAGTTGTCTCTTTTGTTTCATATACATATTATTATTATTTTTGTATTATTAGCAAATATTGTTTAAGGTATTATATAGCTTTTACTATATTAGTTTTGTTTATCAATTTACAATGTCTTGTCTATTTTCAATTTTAGGAATCCAATCTATTTCAAACGTAATATATCCCTCAATTAAACTTGATTTTACTCCATAAGTCACTCGCTACAATAGCTTCCCCTATTAATTAACTGGTGTGGTTCGACTTTAACGTTTAATTACTTTCAATCTTACCTTCTGTTACTTTCGATTCGATTTAAATCGAGCGTGGGTCATTGTTGGCGGCGACTGGAGTCCTAATAATGAGGCAGGTGGTCTCGGCACAATGTGACCTATTAACAATAGAGGGTAGCTTTCTATCGCGTGCTCTCTTGACTATTGAAAAAATATTTAATTCTTTTTTTTGTCGATTCGTAAAAATGATTCACAAATCGGGAGTTCCCCTGCGTTACCCCAAAGAATTTCTGTTCCCCTTGCATATTTGTTATATCATTACAAACAGCTGATGCTTTGACTAACTAGCCTTTGATTGTTATGAACACTTAGTTAACTATTGTTTATCTAGTCTAGGCTAAGTTAAGCGTACAGTTTATCCTTTACTTAACTTTGTTCAAATAAATTAAGCTACGCAATAAGTATCTCAATTTGATATTTTGTAAATAAAAATTAGCCAACATTCTTCACGCTTTATTGATCAGTATTAAAATCTTGCAGGTTCTTTATGCAAACACCTTTTACTAAATACATATAACCTCTATTTACCGCACCTGTGTAAAATGATTCCCAAATAAGTTGTAGACCTCCAACAAATAGATTGGATTTCACGTCAGTATAGATTACAAACTAAAGGTACTTAAACTACAGGTTGTTCCTATTTTTAGAGGTAATAAATAACGGAGTTCACTAAATTTTACTGCCTTCGCCACTTCTATTGAGGTACATAATATATTGTCGTTATCTTGCCTTTCCTCAACTGACCGAGCTAGTTTCCTGACTTTTTTGTCAAATTTGAACCTTACTACAGTAATATTAAGTTACCAAAAGTTTTTATCTGATGTATAATGAATCAACGCCTTTATCAGATTTCTGACCATAGTGGTACAACCTAATTTGGATACATTGTGGTTCACAACCATGACTCAGTTGAGGTGGCCTTTGGACAGGGATAACATTATGTGTTGTTCTAATAAAAGTATTATACTGTTAGAACAGATTTACTATTTTTAATAGATTTTTGTCTAAAGTAAGAGTTCTTAAGCTAATTCCTCGAAACACAAAACTGTAGCTTTACATAGATTATCTTCAAGACTCATTCGTTCTGAATTCCACCTCTAACTATAATATTTGCTAGTTTGAATATGAATCGTATATCAGAAATCCAGTATTAGGTCTATTCCGAGGCCTTGAATGTAGATATCGAAGTCGCATTGCAGATGCTCATCACTGGCATTTACATAATAGTGCTATTGTGTCTTGGCCATGTGTCCTGATGTGTAGCTTCGCCCATAAAATCTCTAGTTTTCAATATCCCTTTTATTTCTGTTTGTTTCTGGATTATTGAGGAGAACTATTTTATAAAAGACCTGTACCTAACTTCGTTTCTTTGTTTTTGCGCGGTTAAATATACGTGTACATTTTGCAACAGTCAAATTTTTTTTTAATGAAATAAGGGGGCAAACGAGCACACGGGTCAGCTGATGGAAAGCAACTTCCGTCGCCCATGGACACTCGCAGCATCAGGAGAGCTGCAGGTGCGTTGCCGGCCTTTTAAGAGGGAATAGGGTAATAGGGGAGGGTATGGATGGGTAGGGAAGGGAAAAGGGTATAGAGGATTGGGCCTCCGGTAAACTCACTCACTCGGCGAAACACAGCGCAAGCGCTGTTTCACGCTGGTTTTCTGTGAGAACGTGGTATTTCTCCGGTCGAGCCAGCCCATTCGTGCCGAAGCATGGCTATCCCACGTATATAAAATAGAGGTTATTAATTTGATCTACGTCTTTTCTACGCCTTTTCGCATTGAAAACGCTTATAATATTTTAGCATACCCATGTACAGTCGGAGTTGTTAAAGTATTCCAAAAAATATTTTGGGACTTATTGTATTTCTGTCCAATTTTTTTTTCTAAATCAGTTCAGCGCTCTTTGAGCTCAACTTCGATATTTTATGAGAATAAAAAAAACGGGCAAATGGCCCACTCCACATTCCCACCACTGCAACTCTTCAAGTATCGCCAGGAATAACAGTGGTAACCAACCACGAAAACCCTTTGATGTGATCTCAGGGGTACTCTTAATATCATTAAACATATTTACATCATTGGAGGCGAACAATGCAAAAACCTAGCACTTAACTTAATAAAATCAAGGATAAGCAGCAAATGCCAAAAATATAAAATAATTTCGTTTATCAAGCCTGGAGCTACATCACAAGAAATTTTAAATACAATCGCACAGTTTACTCTCACGGAAGAGGATAGAGTCATACTATCGATTGGTGAACACGACAGGAATCCACTGGAAGTCATGATAGAGCTTGGCTCAGCTCTTAAAGGTCTAATTTGTCCCTCATTTATTCTAAGTATAATAGACAATAAACAACTAAATGTAGTAAAGCTAAACAACATGATAAAAAACGTTTGTAACCACTTCCCTAAGAGTAAATTTCTTGATATTTATAAGAAAATGTTAGAAGGGAATTCGAATTATAATTTTTTTATTAAATATTGTTGCCAAGGTATTAATTTTGCAATAGACCAATTAGATTATAACTTAAAATATGTAAAAATATGTAAACATCAAAAATACAAGAATGTAAACATTTATGATTGGAAAAAATATTCATTATATAAAAATACACTAAATAGGCAAAATAAAAGGGACACATTGATTACTATACCAAATAAGCTAATTAAAGGAACTATCCCATATTATTTTCCCGTTATTAATAAAGTGGAAAAGTTTTTTCAGCCCTACTGATATGCCAGTAAACCTATTAAATATTGGCGATCAAAACAATACCTCGTCTTGTGATCTCGTAAATAGTAGTAACCTAAATAAAGCACATTCATCCATTAAAGTTTTACACCAAAATATTTCTGGGCTTCTCTCAAAATTAGACCTAATAGATGTTACGTTTTCCGAACTATCAACCCAACCAGATGTACTCTGCTTCACAGAGACGTTTTTAAACTATACAAGCATACAAAATGTTAAACTAGCAGGCTATCGCGTAGTTTCTAGCTTCTGCAGAAGTAACAATAAGAATAGAGGTGGAGTCTGTCTGATTTTAAAAAACGGTATGTGCTACAGGGACCTGCCTTCCATAAGAAATAATTATGCGGAAGATAGAGTTTTTGAATGTTGCGGGATAGAAATTCCAACGTGCAATACTATTATAATAGGCCTTTACAGAACCCCTGGTTCCGACGTTATTATTTTTCTGCATAAATTGGACGTCATGCTTTTTAACCTCACAAAAAATAATAAAAAGAAATTAATTATTGCAGGCGATCTAAATATTAATATATTAAAAGTTTCTAATGCAACGAATAACCTTAAATCCTTAATAGAAAACTACAACCTTATTTTTCATATTACAGAACCGACCAGACAGCAATCATGCATCGACCATATTATTAGCAACATAAAAAATGCTTCAGGCTCCTTGTCTGAACTTCATCTTTCTGACCATAACATGGCTCAAATATTAGATATACCAGTTATGCGTAAAAATACTCTACCTTCGACTTACTTTATTTATACAAAAGACTACTGTAAAGAAAACATGGAAAAGTTTCGACGCTACCTAAGCTGTCTGTCTTTCCGTTGTGTACTTGAGACGAAAGATAAAAATAAAGCGTTGGACTCTTTTTATGACGACTTTACTCTACTATATAATTTGTGTTTTCCCCAAAAAATAATAAAAAAATCGATTGAATACAAAACACCTGTCTGGATAACAAAAGGTATAAAAGTAAGTTGTAAAACTAAAAGAAAGCTCCGCTTCGCATATTACAGAAACAAAAACAATGTGACTAAACTTAGATACCAGACATACTCTAAATTGTTACATAAAAGTATGTTACAGTCACAAAGAATTTCTAATGACAACTTTTTAACAACATCTAAAAACAAGTGTAGAGCGTCATGGAATATTATTAATAGACAAACTACTGACAAATGTAATATTGACCTGATAAATAGAATAAAAAATAAAAATAATGACATAATAACTAGCCCCTTTGACATAGCTAACGAATTCAATGATTATTTTATAAATTTAACTAATAATAAAAAATAAATTGACAATTTACCCAATACTAATACTACGTTTATTCCAAATTCTATTTTTCTGACTCCTTGCAGCGATAAAGAAATTTATGACGCCATTAAGCCTAAAAATACAAAATCCGAAGGATACGACGGACTGTCTACAAAGGTAATAAAGTATTGCAAACGTGAAATTACGCCCATAATAACCTACTTGGTGAATCTTTCATTTGAAACAGGAAGATTCCCAGATCGATTTAAGACTTCGATAATAAAACCTTTATTTAAGAAAGGCGATAAATGTAAATTAGAAAACTATAGACCAATAACACTTATACCTATACTGTCAAAAATTTTTGAAAAGTTAATGCACAAGCGGCTTACATCCTTTTTAAATAAACATAAAATCATAAAAGAAGAACAGTTTGGCTTTCAAAAAAATAAAAGTACTGTCTCAGCAGCATCCACATTGATACGCAATATACTTATTAATATTAATAACAATAAATCAGCTATCTGCATCTTCTTTGACATGTCTAGGGCTTTTGACTTCGTGTCACATACGTTGTTAATAAGGAAATTGAATAATTTAGGCATCAGAGGTCCTGCCTTGAGTTGGCTTGAGTCGTACTTATCTGACCGAAAACAATACACAGAAATTAAGTACATTCGTGACAAAAAGTTTTTAACGTCCAAAAAATCAAAACTTAAAATTAATAGAGTAGGTGTTCCTCAGGGAAGCGTCCTAGGACCACTTTTATTTCTACTCTATATAAATGATTTTCCAGAAATAACGAAATTTATATGTACACTTTTTGCGGATGACATATCTATTCTCATGAACAATTGTAGAGATATTAAAACTGAAATAAATAAATTAATCAAAAAGGTAATTGATTGGATGAATAATAATAATTTAAATCTTAATTTGACAAAAACCAACTATATTGAATTTAAAAGTGGCAGAACCAAGTCAGTTAGCTCCTCACTATTCGATAATGAAAATATCAAAAGAACAACACAAACCAAATTTCTCGGTTTACATATTGATGAAAATTTGACTTGGAAGGCTCATATCGAATATGTATGTGCCAGATTAAATAGGTTCGTTTTCGTTCTAAATAGGCTCAGACAAGTAGCGACTCTACAAACGGTCCTGGCGGCCTATCACGGCTATGTCGCTTCAGTTTTGCGGTACGGCTTATCGCTTTGGGGTAATTCTACGGACATAGACAAAGCCTTCATCGCTCAAAAAAAATGTATTAGAGCTATATGTGGTAAGCCACCATATGATTCGTGTAAACCGCTATTTAAAAAATTAAAACTGTTAACTTTACCGAGTTTGTACATCTATGAATTAGTAAATTATACTAAGTTAAACTATCATAGTTTTAAAGAAGCTCGTGACATTTATCCCCGCAATACAAGAAATCCCGACCGACTAGTGTTAGATGTGGTTCCCAAAACAACCTTATACCAAAAACAATTTTATGCCATGTGCATAAAAACATACAATGCGATTCCATCGACCCTTAAATGTTTGCCATACAACAAATTTAAAAGGGAAATCATAAAATGGTTGTTAAGTAAAAACTTCTACTCAGTCAAAGAGTTATTTAATAGTAAGGCTGAATGAATCTTAAAATCATTTTGACATAATTTTATAATATTAAACTTTTAACTAATTATATTATCTTTTTTTTTAAATTATATTATTGTATTTTAATGATTGACATTGACATATTAATCTTGTAACTTAAACTAAATTTATTATTCTTGACATTGCTGTATTTATTGTAATTGTATAATTGTAACTGTCCTATTGTATTCTAAAAATGTTATGCAGTTATTACTAACTGTTATTTTAATAATTTTATGGAATGATGTGACATTTTTATTGTTTTTTCTGAATATTTTCACACAGACTGCCTTGTATTATTAGTTAAATGTTGTTAGATTCTATGACTTTAAAAATATTTGCATGCTATCTTCATAGTTAAAAGTGTAAGACCTGACCAATGAACTTATGTGAACATCTAATGTACCACTTTTAATGCAAATAAATGATTGATTGATTGATTGATTGATTGATTGATTGATCTGTCTTAAAGGACCCGCAACGAAATTAATCAGAAGAAAGGTAGAAGATGTCCGATGTATGAGATTGCATGAGAATATCATAATCATAATCTTTCTTAAATAATATAAAATTCTCGTGTCACAATGATAGTTACCGTACTCCTCTGAAACGGCTTTACTGATTTTTACCAAATTTTATAAGCATATTCAGTACGTTTGAAAATCGGTTTCTGGGTACTTTTTATATTGATAAGTGCATTTGTTGAACAAATAATAGTAAATTATCACAACTCGAGACTGATGGCAACCATTGTTTGTGCGACGGGATATATATATAATCTACCTAGCCGTTTTCGGCTTCAGTGACTTGGTTATGTTTAATTGTTCATAACATTATGTTTTGCTCTTATATGGCTAATATACCCAATCTTAGCAGTAAAGGTGCGAGAGCAGGATTCGCAAGTTAGGGCACCATTTACATAATTATATCGTATATTAGCAGGCGGTCTTGCTTTTAGCTGGTCACGTTTGAGATCTAGTTCCCGCCTTCGTTCTTCCTCGAGGAAGGAAGGAAGGAAGAGCGACGGGATAGCGATGGACGTTGCCATGGTGACATACTTATTTAGTCACTTCAATAAAATAATATAGGCGAAATACTTTATATGGCAAAGCAACGTTTGCCGGGACAGCTAGTAATATTAACCCCCTTACTAATAAACGTTGTTTATGCTTTGAATTATACAATGTTTTGTTCCTGTCACACAAGTGACATTTTTAATTGGATTGAAGAAGACAAAACACTGTATAACTATTCAAAGCTTATACAGCGTTTATTAGTAAGGGGGTACTTATATGTTTTACAGTGACTGTTTAAAATCATATCGAAACCATATAAAAACCCTGCTGATTGCTTTACTCCCATCACTTTTACTAAATGAACCCACGCAGATACACTTCATTCCTTCATAAAGGACGCTTTCATTTCAATGCTTTAAAGAACGTTTACTACCCACACTGGGCCATTCGTGCGTGTGGTCCTATGTGTTGGAAACAAAGATTGCCACAACAATATAATCTGATAAATAGATCTTGTACCAATAAATTGTGAAACTTTCATATTCGAAATCGTATCCCGTTTTTACAATGAGACAACTTTGTTTTTTTTTTTTTTTTTTTTAATAATTTCTCATCCCCCTAACTGTGTCAGGGCTCGTTGCTATCTTCTTATTACATTAACTTACCAAACGTTCGAAACGTAATGTTGGTCGAGTTTATTGCTAATTTAACGCCATTGAAGGTCAAACAAAGGTTAAACATATTTGTTCAAAAATATAAGTAACTATATGTAATAAAAGTACATGGGTATTTTTTTCGTTTATATACAGAAAAACGATCACTGACCTTATTCCTCGAAATGTTTTTGTAATGAGCAAAATTAAAAAAAAATGGACAATCCCCATTCCGGACGTCCCTTTATCGTGGACGCCGACTTCTACAGTAAAACGCTGGGTACGTTAAACGCCCTCTTGATTTTACGCATCGCGGACGTTTTGGCGGTTCAGAAGAGTGTAGCTACGTCGTGATGTCCTCTAACGTGCACGTTAAAAAGTTATCGTCGACGGAAATTTAAAAGCGTCTTCATATATTTTCATACATTTTACTTCCCTATGTTATCGTTTTACCGTGAACGTTCACGATATTACCGCCACGTCCAAAATTATAAAAGCGTACAATATCTTAAAGATTTGTAGTTTAAAAAAATATATCGAATTGCAATATTGGTCACATTCTTACAAGTTACAACGCTACGTTCGTTCTGAGTTTTTACCAACTGCACCCTTATGCCGCTAAATATCCCCTAGCGGCTATTCAAGATTTCACCAATTTGAGGACTTTGGTGACACAGTTTTGCTAAAACTTTTTTATCCTAAGAGCCACATGAACCTAAAACACCGCTTAAATACAACTGTGGACATTTTAGATTTTAATTTGCCATCTATTCGCAGATTCAAGTAAAAATTGGACAAAATCAATAACCCTATCTGCGAATAACTTTGTAACCAAAATAAAACGACAGGAAGCGACGTTAACCCGTTCGTTGACGGTACAAAAATAACCCATGCGCTCTAATCTTGAACTTGACTTGGGTTCAATAACCACCACTTTCTTTCTGTTGGTATAGGTTATAAGCTATATTAATAGCTGTTACTATAAGTAGGACTTTGACTAATATAATGAATCATAAGGAGTTTGATTTTATGGTTATAATTTACAACGTGTTGCCAGCATTTGCGTCGAAAATCAAACAGATTTTGAGATGTAAACCTTATCTAATGTATCTTTTATTTACTTTACTTCAAGTATCTTCATTTTAAAATAACGCGTGAAGAGGTAACAGACAGACAAATACTTAGTAGCTACATTATACATACTTTTGCATTAATATTAGTATTGATACACAATGTCGTTGTGGTTAATACAGTTTTGGAGCAATAACTTTGGTTAAAAAGATTAACATACGAAAATATACAGCGAAATTTCGTAAAGGTTACAAAAATATGCGACACGAAATGTCTAGACATAAATAAAATATTCTAGAAGGTTGAAACATAGTCCTAGATCCAAAGGTCAGACCGCAAAACTACTTAAATATTTTTAAAATATTGGCAACATTGCAAGTTTTTCGTTGGCAATTCATGCTGACATTTGAATTTAGAAGGGTATCGTCGAAAGGGTGTTTCTGAATGGGATGTTGTTATTTTGCGATATTTTTCGGCTAAATTTCCGTTCTAGATAACAGACTGTCGCTAAATGTCAAATGTATTACTGTTCATAATGTACAATGTCAATGCAATCTTCTTTTTCGTTACCGCAGAATAAAGGGGGAATATTTTGGTAAATATATATTTATTATATGTTATATTATAATAATAACAATATTTTTTTTTATATAAGTACTTATTTTATTTAATAATTTAAATATTTATTCCAGGCTTATTTGTAAAATTAAAACCCTAAAAGCCAAAACCTAGCCAAGATTCGCATGTAGGTAATTCAGTATCGATTTTTCCTATATTTAACTCAGACTCTGCTGAATAATATATATTAGGACCTTTTAGATTCTCTGTTGGACGTTACTTAAGTAATTAGACTTACACCGAACTGCTGGCGAGCCATTATTTGTAATGTGCAGTTAAAATTCCTTTTCTGAAATTGGAATTATTAACCCAACTAATAAACTGATCCATATTGTGTAGACTTTTTAGTTCTCTTCTGTTCTGTGCTTATCTGTCAAACTACTTTTCTAATATTGTGTAACAGATGGATAAAAAATGTCATGTCATGTCAAAAGTTATGTAGGAACTTTTTAGTGTTTTTTAGGGTTCCGTACCCAAAGGGTAAAAACGGGACCTTATTACTAAGACTTCGTTGTCTGTCCGTCTGTCTGTCTCCAGGCTGTAACTCAAGAACGGCTATAGCTAGACTTCTAAAATTTTCACAGATTGTGTATATTAGTTGCCGCTACAACAACGAATACTGAAAATATAATAAAGTTAATATTTAAGGGGGGCTCCCATACAATAAACGTGATTTTTTTTGGCTTTTTTTGCTCGTAATCCATAATGGCAACAGATAGGCACTTGATATATTCATAAAATATTTAATTATATTCGAACTTTAATATTTAATAATAAAATTAAAATAAAACAAATATTTAAGGGGGGCTCCCATACAAAAAACACAATTTTTTTCTCTTTAACGGTACGGAACCCTTCGTGCGCGAGTCCGACTTGCACTTGGCCGATTATTTTGTAAAATGTCTACTATGTGCCCCGTTAGTTATTGAAATAATTACACAGCGAATAAAACAAGTCTGAAATATTGTTTATTATAATATATATAAGTATTATTATAAATGAATTATAATTAAACCGGCGTGAAACAGCGCTTGCGCTGTGTTTCGCCGAGTGAGTGAGTTTACCGGAAACCCAATCCCCTACCCTATTCCCTTTCCTACCCTCCCCTATTCTCTTCCCTTCCCTACCCTCCCCTATTACACTATTCCCTCTTAAAAGGCCGGCAACGCACATGCAGCTCTTCTGATGCTGCGAGTGTCCATGGGCGACGGAAGTTGCTTTCCATCAGGTGACCCGTTTGCTCGTTTGCCCCCTTATTTCATAAAAAAAATATATATATTATAGTAGCCACAATATGACAATTCACAGACGAAGAAAGCGGACCAAATATTTTTACTAGTAAGGGGAAACTGTATGTCATGTGTGTAACCTTTTTATTAGTAAGGAACTTAGTGCCTGTATAGATACAAAAGAAGAAATTAGTGTGCAGTTGATTTTATTACACAAAAATATAGGTATTTGTGGTAGTAACTTTTACCGATTTTTATTACATTTACAAGTGAAGTTAATATACCATGTATTGCAAACGATCTTCCCTGCTTGCTACAACAAAACATATTCGGTCTTACTACAAAAGATTTAAACACCCGTTGAACAGTTGATTAGAGAAAAATTCAGTACAAAATGGTCTCAAAACAACTGTTTAACAGATGTTTAATCTTTTGTGGTAAGACCGATTAAGTTTTAAACCTATAATATCGTAACCCGAAAAAACTCTGAACTGAATAATATCGTTTTGATAATGATGAACCAACTTAGTTCAGGCTGAACCTTAACTGAGTTATTTTTAACTAAATCCTTAACTTTACAGTCCCGTTTAAGTAAGTTTGCAAAGAAAATTAAGCGCCGGTTCCGAGTCTTTGGTACGCTAAATTTTGTAGCGCCAACAATAACGTGGTAAAGCTTTGACACGCTGGCTCTTTGACTACACTGACCACTACTGCAAGCTAGCTCTTTTATTATACGACTATACTGCTAGTATAATATTTTCATTATTTTTAATTCGATCGAGGAATCTGAGAAATACATTTTTTTTCAGAAGATATCCTAGATTTCTGTTTTCAGTTTTATGCATTTTCTGTTCTCAATGGTTGTGTGTGAGGTTTCAAGCCGTGGGTCGCAGGTTCTAATTCCACCTACGGAACAAAAAGTTGAAGTTTGAAATCTCCCAAATATTTTTCATACTAGTTTTCGATAACACGTTACACGACCTCGGTGTAGAACAAAAGAGAGAAATAAAAAAAAATATCCACAGCCGAATATAATAATTATAATCTCCTCGTTTTTTGGAAGTCGGTTAAAAAGTCAAGGCTGGCACCTGCAAGCCACCTGGTGTATCTATCAAAGAAAACAATTAATATTCAAGCACAATTGATTCATAATTGAAGACGCGAGTGGAAGGACACGATAAGTAACAACTAACAGTAAAAAAGTTGCCGTTTTTTTTGCATAAGTTGATGTTTTAGGGCCGTAAAAATGGTTTGAAATAAAAAAATAAAACTGCATTTTATGTGTAGCCAGATATGCTCGTATTAGCCAGGTGATGAAGTAGATAATTTTCAAGTTTTGTTTAAATTATAAGGGAAAAAATGAGTAAATGTCCGTATCTCACAAAATGTCACTTATAATCTTGTTCATCCGCTTACATCTTCCATTAACTCAGTGTATTCAAGCACAGACGATTCACAATTAACTTACGTCGTATTACTTAGTTAAAATTTACCCCTAGTTAAGTAAAACTTTAAGGTAGAGTACCTAAAGTATAACTAAACTAGATAGGTTGATTTCGTCCAAATTACATTGCAGTTTTTTCTAAGTAATAAGTTATCAAGACTCGAAGTCTAATAAGACGGATAGAAAGACAAGACTTTCCCATTTATATTATGGACGGCTTATATTTATTCCAATCCGGTGACCAAATCCAGCGCTGGATTGCACTGGAATGCACAGAATTGCATTACAATTTCCAGTGCCCATATACATTATTCCAGTAGTAATACTTTTCCCTTCCCTTCCCTATTCCCTTCCCTACCCTCCCCTATTCCCTTCCCTACCCTCCCCTATTACCCTATTCCCTCATAAAAGGCCGACAACGCACCTTCTGATGCTGCGAGTGTCCATGGGCGACGGAAGTTGCTTTCCATCAGGTGACCCGTTTGCTCGTTTGCCCCTTTATTTCTTAAAAAAAATGCAGCGCTGTAAGCGATCATTGGATTGGATTCATGTAAGCCCGATATTATAGCTAATATTACTGAGATTTTTAAACCTATATGATAATAAAACAAATAATTAGTTGCATATTTTGTTTGAGTTAACGTATACACAGAGTTTATCGCAAGTTGGGTCAACGCTGTTTTTTTAAGTAAAATCGATGTTGCGTCTCTTTTAGGTCGTGTCGGTCATTCACCCATATAGGGTAGGAGTCAAGAGAGGCGTGAGTGCACTTGTTTTACGCGCGCATTTTATGGTATACGACAAAGCTAAAGGAAAGGTCAAATTTTCGTGTTTCAAAATTCAAAGTACGAGATTTCGACCCATGAACAAAACATTATGTACTTTTCTGTCAAGTTCTGTGGACTGTGACAAGTATCCGTATGAATTTGACAGTTGACAAAAATTTTAATATTAAGTAATGTTAGTTAAAATCATAAAGTTAATAATTAATATACCTAGCGGAGAGCATAGAGCAACAATCTCGAGCTGTCAAACGAAACCGAAATTGGTTTAAATCTGTGTGTAAAAATATATGTACGTATACACTTACACAAGCATGATTGAATATTCTATGATTTATTTGTCAACTGTCATTTAAATTGTTTTAAATTTGTCAACTTAAATTGTCAACATGCCGATAAGTGCCGACTGGACGTCAAAAAAAGAGTTATGCTGTCATGTATCACATGTCTCTTTTTACCACGCAGTGTTACTGATAGTGACATCTCGCTTGCTCAGGCCTTTGTTTCTCTATTCCGCTAGGTATATTAACTTTATGGTTAAAATATAGCGCGGTAGATGATTATATTCTAGACACCCAGATGAGTTACAAGTGCGTTGCCTTACTTTTAAACCTTGACACTGACTGCCTAGGTATATTTGGCGAAACATACTTACTAGTAGTTTCTTTAAGAACTTAATATTTTCCGGTCGATCCAGCTTCATACCGAAAAGAATCTTATTCCATACCGAAAACAAAATGGCCACTCCAGTCCCCAATCGTAATCCGACACTAGAATATTCGAATATTTTTACCATATTTTGGCCCCATAACGGTTTTATTACATGTTCCCTAATTGCTCTGGCCACGTCTCCCCCGGGAACCGCACTCGTAATAACCTTTGTCGTTCTGTTATATTTGATATGATCCACTATAATTACGGACATGATATCTCATATTATTATCGGTGTCAAATTTCGGTTGCGGATGCGAATTTATTCCGAAATAAATTTTATTAACATTAACAAATAATACACCTTAATTACCTTAATCTCAAATCTCAAATCAAAATTACTGATATTGTAAACTAATACTTAAACTTGGTTATACCAAAATGAGTTTATTCATAACTATTCATTTTGTTAGTGACTCTATTATATAACACAAATATAATAGATTAGACACTAGAAAAGTAGACAAATGTACGGTTTAGGGGTTACATATTATTATAGTTCAGTAGTTATAATATTATGTTAGATACTTCATACTCCATTATTTTTTGAAGTTCTTAAACCATCCGATTTCAATAAGCATCATATTTTTCATCACTCATCAGAGTCTGATGGTCATAATGAAGGTATCTTAACAAAATAATATATTATCATCAAAACACCGCGTAGACTAACATACGTTCACCCTCGTAGTAATTCATAACAATTTTTGTTTTGAGTTTTGACCCATTTACGCCGTAAAACGAACCATTAGCAGATTGTTAATTATAACCCGGGTAGTAAGCCGTGCTACCGCAACACGAAATTATTTTGTTATTACTGTAACTAAACTTAAAAATTGTGGTATGTTTATAATTTCTAGGTTTGATATTTTCATAATTAATACAGCCGCGCCTGCAGCAATTTCGTATTTATTACTTTAATAAATTACTTATTTCTGATAGATACTGTACAGATATCGCCTGTTGCATTCTGTGCTAAGATACAAAATTACACTGCCAATGTTCTTTTCGACCCTATTTAATAAAAGCAAATAGAACCTTCTCCTTTTTCGGAAGTCGGCTAAAAAGGTATTAGTCTTGCTAGTCGTCTCACAAAATCTTGCATTGCCTGAAGCCTTCCAGACTATTCCAAAAATGTATTCGTTTGAAAACGCTTTGGTTCAAAAGTAATTGGTGGTTAATCTTGCTAACCCTAACGGCATATTTCATCATCTCAGCAATGTGCACGATGCAGTGGGATAAAATACACTTTCTACATCAAGTCAGATGTTTTCGTTTTTCATTCGGTTCAAAATTGTTACCATTGATTGAACTTGTAGTAATTTAAGAAACAGATTAATTCAAAAGATAGTGAAAATTAATTAAATCTACTTCCATCATAGACATAATATATACTATGACTTCCATCATAGACATAATATATACTGTCGACTTCCATAGATCAAGACGAAAGATTTACTTTGATTTCTTTTAAACTTTAATTAATTAAAAACTAAAGAATCTCTTAAATTAAGTAATAGCCATCAACCTATTAATTTGTAAGCATAACAGTAGCTGAGCTTGTCCATTCAAAAATATACCCTATGCTGCAGTGTTAAGGTTCAAAATCAGTATCCGGATCTAATTCCCACATGAACGATCATAGGGAGAGGGATAAAAAACCAACGCCAGATGTTTGGCACATGATGGCGAAGCGATGAAACGATATAAAACTACCACGACTTGGAGTTTTTCTAGTGGTTTTTATAATAATATTTTACCGATAAATTTTGCGATGAACATCACTATCACTCGAGTTTGTTGGAATTTCAAGTGGCCTACTATTATGTCCATTCACCCATACTAGTTACTAAGGGTGGGTTGCACCAGAGGCGTGGTTAAAGTTAAAGTTTTGGTTATAGTTACAGCTAAATTTAACCTTAACTTTGACCGGAGAAATTGACAGATGACATCTGGTCCAACAAGATTATAAATGAACGTGGGCGGGGGCGCTGCTGGTAAAGGAGAACTGTCAAAAATAACAGCGTTAGTTCCTTTTTGCGCCACGTACATTTAAAACCTTGTCGAGCTCTATGGTTATGGTTAAATATGGCGTCTTGATGGTATAACGATGGTATAATGGGTGGTGATAACAATATTATAAATGTGAAAGTGGGTCTGTCTGTCTCTAGGTCTGTTACTTCATCACGCCCAAACACGTATGGGGCTACTTTGAGTACCGTAGGACCAATTTTGATGGAATAAATAAAGATTCTTAGGAATCACAGGACATCTATGTGTATGATATCTGGTAGTTCGTAGTTCTGATCTGATAATAGTTCATAGTTGAATCGTTAGTTGCAAATTCCGACATCAAGTACTATTGCTCAAAAAAAGGTCACGATAACCCTTAAACGGCTTAAGTGAGTCTTCATTACCCGTGCAGTCGGGCTGGCCTGATTGGCCCCGTATTGTTTGCTAACACAACAATTGCATCGGGATATTAATGGCCACGCTCGGTCATCGACTTATGATCGATACAGGTTAACTATTATTTCTGAGTTTGGCTAATCATTTGTCAAACTGATACGTTATACTAATCAGAATGATAGTATCAAACTGGTCATACATACGCTGCTTGGAATGATATTAAGGGAAGTATATTACCCAATAGAATAATTAGGGCCTTTTTCACCACTTCCTGATAACTGACGAATAGGTTATCTACCAATTAACTTGACAGATCGAGTATGGAGAATCTATCAAAAAAGTTGTGAATAGCTTATTCGGCACTTTATCAGAAAGTGGTGAAACAGGCCCTTAATGTCTAAATACCTGTGGTTTTCAGATATAGTTCTTTTAATTGGTTTCAAAATATTACTACCAAGTACATTATAAGTCGATATTGAAAAATTGTAAACGGACAAGAATCCCGTTACCTTTTAACCTGATAGGTACCTCATGGTTTCTTGAAAGAGGGAAAAATTATGGTGTTCACTATACATTATGCAAGAAAACTATTTAGGAAAACTCTATGGTCTAAATAGGTTGATTTTGTTATCCACCTATTAATTATATTATATCGTCTAAATATATTGATAACATAATAATTATTATTATCAACATATTGAGATGATAGTTTCTCTCTCTTAAAAATTGTAGCGCCCCCGTTTATTTAACTCCTACATGCAAAACATTGAATGCTTACCTCCGTCTCTTCCAAAATCCTTTCCCTGCGGTCTACATAGGTGGGTGAAGCGCCACTTTGTAGATCGTTCCCACTCCCACCACCACGAGTGGGTGTAATTTATTGGCGACAAAAAGACTCATAAAACAAATTATGATCAAGACTGACATTGCAAATAGGTCTCAATAAAATTCTAGATCTAAATCAATTTAGATTTTAGACCGTTTTCATTTTGCGACCTATTTTTTCATTATTGTAAGCTACTTCCTTAGAATTAACTGCGCACTATCCAATTTTAAGGTCGCTTGGGAGGGCACAACGGCTCATATGACGTGACGATGACGTGGGAGAGCCATGCTTCGGCATGAATGGGCCGGCTCGACTGGAGAAATACCACGGGCTCACAGAAAACCGGCGTGAAACAACGCTTGCGCTGTGTTTCGCTGAGTGAGTGAGTTCACCGGAGGCCCAATCCCCTACCCTATTCCCTTCCCTAACCTCCCCTAATTCCTTCCCATCCCTACCCTCCCCTATTACCCTATTCCCTCTTAAAAAGCCGGCAACGCACCTGCAGCTCTTCTAATGCTGCTAGTGTCCATGGGCGACGGAAGTTGCTTTCCATCAGGTGACCCGTTTGCTCGTTTGCTCCCTTATTTCATAAAAAAAAACGACTAAATGCGCGTGCACTTGCAACACTTACTTCTCCCCCACCAAAGATACCAAAAAATCAACACTGCGGATCTAATTCATAATTTTGGCTGAGCGAACAACAATCTAGCAGATTGTGGTTCTTGAACTCCAAGTAATAATAACTAAAGCCTAGTTTCTGGTTTTTTGGCAGGACTTTATCTATTCCCTACATATTCTTTTGAATGGCTAACGCCAAAAAGTTGACCAATCAACGGTGCTAGTAGTGGGGAGATAAAAAACTTAAGAGATGTTAAGGGGCACCCGAATGGAACGAAGTTATTTCTTATGTTCAAAAAACCTGTATACATATACACTTAAAAAAATATTAAAAAAAACGCCATAAATTGACCCCCAGGAATACTATAAAAAAGTCTCGGCGTCAAATATCGTTCTATCCAGCCCCCTTTAATTCGAACGCGCGATATGGAACTTCGTTCCAACTACTATTAAAAGATCTCAGAAACCAGGCATCAGTAGCTTAGTCTATATCATTGTTTTGATTCTACCAAGTACCAACATAAATCCATTTGCCATGAAAGTGCGTACTAATGACAAAAGTACAAGTAATAAGCACAATGTACTCTGTCGGATGGGAAACGCTTCGTCAGCGCAAAAAACACAATGGCTCGGTCCACAATACCCATACCCCACTAGCGAATTGATCACTTTGCGGTCTTGAAATAACAAATGAATCGAGAAAATCCCATCCTTCGACCAGTGTAATGTGATCCACCATTAGAAGGACCAAACATGGTGCCAGGAGCCACCAGTAGAGATCCTCCGCTTGAATGGAATGAACTCAAAATGTACCCTTGTCAATTTATGATCTAAATGACTCCACGAAAAATTTTTCCGCCTCGGATTGTTTTTTTTTCTCCATTTGAGAAATTGATATTTTAGATTGGTATTGATGTAAGCTTTTAGAAAATGAGCACGATTTACAGTACAATAATGTTTTGGCGCGAGGATGACATCGTCATGTGGAAACAGATGTGACTCAAAATGATATCAATAATTCTTATGGTGTGTTCCGAATATAACCCAGTAAACTGACCAGTGTTTTTGACGTCTAGAGATATAGAGATACCATGGTGATTTGTTCCGAAATATACGCCAGAACATTGACGTATATGATTTTGTTAGGATCCAAATGAAACAGTCATTGTCTCACCAATGACAGCACAACATGGCGTCGAAAATACGACGTCTTGAACACTGGTCAGTATGAGAATATGGCGTCGAAAATGCGACGTCTTGAACACTGGTCAGTAGGCAATACTGGGTTTTTTCGGAACCTAGATCCAATTTGACAACCTCTGTGGCCCAGTGGTGAGCGCGTTGGTAGCTCAAGCGGGGGTCGCGGGTTCGAATCCCGCCGACGGAACAAAAAGTTTTCAATGTTCCCGGGTCTGGATGTATATTAAATATGTGTATGATATAATAAAAAAGTATTAAATATGTTTCCGTTGTCTGGTACCTGTAACACAAGTCCTTTAGGTACTTAGCACGGAGAAAGACTGACGTGGTGTGAAGCATCCATAGATATTTAAAAAAAAAATTTGGCCACACGCAAAATTATACTTGGATGACATTAAAACAGGGAACATTATGGATGTGAAACAGCAATGATTGCTGAGCAATCATAGGCGGCAATTCTTATATCGGCGTAAGAATTCTTGTAGAACTATAATTGGTATCTTTTATCTTTTTCTGTGATAGTTAATGAGGCCATGGTCTAGAACGAACAAAGGCGTTTCCTTAAAATCCTTTTTAAAAGCCTAGCCAACGACACTTCATACAATGGCAGAGATAAGACAAAGTGTTCTGAAAATTCCAGCGCTCCATCCTTTTGTTTTATTATTTGTGTTTAACACACACTTTTTCTATTTGTGTTTAATCAACTCTCTCTTTCTTGAAGAAAATGCGATGCACCAATTTATTGATATTGTTTGTTCAATACTTGATATTATGTGTGTTCTAAAACATACACCAGTTAATGTTGCTTGCAACTTTGCGCGCTGAAATTCGTGTTTTGCTCAAGAACTCTACTTTTTCTGATTAAGTGTCTAATGTATTTTTGTGAGGCTCTTTGCTTTACATCATAAGCAGTTTAACGGTTTTATCGTTATAACTATCTTATCCATCCATTCCAACATTAAAAATGCGAAAATGTCTGTCTGTCTGTTACCTCTTCACATGCAAACTGCTGAACCGATATGCTGAAATTTTCCCGAGTCCCGGAAAAGGATATAGGATACTTTTATCCCGGAAAAATGTACGATTCCAGCGCGATAAACGGATTTTGGCGCAACGGAGACGCGGGCATAATCCAGTTATTCTAATAATAGAGAATAACACACAAATGAACCTTTTTTCATTAAAAATGTCAATTGTAAATTAATTTTTCGATATCTTAATAAAAACACTAACATTATTGAATAATAATATAGTAAACATCCATATACAAACAGAAACAGTTATTTAAGGGCAGCAATGTTATTGAAACGTTTGTAAAAATTTAATTTCCGGCGTCGGCTGGGCTGCAATTGGGTCAAGTTGTGGACAAAGGAACAATGTACACCTCTCTCTCTCAGATAGATATCTGCCAAGGAAATATCTTGTGTGGTACAATCGAGAGCGGTGAAACACTTCAAAGATACCTTAATAATAATCATTGTCCTAATAGTCCTGAAAATTATATGACAAGCTTGTACCTCCTAGTCCTAATAGTCTTTACCTAATCAATTCTAACCTAGCTGTTTTCGGCCTCAGTCAAGCCAAGCTTCATTGATGCGTTAACCCTGTCAAAATGTCTTCAGACTTGGTTTGAAGACGTCAGATCAACATAAATGAAACAGACAAAAATTTTACAATATCTGCCAAAACAAAACCTTTCAAAACTATTTATAGCTAGGAATGCAAAGTTCTAACCGTTTTGGCTTAATCAAAACTGATAAACCTGAACTCGAACAAAAAAGGTTTTCATTTCGAAACCCTTTCTTTTCAGAGCTTATATCCTTTAGTATTCTAAATATAGATAGATCAGCCTTTAGGTAGTTAATCTAGTAAGGTCTGATAATGAAGACTGACGTCTCTGACACTTTGAACTCTATACAGAATTACCTTTAACCAGTTGATTTCGGCTGATTTCCGATTAATGATTGGCTCATACTATTCTTGGGTTAGAAAGGTAGCATAAATTATTAGCAATATTTTGAAGTAAAAACTTTTTTAGCGTTGCGCTTTTTAACGACGTGTATTTTTACACGCTTTTATTAGCGTCACATGTAGCTATTATAATAGGTTGGGGAAAAAGTCTTTTCGCATTATAGTATGTATGAACTTGTCATAAAATCTCTTGGGCTATACCAATTGTCTCTGGCTGATTTTGGTATCATTGAAAAGTTTTGTACGTAAGAAAATCTTGGAATCTTAATTTGACCCACTTCCCGGTATTCGATTAGGATGAAATTTTGCAACGCTCTGAGTTCTCATGACAATACATGACTAGCTATGAAACGTTATTACAAATCCAATATGGCGGCCTCCCCAAGATGGCGGACAGGCCATTTGTAACGCACCCCCATGATATGGGTATCAAATGAAAGGGTTTGCTGTCAGGAATACGAAAAAAATAGTCACATCACACATGACTTAAATTCACATGGCGGACATCTAAGATGGCAGATTGGCTAAAGCTTGTTTTTTTAGTTTTTTTTAACTATTATATTACTACTAGCTGTCCCGGCAAACGTTGTTTTGCCATATATATTTTTTCGGTATGAAAAATAGATGTTGGCCGATTCTCAGACCTACTCAATATGCTCACAAAATTTCATCAAAATCGGTCAAGCCGTTTCGGAGGAGTATGGCAACGAAAACTGTGACACGAGAATTTTATATATTAGACTAGCTGTCCTGGCAAACGTTGTTTTGCCATATAAATAATTTTTGGTATGAAAAATAGATGTTGGCCGATTCTCAGACCTACTCAATATGCTCACAAAATTTCATGAGAATTGGTCAAGCCGTTTCGGAGGAGTATGGCAACGAAAACGGTCACACGAGAATATTATATATTAGATTTAAATTTAAGGCCAGTACTTGATCGAAATTTCGTATGTCGGAGAACAGGCTACCAGCCTGGCGCAGGAGAGACTTTTGATAGAAAGGGGATATTTAAATATCTCAACACAACAAATCATCAATCCATTCAATTTTATTTTCATTTCTACCAGCACTCCAGCAGGCTTATCATAGTCATCATAGAAATGCTTTCTTTCGACGGACGAATAGACAAACTGACAGATAGACAGAGGAAATCAGCCATTTGTCGCTAAAATCTGTCAGTGTGTCCTATCTTTCCCGTTTCTAATGTTGTAATTATAAGCCTGTTTATATGCAACCCATTGTTTTTCATGCGATAAATCAACGAAATGTCTATTTATCCCACAATATGATACAAGGTACAAGTCCTGAATGCTACCCTTTACAATGAGAAAAGTTGGTCAGAGTTATTGGGGCCGGCTCTCACGGTTCACTGCTCAGCCTCTGTCAACTTATTGCGAGCGGTACAAAGATGGCTGCTGGGATTGCTCTTGCAATACTATCTATAGTTCATACTATAGATACATACACATTCAACGCCTCCGTGGTCTAGTGGTTAGAGCGCGGCTCTCGGCTCCGGAGGTCGTGGGTTCGATTCCCGCGTTGGAAACATGTTATTTCTAAGTTTGGTTAGGACAATGCAGGCTGATCACCTGATTGTCTGACAAGTAAGATGATCCATGCGTCGGATGGGCATGTAAAAAGTCGGTCCTGTGCCTGATCTCTCGCCAGTCGTGTCGGTCTTCCGTCCCACTGGGTTAAGAGTGAAAGGAAGAGAGAGTACTCTTGTGTACTGCGCACACACTTGGGCACTATAAAACTATTCCTGCGTAACAGGCCTGGTTTCAATGAAACTGGCCACCGTCACTGAAACCGGTGTGGGCAGTATTATTATTATAGTTCATACTAACTATATCTATCTAAATTCTAAATAATAGATCAAAAAAAATATAGGCAATGAGAGGTAGAATTTAGAACTCCCTTTTAAGACATAATATTACTTACCTAACACACCATATTAACACAACAATATTTACTTAAAAGTCCCTTTAAATTTAAATTAGCCAGTTACCATAGAGGTGGAATATAATATTATTGAAGTATTTAATATTTACTACAGATCGCCTAATGGTCGAAATTCGACCTTACCTGCAACGACATTAGGACTACTACCTATATTTTGTAAAAAATATTGACTTCATCATAGTTTTTTTCAATTCTTGTCTCTGGGACTCAGATGATCTCAGCCTGGCTGTTTAAGCATTGTCTCATAGTATCTAAAATTAAATAAAAAAAAAACAATAATCCATTTTCAATTTGTCAACTTGTTGTCAACAGACTTCAACCATAAATAAAAGAGTATAATTCGTATGTATAGGCTTGTCACTCAAAAATCTGTCATTTTTCCTAGTAGTAGTGTCATAGTGTGTGTAACGTTTTATTTGTTAAAAATATATATGATAAAAGCATCACTTTAAAAATAATATTAGCTCGATGTACTCCTTCACCGTATAAACTATAACTGTCCGAAATTTCATGCACCTACGTTTCCCCATTTTTCGTAAAAAGGGTTACAAAGTTTTTCTCTCACGTATTAATATATAGATGTAGTAAATTCAGTAATAATGGCAGTAATAACCAGCCCAAAGTGATAAAACTTGACACTGAGTCCGTAGGCGTATAATATCCTTTACCTGGGATAAATAAAATTAATAATCATCCGTGAACTCTATTAAAATTTTTATTACCCATAATTTATTATTGCTTATTTGAAAGTACTTACACATAAAACCTGCCTGTGTGATTAGTACGGACATAGCTGAGTTGGTGTACTTATAAGTTATACGTCTATTGTGATAATATCTTATACTTATACTAGCTGTTGCCCGCGACTTCATCCGCGTTAACATAGTATAATAACAAAGATGAATAGTTTTCTCCTTTTTGTTTTTGTGGTTCCTTATACAAAGGGTAATAACGGACCGTATTTAAGCAAACGTCAAACGCAAACGTCAATAAACTTTCATGTTTCTAACTCAAGAAATGACGGACTTTCATTCAAACTTTCAACCCCAATTTCACCCCCTTGGGGGTAGAATTTCCAAAAACGCTTAAATACGTATCTATACATTTTTAATCAGAAACCCAAAAATAAAGTTTCATGTTTCTAACTCAAGAAATGACGGACTTTCATTAAAACTTTCAACCCTTATTTCACCCCCTTCGGGGTAAAATTTTCAAAATTCCTTCCTTAGTGGGTGTCTACTTAATAAAACAACCCTACTCACCAAATTTCGTGGCTGTAACTTTTACAGTTTTTGCTCAGTGATGATGAATCAGTCAGTCAGTCAGGACATGTAATTTTATAAGTATAGAAGATAAAATTCTCGTGTCACAATGTTAGGCCGCGTAATCCTCCGAAACGGCTTTACTGATTTTAACCAAATTTTATATGCATATTTAGTGGGTCTGAGAATACTGGGTACTTTTTATATTGATAAGTGCATTTGTTGAATAAATAATAGTGAATTATTACAACTCGAGACTGACGGCGACCATTGTTTGTGCGACGGGATAGCGATGGATGTTGCCATGGTGACATACTTATTAAGTCACTTCTATAAAATAATATAGGCGAAAATCTAAATACTTTATATATGACAAAGAAACGTTTGACAGGACAGCTAGTTTCGTTCTAATATTTTGTCTGTTTCTTGCCGCTTGTTGAACGGGCAAACTACTGAGTCTATTTTTACGTAATTTGACACAGATATAGAGTAGACCACGGGGAAGGACCTAGGTTACTTTACAGAAAAATGTACGGTTCCTACGCAAGTCTAAGGCTGGATTTATATGCGTCTGCCCGAACGCGCGGTTTGGTTATGTCAATCAATAATGGCCGAACTTTGGGCCGAACGAACAGGCGTTTCTCCCGCAACAAAGCGAACCTTTTCGGTCACTCGAATTTGACGTTTAATGAAAACTATCACAATACATCCGGTAAACTTTGATACATACAACATAATTCGGTAAATTGATCTCGTATAAGTCTTCGCAGTCGCGGGGACAATGCCCAGCCTTTGTGTCCCGACGTTTGGAGTTACAAATGGTACGATCGGACGATTTATTTTCTTCAATTCAATGGATCTTTTTTCGGGGCAAAAATAACTTTTTAATTATTTTCCCTTCGATCTCGATCAATCGTCTCGGATTGTAAAGGATACCGAGAGAAGAGGTTTGGAATCAACAATGCTTTGGACATTAAATATTGGGTACACACAAGTCACAACTTACGTTTTGACAGTGAAGAACTATAGAGGAGCCTGCGACGGCCAGATTTTCCTCAGTTTAGAAAAGCTGAAAGTTTATCTGTTTGTGACCTTAGAAAACAAAAACATACCCAATACCTATGTCCACACTATGCACTTTCATCTTCAATTTTCGTCATCTTCTTTCATTCAACTTTCGTTTTGGCGCATTCAATAATTGAATGCGTCAACGAACGCAACGCCAACATTGTCATTTTTGTTTTTTGGATACGGTCAAAGGGCATGCGTCGCGGGTATGCCTCACGTTCGTTGTAACTGCGCTAAACAGAAAAAGGCTCAGTGTGGACAAAGCTAATGGGATTTGATGCTTCGCGTTGCTTACGCTTTTGATTTGATAAATCCCGTACATTTTTCGTTGCCCAATTTCCTTATGGAAATTATAAAGATAATCATGTAGATTGAACAAGTTAACAGATATAATTAATCTAAAATGCTGTCAATAAGGATTAAGAAATATATAAATATAATATACAGTAAATTAAATGCTTAGCAGCTCGACATAATCGAAACATAATATTCCTTACCAATTTTAAGTAAGAATTATTCTTCTTCCTACATCTTTCATTTTCAAGGTACAAACCCAAAAAATACTGGGAAAGTATCTTACTGTACCTATTTTCTACATCTACTGCGAGCAACATGCATTTTCCCTGGCTGTACTTGCAGTCTCCTTGGACTTAACGCTCCACCGACCACGTCCCAGTCTTTTCTTATATTTCAAAATGTATTTACATCATTCTTATATTCTATTCCAAGTCTTAGTACAGTTTAAAATACAGTAGACTAACAGCTGATTGCACAAGCGCACGCACAAAATTATTATAACGTTAGGATAATTTAGAGTAACAAAACAATACAATTTCATGTCGGTCATAAAAGGTAGACTAAACGTTAAAGTCAAAAGTAAGAGAAGTAGTTAGTACTTAAAGTAGTTGGCAATTTTACTCATTTAAATTTTACCTAGACTAAAGTATTAAACTCCCGAATCTCCGCACCCACATATTTTATACGTAATTTAAAATACTTTAAAAGAGCAAAACAATGGTTTTAATTTTAAATATAAATAACGATAAGTTTAAAAATCATGTCTTTGTTTCATAAATACGAATAAATTATTGCGGCCTCTGTGGTGAGCGAGCTTAATTTCACTGCTGAGTTACTCTACTGTATGTATACTGTGGTCTTTGCCGTTGACCTTACATAATATTTTATACTTTCTTGGATATTTCCGGAGGTATTACTTACCCGGGGAAAATGTAAATGTTATATGTATTAATTTGATCTACGTCTTTTCTGCGCCTTTTCGCATTGATAACGCTCATAATGTTTTAGCATACCCATGTACAGTCAGAGATGTGCATGGGTATGCTATGGGTATGAAATTTGTTTAGTAATAAAATGTTATCTGTCATAATTTTATTATTACGATCTGAGCTTGTACCACGAAACCGTTTTGAGACTCAAATAATCGTACGAGAATGCCGCATCCTACTCTAACAAACGTGAATTGACGTTGTTAGAGCAGGACGCGGCATTCTCAGCCAAACAGACCTTGAATATTGAAGTTATTTGCTATGCGAATAATTTTATTAGTATGGGTAAGAGTTCTTAATTAGATACCTCTATTTTACGTAGGTTCAAATAATTCACACCTCTGTGGATGTTAAAAAAGTATTAATTTCTAATTAATATTCGCTTTTTCAACTTAGCTTACTTTGCTTTTACCCACAGCTCCACCACATTACATATTCCTAGCTAAAAGCCGAGCTTTGTCTCGACGACGACGACGACGTCGCGTCGTGGAAACTCACGATGCGTGTTATTCAAAATTCAAAGAATTATCTGCAACAATTCACCCTGCATTGTATTGACGGCGTCGCGTCGTGCCGTGTATCGTGGCACGTTACGATGTCGCGACGTAGTTTTTTACGATGCTCGTCGTAGATTCCCACGACGCGACGTCGCATCGTGGTACGACACGACGTCGTATCGTGTTTTCCCGGCCCTGACACAGGAACACATCGTGAGTTTCTACGACGCGACGTCGTGCCGTAGAAACTCACGATGCGTTTCTGTGTCAGCGCCACAGTTGTTATTCAAAATTCAAAGATCGTGTCGTGTTTATGTGCCCCGGCCCTCATGGTTGATCTTTCGTGTCAGACTATCTGTTGAGATTTGAGGCTGCATTTTCCTAACCAAACTTGGAAATAACATTTTTTCCACACACAAATCGAATCCACGACTTTTGAGTCTATGGCCATGATCAAAGCCAATGGACCACGGAGACGTTATTATTCCACAAGTGACAAATCGTAAAGCAATTTTATGCTTCCGATAAGCCTCAAGGTGTAAAACAGATCGTGAATGCAAAGCCCTGAAAATTATTAGCTACCTGTCCTCATTGTGGTAAAAAGAGAGAGAGACAACCTGCGAAATGGCTCTTCGATTGAGTATTCAGCCATTCGACGAATATTTAACAGCCTTTATAAGTGCCAACATAAAACCATGATAATTACAAAATATAAATTCAAAAGGCCATAAAAAGCGAAGTCGTAAATCCGAGAAAATAACTTCCCAGTATTCGTAATAATTTTTCTGTATAAATCAATTTTTTCGAGCAAGAATTAATCTAGAAAAATATTCGCAGAATCATATTATCAATAAGAACCTGAGGCCCAGGACACGAGTGTAAATTCTTTAAAATTACTGAACCGATTTTGATTTAATTTAACATGGTAGTAGTTTAGGCTCTGAAGTATCGATAAATATCAGAGAATACTTATCAGGGCGAGCGAAGCGAGCCCTACTATATTTCTTAACCTGTACATTTTGTGGCACTTACACTTTACGGAAAAACTATCAAGCCTATTAATTTGTACTTTAACATGGTATTTTTTATTTATATGTAGATGTCTTATCACCAGTCTGTCAAGGTCTGACGATGCGAGCCCTCACAAAGCTCGGCTTTTAGCTAGGAATATGTAATGTGGTGGAGCCGCGGGTAAAAGCAAAGTAAGCTAAGTTGAAAAAGCGAATATTAATTAGAAATTAATACTTTTTTAACACCCACAGAGGTGTGAATAATTTGAACCTACGCAAAATAGAGGTATCTAATTAAGAACTCTTCCCCATACTAATAAAATTATTCGCATAGCAAATAACTTCAATATTCAAGGTCTGTTTGGCTTTGTGTATCCAGATCATAATAATAAAATTATGACAGATAACATTTTATTACTAAACGAGATAACGCCCGCAACTCCGTTGCGCTGAAATTCGTTTATCACGCGGGGAACCGTACATTTTTACGGGATAAAAAGTATCCTGCATCCTTTTTCGGGACTCAAAGTTTCTCCGTACCAAATTTCCGCAAAATCGGGTCAGCGGCGGTGAAGCTAGGTAATAGACAGACAGACACACTTTCACATTTATAATATTATTAAGTATGGATGGGTTTACGCATCCGTATATAAATTCTGAATTTGTGTCAATTCTACTCAAATCCATTACCCAGATCCTGCAATTCTTTAGTGATTCTTTTCAATTACTGAAGGAGTTTTGTGAGGAGCACGTATTACTTCCTCTACCGACTGTACTGTACAAGAACGTGACGAATTCCGATGCAAGAAATGCAGTCACTGACAAAGTTGATACTTTTACTATGTCGCGAGGATCTGTTGAAAACTTTGTATGTTTATTCTATTGGCTTTATGGGAAGAATAAAAAATACTAAGTTTCGTCCATCCATATTCCGTACTAATTAATATACTTAGTTATAAAACATAAGAAATCGGATATGATGCACCCTAAGGGTTAATTTATACTAGCGCAGAGTCCAAGCGTATCGTACGCATAAACGCACATAAACACGATACGACGTCGTGTCGTACCACGATGCGACGTCGCGTCGTGGGAATCTACGACGAACATCGTAAAAAACTACGTCGCGACATCGTAACGTGCCACGATACACGGCACGACGCCGTCAATACATGCAGGGTGAATTGTTGCAGTTAATTCTTTTAATTTTGAATAACACGCATCGTGAGTTTCTACGACGCGACGTCGTGTCGTGTTTATGTGTCCCGGTCCCTTAGTCGGCAGGACTTGTATATTGTAAGTGTAGTCAGTGCTACGCCTGATCTCTCGCCAGTGCAGTCTGTCATACAGTGGAACGCCACTGTATGGTAAAGATTTATGAGTGTAAGTTAAAGAGAGAATACTCTTGTACAATGTACGTACTTTGGGGCACGGTTGGTCGTAACTTGGGGGAGCCATGTTTACCGGAGGCCCAATCCCCTACCCTTTTCCCTTCCCTACCCTCCCATATTTCCTTCCCTACCCTCCCCTATAATCCCTTCCGTACCCTCCCCTATTACCCTATTCCCTCTTAAAAGGCCGGCAACGCACCTGCTTCAGATGCTGCGAGTGTTCATGGGCGACGGAAGTCGCTTTCCATCAGGTGACCCGTTTGCTCGTTTGCTCCCTTATTTCATTAAAAAAAAAAACTTGGGCACTTAATAAAATACTTGTGCGTAGCTGGCCTGGTTTCAATGAAACCTATAACTGCCGTCACCAAAAATCGGCGTGAGAGGCATTACTGACCGGATTTTGATTAATTAACCCACTACATTCCCGATAGAATTAAGATTTCGATTAAAAAATATCGTTAGCGATAAGTCTATCGCTATCGGCCTGACGTTGACTGATCGCCCGGACTGGATGGGAGCCTCCGAGTTAAGTCGGCAAACTCGGAAAATAGTTGAATCATACAAGCGAAATTGAAGAGTTTGTTTGCCTATACGATACAAAGCAAAAATGTTAAAAATTACGTGTCGCACTCGGGGACTGCCGCGGTAAAGCTCTGCCCTGTTAGGACAAAGCGCTGTAACAATTGCCTGTAAAGCAACGTATGCTTAATGCTACTAGCATTGGTTAGTGATTCATACAATGTTTCGACCTGTTTTTAAACGACTTTTCAAAGAATTAGAAAAGGTCAAAACTGTAGCAATATAATAATATTGTGTGGATGTTTATTATGAAGATTTTGATACAAAATGTATGTAATGGATTTGACATCAAAACCTCAATAAATTCTGAGTTCACTCTGAGCTCTGGTGCCTTACTTCCAAAAGTTATATCGATTTCGATTTTCGATTTCAACGGTTTTTTGACATTTTTTAGACATTTTTTAGATAGCTAAAGTGTCAAAAAACCGTTGAAATCGCAAATCGAAATCGATATCAGTTTCGGGAGTAAGGCACCTGGTGTCATAGTAACTCCTACTCGAGTTTCGTAAAAACGAACTTTTAAAAAACTGTTTTGTCCAATTTCGTTGTCGCTGACAGTTTGGCTCACAAAGCATTATTTACCTTGTCAATTTTAACGTTTCAAAAAAAATGTAGCACTCTTTTAAGTGTATTCGTGAATATTCATGAAAGATATTTTAACATAAAACGCGATGAAAAATTCGGTCGAAAGTTGGGGCTTATAAATTTGTTGAAATTATGATAATGCTTACTGGAATTTTAAGAAACCTTCACTTGAACCTAGCGTGTATTTTTGATCCAATTGGATGACTTTTCAGCTGGTGTTTTTATGTAGCGCGTAATAAGACGACAGTGGGGCTAAATATAAATATGGTCGCTTTGGAGAATCATATTATGAACCATAAAAATATTTTTTTTTATCGCAAAATTGACACTACTTTGCCTATACGATATGACGCCTCCGTGGTCTGGTGGTATAGAGCGCGGCTCTTGACTCGGAGGTCGTGGGTTCGATTCCCGCGTGGGAAACATGTTATTTCCAAGTTTGGTTAGGACAATGCAGGCTGATCACCTGATTGTCTGACAAGTAAAATGATCCATCCATGCGTCGGATGGGCATGTAAAAAGTCGGTCCTGCGCCTGATCTCTCGTAAGTCGTGTTGGTCGTCCGTCCCAAAATTACTCCTGCGTAGCTGGCCTGGTTTCAATGGGACCGGCCACCGTCACCGAAACCGGTGTGGGAGCTATTATCTATTCGTACTAATTTGACATTCGTGACTTTGACAGTTTTGACAATTCATTTTGTGAATTGATTGAGAGGAATTGCTAAATGTGAGTCGCAGAACTGAAGGGGGCAGACAACGCATGTATCAGAATCATTTTGTAATAATGTAGGTATTAATAATTAGAAATTTGAGACACCACCCCCGATTCGAAGCCCTGATGTCAGGTGCATCAGAGTTCAGAATGCAAAATTTTGAACAGATCACTGAAGACTGACTTTCCATAAAATAGACCCAAATTTTCCAGCAATGAGCTGGCTCATGATGATGAAATATAACTTAGAAAACTCTCGATCTAGTTATCTTTCTAACAAAACAACCTAGATCAAAATCCGTCTCCTCCGTTTGGATGCTACGATGCCACGGACAGACAGACAGATACGTCAAACTTATAACACCCCTCTTTTTTAGGTCCTCAGGGTTAAAAAGCAGCATTTTCAGAAAGCTCTTTTTTGGTTTGCAGCGTCCCTTTCGTTGTAAATTGTAATTCAATCGGCCATTTTGTTTACACGTCATCGCGTTCAAAATGGCGCATTTTACAAACAATTATTTAATTTGCCTCGTTACTGTATTTATATTGGGAATGTGCATTTTGACCCAGTTCCGAGCTAGCGTGCACAATTTTAACAAAATAGTTAACTGGGTGTTTTGAATGGTGTACGAGTTGACTACCTACTGTTTTAATCTTAGGTAAACCAATTATGTTGAAAGTTTAAGGCGAAGACAACTGTTAATTATCTTCTTCTAAAGTATAAAATTCTCGTGTCACAGTGGGAATAAGTTTTTATCTACTTTTTATATTGATAAGTATTAGAGATGGCAAAACTTAATTTTAAAAAAATTAAGTTTTGCCATATTTTATTTTAAAATATGGCAAAACAACGTTGCCGGGTCAGCTAGTTTACCAATAAAACGAAGCAGCTTTCAAATACTTAACAAAATTCACTATGACTGACCATAACTCTACAAAATTTTTGAGACGCACTATAAAGAAGATTCGCTTTACGGGATATCCGTCTTAGGAATTTTAGATCATGTCACGTGTGCTTTCGCGAGTTTAACCTTTTTTACTTCCAAAATAGCATACAACGCTGCTAAAGAAGCTTCTAAAACGTTAAAGGCGAATAAAATGGCGTTATTAGCGCGAGCAAGTTATCACCGACTGAAATTATCGACCGGCTTATATTTGGCTCGTTTGTCGGTAACTTGACTTAATTGTTCCGAACTGGAAGCCAAAGAGTAGTTACGTCATAAACGTATTAGTTCACTGTCTCGTTGTGTACAAAACTGCGACGCAACTTGTATAATTCATAGGATAGTTTCTAGTTGAAATCTTGGTGATGTCTGCCATTAAACTATGGATACGGAATTCTAGGTAATCTTCAGATTCAGACGCTTGTTCAACTTTAAGTTGTAATATGCTTATTATGCGTCCAATTATTATATCTTAGACTTTTTTTATGAAATAAGGGGGCAAACGAGTAAACGGGTCACCTGATGAAAAGCAACTTCCGTCGCCCATGGACACTCGCAGCATCAAAAGAGCTGCAAGTGCGTTGCCGGCCTTTTAAGAGGGAATAGGGTAATAGGGGAGGGTAGGGAAGGGAATAGGGTAGGAGATTGGGCCTCCGGTAAACTCACTCACTCTGCGAAACACAGCGCAAGCGCTGCTTCACGCCCGTTTTCTGTGTATCATGGTATTTCTCCGGTCGAGGCCCCCATTCATGCCGAAGCATGGCTCTCCCACGTCTACTCGCGGAGTAGATTGTAAATTCGTATGACCAATTATCATTATTCATATTTTGACTCTGTCTGATATAATATTGCTATCTTATCTTATATATAAAAATGGATTTTCAAATGTGTTAGTCGCGCTAAAACTCGAAAACGGCTGAACGGATTGGGCTGATTTTAGTCTTAAAATATTCGTAGAAATTCAGGGAAGGTTTTAAAGTGACACGAAGTTCACTGGGACAGCTAGTATATTTTTTATTGCTAAGTTTACTAACTGTTTTATTTTGTTCCAGGTACGAGTGGCAGATAGTTGCTATAATACGCCGAGGAAATAATGAACTGTAAGGAGGTTTATTCACAGGACATCCTCGCTTTATAACGCTTCTAGATACTTACGACTTTTCTTACAAATTTTTAATTAATAGTACCAATATGTCTTAGGGCCTGTTTCACCACTTTCCGATAAAGTGCCGAATAGGCTATTCACAGCTTTTTTGACAGATTCTCCATACTTCATCTGTCAAGTTAAGTGGTGGATAGCCTATTCGGCACTTATCAGGAAGTGGTGAAACAGGCCCTTAGTGTTTGAAGTCTTGCAAGCAACTTCGTTTGTTGCGTGAAAACCCTTAAATTTTTTCAGGATAAAAAGTATTATGGCCAGGGAGCCCTAGAACAATTTTTTTTTATTACTATCAAGCAAATTTTTTGTGAGTAGCTTCATTTTGATAAAACAAACAACATTTTTATCTGCGAAAAATCGTGAAAATGGTTGCTAACAGAGATAGAATGGATTTCATACTTTGATTTGATGGTTCTAAAATATCGATTGTTCTATTTGTAGGACAATATTACCTACTCTTAAATTATTTAACTATTAACCACAGACGTAAAAAAAGTACGGACGTAACCTTCTCTAATCACGAGTGAAGCCTAGTTATGGCCGCCCGTGTAGGACGTGTGCGTGATATGAGGGTTGCCATATAAATCATAAATTTCCCTACTTTTAAATTTTGTAAACTCAGACAAGTTAAATGTACTTTTTATACTTAAACATATTTTTATGTTTTTTTTGCTTCAGAAATGTAAGCGGTTGTTAAAGATGTCATAATGAAAATATTATTTTTATGACACTATAGATAGAAAAAAAAACACATGTTACGTACAGAGAAGTATATTATTTACATAACATTATTAGTAATAATGATTATGTACAAACATTTACAATAATAAAATTATACTAGCTATTTGACCGAGCTTTGCTCGGTATTCGATAAAACACGAATAAAATGACATTTTCTAAAAATAATTCCTAGCTAGACAGATTTATCGTTTAGAGATAGATATATATAAGAAACCAGGGTCCGTACCACGAAACGGTTTTGAGACTCAAACAATCGTACGAGAATGTTGCGTCCTACTCTTACAAACGTGAAATGGCGTTGTTAGAGCGGGACGCGGCATTCTCGTTCGATTGTTTGAGTCTCAAAACGGTTTCGTAGTAGGCCTACTGTATACGAAAAGATATAAGATACTTAAGTCCCGTAACCCGTTTCATCAAACAATCAAGTAATATTAAATAAATAATGGCTTGTTAAATCAGTTAACGGCCTGTTAGAGCTATCGAGAGTTCTACCATGCGCTAACGTCAAATCAAATCACCTAACATGGTGTTAAATTTATTCCTGGTCTAGAGGTCCATTCAATATTTTCATTCCTACTAGGTCTCAATGACGCTCGGGTGACTACACCAATAGCACCTTCCCTCCCCTACTACTGAAGGAAATCTAAGACAACAATTTTATCTATGGACGCTTCACACCACGTCAGTCTGACCCTGTGCTAAGTACCTGAAGGACTTGTGTTACGGGTACCAGACAACGGAAATATATTTAATACTGTTATACTATACATATATTTAAGATTTTTATTATATGATACACATATTTAATACACACCCATGACCCAGGAACTTTGAAAACTTTTTGTTCCGTCGGCAGGATTCGACCCCGCGACCCCCGGCTTGAGCCACCGACAGCCCACCCACTGAGCCACAGAGGTCGTCAAACAACAGTTATATCCACTTTTGTAAATTAAGAAATTAATAGGGGTGTAGACTATTTTAGGAAATATATTTATTTTACAGATGTACCATCAAGGAAGTTGATTCCTATGCAACTGACAGACCAACGTTATTTGGTCGAATACTTATGTCAATTCAATGTTAATTGTGATCTGTCAGCTGGGTTTGACGTAACGCAACCAAACTACTTATGTCCCCGATTTGCATAGGAATCAACTTCTCTGATAGTACATAAGTATTTTGTTACACCTAAAAATATGTATAAAAAATAAATACACTCTTATTTAAATAAAAAAAATCACTTATTAAATATAAAAAATATTATAAAGTTATTAAGTAAAATATGTCCATTTTTGGTAATTCTATAATACAAACTCTCAAAAAAACAATAATTTGTATTAGATTTCGTTTACTGTCTACACCCCTATTATTGTATTCCTGCCTAATTACTGGTCAATAGTATGCTAAATACTTACATGACACTAATAAAAGACAATAAAATTAATTATTTGATTATTTAAAAATAATTTAAAATTTTCCCCGGTTTGGGGAAAATTTCCCCACTTCGTTATGGACATTACTGACCTGTTGAAGTTGAATTAATATTTACATTATTTTATCAAAATACTTTAAAAATATGTTATCTTACCTATGAAATATTATTCCTTGATGTTTTTTGTGTAAGGTTGTATTGTTCTTGCACCATTTTGCAACACAAGATGGCATATTTATTTTTATTTATGAATGACAAAGATGTGTCACCGCGATGCAGTCTAATTGCGTAATGGCGGTACGATCGGCTTATTACAGTGCGAGTGTTTGTGCAAGATGTGTACATATGATCGCCTGGGCTTATTAAGGGTGCTTCACTCATTTCTTAATGGCGATCCGTCCGTATTTTTTTTACGTCCGTGCTATTAACCTACCGATGTACAAAAAATCTGCTGGTTAGGGTTACGTTTTAGGGTACCGCAGTCAACCAAGTTTTGTTGATTTATTATTTTCCGTAGGTAGTCAACCAAGTTTGGTTGATTTTTAGTATTTTTTACGACTTTCGTATTTATATAATATTATCATGGATACCGAACCCTATAATAAAGTAACACCCTGCATATACAGTTACACACACTGGCGCAATGATATTCTATGTTACTAACGTAACTAGATTGGAAGTTTACGGTAGCAACGCGTTGCCACTTCGAAGATGCCTGCAGGCATATCTCACATACATAATGAGTAATGACATAACGAATATATGACTTGACATTGTCTTTTGAACAAAAAAGTGGTTACGCATTTCTGAGAATCTTTTGTAAGACATTGCTACTCTAGTATTTTAGAAACTCATTGCACTGGCGTCACAATCCCCAAATAAGTAAAAATTCGATATGTCTAGCGAATTCTAGAATGTAGACCACAGCTGAAAGCGGCATAATTATGCAGTGAATCGAGTTGCTCAGTACCCTGGAGATGGGAGTATTGACGTCCCGTCCATCCCCTGGCCGGGTAATTTGACTTGTGAAACGTTAAGGACTGACTCCTCTTTACAGTTTAGAGTGAAGCCACATTGCTATGCTGCGGCGCGTTATCGCAGCGCCGTTTTAGCGTTTCACATGAAAATTCCCAAGCGGCACCCGCCTAACATAACAATTGAAAATCTATTGTGTCTGCGATTCCAACAGTCGAGGTATTAACACTTATATTACTGTGGACTAATATTATAAACTCGAAAGTCTACAGCTACTATTTTTTGGTCTGCTAAGTCGATTTTGGTACATCTAGGGGTAGTTTTATCCCAAAAATTGCTATTTTGCAATGCCTTAGGCACAAAATTGTCGCCAATATTATCTAGTGTTTTATGAAACATAATAATATTATGAAAAGTTGCATCGGACGCATAAGGAATACAATCACACTGTGATGATCACAGTCTTGTATTTTGAACACTCGCGACGCACCGCACCAGAGCAATGTGGCCTCGTTCTAAAAGAGATTTTACCTAGGATTCTTAAATGATCCTTATTCCGTCTGCATAAGGGTCAGGATGTAATGTCAGAGACCTAATCCAATTTTGTAGGTTCAGAGACCTTTTTTCAAAGCAATTGATATCATTGCATGTTATCGGATATCAATCTTCAATCTTGTGTCTATGGTATACATACTTAATATCCGTTATCCGTACTTAATTAATATTATAAATGTGACAGTTTGTCTGTCTGTCTTTCTGTTACCTTTCCACGAAAGAAAGGTTGAACCGATTTCTCTTATACTTTAATCCTCCGATATCATTCCGATACTTTGAGTCCCGGGAAAGGACATAGGATACTTTTATCCCGGAAAAATATACGGTCCCTCCATCGTCGAGGAACCGTACAGTTTTCCGGCCGAATTTTGGCACCACGGAGTTGCGGGCGTCATCTTGTTTGATTCTAAAGATGTATTGTTATTTTTTTTTTTTATGAAATAAGGGGGCAAGCGAGCAAACGGGTCACCTGATGGAATGCAACTTCCGTCGCCCATGGACACTCGCAGCATCAGAAGAGCTGCAGGTGCGTTGCCGGCCTTTTAAGAGGGAATAGGGTAATAGGGGAGGGTAGAGATGGGAAGGGATGGGAATAGGGGAGGGTAGGGAAGGGAATAGGGTAGGGGATTGGGCCTCCGGTAAACTCACTCACTCGGCGAAACACAGCGTAAGCGCTGTTTCTGTGAGAACGTGGTATTTCTCCGGTCGAGCCGGCCCATTCGTGGTAAAGCATGGCTCTCCCACGTATGAAATATGTATGTCATTTGTATCGAATAGACAACGATATTAATTAATTAATTTTTATGAAGGGCAATACAGTTTTAAACTTCTGTCTTCGAACACTACCAATCACCTCTTTGGGACATTATTACCATAAAGTTAATATACTTAGCGGAACAGAGAAACAAAGGCCTGACAAGAGAGATGTCACTATCAGTCGCGTGGTAAAAAGAGACGTGTGGTGTGTAGGGTTGCCATCCGTCCGGATTTCCCCGGATTTGTCCTAGTTTGAAGGACGTCCGGGGACCGTCCGGCCGGGTTTTTGAAAAGTGTCCGGGTGAAATCCGGATGGAGACTTTTGTTGAGAGAAATCCAACTTTTTAGCCAGGCAGCAATAAACGAAAGATAAAAACTCGCTAAGCATTTCTTCCTTCTTTGATCAAAATCAAGTAGGTACGATTTCAAGGACTTAAGATAATCAAATTTTTACAAATTTTTGTTGAAAAAAATTGGGACGTAATAGTAAATATAAAATAGTTTTAATGGGTGTCCGGGGAAATAGCCATATTTCGGCCAAATGTCCGGGATTTTTGTCGTGCTAGACCGGCGACGGATATAAATGTGATGGCAACCCTAGTGGTGTGATACATAACAGCAGCACTCTTTTTTTGATGTCCAGTCGGCACGTGCCGCACGTTGACAATTTAATCTCATAGAATTCATGTTCAATCATGCTTGTGTACGTACACGTATTTTTACGTACCTATACGAACACATACTTATTTTTCACACAGATGAAAACCAATTTCGGTTTTGTTTGACAGCTCGAGATTGTTGCTCTATTCCGCTAGGTATACTTTATGCTTCGAACACTACCAATCACCTCTTTGGGACATTATTACTCAAGTTATTATAGAAAAAGAAATATTTTGACAACATTGGCTACTAAAATAGACTTGCAGTCAAAGTTAAGCCGGAACGTACTCGTAGAAATCTTCCGTAATTTGTAGGGCAATAAAATGTATTCTAAGGGTTTCCATTATGGAAATCCTTTTAACCAATTCAATCGGGCTTATTGTAATAAAGCCAGTTCGGACCTTGTTTTATGTCCTCGAGTAAAAGAAGGTTGTAAAAGGTTGAAAATTTAAGGGACAAAATACTACATACAGGCCAATGTTACCGTTTGATATTTTAGTACTAGTGTATTTACTACTGGACTTTTTCTTCTAAATTTTTTTGAGAACCGGATTTTTTTTTGTGATAAAACTATCACGTCTTTACCTGGGACTCAAGGTATCTTCGTACCGAATTTCTTCCAAATCGGTTCTCGGTTAAAGCGTGAATAAATAATAGATAGACACAGTTTCGTATTTGTTTATTATTAGCATGATTACTTTGATTCCAATTATTTAGATTTAAATAATAGCAAAGCATGTTGGGTATAATTTTACCAATTTAAATGTTCGTAATATTAGCCTCGAAATAAGGAAACACTATCACTTTTATTATTTTCTACTTTATTTTCATTTACTATGTTTGAAGTGCTTTTTAACGTCAAACCTTTTTAACCGACTTCCAAAAAAGAGGAGGTTTTATGGTCGGCTGTGGATTTTTTTTATATCTACTTTAAACAAACAACAACAACCCTTAATCTGAATTTAAAAACTTTAGACAAAGGTTTTTTCCTATCAATACACGTGTTAGTTTAAAAATTCAGGATATTGTGCGACCAACATAAACAAGCTTGAATAAATAATAATAATCAAAAGTTAAATACCCTTCAAAATAATTTATATGTTGTAGGGTTAACCCTTTACTTGTTTGGGCAATTTCAATAATTTTATTTTAATTACTTTGATTCATTACGAAATGAAAATCTTGATTAGCATAATACTCTATAATATTCTACTTGTTAACCCACCGCTTTGGAAACCCAGCGGAAGAACCGGTGCTTCGTCAGAACTCTTTAACTATGTAGTGTATTGATAAACAAAGATGGCCGCCTACCAAGGTGGGGCGGCAAAGATATTATGGTCGCCAGACGTGAGAGCTGTCGCCCACTTCTCAACCAGCCGCCGCCGAGAGTAGAGTATTCAGTGATTCAGATTGAGTATTTAATTTACTCCTCCTACAATAATGTACGAACTATAAAAATCGTATAGTGGTTTAGGCGCTGTAGTAAAACAAACAAAATATACCTGCACAAATACACTATTAAACCTGCCTTTTCGTAGTTAGATAACAAAGATCTGAAAACTATCATCAAAACAAAGTGTCAAACCTCGAAACCTATATTTCGTCGGCAGTCATTACCTGAAGGAACTAGGCCGTTTCAAACTGGAGCACAGTGACATGTCGCACAAAAGATTTCGAAATATTCATTCTTCGCTCCGTGCAGACGAGTTAAGTGGAAATAATCTAACAAAAGCGTAATTTAAAGGTATACGAGGTTCCTTTGAATTCATTGACGTAAAATATGCTATAGGATTCTAGGAAATTCGATCTAGATATCATAGTTCAGTGTGCACTGGAATTGTGACTAGAAAAATAGCTTTAACACTTTCAATCTAATCTTGAGTTCTTGACGTAGTTCATGTGATTTCGGCTATTATTTTTATACGATTTTTCTAAATTGAGATAAATAGGAAATTAAAGCAGAGAGAAGTGAAATATAAGTAGGACCAGGCAAAAAATAAGATGCTTTTTAAGGGTGGTAAAAATCTGCAAGATAACTTTGTAGGTCGGAGTCATAGTCACATAGGCATGGATGCAAAACAGGTGTCATTATTAATGTTTTCAATTGGTCAAATGCTAATCTACCGCTAAAATCTTCATCATCCAAAGAATTGAATTAAACAAAAATTAACAAAATCGGAAATAAAAGTATCGATAAATAATGCCAGTAAAAATAAAAGGTAACATCGGCGGAATAAAATTAAACGCTGAAGTTAACCTATATTTAAAATAACTTGGTCGAACCGCTCACAGAAATATTAAGTAATTTCTAAAACTTTAGCTTTACAAAGCTTCTAATTAAGATTGTAATGATTTACGCTAATTCGAACTCTAATCACGCGAAGCATGTAGTTTCGTATAATTCACGGTATAAAAACATTTGTTGTAATTAAAAGTGCTTGTAATATATAATTACCCCCCAGCTACCGTGGTGTTGAAGCTATAAACCAATTTTGTAAGAAATTAGGACATTTTTGACTGTTGAAAAGCATTCGACAAAACTATTTGTTATATTCTGTGCCCAAGTTCTTAATTGAGATAGCTAGTTTAATATTAAATTAATATTTATGCTAAATATATTATTTCAAATGCACGTTAAAGGATTTTCTGGCGTAGCATGCATTGAAACAACGGGAATTCCTCAGGGTTCTGGCCTAGTGCCTTTGTTGTTCACTAATACAAACACTCTAAACATTAAATTGTTTTTAATGTTATTTAGTAAAGCTGAAATGTGATGAAAATAATAATTTCTTCACAAAATCATGTAAGTAATGTAAATCGTTAATATACATTTGAAATTGTTATCTATTTCATGGCTACAACAAAGCCAAAAAAGGGTATTGATTATGTTATGTAGCGTTTGTTTGTTCTAACGAAGCAGAAATATTTTTATAAGATCTAATCAGATTCGAATGAATAGAGGGTAAGTGGATTTAAAATACAGGCCACAGTAACAAAAATGCTATTTGCGTATTCGGGTTATTACAAGATCATTTTAAGCCGTGTTATGAATGCTTTAAACGGCATATGGGAAAAATATGAAAATCCGCGTGAACAATAGTAAAATTGCATTGGAGTCAGTGCCAACGCCTCGTCGCATCGGAAACGATTCATTAGAGTGCTCAGAGACTTTCACATCTAGTGCCTCTATAGCTTTTAATTTAACTTCAATGGTGCTGCTACTTTAAACACCATTGCTACATTTATTGTTCAATTAAGGACGCTATCACATTTTTTCACAAATATCAGCGATTTTCAGGTACCATTTTAAAGAATTAGGAGTCACACTGCAAGGATATTTTGGTTTCAAATGAAAGATAATATATTCATCTCTACGTCTATACTATAAAATTTTTATACCCGCATACAAAATTTTCACATAAATACGTTTTAACCATCACAATAATCGCAAACTATTAAAAAAATGGGGTTTGATTAGGTACCATTATAGCTAAATACACTGAACTAAGGAAAATAAATATACAAAAAAATTGTTGCTTATTTAGTCCCCTATACGAATAGCTAAATATTTTATATTAAAAATAAATGACATTTCCATTTAAGTATAAGAAAAATAAGAAACGCTCTCAAATTTCTTCATACATTTTCGCCCTATCAAGAAAGCGGCGAGCGTCGTAACCGCCACTGTACAAGGCACGACGACGACGATTAACGACATTAAAATATTAAACGTTATTTTAATGTCGTTAAGGTCGATATTCGTACTGACCTGCAAATTTTTGACATCATTTTTATGGTAGCGTCCTTAAACGATTGATTCATCATTGTTTCTATAATTCACACATGTTTATTGTTTCGTTACATTCTTAACAAATCTTAGTTACTTTGATTATCACTTTCAGATGCACTGCCACAATTTTAAAAACAATTAGACTTATAAAGCATATTTTTAGGGGTTTTGAAACTACGATTACTAAGTTTATGGTACGTTATTATTATTGCTACAATTACTTTCACTTATATTATTATTTCACTACAAAAACTAAGCAGACAAGAAATATGTAGATCAAGTAAATCGATGAAAAACAAGAATCTCAAGGCTGAAGTGAAGCATGGATCATTTCGCAGGATGATCGTCGCATGGGAACAACAATGGACCTGTCATTTACAGATTCCCGCCATTTGTATTCAACTCTCATTTCAGCCACATTCAGCTTGTAAACAATGATATTCGAGACCATTGTTTTTTTTAATGAAAATGTGGGCAAGGCAATGTTGATTGCAGTTTGTAATGTATTCTTAGAAGGTGAAGCAACAAAATCAATTGATTGCGGAAAAGTTGCTGAAAATCTGCGTTGTCCAATCTAAATCGAAAGAAATAATAGAAGGACATTTTAGGCTATTCATAATTTATATTTGAAGCTATATAAAGGTTAAGGCAAATGCTTTTGCCTACATGTAAAAAGTCTAATCTGGACCCGTACCACCAAACCGTTTTGAGACTCAAACAATCGACCGAGAATGCCGGGTCCTGCTCTAACAAACGTGAAATGACGTTGTTAGAGCAGGACGCGGCATTCTCTTTCGATTGTTTGAGTCTCAAAACGGTTTGGTGGTAGGTCTCCTGATGCCGTATCACGCAAATCACAATATCAATGACTGGTCATCTCAAGATGTTCTGCAGATAGAACCTACACTACGCAAACACAAATTCTTGGAAACGCCTACAATAATATAGGTATTTGGCAAGGATAATTCATACAATGTATTGTTTCAGGTCTACTGAACCCCAAAGTTGTCTTTGATCTCAAAGTTTGGACCGAGTCTTTGTACGATACTGCTCGGTAATTCAATTGGGATACATTTCAGATACATATTAAACTATATCCGGTGTAGACACTGATATAGACAGTAATAGACGGCTCCAATTTAGCTATCGCAGGCCGCAACTAAGTCGTTCTGAAATGGAAATACTTCTTTATTTGTAGGTAATCTATATATATAAAACTCAAAGGTGACTGACTGATTGACATAGTGATCTATCAACGCACAGCCCAAACCACTGGACGGATCGGGCTGAAATTTGGCATGCAGGTAGATGTTATGACGTAGGCATCCGCTAAGAAAGGATTTTGATAAATTCCAACCCCAAGGGGTTCAAAGAGGGAATGAAAGTTTGGATATATAATAATACTTCTTAACGCGAGCGAAGCCACGGGCAAAAGCTCGTCTTATATAAGGTCAATGTGTCGAAGTCCGGCATACTTTTCTAAAATTAAAGTTTAACATAATTTTTTGACTTGAGATTCGCTTTTTAAAGTTACTTGTGTTATCGGAAATTATAGGCTATATATTAATTAGACCTATAATTATTAAAAATAATCTTAGTTGCCGTATTTTTTTACTTACGAGGTATTTTTTAAAAACTCGGCGTGTAGACGGACTTCCCTTACAGTTTGAGGTAAGTCCGTCTAGCAGCAGTATAGCCATAACTTGTGAAGTAAAATGCATGGCAACGGTGTCTAGCAAAGCCGCAAAACGGCCATTCAAACATGTGTTTAAGGTGTCGGTAATACGGTTCGCATTTCAGAGAAAAATAATTTCATATCATTTTAAGGCAAGTCCGGCATATCGTAAGTCTAAGTGGCTGCAAACATTTTCATTAAAATTATAGTGATTTTTTTGAAAAATTAAACACTAAGTATAAACATAAATGTTTATTACAACAAAATTATATTAATTAGTGCCGGTAAAATCTACAACTTTGCTTCATCATCATTTATGGGATGAGACATTTTTCAACATACTCCCCTACTTAATTTTGATTTGATTATTGTTATTGATACGTCTACTTAGTACCTATTTTTTTATTCCGTAATATTAATATTTAGTTAGTTAAAATAACTTTTTAGTTTACGTGGTAGATTGAGGTCATGCACGCGAAAGTTACGCGTTTTTATTTTCGCCGCTCAATTAAAATTATAAGTTTTGTTGGTCCGGGAGGTAGGATTTTTTAAGGAAATTTCCTGCTCTTTAAGGATCTTTTTTCAAATTTTGATTATCTCAAATAATTGTTGGTTTTGGGAATATTGAAAAAAACCAAACCCTTCTTTTTTTAATTTGTTGTTCATAACTTTTGCCATTTTTATCAGCCCCTCTTGTATGCTCCTTTCGTGCAGTAAAATTTGGGCAATGTTATGATTAAGTAGTCCTAAGTTTAAATTCAAATTAACAATAAAGACATATATATATTTGAAAATGTTGACAATATCTGATTCGAGGTAAGACCGGCATATGACGGCCTTTCCTTATGAAAACTAGACGGACTTCCCAATTATTGCAATTTTAGGTTAGACACATATTGCAGGTGATAATAACGAAATTAAAGCGATATTAATGAATCGAACACCAGTAATAAGTAAAAGGATCACTTAATTACTTACGTAATCCAAGAAACTCCAAAAACTCCTTCGTATTTCCACTTTTTTTTATTTTTTTTGGCAGAGACTTACGCTCCGACTGCGAGTACAAAACGGAAAAAAAAATTTGAGATCGTTTTTTTCGTAACAGGTAGTTAGTAGCGACATGTCTGTTTCTTAGGTCAAACTAACTTTGCAATATTGTTTTACCCACTGAGCCATATAAAACTAGTCGTTCAAATATGGAAGTTATTGCCGCTAGACGGACTTACCTCCCAGACGGACTTCGACACATTGACCTTATATTAAATTAATTAATTAAATTCTCGTGTCACAATGTTAGTTACCGTAATCCTCCGAAACGGCTTTAATGATTTTTACCAAATTTTATATGCATATTCAGTAGGTCTGAGAATCGGCTACTGGCTAATGTTTATATTGATAGTGCATTTGTTGAATAAATAATAGTAAATTATTACAACTCGAGACTGACGGCGACCATTGTTTGTGCGACGGGATAGCGATGGACGTTGCTATGGTGCCATACTTATTTTGTCACTTCAATAAAATAATATGGGCGAAAATCGGCGAAATACTTTAAATGGCAAAATAACGTTTGTCGGGACAGCCAACTTAAGATAAGTATACTTAAATTTGAATTTTGTAGGTTAAAATTTTTATGTATAAACTACTATATCCACCGTATAACGTCTGTCTTTGTCTTAAGTAGGTACTAATAATTATAATTTCTTTAAGCAAAATCACAGTATAGCAATATGACATATCCCTGTGACAAAGCATATTAAAATGTGTTTATCGTAATATGAAGAAACTTTAATAAAGGCTTTCCTTTTCGAGAACTCGGGAAAAAATACAAATAATTCCAACTTACAAAATTCTGTTAAAGCGAAATTTTCTCGGGAGCGTTTACTTTACTCGCGAAGGAATATTAATTAAGAAGATTAGTTGTCTCTTTCAAAGATTACGTCATAACTTGAGATAGGTAGAGCGGGAAGACGGGGCCTAATTCTAGAGATATCTCTCTTATTTTAAGATTTAGCTCGCTATGCCTTTGCATTTTATTCTTGCAACGCCTTCACCATTAAATTCGTTCTTACTTGTTGCTTTTATGTGTTCTGATAACAATGAAAATTAATTATAAAAGATATCAAAGAATTCAATCTTAAAAATCTTTACTTAAATTACATTACTTCAACTGTTAAGTTATTAAAAAGAAACTAATATAAAGTTTCTTTATAAATATTTGACAAAGATAACAAATATTTATAAAGAAACTTTATATTTCCAAAATAACAGTACAAATTGCCCGGATCGGCAATTTGTATGGGTATGACAACGGATTTTTTCGAGTTCACAGCATTGTTCTTATAGTTTTTCATTTTGACGTGCTCATTTGATGGTTTTAAGGATAACGGTGTTCACCCTAACAACCGTATATTACGCCGAAGTCAAGACCAATAACGTGCAGCTCGTAAACCTAAGTGTCCATGTTATGGCTGATCATATCAAACGCTTGCCATAAATCGATGACACAATAAACGTGAAATGTATCCTTTTATACTTCATTTCAATTCATTTTGATCTAAATGTAACAAAAAAATTTTACTTGCACTCTGGGAGTGCCGGAAGAAGCGAAAACGAAACAACACAGATACATTTTTGCTGCGGTAGAAGCAGAAGCAGGCATACATTTTTGCTGCAAGAAGTAAACCCCCTTTTTTTATCGAAGTAAAAATTAATCGCCCTCGAATGCTGCGCCAGCGGTCTATTCTCTTACACTGTCTTACGAACTTTTTGGTTTGTCAGTAAAATGTTGGTGCAGATCTGATCAACTAGTCTGTTAAGGGTGGGTTGCACCAGAGGCGTGGTTAAAGTTTTTTGGTCAGATTTCCTGACGTGATATAAATATATTTTTACCCATGTCAAAAATGCACAACACCATTAGAGAAGTTTTCACTCAATAACATTTGAAATAGGTAGCATTATATGCACTAATACTTAGGTTTGTCAAGAAAAAAAGAGACAGAGTATAACAAAGAAGAAAATGAAGTGAATAAGTGCTCCAATTTGGCATTTACTACGGCATGATAAGGTTTTAAGTTATTAGTCTCAGTACTCGTGATTTTTCCCAACAGAATTTGTGATTCTATCTGAAGAAAATTTGCGTTTAATTTAGATAAAACAACGTGGTTAGATAAAATGGAACGACTAATAAAATTCAGTAATTGCATTTTTAATGTAATCTTTGCTGAAAATAAATTTTTGTTTGTATTTAAATGGTTAAATTGTTTTTTCATCATGGATGGATACTTTTTTTACTAAGGAGGGAAAATGGGTTAGCGGTTAAGCACTAGGGCCTAATTTTTGTATTGTAAATAATATAAAATTTATGGAAAAATTACGTTTGCCTAATCAGCTAGTCTCATATAAAATAGTGGTTCAGGTTATTTTACCAAATTAAATAATATTGTGTCTAGATGAAACTGAAATTAGATCAATTTGAAAGCAATAAACCAGACATTTATCTCCAGATATTTTGCTACACAAGTAACGAGGTTAAACGGGAGATATCGATGAAATACTAATGCAATCTTCTTCAGAATCGAGCAATTGCTGAACCATTACGGTAATTTCAAAGCTACGTGTAAGCAAATACACTGAAAAGGGCGCGGCTAGGTGTGGCTGTACGCTATTAATTACAAATAAATTATTTTCTTGTAGAGAACTCTGATATGTTATCAACTTTTAATAAACATTAACCTAAAAGTTTATGTGATGAACGGTTTTTTGACGAAGAGTGGCAAGACTTGTCGTTGTACATGATAGTATCGTTAATCGAAAATTAAAACCACTTATCAACTTATGAAGATTAAGAAGAAGGAGAGGTTACAGACAAACAAACAAACGGACAGATAGAGCAGTATCAGTAATAATAACCAAACTTATTCAAGTTTTTCAATTTTTCATTATGTTCACATAAATAAACTTTCAAATGTGTTTTTTGTTTCATTACACAAAATTATTTCTAAGGGAATCTTAACCTGCTTTATAATACTAAACTAGTACAGGACCTTTAGCCAAGACGTTTTTGTTATCGCTTCTTTATAGAATCGTCGATCAAAATGTATGAAATTGACATTACACGAGTCGACGTTAACATAAGGTCGAACGCTTATGTAAATTCCATTTTGATCGGTGATTCTATAAAGAAGCGATAAATAAAACGTCTTGGCTAAAGGCTCATGACTAGCTAATTAAGCTGTCACTATCCAAATGACTTCTTAGCATATAAGACAAAACAACATAGATTAGCCACGTTGCTCGTGTAAAATAACATACCTATCGAGTATACGTCAGTACATAATGGGGGCAAACAAGGCGCGCGTTTAACATTCTGTACGTCAATACGAAAACAATCGAGGCTCATGACGAAAAACAGGCAAAGGCCGCTCCCCCCGGGAACACGCGACAGCCAAGGTGCTATTATTTATTCACCAACTAATACCGACACTTGACACATATCACGTTTCCGCCAGGGTTGCCACACGCAACTACGTTTGTGATGGTTTCTCAGGTTATAGCTTCACGTTGGGGGATTAATTGATTGCCACGATTACGACTTTGAAGCTGTCTTTAGCATGCTCAATTAACGTTGATGATAGACAATCATGGAAGAATATTATATCCAATGGACCTGATCTAATATATAAAAATAAGTCGGGTTTTCCTTCCTGAGTCCTGACAATATAACTCCAGAACGCACGAACCGATTTCCACGGTTTTGCATTCGTTGGAAAGGTCTCGGGCTCCGTGAGGTCTATTGAAAAACTTCAAGAGAAAAGCAGGAAAACAGGGAAAATTATTTTATGGCAAAACAACGTTGCCGGTACAGCTAGTGGCTTATTAATATCCATCAATTCCTGGTATGAATGAAGATGTCTGTATAGTATACGCAATCAAAGGACAATCTTAGAGAGATGTGCCCCAAGTAATCGTAATCAAGTGTATGGTCTAAGGTTGCATCAGTGCAAGTGGACAAGGACCACCGATCAACTCTGTAGTCTTCCTAATAAAACTCGAATAAACTGTAAGTTCTAACATCAGTACAGTAGCTCTACCATGAGTTTAAAACTATAGCATTTATCGATACTCGATACCGACTGCGTAAATATTTAGTATGGCGATTTTAGTTCCGCAAGTAACCATTAGAGGCGCTGTAAAATATGCCTACTCCTGGTTTTTAGAAGTTTTTTCATTTCCCTACTGGGTATTTGTTACGTTACATCATTACATCGTCTCATCCCTCCTTTCAAACGCTGCTCACGTAAGGAATTTTCTCGTTGCCAGCCCTGTGTGACAGCCAGGACAAAAACTCGTATGCGAATGATGGCAAGATAGATGGTCTTTATTGAGATGTTTCGTCGCTCTCACATATTTCAGGACGCCATAATTTATGCAACTAACTTGAGATGCTTGAACATGTACGAACTAATCTTTTTTTTTTAATGAAAATAAGGGGGCAAACGAGCAAACGGAATCACCTGATGGAAAGCAACTCCCGTCGCCCATGGACACTCGCAGCATCAGAAGAGCTGCAGGTGCGTTGCCGGCCTTTTAAGATAATAGGGTAATAGGGAAGGATAGGTATCGGAAGGGAAGGGAAGGGAATAGGGGAGGGTAGGAAAGGGAATGGGGTAGGCCGTAGGGGATTGGGCCTCCGGTAAACTCACTCACTCGGCGAAACACAGCGCAAGCGCTGTTTCACGCCGGTTTTCTGTGAGAACGTGGTACTTCTCCGGTCGAGCCGGCCCATTCGTGCCGAAGCATGGCTCTTCCACGTTAAAATCTCTCGTTAAAAGCTCTCCATCCATACTTAATATCATAAATGCGAAAGTGTCCGTCTGTCTATTATGGTATAAATCAAAAAAACTTCCTGTTCTCTTTATATGACACCTGGCTACACAATACTAGTCAAGTATTGTTTTAACAGCTGTACAAAGGTGTGTCGTCGCGGGTAAATATGAAAAATCATTATTGTAATGAGCTTTATAATAAGCTAAGCGGCCTTTTCAGATGCACAATATTTAAATGTGAGCGAGTCGTAATTCGTCACTAATGGGTGTTTATATACTTGACTTGATCAATATCACGTTCTCACAGAAAGTAGAGTCGTAGAATAATTATAAAGCTTTTGTTGTGATTTATCTAGTGAGTGAGCTAAGTTTGCAATTAAAGGACCAGTAATAATAATAATAACATCTATAGACGCTTCACACCACGTCAGTCTGGCCCCGTGCTAAGTACCTAAAGGACTTGTGTTACAGGTACCAGACAACGGAAATTTCCTACTAATATTATAAAGGCCAACGGCCAATCACAAACCCCAACGTCCATACAGACACACTTCACATCAACCCACACCCCAGGAGAAATACATGCGCCAACACAATCACAGGCACACACAGAAATACAACGGGCAGTTTCAACCGAAATTGTAACACAGCCCACCCTAGAGCAAACCCAACAATTACTAGCCCGCGGACAAAACGGGGAACCGAAAATTAAACTAAGGCCGATCCCTCTCTTTATGTCAAATCCAACCGAAACATTGGGTATAACATACAGCCGTCTTAGCACTCCCAACCACGTCAACATCTCACCGGGACGAACATGAAAATGAGCAAATATTTAGCCCTCCCAACAACTACCTTCGCTGGCCAACCATGCAGAGTACTGAAATCAGACACCAAAACGATAATAGTATTCGAATGGGACGCGCAAACAGCCTTTGAACGGGCATGTTCGTCTTTGAAGGAGTTGGGAGCAATGGGGATAAGACACAGTACCACCCCACGCATAATCAGCGTAGACGCCATGTCACTGGGACAGGACAAAGGCAGGGCTGCAAATTACTATGGAATAGTAAAAGCCTCAGAACATCATGAGATAATCGTCTACGAGAACAGAGGGGATGACCTAAGCTTCCTCAAAAAGAATCGTGATGATCAGCCAGCAGCGTCCCAACCCAGCAATAAGGCGAACTCATCCTACGCAAGTGAACGACTCCAAGCATCACGGGAGAACAAAAAAGAGGATGAGAAAGAGAGAGATAAAAATGAAATTAAGAAGTCTGTAAACTCAACGGCCAAATTAAAAGCGTTTGTGGGCTCCATCAAAAAAGTACTTCATCGTAAAGGAATGATCGAGGATAAAAACACCCTTTCTCGGATCAAGGCTTCGTCACAAACAAATCGGCAGGCTTTAGCAATGGAGGCTTTTTTGAGGGAACCATCTACACAAACACCGGCAAATAAAAACAAAAGATATAGGGCCGATCTCGGGCAAGTGCTCCCGCCAAAACTCAGACTGGCCCAGAACCCCGAAGATCATATAATAAATGCCTTCCTCGAGTTCCAGGCGATAATAAGAGCAAATAAGACCATAAAGCTCTTGACCTGCAATAAGATCATGCAGGCCTATCAGCGGAAAAATCAAAAGCTGTTAGAAGTGAGACTCGAGGATGCAAAAGCATACGACAATGTCACCTCCACAATAATTGCCGGGGCGATGACAGGGCAGTATATGGCGGCATTAAGTGCCGACTGCGGATTCGTGGTTCTGGATGAGGATGAGACAAAACGCACGGGAACACTCAAATTTATCACAAAATCTGAGGATCCAATAGTGGTAATAGCGGAATGTACCATAATAATGCTGAAAGACAGGATACTAGAAATGGCAGAAGTCCTATCTGGGGACCCCGAATCCAGCATGGACTGGGATATATTCGCGAAACCTATCAACTACTCGTGGGTCAATGGGGTTCCTGGATGTGGGAAGACAACTTGGATCATTAATAACTTCAATGAGGAAACAGACGTTATAATAACAACGACAATCGAAGCAGCCGAGGATCTAAAGCAAAGGCTATCGCTACGAACTGGCAACAAAGTTAAAGATAAAGTTCGTACCATGGCCTCTTTGCTGGTAAATGGGACAAAAGAAACCTACAAAAGGTTGATAGTTGACAAGGCCCTCATGAATCATTTCGGCTCAATCGTCATGGCGAATCAGTTAACCACATTAATGTCATCCTCATTGGAGATATTAACCAACTCCTGTTTATAAAGCGTGAAAACCTCTTTAAACTTAATTACACTCGTCCAAACCTGGTAACCAGCATCACCCAGGAGTTGTCTTGCACACACACAGGAGCCCTATGGATGTGGCATACGCCTTAAGCATGGTCTATAATAATATATATTAGATGTTATTCATCGAAGGAAATTGTGCGGTCCCTAAAGCTAATGAAGTATACAGGAGCGAGAATACCTAAAACCGATCTAAATACCCTGTCCACACACTAGAGGAGAAAGCAGCGCTCACTAATACAGGCTATGGATCGGGAACGGACTCTCGCGTCCTCACAATCCATGAAGCTCAGGGATTAACGAGTCCCTCGGTGATCATCATACAGACCAAGTCCCGAAAGCTGGCAATCCATGACAGCGTTCCTCGTGCTGAGAGAACTCCTGATTCTTTATATATACAAGTTTGGGAGTTTCGGCGTTGTTTTAAGAACAGAAAGCATATGCTACTATGCAAATTATATTCATCATCATCATCATCACTACCATATTATACCATTTTTCATAGTCTTTTAGATCGAGACTCGAGTTTGTCAAGTGATAATTAAAAAAAATCTATACCTACCTAATATTATAAACCTGAAAAGTATGTTTGCTTGAACGCGTCAATCTCAGGAACTACAGGTCCGATTTAAAAACTTATCTCAGTGTTAGATAGATCATTTATCGAGTAAGACTATAGGTTATATTATATTATCACGCTAAGACTAATACGACCGAAGAAACTCAGGAAAATGTGGGAAAAACGGGGGAAATATTTTTTATAGTAAAATGTACGGTTTCTGTAAAATTATCTATCGTGAGGGGGGGGCGCCCCGTTAGATTTTCTGGTACACAAATTGCAAAAGTAATACAGAACATGACTAGGGGCAAGTCCCCCGGTCACGATGGCCTCAGTATTGAACATCTTACGAGTAAGTACGCTGGTGGCCACCTACCACGGGTGCTGTCAATGTTTTTTAACCTATGCATAAGTCACAGTTACTTACCTGCGGAGCTTACTAAGACTATTGTAATGCCAATTATCAAAAATAAAACTGCGGATGCCTCTGATATTTCTAATTACAGGCCAATCTCCTTGGCGATTTTGTTTTGGTTGTTATCGCAAAAATACTGGACAGTCTGGTTGATACAATCTTAGCTAAACACATTGTACTTGAAGATGATCAGTTTGGTTTCAGACCAAATTTGTCTACGGAAAGTGCAATTTTGTGTCTCAAACAGACTGTTCAGTATTATACAGTTCGTAAAACGCCTATAATAGCCTGTTTTCTGGATTTATCAAAGGCGTTCGACTTAGTTAATTATAATTTGCTCTGGCATAAGTTAGCTCACGATACATCCGTCCCAGACGATATTATCTCACTGTTAAAATGTTGGTACAGTAAACAATCAAACACAGTTAAATGAGCTGGCTCATACTCTGACTCGTTTGGGTTAGATTGTGGCGTGAGACAGAGTGGACTTAGCTCACCTCGCCTGTTCAACCTGTATATCAATAAGCTTATAAGTGAGCTGAATAAAGCCAAAACAGGTTGCCACATAGATGACGTAGTGTCAACAATGTCAGCTATGCAGATGATATGGTTCTGCTGAGTCCGTCAGTCCGCGCGATGATTCTTAAAATATGTGAAAGCTATGCTGCGGCCTATGGGCTGAAATATAACACGAAGAGTGAGTGGATCGTCTTCAAATCTGGTTTTGAGGGGTATAAGCACATAACTGATCTCTCTCTCTCGGGATCTCCCCTAGTCCGGGTTCAGAAGTTCAAATATTTGGGTCACTGGGTCACAGAAAACATGAAAGACAATGTCGACATTGATAGGGAGCGCCGGTCGTTGGCCGTCCGTTGCAATATGCTGGCTTGTAGATTCGCTCGCTGTACTGAAGCAGTTAAAATCACGCTCTTTAAATCTTTCTGTCAGTCATTCTACACGCGTAGCCTGTGGACTAATTTTTCCCAGCGGGCGTACAACGACCTGCGCGTCCAGTACAACAATACTCTTAGGATGCTGTTGGGGTTGCCGTGGAGATGCAGCGCGTCAGGCATGTTCGCCGAGGCGCGCGTGGACGGGTTCGCGGCCATAATGCGCAAACGCTGTGCCTCAATGCTGGCGCGCTTGCGATCCTCCTCCAACGGCATCCTAAGAGTTTTCACCGACGGATGGGACTCTCGTCTTCTACATAGGTGGATTACGATTCACTGTTGTTTTTATTTGTAGTTTAAGATATGTAATTTTACTAACAATAGGTTAAGAATAAATTGTTACTAACACCTATGGATGAATAATCTGAAATAAATTATTATTATTATTATAAAAATTCCTAATTTACGCGGGCGAAGCCGCGCGGGACATCTAGTATTTAATACTTTTATACTATACATATATTTAAGATTTTTATTATATCATACACATATTTAATACACATCCAGACCCGGGAACATTGAAAACTATTTTGTTCCGTCGGCGGGATTCTGCTCATTTCCTGTTGCATTTCGCAAAAAGGTCCTGTCATGTCCTGTCGGTAAAGTGACTAACGGCCCGATTCTCAACTTTTGAAAGCTCGATCAGCTATCTCACACGCACCCATACATGCAGTCTTACGCGCGAGTGAGACAGTTCACAATCGAAATTCGAGGTATGAGAATCAGGCCCCTGATCACTGAATGCCCCTCAAAATGAAAATCAGCAACGAAAGTTCGCGTCCATTGTTTGGCGCTATCGCAAATTGCAACGGCTATCTGCGTGTTAAACTCGCACGTCACATGTAAGCAGTTTACCGCCCGTCGCCTGTTTGGTGTCCATTTTGTAACGTTTTGCGTCCATTTTGTAACGTTTTGCATCCATTTTGTGTTCATTTCCATTGGGGATATTGGTGAAAGTATTGTTTTGTGTAATATTTTGCCAAATTAGAACTTTTTTGGCCCTTTATTAATATTGTAAAATATGCAAAACGGTGCTACCTAAGCCGGTGTATCGATTTTAATGGAATTGGAAATACTTTAAGATCCATTAAAGGATAAGATACCTAGTTTCATTGCTTACTTTTAGTATAACTTTATCTAATTTCCATACTACAGATACATTTAGTTAACGCCTCCGTGGTCCAGTGGTTAAGAGCGTGGCTCTTGACTCGGAGGTCGTGGGTTCGATTTCCGCGTTGGCAACATGTTATTTCCAAGTTTGGTTAGAACAATGCAGGCTGATCACCTGATTGTCTGACAAGTAAGATGATCCATGCATCGAATGGGTATGTAAAAAGTCGGTCCTGCGCCTGATCTCTCGCCATTCGTGTCGGTCTTCCGTCCTACTAGGTAATATGAGAGTATAAGGAATAGAGAGTGCTCTTGTGTACTGCGCACACACTTGGGCACTATAAAATTACTCCTGCATAGCTGGCCTGGTTTCAATGAAACCGGCCGCCGTCACCGAAACCGCTATGAGGGGGGGGGGGGATTATTATTATTATATTATATATATATATATATATATGTTATAGTCAAAGTCCGATACACAGTCTCTTCGCGGAAGGACTGGTTTATCCTAGGTTTGGCCAAAGCCGTCAGGCGATCCCCGAAATACATTTCAATTTCGCCCTTTGCCTGAAGTATTTTTAGTCAAACCCAGGAGCTCCTAACTTTTCAGTCAAACGTCGAAAGTAAATTATTCTGTTTCGGTTTTGGCCTAGTCAATCCTAGCTAGAAGCGACTGCAAAACTCGGTCAAACGTTGATCTGAACATGTTTAAACAGGTTCATAATGTCTCTCGCGGTGTTCCGACCGATTGTTTTGTCATTTCATGTTCGTTCATTGAGCATGCGGGCGTGTAATTGTGTAAAATTGAAGATGAGTGAATCAAACGGAGTTGTTGTTACTAAAAACGTGGATAAAGAAGCTTTATTAAAACAATTAACATTAACATTAATGCCTCACCATGTCAGAAAAATGATTAATTTGCCACTTTAACTACCTAAGAAATTATTAAAACAATTAACATTAAAGTTAATGCCTCACCATGTCAGAAAAATGATTAATTTTCCATTTTAATTACTTAAGAAATTATTAAAACAATAAACATCAAAATAGGCTTGATGACTATTTTTTTTTCTTATTGGTAATTGAAAGACCCTTAAAAAATAGAAACATTGCTGAAAGAATGACTCTGATAGCTTAAAAATTCACCAAGATATGACTATTCAAACATCTCATAAAATAGACCTGCCCAAAACGCTCCATACAAAGTGCTACGAAAGACTGACGTCACTCTTTCGTAGTTTGTACGCATCGGGAGAGAACTTTGTTCGATAGGTATATTAAATACTGCGTTTATGAAAGTGTTTTCATAACAAAAGTTGCTTTTAATTGCATAAGATATCGAATGGTATACAAATATTAAGAAATTTAATTTAAAAAAAAAAACGACTTGATTATCCAACTTTGAAGGCGCATAACAAAAAAAATAAAAATGCTATCGAGCTGAAATTTTGGGAACACTTATTTTTCACCGTGATTTCTTTATTTTATTAACAAAATTCGCTAATCTTTGACCTTGTCATCATCCCTATTTTAAAAATGTTATTTTTTTATACCTAATCTTACAAACTAACCTCCGTATATTCCAAAGCATTTCTTTATTTATTTTATACTTTACTAGCTGTTGCCCGCGACTTCGTCCGCGTGGACTTCAGTTTATAGCGCGCGATGTCAACAAAATTGGTGTCAAAAGCTTTTATAAAAAAACCCTGGTACCCCTTAAATCAATACAGCTGTGCAGTGTGCAAACAATAAGTACTTCATTTTTGTATGTTAAACTTTATATATTATGCCAAATTTTAAAGCTTATTTAGCCCCCCAATTACACAACTTTACCCATAAACTATTTATCATTGATAGGTTTAGCCCCAATTTCACCAACGTCTGTTAGTGTTAACAGCTTGTTAAAATATCCTGTCTTCTCTTTCATTCATATGAAAAACGAAACAGCTAACGTGATACTAATTCGAGCATTAACTTTAACAGTCGTTGGTGAAATTTGGTCTTAAGGTTATGTCACTGCCTGCACAGATAAAGTACTGAGTTATTTAATACCGTAGAATAGATATAACAATCGAAAAAAATCGAGACTTAAATGTAAGATGATACCACCTCTTATAGAAAGACTTTTGAGCAAGCGTCAGCGCGATGTAGAAGACGCACGGCGCCATCTATTATGAATTTTTTGAACAAATTTACGACCCTTACAACCCTTTTTTCCAGTAAAAAAGTAGCCTATGTCCTTTCTCAGACTTTAGACTATCAGTATACAAAATTTCATTACAATCGGTTCGGTAGTTTTGGCGTTTGGCGTGAAAGCGAGACTGACAGACAGACAGACAGACAGAGATACTTTCGCATTCATAATATTAGTACAGATTATGTGCACACTGCACAGCTGTTTTTGGGTATTTTGATTAATTAAGGGCCGCGCTACACCGGAATGGCAGCGGCGAGGCGAGCACTTTCAGCGCTGCCATTCCGGTGTAGCGCGCTGCGCGGCCCTAAGAGGGGTACCACTTACCAGGGTTTTAAAAAGTTTTTAAATTTGACACAAATTTTGTTGACACCGCGCGCTATAAACTAAAGTCCACGCGGACGAAGTCGCGGGCAACAGCTAGTTATGAATAAAAACAATAATCTACACTACTATTATAAAGAGAAAAGATTTGATTTTTTGTTTGTTTGTTTGAGTCGAATAGGCTCCGAAACTACTGGACCGATTTGAAAAATTCTTTTACCATTGGAATCCTGCATTATTTCTGCTGAACATAGGCTAATTTTTATTTTGGAAAAATATAAGGTTCCGTAAGATATTTGGGATTTTCGGACGCAAGGTTTAAAAAATCAACCAGAAAAGTTACTTATTTTGCGTACGCTGCCTAAACTATAAAAGATAGAGGCATAAAATATTCTAAGTAATTATAGATCTTTTAAATATCTACAAAAAAGTCCGCGACACACTATACCTATCTATGTTGAGTGAGGCACAATAACCATTTTTTTATTAAAAAATCTAGAATTTTTTTGGACTATATTTAAATGCGTTTATTTAAATCATGCTATTGACCCTTATCAAAATAAATTATTTCATCACTAAGTACAGTTAATGTAGATAATATTTGGTCTTTGAATGATTAAAATTGGACGTTTGGTTTTAATGTTATGGCGAAATTAAAATATTACGATTTCTGCTGCACGTTGCGAATTGGGCGTCAAGGCGCGATGCGCGGGTGTGCGTGCGGTAGGGGAGAGATTTAATTATCAGTGCCACAGACTCGCCCGGAGAGTCCACGTAAATATTACCTCGATCGTGGGAATCGCAGACACAATAGATTTTCAATAGTTATGCGACAGCCGGGTGCTGCTTTATTGATTTGATATAGACTATCGTGCTTCATTATTATAATCCTAATTTCAAAAAAGCTTTAAAAGTTATGACTACGAAAGTAATATTTTTAGAACTTTTTAAAATAAGTTTTGAATGACTATTATTTTTGATTGCTATTATAATTAATTAATTTCTTTAACTATAAATCTCCAATAGCGGCAGCCGGCTGCCAGCATAACAATTGAAGATCTATTGTGTCTGCGATACCCACGATGCCGATGCACGATGGAAGTATTAATGCATATTTTTTAATCCACACTATTTCTGCTGAATATAGGCTATATTTAATGAGAGAAAAAAGGGAACCGTATTAAGTGTTAATAATTGTGTGAAAAATCTACCAAAATATTCCTTCTTGCTTATGCTTTATAAATTATAGACTATACTTACTTATCGCAAAGTGATGTACTATAGTCTTATAGTTCTGCAGGTAAGGATAAAATAATCAAACATAACACTTAAAATATAAAAATATAAAAAAAAATACAATAAAAATGTGTTATATGTACATAATAATTATAATATAGTAGTTGCAGGCTAAATAATGTAAACTATTTTTATGTTCTGCTTAACATATAGATTGACTACCTTTATTTAAAAAAAAAAAATTAAAAACCAATGTCCACCCGTGCGAAGCCGGGCCGGGCCGCTAGTATATAATAAAGTAGGTATGATTAGTTCTGTTATAATAATGAAGTAAAAAATAAAGCGCCATCTGTTTTCATATATTAGAATTAAAATGTAAAAATATTTTCTGGATGGAATATAGGCCAACACAACACACTCGAACTCCTTAGAAATGCAGTAGGAGTTCTATAAGATAAGATAGATTGATTATTATTATAGCAAGTGATAATATTATTAAACATAATATTCTAACGTATTAAAAACTATAAACAAAAACATAATAACTAATAAGTATGATTAGTTCTATGTTACAACGAAGTAAAAAAAAGCGCCATCTGTTGAATCGTATTAGAACTAAAATGTTCATTGCATCGCGTCGATATATTTCTGGATTTTTTATAATATTATACATAAAATATATTTAAGATTTTTGAAATATTATTTTAATACACATCCAAGACCCAGGAACATTGAAAACTTTTTGTTCCGCCTGCGGGACTCGAACCCAGGACCCCCGGGATGAGCGCTGGCCACGCGCAATGCGAAGTAATTTTCATCGATATTTTCATGGAAATAAGATATTTTCCCACATCAAAATGTAGCCTATGTCCTTTCTCAGACTCTAGAATAACTGTGTACAAAATTTCATTGCAATCGGTTCAGTAGTTTTGGCGTGAAAGCGAGACAGACAGACAGACAGACAGACAGACAGACAGACAGAGATACTTTCGCATTTATAATATTAGTATAGATTGCACATCGTACAAAAGGCGGGCCTAATGCCACACGGCATTCTCTCAAAGCATCTCAAATATAAAAGTGAAAATCACGTAAGCTGACCAATCAGGTGTCAGAACTGGCAGAGTTAAGCGGTTAAGACTTGAAAGCTGCTTAAATGATAAAATGCTTCCAAATATACGAAGATAAGACACTTCATACCTATATCGGAGTTTGACTCGTCAAACCCCGATTTAATAAAATTGTGTTTTGACGTTTGCCTGACCAAATTAGTCCCTCCCAGGTTTGACGAAAATTGTTTAGTCAAAGGCCGAAAATTTACATTTGTTTGGGCTTTGACTAAGTCATTCAGTCTGACCTGAGGATTGACCAGTCCAGCCTAGGAGCGCCGGAGCTTCGGAGTTTGCCTATAACATATACATTTAGGTACTTATGGTGATGTCACAAATCAAAGTCTGTCAAAATTCTACCACCCTTACTAATAAAAAAAATATCCACAGCCGAACATAATATAACGCCCTCCTTTTTGGAAGTCGGTTAAAAAGAAATCCACACTATGTTTATAGAAATCTTCTTTTTCTACTAGCAAACAGACGGACAATTCCTAAGTCCATTTTACGTGGTAGAGCCATGCTTCGGCATGAATGGGCCGGCTTGACCGAAAAGTACCACGGGCTCACAGAAAACCGGCGTGAAACAGTACTTGCGCTGTGTTTCGCCGAGTGAGTTTACCGGAGGCCCAATTCCCTACTCTTCCCTTCCCTATTCCCTTCCTTACCTCCCCTACCCTGTAATCCTATTTCCTCTTAAAAGGCCGGCAACGCACCTGCAGCTCTTCTGATGTTGCGTGTGTCCATGGGCGATGGAAGTTGCTTTCCATCAGGTGACCCGTTAGCTCGTTTGCTCCCTTATTTCATAAAATAAAAAGTCCAAACCAAATAAAGATAGAAAAGAGACTATGAAATAATATTGAGGTATTTTTAAATGGAATTAAGTTGTTCCAACTTCCAACACTGACCGATTCACAAAAGCAATCGACTTTTATCATTTTCGAGCTCAATTGATCATCAAGCGGCTCATTTTCACCCAATTAATTCTTTTGACAGTCACTTGACGCGTTTATGGCGATTTTTAAATGGATATCGTTTTGATGTGTTGATTCGTCTATTTATCATGATTATTGTGTTTGCAACTTGCGTCGACAGTGATATCAAAATGTTGGTTATAATAAAAGTGTTATTCCCTTTTATATTGTCGTTTAGTTTTTAGTTTGATCTTCAAAAATTATTTAAAATTTAATCTTTTAGTTTTTAGTTTGATCTTCAAAAAAAATATTTAAAATTTAACCTTTTAGTTTTTAGTTTGATTTTCAAAAATTATTTAAAAATTTATTTTAATTGATGTACTTTGGCAAATAAAACAGTTCCAGGAAAAAAAATGTTGTCGTGACCCTAATATTATATCTAAGGTTGTTTTTGCTAAATAACCTCAATATAAAATATAGGTTTCGAATTGATCTGGATACAAATATAAAATTAGTAAATGACAGGAAATCTCAGTTCATTTTGGTTCAAAGTCAACAAAATTGTTTTTCATATTAATATCAACAAAATACCTAGACGATTCGTTTATACTTCAATGAAAGTAATTTGAAATTCTGAGATAAATACGAGAATCTGGAATTGTTGTTGTTTTGTGAAACTGTGTCTGATAGGTTTGTACACAAAATACACTTGATTGTTAGATAATAATGTCTAGATTCTAGACTACAGACTTATTTCTAGACTTTTCATACTACGTTACTAGTTAATACATTATGTTTGTCACGTGATAAATTTTCAAACAAGTCATGTTAGAAGCATGATAATTAAAACAAAGGTACTTATGCACTCCAGGAATGCCGGCAGAACTGAAAACGAGACAACAGGCCAGGCATACATTTTCGAGACATAGCAGAAAAAAGGAGAATATTAATACAGGTAGTATTAATATTCTCCTTTTTTCTGCTATTCCTACACCGCGGTCTCTTTTCTCTCTGTTTTACGAATTTTTTATGAGTTCACGTATCCTGACACATTTTTTAACCATCACAAAAAAATGCACAGCGTTGCTAAATAAGTTTTTACTTCTTAAACGTATATTTAAAATGTATAATAATATACAATGTGTCCCAATACCAGTCTCCGGTCCTTAAATGTTATATTAAATGAAATATAATATCATATAATCGACGAATTAAAAATTCCATATTTGATAACTTAAGGATTGGACACTGGTGTCGGGACTCATAATATAATATAAAAGTTTAGACTTGTTATTTCAGATGTTTGTTATATTATAATCTAACAAACACGTAAAACATCCAATCTAAACTATTTACAAAATTTCAAGGATCTGTATTCCAATACTGAGGTCAATCCTGACATAACCATGTAGCACACCTGGGACCAGCACAGCACATTTATGTCAACTACATAAGGTTTACTTTCGTAAAGTCAAAGGTAAAATACAGTGACAGAATGAAATATCACAGGGTGTAAGATAGAGCTTGTTAGGCGCTACAAAAAGTGTGTTAGAAAACCTAAAGCTGAATTCAGATGGTGCACTCAAATAAAGTGATAATACTAATTTTAAAGGTGTATGTCCCTAATAAGTAATATAGAGTTCACTGTGAAAGTAGCAGCGCTGAAAGAGTTACTTTTATGGGTATGGTCAAATTTATGATGTTGGGCATTACTCCTAAGTCATATTACTCATAAAACATAGAAGTTAAAACTTTCAGGATAGAACTTAGAACTCTACAGGGTGTAACAAAATAAAGCGATAATACTTTACTCTTTCAGCGCTGCTACTTTCACAGTAAACTCTATATTACTTATTAGGGACATACACCTTTAAAATTAGTATGAATTCAGCTTTAGGATTTCTAACACACCTTTTTGTAGCGCCTAACAAGCTCTATCTTACATCTGTGATATTTCATTCTGTCACTGTATTTTACCTTTGGGATAGCTTACCTTTATATACATGGGACTCAAACACACACCAAAAATATTAACAGTTATCACTTAGTTTTGTGACACCCTGTTTAAGGGACTGACATACACACCCTAAAGTATTATCATGTTGCGTTGTCACCCTGTATACTACGTGTGTTATTTTTAATTGAAAACAAGTGGTCACAGTACGGCGGAACTTCTGACACAATGTGAAAACTTCCCCGCGCCATTTCTAGCACATGGTGTCAGGAGTTCGCAACATTTTTCGCCAATTTTCACCATTTTTTGGTTGACTTTAATATCACAATGTTTTCGCCTTTTTAGACACAACAACAAGACAAAAAGTGCAGTTTTCTTTTTACGACGGCAAATAAACTGAGCGCCATGTGTCGCTTGAAATATTCGAAAGTACGAAAGTAATAGTTTCATGTTTTGAAGAGAAAATTTTAAATTGAATTCAGGGTTGCTAAACTTTCTTTTTGTTTTTCGCGAGCAATTTATATAAAATTATTTGATGTATTTTGCGACATAATAGAGAATTGAAGCGATGCGGTCACGGCTTATGAGAGTATTCTAATATTCATTTTAATGATAATATTATTCTAAATAATCGTTTATGCTCTAAATGGACAATTGTAATCACAATTATAATTAAAGTGTACTTAGTATGTAGTACTTTAGTTTCATAAATGTTCATCAGGGGGCATCTGCTATTTAATGAAAGTAACTGTTTACATATTATTATCATTAAATGATTATTCTCTTTATTGACCGTCGAATAGTTAGCGTACTCATGATAATAACGAGCTAACATAAGATCAATTTTATTTTAACTATGGTGCACAATGTTCTGTTCAATTATTATAATTTCATGGTATAATTTTATTTTTTAGTCACTCCATGTTTTTTTATGAAACAAACGTACAAACGAGTCACCTGATGGGAAGCAACTTCCGTCGCCCATTGACACTCGCAGCATCAGAACAGCTGCAGGTGCGTTGCCGGCCTTTTAAGAGAGGATAAGGGTGATAGGGGAGGGTAGGGATGGGAAGGGAATAGGGTAGGGGATTGGGCCTTCGGTAAACTCACTCGGCGAAACACAGCGCAAACGCTGTTTCACGCTGGTTTTCTGTGAGAACGTGGTATTTCTCCGGTCGAGCCGGCCCACTCGTGCCGAAGCATGGCTCTCCCACGTATAATGCCCATGTTACGCGTTCCCCTGCAACTATCATTAAGGCGTCCATATACGTAAGGTCGATCGTTCCGGTCGGCCTGATAGCAGGCCGACCTGCTGGGATTCTCGGATTAGACTTTAGAGTGTTGCATTGTCAGTGCCTGAACCTAGCCTGAACATAGTAACATTCAGGCGCAATGGCGCGTTTGCTAATATTATTTAACAGTTTGAACTACCTTATTCTCTGTTACAATTACGAAATTAGCCGTACTGAACAGTTTTGTTTTTGAACATCACTTTTCAGTACAGCCATGAGCCAGTACAGCAAAAATATTCCATCATTCATCCATTCAAAATTGAACTTTATTTGCTACAGAAGAATATACAATATACATTAACTTTCCGACAGACTTGCCGCCCACTATGTTGGATGTATCAAAGTTTAAACGCATCGTTAAAAAATACATCGTTTTTCTTTGTCACGTCGCTATGTCATCTGACCCTTAACGTGAACTAAACAGTGGTCAAAGTTGTCAAAGTGTAATGATCACGGAGGACACGATCACCCGCTAATCTCACGATTAAGACCGGACTTACTGACCGGCTTGACAGTTGTTAAGTAGCTTATGTTTTGTTGTTAAAAAATCGGCCAAGTACGAGTCGAACTCGCGCACGTAGGGTTCCGTACTGTTATAGAGCAAACATAGACCAGAAATTGTATTTTTGTATGGGAGCCCCCCTTATTTTTTATTTTATTTTAATATTTTTCTTATATATTGAAGTAAACATATAATTAAGGCCTTTGTGAAAATATAAAATTATTGATATCGAGCAAAAAAGGCCAAAAAAATCACGTTTGTTGTATGGGGGCCCTTTATATATTAATTTCATTTTGTTTTTAGTATTTGTTGTTATAGCGGCAACAGATATACACAATCTGTGAAAATTTCAGAACTCTAGCCATAGCGGTTCTTGAGATACAGCCTGGAGACAGACGGACGGACAGACATCGAAGTCTCATGAATAGGGTCCCGTTTTCACCCTTTGGGTACGGATCCCTAAAAAGAACAATTTAATCAATTATTTAGCAAACATTTTGCAAAATTTTTTCCTGATTGCCCTTCCTGTTTCTGACAGTTTTATTACGAAAGGAACAAAATCAAAGAAAAATAAAGTAATCTATTTATTTAATACCAAATTACCTTGTGAGTATAATACAGCTTAAGAAAAAAATACCAAAATTAATGCCATAAGCTAAGATGTTCCTTGTAAGGTACTAAGACGGGTTTTTCCACAATTTGAGTGTTAATAATTGGAACATGTACCGTGTTCACTACTGGTACGTGTTTCACAATCGGTACCGTGTGGACAACTGGTACCTCCTTTATGACGGGTACCTCGTGTAGGATTGGTACCTTCTCGACGTGGTGATGGTGCACCGTGTGGACTTCATGGGGAATATGAATTCTGACGCTGGAAAGAAGAAAAATTTTAAGTATTGTAGATTCAAAGATTCAAAAACTTTATTTGCAAACCAAGTAGAATATAAACAATAATTATTGTTGTAAGTACAGACTAAGGCCAGTATCAAGACGCTCTGTGATGGTTCGGCTCTGTGATTGGTCCAAATTTTGACAGCCAACCAATCACAGAGCCTAAACCGTGTCTTGAGACCGAGATGCATCTTGAGTACTGACTATTTATACCGGCCTTAGTACCTTGTGCAGGTGTTTGCTTTAGATATATTTTGCAATTGTCAAACGGTGTTTTATTCTTATTAGTAATTAATTACATAAAATCCTCCTGTCGATGTTTTTTTGGTGCCTATTTCTGCCGAAATGAAACGATTTTGATAAATGTTCAGTGCTAATTGGGTTGGTCTAAAAATCGATTAACATCTATTAAATTGGACGCTGTTAAGCATTCGTGTACTAACCCACACAAAATACGTATTGAGTTATGAATGCAGTTATGTTCTTTAGATGATTTAGAACAAGACTGCATTCAAAATTTGACAACAAAAAAAATGTGGGTTAGGACACTAATGCTTAACAGTGACCATTTTTTATGCGACCGTAACACTAACAACATAAGTCAAAAAGCCCTAGAACAAAATTTTTTTTATTACTATCAAGCAATTTTTTGTGAGTAGCTTCATTTTGATAAGACAAACAACATTTTTATCTGCGAAAAATCTTGAAAGTGGTAGCTAACAGAGGTAGAAAGGATTTCATACATTGATTTGATGGTCCTAAAATATGGATTGTACTATTTGTAGGACAATGTTACTAATTTTATAACTATTAACCTAGAAATATACAAAAAATCAGATGGTTAGGGTTCCGTTATAGGGTACCGTAGTCAACCAAATTTTGTTGATACATGACATGAAAAAGTCAGAACTTCATCACACAAAACCACGCGCAGCCGAGCTCACGACATCATCTCATAAATGGCAGCTTTGCTAGAAAAGTAATGCTTAGAAATTGTTGCTTCTATAAAATCTTAATAGTACCATAATGTTGTCACTATAATTAAGTATATTTTTAATACTAAAATCAGGTATTTTATTTTTTAATTTATAGGTATAAGTTGATGGTGCACTTTTACATGGAATTGCCCTATAAGTAAATGTGAAATAACCAACAAAGAGAGAGAATTAATTCGAAGCGTTCATTTCATATTCATTATTTGTTGAATAATTGATGGTGGGGATTAAAACATATTTGAAACGGAGTTGCCGTGTCAATAACCCGATGTTTACCCTAATATTATGTTTACCACAAATTAACCTAAAATATTGGAAGGTCCCTTTTGTAATTTATCGAGTTGGTAGGGACCATCCATAAAGTAAGTCACACGATTTTCTAGAATTTAAACACCTCTCTCCTCCTCAGTCCTCAGTGTGACTTAACAAAACAGCAACATCGCTACGGCTTGAACATGAAGTGTGGAGCTTGGTTGTATCAAAGAATTCTATTATAGAAGTATTTGGGTTGGATATAGTCGTAGCTCATAGAATAGTGGTTAAACCTCGTATCAGCCACTATTATAGTTTGGACGGATTTAGTATATTAGTAGTATGAAACCGACTAGAACTAGTTTTAGCTGGCTAAAGGTAGATGTAACCGCACTTCTGGTTTTATAGCCGGTTTACATATTCCAATCCAGTGATCCAACCCAGCGCTAGATTACGATTGGACTAATGTTAACGGGCACTGATATGTGCTGGAATGCTTTTGCAAAAAAGCGCTGGATTGAATCACTGGATTGGAATAATTTAAACCTGGCCATTAACCTCTGTACGGCATGACATAAGCATTCCATCGGATGGGTATATTTTATTTTGGCTTGACAGGTAATCGACATGAAATCCGAATCATTTTAACAAACATTTATTTGACGGGTCCATCCACAACTTATTTGACAGATTCTCCAAACTTTGTCTGTCAAGTTAAGTTGTGGATAGACTATCTGGCACTTATCGGGAAGTAGTGAAACAGGCCCTAAGGCTTTATTAAGTGTAAAATATAACATGAATAAAGTAATAAACACAGTAATAAAAATTGTAATAAAACATTTTAGTTTATATATAGTTGATTTATAAATTATGACTAGTTAAATAGCTACTTTTAAAAATACTATTATTAGGTTTATCATTACTACTACAACGTAACAACGTCTACTATTAGGGTAGGTTAGGCTTACTAAAACGAGTAAATTAATAGATTTACTAAGATTAACTTTACGACTAGGACCTAAAATTACTAGACTAGAAAATCTACTAAAGCTTACTTAATTAGTAGGTTCACTAAAATGAATTAGTTAGTAAGTTCACAGACTGGCGTAATTGGTTACTAAAATTGACACGCTTAGTAGGCTTACTAATTATAAGTAAATTAGTAAGATCACTAGACATGGGTTCCCAAACGCTGCAGCACAAAACGCGCACGTCTGAACGCGCCGTTCTCTAAATTACTAGATTGATTTGGTTCTATGATTAGTGTTTATTCAATTAGTGGATCTACCTACCTAATAATCTACGAATAATAAAAACTACTAATAATAAATTAGTAAGGTGACCAGACTTACTGGGTTCGGTGGATAGGGTTGGGTTCAGGGTCCGCGAAAGGCAACGCCGCGCACAGATGGCTGGCGATCACTGCGGCCCAGACTAACTGAAATTTCAGAAGAAAATATTTAGGCTTATGTTGATTATTTTAATAGCATATTTTGATATATCTTTCCTGAAAGTAATGTGGATCAATGATTTGGTGAAAATAAACTGCATTAATAATACAAAGACTCTTGATCCAAGATTAAAATTGACCATGCGGCGTTTTAATTTCAAAATTGTCGCGCATCATCAATTTATTTAATTAACAATTCGGGTTTTTTTAAAACCTGTAAAACTGTCAAGGAATATTAAGAGTTAAGATACAATTGCCCATCATAATGGGAAAACACTTTTTTTTTAATAAGAATAAAAAAACAAATAAAAGATAAAAAAATAACAAATTACTGCATTGTCATTGGCTCTTAATACATATGCAAAGTTTCGAATTAATTAGACTACTGGAGATGGGTAAAAATCGTGCTCAAAGATTCCGTCACATACATACAGGCTACAGCCTAAGCTAAAAAAAGCGTGTTAAAAAAAAAATAAAAAAAGGACTCACAGCGACGTTGCGTATCATGTTTGAGTTGGATGCGTGTGAGGCGATGCGTCCACCGCCGCGCCTAATATTACCGCGGTTGTGCAATACTGGATCAGGAGTATGTACACAATATTGGTAGCCAATATATTGCTAATTTTCTACCTTTGGTAGAGGAGGCGTATATACCAAAATCCGACTTAAAAAAAATATAAATCTTTCGACTTGTACAAATCGATGGGGCAAAAATTTGAAGTATAGCTGTATTCCTTTTGGCCTAAATGGTTCATAAGAAGGAGTAGCGTAATAAGTATGTAAAGATGACAAAAAGTTGACTGCAGTAAGTCTGCAGTTTTGACAATTTTCCCTGTTACCACTTTTACCCTTATATGACTTATCATGTGAGGGTAAAAGAGGTAATGACAGATATTTTGGACACCTTGAAAGATACAATTTTAACAAAATCTTTAAAACAGGGCAAACAGGAGATCACCAAAACTAAGTAATAACATACGATATGAATACTAAAAAATCTATTTGAAATTATACCAAAATCGCATATCTAAATGCCAATTGCCAACTAAATAACGCCTAATAATAACAAAGATCCAAATAATTCTTCTTTTACATTATTTTCGTTTAATGTCACTCCAACTGTGTTTGCAAATAAAATAAATACGTCTCGTATACATAGTACATGTGCAAAAAATAGTCATTCGACTGGTCACGCAGGAGTATACATAACAAACGACTTTTCTAGAACAAACACGTACATACTTCTTATTAAACGGGCCGTAAGCAGGTCACATGTGTTAATGCTTCTTTAGAATTACAAGCAACTAAAAAAGCGAAGTTTCTACGTTTGCGTCAATACTATGATTTAGCTCAAATACATGCGGAAAATAATGTTGAAGTTTTAATTTCTTCATATTGATGTAGCTTGTCCTTAAAATTAGTGTTGACAATCTCTTTATTAATAACTCAAAACATTATTGAAGGTAACTTACTGTAAAACTGTACTTTTTATGAAGGTAAAAAAAGGTTAAAATGATGAGACACCTAGAGGAGGACGAGACCTATTCACCTTCTCCTCGACTGTTCTGCTCTACTACAGAGCAGGAACAGGCACCTCATCCACAGAGGAAATTCGTGGCACCAACCCCAAACATATCGTTCAATTTATGAGCAGTATTGGGTTGGGACAACTTGGGGATGATACTCTAGTGCGAAGGAGTCACAATAGATCCTAATATGGGTCGCAGTGACGTCAGGGCAGTGACGTCAGGGCTACAGCGACTTGCCTTATTTAACACAAATAAAGGTTAAAATTGAATTAGATTACTGCAAGTGGCAAAGAAAATAGTCAAGGTACACAAAATACTATCGAAACCCGTACCAGAATGGTGAAAAACAATATCCAGATTTCGAATTTGAGGGACCGAGGCATTTCCTTTGTGCTTAATTCAGCAGGCCGCTTTGTGCATGTCTCTTCGTCCACAAATAACGTTGCACTGTGCTACACCATTTTATGGGGTTACCCAACATCATCATTATTATCACCTTTATTATAGGTCTACCAGAATCTGATGGCAATTTTTGAAAGCAGATTTTAAAAATATATCCTTGATCATTGGATAAAATGTATATACTTTGCATGTTTCACACACAGAATAAGCCGCCAAAGGGGAAAAAGGATCGAAATGTTTTATTCCTGTTACCCCGGTATTGCAAGTCAATTTATTTTTTCACTTTTTGCCATCAGATTTTACTTTTTTCCTTAGCAACATTTAATTTGGTATTAATTTAGCGCATACTAAGCTTCGATTACATTTAGATCGACATGAATTAAAAATATATTATAGATCTAGTACCTACGAATAATAAAAACTAAGGAAAACTAACTCTGTCAAAAAACATGCTCCACAATACTTGTCAAAAAAGAGTACCTTAGGTACACATTTCAATACATTTGCAATATTTAGGTGACCTTGAGCGGTACTAGGCTGACGTTACATGACAGATCAAAAGGAACCAAATTTAAAACGGTAATAGTATGGGAGTTACGATTCCTTAGTTTTTATTATTAGTAGTCTAGTACCTACAAAGTTGATCCATTAAAAATTTGCATAATGCAAAATAAAAAATTCAATAAGTTGTCTCACTGCAAAAATCAATTAAAAATGTGACACATTACATGTGACGTTTATTGTGACACAAATAACAATAACAGATTCGTATTGCTAAAGTCTCCGGGGATGCTCTGGTTGCGCGGTTCATTACTGCTATTTCATTATAACCAGTTGTAGCATGTCAAGGCGGAGTGTGATTGAAATATTATTCGTTCAATTATTCTTCAATTTATTATTCCAATTATTAATGAAAGTCCAATTTTTGTTCATTGGCTGAATTAAGAGAATTAAAAGGCTTGATAAATGAAGTTTCTGTATTTAATGATGCAGTGGCGGCTGCGTGGGGTTATTTAATTCGAAGATTTAAATTGTATAAATTCTTGATTCGATTTGTGTTTTCTTTACGTTTACACATAATGTACATACGAATAATAAAAACTAAGGAAAAGTAACTACAGCCTACGAATAGTAAAAACTAAGGAAAAGTAACTCCGTCAAAAAACATGTTCTACAATACTTGTCAAAAATGTGTACCTAGGACCTAGGTACACATTTTCAATACATTAGCAATATTTAGGTGGCCTTCACTTCACCTTCATTCGAAAGGAACCAAATTTAAAACGGTAAATAGTATGGGAGTTACGTTTCCTTAGTTTTTTATTCTTCGTAGTTTACACCAAATTTTTTTTGCAATGTGTGTCACATCTCGATTATTGTGGAAACAATTTGGGTGATAAAATTATCTACTTTTTTCGGGACTTGAGACACTTTATTATAACATTGTTTCATCAAAGTCACTTTAGACTTTTCTTGCATTATAAATTATAAATTTATAATGGTATCTCTGATAACAATAAAAGAATTAAGCATATCGTTGAACAAACGACTCAGTAACCACAACTGAAAAGGTCATAGAATAGAACAATAACTGGAAAAGACATGGAATAGAACAATAACTGAAATATATTTAGAATAGGAAATTGCTGGAAAGAACGCACTCCCTTCAGGTGAAGTGGAATAGTGAATGAGTGCAATCAGACGTATTTCCCTAAGGGGACAGTACATTGACAGGGGCATCTGACTGGGAGGAATTATCAATACCATGAGAATTGTTATAAATGCTTGTATTGTTGCTATTTTTACTGGTGAAGCTAGGGTAGCATTTGTTCACCCAATATGCTGTGCTACAGCATCACTCTATTCTAAAGGGCTTGCATAAGTGTCTTTGAATGATATCTAATTCATGAGATTTTTTTTAATTGTGAAGGAAATAGACTGTCATGTCTTTTGCGAAATAATAACAATTAATCTTTGCGTCCATACACCCGACCAAAATCGCAATCAACTACTTGTAGCTCTTATGTTTCGTGAATATTTAATTTTGAAGAGATTCATGATATATCGCATTTCAGAAAATAGCTAAGGCTGAGTACACAGTAGTCAGAGAAGTACCGACTTTTTCGACCTATAGGAGCGGGAAAATAATAAGCAATGAAAAATTTGGATACGATGTATACTCACAAAGTTAGCCAGAATTGATGGTGAAGTAGGTAAGGCTCCTTCAAATTCAAAAATAGAAATGAGTAATTGCTCTTTAAATGTTATAAAATATTAGTCTTCAATTAGTTTAAAATTGCGAACAACACGTACCCTTCATAATAATTGTTCCTAAAATAATCGTGACCTTTCAAGACATTTTCAAGAAGGCAAATGATATAATCAACGTTTTAAGTATTCATCGAAGGGCCAGGGTTGTGGCTAAACTTAACCCTGTCCCTCAAGGCCTGTCTTCCTTCATTCATTAGCGTCAATATTATGGTATTAGCATTATAAATATTTTAACCAAGACCCCCTTTGCAGCGTGTTTAATAATGGAGAATTAGTATTTCGGAAAAATTATCTTTCAAGTTTTTCTTTTTTTTTTTTGTTAAGTGCGCCCTTATTATAGTCGTCTGTTCTGTTAACATAATACAGAGAATTATCAGCTTGTCAATGTTTCTCAATAATCTTACAAAAAACAGTTGTTTAAATTGCTTGAAATGGTGTTCCCATTAGATTTCAAACCAATATTAAACGCATTCTGATTATTCTAAAATCCAAAAATCTGTATATGATATAATATGTATACTGAATAAATATCAAGACGATTTGTTTCCTATCCAACGAAATATAATTTGAAAGCTTATTTGAGTAAAATAATTGGGTTAATTAAATAAGAAATCTTAAAAGTCGCAGATTAGATCCAGATGATAACAAAACATATTATATGACAGATCTAAAACCATATCTGCCCTAGTTGTAAGTGGCAAGCGATTATCGTAAACGCTAACAAAATGTATGCGATTTGACATAAGTCATCGCTTCGCTAGCGAATACTAATGTCAAATCCCATACATTTTGTGGCGTTGACGTTGGCGTTTACGATAATCGCTTGCCGCTTCTCTAGGGCCCTCAGAGCTACTGACGTCACCTGCTAAAAACAATTACGATGTTTATGTCTGAACCGAAATCCTTAACGTGATGAGCATACGTCCCTACATAAAACACCGAAAGAGGTCCGTAAAGTCTCTTTGAGGCCTGAGCAGCTTACTGCGGTAATCCCCTTACAGGTTACTCAAGGACCACCTGTGATCATATTGTTTTACAGAGTTTTTGTTGTATCCAACATTTTGATCCCTTAGTTTGGTTATCTTCGGTTTTTATGGTGCAAAGCGTTGATTCCATTTAGTATTACATTATTCCATCGTAGAATCGAAAGATTCTGCTGATGTAGAAAAAATGACGTAAGGATTTCATTATTATCAGTTGTAATAAAAACGAAAAATACGTTACGTTCATCTAGCGAATATAATCGAAAAGGTTTGAATATTAAAAAAATGTTTAATTGAAAGAGACTTTTTGTGCGTTTGAATTTTTAGAGCCTTTACAAACTATTATATCTATCGTAAAGAACGAGTCATGCAGAACGCAGAGATTTGCTCACTTGTTCACTGCCGTTTGATATATTATTGCATGCGCTCAAATATATTTTAATAATAAATGCATTTCAATATGGACGGAGGTATTTTCAATTCGAGCTTGTATTCTGTTGACTAGATCACAAATCATTTTGACGTGTGTCAAGTTACGGCCAAACATTTATCTTCTATGCGTTTTGACAGTTGCCGCCATGCTGTATTGATAGAACGAAATTCGGCATTCTTTATTCGAAACTGTGCAAGTTAATCCGCAAATAAGTTTATGATTGTTATGATTTTTTAATGGTGGCACTGACATGGCTATTTTTATTTGCGTATTTGATGTATTCGTCAAACAATCACGGTATGTTTGACAAAGTATTGCCCTTATTTGCCTATTTGACAAATATGACCAATACACGTATCCGTACCTTTGTCGGTTTCTGACGCACATCAAAAGAGTCAAATAGGCAAGTAAACAAAGTCAAGTAAAAGTTTGGTATTTGACGTCCATACAGTGTGGAAGGCCGTATTTGCCTTTATTTGCTTGTTTGTGTATACGTCAATAATTTTGCCAAATGCGACAAATAGCCAATAGCAAATACCAATAGCCATGTGAAGTGCCACCATAATACCTATAATATTTTACTAAGTGTTAATTCAAATGAGATGCCTCCAGCAGACGTTGATCTTTGAAAAAAAAAAAGTCAAAATTCACTTGCTTAGTGCAAACTGCTAAGCAATGTGATATCACAGAACTCGGAGTAATTAAAGAGGAGGGAGTCGGGCAGGTGAAAATGGAAGCTTGCAAACCCGCTTTCCTTATCAATAAGACGTAATAGTACCATTTATGTGGTGTTGGCTTACTGACCTAATATTATGTCACTCTTACATGTTAGGCATCCGTTTATTTTTTGTATGGTAATTGGTATGTTCTACGAATTTTAAATTATAATAAAATATCGTGAATATTCGTGTAAAATATTAATGACGATTTTTTTATTACATTATATTCTATTTTTTTTATGAAATAAGGGGGCAAACGAGCAAACGGGTCACATAATGGAAAGCAGCTTCCGTCGCCCATGGACACTCGTAGCATCAGGAGAGCTGCAGGTGCGTTGCCGGCCTTTTCAGAGGGAATAGGGAAATAGGGGAGGGTAGGAAAGGGAAGTGAATAGGGGAGGGTAGCGGAGGGATTAGGGTAGGGGATTGGGCCTCCGGTAAACTCACTCACTCGGCGAAACACAGCGCAAACGCTGTTTCACGCCGGTTTTCTGTGAGAACGTGGTATTTCTCCGGTCGAGCCGGCCCTTTCGTGCCGAAGGATGGCTCTCCCACGTATAAAATCTATATAATAAATTAATAATATTCAATGTTCCTTAATTTATTACAACTAACCGTACCAATTATTTTACGCACGTATTCAACTGCCCTATTTTACATGGCATCCGTAACAATTTCCTCGAACTTAAATCCATCGTTCATATGATAGGCTTTAACAGAAAAGCAACATTGAATTTTACTTCGGTATTTTTGGTTCCATCAACAATGAATTTCATTGAAGCGTCTTTTATCCTTTCAATGCTACTTTTTTTGTGATATTTATTTTGTACATGAAATACGAGTTCTGTTGTATCAATGTTGTTGATAATAATATGAGGAGATTTTAAAATGAGAAGATGGTTATTACCTTGTAAACGTAGGTAATTATCTTGCATTTTAACTATTTAAGCGTTTAAATTATTATCGTTTAGAATGTGATCTTTTGCAATAAAAAAAAATTTATTATCTCCATCGTATCGAGTATCAATCGCTCTAGACCTTATATAAAAGCACTCGACACAGTTAAGGCGCGTGATCAAAAATGCAAAACGAAAGCTCCCTAAGACGCGGTTCTTATTGCATCTGAATTCGGATGTGAAGTCGTGAAAAGGAATATTAAGTGAGTTAGGACCACTACAACATAAGTTAGTGCGGTTGTAGAGTTTGTGGTGTTAAAAGCACTAAGTTTGAGACTTGAGTGTTAGTCTTAATTGTAACGTTTGCTTAGAACCATCACATACTAATGATGGGTATAAAATAAAGTTATAATGACAAAAGCTAAACTTTAAGTTAATTCATGAAGCCCTAAGCGGCCGCATCCGGCCGTGATAACAATAGATAAGCTATTGTGTCTCGTTATTCCACGATCGTTGGGTAGTTTAAAATATTGTCAATTAGTATGAAATTGCTCAAAGAATCCGTGCTATGGCAAAAGTATTTATGAAAATATTTGTAAATTCAAATATTATGTGGACAGTTAAAAAAAAATATCCACAGCCGATTACCTCCTCGTTTTTTGGAAGTCAATTAATTAACAAATGTTATATTCTGTCACAAGTGAAATAATACTGAGAATATTATGTAGTTGTAGATAAGTTGTAGGTTAAGTTATCGTAACGTTCAACCTTCTTGTTAGACCAAGTGGATTTTAATCTGGATTATTGAACGTGCTCCATAAATAGGCTACTGTGAAGGCATCCATGTTATTATCATATTATAATTTGGTGGCAGACTGAACTCCGCTCTGTAATTTGATATTAAACACGCGCCTGACATGTGACGCGACTGCATAGCGCGTTCATTACCGATATTAAACTTGAGGAGCCTAGGTGTGCTTAATAGGTTGAGCTTAACACTCAGGACTGAAAATAATAAAACACTTCACTGTGTCGTTTCGAGTCAAAATATCTAAGAAAAGTGACTACAGCAAGGGACACCTTTTGCACCCACTCGCTTCTTTTGTAACATCCCTGAACTTATTCTAGCGGAACGTGATCGTATTTTTTGTGATAATTAAATTTCCGTTAATAAATCGACTGCCATTTGTAAGGTAATAAAAATATTATCACGTTTTTATATTTTTTATTGGGGCCTACGGTGGAAGCGTCCGTTCATTTGTTCAGAATGCACCACTTGAATATCTTCGCCATCTTAATTTGTACGTGACTCAGGGAGTTAATTAGTGAAATTACGAGATCTGGTGGAGTGGATTTTTTTGCACTAGACTTGTCCTCTGGCATTTAGACAGCCATTGTGGAAATTAAATTAACATTCAAACTAGCGGCCTCGGATATTACTAGGTATTCGCGAAATTATTTTCACTTTAGAATTATTAATGTGATAACATGAGATGTTTGTCAGTTTTTTTATAAATTAAACAAACTTTAAATTAGAAAAAAAAAGAAAACGACCTTCTGAAAAACAACCGAATCAATACGTGAAAGAGGTGTCAAATCTTGTGGAAATAATTATGAATTATGCAACAGGGCAGTAGGATGTTAAGTGATGTGAGAAAACGGAATATTCATGATAGTAACCGTTACGCCTTGTTAGTCACCAGCGTGGGATATCCATAAATTTGGCATAAGATATATGACTTAAAGATTTATCGCCGCTGTTTCGGACTTGGAATTTTAGGAAACTGTTTTCGACTAAAACATTATTTGGAACTCTGCGACGCTTTTGACAAAAAGAACAAAACGTTCTCGCATGTTTCAATTTATGTGTTGATAATCTTTTCATTTTTGTTGCAGGTATGGCTGAAATTTCCGACTACGTCTTACGAGGACAGTGGTAAAATTAAAATATAATTTTTAACCTAAAGCCTATTCTATCCCCTTTAGTATCGGTCTCGTTATAACTTATAATGCGAGATACATGATTACTAGTGTTATTGTTGTTCATTGAAATAAATAGGTTTAATCCATTTTTTTTGGCTGTCTGAATAAAAATTTATTTGAGTAAGTATAGATTTTATGGGTAACGGAAAGTAATAAAACGATTTAAAGAAACAAATTAATCGTCAGCTATATAATTAAAAAGACAATTTGAAAACATTCGAGCGACTTACGAAGCAATTAGACAGAGCAAACATTACGGCCATTAATGTGAACGTTTAATTAACACAAACATGTCTAAACGGTAGATAAATTCTATTGATATAGTTTCACGTGAGATGCTGCTGAATAGAGATAATAGTATCAGCTTATTGGCTTTGTTACGCTCGTGACGAGCGCACCTGAATACAAAAACGTAGCAAGCGTTTTGCGGAGCGGGGGAATTTATATCATAAACTATTCCATTAAGGTAACAATTTGTGTGAAGATTTCATCGCCTTAGGTGAAACAGGTGCAAAAATGAAGACGTTCTTTTGACGCACCCTTCGTAAAATACTCGAGATAGAGTGCATTTCAATATTAGAAGTTTGCAACAGTTTAAAGCGAAAACTGCAGAAGACTTCCCGGAGCCTTCGGTGACGTGGAAAAATATATTGAAATATGCTCCAGGATGTTTCATGGAATAGTATTTTAATGTTCTTTTCCACGATATTAGTAAATGTAAGGATTCTCCGATTGATTCTTTTATCTCTTAAAATACTTTTGGTCTATATTTTTCAGCTAGGTGGAACGACGGTCTCCGCTTAGTTGCAGGCCCATGTTGGATGCGAGTAGCAGGAGATCGGTCATCTTGGCGTTCATTGAGAGAGGCCTATGTCCAGCAGTGGACGGCTAATAGGCTGATAATGATGATGATATTTTCCAGCTGTATGCCCTAAATATACTCCAAAAAATTATTCTGTGTCATCTAAGTATGTACTTTTAGTTTCATTTCTATGTGCAATTTAATTCGCATAATTTTATTTTCAATTCGAATTACATTGGAAATTCAATGTTTAACAAGAAAATTGACCTGTAACTTGAAGGGTCTGGCTCGAACTGAAACTACTCCACATTCTGAATTCTGATTACCCCCGGGCTTAAACTTTGTTTATACAAATGTTACAACGAATTGTGCTCTGTTATTGATTTTGTGTCAACTCCGTTAAACATTTATTGCAATAGATCAACCAATTTCAATGTAAATTAATTACCATAGTTACTTGAATCATCAGTGTTATTTGACTTTGTAAGGACGTAGAGTATGGTTTGAGACCTTGTCTATAATAATAATCTATTTATATCTTTATATATATAAATAAGAATGAATTTTCAATTTCGTTAGTCCTGTTATAACTCGAGAATGGCTGAACCGATTTGGCTAATTTTACTATTGAAATATACGTGGAAGTCCAGAAAAGATTTACATTAGGACGAAAATGATACGGGGCTCACTGAGTCATTTAGTAGTAAACTATAAGTATGTTGAAAAACCAACCACACACCAAAAACCAAACCAAACCAGCAATTTTTAATTGCTAAAAAAGTAGTGCCGTTTTGTTTTCTTATACTTTTTGTATATATATTCACGCGTTCCAATTGTTTTGTAATTAGTTCTCGATACAACTGCAAAAACTGTGTAAATCAAGTCAGAGATATTGTAATAGATTTGCGTGTAATAGCTCCCATCAACCGTGAACATTACTTAATGCGGCATACATTTCTGTTAATATTTAACGTATATTTAATAAATGCCGTAGTCGTGAGACGTTGGAAGCATCTAAAACGGATAATCCGTTTATTTGTTCTCGGATTACGTATAGTACTCTTAGTATCTTTTGCAGCAGTATTAAGTCTCGTTACTTATCCTTTGAACGTCGTCTCTCTGTTATTTCCTTATAAATAAGTCGCATTATTTGAATTACATGTACACATCAAAGAACGACGCGCAATTTAATATGTTGTATTGTTATTAGATCTGACGACATCTTTGTAATTTTGCGTTCGCAAATGAAGTCATAGAATCGTCTTAAGTCGTCATATAATCTTCTTTAACTATGTCAGTAAAAGCAAAGAAGATTGACTGAGAGAAAGCATCGTCAAATTCCTATGCGTTTATCATCATTATCATCATAATATTAATACGCGAATGAAAACGTTTGTAACCCTTTTTACGAAAAATGGGGAAACGTAGGTAATTGTTTATATGGTGAAGGAGTGCATCGAACTAATATTATTTTGAAATTTTATCATATATATTTTTAACAAATAAAACATTACACACACTACAACACACACACACATGAGAAATGACAGATTTTTGAGTGATAAGCCTATACATACGAATTATACTCTCTTATTTATGGTTGAAGTCTGTTGACAGCAAGTTGACAAATTGAAAATGGATTATAGTTTTTTTATTGAATCTAAGATACTATTAGACAATGCTTACACGGCCCCGGAGACAAGAGTTAAAAAAATATGATAAATTCAATATGTTTTACAAAATATAGATACTTAGTAGTCCTAATATCATGTCGTTGAAACTAAGGTCGAATTTCGGCCATTGGGCGATCTCTAGTTATAGTTAATGTGCCAGAATTACTATTTTACGCGAGCGGTGCGACGGGCAAAAGCTAGTCTTCTCACAAATCTTTGATCGTTTTATTTACTTCCATAACTTATTATTTTCATGTCTTTGTTTATTTTCCGTGTATTTCTGTAAAGATTCAGCTTTTTACTTTAACAGCACTCACGTTTCTAGTTTGTAGACATTATGTGCAGGTAAAACACACCGTGTAGCTCCAAAACTGTTGGGGCCGCTGTTTGCGAGTTGTGGAAATTAGTCTAAACTGTAAAGTTCAAAATTGCACATTTACAGGACAATGAATAAGCTGTCTAACTAAACGTTAAAGTATAATGTGTTTAGGAGTAACGAATTTGTTTCAACTCGACTATACAGTATACAGTGCATAATAATTATCACCCATTAATATTATTGTTATCTTCGTTTGCTATCCTATTTTGTTGGAAAACTAAATAAAATTATATGGATACGAGCTGTCCCGGCAAACGTTTATTTGCCATATAAAGTATTGCGCCCGTATTATTTTATTGAAGTGACTAAATAAGTATGTCACCATGGCAACGTCCTTCGCTATCCCGTCGCACAAACAATGGTCGCCGTCAGTCTCGAGTTTTAATAATTTACTATTATTTATTCAACAAATGCACTTACCAATATAAAAAGTACCCAGTAGTCGGTTCTCAGACCCACTGAATATGCATATAAAATTTGGTTAAAATCAGTAAAGCCGTTTCGGAGGAGTACGCGGCCTAACATTGTGACACGAGAATTTTATATAAAACTTGTCCTATGCATTGGCAAAGGACAAGTTTTCATCTTAAAAAAATCTGAAAAAAGCATGATAATCGAATTTCTGCTCAAATCAGGTTAAGGGCTAGGACCTAGGCTGTATTTTTCTATTTTTACTATCATCAAGTCATATAAAATGACTCAAAATTTCAAACATCATTTTTACCAAGTTTAGTATTATAAAATACAACACTGTTTGATCGAATTCTGCAAACAACGTCACATTTCATTCGCGAATTCTATTACGTCGCGACAAAAACTTTTATTACTTATTACCGAAATGGAAATTTTCAATTGACAATATAATATTTTATGGAATAACCTAACGCATGTGTTTTTGTGATGAAAATCTAACTCACTTATGCGGCGAGTTGTAACGAGTCCATTTTATTCTGTACGAAAACCAAATTGTTTTTGTACAACACTCGACAAAATTGAAAGGTTTTGTGAAGTTTTATATGGTCGTTATTCCTTTCTTTTTTGCGAACCGTTTAAAAGGTTTTCCTATAGGAAATGGCCGTTTGTATAAATGATCTTTTTGTTCTTTTATCGTGGCAGGCTTCTAGAAAATACAATTAATATACGGTGCCACTTTTCGAAAATAAACGTAAACAGAGAAACCAAAGGGTTGCTCTTCGGGAGTCCTGGAAAAACTAAAAACAAGTCCTTACATAAGGCTGAATTCATATGCAACCGCGCGTTTGGCCGCTACACAACGAGATCACAACTCACAAGCAGTATGTAAGCGCAGTCGCGCTGTCATTTACATACAATAGCTTGTGTGTGATCTCGCGGTGTAAGGGTCAATTTATACTAGCGCAGAGTCGAAGCGCATCGAAGCGAAGCGCATCGCAGCAAGGCGTTAACGCACATATTACTTCTGAGAATTTAAAAAGGCGAGCGCATCCGTGCGCACTTTCGCGAATTCGCTTGACCACCGCTTTTTGGTGCGCGCGCATTCTCATTTCTCGCGCATCCAAGCGCACACAAGCGAATCTACGTCATCAGATAACTGTAGGCACTCTGGCGAATCAGCGCGCATTCGTTCGACTTGTTGCTAATTTGACGCTTCGACGCTCTTCGCTGCGCTTCGACTCTGCGCTATTTTAAATTGACCCTCAGGATCGAAGCGTTGAATTCGTTATGTTCAGATTTGGTAATTCGCTTCGATGTGCTTCGACTCTGCGCTAGTATAAATTGACCCTAACCGCTAAGCCGCGCGTTCGGGCGGACGCATATTATAATTAAACACGAAACAGCGCGCGGTAGGAATCGAGGGGAAATTACTACTCTATTCCATATTATAAATGTGAAAGTGCGTCTGTCTGTCTGTCACCTCTTCACGCCCGAACCGCTGAACCGATTTTGCTGAAATTTGGCATGGACATACATTGAAACCCGGAAAAAGACAAAGGATACTTTTCGTCCCTGAAAAATGTACGGTTCCCGCGCGATAAACGAATTTTGGCGCAACGGAGTTGCGGGCGTTATCTAGTAAAATTATAATCGAATGAATGCCGGTACACAAATTAAGATAGAGCTTTCAGATGTTTTCATCTGTCAGCCTGAATAACGTGACACCGATGTCACAATATACATAACTACCAGTAGTTTGACTGCTAAGAGACGGACGTGTATTAATACCTGTCATTTCTTTCGGGTTTCGCCAGGATAAGTTAAGGGCTGGCGTGCTGGCTGATATAATTTATTTTTAAAATTAACATTTTGAAATTGAATTCTGACAGTTTTCGTTGCATGTGCCAAAATATAAACAACAACTAAATTAGTAGGTAACGACACTAGCGACGACTTTCGTCATAATACGTCAAACTTAAAAATTTCAACCTCAGTTCTAAGTCGGTATACTCTATAATTCTGTCTATTCTGCCGATGTTATCCTAAAAGTTTGAATTAATCTCCTAATATAGAAGTTAGTAAGTATGAAATTTATGTCCGTCGCCGATGAGGCTGCGACAAACACTTTTTCATTCACTCCCCAAAGCTATATAAGTAATATTTTTCACTCTTACGTCATACACATAGATCGTTACATACTTGTTTTGTTAAAAATATTATTTTAGCAGCTCGGAAAGTTGTTACGTTTGATATTTTTAACCGATTTCCAGAAAGAAGCTCTATGTCTCAAACTTACAGAATAAGCAATTTTAACACAACCGGTTCAGCTAGATTTACAAGAACAGGATCTATTACTCCCATGTTTAGAGATTAGACCACGTTTAGACGGTAGAGCGAAGTACCAGCATAGACAGGACCAAAAGGTTTCTCCGACGTTGGACAACGTTTCTGTCATTCTTAATGAAATAAGGGGGCAAACGAGCAAACGGGTCACCTGATGGAAATAAACTTCCGTCGCCCATGGACACTCGCAGCATCAGAAGAGCAGCAGGTGCGTTGCCGGCCTTTTAAGAGGGAGGGAAGGGAGGGAATAGGGGAGGGTAGGGAAGGAAATAGGAGAGGGTAGGGAAGGGAAAAGGGTAGGGGATTGGGCATCCGGTAAACTCACTCACTCGGCAAGCGCTGTTTCACGCTGGTTTTCTGTGAGCCCGTGGTATTTCTCCGGTCGAGCCGGCCCATTCGTGCCGAAGCATGGCTCTCCCACGTCACAAATGTCATCAGAATATTGATAGACATTAGACACGTTGTGCAACATGTCTGATCATTTATTATATGTGCTAGTACCGCCCTCTGCTCCGATCTTTCCCTGATATTCCCTGTTAAGATGTAGGTGTATAAGCAAACTTTCAGAATTTACTAGTAATTAAGTCGTCGCAATACCCACCAATATTGCAATGTAATTCGAAGCACTCAGATTGTCTAAACCCTCACAGTGCGACATGACACTTGCATTAAGCGGCTTGCGGCGAACGGCTGTATCCATTCAAATGGGATTTATTGTAGACCAACACTATTCGATATTACAAGCTCAAATCGGACGCCCTATGTCTTATAGTATGATCGTCAAACATTTCTAACTCGTAGGCCCAGTCTTTGAGCTTTTAGACAGGATTCTAGCCACTAGATTTGATGATTGGCTATAATGAAACACGCTAATAAATCAACAATTATATGAATTTATAAACTCCTGTAATAACCTTAGAATTTGGGCAGATAAAGCCTTCAGGAAACGGGCAAAAGTCGCAGGCAGCATTAAGTTTCTTCCAAAATTATATACTTAAAAATCTGCAGCAACCGTACATCATTCGCAAACACCGTCTAGTTGTCTCAAAATAATCTGCCAAAAATCTTTAACAATCGGGCATAAGTCGCAGGCAGCATCATTTATCCCAAAATTATCTGTCAAAAATCTACAGCCATACATAAATCGCAGATACTATCTAGTTTTTCTAAAATATGCTGCTTAAAATCTTCAGCAATGTTGCATAAGTCCGACTTGTGCCCGAATGCTTCTAGCATCATCATTTGTCCCAAAATAATCTAACAAAAATTTTCAGCTAGCATAATTCGCAGATCTAGTTTCTCCCAAAATAATCCCAAGTTAACCTCCCGATTCCTGGGAAATATTTCATTAAATTACCGCCCAGCACATGACACGTTTATCAAAGGGCCTCTCGGCCGTAATAATCTTTCTTCGCCGGCTTTTAATCCGGTCATTATTTAAGATTTTCCACAAGACCTGGTGCCCCGGTCATTGGTCAACACGACTAATTCGTTTAATGCTACCCTCGTCTAAATTGACCGTTACTCTGACACGTTAATTCGGTAAGTGGTGTTCAGGAATAGAATTGTGGGAGGAGAAATTAAAAATTCACGGTAGATTAATTATTGATTGACTGATTACTGCTGAAGTTACTTTTATGTTATTGATATTTTAGGTTTACGATGTACTAAATAAATAGACGTTACACAAAAAGGGCATACTGAACCCAGAATCTGCTATTTTAACGCGACAGTAAAGAGGCTTCGTCAAATTCCTCTAAACTACAAAATGGCATTCTTATCCATCATATAATATTAAAAATGCAAAAGTGTGTCTGTCTGTCTGTCACCTCTTCACGGCCAAACCGCTGAACCGATTTTGCTGGGTATCGAGATACTTTGTGTCCCGAGAAGGGACAAAGGATATTTTTAATTCGGGAAAAATACATGGTTCCCGTGCGATAACCGAATTTTGGCGCAACGGAGTTGCGGGCGTCATCTAGTTGAATACCAATACAACGCTACGTCAACGTCACGAGTTTTCTGGTCAAAACACTTTTGGCTCGACCGGAGAAATACCACGTTCTCACAGAAAACCGGCGTGAAACAGCGCTTGCGCTGTGTTTAGCCGAGTGAGTGAGTTTACCGGAGGCCCAATCCCCTACCCTATTCCCTTCCCTGCCCTCCCCTATTCCCTTCCCTACCCTCCCCTGTTCACTTCCCTTCCCATCCCTACCCTCCCCTATTACCCTATTCCCTCTTAAAAGGCCGGCAACGCACCTGCTGCTCTTCTGATGCTGCGAGTGTCCACGGGCGACGGAAGTTGCTTTCCATCAGGTGACCCGTTTGCTCGTTTGCCCTCTTATTTCATTAAAAAAAAACTCTAGTCGTGACGTATACGAGCTCAATAGTGAAATAAACGAACGGACCACGGGGGCTAAAATGGTCGCTTTGGAGAATCATAATATGATTAAAAATTTTTTAATCGCAAAATGGTCACTCTGCTTGCAATTCATGTCTAGTAATTCCAAAGTAACCTAATTTAACATTCGTCAGTTTGACAGTTTTGACAATTCGTTTGCTGAATTGATTGAGAGAAATTTCTATGTGACCATTTTAGCCCCGCAGATCTAACGCACAACGAAGCTGCATTGGTGTTGCAATAGAACAGTAGATTTGGGATACATGAGTTAGTTTGAAGTTTACGTTTACAGCGGTGGTGATGGGCGTGATTGTAAAGTTAACTTCAAACAGATATTTGTTCGGTGTGGATTGTACGTGACCCTTTCAGGAGTAATTCCTTCTATTGACGTCACCGACTACACTGTAACTCACTTTGAGTATTCCTATAGCCTGGTCTCCGAACGAGAAATTCAGTTATTAACCACTAGCTTTCTCTTTCATTGACTGCACGCGCGTTCTACTGTTGTAAGTACTATAATACGACCTGCAATTCCTGCAAACCTTCAAGAAGAGAGCGTATTTCCTCTTAAAAGGCCAGCAACGCACCTGCAGCTCTTCTAATGTTGCTAGTGTCCGTGGGCGGCGGTAGTTGCTTTCCATCAGGTGACCCGTTTGCTCGAAAAAAAGTACCAGCGGAAGCACGATGTGTTGCATATAATAATATGATCGTTTCGTAAATATTAACTTAGCCAACTGAAATCTTTCTTTTTCCATCTGGTTCTTTAAAATTAGCATATTTATTATCAGTCAAGCCTTTTTAATATATTTTTTGACGTTTAAGTGTTTAAGCACACCATGCCGAAGCTCTGCGGCGGAAGTTCGGCATGATTCCGCCTGCAATGAATTTTAAATTACCGATGGGCGATGGCTGATGACTCACAGAAAACCGGCGTGAAACAGCGCTAGCGCTGTGTTTCGCCGAGTGAGTGAGTTTACCGGAGGCCCAATCCCCTACGCTATTCCCTTCCCTACCCTCCCCTATTCCCTTCCCATCCCTACCCTCCCATATTACCCTATTCCCTCTTAAAAGGCCGGCAACGCACCTGCAGCTCTTCTGATGCTGCGAGTGTCCATGGGCGACGGAAGTTGCTTTCCATCAGGTGACCCGTTTGCTCGTTTGCCCCCTTATTTCTTAAAAAAAATCCATGCCGAAATTACGTTGCGTTATATTGTATGCGTTTGACATTTCTGACGTAATCACTAATCATGATTCATGCCGAACTTCAGCCGCGGAACTTCGGCATGGTGTGTTTAGACACCACTTACACCACGTCATTCTGGCTCCGTTCTCAAAGATCTTGTATTTCATCTATAATAAATATTTTGGTTATACTGTAGGCATAGTAAAAGGAGGGGAAGTAAGTTATCTTCATACAAAGTCACCGCCAGCGGGTTTTATTTGTGCGCCATAGTATCAATGCGTCGCCACGTACGGCACACAACAAAATCTCGGCGGTACCAGCCTTATAAAACTGGCCGAGATTTTGTTGTGTGCCGTACGTGGCGACGCATTGATACTATGGCGCACACATACGCGCGCGGTGCCTTTATATTTATATAACTTACTTCCCCTCCTTTTACTATGTTGTAGGTTATGTTGTTTTTTTTACCACATTGAAAATTCCTTCAGCTATGGTATAAAGGGTATTAGAAAGGTCAGAGTCGTCTGGCTTAGAATTTAGGTTGACAATTTATTGGCCTATTACTGGCACACAAGCCATTAGGTCGCTTTTACATGCTAATGCGGCATTGATGCTCAACAGCTTGCGGTGATTACTCCTTTACACATGCTACCCGAATTATTGGGTTGCATCTCACTTATTAATCTACTTGCAAATATGTTATCACTAGGGATAGACTATAGAGTATGGCGATTTATGTATTCGTATAATTTAGCGTTTGGTTTAGACTTTAAATCAGCGGTACTCGACTTTTTTTTATGGACACAAACATTTTGTCTTGGTGTCGCGGGCCGCAAACAAAATAATTTGCCGCGGGTTGCATTTTAGATCATAGACTAATGTCCGGTTTGTAATTTTTAACATTTAACTAGCAATTTTAATTGGCTAAGTTATGTTAACTTCAGTCCAAATGATGACAGCGATAATTCATATTTTAGTTTCATGTAAAATTCATAAGTGTTCTAAATACTTTATAAAAAATACAGTATTTAGCTCGTGTTCTTGTAGGAATATTATAAAATGCTGTTAATGTTACGGATCAAACTCAGAAATAATTAATTCAGCTTTATCTAGTACTTGTTTTTTATATTTATGATAATGTTCCTTGGTCTTAATTTTTTTGTTAAGAAAATTAACATTAAGTACATACCACTAATGATATTTAAATAAGCGTTGTATTTCAAATAGCTACACAGCACTCTCATTATAAAATACACCACCAATTTATATTTAAATGTATCTGCATTATTCTAGTCATAAAATATTAGAATTTCACAATCTCCAACTTTTAATCTCCATCATTATGCAGTCAAGATTCATCTAACTTTCCTATAAAACTTATCTAGTTTGTTACTTCTTCCCACTAACGGAGGTGAATAATAGAGTACGTTAAATCAACGACACACTGAAAAGGTTAATAAGGAGCGACAAGGATGAGCAACTTGAGTTTTCATACTTCGAATTAGGAAAATAGTTTTTGTAGAAGGAGTTTATCATTTAATACCCTTTAAGTGGTCCACAATATAGCACCTTTCTGGCTGCTATATTGTAGGAAAATCTATTATATAAAATGAGTATCGTTATATAGTTTTCAAGGTCTTAGCATAGGTACTTAGTGACTGACTCCGATAGCGACTCCTATAAACTTTATAGTAATTGAAAGACATATAATTATTACTTAATATAAATATAAATTAATCCTCAAGACAACTTTATTTAACGCGATTTCACCTTTGTTTAAATTTAAAGCGTAATTAGAAGTAAGTTTTGTCTGCGTATCTCGATTAAACAGTCCTCTGGCAGACGTAAATGACAGGGTAATGACGATTCGGCTCCGTGCATAATGTTATTAGCGTGGCTCTACTTAAGGCTCTTATCGTATTATCTAAAAGCTCCAATCTGACAAGATTATCTTTATTACACTTTTTTGTTTCCAATTTTCCTTTGTTTGTAAACGTTGTGTAACATTACAATGGGGATTTAAAGTCAGTCCTCTGGTCAATTCGTTTTACGTAATCTGCTTTTGCAGAGTGTTCCATTTTTAGATTACTTGCTTGAATTGTTATAAATATTCAATTCATTATGACACGGATACCTGATTTACGTATTTAAGAAAAGAAGAAAACCTAAGTAAAAAAAACATTAGACCTCGCACTTACTTGAGAAGTTGAGACAGTCTTAAGATTAATATTGTTGCATGTACACATACAAATAAATATTTTGTATATATATTAAGTAGTAATAAAATATATAAATGAAGACTTTTATAAAAAAACATATTTAATGCATAGAGTTGCCATTTGCGGATCCGCCATTTTGTGGATCATTTTGAAGGTAAAACATGTTTTGTGGACGTGTAACTGACGTGATGATGTGAAACCGTATCAGTTTCGTTGAAAGGAAACGAAAATAACAATCAAACCCATTCCGACCGCCCGAGCCCACCTACAACTTAAATGGTAGTGAAAGAAATGAATGTGTTCCTTACACATACCTTTCTTGGATCCATTTCGTCCTTTATTGATTTTGTCTTACATAAATACTTAGAAAAGATTAAAGACGGGCTCAACTTATATCTATTAAAATGAAAATAAGTAAATAAAGACTAAAATAAAGTTGACAGAAAAATAACATGTGATTTTTATCGGGATACCCTACACCTAAAAAATTCAGAAGCTCAAACACTTCTAGCCATAGCCAAGCCTAATCTGGATACACCTTTGAGGCTACGAATAATAAAAACTAAGGAAAAGTAACTCCGTCAAAAAACATGTTCTACAATACTTGTCAAAAAAGTGTACCTTAGGTACACATTTCAATACATTTGCAATATTTAGGTGACCTTGAGCGGTACTAGGCTGACGTTACATGACAGATCGAAAGGAACCAACTTTAAAACGGTAATAGTACAATAGACATAACTACCAGTAGTTCGACTGCAAAGAAACGGACAGGTTTCAATATCTGTCAAATTCGTCGGGTTTCACTAGGATTATGAACGGATTGTGCCTCGCGCTGGCTGATATAATTTATTTTTAAATAGGTATTTAAAATAAAGATTTCCAAATTGGATTCTGACAATTTTAATGTGCCAAAACACAAACAACAATACGACCAAAGAGGAACACGTCCATCGAATATGTCATAGTTTTAAATTCGTAGGTAACAAGTTAACAACCCTAGCGACGATTTTCGTCATAATACGTCAAATTTAAAAATTTCAACATCAGTTCTAAGTCGGTATACTCCATAGACATAATATATAATATATACCTAAAGACCAACAAAGAGTGCGAGAGAGAAGAAAATCCTTTATGGAATTATAACAAGATGAAAAGAGAGAGGCAGTCTAATGAAAATTGTAACAACTTTTATTTGACAGGTCGTCAAAAGTCGTCAATCGTTTTTATGCCCTTTCGGTATTTGCAATTTATTATTTAAATCGTATGTTATTTTCAACAAATACTATTATATATAACAATAATAACTTGTGCTGTGAGTGATTGCAGTGTAAATCATAGGAATAATCCTGAAAAATATACATTTCACCCGTAATTAATCTTCATGTCCTAATTGCTACGATGTGTTTATTTTTGCTATATTCTGGTCTTTAGTTCTCTATTTCAAATAAAATATTGTGAATCCTCCCTTTTACTTTCATATTTTGCGTAACTAAAGGTACTATTGTTCCTATATTACACAAATTTTGAAGAAAAATTTTTCATCAAAATTTCTTACATATACGCTAGTGCTTGAATCAAATTTATCGATATGCTTATCGATATTTTACAATAACATAAATCTAAAATAAAAATCATTTACCTTTATATTTATCACCTTAAGCCCGGCCGCACATTATCCGAAATTTCTGATCAGAAAAATTCGGACGCCCGGCGGACACTCTGTTCATACATTTTGTTGTAGACCCATCATACTAAAAGAATTTCTGACGTGTCAAAATGTATGAGCGGGGCGGGGCGTCTGAATTTTAGTGATCACAAATTCGGATAATGTGCGGCCGGACTAAAAGGACATATTATCTTATTTTAACTAATAGTAGCAAAATATGTAGCAAACATTTCATTGAAAATTTTTAAAGAAAAATTAGAATAAATACTATTTTGGTTAAAGGAGCTATGCCAACTTTATTTGTGCCAGTAAGTTTGACATACTGTTGCACTTGTTACTGAAGCAATTATTAAAAATAAGCAATTATAAGCAATTAATGCTTTTAGTTCATTTAAAATTATGCTTATATGAACTAAAAAGTATTAAATAATCCTTATTCTGTACTCAATCTTCATAATTTTGAAGTCGGTACCAGTCCTAAGTATATAAGTTGCTGTTATACCTATTCTGTCAGAGAACTGGCGATTAGGTTAGCTGGTACCGATTGCAAAATAATGAACATTGAGAACAGAATTATACTGAGTACAGAATAAGAATTATTTAATACTTATTAGTTCATTTAAGTATAATATTACTATTGTCATTGCCTTGGAAGTCGGTTTTAATTTTTTGTTTAAAAATAATAATTTTACTCTTTTTAGCTGTCCTTAACGTTTTCTATACTTACAGTTGGTGTTTTAAAAAATCAAAATCAAAATTGCTTTATTTCTGAACAAATCTAAAATAAAATATATTTTCAGAATACATGGTGCCTACCACCGGTTCGGTAACTAAGCCGACGAGAAACTCGCACACCGGCGTAAGAAACTCGCACGCCCACTTTTTACTAAAAAAAGTGAGAAAAAAAATATATCTTTTAAAACAAAATTTACAATGCTGTAACTAAAAATTAAACAATGTAAACATAGATAGATACATAATAATTGTAAGTCATGTAGAAGTAGCCTTGCAAGCAGTCATTCAGCATTCTACTCCCAAGATGTGCCATCAATTATGAAATCATTTTGGCTTTGGCACAAAACGTTCTTTGACTACTTTTTTAAATTTATTAATCGAAAGATTTTGAACGTTTTCTGGGACCATATGTTCCCATTTGAATATCAAGGAGTCACTTCGATTTCTCATTGTTTCCATCACCAGACCACCACTTTTGTGAACATGATACCTACTCGGAACAATACAATGTACAGCAAAAAAAAAATATTTGAAAATCGGTTCATAAACGGCGGAGTAATCGTTGAACATACATAAAAATATATCTACAGGCGAACGTCTAGACTCCTCCTGTTTGGAAGTCGGTTCAAAATAATTGTAATAAAATATTATGATATTTTATAATATGTATTTAATTTAATAATAAAATATAATATACTATGTGTGTTGTTTACTTTCAACGTTTACTTTCAATGTAAGGACTGATTTACCAGATAGATTTTACCTGAGTAATAAATAAGTAACTTTATAATGTGTTAAGTGTAAATTATTTACCCCTATAAGAACCTCATGTCATAACATATCCGACGATTGAAAAATCATTCCAAAAGAATATGTGTATCTACTTTTCAATCGTCACCTTCGTCATCGTCATTTTTTTGCCAATTAAAATTTATATTTTTATTTCTTATAGAAACTCAGGTAAAATAACTCGAACGGACTAAACTATCGATAGCAAAATACTATACTATCGATAGTAAAATATACATCACTAGCACACGCACACATTGACAGATCAAAAATGGTCACGCATTTTCGAGTTGTCAGGTGGTCTTTACGACAGTATATTATGTCTATGGTATACTCTATCATTCTGTCTACTCTGGTAATAGTATGGGAGTTATGTTTCTTGTTGATGTAATAAAGTGGTATTTGAATTTTTGTCGGTCGCGGCCGCTTGCCGGTATCGGATCGGTGCCTTTAGAATGCGAAGTGTGAATGATCATTCTCGGCCTAAAACCATTGGGCCGTGGCGTCACAAAGACCTTTCTCTTAGAGGATACGGGTTGATCACTTTGATATCTTATACTCCATTTAGTTTGTGTGAACCGTTGCTGTAAATGACAAAATGGCCGAAGAGTTTTCACACTTGCCGTTTTTTACTCACTGAAAACTTTTTTTTTAAAAGCCTATGCTGTCTGAAGCCTCCCCCTCCTCCTTTTCCACTGCTGCGTAGGCCAACCTGACTCGTATTTGTTTCCGAGGACGTCCTCGGCGGCGACGTCCGTCGTCTGCGACCATCTTTGCCAAGCGGTCAGGTCCCACTAAAAATTAACCGCGAATAATACTAGCGTGTGTTGCTTGTGAGAGTAGATTGTCAAAGAAAGAAGATTTTCTACTGGTTGACTGCTCACTATTTGTCCACTATTTTGACAAAAAATAAGATTGATTTATAGATTAATTTTTAATGATCTAAATTCTAATCTAAAGTAATATATTTTATATCGTTTTTAAATAGGTCTTATAATCCAAAGTATTGCTTTAATATCAAACAGCATTCTAGTAACTTGGAAACTTAGTTATATTGCGTTCCCAAAATCAAAGAATTTCCCTTTGCCCGTTATGCTGCCCGCGAATTATTTAGAGTACCGAAATAACATTGCACTTAGGATATTAGTTATCATATTTGATTTTAAACGAAAAAGTTTTGCGGGTAGTTTTCAAAAATTTACTGCTCATTTAAAAAAAGGTTAGGTTTGTGTCTTGTTTATGTTTTTCGAAGGGGAAGATCAAAGGTTTTCAAAATAAGTAGAAAATCATTCTCAAGTCAAGAATAATGAGATGATGACGACGATGAATATTTGTAGATTTCGCCCGCAACTTCCTTTGTAACAGAAATTCGTGTATCGCCCGTTAACAATATATTTCTCCGTGACAAAAACTATTTTATTATCCTTTCCTAGGACTCAAAGTATATCTATACCCATCCAAATCGGTTAAAAAGTTTAAGCATAAAGATATTGTAAAAAATGCAGTCTACTCGTTCACATTTACTAGATATTTGACCGAGCTTAGCTCGGTATTCGATAAAACACGAATAAAATGACATAGTAAGTTTATGTTTAAGTTGATTATCGATTATCGATAAAACACGAATAAAATGACATTTTCTAAAAAAGATTCCTAGCTAGATCGATTTATCGCCCCCGAAACCCCCTATATATTAAATTTCATGAAAATCGTTGGAGCCGATTCCGAGATTCCAATTATATAGTATAGAAGAATTACTCGTTTAAAGATATAAGATAAGATAAACATGGAAGCATGGATATGCATAAAAATGTATAAGTAGCAGTACGGATAATTGTAACCGTGCGAGTTTCTTACTCTGGTAATTTTCGCTTTTTCGGTTAGTTCCCGAAGCGGAACAATAAAAAATAGTAGGTCAACAAGTGGACAATTCTAAAAACATTTGTTATAGTTTTTTTTTATATTACGTTGATGATGCTACTAAGCGATTCGACATCTTCTAAGCCTGGCACTAAAACTTTAGGGTTTTGATAACGAGCGCATTTTGTTTTCCATTACAATAGCTGCGAAACGCACTTATTGAGATTAAGGTGGAATTTAGTTAAAGATACTGCTAGAATAGGCTCCGACGTGGACTCAATTCACTTAATTAAGGTTTAGCGCAGACGAGCGACTACAGCTGCTGCAGCAGCAGCTGTCGCGCGCGACTCGTCTTGTACGACTACAGTCTTTAAGCCTTGTATTTCTCTCATAAACTTTCATTAAACTTTAAGTTTTTGTAAATATTTAGCTAAATTGTAAGACTAGCTAGCTGTTAAGACATATAAGACACTATGTCTTAACAGCTAGCTTTTAAGTATTAAGTATTTTTAAAAGAGTTTGTAAAAGATGTACTCAACGTCTGTTGTGTCGTCAAATAGAAAACTATTTCAAATTAATATGCCGCGTCTATGATTGTTTTATAGTAGTAGTAAACATTCATTATTATCTTTAACGTCACATACTAAGAACACCTATTTGAATTTTGTGTCGCGACTCGCGAGGTTGCTCAATTGTCGCCAGGCGTTTGCAGCTCGTTTGCACTGATCCTAAAATGTTCATCGGGGTTATCAGAAGTAACTGCTATTAGTATTCACGTTTATTACCCTCGATATCATTTAAATTCATTATTATTTCGGGATAAAGAGTTTATTATTTTAAACGCTTAGTCTTATTAGGAAACAAAATCTGGAGAACTTATAATTTGTTAAATAAAAAGGCCCTTTAGGTTAGCCTTAAAACATTTTGAGGATAGTAGTTGTGATGTATTCATGTGATTTATGTCATACACCTGATGCAGTTAGACATGTTAGACAGAAAATGTACGGTTTCTGCCCTTGGGACGTAATTTGGTAAAAGTTATATCGAAACAAAACGAAAATTACAACTTGGCTGCTCTCAATATCATCAAAGAAATTGCGCCCGACAAGATGACATTATAAAAACCTTTGGGAGCAAAAGTTGGGAGTACGATACTCCGAGTAGACCTCCATCAGGTGAAGTTGACAGCTCGTACAAAGGCCGTCAATGTTTATTAGTCAAATAGACGCGTCAGTTGATTACTTCCAAATATATACCAGCAAATATGTTGCTTGAATTATTTTGTCGCATTTTATTTGAAGTTATTATTTAAATTCGAGAGATGCTTCGTTTCTTTACTAAAACGCCGGTTAGACCGGAATTATATCCTAACCTCACAGAAAACCGACGTGAAAAGTTTCTAGCTTTAAAAAAAAAGTAACTTCCGTGCCAAAACTTCAAATGATAATTTGAAAACAGAAATAAAAAATAGAAACTTTACAGACAAGAAAGTGAAGAAACCAAGAAACAAAAAAATAAACAAACAAGCGCCGGGTAAAAATCTAATAACAATTTGAAAACATCAAAAAATACAGTTCTAAGAGACGCAGCTGACAAGAAAGAAACCAAAATGTAACTAAACAAGATTAGTGAATCTGAGTCATCGGTACGAAATTATCAATTTCCTGTCTCTGAGTAAGAACTTTTCCGCCCGTAGATTAAATATTGCAATCCCTATAGCTACCCGCAGTGTATAGTAATGCGAGAGGTATTGGCAGGGTACTGACTACTACTGCGGGGCTAAAATGGTCGCTTTGAAGAATCATATTATGAATCGTGTTATGATTCATTCTTTTAAAATCGCAAAATGCAAGTCTGCTTGCAATTCATATTTAGTAATTCGTACTAATTTGACATTTGTCAGTTTGACAATTTTGACAATTCATTTGCTGAATTGATTGAGAGGAATTGCTAAATGTGACCATTTTAGCCCCGCTGGTAACTTTTGAGGAAGGGAACTGGGAGGGTAATAAAATAAATACTGTGTTGCATGTTTATTTTTTTAAATTAAAAATAGGGGGCAAAGGGTAAAAATAAGGGTCACCTGATGGAAATCAACTACCGACTCCCATGGACACTCCCAACATCAGAAGAGTTGCAGGTACGATGCAGGCCTTTTAAGATACGCTCTCTGTGGTCTGCAGCGGTGATCGTATTGGCCGGGAAATACTAGAAGCAACTTAAATTACTATACTAACCTAAAACATTTTACCCATGTTAAAATTATGATCAACTAGATGACGCTCACAACTCGTTGCGCCAAAATTAATTTATCGCGCGAGAACCGTACATTTTTCCGGGACAAAAAGTATCCTATGTCCTTCCTCGGGACTCAAAGTATCTCCACACCGAATTTCAGCAAAATCGGTTCAGCAGTTTGGGCGTGAAGAGGCTACATACAGACAGACAGACAGACACACTGTCGCATTTATAATATTAGTATGGATTTAAGAGAAGAATAAATTAAATAGGTGGTGTTTTTAAAACTGAAACTCAGAATAATATGTTGGAATCAAATAATGGCTCGCTTTGCGTCAAACGTCTAAAGCGCGTTTTGCAATACGGCTGATACCTGCAACTATGCTGCAAAACCTAAAGAAATATAAAATAGAGACATAAAATAGGTTAAAAATTTCATATCGCTTTCTGGAAATACGGCTTTGGCTAAGTTAATTCATACTGAAGTTTTTTAATCCATATAAATGAACACTGAATCATCGATAAATTGTGTCTTTTCAAAGCCAATTTGTTGGATTAAAGACATAATTTTATGCATGGTTTTATAAAGCGATGTTTCATATTATTTTTCAAATTGCAATATGCATGGTATATTGCGTATCGACAGTAATAAAAACTACTACATTAAATTTTAATTAAGAGTACCTACATGTCCGTTATTGTACTTCGCGAATATACAGTTTTTAGAGTTCCGTAGTCAACAAGGTACCCTTATAGTTTCGGTCTGTACGTCCGTCTGTCCGTCTGTCTGCCCGCCTGTCTGCCCGCCTGTCTGCCCGCCTGTCTGTCTGTCCGCGGTTCTGCTCAGATACTATAGCACCTACAAAAGGCTGTAATTTGGCATGAATGCACATATTAATGATGCCGACAAAATGGTACATGAAATCTTAAAAATATTTTTTGTGTCCTCCCCCCCCCTTCTACCAGCTAAACGGTTGCTTCTGAAAATGTGAAAAAATTCACTGGAGTAAATTCCTTTGAAAGTAACTGAAATGATGTCGTTAGTAATGTAAAACACGTTATAACTGTACCATACAAAAATTAAAGAAAAGTAGCGGTACTACGGAACCCCTATATTGCGCGTGGCCCGACACGCACTTGGCCGGTTTTCCGTACTTAATTTTTGTTGCCATGGTTACTCTATTAAAAACACTTTTTGAGGATTTTGCCTGGTACCTTAACAATACTTTTAATTTCAATACCATACTAGTCGTACCAACTTCAATTCATTATTATGATTGGCAAGTACCAATCTTCTATATATTAATACGTAAGCCAAAAACTTTGTATCCCTTTAGACGAAAAATGGGGACACATAGGTGAATGTGCACAGTTATAGTTTATATGGTGAAGGAGTGCATCGAGCTAATATTATTTTGAATTTATGCTTTTATCACACATTTTTTTAACAAATAAAATATTACACACACTACAACACACACACTAGGAAAAATGACAGATTTTTGAGTGACAAGCCTATACATTCGAATTATACTCTTTTATTTATGGTTGAAGTCTGTTGACAACAAAGTGACAAATTGAAAATGGAATTTAATTTTTTTTTATTGAATCTTAGATACTATTAGACAATGCTTACACGGCCAGTCTGAGGTAAGCTGAGTCCCAGAGACAAGAGTTGAAAAAAATATGATAAAGCCAATATTTTTATACAAAATACAGGTAGTAGTCCTAATGTCGTTGAAACTAAGGTCGAATTTCGACCATTGGGCTATCTCTAGTCATAATAATTTGTTGAAGGTAATCTGAGCCGATCACAAAAATAGCTAAAACGAAGAAATTATATGTAACATTAAAGTAACAGTAAACTTGGAACAGTTGAATATAATTACATTCGGCTCTACAAAATAAAACAGTTCAAAAATATTTTTATTTAACATTCAGAAACTCCTACCAAATTATTCTCCTAACCACGTACTTTCATCGAAGGCAGCATTTGTGGCATTTGCGACACGTCTACCGTAATCTCCATGTGCAAAAACTTGTAATGTATTCCGGAATTGCTCGCATGTGGCTACGCTGAATTCAGCAAACAATTCACCAAGATGTACTTCATTGGGCCATAAAATGTTCTGTTTGTTATTGTCCCTTTCGTTCCAGGTTCCGCTTGCGAGGCTAGGCTTAATCCGAATAGTTGGCTCCGCCCGAATAGTTTTACGAGCAAATCTTTATTGCACCCGCTTAATTTCGCTCAACTATGCACCGGGCGCTCGGCTAAATGAATTTATTACGCTGAACTGTACCTCGTAAACGATGCCATATTTTTTATTTCTGAAAGGTCTTTTCATCGGGATTTGTAATATTTGGTGTATATTTTTCCGCCCCATTCAGCGGAATCAGGTTAATAGCATTTTGTATTGCACGCTCTAATTTGATGTTTAATTTTCGTTTTGAGGATACGTGTACTTTATACTAATTTGTGTTCGTTTGATGGAATTAAGTGATACTTTTCGTTTCAGTCGGGACTGCAAATTCCTCTACTCTCCGAAGATTTATAGCATCGAATAGAATCGCGTTTCCTCATACGGACATGGTGTTCAATTTTAAGGACTCTTACGACTTTATGTCATCTCTAAGATGTCACTTTTCAAAATACCAATGAGAGTATCGGACTTCCAAATTGAGAAAAATCAGTCAATCTTGAATCGATCGATTTTTCCCAATTCGGAAGTCCTCCATCTTTTTTTTCACTTATGGAATGTTGCCTTTGTGAAAAAATAATGCAGTTTTTCCGTGTAATATTTGTCACTTTCAAATTTTGTCTTTGTCTTCACATTTGTTTCATCATAGTTTATCACAAACCTGTAGATCTTAATCTATCTCTCTATCCACCTCGGCCTAATATGTAGGCGGAACTGACATATACGTTACTGCTACAATGCGATTCGGTCTTAGATAACGATGTATTGTGGTCCAATATATTGTACATGGTATACACCTTGTGTTAGTTTATGTGTCTTAGCATGAGATATCAGTACATCTTCCTTACGTTATCCATCTAAAACGATAGCTTCTTCACAACCGTTGGTAGTACAACGGGTTTTTAAGAAGAATGGTTCAAGTCACTTATTTTTAACTTCAACATAAATATTTTTTTAATCCATGCGTATTTAATTTTTATAAAGTTGTTCTTTATGGAACTAAGCTCCATGCTTACTTTTGAAATTGTTGATAAATAGCAGCTGTAGATCGATTTTGCTGCACTGTTGTTTGTAAAATGGTGATCGAATAAAAATCAACCTCGAATACTTCTGAATGATTTACAACTCAAAATAATATTAGTTGTTTTTAATGTATCGCATAAAAACAGTCCTGTATTAATGTTGTAAATTGTAATAGATCGAAGCTGTATGGATTAAGAAAACTGAATCAGGATGGGTTAAATTACATTAAATAAGAGCCAGGGTTAAGTTAATACATTCCCAAATACGACAAATTACAACTATTAAACTAACTTAAGGCTTCGCCGTTAAGTTCATAAGAGTAATAAGCCTAGGTAGATTAGCTTATGCAGCTGGCAAATAGCCATACTACGGTTTTCTTACCGCAAACACAGGTGAGCCATTTTGAATTCTATTATTACCAGCTTAAGGTGCATTATTGTGTTTTAATAAGTTTTATTATGACCCCACAAATTATATTTTAGTACTCACTCTGTAGTTAATTTAGTTGTAATGTTAGATAGTCCTGATTGTGTGGTAGTTCGTGGAGTCCAATTTTGCAGTTGAGTTGATCTTGAACTATGCTCATAACATTCAAGACCAACTTATTCTACTATTACTTCTACGCTGTCGATTATCACTTCTACTTGTATTTTTTCGGTCTACCACTTCTATTCTTAAGGAGAAACTTTTTTTTACGTTTTCAAGATTCAAATCAGTGTTATAAGAATTGAATTCCTGAACAAACAAATATTTATTGGAATGAAGTTCCTTATCGCACGTTGCGAAAGGGGGCTAGACGGAACGACACTTTTTGACCGACACTTATTTTAGTACCTGCTTAGTAGAAGCAGAGGGCGTTGATGTGGCGATGACGTCAACTGGCGGGAAATTTAAAACTTCGTTCTATCCGGATGTCCCTTGAGACCTCTCAAGTTTTTTAAGGCCCCGGGAAAAAAGGAGAGGCCGTTCTTCCGGATGGCCTGAACGCATCGTTTTGTGCATTCCCCTGTATTGACGAGTTCGAACAGAGCCCTTAGCCAAGACGTTTTCTTTATAGCTTCTTTATAAAATCGAACGTTTATATTTTAAGTAGGTATGTCAATTTCATACATTTTGATCGTCATTTCTATAAAGCAATAAAGAAAATTCTTCGCTAGGGGCACAATTCGGTCTGCGATCATTCCGATTGAACAATCTGTCTTTAAAAAAAGGAAATAAATAAAACACGTTAACAAATCTATGTTAATGTACCGCGGTAACCTCACTTGCATTATGCATAATAGAAAACCCGATGGATAGATCGATAAACTAAGTTTTAATGATGCATGGTTCCTTAACGGTACTCGCACATGTTACTACATCGCAACCTGCAGAAACCTTTTATGTCAGAGTAAGATAAAAATGGAAGAATATCCACAGCCGTACATAAAATTCTCCTTTATGGAAGTCGGTTAAAAAGTAGATACAAGACGCGTCAAAGGTGTAAAGTTAACAAACGTTAGTGGATGAAATAGATTGGTTTCACTCTGGTGTACTGACATCACAGTTCATCATAACAAAAACGTGACTTTATATTATACTGTTTATACTGTGAGAAATGGTTGTTTTCCCGCAGTAAAATGATTCTATCTTAGTATCTAATTGATCAGCGCTAACGGTATACGCTTTAATTCTATCTTAGTAGTACAATAGATTTGTAAAGTTTTTTTTTAATCAAATCATAAATAAAATTCGGCCGCTCGCGCCTATCGGCATAAAGTTGACATAGTGCGTCATACAATATATTTTTTATTTTAACATTAATGATCAAAGCGCATGGAAGTGCGCAGGCCAAGTTCCATCTTTCGATAGTACTAAGTACTTTATTTGAATCGTTCTGCTGCGGGAAAACAACCACTAAAATGTCACATTGTATATTATACAATCCGAGAACATTGGCAGAAGTGATAGGAATTAGAAGTATTTAATTTTATGCATTTAAAATTATTATTACGAGTATCATTTTCAATAACTAATCGTTTTTTTCAGTCTTCCCATTCCCTTTATCTGTACCGTTTTCAACATTCCTTTTTTGCTTAGTGTTATATCGTTTTAAAAATAAACCATTCTTTACTTGATGGCTAAAGTAAACTGTCACACCAGGTATAATTACATCGGCATAGCTCGGGACCTAACAATCTTAATTGCTATCTAATACAGCGAGTAATTAGCGTTTAGGGAAAACATACGGAAACTCCACTCGCCGAGCCATTCTATAATTAACAACCCCTTTAAACTAAACTCGTAATGTCCTCGTCAATAATCGTTTTTCTATGTTAATGATAGGTAATATAAAGTTATTCAGTTATACTTATAACTCTATAATTAGAAAGTAGCTATATATCTTTTATAACCATGTTTTTATTTCCCTTGCTTAACTTTAGTTACATACTAGAATTTAAAACGTAAACGCAACATAATAATTCTTAATCGAATGTCGTTGTAACTATATCGTTGTGCTCTTACATTTAGAACTAGATATTTTTTAAGGTTTTGACAGTGAAAATGTCGATATCATTTTGGCTGAGCATCCTAGACTTTTTCAACATTTCACTCGTAAAGTACACGCCTGTCTTTGATAAAATGGCCGCATCTAATCTCGGTGTTTTTGTTCATATTCTGACGCCGAGCTCCGATTTCCATATACTTCGAATATATCAAAACGTCCCGAATATTTCATGTTGTCGGTATCTAACAGGCGTTTTGTGGTAATGTGAATGATATATACCAGTCAGAAGCACTCGTCCTAATATCCTAGTGACTACATTAAGATATGGCTTAGTATAATCACAAGATTAATCAATACTTCTTCCTTGTTATTGTTTTGTGAATTCTCTTTGTTGCCAGATTTTGTTTTTATTTACTCTTTATTAATTATTTAAGGAGCTGTGTTTTCCGAGAATTGAGAGTTACTAAAAATGTTTTAGCTCTCTATTTTATTTAATTTTTATTTGGTACATTTGTATATTAAGAGCTTAGATTAATTTTGAAATTTGTCAGTTTAAAAGTGATGAATATATTCTTTAGTGCGTTTAAAATTAAGATTAAAACAATTTATTCAGTTAGCTTAATATGGAGATGAGGGTTGCAATGATATCGTAGTGAACGTGTAGCTGCTTTGCATTTTCAAAGCTTCTTTCTCAATTTGCTTACCGGGCCCCACTTTGGGCGCCATTTCACGTTGGGATCGGTGCAAACTGACTACAAACTGCGACTACAGTCTACAATGGCTTTTTTTTAAATGAAATAAGGGGGCAAACGAGCAAACGGACGGAAGTTGCTTTCAATCAGGTGACCTGATGGAAAGCAACTTCCGTCGCCCATGGACACTCGCAGCATCAGAAGAGCTGCAGGTGCGTTGCCGGCCTTTTAAGAGGGAATAGGGTAATAGGGCAGGGTAGGGATGGGAAGGGAATAGGGGAGGGTAGGGAAGGGAATAGAGTAGGGGATTGGGCCTCCCGTAAACTCACTCACTCGGCGAAACACAGCGCTAGCGCTGTTTCACGCCGGTTTTTTGTGGTATTTCTCCGGTCGAGCCGGCCCATTCGTGCCGAAGCGTGGCTACTCGCTTATCTGGCCACTAGCTGTGAGTGTCACTCTTTCTTATACAATCCTACAAGGTTGGTTTTGGATGTAAAAACGCCATCATTTTGAATGACTTGAGACTTAGAGACAGCTGTTTCAAACCCTTCTGTCGATGACAAGTATCCATTTGTTTATGCCCCATTAATGATTACACTTTTCAATGTTTTGCAGTCATTCGTAATATCTATTCTGTATATATTTAGGGTTTATTGTGTGTATTATTTTACCTGATTGTAATTACTAATTAGTTTCAGTCGTAACAACTGTTGGTGGACTGTTGAAAATTATGTCAAGTCGCACTGCATCCAAATTAAGTAGCAGTTACACTAGTCGCGAGTAGTCCGCCTGCACGAAGCCTTCCACCGGCCCCCGTTTGGGCGCCATCCCATGTAATTCGCCTGCGACCACGTTAAACTTAACTAAGGCTCACACCGATGGCGGCGCTCGTTTCAGCCTTCTTATTTTTCTGGCAACGTTTCAAATTAAAAGCGATAAGAGTATGCTCGTACCGACTACTTTCTTTAGCGTGTCTGCACAAAAGAATAATTTGTAGGTAATTTTAAAACTGGAGTTCTCTTTTGCTTCGTATCGAATTTTTTCAGGGAAGCGTTACATTTTTAGGAGCATATAAAAGTCGTTTGATGAGCAATCGATTTTATGTATTTTAATTACTGTGCTTTAAATTATTTTGATTCGGATGAAATAAAAACATTCAGTACGCATATTCTTGATTAAGTATAATTAAAATCCAAATTAAAATTTAAAACGGATACAAAATGTAAATCAAAAAGAGAGGAGGCTGGATTTTCACTGCTTTCAATATTAAATGAGTGCTGACCCTGGCTTTACAGGCTCAAATATAACTTTAATACCAGCTATCACACTCAGTACAGTGCCTAACAAAACAGTGCCTTTACGCCGATTAGAATTTGCACACACAGTGTTTGCACAGAGCAAAGGTTTGAAACATTATACGTGCTCAACGCTGGGACTCTCAGTCAGCTGAAATAGCAGCTACTTACCACTAGGTACGAAGTAATTTAATAAGCCTGCTTATGTGCAACGTTTGATATCATCAAATCAACTATTGCCATGGTAATCAGGTAAATAACGTGTTGCCAGCCCTAAATCTGCAAATTTTCTTTTTTAAGCTATTTTACATGAAAAATAAACCCATTTTTGTGATGAAATAAAAATAAACGTCCAGAATTTAATTCGTCGGATGACTAGAGACTTTATAGATCCCGACTCCCGCTTATACCGAATTAGGCCAAGTAAATTGTATCAGCTGACCTGAAAAATAAAGTCAATAAGAAAAGGTAGTGTCAAGTGTCCGAGAATTCGTTGACAATCGGTATAAAATTTAGTGCAAGAGATTGTCGTCAGCAGGAGCAGTTATTATTCGTATAAACTGGAATTTGTCTCTTCAGGACATGGTTTTGTTCGAGTTGGCCGTAAATTCGCACGGTTCGCTGGTTCTTTTCAAAACTCGCGGTTGGTTTTACGCTTTTGGCGGTATTGTTCGTGGCGTTTTGACTTTGAATTTTAACTGTCCCGGTTCAGAAATTGCAGCGCCATGAATAATATTCGTTGCAAGTTGCTCTCGTTAATTGTACATTTGCGACTTTGCAGATTTTACTTTATTAAAGTCTGTTTTGGTTATACTTAATTAATGTTCTCTGTGAAGCTTTCGAGCAAAATATCAAAGAAATTAGTTAAATGAGCAAAACCATGCGGCAATGTACTCTAATAGATTGTCAATTATGCTAGTGTGTTATTTTGCGAGTTTTATTTTGAAGATGTTGTTATTGTTAGAAACTATCGACTGTTTCATATTTAAATCTTCTAAAAATGCTTCATACTCATGATTATCCTGGAAAAGCAATCATCAAAACGACAATGCTAATGCAAAAATTGTAATCCATAAAAAGCGAACTTTAAACTAAAACCCAAAGACGTATCCAAGGAGACGCTCACTAAAAATGCATCAGAATTCAGAATTTCCATCGTGGTAAATAAATCCGATTCCTGCAAGCCTACATGGACAAAGGAGGATGCATCGACGTGCCTAATCTCTGAAATCCGTTCGATCGGCCGTCGCTAAGAACGTCGGAATGTCAAGAACGGGAGACGGGGGGGGGGAGGAATTTATGAAAAACGTGCAGTAATCCCGCCGGACAACTGCTTTCAGTGGTGTATTTTAAAATGTCCGCTGATCGGGCGTATTTTGTAGAACCACGTACAAAATGCGCCCGATCAATAAGCGGACATTAACGTCCGTTTTGTAACGTTGTTTTATTTGTCTCGTGTCAATAATTATTACATCCCGATTTTTTTCATTATCATAAAATCATAAAATATTCTACTATTTTTTTTCACCTTGTGAAATTATTTTTTTAATAATTACAACAATCTTGATAAAATTGCAAATAGTTGTATATTTTATGGTCATGATTTTCGTTGTTTGTCGCTGATATTTGCCGACAATAAAGCTTTTCACAATTATTTACCGCATGACAAGTCTTTAAAGTATTTAACGGCGGATCCTGTCAATTGTTTTAAATTGAGCGCAATTCGCAGGCGCCTCTTCAAATTAACGGTTTTAAAATGGCGTAAGTATGGGTAAATAAAAGCTTTTGTACGCACTTGACTACAACTGAAGTGATTATAATGATTGTTTTCATGGTATTTCTGTTTTGATGGAAAGAAATGAAGTTACTTCATATTTTGTTTAGCTCAAGTATCTAAAATCTCTAAAAGGCTTCCCAATTAATCATGTTTACCAAATGGGCAATCATAATATTATGTAACATCTCGTTAAAAACCTTGAAAAAGTTTGGAAATATTAGGTGTATGCTTTCCAGGAGTTTTATCACCTGCGAACTACCTCTCAGACTGCGCAAGATGCTTTCTTAAATAAGTTTAATCACGAAGACGAAAAATACTCGATACCAAGTCAAAAAGTGATAAAACGGCGCTGATGTTTTTCGTTACAAAATAGATGATACCAGTTTTGTGTTTTTTATAAAGTTAGCTTTTCCTTTATCAGTTATTATGTCATATATCATCGCTTACGTGAAATAAGCTTTGCGGATATAAGACGCGGAAAACTAAACATATAGGGGCGTCCGTGAACCTATAAATCTTTCGAGATATACCCGTAACGATTTTCCTGTTGCCGACTAAAATTCTTTTACTTGACCACTAATTTCCTACTAAACTCGAACGTATAAAAGGATTTGCAAGGTGCCGATAATAAACCTTGCACATTTATATGAATCCTCTTTTCATTTGGAAAAACATTTAAAAAATAAAAAAGTATAAATTTCCAAATTAACGATGCGAAAAAACAAATAGAGAAACCTTTCTATTGTCTTAATGGTGGCAAATTGTCTCGAAATAAAATTCTCTAAAGACAGAACTTATATCGTAGTCTTGAAACAATAGGGTATTATTTTTCGCACTTTGAGCTAGACAATAGTCTTCTCATAGTTCTCAGTTACTAGCGAAATGAAGTAGTGGTAAACTTATTTACTTATTCGACATTTACTAATATAAACTATAATATAATATATAATACAGTGAGTGATAGCTGTGCTCCTTTTATTTTGTTTGTCTCTTAGCATGTCTTTTTTTCTTCAGCAAAGAAGTCGACTGAAGTTCTTGCACATTGTATGTAGTGCTTTAACTTTAGTTTCAGCTTATTACGACGCTTTTAATTGCCCAAGTTTTTTTAATTACACCAGCAGATACTTTCCTTGGGAGCTTTTTCCAGAATTTTCTCTAAAATGGCTTCTGATTTTTTGTCAACATTTTCGAAGCGCTTAAAGAAGCTCATTTTAGCGTAGAATTCTTAATTCTGCTTCGTTAACGCAATTAATTTTATATCAATGTGACGTCTGTTTGGTGTCTGTAGCAATTTTTTGTGTTTCTTCATTATCAACCTGTGCATCTCTTATGAAATACACTTTTAATATTAATGTAGATTGTAGAATCCATGTCCTTTCATGCGGTATCTCTTTTGTTTTGTATACATTTTGTTTCTTCTATTCCTGTTACTGGATAACCCCGATATTTGTTAGAATCACAAAATTGGCACCAATTTTAATTAATTTTCTTAGTAACCACGGACGTAAAAAAATAGTAACTATAATTGGAAATCTTGGAACTGTCAACGCGATTTATGTACTGTGGTATATTATGTGGTATGTGGTATTTCTTCGAATGACAAAAATACTAGTAAATAATGAAGGTTATCTCAAAATATAAGAATACCTAATAATAATAATTGTGTATTAAGATTTATAACCTTAATATTCTATATTGAATCTACTAAATCTTATATATAATTATTTTAAATCTCACCTTAATTTTCTATTTTATGTAGGTACTTATTATTCAAAATGAGTTTCTGAACCCATGGAGGCAGACAAAGCAAGATTTAGGCTCCTGGCTTTAGGGCCTTTGGAACGAAAACGGACAAAGTCTAGAGTCTAGACGGACGTCTGCATTATATAATACCTGTAAGAATTAAATTGCCGTCAAATAGTTCCCTCTCACCTGCCGACGCGACGTAACACGGTCGTCGGTCTTCGGGCGGGGTGTCAGAAAACACTTAACGTCACTCGTACCTATGAGAAGAGCTAAGTTTCTGCTTTGATGTTTTGCTGATAAATTATGCAATTGTTTTTGTTGTTGTACAGTCGCGAATATTGTTGACACCAACTGTTTAAAAGAATATTTGTCGATAGTGACATATTTGTCGATAGTTTTAAGTATTTTATCTTATTTCTGTGCTACAGTTGTTGCTATTGTGCTGTGCTATTGTTGTTGTACAGTCGCGAATATTGTTGACACCAACTGTTTAAAAGAATATTAGCATTAAATACATTTTTAAATGTCTACCACATTCCTAGCAGATCCATCACCACTTCTGTTTCTACTAAACAGTAATAGTGTAAATCAACATAATAGAGAAATTAAATCTAGAGACCGTTACCTAAAACTTTACTGACTACACAAGTCTAGTGTTTGTTGAGATACTAAAACTTGTGAGAATTACACCCTAACGCTTGTGTAACTGTTTACCTCCTTACTCGTTGTTTATATTCTTGAGCAAATAATTTTGTGTGTTTAATATGGTGGCCATCTTCACTGTCTTTGAAGTTTATTAAATTCGTGGATGTATTTTGAATTTCTTCAGGTAGGTCGATTTGCCGAATTGTTTGTTGTTGTACATTACACTAAAAGATAAACGTTGGTAGTTAAGTTACAGCATGCTATTGCTCTCGTAAACAGTAATTGATACTTTTGCAACAGCATGAGTCAAATGGAAGCATGTTATTTGGAACAAAATTATCATTCGAGATATAATTCTGGATTCCAAAATACAATTAAATAATGACCGTATGTCATTAAGCACATATTTCAAATTCGAAAGTCCGCCATTAGCAAACAAAAATATTCCACCGTACTCCTGTATAAACACGAGAGCTCCCGAATTTCAACACAATCTCTGCCCCTAAACCGACAATATATCAGCAACTTGTGACATTCCTACCTAATGTTTCAACCGAGGCTATATATGAAATGGCACAATTAATGGAGGCCGGATTTAGGGTCGAATTACTTAATTTAATGATTTAATACTTTGTTCAAGGACAGTTGAATCGAATGTGGATAGTAACAAAAGGATAGTTAATAAAGTGGATAAAGAATTGTGTTTATTTTTTCTTTTCATATTATAATTTTAACTAAACGTCTGGAATGTAATTAATCAAAATATGTAATTTACGTCATTTCTAAAATATAAAAATAATTAAATCTACAAGACATTCCACGTCGATTAATTATTACGTTAATTTTTCTTACTTACACTGAGATTACATTTTCTTACTCAGATGTTGGAAGCCTTGAGCAAATAAGAGTATCAGCAGAATTTTTCACACAAGAAATTGCAAGAGATTTTGCTGAAGAAATCCAATACATTTGAATTTTATGCTGCCTAGAGAAAGTCACACACCGATATCCAAACAAAATCGGATTACACAAGTTCAGTAAAAGAGACCTTTAATATTATTCCTGTTATCATTATTTGAATAAATAATAATGCAATCTCCGCCGAAAATTCAGCTTATTTAAAATTTATGAAGAGAGATCAAAACGGACGCAAAAAAGGAATACGAACAAAGAAGATACATATTATGCACGTACATAACGTTACTTATAATAAACCATGTAAATTAACCGCGTTAACTCAAGTTGAAAGCTGGTTACAGCCACTTATACGCTTTGATGAGCCCTTAAAGGAACGAGAAGAACTGTGTCTAAAATAAATACCAACACAATATGTTAACACATTATAATTAGTTACAGACGCGTAGGTTCATTACAAAGAAACGTTTGTTCCCTCAGATTATCATTTTTGTGTGGATTAATTATCTAATGATATATTGCGTGGCATTTATTGGCTGTCATTAGCTTTGTCCATACTGTGCCTTTTTCTGTTCGTCAAGGGCATGCGTTATAGCGCAGTCAACAGCAAACGTGAGGCATGCCCGCGACGCATGCCCTCTGACCGTATTCAAAACTTCAAAAATGACAATGTTGGCGTTGCGTTTGTCGACGCATTCAAGTTGAATGAAAGAAGATGACGAAAATTGAAGACGAAAGCGCATAGTGTGGATATAGCTAATGGCATTCATTGCTTCGGATCTTTCATATATAGTTATATACTATTTGTGATGTATACGATTATAGAGATTTTAGACACCAGCTGCTTCTGAAACTTTGGAATTCTGAAACTTTTTTACTTTTTCAGTTGAATATCCGCGAAGAATCTGCCTACAGTTGTGTTGCTTCATAAAGAAAAATATAATCTGAATAGAATTACTCCGGAGCTCTGCCACAAAACAAACAATCCGAAAGAGCTGTTAAATGAGCCAGACGAATGAAATATTTGCTGCATTAAAAGGAATATATAAAAGTTTCAGATATTACTTTCGAGCGCTTGACTCAGTGATCCTCAACATTTATTAAAGGAAAGCAGTAAAGGGCTGCATCACTAACGAAGCTCGAAAGCGAATTAGATTTAATTTTTGATTCTGTTTGCTTACTCACGACTGCTTCGGCTAAATTATTTAGTGGTTCAGACGGGCCTAGCTTTATCGCTTCGCTTATTTGTGAACCATCAAAATAGAATTCGGATCTTCTAGTTAACCTATTTATGAGGAACCTGAAAATATGAAAGTTTATTATGAAGATGGACTAGTTTTAAGCGAACGAAGTTTCTAGGTCACTGTTTTGGTACTTTCGGGTATGAAGGAAAAAATAAAGTCAGTTATGTAAGCGCCGAGCGGGCAAGGTTGTTCGCTGCAGTTTTCTAGCACTTAGCTATAATTTGTTTCTAAAAACACTTTCATTAGAAGTAATGTTTTTAATCTTTATAATGTTTACTTTAATTACTTAAAAGTAAATGTTTATTAGAAATGTGGAGATAACAAGACTTTTAAGATACGATGATAATATCATATGCAAATGATTCCCTTGCGTATTACATTTTATTGATTGTAAATACTATTACAGTAGATTACAATCAATAAAATGTAATACGTAATAATCTTGTGTGTGTGTGTGTGTGTGTGTGTGTGTCTGTTTATTATAACTTATTATGAGAACATATCAATATCATTGTTCAGCTTAGTTAATTGGTAATTATTCACCCACTCAATTATCAAAATAAACGTTTATATTCTCAGCTTATAAGTGTCTTAATTGGTTGCGATAAATCTCAATATCTCGTGGGTTGTGAAGTGAATCTTTGTTGATTCAAGTGTCTGGCGACAGAGATTCGCTAGTTTATTGGCTCGATCATTTATATTTAATACACCGTTTAGTTCTTTAAGGTGAAAGCTAAGTACACAAAATATTTCTATTAGTGTCGACGAATTATTATAGGTTGCAAACCTCTGCTTCTGAATGATTATTTCCCTTAAAATTTCACTTTTTTCTAACAGTCTACAGTCGACAGTGTAGAGTAGCAGAGTCTACACTTTCCCACTGCTTGGCAAAGGCCTCCCCCAAGATCTTCCAGCTGTCTCGTTCGAACGTCACCGCAGACCATTATAGGCATTCACCTTTACTTAAAGAAATTGATTCATTGGATGTAATATTAGAGCATAAACATAAACTACTGCAGATATTATATCCTATGCTTCTATTTTATCGATATTTTATGTTGTATTTTATGATACACCATCTTGTCTGTCGTCCTACTTTACCTCTAGTTCAATCGGTCGGCCTTTGTTATTTCGCGAACTTTATATTTCTTATAATGAATCTTAATGCTGATTAGAATTTTTATTCAGTTCGCCAATAATAATTTTACTTCATCTTTATAAATTATAAGTTATTCAACTATAATGTTAATCAACTATGTTTCGTTTCTGCGTTGTAGTTTTGTTTTAATTTCGTTAAATATAAATGAAACTAGTTCGACCAAATTATTGTGATATTATGACATTTAAATTGGTAGCATTATAATCGCACATATAGAGCTTTGTTTGTTATTTAGATGAAAATGACGGACTATAGATTATATTGTGTATGTAACACTCCTATAGTTCGTTGTAATTTGCGATATCTTTTACTAACTCTACGTTTGCTATAAGCCATACATTTTGAATATGAGAGGAGTTAATAATTTTAATAGTTGAAAGGCCTCCGGGAAATTCAATATGAGTGCCTATTACGGTTTTGCATTAAATATTAGGGGATTAGCATGGTTACAATTGCATTTATCACAGTAACTGTGTTATGTGAACTTTATATGGAATTTCAGTGCGCCATTTATAATAATACCATTAATGAAATGGGTATTTTGAGTTTCTTTTTACGCATGTAGTACCAAACTAGATGACCCGTGCTCTTTGTATCACTTCAAAATGTTCGTTCCGTATTAACCTTGATATTCTATGAATATTGCAAAACTAAAATCAGCCAAATCCGTTCAGCCATTATCTAGTTATAGCGAGACTAAAAAAAAAATCACTTTTATACAGATTTTTATTTATACTTACACATTTTTTCTTTATCTCATGGATCCCAGTCTGCTTTTGTCACATAGTTTGTTATCGTCTCAGGCGTCGTGTCTGTCACCGCCATTTTTCCTATCACAAATCCTTATTCCAACGCTAGAGCCGATATCGGGTTCATAATTAATGCGTTGTTCAGGATCAAAAGCTATTGTTTCAGTATTATTATTCATCGTAGCCGTCTTTGGTCGGGCATTAATCGCAGAAGTGCCGGAAGCGTTGAAAATTATATCGCCTACCTTCCGACCGCTGCGAATAGAATTCGGTACGTTTTAAGGAATGCAGAATGAACGTTGATTTATAAGTTCACGTTTGTGAATATGTTGCGCAAGGTGACTTTTATTGCCATTATTTATTCTTATAGTTGTATCGTTTGATACAAAGGTACTTTCTTGTCAATTACATCCAAATATGATGAACTCACGACTTGAAAAACTGCAAATTGTAAAAAATGTAAATGAAAATAACACCAGCGTCATTTTCATGTAGATTGCAAATGCATAATTATACTTGGGTGACATTGTCAGGAGGTGAGTGCAGCTCTCTTTCAAGTGACATTTTCTAATATTATGACGACGTTAGTTTTGAGTTTGGCCACACTCCAAAACAGCCTCGTACAAAGTATAAAACATGGTATGAAATATAAGAAGTGTTTCATCTTTATGAAATTACTCGCAGCCAATATCACTTTCCAATGGCTATAACTCGGCCTTTCCAATAGCTCTCCGGACCACTTCGAGTCGAGCCTACCCGAGAATTGCAATTAGGCATCTACGCATAGTTTGGGCGGAATTTCATTCATAACCCTGTCTTAGATTCATTGCCAGGAATTTCACCACATTCGTGTCTTCATTCGTGCAAATGTTGAGGTGTATTACTTTTATTTTATAATTATAAAGGTTCTATTTAGTAGTCATCATTTTTTAAACAAAAACAAATAAAGATAAAAAATATTTTGTAAAAAAATAGCTATTTTAAATGATCATTTAGAAAGCCAACGTTTCTAAATATTCTTATACTAGCCAAGAAAATATACTTTCATAACAAAATAATATATTATAATACTTAAAACTTATATGAAAAACCTATTTAATCGATCACATAAATGATATAGGTACATTGTATTCTACGTCTCGTTATTAACGATAAAGAGTATAATGCACAAGTTCCCAAGTCAAGTAGTTGTGAACAATGGTCGGATTATGCTATATCGGTGTCCTTTATGTAATGAAGGTCCAAGTTTTCCCGAATTGAAAGCTCGCGACAATCAAAGTCCTCTGATCATATTTCAGAGAGATAAACTTGGACAAAAGAATCTCCTCCAATTGGGTAATGAACCAGCATTCGTTATCTCTACCCATTATTTCTGTTTGAAGGAGGTTGTGGTTTCAACTTAATGCCGACGCGAAATCTTTATAAAAATCTCCGATAAACTTGCCCATTTGATCCGAGTGGAGTAATGTCAGAATGAATTGCTTTTACGAGTCCAAGATGGGTTGTGTATTAACGTTTATGTTTTACGATGTGAGGACTTACGAGAACTTGGATCATGGAGGGAATACTTTTTATTTGTTCGCCGCATTCAATGTATTTTACCCTTGAAGTTTTGTTTAATCTAACTTAATTTAGAGAATCTTAAAGATTTGGGATGGATTCGAGTTGTCTTTAAATTATGTTTACTTATAAAGTAAGCATACGCTTGTAAAATACCAGCATTTATAAATAATTGATTTAAGATTACTTCTGTATTTTTATAATTTATTAAGAATTAATACATTTGCTTCGTTTAGCGCAGTTAGATTATTTGTCTTAGAGCTCTTTTGTTTTTCTTTATTACTTCTTAACAAAATTCAAGCTCTTCTTTATCTTGTTGCAGCTTCCAAACACTATTTTATTTTAGTGTTAGCATAATTCAGTTCTTTATTAAGCCAGCTTCGAGATAATGTAACAAATTGTGAAAGATAACACTAGTCTCCATTCTCCTTGAACTAATGCGCTTAGTTTGTGTTTTATCTTAGTCCTGCTCACTGTTTGTATATTAACCAAAATAATATACGTGTTCCTTGCTTGTGTAAATAAGAATTTTTAAATGTTCCCGTGCTTATTATCTAAGTGCTAGCTTTTAGTTTCATTACTTTGAAGTTTATTTGAAAAAAAAACGAGTAAGTATGTATATATATTTATATTTTATTTAACAATAGTTTTAAGTGTTAGCTTTATTAAATAGATGAATTGTAATGAAATCTCTGTTAATCATTTGAATATTAATAAAAATGTTTGAAATTTGCTTTCGGTTTTGCATTTTCGTATTTTATGGTTAATTTAATAATAATATCACAATATATTTTGTTAAAAACTGTACTTGCCTTATTAAAAGCTTCAAAGTGGAGTGCGGTTGAGTTTTTATTACATAAATATTGTGCTGTTTATTTTGCTCATAGATTTTTACCTTGAAATTCTCTTTGTCTTGTACGTCAGGCGCAGTTTAATAACCCAGCACTAATGAAATATATTGGCCTTTGAAAATTGTTATGTGAAAGGTTTATAATATACAGCTATAGCAGCACTACAGTATATTTTTATGCCAAAGTCTATGTTGTTTTATGTAATTTTTATTGTAAATTTTGTATATTTGGTCCTAACTGCAAATATGACGTAAATAATGACGTAAAATCATCCAGATAATCATAATTTGGAGTTAAAATTGTTTTAAATTAGCAATTTCAATCTAATATTCCAACGATGAACTTTGATGTTACCCAGTTTAAAAGAATTCGGGAACGCGTGATCTTAACGATTGAAACCGCATTACTTTTTAATTTCGAATGTCAGGGCCCAAAGACTTTATTACGGAGGCCCGCTTTGAATCCTACTCCCTTTGTGGATGATATTTTTTATTCATTTCTACGGATTCATACGGGATAACTCCCGTAAATAAACGCTCCCTTAGTTAGCGTCCCTTTTCGATGTTTTCGTTTCAACTCCCGCTTAGACTAGAATATTCGATTTTCCGATCCGAATAAAATAATGCTTTCGATGTTTTGACGTGAATAGTGAAACGTTTTAGAACTTGCTTGTTGAGTTGTATTTTTCACTGTTTCATCGTCGTTATTGGTTATTTTATTAGCGTTTTATATTCTGTTACATAACCATAGGCAATATCGTTAGCTTTTGTGTTAATGTCTTATTTATTTTGTTTCAGGTGGGTGTTTTCAAAACATATTTTACTTAAAATCCACGATTGAAGATTCTATATCCTCATCACAGTGAAAGATGAATTACGTAAGTGTTATTGTATTGTAAGAATTACGTATTTTATTAGTGTAAAATTGCGTAATAATATATTTAATTAATTTTTGATCTATTTAACACATTTGAGATGACACCGAGACCAAGTTTCGACAACGATAATAATAATTATAGGTCTACCAGAATCTGATGGCAAATTTGGATGGCATAGTTTCAAAAATATCCTTGATCATTGGATAAATTTTTATATTTGTATGTTTCACACACAGAATCAGCCGTTAGGTATAAGGAAAAAAAAAGAATGAAAATGTTTTATTCCAATTACCCTGGTATTGCTAGATTCTTCTTTTCTCAGTTTTTGCCATCAGATCCTGGTAGACCTATTATAAAATACAAGCGCTACACTTATGCAAGAATCTCAACGTCTACTTAACACTGAATGTAGTTACACAATTATATTGATTTTCATGATGTAGATTGTAGATTTATGTTATTATACAGTTGTGTGGACATACATCAGTCCGCCTGACATGTCATGTCAGTTATTGATGTCACGGCTAATTGATAAGTACGGTCATGTTATTAATATGGATTACAATAGTGTATTCGGCACTACGGGCGATTCCTACTATCGTAATATTATATCAATGTTTTGTGGTGGAAATGTAAGGAAACCGTAATTTTTTCTGCTATAAAAAAGTCTAATTTTCCATGGCCTAGTTAAATCGGCACGTTTTTGAAAATGTGATTTGTAATTAGAAAATTTATTTGAAAAAACAAACATAATATTTTGCATAAGTAACACTCAAAATTATAATTTAGTCTCCTTACAGAAAACTTTTTTGTTAAAGCTACCTAAACATAGTCGCTAAACGCTAAAAGAAAATAGTAACATAAATGTTTTCTCCACTCTTCTTATCTCTTCTCTTTCAATCTTCGGGTGTATCCAGCGATCTATATCTGGTATGACAATGCGGAGTCAGTTCTGGCCACTGACAGCTGACTGCCTTTCATTTTCCGCTCCACGGCCGGAGGATTTCCATTTCTACGCAAGATACTTGTTTATCAAATCCTCAATATGAAAAACGATTTGTTTGCAATACGGATTTCTTTATTAGTATCAGCTTAGCGTCTTGTTTTATATTTTGTATCAATGTGATACTATAAGTTCCGCGCGGCTCCGCCCGCTCAAATCATTATTTCTACGGGAACCGTACACTCGCAAAAAGTATCTTATCTATATCCATCCCCGTGGTCTACTCTACATCTAAGCCAAATTGCACAAAAATCGGTCCAAAAGTGAGATTAGAGCGTTTAAACAAAAAAACATAATCTTCATCCTTATAATATTTGCATAGATCGTATAGATGCTCAAAATCTTTCTCTACTTATTTTGTGAACAATATTCCGAAATCAATGACTGATAATAATAAACTGAAAATTTAAACAATAGATATGAAAACATTTCCGAAAAATACACACATTCCATACAGACATGAAGAATAACCCACTGAAACCAAGAAACAATAAAACAGTTTTATAATACCAATTTATATTTTACAAGCGCTATAAACATAGATGCTATAAAACGACCATTATTTTGGTCCACTTTTTAACTCTCCCAAAACTTCTCAACTCCTAGGACATTTGACCTAGTTAAATGAATATCACTGCGCCGAATTTGTACCGGATTTTAATGATATAAAATGTTGGTATTACTTTCTTCTTTCTCTTTCCTTTGTTAGTTTTTAAATAACGTTGATCATCATATTATTCATCAGATCATCACCTACATATTTCTTTTTCCTTAAAAATGACTGTTTGATCAATTATTATGAAGTGAGTAGTGAAGTGGGTTTTCTATAAATCAATGACATTTGTAGAAAACCAATATTTATATTCAGCCAAATTCAGCAAATATCTTCCCTCATTCATTAGTTAATCATGGATGTTAGAAATTATGAAAAATCGATCTTCAGAAGCTAGTCAAGTCAAGCAGTAGATAAGTCAAATCCCTTAAAAAACTCTACACTCTTCCTTATAAAAAAAATATTGCTACTAGACATTCAAATTAAGGCAGTACGGTACTCTAGAATTAGGCTAAATGAGGTCAACATTTTTATTTCAAAATATGTATAATGATTTATTCAGCGCGATAGACCCAATATATTATTATTAACATATCTGGTATACATTTCGTATGAATAAAAGGGACAGATAGCGGAATCGGTAATGACACGAGCGGGTTCAGTGACCTCCACTTTGGGGTGCCGAGCAGGGGTGGATATTAGGGTACAGAAAACTGGATGCATTTTCTAATTGAATCGTTGGGTACATCTAATCCATTTCTTCAACAACTTAATTCTGATTATGAATGGAATAAATTATACCTTTCATTCAATGTGATGTGATTGATAGATATGCAGAAATCACGGGGTGGTTCAAAGTGTAAGTTACATATTATTACAAGTGGTTAACAAAATCCTTACGCACCCTGAATAAGGGTTTTTCATGAAACTGTTTGCAGACAATTACATAGACATCAATTACTTAAATAAAGAACGAATAAGGTTGCGTTAGAAATTGTTATTTGGACAAATGTTTGGACATAATAAATGTTTGTTATATATTCTGACGTATTCATAACTTTGTCAACGATAAATCAAGTGTGAAAAGAAAAAGATTTACGATCATTGCTATTTATTCATCTACAAAAACATCTACTACAATTTATGTATTTGGATTTAGTGCTCTATTTCTTTTTTGTATGCTTATTGTTTCATTTTACATTTTTTCGATTCATCAAGTTTCAAATTAAAGCGATGCTAATAACATTTTCGCTTTATAAATATACGGAAAACGTTTAGAAATATCCAATGACCCATTTATGAAGGTTGTATGTGAGGACGTATGGGATACTCATCCATCACACTAGAGTGACACAACAAAACTTGTACGACAAACTTCGTAATTACGCACCGAACCCGTTCCCGATCTAGCTGACTTCCCATCAATATGTCAATAAGGAAAAACGAAACTTCTGCGCTTTTATATTTAGCTAATAGTAAATAAATAGATAAATACTTATGTAAGAATAACATTAACTACACCAACTCAATTATTTGTGATAATCTAAATAATAAAATAATGCAAATTAATAATTAAATTAATTAAGACAAAAGCAGTGTAATAAATAATAAAAAAGACTTTGGCACGGCAAAATTACGCGCTGAAAGAAGAAAATGTGTTAAGAAACACATGTTAATAAAACTGTATTGCAAAACGCACTTTCAGATAGATCCTTGCCAGCAATTAATCGGGCTATGACAAATATTGCCGGTATATTGAGGATCGATCTGAAAGATGAACAAACCGAAATTTCGTCCCCAATTAAGTGAACGCCATAAAGCCGAGAACCGTAATAACACTGGAGTCTATCCGCGTAACTCTAACCATCGGTCACTTACACCCTTTGTTCCTTTGAGTGGCGTTGATTGGATGTGTTATGCGACACGGCCGTTACCTCTTCATTTCGCTAGTTCCAAATTTCACCCAGATTTGAGCTCGATAGTGCATTTAATTTTAAGCGACTGGGATTTCGCACGGTCCAGAATCCAGATTGGTTCTTTGATTACCATTGTTCTGTATTACTGTTCCCTCGATTATTCATTTCTGTGTAAAAGGAACTTAAAGTTTCTATGCCTTACTTTTTAATGGAAATAGATTAAAGTTACTTTTACTTCTATTATAATATTATTTTTATTCATGTGTTATTATTTTCTAAATTATTTTATGGCTACTATGAAACATTGTGTGATCCCAATCACTCATCAACAAACTCAGGCACTGAGTAAAAATCATTGTCGTGTTCATACAAATGTTCCATCCGATTCATTGCAACGGAAACATTGCTCAGTTGTTTAAAATAGGAAGAGTTGTCTCCCGCATGTCCCTTGCATGTGTATTCGTTTTTCACGCACCAATGGGGCTCAGTTTTGAAACCAGTCCAAACCGATTTCAACCAGACTTATAAAGGGCGATTCAAATGAATAAACAAACGATTGCTTTCTCTCCACTATTGATTTTTTCGTCTTTACAACGATTTCATGTTTCCAGCCACAGTGTTTTCCGAGTTTTGACGATTCAGCTTCAGATTTTTGATAATTGATCATCGCAAAGATTTACAATCATATTATCTTTTCTGCACGAAGCAATTTGGAACGAGGACGTGGTGTGAAAATACTAAAATTTATGGAACTAGCAAGACATAAGCGGATCATAATTAAGCAATGCGTCAAAGAGAGCTGAGCTTTGTGAGTGAGGAATGACTCACTAATGGACAAAGTGTGATTTTACTCGTTTTTTCATTACCTAAGTGATGTTACAAAGCTTGGCCATAATGCGGCGTTTACAAACAAAGAATTTGAATTTTAAAATCTCTCGCATAATAATCTGTTGGAAACGTCATAAAACATAATCATCCACAAAACTCATAATTATGAGCAAAACTAAAGTTAGTGGAGACCATAGTAAGAAATAAATCAATGCGTCCTAAATTCTGAGTGACCTTGAGTATGCGAACGGCTTAGGAAAAGGCAAAATATCTTTTGATAAGCTGTGTGAACGTCTGACATTTCAGCAATAAACCCTAAGAAGGGATAACGTAAGCGACCGGGCGAAAGTTGTCTTTCGCTCTGCAAAATGAACTTCATCTTATTGCCTTTTTTCATCATTATCATCAGTCACTTTATTTGGTTATTTATTATTTATTACAATTTATTTTATGTAAGTCTAGTAATCATACCAAGTCTGTATCGTAATATTATAGTATGAAAAAATGTATTATACACAGAGCACAAAATAATTTTAGTATAACATCTACACTTAAGTTTACACAATAAGATGAGGTTATCATTTAAAATTCTTATGAAAGTTATGTTAAGCTTCTCCGGCATAACTTTCATAGTTTCTGGGTATTGTTTTTGATCGTAAACATGAAATAACTTCCCCCAGGAATTAAAGACGAGAAGTTGAGAAAAGTTTCAAGATGAAAATCATCTTTACGACCAAAGTATAGCGAAGATTTGTAATTGTTCTTCGTATAAGGGAAATTCTCGCTGCGAAATTTATAGCTACCATATGCCTCGGAGTAAATTTTTCATTACACATTTCATCTTTGAAGTTACTAAAATATTATAATATATTTGTAGATTTCACTCTGTATTGAACTTTGATTAAAACCTACGTAACAACATGTTTTTTGATGGAGTTGCTGTTCCTTAGTTTTTATTATTTGTAGATTAAAACGCAATCTTTTTCTGTTGCATTTTTATGAACATAGATAATTCAATGAGTAATATAGGCTCTACATATTTAGCAATAGTAGTACGTATGATTGTTGAGGTTTCAGATGGTGAAATTACAATTTGGAAATGTTTGTGCAATTTCAAATAATCGACTCTAATCTAACGCACTCTATTTGGAATATACTCTGGCGGATAGAATGTGTTGTAATATTGTGTGAATTCAATTTTGTTTCAGCATTATGTTTGAATATGGGATAACTTTTATTAACTTTTTGTTAGGTACTAGAGATTCTATAAAAAATTCATTCTACGCATTATTCTGTTTTTACAACGCATCGCGACAATGTCGCTTCTTACTCCGCCACTATAAAACTAATGGAACTGCCGATTTAAATTCTAATACAACTAAACCCAACGACAGTTATATACACAGAGCACAATTTTTTTTTAATTCGATTCCTCCCAGAGCGTTATCATAGTGAACATAAAATATTATAATGAGTCGATACGAGTCGGAAGATACATTAAGCACTAAAAGCGTACCCGTGTACGCCAAATTGGATCAATTTGCAAATAATCTGGCGGCATTGTGAGCGTCTATCGCCTGGCGCTGCGCGTTAATTGATGCGTGAACGTTAGTAAGCGTTTTCTTGCTTATTTGTTATTTGGAGTACCATTAAAAATTCGGAGATGCCCAATTTGTTTGGATAAGAAAATTTTTTGAGATGTCATAAATGTTTCGTGTATTTGATGGTGGGCTTTTAAATATAATATTTAATTTTAACTAAAAATATTAACCTGTAAAATATTCATCGAACAATAATTGTTACCAGTTAGTATGAATGTCCTGCTGAATATAGCTGACTAGATGACGCCAAAATTAGTTTATCGCGCGGGAACCGTAAATTTTTTCGAGATAAAAAGTATCCTGTGTCCTTTCTCGGGACTCAAAATATATTCATACCAAATTTTAGCAAAATCGGTTCAGCGGTTTGGGCGTGAAGAGGTTACAGACAGACAGACAGACAGACAGACAGCCGGAAAGACAGACAGACAGACACTCTTTCGGATTTATAATATTAGTAGGGATGATAAACCATCTTCGTTCTTCTATAAAAATGACAGCAGTATAGTCGTGCCGCTCTATCGAAAATAACTGGGTTCCATTTGGTGCTATGCTTAGCTTCTCCTAAAAATCTATAGCCAACTCTCATGCCAACTTCGTTAAGCCTATCATCATAAGAAAGTATCCTATACCCCATTTTTGGTTCTAAGCTACTTTTCGTGCAATTCGTGCCAAATTGGTCCAGCCACTCTTTCAAGAACTGTTTGTTATTCATTTTAAATATTCTTGTAACTACAACATGAACGTTTAGTAGTACCCCTATGATCGAAGCCCGACTAGTCACAATATTTCATACTGACATCAAGTTTTGTAGTTTGGACCAACTCTAATATAAAATTAATGTTATTTTCACGGAGACGGTGAATTTAGCATGACAAAGGGCCAGGCTCGTCCATTTTCAGCAATGTTTGCTCACCATTGTTCGATGCACCCCCGTTACATTCTTCCGGTTTTTACGCGCCTTTGAGGTTTTACGGGAAAATTAAAAAAAGTTTGCGGGTTTATTGAAATTGTTTATGTAGTGAGTTGTGGCTGTGTTTGGTACTTGCGATTTATTTGTGACGTGGGAGAGCCATGCTTCGGCATGGATGGGCCGGCTCGACCGGAGAAATACCACGGGCTCACAGAAAACCGGCGTGAAACAGCGCTTGCGCTGTGTTTCGCCGAATGAGTGAGTTTACCGGAGGCCCAATCCCCTACCCTTTTCCCTTCCCCACCCTCCCATATTTCCTTCCCTACCCTCCCCTATTCCCTTCCCTACCCTCCCCTATTACCCTATTCCCTCTTAAAAGGCCGGCAACGCACCTGCAGCTCTTCTGATGCTGCGAGTGTCCATGGGCGACGAAAGTTGCTTTCCATCAGGTGACCGTTTGCTCAATTGCCCCCTTTGCCCCATTTATTTCATAAAAAAATGAGTTTTTTAAGCGTTGCTTTTGTAATATTAACTTCTACCTAACCTATCTATCTATAAAACTTTTCGAGGGATTTTAAAATATCTTTATTCCTTTTAGGAAAATTGGTTTATTGGTTTAAGCAGTGATGATGTATGAGTTACAGACAAACTAACACATTTTCACCCTTGGTATCACACCAAGCTCTCACTTCTTTGATTTCCCAATGCTTCACAAGCAAAGCTCTTACTCAAAAAGAAAGCAGCCTCTTCAAGGGCTTGATACCTCTAACCAATATTTTCTTATTTTAACATTTCCTTGTTATCGAAAATGTTTCGAGATCTCCTCAGTTATTTCTGAGCTCAAAATAAAGCCGCAAAGTGGCCAATAAATTCATAAAATATTGCCTCGCCTGGACCGAAAAAGTGCTTTTTACCGAACCGGTCAACGCACTTCCCTGTCCAAGTGAGCAAAGCCGATTATAATTGTGATAAAGCGATCCCCCAGTGGCGCACCCCTGCCTTATCGCGGGAGCTGTCAGAAGTTCTACCAATTTATGTACAACAATACCCCACTATGTCAACGGCAATTCTATACGGTCAGGGGTTGTCAACCAGCTAATTCAATAGTAGCTCGTTTGTGATATAGGAAATCAATCAGATGAAAAGTTTGTGCTTGTGATCAGCAAAACTGTACTGTACATATAGTACTTATTTATTATAGTTATATTATTATATCTTATAAATATAGCATTTTGTATTATATTGATATTTATTATTTATTTGTTTCGTCATTTTCATATATATTATCTTTTGTCGTTTTAGTATTATAGTAAGTATTAGTTTTACTTTTAACGAGCATATATTATTATTGTAAATTTATTGTAATCATATTCGTGCACGTCCTATCTGCTGTTTTAATCCTATCTCTCTCCGTAGGGCTGCTGGAAGAGATTTCTTTTAGAAATAAGCAGATCCTTTGTGTCGTCTTTCTGTGTAAACTGTTATATTGTTATATTTCCTGTGCACAATAAATTATAAATAAAAAATAAAAACTCCACTTCTAACTTTATAATGTGTGTAACTGTGTAGGTACATTGATATTTCACGGTGCTATATAAATACTAATAATCTAATATATAAAATTCTGTCACAATGTTAGATAGCGTACTCCTCCGAAACGGCTTTACTGATTTTAACCAAATTTTATATGCATATTCAGTGGCTGTGTGGGAATCGGCTACTGGGTACTTTTTATATTTATAAGTGCATTTTGTTGAATAAATAATAGTTAATTATTACAACTCGAGACTGACGGTAACCATTGTTTGTGCGACGTGATAGCGATGGACGTTGCCATGATGACATACTTATTTAGTCACTTCAAAAAAATAATACGGGCGAAATACTTTATATGGCAAAGAAACGTTTGCCGGGACAGCTAGTCTTCTTATCTTATATATAAAAATGGATTTTCAAATGTGTTAGTCGCGCTAAAACTCGAAAACGGCTGAACGGATTGGGCTGATTTTAGTCTTAAAATATTCGTAGGAGTCCAGGGAAGGTTTTCAGTGATACGGAGTTCACCGGGTCAGCTAGTAATGTAATATAATGATGTGATGTATAGTCTCAAGTCTGTCAAGAAAGTGAAGAAATTAAAAAGTGAATCCTTTTTTTCTTAGATTGATTTGAAAGGGATGACACTACGATGTTGCCACTTTTTTAATTTCTTCACTTTCTTGACAGGCTATAACTGGTCTTTGTTTACAAGCAAAAAGAACTCTAGGTTTAAGCTATTTTATTAATTTTCTAAAAAAATATATTTTAGTATTCAATATACGATTGTTGTTTCTTGTATCGTTACCTCTGTTGATTCAGTAAATTTGGCACTATAAACTGCTTAAAATTTGTGTTCTATCTGGAGATAAATTGCGTTACAATTTTTACAATCATATAGCCCAAACAGCTTAGTTGGTCAAAGCTCCAAATAAATTAATATGTAATAACAAAACAATATTATCAAGACTAGATAGAATTTTTTATTCGATGAAAGTATTTTGAATTTAGTACACGAGTTTTGTCCAGATGCAAATCACACAGAATCGTTTTGAGCCGTATCTATATTCCTTCGTAGTTCGTTCGTTTAACGATTCGCGTATCAGTTATGCTCCGCCATGCTCTATGCAAATGCGAAGTTAATTCATTTACAGCGTACGCCCGATATTGTGCAGTTTTGAAACGTCATTCTGTTTTGATTGGATAATAGTTGGGATAAAACCTCTGTGATTGGTCCGGGATTTTAAATGTCAGATTCTGCGACATTTTTTGTTAGTTTTTTGTTTCCGTCGAATTCTTTTTTCTGGATATAGGTATAACGAGTTTGTTAGTACAATGCCAATGGAAGACTTTCATAATAATTAATAAGTATAATATTGATTCTGCTATTTTCTTCTCGCAAATTTTGCTTTGGCCCAAGTCAGAAAACTTCTTAATACATGTCTGAAGAATTTTTTTGCAACGAAGTTCCTTATCGCGCGTTGCGAAAGGGGGCTAGACGGAAAAAGTTGTAACGACATGACACAAAAGCGTCGGTATATTACAACTAGAGCAAAAATGCTATAGTTGTAAGCCGTGCGGTAGCGCGTGTTACTCTTTTTTTTTTGTTTTTGTTTGTTTTTGTTTTTATTTTTCATTTTATAACTTCGTTCCATCCGTGTGTCCCTTGACATCTCTCAAGCTTTTTTATAAATGCAAATGTGTGCCTGTCTGTCTGTTACCTTTTCACTTCCAAACCTCTGAACCGATTTTGCTGAAATTAAGTATTGAGTTTTTTCCAGTCCCGGGAAAGCACATAGGATACTTTTATCACGGAAAAATGAACGGTTCCTACGCGATAAACGAATTTTAGTGCAACAGAGTTGCGGGCTTTATCCAAAGAATTCTATTTATGAGTTTAAATAGAAGTCTTTGGCGTCATCTAGTTGATAGAAGAACCACCCAAAATCCGCCGAAAAGAAAAAAGATTAATAGCGACAACACAAAGGGGAGTGTAATTGTGGTCCGCCATTTTTAACAATGTTATCGTATTTCGTCAAAGTTTTGTACACAAATACCGCTCCATCAAAATTTACTCGCAGCTGGAAACTAACCGCTAAGCTTTTAGCGCTTTAACGTTAAACGTCCACCAAAAACCAGATATTTGCTAGGTGCGGCCCGCTGCTTCGCCCGGGTTTGGCTTCTCTGAAGTTACTGAAACTTTTCTGAATTCCGTGCATGGCTAGAATGAAGTCAGTTCTTTGACTAATTTTTATATCTTTTAGTCTACTTTAGAAATTTCTGTCATTTTCAGCAATGTGAAACTAGGGTGTAGCTACATACGAATGTCGTAAAGAGGTAGTTGTATTTTCATATTAAGAGCTTACCTGACTCTAAAAATCAAACATCGTCCTTCTCTCTTCACACTCACGCCCGTCTTTCATATGCCAGGTGAAAAAGGACGGCGCGGAATCATCGCAGAGTTAGTTTTACTTGAATAAAAGACGAACTATAATGATTATGAAAAAAGTGTTTTGAGCAAATTTAGGTTTTATCAATACCTTTTTAGATATTAAAAAATATTAAAGAAAAGACAGCAAACTTCGAAGATCCAGGCAAAAATGTGTCTAAAACAAGGTTTTTTGTAAAAAAGAAACTATCGAGCATTTTTTGAGTAATCGTGTTTTCGTCTTGAGCATTTAATCTTTATGAACTGAAGTTACTTGTGTCAAAAAATCAGTTTTCTAGACCTTACAGATTTTGAGATCTAGGTTAAAGTATGTAGTCAAGTTAGGGTCATATGGGCTCTATTAACTACTGGACATATTTTTTATCATTAGAGTGCTACCATATTCCTTACCATATACAGGATTTTACGTGGGAGAGCAATGCTTCGGCACGAATGGGCCGGCTCGACCGGAATAATACCACGGGCTCACAGAAAACCGGCGCGAAGGAGCGCTTGCGCTGTGTTTCGCCAAGTGAGTTTACCGGAGGCCCAATCTCCCACCCATTTCCCTTCCCTGCCCTCCCCTATTTCCTTCCCTACCCTCCCCCTCCCTATTACCCTATTCCCTCTTAAAAGGCCGGCAACGCACCTGCAGCTCTTCTGATGCTGCGAGTGTCCATGGGCGACGGAAGTTGCTTTACATCAGGTGACCCGTTTGCTCGTTTGCCTACTTATTTCATTAAAAAAAAAGGCTTTAATTCATCATCCTAATCAAAATGTGATTAGGTCAATAATTATCTTATTAAATTTTCTTCAACGGTTTTGTATATTTTTAACCGACTTCCAAAAAACGAGGAGGTTATATATTCGGCTGTGGATATTTTTAAAGCTACATTTGTTCTGAGTAATAGAAAAATATTATCTACACTAGCTGTCCCGGTGAACTTCGTGTCACTTTAAAACCTTCCCTGGACTTCTACGAATATTTTGAGACTAAAATTAGCCCAATCCGTTCAGCCGTTTTCGAGTTTTAGCGTTACTAACACAATTGGAAATCTATTTTTATATATATAGATAAGAAACTTCTTCAGTTCTTTCATAAAACATCTAGTAATTTTTATCCCATTATTCTTTAACAATCTAAGAAATCTAAGACTGTTTGAAATAAGACTCGGAATTTCCACTGGGAGTCTCGGAGTGACTGAGCTGAAGAAAGCGAGGATAATATCAGTAAACTAACATTAAAATATAATAGAGATGACAGTACAATATTACTTTCAAAGTTGCTTGCATTATAAGCAGTTTCTTACAGTGGATTTTAAAGTGGCAACTTTTTATCATAGCGATGTGTAGAACGTTTTTTGCGTTCAGTATTTGCGGAATTGAGTAATGAAAAGAAAATATTATGCATTTGTGTTATATTATGTTCTCATAATTAATATTTATCTAAGTTTATTATATTCGTGCAAAGTAATTTTTTTTATATTCAAGATAATTTAATTGTGTTGTCTATGTATAATTACTCTAGTTTTACTTTACTTTTATTGCTCAATAAAATCTTCGGTACGATAGGTTTTAGGTAAATGAGATTTTGTATCTTCAAAATTTCATCTTTAGGAAAGTATCCAAAAAGTCATGCCTCAAGGAACACACAAAGAGAAAAAGGAAAAACAGAGAAAAAAATTGTAAAAATACATTTTATTAAGTGCCCTCCATGGTGGTACCACAATTTAATAATATACAGTAGTCCATCTTCATACTAGACCACCCGAATCGGTAGCTAGCTATAATACGACCGAGTATAAACTCTACTGCGGAAATGGCGAACCTTTTTTTTATAAGCGTACCATTTTCTTCAAGAAGTATTCAGTGAGGTTACAGACTAGCGCGACTGGTTTGAAAATTTAATACCAGTAATTGAATATTATTAAAATGTTGTGGAAACGGGCCCAAAATAATGTTTACTGGTGGCACGCGTGCCAAAGGGCCAGGCCACAATATTGCGTTGCGACGTCGTATCGCAAAAACAACTTTTGAAAAGCAATGTAGTTTTTTGCGATGCGGCGATGCAATGCAGAGTTGTAGGTCGGCCCATTGGCCATTCTCGCTCTACTGTATGAAACCTATACTTGGTACCATCAAAAGGATCATAACGCCCGCCGAGACTGGGGGAACGCCGATATTTATTACAAAGATTAATGACACATACAACCATAAATATAAATATATGCCCGAACAGATTCAACGAAATGTACTTTGAGAAATTGTCTAGTTTTTGCTGGAGAGCAAAGATTTATTAACAAAACATTTTAGATGAAATAAACAACGGCATTGCTATCTAGAGATATTGCCCCTGAAACGACCTTTAGGGTCAGTTCACATTGCAACGTGACGAGGCCATCGTGAAGCTGTCTTTAGCCTGCACAAACAATATCGATCATTGGCAACCATAGACAAATATTCGTAACCGCTGGGATCATCATGGACCAACGTAGCAGAGGTGCGTACGTGTTCCTTGTAGAGAGTTCACTGTGAAAGTACACATCCTAAAGTATTATCACTTATTTTTGTTACACACTGTATAAAAGTTTTACAAGTAACAAAAATAAAACTTATTAACCATTTCTAGAAACCAAACCTAACGCCAAATATGACGAAAATATCACAAAACCTAGTGGTGTTATGGGTTACTCCCTGTGACGTAGGTCGTTAAAAACCAAGGAATGTTTAAAGTTACCAAGCACCCTCAAGAAGTCAAAAGCGCGGGAAAATTACGGGTTCCTTAAATCACTTTGATTCTTAACTAAAAGCCCCTCGCAAAGCATAGGAAATCAAATCTGGCGTCGTAAACGGAAGGGTGTAAAACAAAATAACAGACTACAGAGGAATACATGTTTTGGTCGCAAAATCGGAACTAATCGGACCTACCATGTTATAAAATATATGTTTCTTCTTCTTTTGGCGTATATCTAATGTAACCATACGTCCCGCTTTGGGCCGGATAGTCCCGCTTTTAGGCAGTTTGTCCCGCTGTCGCCCGCAAGGCCGAAATTGCCCCGCTTTTGCAAACAGACCAAACGACAATAATTTAAAAGTATTTTTATGTTTGAAATGCCTGTGCAATAGCCTGAAAGCGCATACATTCAACTATTGTGATTATTCTGCCATATTGTGCCAAATAACATAGGAATTATTGCTTCAGTAGTTCGTTAGATAAGCCCTTTCAAATTTTTTTTTCCATTTTTCTACATTTTTCTCTGTTTCTTCGCTGCTATTAGTCTTGGTTTGATAAAATATAGCCAAAAGCCTTCCTCAATAAATGAGCTATCTAGAACTGAAAGAATTTTTGAAATCGGACCAGTAGTTCCTGAGATCAGCGCGTTCTTACAAACAAACAAACTCTTCCGCTTTATAATATTATATTATAGTAAAGTTAAAAATAATAATTAATGTAACATAGGCACTTTGAATATAACACGTCATATTCATAAATTATTTGGTGGGGGGGGGGGGGGGGGGGGCTATTCTGTATTTGTCCCGCGTTGACAAAAAAAAATAATGGTCACGTTACGTATACCCCGATTTAGGAGGTGCCAGCGTCAGAGTGGAGATGCAAATGTTCAGCTGTTTTATAAATCATATCCTATGTCCTTTCCCGGGAATCAAAGTATCTCCATACGAAATTTCAGCAAAATCGGTTAGCGGTTTGGGCCTGCGACGTAATAGACAGACAGACATCTTCATATTAATTTATAATATTAGTATGGATCACTGGAGATACATTAGCTTGACACTGATATCCCTCTGTCAATGTCATCTGAATAATTTTGAAACGAAAAGTAGAATGGAATCTAGAGAATAGCTCTTAAAGCATAGCAAATATTTGAATATCCGAAAGTTATATATCCAAATTCCATAATTGGCAACAGCGTAAATAGACCTGATAGTATTTACTGTGGTCGCGGGCAACGAAATTAATACTCAAATTTTCAACATTTTCCGACATTAACAGCATCCGGCCCGTATGGGTGATGTGCAAACAGCACCCGTATCTCTGTGTGCCGTGTCAAAATATCTTTTTTCCACCCGATAATATATCGCAGCTCGTGCCCATTAAAGGGTGTGTCATTATCGCATATTGCTGTAAACTTGCAACTCCAGCAGCAATTTTATTAGTAGTTGAAACTGGAATAGAATATAATATTACTGTACTGTATTACTAGCTGTCCCGGCAAACGTTTCTTTGCCATATAAAGTATTTCGCCCGTATTATTTTATTGAAGTGACTTAATAAGTATGTCACCATGGCAACGTCCATCGCTATCCCGTCGCACAAACAATGGTCGCCGTCAGTCTCGAGTTGTAATAGTTTACTATTATTTATTCAACAAATGCACTCAATATAATAAGTACCCAGTATCCGATTCTCAGACCCACTGAATATGCATATAAAATTTGGTTCAAATCAGTAAAGCCGTTTCGGAGGAGTACGCGGCCTAACATTGTGACACGAGAATTTTATATGTTATATAAGATTTTCATAAACGGCAGCGCCAGCACAGACAGAGAACAAAAAGTTTTTTTCGACGTTTGACGACGTTTCTGTCAATATGTTGACGTGTACATGTTGGTGTTTGGTCGGATTATTTACTGTCTGTGTACTGTTAATTATGTCCTCTGCTCCGATCTGCGTAATATTCCGTAAGTTAAAATATGATATAGCGGATAGAGCTACCTCTTACTAATAAGATCCACGCTATATCACAAGGTTTACACTTACGGATTTTGTCGCGGATCACTTTTATTAATTCCGACGTTTCGGCTACTTTACAGTGGCCGTGGTCACGGGTGGACTGAGGTGACAGGCGTCCAATTTATTGAAGTTCTTCAACTACCCGAAGATTTATCAATTTTTTTTGCGTTCCGATCTACGCAGAACGAACTCACAGTGTCATGAAGCCGAGGTATCAGATACGTGATACTCGCGTAAACCTAAGAAATCATTAAGATCCACGCTATTTACAGACAGCATTGCTATACAATTTTTGTCCTTTCGGATACGTTAGAAATTGGTAATTTGTAGGTCCTAGTGTCCTAACCCACAATTTTTTTGTTGTTAAATTTTGAATGCAGTCTTAAATCATCTAAAGAACATGACTGCATTCATAACTCAATACGTAATTTTTTGTGGGTTAGTACACGAATGCTTAACAGCGTCCATTTAATGAGCGTTGAGCAAGCTACGTGAGTATAATATAATAATAATATCTATCGACGCTTCACACCACGTCAGTCTGGCCCCGTGGTAAGTACCTGAAGGACTTGTGTTACAGGTACCAGACAACGGATATATATTTAATACTTTTTATACTATACATATATTTAAGATTTTTTATTATATGATACACATATTTAATACACATCCATGACCCAGGAACTTTGAAAAACTTTTTGTTCCGTCGGCGGGATTCGAACCCGCGACCCCCGGCTTGAGCTACCAACGCGCTCACCACTAAGCCACAGAGGTCGTCAAACGGAGGAGTATGAACGCTATTATCTAATTCAACGAAGTCATTCTCATGTTACCTTGATTCCTTAAAGTGCTTTCCAAAGCACTTAAACCGTTCACGTTACTTGCTAATAATTATCTACTTAGATATCAAGATTAGCTGAAATCTAGCGTGAGCGTACGTGAACACGCCTTCGATCGTTGCAATCTCATTTGCTGCTGAAACGTTTACATTTACACCTAAAATAAACGACATTTTAGCGTCTGTATTAAACTTATCTTCACCTAAAAATTCTCTTTGGAAGGTAATGCGGTTTCATTGCAATTTCTTCCCGGGCTTATCGCCCGCTGCGAAGGTGCCACCAATCATGGCTAACGTATCCGATACCAACACCTTAACGGTCCGTACAAGCGTGGCAGATTTTATAAATTCCCGCAGTAAAGGCAATATTTACTTCTTTATACAAGTTTATGCGCTACCTACTTCTTTAATTTTATCTTAGCCTAGCTGTCCCGGCAAATGTTGTTTTGCCATAAAATGATTTTACCTGTTTTCTTGCTTTTCTTTTGAAGTTTTTTCTGATTTTGTTTCTAGAGACCTCACGGAGCCCGAGACCTTTCCAACGAATGCAAAACCGTGGAAATCGGTTCGTGCGTTCTGGAGTTATAGCGTCAGGAAGGAAATCCCGACTTATTTTTAAATATTAGATTATTATTTTAGGTTTACATCGAAGTTAAAGAGCGTTCATTTATTTAAACACATTTTCATGAAAAGAAAATTTCTTCTATTACCAAATTTATCTAACTAAGGAATTTCAAATTAAATTGTGGAAATGAAAAATAAATATTTTCGTTTTAAGATGTGTAAAAGATGAAATAGAAGAGAGTGTAAAATTATATTACATAATAAATACACATTTCTATTAAGCAAATAAAATAATGAAAGAATAATGTTGTAATACTCAATTACTACTCGGTCATGCATATTTAAAAACACATACAGCAACATAACTAAAAGCCACAAACATTAAAGTCAGCTAAACAAATCCACAGAATATTAGCGCAGCGCTCCGGGTGTGCATTTAAAAATTTCCCAGACAATTTATGTCCGCAAAATTGAACGCGGCCACTAAAAACAACGACTCATTGTTATCTACCCTCCAATGTGTCATAACTTATATAAAACATGGTGGTTTTAATCTCGGTCTCCGGGCAGTGTCTCTTTGATTTTCCGCAGTGCTGCCCACTATTGATTTTCGCTGATTCCAAGGGATTCTCTTTCCCGTTTTAATCGTGGGGTCGTGATTCTGCGGTTGCCGGTGGTTTGCCTTGTAAACGATTGTTTATGTTGCCAACCTTGCTTAAAGTGTTGCCGCTTAGGTCTTTTTAAGGAGCAAGATAATTTTATTTCATACGGACACGCGTTTAACTTTTTTGCGTTTGGTTATCGTTTTGTCGTTTGTGTTATGACAGGGTTCGAGTTTATTTAAAATTCTTTACTATTTTATTTTATTCCTTTGTTTAGTTTTTGATAAGGGTATAATAAAATGAAGGACTCGATTTTTTAAAATTGAATAAGTATTTTCCTAAATGTTTTCGTTGATTTGCTGTTCGAAAATTTTGATTGCGAAATAAGAGAAATTCATTTGAAATCTATTTCTAATTGGCACCAGCACCTAAACCTATCAACAAAGTGTTCTCTGCCGCGAGCCGTTCCAATTTTTTCTGCTCTCAAACTTCGTACAAGTTTTGGGGTTTGAAGTACTCGTTTTTGCACAGCTTAACAAGCTGCTAATAAAAACTTCGAAATGGAAAAGTGATTAGCTGAGAACTGCGAATTAATGTCTTCATTAAGCAAACACTTCACTCGTTTATCAATATTCTATTCTGCTCGCGTTAATTTTGTTATAATCATGAAGTGAGACAAACAAGTTATCTCAACCTTTCGCCTCACTATTTATCTAGTAAAGTCTTTACTCGGCGCCAATTTAGCTCCATTATGTGGAACATCATATAAAAACAAACTCAGAAATGGCTTTCGTATTCTAGCCGCACGACATCCATTTTTATTCTCATATTTATCACGAGGACGCGACGAAATAACAAAATATCTAGTGTTACATCAATCTTTGTCCGGCGCGGCTCATCGGTCACGCAATCAAAATGCTAACCCATCGTCACCCGTCGGAATACTGATGCCATTTTGAGATTCGGCCGAACTTATCCGCAACTTATCCTCCCGAGTAAATAATGCTGCAACGGAGGGTCTGGCGTCATTTGAAGTGTTGAATTTGTAAATATTGGGCCGCCGCGGAGGGAAAGTTATCTAAAATTGAGTCATCTGTAAGGGTTCGGTTACATACTTGTAACTCTTATTGACCACTTACAGCACGTGAGGGTCACAATTGCTCTGTCAGGATACACCCACTGAATGTTAAATTCGCAGATTTATTCGTTCAAATAGTTCCAGTCGCTGGTCGGTTGTTGGGCTGAATTTATTACTCTCAAAACCACAATGGGCTAGCGCTAATCGACCAAATGAGTAAGCATTTCTAAGCTCAGGGTTACAGATTTTGTGCTATCTGAAATTGCTACATATCTATACCAAAAGTAGTAGCATGAAATGATTGATAACTTGTATATTTACTTGATACTGGCAGAATCGTGGAAAAACGAGACACAATAGAATTTCTATTGTGTCTTGGTCACCGGTGACCGTATGGGGCTTGATGAATTAAAAGAAGAAGTGATGTTTTGCCGTTAATAAAAGAAGAAAAAGAACCTGTATCAGATATAATCACTAGTATTAGTTCCAAGTACTCTCACTACTGCTATCAGCGCCAATATGGCGACTTTCAAACATCATTTTTACGTCAGATTTACGTCTTACGCATCGGTGGCGCTGATTCCGCTTCAAATAGGCACAAAAAACAGGTGGGTAACATAAGTCCAGCGTACTTGTATAATGGAGGTCAGTGGTTTGCTTACCTATTACAAAGAAATTTGACAAAATAATGAAGAGTGTGGGTTATTTTCGCTACAGCAGAATGCACAGTTCCTATAGTTTCCTATTGCGAGCAACATCTAGCCCATGATGTTTTGACAACATGCTAATTAAATATACAATCGCGGAATTGCGAGGGCCTCGAAACGTTTTTTCCAGAAGGATCCGAATCGTAAATTATCGTACTTTTTGCTCGTTTGCATTAATTTTTTCGGGGTGGCATCTGCGGATAATAGCATCTTGAACCCGTATATAATCATTTATTGAATCTATCAAGCTTGAAACTCTTTTGAAAAATTGACACCTATTACCAAAATTGAGAAGAATATCCCCCATGTGTTCGAATTACGTTAAAACATAAGGGTTTTTTCGTTTAGCTTATGATATTATATTGGAGTTTGTTTCACAATATTTTAGATAACGTTTAAAAAGCTTATATATAATATAATTAGAATAAAAAAAATTAGATACAGCAAACAGAAACTGTAAATAAAATCCATTTCAATAATTTAGAATTTTCTCGTCCAAACGATTAAAATTTTTAAGAAAAGGATACGATTTACCAATAAGTGAGATGACATAATCATAATTCCATGAATACAACGCGGGCGTCGAAAATACAGGAGTTTTCCGTAAATAACGTTATCGCTGTGTCCGGCCACGAACACGATAACTTCATATTATACTATTTATAAGTGTGATGTACAGTTAAATTCATTTATTATATTCAGAAACTCGAAGCTAATAAGATGCTTATACTAGTGACGTTACCAGCTATAATTATGTTACTGTTAGGCAGCGCCGCGAACTACAACATCAAGAATACAAAGATGCCTCTCAGAGTGCGTAGAGACGTAGCCAATACTGTACCAGAGATGACCCAAAAAGAAATATATCTTGAAGTTATAAAAACAGCAGAAGCAGAAGAACTACTGAAAACCATCATAGACAAAATACGGACGAGCAAAAAACCTATTGAAAAGGAAGCACAAAATAAGGAAGCGAATTCACATCTACTGAAGAAATTGTTTCGTGACAAGAGAGATGTGGAGAAGAAGAGGAGGGGGTTTTGGGCAAACGTGTCTAACGTATTCCATGCTATAACTGGAACGGAACAGAAGATTCACGTTGTCATACCAGATACATCTCTCCAACCTAAATACGAGAAATATACAGATACAAACAATATGAACAATAACTATGTAAACTACACTACACCCAAAAGTGCGCAATATCCAAATAACCCTGGACAAATAGAAAACGGAGGGTACCAAGATAAAAATGTGGAATCTAATACACAAACTCTAGGTCTTGAAGACACGGGGACAACAGAAGAAGTGATTGATATAGCATGTGTGTTATACTGTGGGGGAATGAGGTGTCCAACCGGATACCGAAAAGTAGGGAACCGGTGTATAATAAATAGGGGATAGTGTAAAAGAGAAAAGGTTTGGAAGTGAACTGTGAAGTGAGTTACATTGGACTATAGTTCCCATCTTATCAATTGACGTGCAGACAATATACTAATAATAATTGAAGACGTGAGTGGACGAGGATATCTAACATTTTTTTAATATACTTAAGTACAAGTAGAAAATGTTTTCCTTATAATTTGAACAAACCTAGTAACTTCAGGATTTGTTTAAATTATAAGGGATAAGATGATGAAGTACGTAAGTTTTCTTACTTTATCATCTGGCTAATATATATATTTTTTTATGAAATAAGGGGGCAAACGAGCAAACGGGTCACCTGATGGAAAGCAACTTCCGTGGCCATGGACACTCGCAGCATCAGAAGAGCTGCAGTTGCGTTGCCGGCCTTTGAGAGGGAATAGGGTAATAGGGGAGGGTAGGGATGGGAACAGGGTAGGGGATTGGGCCTCCGGTAAAGTCACTCACTCGGCGAAACATAGCGCAAGCGCTGTTTCACGCCGGTTTACTGTGAGAACGTGGTATTTCTCCGGTCGAGCCGGCCCATTCGTGCCGAAGCATGGCTCTCCCACGTAAATCTGGCTATACTTACAAAAAATCTAAATTTTCTAGGTTTAAAATCATTTTCCCAGTCCTAAAGTCTCAATTTATGCAGGAAAACAAAAAAAAAATCGAATTGTTAGTTACCCACATCTTTCACTTACGTCTTCAATTATAAGTGATTTAAGTTATGGAAAGGCAATGTCTAATTGTGTGTACCAGAGTTTTTTTTCTCAGCAGATGTTAGATGTACTATCAGAGAAGTTGATTCGGACGGATAGTGTGGTCGAGTTATGTCAAACCCAGCCGACAGATTACGACTTTAGATTGAATTGATATAATCCGACCAAATGATGTAGGTCCGTCAACTACCTATGAATAAATTTCGTCAATAGTACATTATTTGTCGGGCTACGTAAAAATTAAAATAGTAATTAACATAACCAGATTATGGAGGTCTGCCATATTTGCCTATGAATTGCCTTGATAGTGTTTATGCCCATTTTGTATTAATAAAATCTCATCCTCATCTCCTAATATACCGTATTTATTATTAACCGCCGCAATCTGTTTAAAATAACAATACAATGGGGGAACATTCTAAAAAATTCATTTTCACTAAACTCGAAATCATTTAGACTGTAATGGCCATAAAACCGCATTATTTTCGCTATCTCTCCTTTTATTAGATCGCAAAACGAACGAGGAAAAGATCGTTTTGAGACGCAATTAAAGTTTAACCTCATTAATGAGTTACTTATTTTCTTACTTAAATAAAAGGGCTTTCATAAGTTACGCAAGGTATTTGGGGGGAGGAAGCAAGAAGCAATCTCATCGAATCTGATGTAGGTTAGAGGGGATTTTATTAAAAAGTGACTAAATTTTAGTAGGTTGTGTATCTACTAGTTTTTTATACATTATTGTGACATTTTTCGATGATATGATGTTAACTCCTTAATAACCGGATCAGTAGTTTGTTTTTAACTATTTTTGTATTTTAGTATTGGTCATATTGGGTTATTTTTGATGCTGTATTTTTTATCTTACACAAGATCAGGGGGGACTTGGGAGTAGGGCGTAGGCTCACCATAACTTATCATAGGATTAAAAAAGTTACAAAAATATCTCATGCAATTTGTGAACGACTCCTAATATCGGCCATATTGTTGACTCGAGTTACCCCATTATGTCTTTTAACAAAACGTGTTCGGTGTTTGACGTCACAGTTTTTCCCTAATTGGGCCACGAAGCGAAATATCAAAAGGGCATGAATATTTGAATGACGTGTAGTATGTACAGTTACATTAGGACCCCACCAAAAACATTTCATGTAAAATGTTGCCAAGACGACCACATAAGGTTTGCCCTGTGAAAAAAATATCAGATCTCATGTAGAGCCAAGCTTTTGAATCTACACGGCTGAAACTCTACCGACCCTAACTTCAACAAATCTATACTAATATTATAAATGCGAAAGTATCTCTGTCTGTCTGTCTGTCTGTCTGTCTGTCTGTCTGTCTCGCTTTCACGCCAAAACTACTGAACCGATTGCAATGAAATTTTGTACACAGTTATTCTAGAGTCTGAGAAAGGACATAGGCTACATTTTGATGTGGGAAAATATCTTATTTCCATGAAAATATCGATGAAAATTACTTCGCATTGCGCGTGGCCAGCGCTCATCCCGGGGGTCCTGGGTTCGAGTCCCGCAGGCGGAACAAAAAGTTTTCAATGTTCCTGGGTCTTGGATGTGTATTAAAATAAAATTTCAAAAATCTTAAATATATTTTATGTATAATATTATAAAAAATCCAGAAATATATCGACGCGATGCAATGAACATTTTAGTTCTAATACGATTCAACAGATGGCGCTTTTTTTTTTACTTCGTTGGAACATAGAACTAATCATACTTATTAGTTATTATATTATTATTTTATTATTATATTATAAATGCGAAAGTATCTCTGTCTGTCTGTCTGTCTGTCTCGCTTTCACGCCAAAACTACTGAACCGATTGTAATGAAATTTTGTACACAGTTATTCTAGAGTCTGAGAAAGGACATAGGCTACATTTTGATGTGGGAAAATATCTTATTTCCATGAAAATATCGATGAAAATTACTTCGTATTGCGCGTGGCCAGCGCTCATCCCGGGGGTCCTGGGTTCGAGTCCCGCAGGCGGAACAAAAAGTTTTCAATGTTCCTGGGTCTTGGATGTGTATTAAAATATTATTTCAAAAATCTTAAATATATTTTATGTATAATATTATAAAAAATCCAGAAATATATCGACGCGATGCAATGAACATTTTAGTTCTAATACGATTCAACAGATGGCGCTTTTTTTACTTCATTGGAACATAGAACTAATCATACTTATTAGTTATTATGTTTTTGTTTATAGTTTTTAATACGTTAGAATATTATGTTTAATAATATTATCACTTGCTATAATAATAATCAATCTATCTTATCTTATAGAACTCCTACTGCATTTCTAAGGAGTTCGAGTGTGTTGTGTTGGCCTATATTCCATCCAGAAAATATATCAATGCAATCAACATTTTAATTCTAATACCTATATGAAAACAGATGGCGCTTTAATTTTTACTTCATTATTATAACAGAACTAATCATACCTACTTTATTATATATTATTGTTTTTATTCATAACTAGCTGTTGCCCGCGACTTCGTCCGCGTGGACTTTAGTTTATAGCGCGCGGTGTCAACAAAATTTGTGTCAAATTTAAAAACTTTTTAAAACCCTGGTAAGTGGTACCCCTCTTAGGGCCGCGCTACACCGGAATGGCAGCGCTGAAAGTGCTCGCCTCGCCGCTGCCATTCCGGTGTAGCGCGGCCCTTAATTAATCAAAATACCCAAAAACAGCTGTGCAGTATGCACATAATCTGTACTAATATTATGAATGCGAAAGTATCTCTGTCTGTCTGTCTGTCTGTCAGTCTCGCTTTCACGCCAAACGCCAAAACTACCAAACCGATTGTAATGAAATTTTGTATACTGATAGTCTAAAGCCTGAGAAAGGACATAGGCTACTTTTTTACTGGAAAAAAGGGAAGTAAGGGTCGTAAATTTGTTCAAAAAATTCATAATAGATGGCGCCGTGCGTCTTCTACATCGCGCTGACGCTTGCTCAAAAGTCTTTCTATAAGAGGTGGTATCATCTTACATTTAAGTCTCGATTTTTTTCGATTGTTATATCTATTCTACGGTATTAAATAACTCAGTACTTTATCTGTGCAGGCAGTGACGTAACCTTAAGACCAAATTTCACCAACGACTGTTAAAGTTAATGCTCGAATTAGTATCACGTTAGCTGTTTTGTTTTTCATATGAATGAAAGAGAAGACAGGATATTTTAACAAGCTGTTAACACTAACAGACGTTGGTGAAATTGGGGCTAAACCTATCAATGATAAATAGTTTATGGGTAAAGTTGTGTAATTGGGGGGCTAAATAAGCTTTAAAATTTGGCATAATATATAAAGTTTAACATACAAAAATGAAGTACTTATTGTTTGCACACTGCACAGCTGTATTGATTTAAGGGGTACCAGGGTTTTTTTTTATAAAAGCTTTTGACACCAATTTTGTTGACATCGCGCGCTTTAAACTGAAGTCCACGCGGACGAAGTCGCGGGCAACAGCTAGTTCTACATATTAGTAAATATGGATAGCTTCGGCCGTTTCGCTACCGTCGCGTCATGGATGTGATGCAAATATTTAGTTTCTGATCTGAAAGAAGTAACGAAACAGCCAAGCCATACATATTTACTGATATTATGTAGAATTTGTTGAGAATTTGTTTTAGCGGTTTGGGCGTGAAGAGGTAATATACACACTTTCGCATTTTTAATATTAGTATGGATAGTAGGAAACCCCCTAAAAAGGTGTAATTTTCATTCAAAAACGCTTATTTCTACATGAATCGTCTATGTGAATTCGAGCAAAATGTAACAAAGCATTGAAAAATAAATTGGTGTATGTGCAATGTTATTTTTCGTTATATCTTGAGCAGGTGCAAGCTGGAACTCTGTTTGTTCAACACACTCGGCGAATATAAAACACGGAGGTATGAAAACTATGAATTCGTAAATTTTATCACTCTCTTTATGATTCCTATTTCAGACTGACCTATATTGTCTTTAACGCCACATGTTATTATACTTAACTGGTATAATAACATAGTTATTTCAGATTATTTGTTTTGCACTTTAATTTGCTTGATTACATTAGAAATATCTTATAGCAAAGTAAATAAATATTCACAAAAACCTGGATTAGTACAGTAAATTTTAAATCACACCCTGAAATGTAGTCTAGAGTGTTTGCTATAAGTCTTATTGTACTACGAGCTTTTGCCCGCGGCTTCGCTCGCGTTAAGAAGTATTATTATATACAAACTTTCATCCCCTATTTTAACCCCTTGGAGGTGGAATTGATCAAAATCCTTTCTTAGCGGATGCCTACGTCTAATCATCTACCTGCATGCCAAATTTCAGCCCGATCGGTCCAGTGGTTTGGGCTGTGCGTTGATAGATCATCATGTCAGTCAGTCACCTTTGAGTTTTATATATATAGATAGATAAGTACTTTTTTCTATTTTAACAACTTTTTCTTCAACCTCTGATTTTCAACACCCGAAAGAAGTAACGAAATTTGACGGTCATAAAAGTCTAATAATTAGACTTAGGTTAATTATTAACCTTAGAATGATGTTATCTATACTAATATTATTTAAACGCGAAAGTGTGTCTGTCTGTCTGCTACCTCTTCACGCCTAAACCACTGTACTGAAAGGTATGGAGATACTTTGAGTCCCGGGAAAGGACATCTAAGGATACTTTTTTCCCGAACAAAGTACTATTTCCGCGCGATAAACGAATTTTGGCAACGGAGTTGCGGGCGTTATCTAGTTAGTATAATATTACTAGCTGTGCCCCACAGTGTTACCCGCGGTTTAAGTGATATAATATCATAAAATACTATAAAAAGTACCAATAATAGGGTCAAAACGGGACGATACATGGTTCTATAATGGTTTATGGTAGTGATGATGATCATGATGAATGTAATTTGCATAGTAGCATATGCTTTCCGTTCTTAAAACAACGTCGAAACTCCCAAACTTGTATCTATAAATAGTCAGGACTCAGGATTTCTCTCAGCACCTTCTGAACCATGGTATACATTGGTGCAAAATCTTACTTGTTGGTAGCTTATGCTTAGAATACTGCTCACGAAACCGAAGTCACCACATATTTGAGGAGTTCCCTCGATTTCTTAGGCATCACTTCATCAGGTCACCGCTTTTATGAATATGGTACCAAATTGGGATAATAACCTGTACACCAAAAGAAAAATTTTGAAAATCGGTTCACAAAAGGCGAAGTAATCGTTGAACATAAAAAACGAACATAACGCCTCCTCTATTTTGAAAGTCGGTTAAAATTGTAGTATATGTGTTATTCTGATGTATAAGCTATATTTATTGTAAAGTTCCATTAAAATCCGTTCAGTAGTTTTTGCGTGAAAGAGTAACAAACATCCATACATATTATATACATCCAAACTTTCGCCTTTATAATATTAGTAGGATATTCTTCTACTTACGATAAAAAGCCAATATTAAGATATCTTTGCGGTAGTTCAGCCAAAGCGCGTGCCCGCGTGGACATAATTTATTGAAAATTTTTTGCTACATCAGTTATCTCAAAGCGTAAAACTACAGAGCTAGACGTGTCCTTCTTTGTGCCCAGACCCTGGCTGCTTGCCAAGGGCGAAGCTTATGTCCCTGGGTTATCCTCGCCCGTGGCCAAAACCCGACCTTCGCATTCACGTGTTAAAGCTCAATTTAGCATAACAATAGTTTCTATTAAAATCTTTTCGTGAACTTCTCTTCACCTTTTCTATCGGGCATCTGAAAAACGATTAGACCCTATTACTTACGTCGTAGGGATTAATTTCGCGCGCACTCTGCCGTGTTCCCCCTTTTGGGTTCATTAGCTTTCACACACAACTGATTGGCATTTATCTTTTAAAATTACGTTCAAATTAAGCTTTAAGTTGAGGCTGTCTACCAGTTACCACACGTGTCCGTTTTGTTATTGCGATCACATTTTTTTTGTAAAATCAGTAAAATAAGAATATTTTGGATAAATAAAAAATAAAATCGGCCAAGTGCGAGTCGGACTCGCGCACGAAGGGTTCCGTACCATTATAGAGCAATATACGTTTGTTGTATGGGAGCCCCTCTTAAATTTAAATTTAATTTTGATTCTAGTATTTTTTGTTATAGCGGCAACGGCATAATCTGTGAAAATTTCAACTCTTTAGCTATTACCATTTTTGAGTTACAGCCTGGAGAGAGACAGACAGACGGACAGACAACGAAGTCTCATTAATAGGGTCCCGTTTTTACCCTTTGGGTACGGAACCCTAAAAGGATATCTAATAATACCACTAACTTGCGCTAGAAATATGTAACATAATTATTCTCTTCTTCATAGTTCCATTCGTATTCACGAAGAAAGGCCATGATACTATTTTTAAGAAATAGTTAAAGTGGCTCTACATTAATTAGTACTTTTATTAGCAAAATAGATGATGTCCCGTCGTGTCCGCAACTCCGTTGCGCCAAAACTCGTTTCTGGGACTAAAAGTATCCTGTCCTTTCTCGGGACTCAAAGTATATCCATGCTAAATCGTTGGGCGCCCATGTTTGGGCGTGAAGAGGTAACAGACAGACAGATATACAGACAGACACACTTTCGCATATTTTATAATACTAGTATGGATACAATGCTTGTTTCCGTTAATAATGATATTGTAGCAGCAAAACCTAAATACATACTTTAATACCCAGTACCTGGATGACCGAGCTTTGCTCGGTATAGCAAACACTCATTGACTTCGTGTTCGCCATCTGCTGGTCGTTAAATCAATTAGTTGCTAACAAAATAGTATTATTATTCGCCAATAGATGTCAGGAAGAGTCATATTTTTCAGTTTATCGATTATCGATAAAACACGAATAAAAAGACATTTTCTGAAAATGATTCCTAGCTAGATCGATTTATCGCCCCCGAAACCCCCTATATACTAAATTTCATGAAAATCGTTGGAACCGATTCCGAGATTCCAATTATATATATACAAGAATTGCTCGTTTAAAGATATAAGATTCAAAGAATATTTTAGTCAAAGGTCTATATTTGGTCGCCTGATGCGTTCAAAACAACCAGAAAAATGCCAAATCGCATCCTGCTATCCTACTAATATTACAAAGGCGAAAGTTTGTTTGGATGTATAGATGTATGGATGTGTGGATGTATGGATGTTTGTTACTCTTTCACGCAAAAACTACTGAACGGATTTTAATGAAACTTTACAATGATATAGCTTATACATCAAAATAACACATATACTACAATTTGGTATTATATTCACAAAAGTGGTGATCTGATGAAGGATCCATAAGTAATCGAGGGAACTCCTCAAAATGTATAGGGAAACATGTGGTGACTTAGGTTTCGTGAAAAGTATTCTAAGCATATGCTACCAACAATTAAGATTTTGCACCGAGGTATACCTGGTATACCGTGGTTCGGAAGGTGCTGAGAGAACTCCTGATTCTTTATAGATACAAGTTTGGAAGTTTCGGCGTTGTTTTAAGAACGGAAAGCATATGCTACTATGCAAATTACATTCATCATCATCATCATCATCACTACCATATTATACCATGCATCGTCCCATGATTATGAGCCTGTTATTGGTACTTTTCATAGTCTTTTAGATCGAGACTCGAGTTTGTCAAGCGATAATTTAAAAAAATCTATACTTATAATATTATAAACCTGAAAAGTATGTTTGCTTGAACGCGCTTATCTCAGGAACTACAGATCCGATTTAAAAACTTATTTCTAATTTCAGTGTTACATAGCTCATTTATCGAGTAAGGCTATAGGCTATATTATTATCACGCTACGACTAATACGACCGAAGAAACTCAGGAAAATGAGGGAAAAACGGGGGAAATATTAGAAAGGGTTTATCTCACGAACTACTGGAGCAATTTTTATGGCAATATTTGGCACATAATATGTACATATATAGAGTAGACCACGTGAAGAGAGTATAGCTATTTTTCATGGGAAAATGTACGGTTTCTGTAAAATTCCTATTTTACGCGGGCGAAGCCGCGCGGGACATCTAGTTTTTTCTATAAAAGGAAATGCCCCGCTACACCTGTACTTCAAAATTAGAGTCATATACTACGGTATTGAAAACACCACGCCGTCAGCGATATATTTGAATTCAAAATATATTGCACTGAACCTTGAATTGCGCCGCTATTGTTTAGAGGTTAAGGTTTATTTTGCGTGCGCAACATTCGGTCGGGGTTCGTCTGAGCTAGAGACCGTATACATCAGTCGGTTGGCAGTCTGCCAGCTGTGAGGCTAGTCTTATAGCCAGAAGGCTTCGGCCGCAGCGTTTTGTATTCACAATTGGAACTTGTAATAATAAAATTGTTTGGCGTTTTAGAATTTCAACCCGCCACTTCAAAATTAAAATGCAATTAGTTTAAGTTCCGAGGCAGTTTGAGTTTAGTGTTTGCCGTTTACGTGTACGGGCTCGTTTACTGAGCGAAAGGCATATATGCCTGTGAAATATCTGTATATATAAAACTCAAAGGTGACTGACTGATTGACATAGCGATCTATCAACGCACAGCCCAAACCACTGGACGGATCGGGCTGAAATTTGGCATGCAGGTAGATGTTATGACGTAGGCATCCGCTAAGAAAGGATTTTGATAAATTCCAACCCCAAGGGGTTCAAATAGGGGATAAAAGTTTGTATATAATAATACTTCTTAACGCGAGCGAAGCCGCGGGCAAAAGCTCGTGTTATAATAAAACAGCTCCTAGCGAAATTTTTGCATTATGTTATTGATGTAAATAATGCTTCATATTTTAACATTTTTTATGCTTTTCCGTTGTCGTATTAGTAGTTCACTTGTGAGGAATTCTAATTTAAAGACCATCTTATATGGTCGTATGATGTCGTCTATCTCCATGCCAAGTTAATAAATGTTTTTTCTTACCCAACATGATAAATGTCTCGCAATTATGTTCTTTAGATGATTTAGAACAAGACTGCATTCAAAATTTAACAACAAAAAAATTGTGGGTTAGGACACTAATGCTTAACAGCGACCATTATATTACAGCCTTCGTAAAAATAAGTTTGTCTTGCAATATTGGGTCGTCAATTGCCACACGCGCGTAATTACGCCATAAATCGCCGACGTTAATAAATGCGGTTGCAATTTAAACTGTGAATATTTCACGTCAATAAAAGTGACCACATATTATGTACAACGAAAATTAAATTCCGACGCATATTAAAACGCACGACACGTCGCGACTTGCGCCCAATGTGTAGTACCCCTTATTATAAATTGTCTACGGCTGTCGTGGGGTTAATAAGAGATGCGTGCTGCGTGTGGCTTGAATAAGTGAATTTTCCGGCGCTGAAATGGATGGACTTCACAAGTGTGGAATGTGGCATGATACTTTATTTTTGTGTTTATGTTACTATTAGCTGTTACAGAAGATGATGGAGCTGGCTCAAGAAAACTGCGCATTTTTGAGTTCTTTCATTTCTTGTACATTTGTCTGAACCAGGCGCGGACATGCCCCCGGTAATTTCTAGCTATCCCCTAACCACCACTGCGTCCGACCTTAGACAGCTGTAAACCCAGAACCATCCGAGGGCGCAGATAAAAAAATATTTTAGTATAGTGACTAGTGAGTGACCCCCCCCCCCCCCCCAAATTTCAGGCTGCGACCGCGCCTGGTCTGAACCGAGTTCAACTTCAAGGCTTGGTAGCTTCAGACTAATTATTATTGATGCATACGGCATACCTACAGCATAGGCATTTTACGTTGGAGAGCCATGCTTCGGCACGAATGGGCCGGCTCGACCGGATAAATACCACGTTCTCACAGAAAACCGGCGTGAAACAGTGCTTGCGCTGTGTTTCGCCGAGTGAGTGAGTTTACCGGAGGCCCAATCCCCTAACCCCTACCCTATTCCCTTCCCTACCCTCAACTATTCCCTTCCCTTCCGTTCCCTTCCCTACCCTCCCCTATTACCCTATTCCCTCTTAAAAGGTCGGCAACGCACTTGCAGCTCTTCTTATGCTGCGAGTGTCCATGGGCGATGGAAGTTGCTTTCCATCAGGTGACCCGTTTGCTCATTTGCCCCCCTTATTTCATAAAAAAAAGGCAATATATAAGTACTCAAGTCAATGTAAGTTTTGATTTGAGGCTGAGATATAACCCCATCAAATTACGTAATAGTAATTCTACTTATAATATAAATATTATACCTAATACTACTGTACCTATTTATATTTAAAATAGCCCATCCATATACTTCTTCTACTACTAATATTATAAATGCGAAAGATGTGTCTATCTGCCTCTTCATGCCCAAACCGCTGAACCGATTTAGCTGAAATTTGGTATGTAGATACTTTGAGTCCCGGGAAAGGATATAGGATACTTTTTGTTCCGAAAAAATGTACGGTTCCCGCGTGATAAACGAATTTGTGCGCATCGGAGTTGCGGGCGTCATATAGTTAAAAAACTTGAGAGGTGTCAAGGGACACCCGGATGGAACGAAGTTTCAGTTTATTATTTCTTATGTACAAAAAACCTGTATACACTAAAAAAATTGTCGCTACACCACCCTGTTCAATGCGAGAAAGAGAGATAGAGAGCGAAACACGCGCTACCGCACGGCTTACAACTATAGCATTTTTGCTATTAGTTGTAATTTTTTTCTGTCTCCCTTTTTCAACGCGCGATAAGGAACTTCGTTCCAATATAATATCTAAATGCTTGTGCTATTTGATGTTTAAAGTATATATAACATGTTATATGCAATTTGAATGAAACCATACACGATCGGAGCATAAGCTGATATAAAGTGTAACACAAGCTTTATGAAGCCATACGCCTTTGGAAATGCACGTACATAGAATTGCTTTTAATATGTTTCAGAATATACACCAATAAGACTCTTATTCTTTTATTCATAGAGCTCGAAATTGAATGAATTTGATGAAACGTGCATGAAATAATTTGAGATAAAGAGCATGAATTCCTGAAAAGATGTTTAAACCATTGAAAAGTTATAATATCATTATATTCGACCCGCTTTGGTAAGTTACTCGTGTCTTAACTATTTTTTTTTTAATTTGGTATGCATGATGCAGCCGTTGTTATAGCATTTTATTGGGCATTATTAAAATAGGCATAGTAGACGAAATCCGAAAACTATAGATAGCGAAGTTCCTCTCGATTTTGGTAAACATTAGAGCTTGATGATTATTAGATCTTTAGAAATCAATTTTCCTACGCTGGAATTCAGATGACTTTAGAAAAAATAGGTACGCGTATTTCTGTTTAATTGTTTCGAATCCTCTACATAAATGTAAAGCATTTATGTAGAGGAGGTCTAAGATAAACACTTTTTAGGTCGTTACTTATTTTATTTTATCACCCAAATTACACAGCAGTTTTCTAGTTAAGGCGTCTTGCGAGAGAGAGACATAGACAAGAAAACATTCATAGATCATAGACCATGACATAGACTATTGACACAGAGTAAATAAAGTTATTTGTTTATTGATTAAGCGAAGTACCTACACACTGCAAAAATAAAAAGATCCTACATTTATAGTTTACAAATACTCATTTTTATGAGTCCTCAAAATATTAAACAAAAGAACAATATGGAAACTATGAAACGGCAAAGTGTAGATTTATTTGTTGGCTTCCCGGCGCCGCCAACTTCGACTCTAGGCATAAATTTCACCAAATGCCGCTGACACTTTAGCCTAAAAACTAAAACCCACGAATAACGTGTCGTTTATTGGTTTTGATAGTTTTGAGGTTACTTTTTGCTGGACAGTGCGAAAAGAAAAGGTAATAATATGTCTTTTCTTTCTAGCAGTTGTATGCTGTAAGGATGTACAAGATCCTTTAACCCATCAATACCCAAGCGGCAGCCGGCTGCCGTATGACAATTGAAAATCTATTGTGTCTGCGATACCCACGATCGTGGTATTACGCCTTAGGCTGGTATAAATAGTCAGTACTCAAGATGCATCTCCGTCTCAAGACACGGTTCAGGCTCTGTGATTGATTGGCTGTTAAAATTTGGACCAATCACAGAGCCGAACCGCGTCTTGAGACCGGGTCGCATCTTAAGTACTGACTATTTATACCAGCCTTAATAATATGCAATAGAATCGACGTTCGACGGTTGAGAATCGAGGCCCAGCCGTCTGCGCCGAGTCCAAATGAAATATTAGTCGACAAAACTCCACTTTTTCCTCCTCTTTATCCTGACTAATGTCGCCGGCGTTATTGCGAACATCTAATGTGGGCGTGTATCATTCTCGTCTACATCATTCCGTCGGTTAATCTGCTGTAAATTTGTCATTGTTAATGCGTACTGACGAAGGAAAGTGTTCTTTTGGTACTTTGAGTGGAAAAGTAGCAAACATCCATCGGCACAAACGTACCGTGGCAATACAGTCTCAAAGCCCGGTGTACACTTTGGCTTAAACATTAAGAGCCAGTCCACACGGCGTGTTGCGTCAGCGTTGCGTTGTTTTACATGCAAATAACCTGCAAGGTGTTCACACGGCGCACTGCGTCGTCGCAACGCACGTGTTAGATTTGAAAGAAAAGTATAAATATAAAAACATACTTAAAGTAAATTTTAATCAAAGTATTAAAGCAGATTTTACGTGGCGATAGTATTATTCATTAATTTATTAAATTTATTCAAAGGGCTTGAAAATAAAAGAAAGTTATATAGATCCATTTAAGCATTTATTTAGCAAGGTTCATAACATTGAAACAACGTAAGTACTTCTTATTAACCATTTATAGCTTGGTATACATCCACTAATTTACTTAAACAGTTAAATCACTATAATATTATATCACATTATGACTTTACACAAACATTATGGCAGTAGAAAGTAATACTTATCTTTAACACGTCAAATAGAGATGCTTCTTCGATCACGGCTCGAGCAAAAGTGTCGGAACACGTAAAGAACAGTCTTCTATAACGTGTCCCCACTCTTCAACCCGCCCAACGGTACAGTTTATACAAAATAATACTAGTTTCATTATTAGCATAGTTTCTAAACTATTTACAAATTTTTAAAACAATCATAAAATCATAATATTTATGTAATATGTATTACTTAAAAATGTAATACTATAACACACACATGACGGACTATTACGGTTAATACTGTTTCGTAATAACGCTTCGATGACGCAGCGTCCATGTAGCCGGTTATGCGTCAAACGGCAGCGCTGCGTTGACGCAACGCCCATGTGGACTGGACTGGCTGTTAGCCAGCCTACACACAATGTAGAGTCATGGCTTTATGGCCTAGTAGGCCTCTACAACATGTATATCTATAAGCTGGGAGCGGCATTTCATACTCCACACGTTGGCCCAATACACTGGCTCCATGCGTTGGCCCAATTTTGGTCCAATGCGTATGTGGGCTTAGATAAAGAAGCTTTCCAATAAATATTATGTAATAATTCGAGAGATAAACGAAAAAACGACGGTATAACGTCCTTGTGGACTGTGGTCTGTCAAGTGACCTATGTTCAGAGGTCCCGACTTGGAGATCGTTGAGGAGGTTTTCAATTAATCCTTTAATGGCGTTGCAATAGATGGGATGTCATCAAAAGCTGCACATTTAATGTGATTAATTCCAGAAGCAAATCCAACCATTTGGAACAGCCTACCCATTGTATTAAACGACTTTTTGTAGAAAAAAAAACAAAGCCTGTTAAAGTTGCAATGAACCAACACCCTTAAACACTAGCTTCCTTTTAAACGCTAAACTCAACGACTGTAAGATTGATGTTCCAAATATTAATCCAGAAAACAATCCTAAAGCATTTCCATTCCGAAAATTAAATTACCCGCCTTGAAAAATGCACCTAAATCCACATCAACTGACAGCTTCCAAAGCTGGTGGTAAATTCTAGAATTTAGGTCTTGAGACTTGAGCGCTAGGTTTTATTTTAGATATTTTTGGTTCTTATGTAAGTTGGCACACGTATACTTATGGGAATCTAGGCAAGATAGGTGTTTTTATGGATCTTAATATTTAGTTACTGTAAAATTCTATTGTGACAAGATAAAACACTTTGCAATAAAATGAGTCACAAACTGGCCCATTGTTGACAGTCATCCCAATATTGGCACCTCAGATTTCTGTTTGAAAATAGCAGGAATGCCAATAATACGATTTTTGTAATAATAAGAACTCTGACAGTGGCAATAATTGGGTGTTTTACCTGCATAATATTATGACGTTGGGGCATTTCTCAGAGACGAAAGTATTACCTCTGTAGTTCTGCTACTTTTACATTAAACTCTATACTCTTATAATATAGAGTACTATAATTGTACGTATCCTATAGACTCTATAATAGAGTCTATAGGATGCGTACAATAGTTTTTTAACACCCCATACTCCTTTATCTATAATGTATTTTCTCAGTTTCTGAAAACAAAATTTATAAAATTTACCCGCATTTTAACTCTGCGCTACTAACGGGACGAAATAACGCAATATCGCCCCAAATCAGTGCAATAAATAGATTCGGTCGCAGTTCCATTACGGAATTAGCACCCACCATCTGTCAATATGCGAACTGTTCATTTGGTCCGTGGTCCCCGCTCCCCACACGTTCAACTTTAAACTGTTTGGGAAATTTACATACAATGTATAGCGACGTATTTTACTGTATCCATGTATGGTAAATGACTCCTCCTCCTGGTTTGAGGGATATTTTAAAGCATGAGCCATGACTCATGACCTATTAAAAACTATTTTTGAGTTACTTTTAATACTATTTTTTCAACTTTAACCTGTTTCGGAAATTCGCATACAGTAACGTATAGCACCGTATTTTACTGTCTACAAGTTATATACTTAGGGTTCAAGAATCCTCCTCTGTCTTTGGGATATTTTAAAGGGTTATTCACTTAAAATACTCCTAAAACTTTTAGATTTACTTTCAATAACACAAATAATAAGAAAAAAAAATCAACATTTTCAAACTCTGAACTAGTTCTCTATATTTAGCTTTCGCGCACAAAAATCAGGCAGGCAGACAGACAGACAGACAAACAGCAACGTCAAACTACTATGACACCCATTGCTCGGTAGTAAATCAGTTATCGAATACTGAAAGGTAACGAGTTAGCTCTACCAGTTTTTATCGTAGCAATGTCAATTTTTACAATAATTGAATAGCTATGTCCACACTGTGCCTTTTTCTGTTCATCAAGGGCATGCGTTATAGCGCAGTCAACAGCGAACGTGAGGCATGCCCGCGACGCATGCCCTCTGACCGTATCTTAAACTTTTGCTTTATTTTGTTTCTGGAATTACTTATGACCAAATAAGCCGCACAATTCCACCCAATTAAAATATGTTCTTGTCGCACATGGTACAAGAAGCTGACAGATGCTGCATGCAACTGAACAAAAATGACAATGTTGGCGTTGCGTTCGTTGACGCATTCAATTATTGAATGCGCCAAAACGAAAGTTGAATGAGAGAAGATGACGAAAATTGAAGATGAAAGTGCATAGTGTGGACATAGCTAATAAGCAAGAAAAATTAATTGAATGCAACCATAATAATATTAATATTGTATTGTATAGTATCATCAAAGAAATTGATAGGCTGATGGCGGATCTACGTTATTTGTTCGGGTTATATCAATTTAATATCAGTAATGATCTTGATATAACCCAACTAAATCAGTTCGCCCTGACGATTTCATTCATAGGCTTCTACTATGAATGAAATCGTCAGGGAACTAAATAATTCCAAACAATAAGAACTGAATTACCATTTCAAATGTACATTTGCCATTTGGGTCTTGCTGTTGCAGTATTTTTTCAGTGTCTATTAGGGGTTCTAGCCACAAGTAAATAGCCGTATTATGCAAGCGATTAAGTCGTTAAACACCCCAAAGTCGTATTTAAACACTACTTACAAAGAAATAATAATGTGCCACTTGAATAACAGAAGCCATTTATATGCTATTTTGTTCCCCCGCGTGTCAAAATTGAGGGGTAAGGAATGTTTTAAAATCTTTACAGAAAACTGTAAATGTATAGGTAGTCGTTGTTTTGAATGGTTGTAGGTACAAAGATGGATATTTTTTTTTTGTAAAAAGAACAAAGTTAGATAAGTGGGCAGGCAGGAACTTACCTGCCCGACAAATGGTTACTTTCAAGTTTCAGTGTTATTATACTATTTTAGCGTGGCCATCAAAGGGTAATATAATAATAGTTAATACCTATGCTCTGACCACTTAAAACGTGACCCTCGTAGCAAACATTTAGTATGCTACGAAGGTCGAGCTCTTAAGGGGGCGACTAACCCTAAAGTGTCGATTTTATAATTCATTTTTATACTTGAAAATAAGCCCCGAATTGTTTCATTTTCTAAAATTAGATAATAATAATAATAATAAAAAATAAAAAAATGACCTTACTCCGTCGTTAAATCGATGTCCCTATCGTCAACCGTAGTAACGAGACAAACTTCTAAAGCACGCGACAGACTTCTCGGCCCAAGTCCCGAACTTTCGAGCGAAAGCAATTCGGAGTAAGAAACGGCCCGATCATTCCGTCGAAACATTGAAATTTGCACTACGGAGTAGACTTACACGTACGAGAATCAGACCCCTGATGTGCAGAAATTATAAAAATCGAATTTTCGACCTTTCGACCTGTTATGGCGTGTGTCGATATTGTAACGTGTCGGGAATACCGTGGCTTTAATGAGTTGACACTTAATTATGAGTCGGGGATTTTTTATATGGCGGTCTGTCTCGCCGATTTAATCCCGGTTATGAATGCAGATGTGTACGCATGGTTATCGATTTAAACAATACATAAATTGAGACATGGTTTAAGTGGGCATTGCAATTAATAATCCGATACATAATATAATATTGTGTTCTCAATTATTTACTTGACACATATTTAAAAGGCCTGATAGACGTACGAAGTTAAAGCACGCGGGTTTTAAGTTCGCGAACTTACTCGGCTCGCGTCGGTGACACACGAGAATCGCTCACACTGGATTACCATGCCCCCAGGCTCGCGGCTCGCGGCTCTTTTCTGTCACCCCTTTTATGCTACTTACACGGAGATAGTGCTGTTTTCTGGCGTCACAACGGCGAAACTTTTACTAAATTATTTACTTAACATCTGACCTGTAGTTCCCGCACATTTCCCTACATTGCAGGTGCAAGCGTGGATTTTGACGCTATAGATTTTTCACAAAAATGACTATCAATGCATTTAACAACAAGTTATTGTGTTATTTATTATGAAAACATAAGGTATCCTTTCCTTCGGGGTTAAAAATATATTTAGACGCGACATAATATTATAATGTTCTGTTTGTCAATACCACGTCCTCCGTTTAGGCCGCGATTAATGGCATTCTCACTCGCTTTTGTCCGGGATGTGATGGTCGCCATTTTTTCCCGTAAAACCCGCGAATCCCGGAGTAATTGAGTTCTGTTGCGCTGTTCGTTGTGACATTATTGTGATTTACACGAGATTTGTCTTCGTTTGCTCAAGTGTTATGAGTTCTTTAGCCACTTTGGTCAATGGGTTTTTTTGGTCGCAATAAAAAGTTTTTTCAGATACAGCTGTAATCTGTTGCATATTTCGTCGTTTCGGGACACGGAATAGAAATAACAGCGTAAATAAAAACCTGCAATAATTATCTTCTTTTAAGGACTCTTTACAGCATCACAGTCTGTGGTAAGGTATTCAAGTTATCAGAAAACGGAAATATTTTAATTCATTTGTTTATTCTTGGTCTGTGTTCACTTATTTTCATTCCATAAACAGGCAACGCAATTATAATATTTGTTTGTGTAGTGGTGACATTACTATAATTCTTCCTGTTATCTGAACCGGCGTGAAACAGCGCTTGCGCTGTGTTTCGCCGAGTGAGTGAGTTTACCGGAGGCCCAACCCCCTACCCTATTCCCTTCCCTACCCTCCCCTATTCCCTTCCCTTTCCTACCCTCCCCTATTCCCTTCCCTTCCCTACCCTCCCCTATTACCCTATTCCCTCTTAAAAGGCCGGCAACGCACTTGCAGCTCTTCTGATGCTGCGAGCGTCCATGGGCGACGGAAGTTGCTTACCATCAGGTGACCCGTTTGCTCGTTCGCCCCATTATTTCATAAAAAAAAAAGATAATTGGTAATTGGACACGTAAACAGTGACAACTCGAGAAAACAGTTATTTCTACCATCGTGACTTGATACCAGGGCGTTGTGTTTCACATTCCCACAGAGTATAACGTATCTTGTGCCTCGTTTACACTCAACTAGAATAAAAACAGCTGTAAAATCATTGAAGTAGTTACTTTTGTGAGAGGTAGTTTTTTTGCGCGCAAAAAAATACACAAAATTATTTTACTATAACTATTTTTCGTACATCACAGAGCCTATATGTCAATCAATCGAATCAGCCTATATTCCACTGCTGAACATGGGCCTCTCTCAATGACCAAGATGACCGATCTCCTGCTACTCTCATCCAACATTGGCCCGCAACTAAACGGAGATCTTCTTCTTCGTCTCACCTAGTTGGAGGTCGACCTACACCCCGTATACCCAGCCTTGGCATAGTAAAAGGAGGGGAAGTAAGTTATCTTTATACAAAGGCACCGCGCGCGGCTTGTATGTGTGCGCCATAGTCAAAATCTCGGCCAGTTTTATAAGGCTGGTACCGCCGAGATTTTGTTATATATATATATATATATATATATATATATATATATATATATATATATATATATATATATATATATACAAGAATTGCTTGTTTAAAGATATAAGATGTATTAAGAAAAATATTCTGTTCACCTGTTTACCTAATTCACTTATACAACACGTAACATTTTAAATAATTCTTTTTAAAAGAGGCTCAAAAACGTGTCTGTATTCTTCGTTAAAATTTTCTTGTTGTTTAAGGAAACTTCAATTTTATTTCAGCAAAATATTATTTACATGTGATAATTTCGTTTGATGATCCCTAGAGGTACTTTGGGGGTAGGGAGATAAGGGTTAATTTTATCATGTCTTTGTTTAATTTAGGCAAAGCTTTGTAAGTAAATGAATTGGATTTATTCAGAAAATGTCGTGCGAAATTGTGATTGTTGGAAAATTTCACAATTCTTGTTTGTATGTGAGCTTTTAAAAATATCATTTATTTATCAGAGCGAGCGTACGAGCCCTAGTATATCCCACAACCTTTACATTTTGTAATACACTTTACGGAGAAACTATCGCGCCTATTGATTTATGCTTTAACATAGTAATAATTTTTATTTATATGTAGATGTGTTATCACCAGTCAGTCAAGGTGTGACGACGCGAGCCCTCACAAAGCTCGGCTTTTAGTTCACTTAACCGGTAACAAAACAGAAATACGACGAATAATGTCGTAATATGATTTACTGTATTATTCAAGTAAATACATAATTAAAAAATAATCTCAAGTCTCACATATAAATCTGTCGATTCAAGTATCATGATGATGAAACCTACAGAACCATAAAGGGTGCCAATTAATAATTAACCTCTCCCGAAATAAAGGATAAGGAAAAAGTAAAAAATACTGTGACCCTTTTGGTGAGTTTTTCTTTAATTACCGACTACGAGTTCTGAAGATATCGGGTATCAATTGGAATAGAATCCTTTAATGATAGATAGAAGTACTTCTATGGACGCCATTTTTGTACCACTAACAAAGTTTTTGTTATGTAATATAATGCGGTTCCTCTCTCACCCATGATGGACCAATACAAGTGATTACGAACATGTTAATATACATTATGATTGCCTAAGATCGCCGGCAATTGCGCAGTGTGGTACAAACAGCTTTGCAATAATAATAGCAATCATATTTTCTTTTTGTCCTGAAGACAGGTCATTGTAACCCTGACGTCACTGCGACCCTTAGGGTGGGTTGCACCAACTTACTTTAATCACAATAGACATAACTACCAGTAGTTCGACTGCAAAGAAACGGACAGGTTTCAATATCTGTCAAATTCGTCGGGTTTCACTAGGATTATAAACGGAATGTGCCTCGCGCTGGCTGATATAATTTATTTTTAAATATTTAAAATAAAGATTTCAAAATTGGATTCTGACAATGAGGGATTTTCCTATATTTTTAATTTGATTGTCAAACAGTTTCCATTTTAGTAACTAGATGGCGTATGGGTAGACAACTATCGGTAATACCAGGGAATACCATCAATAATTGCTACAAAACTGGGCAAAAGAATGTAAAACTTGATACATTTCAACTTGAAAAAGACGCAATAATATTCCAATGAATAGGATAATAAAGTTATTATAACGATGTTTTAGCTAAAATTCACGGAAGAAATAGGCTCCCTATTTACCGATACTCACACCAAATGTCACAGGAATTATATATTTTGGTTTTGACAACATCTTACCTGCACTTGTGCAAGATAACGGATATTTAATGGCTAATATTTTACCAATAATGAATATCAAAAACCCAAAAACCACAATTTGGGAAAAAATAATAAAAACCACACCAACAATAAAAAGTAGAAGAAGTTTGAAAGTGCCCAAACTCTTTCAGTTGTCAAGTTTCAGTTTGACAAGTTTTTATTATGTCAGCGTGTTCCTAAACTATTACCAGTGTACGGGCCTAATCGCTTAGGCCAATGATCGCTTAGGTTTAAGATATTTTGATTTATGTCACACTTGACAGTACACTGATATTTTTTGGAAACACAACCAATATGTAGTCAGTGATGCCAACCTGCAGATAATTTCAGATCGGTGAGGAACCAATAGAAAATCTAGAAGTGTCTATCCTTACGCCATCTAGTTAAAATTGTTAAAATTAAAATTAAAAAATATAAATGAAAATCCCTCATTTTAATCGCATGTGCCAAAACACAAACAACAATACGACCAAAAAGGAACACGTCAAGAGAATATGTCATAGTTTAAAATTCGTAGGTAACAATTTAACAACCCTAGCGACGATTTTCGTCATAATACGTCAAATTTAAAAATTCAACATCAGTAATTCTAAATCAGCATACTCTATAATTCTGTCACTCTGCTTTAAACCATAACAAAATGTCAAATGAACTGTCAAATCCCCAGTAAAAGTCCATATTGGACGCCATATTTGACGTTAACCTTAGCCTTAACTATGACTACGCCTCTGGTGCAACCCACCCTTAACCCATTGTGTAGATGAGCGACCAAGGTGCCTGCTTCTGGTCTGTAATAGAGCAGGACTAGACAGTCAAGAAGAAGGTGAATAGATGGTAGCAATCATAGTGATTCATTATAACGTGTAGAGACGCTTTTATGGAAGAGTATCTTTTTGAGTAAAAAATCTGAAACTCATATTTTTACTGTTTATACAGTGTGTAACAAAAATAAGTGATAAAACTTGAGGGTGTGTACGTGTTCCTTGTAGAGAGTTCACTGTGAAAGTAGCAGCTCTGAAAGACGAAATTTTTTTTTCACTTTTCTATGGGGAAACTCGTGACGCTCGGGCCCTTGCCCATACAAAAGTGAAAAAAAAATTTGTCTTTCAGAGCTGCTACTTTCAGTGAACTCTCTACAAGGAACACGTACACACCCTAAAGTATTATCACTTATTTTTGTTACACCCTGTATATTATGCAGAATATACATTTTTACATAAGATAATCAAATGTATGTACATAAGTAAAAAGATTACAGTCATCTTTGTACTTTCAAGATATTTATAAGAGCAAAGGTTATGTTAAAGTAACAATAGACTAATAAAAACTTTATCTTTTTTTCAGGTAATAAAGAGAGATTTTTATAAAGAAGATAAACTCAGAATGCAGCTATAAAGTAAGATATACGAGACTAAATTATAGGTAAGAAAAGAATTTCGCGCCACACGCGAAAAAAGGCTGCATTTAGCGCGTCAAACAATTTGAGGGACGCGTTTCATACTTTGCGGGCTTTTTGCGTAGTAGCGGGATACTCAAGAACAGTGTGTAGTGGGCCTAAGAGATATTTGTACGGTTCTAAAGTAAATTCCTTTTTTTCGATACAACTTTAAGTTTATAGTTTGTAGGTTTTATTAAACATCGTCAAAGTCAAAGTCAAAATCTTAGTTCTGTTTTTTTTTAATGAAAAGCAACTTCCGTCGCCCATGGAAACTTGCAGCATCAGAAGAGCTGCAGGTGCGTTGCCGGCCTTTTAAGAGGGAATAGGGTAATATAAAATAAAGGGGAGGGTAATATATAAAATAAAGGGGAGGGTAGGGAAGGGAATAGGGGAGGGTAGGGAAGGAAATAGGAGAGGGTAGGGAAGGGAAAAGGGTATAGAGGATTGGGCCTCCGGTAAACTCACTCACTCGGCGAAACACAGCGCAAGCGCTGTTTCACGCCGCTTTTCTGTGAGCCCGTGGTATTTCTCCGGTCGAGCCGGCCCATTCGTGCCGAAGCATTGCCCTCCCACGTTAATAGTTTAAAATTCATATTGTATAATAGTGTTTTTAGACGACATCTAGTATAAACTTAAAACGCATCCCTCTCAAACTAAAGCCTGCTGATAAACACCTACACAGTAAGTAAACACCTACACAGTAAGTATACACTATACAGTAGGTATACAGTATACTGCTAAGTAATGAGCTATAGTCAGTGAATATTGAGCACACTTATCAGTAATTAAGCTTAAGATAATTAGTGTGGTTGTTAGTTAATCACTAGCATGTTACATGAGTTAGTGCTCCAGTCAAAATTCGTGGTACATGAGAACTAACTCAAATAATAATATTATGTACAAGGTCTTTAAATAAGTAAATATATTACATAATTTAAATTATCGAATAAAAGTGTTTAATGCTAAGTACGGTTTTGCTTGATCGAGCAATAACGTCGAGCAAAACCCCCGGCTCGGGATTTCGTCCACACATTCAGCATTGCTCGATAGTTTTATTCTAAATCGATATATTTAATTTCATCGAGCCGGCTCGGTGCGAGCCTTCGAGCTGAGAGTTTTGCGGTCCACGCAGTAATTATTACACGATTTGGAGTAAAACTATCGAGCAAAACCGCATATGAGTACTTAGCATAAGAGTCATCCTTTTTATAAAGGGCCTGTTTCACCACTTTCTGATAAAATGCCAAATAGGCTATTCACAACTTTTTTGACAGATTCTCGATTATCTTGATCTGTCAAGTTAATTGGTGGATAGCCTATTATCCTATCAGGATTCAGGAAGTGGTGAAACAGGCCCTAAGTTTACTGCTAAGTATGCTAAATTGAATATGAAGGCGATGATTTATTGAGGGTGTTTGTTATTTTTTCACGAAAAAACTAAACGGATGATATTCTTTAGCAATCCATGGCCTTTTTTAACCGAATAAAATACAACTACTTGTAGCGTACTGTTGCATCTAGGAATTTTAAAATTCCATCTATTTAAACTTTCATCGTATATTTTTTTTTCTTCTAGTTTTCTAATACGTATTAATATTATATAACAATCTTGTGCAGTACAAAACATATCTGAAGTTTACATTTTTTAATACACTTTGTACAATCGTACGGAAAAATGTTAACGCGATCCGAATAAAATATTCGTCGGACTATCTTAATAAATCGTACCAATTCGTATCTAGTACGAATGGGACGGACCAATTCGGTACAGTGTCCGTAATGAATTATTTCTGTCCGTGCCAGCTTGCGACGGGCCTGCTTAGTGCTTATGTAATATATCTAGACCTAGGCGTCACTTACACGTAATTAATTTTGCCAATCCGTCTTCGTCTTACACTTGGATGTCCACAGAACACTTGGATGTCTACAGAATTTCGTTGTCTACAGTGTTATGTTGTCTTTAAGCTAGGGTTTAAAGTATACGAGGCATTCTATAGTATAATTATTACGCTGTTACCAAGTAATATTATGAATGCACTTTATGAATTATGAATGTACTTAGTTCTTTAGATCATTTAGAACAAGACTGCATTCATAACTCAGCAAAAAATGGGTTTATACACAAATGTTTAATAGCGACTATTTAGTATTTTAGAAATAAGAACCGAGACACTATTACCTATCCTGGGTAATAGGCATCTTGGTAATCTAGTTACCTTTATAATACGGCATGCCGTCCGGACGACATACATAGAAATAGGTACGAAATAGAGTAGTCATTTAGTAATTAAAAAAAAGTTTTATTTCGCTGCTGTATGAAAAGGCTGAGTTAGAAAAATATACATTATATAAAAAATTTAGACATGCTATTATTATTCCTAATGTTATGCAGACGATAAATTGCAGGCATGGTAAACATTATAGTACTCCCAAATTAATAATGCGCATGAAAATCTTCGCTAATTGTCGTAATCACGGAAACACCCGAATCTTTGAAACGTAAGAGCCCCAAACAATGCTTTTGCATTTTGCACCTTGTTCTAAAGAAATAGAAGTAAATATTATTATAGTCGGTACTTGGTACTCGGTGGCTGTCGCCGGTCCGTCAATTTTCTCTATTTTTGGCGCATGCGCCACAAAAACTTTTATTGCGCATGTCCAAATCATGTCAATGTCGCGCCATGTCAACGCCACCAACAAGTTGCTTATATTTGGTTACGCTCTAGTCGTAAACAATTGGCGTTGCCATGGCATGACATGATTTGGACATGCGAAATAAAAGGTTTTGTGGCATCGTCTTTCGACGCTCGGGAAAAACGATCGTTGCCGAATAATGACGAAAATTTCTATGCACATTATCACTTTGGGAGCACTGTATAATAATCCATACTGATATTATAAATGTGTCCGTCTGTCTGTATGTTGCCTCTTCACCCCCAAACCACTGAACCGATTTTGCTGAAATTTGGTATGGAGATACTTTTAATCCTGGGAAAGGACATAAGATACTTTTTACCGCAGAAAAATGTACGGTTTACGGAAACCGTACATTTTTCTTTCGTGTTTGCCAAAATTCGCGTACTTCACGGGAAGTACACGAATTTTGGCGCAACGGAGTTGCGGGCGTCATTTAGTATCTATATTATATGAAATTTCGAGTAATTCAAACCCCTATTTTGTTTAGGTAGGAATTTTTAATTTGGCATGTTTGTCGTGGTCGGAACACGGTGTAGGTAATTACTCGGCGTTTGACGGTGCGGCTTCAATAAGGCTCTTCATTTTCCCGCTCAAGGTGCGTATTCAACTCATTAACCCACAATTAGTACGGATATGGTACCGGTACATATACTGGTACAAACATCGGTACCATAGTACCGGTACGAGTATTCTTGGTACATTTTTAATTTAGTTCCGCGCGACTGTACCCCGCAAAGAAATGAAAGGTGAACATTTTATTTTAATTAAGACTGGATTTAGGTTAAAAACTATTCGTGGAATATTTTATTTAATTAAATGAATAGAAAGGGCCGTGTTCAAAGGTACTTGGTACTTTTTAAACATATTATTGTTGAGCTTTGTATCTACTTTATTGTCTGTTAGTCACACAGTGATACAAACAATAAGTACTTAATTAATTTTATACGTAAACAATAAGTAATTTTATACATGAGAGAGCCATGCTTCGGCACGAATGCGCCGGCTCGACCGGAGAAATACCACGTTCTCACAGAAAACCGGCGTGAAACAGCGCTTGCGCTGTGTTTCGCCGAGTGAGTGAGTTTACCGGAGGCCCAATTCCCTTCCCTATACTCCCCTATTCCCTTCCTTTCCCATCCCTACCCTCCCCTATTACCCTATTCCCTCTTAAAAGGCCGGCAACGCACCTGCAGCTCTTCTGATGCTGCGAGTGTCCATGGGCGACGGAAGTTGCTTTCCATCAGGTGACCCGTTTGCTCGTTTGCCCCCTTCTTTCATAAAATAAAAAAAAAAAAAAAATTAACTATGATGCGTCTATGTTTCTCGTACTTTCATGAGGCTCAACTGAACATAGTTTTTTGGAACGAAGTTCTTTATCGCGCGTTCGGCGTAAATCTGAAGGCTAGACAGAACGATATTTGACCTTGATTTGACCTCGACACTTTTTTATTAGTACTTGCATGTTAGGGGCAGAGGGCGTTGATAGTAAGTATTCCTGTGCGTCAACTAGATAACGCTTTTTTTTTAAATAAACAGCGACGCGTTGTTAGTATTGTTGTTAGTATTCCTTGGCGTCAATAGATGTTTTTTTTTTTGAGAGTATAATATGTAAGTATACAGGTTTTTTTAACATAATAAATGACTTCGTTCCATTCGTTCGGGTGTCCCTTGACACCTCTCAAGTTTTTTTTATCAGCACTTTCCCCTTCTATTCTATTATATAATTATGTAGACATATTATATTATATAGATCAGGGTTTTATATTTTGTACCTATGTATGTAGATACTTAAAGGGGGTATGAAAGTGTCGTTTATACACTAAAAAGTTTGGAAATATGCCATGTAGTATTATACGAGCTAATTACTTCCCCGCCTATGCTGCGCCGCGCCGGCAGTCTACTCCGTCTTACGAATTTTCAATCAGGTACTTGTACTATTATCTATTCTGTGGATCAGGCAACGTGTCTTGATGCGAATTCAAAATTTTTACCCATCTCAAAAAAGTGCATGCTAAAGGAGTTTTCACTCCAATATGTTAGGGATTCGGTCAGTACCCTACCTATGTTTGCTGGTGTAGCATAATCTTGATTAAATTCCTCCATCCCATCTGTCTGTCTGTATGTAACGCGATATTATGTAACAATCGAGATTAAATCCCAAATTAATTTGGTGGCTCGTGTTAGCTGCGTCATTTCCGCAAGGTAAGGGTCATTAGGGTCTGCACATACTCGTAACGGACTAAGGCCGTGCAGACTGTGCGATTGCACCATTGTATAAAATCATTTACGGTACGGTACTTTGAACTAAATGTCAAGAGAAAACTTGAATCTCTTGGTAATCTTTATTTACATTCAGATCAAAATGTTTTCAACGGATTTTATTATACAGGGTGTAACAAAAATAGGTGACAACACTTTAGGGTGTGTACGTGTTCCTTGTAGAGAGTTCAATGTGAAAGCAGCAGCGCTGAAAGACGCCGAAAGATTGAACTCTCTAGAAGGAACACGTACACACCCTAAATTATTTTTGTTACACACTGTATTCTTCGCTGGCTTTTTTTTATTTCTAATGTTCACTTTTTTGAGGTTGACGCTATGAAGTAATGAACAAACTTGCACAAGATAGTATTTTGTGTTACCGCTGATACTTTTGGTTTTTTTTCCTTTTAAACCGGTTTACATAATGTTTGCCGTCTACTCGACAAGTGCAAAAGCACCCTAAGGCTGTGGATGAGGGCTGCACACACTGTTGTTATAAAGCCTTAAGGGCCGTCGCACACAGAACAATTACGCGCTCAAATAACGCGAGGATTAAATCGCTAGGTTGAGCTTACAATCCGGTTTTAAATGGACGGTCAATTATTTATGTATTTGAGAAATGTATTTGTTAATGATATATCGATATGCTTATACAGGGTGTAACAAAAGAAAGTGATAATACTTTAGGATCTGTATGTGTTCCTTATACATTGTGTAAGAAAAATAAGTGTTAATACTTTAGGGTGTGTACGTGTTTCTCGTAGAGAGTTAACTGTAAAAGTAGCAGCGCTGAAAGACCAAATTTTTCCCATTTTATGTTTTCAATCTTAACGAATATATATATAATTATAACTATTATCCTTCATCCACACTCGGTCACCACCGCATCTTGTATTCCTCGCCTAAAGTCACAGAAATACAATGAAATGTATAACAATAGCTCTCATACATCTGACCTCACAAATACGGTTCCAGCCATGGGCGTACCTAGGTAGGGGCAGGGGGGGGTGGCAGCTCCCCCCCCCCCCCTGGAAGATAAAATAAACGTAATTTTTCCTGGCAAGTGGGAACTAAAAACGCAAAATAAAATATTTTTCAGTCAGATTGTGTTGAAAATAAAGTAGGTATGTCTTGGTATGCATTTTTTGAACCATTTTTTCCTTTCCACATACCACTCAGTTACTCTTTTATTGTATTTCTATGCCCTAAAAAGCCAGCTATCGAATAAAACTTGGGGCTATAAAAATTTATGTACGCCTCGTTTGCATTGTGGAATCATTTTTTGACTCAAATACTTAACTCTTCCATATCTTAATGTTTCGATGTCTAAATAAAGTCGCCTATCGAATAAAACCTGAGGCAATAAAAATGTATGTAGGCAGTTTGGAATCACTTATTGACTTAACTACTCTTCCATATTCCAGTATTTCGATGGCCAAAAAGCCACCTATCGGATAAAAGCTAATACTCCATTAGAATTTGGCCACACGCGTCGACCTTCATGATATATGTGGGACCATTGTTCCGACGTTAATTATATTTGCACTGGCGGAGCCCGCGGCTTTGCGTAATTAATACGGTACGCGGATTTTTGGAAGATGAGGCCGCGCACACAATATTAAATACTAGATTGAAAGCCCCGGAGCTGCACAGTTTTGTAAAATGTTGATAAAAACTATTCTTTGAAGGGCATTTTTGCAATTTAAATGTATGTACATAATTGGTTGGTTTAAGTGTGAAGGGGTAACAAATAGGCAGATATTTGAGAGACAAAATATGTTGAAGAAACGAAGAACAAGTAACTAAATTACTGCAAACATTTTTTGGAACCACACTAGCTAGTGTGGTTCCAAAAACTGTTAAAACATTACAAAATTTGTGTCCAATTTCAAGTGTGTGCGCAATACATACTTTCTGTTTTATTATTTTCGTAACCCAGTTAGATAAACCGCCAAGAATGGTGAAAAATTTAGGCGCAAGACTTTTTACATGCCTATCAAACGCATAATACCATAATTATGTCGAACAATCAGAAGCTCCTAGTGCATTGTCCTAGCAAACATAATATTTTTAGTTGTGACTTGTGCCATAGTAGAAATCGAACCCCTTAACTTCAGACCACTAAACCAAAGGCTATATTTAGTACAATATACTCGTCAATCTAGACGCCTAATCCGCTACAATATTAGCTGTCATATTGATAATGAATTCACTCAGGATTACCGGCAGTGACAGCACTCCGTTAAATTAGGGCTAGCACAAGATACGTTGTTGTTAATAAAACAAACAAATTAGTAAGTAAAACGACACAAATTTAATTAAACAACATTTAAAAAATATTTACAAGACACAGACAATGTTTTGTCAAGAAAAATTCAAAATTCCGTTACTGAAAGTCATTGACATGTTAAGAGGGCGACTAACCCAAAAAATCAAACATCGTCCTTCTCTCTTCACACTCACGCCCGTCTTTCATATGCCAGGTGAAAAAGGACGACGCGGATTCATCGCCAAATTAGTTTTTTCTCAATAACTCGATAAATATACAACATTTTAAAAATCCGCTAGGTCGATCTCTCAATGATAGAATTTTATACAATGTGTTAAAATATTAACTTAGTTCAATGCACGGTTATGGCAATAAATGAAAAATTCGTGAAAATTAGATGCATCTTTGTGATTTTTTTCTATCCAGAAAATTTTATGATATCATGTTTTTGCTCAGATCGAATTCTCGGAAATATAATGTAGTATCTAATTTTAGAAAATTAACACAATTCGGGGCTTATTTTCAAGTATAAAAATGAATTATAAAATCGTCACTTTAGGGTTAGTCGCCCCCTTAAGAAACAGCTGAAAGTAAATAACCAACACCACTTTTGTCTATGGCAATTGGCAATCAACACCAATTGAAAGTAGTAAAAAATATGCTGTCAAAAAATTTGACATTTTTGTCTTTTCATAATATTTTCTACTCGAAATGCAAAAGAATCATACATAAGTAGTTAAAACTTTTAAATGTATAATAAAGATTATAGGCAAACTTCACGATCTTCAGTAAAAATTATTGTAGCTTTTAAGAATTCGTTTTGAATCTTCTATGGCAATCCGCATGTAACTTTACACGCGCTATACAAAAGTTGCATATGACTCGGTACTTGTGGGCGCCATTGTGTTCTTTGTTCCTCAAAATCAAACATGGCGGACCATTGTTTGCGCCCCCTAGCGGTTCTTTAAGGGAAACTTTAGTTTCGACTCCAAGCGTCTGTTTTCTTTTATTATTCGACCATTATAGAACCACAGTTAAAAGTGTGAAGTTTTCAAGGACATAATTCTGATTTCACTTTATTTACTGAGTCGGAGATTAAAAAGTTTATCCGCTATGATTAAGTTATGGAAACTTTATTAATTAATGTCTGAGCGGACTTTAATTTAGAGATGATTTTATCTGTTTTGTTACTTTTTTAATTTAAACGAGACTGAGTATTTAATGTGTAAAATTTATAATGAAAATATACTCAGAAATTACTACTTACATTCAAAACAACTCTACCAAATAAATTCTTGGAATATAACAATTTGACAAGAGTTCTAGTTCAGACGGAATTTATTATTGTTTGGGCGAGCAGACAATACGTTAGTGATTCCCATTCTAACGTTATATTTCTTGGCGCAATGCCCAAATCGATTTTTGGCACTTGGCGTTAATTATACAATAATGGCCGTCGATAATCGCGAAGTACCCGGCTCACAGGGGCAGGCAGGCGTTCTCATTTAGAGCTCGACAAGGCTTTATATGAACGTGGCGAAAAAAGGAACTAACGCTGCCATCATACAAAAACGTAATTTTTGACAGTTCTCCGTTTCCAGCAGCGCCCCCGCCTACGTTCATTTAAAGCCTTGTCGCACGTTACTTTATACTAATTCGGACGCCATTGGTACGCAATTTTTCGCCCGTTATACAGGCTGATGTTTATTCTCCCCAGGGGGGAGAGTGGGGGTGTACGTGATTTGAAAACAAACACGTTACATTTGTTGAATACTATATTCGTCCTCTATAACTCAAACGCTCCCAGAAATGAGACGTACGATATTTGCAGTCTTGTTACAATATAATAAATATTGTTACAATATACATAATAGAATAGTTTCTCCCGTTACGAACGAGAGAATCTTTTATTCTCAAATTATTTGTTGCTACTTTTGTTGTTCTAAGAAATGATGTTAGATATTAAGTGGTTTTCAATAAAGGTTCGTTTTATTGGTATAGTTTTTTTGTTTATATACTTTTTTAAAGAATTTAGATGTGAATAAGAACGGTTAAGGTAGTTGTGTATAAAATAAAATTCTTGTGATACGACTTTTTGTGTTTTAAAATAAACATTTTTTGCCACACAGACATATATCCGAAGAATTTTGTTTTTTTTTTTAATTTGCTGAAGCATGGCATGTGATAGCGTTAATTAATTAATTATTATTATTATTTTAAAAATTCCAGAGATAATAACCTCTGTGATGGAAAATATTCTATTTCTAGTTCTATCGTTTGTTTTTCCAATTCAAATCTTCGATCAGCACATATTTGTTTTGCGAATTCCACACTTTTTATTTGTGTCACGTTTATTTATACGTCCTGTATTTACTTTTTCGTTATAGAATAAAAGTAATTTAAAAGCTTTCTTTTTTACTTTTGCCGAATCAAACATTTATTCCAACCGCGGATTTTTCAACCATGGGAAAATCCTGTGTGAGGTAAAACTGTATTTATCGCCAAAGTAATATTATATTGTTTAAACCCTACCTACTTACCCTATCCTTTCTGTCGAGTCTCATCAGATTATATCGGCCAATATTTCGGAATAATTATATTTGATATACGTTATTATACATATTGTGTATTTATTATACAAGCAGAGTCTCTGGCTAAGCTTAAGCCGTTCTCGTGATTTAACATAATGTTTCTGGCAACGGTCAAACTGTACCCTAATTAATAAATAATAGAATTGTTCTTGCGTTTGGCGGCAAAATGGCGACATTACTCACAACCCCCACTGCTACCTAAACAATGTCTCTAATTATTTCCTCTATACCCCATTTGCCCCCCATTCTGGCATGGGGTACACCCCATGGAAAATACTGTCCAATAATTCTGTAATTAGATTATTTTGGGATAAACTTAAGACAATAGATAAGTTTTAATGGAGGTATACCGTTTATATAATATTATCCTAAGTTTTGTTTTCGAAATAAAATATTGTTATGTTTATTTCGAATTGTATTATTTAAGTAGGTAAGTACTTAACTGTTTAAATTTATTTTATATAGTAATGTTTTCTACTTTGGTCTCTTAAAATCCTATTTTTAATGAAATAAAAAAAATCTAATCTTGAGACTATCTCATCAAATTCTTTAAATTAACATCCGAAACAAGACTCTAGTCTCTACTCAAGACACAACTAATAGAAATACTGATAGATTTGAGTAACAAACTGGCAGATTTTCTGAATCTGTTACTATTGCGACCCTTTCTATGGTGAGATTGGTGACTGTGTTATGCAGAAAAAACATTACCAGAGGTCTCATCTCTCATAAACTTCAAATTTTCGTGTTTATATCTGTCACTTTGTCTATTGTACAGTAGATTTCTTAGCTGTACCACAGTATTAGAATTGCACTAAATAGCTTCCAAGCATTCGTGTCTTAAAAACATTTACTCTGCTATGTCACCTAGGCCCTAACAATATATTATGCTTAATGGTTTCCCAAATATATAGACAGGGGTCAGTGAAACCCAATAAGCGTTACCCAGAATTTATAGGTTGTAATTCAAAGTGCAGCCCTATTTGTCAGTACCCCGGCAACCCTAGTCTTAGCGCCAAGATTAAGACGCTATTGTAACCCAATAAGACGTATTTTCCTTTGATCTGTAATTATATTTTAATTGCTGGGTGCTACCCGTGTTTCGCCACTTACTCGTTTGAATTATTGTCACCATGCCCTTGTCTTTGTATAAGCGCCATTCTGAGAGTCTTTTACCGCCTTAAAATGAGTTATAACTATAAGTTAACGAGTAATAGAACTTAAATTAATATTAGAAACGGCTAGAACGATTTTCGTTTAATTTTGTGTTCTTATCGAATAAGTCGAAGAATCTGCCATCTTTAAGCCCTAGACGAGAAATTTTTATTTTATTTTATTTTTATTTTTTATTTTATTTAGGTAACAAACAGCCATTATACAAAAATACTTAAATATAAGTTTACAATCAAGCCTAAAGTACCATTACTTAATATAAAACTAACACATATTATGGTGAATTCGTAGCGTTGAGTCATTAGAACACATTGTGTATTACATACAAAAGTTTAAAGTATATGGTAATATTATATAATAACACCTTACAATCATCTTACAATATTATATTATTGTACATTAAATGTTTACAACTGTACTTATGTCTTATTTAACATGAGTCCAAAGTTATTGTTTAAATAAATCACGCACTTTTGATTTATATGATAATAAATTGTTGCAAAATATGTCAACAGTGTTGCGTTTATTGCGCAATATCTCGTATTGCGTAGAACCCGTCTAACAAACATCGCGCGCCTTCAATCTAATATATTGAAATAGATATTGCACAATACAATTGATCGTCTAGGGGCCGGCTAATACATACCTGAAATGACGCTTACAGCAGAACAACGCTGCCGGTTCAGTCAACTTATTAGTTTGCCAAAATGAAGTGAATCGGGCACTATGAAGTTTGGCCAAAATGAAAGTTGGTCCGAAGTTGTGATGTGGTTGTCATAAATCGTCTAGCAAGTTGCTGACGCGGCAGGTAACTATTAAGATTATATCAACAAACTTGCCAACTTTGGGATGCTATTGCTCGTTTGGGATATAGATATTGGACAAATCTTGATCTACATAAGATATGATTGCTTATTGCTTATTGTTGTATAGGGTATCCTTAGATAAACCTATCTCATCTTATATCTTTAAACGAGCAATTCTTGTATATATATCCTACTAGTCCTACTTCCTACTAATATTATAAAGGCGAAAGATTGTTTGGATGTATGGATGTATGGATGTGTGGATGTGTGGATGTATGGATGTTTGTTACTCTTTCACGCAAAAACTACTGAACGGATTTTAATGAAACTCTACAATGATACAGCTTATACATCAGAATAACACATAGGCTACAATTTTAACCGACTTTCAAAATGGGGGAGGTGTTATGTTCGTTTTCTTATATTCAACGATTACTCCGCCGTTTGTTAACCGATTTTCAAAATTTTTCTTTTGGTATATAAGGGTATCATCCCAATTTGGTATTATATTCACAAAAGTGGTGATCTGATGAAGGATCCATAAGTAATCGAGGGAACTCCTCAAAATTTATAGGGAAACATGTGGTAACTTCGGTTTCGTGAGAAGTATTCTAAGCATATGCTACCAAAAAGTAAGATTTTGCACCGAGGTATACCTGGTATACCGTGGTTCGGAAGGTGCTGAGAGAACTCCTGATTCTTTATAGATACAAGTTTGGGAGTTTCAGCGTTGTTTTAAGAACAGAAACCATATGCTTCTATGCAAATTACGTTCATCATCATCATCATCATCATCATCATCATCATCACTACCATATTATACCATTTCATAGTCTTTTAGATCGAGACTCGAGTTTGTCAAGCGATAATTAAAAAAAAAAACCTACCTAATAATTATTATAAGCCTGAAGAGTATGTTTGCTTGAACGCGTCAATCTCAGGAACTACAGGTCCGATATAAAAACTTATCTCAGTGTTAGATAGATCATTTATCGAGTAAGACTATAAGCTATATTATATTATCACGCTAAGACTAATACGACCGAAGAAACTCAGGAAAATGTGGGAAAAACGGGGGAAATATTTTTTAAGGGAAAATGTACGGTTTTTGTAAAATACCTAATTTACGCGGGCGAAGCCGCGCGGGACATCTAGTAAATATATAATTGGAATCTCGGAATCGGCTCCAATGATTTTCATGAAATTTAGTATATAGGGGGTTTCAGGGGCGATAAATCGATATAGCTAGGAATCATTTTTAGAAAATGTCATTTTATTCGTGTTTTATCGAATACCGAGCAAAGCTCGGTCAAGCAGCTAGTATACTATAAATAATATACACATTTTAAAGATGGCATTGTTTGGATAATGCTATTAAAGATGAAAGGATAGATATAAATAAAATTATTGGATGGGCAAAGCTTGCTGTTTAGCGGTTTCCAATATTTTCTTTTGCACTAAATCGTAGATAAATCAAATAGGGCTAGGTTTAGTATTTGAATAGACTAAATTGTATATACGTATATTCTGAATTTATTAAAATTAGTATTGTAACGACTTATTTCTTTTGTTTCAGGTAATTTGAAATTTCCGGCAGCGAAATTTTCAAATTTTCAAGTGAGAAATTATGAGGATAAATTACTTTTAACACAATGTTATGTTCATCTTTTTATATATTATCACAAACAATATTATTATATAATAGATACAGTTGACAATCAGGGATTAAGAAAAACCGCGTCTTAATTTTTACCCCCCAATCAAATCATGTCAGGCCGAAGGCTTATCTCAAAATGTTCAGTGAAGATAATTTATATTTCAATTAAAAAAAACCCCTCTTAACCTTGCCGCTCGACTGATTCTTATATTTATGGCGGTTTTAAAAAAGGAACAAGTTATAAAAAAGTTTCGACGTGTCAACCAACTTCGCCATCAGGATAACAGCGCACTTTTTAAAGTGCTCAAATAAATTGTGCCTGAGATGACAAGTTTTTATACGTATGAGAGTTTGTTCTTAGATAAAGTGGTACGCAAAATCATCATGATCCCTTAAGTTTAAGGTTTGAGTACAGAATTATGGCTAGTATTAAGTTATGGATATTTTATGCAAATAAAATGTTTGTGGTCTTCAAAGACCCCAACGGTTTTGCAAAAAACACGACTAATTAGATTAGTAGAGCCATTTTCATCAGTATTCGTTTGTTATACCAATCAGCAGTATGTATAAATAATCAAAATAATTTTAATAGCACATTTCATAAGATGATCCTCGTGATAGGCGGAAATCGCGAATTCTCATTACGTTTCCGCCGTAATTCCGCAACAAATCAGCCGAAAATATCTCCACTCAAATTAAATTACAGGAATCATATTATAAAAGCGTTATTGTATAATGATGAATCGAAACAAAATAATGATGGAGTTCGTTAACAAAACCCTTAATGTTATTCGCCAATTGTTGAGTGTCTCGCCTAATTGCTGGCTTTCCTTAATTAGAGCGAGACGGACGACGTGTCTTCTCCGTCTGAGGGGAAAATCTGATGATATCAAAATGGGGTTGACGAATTTTAAACGAATCAAAAATTAAAAGCGTCGTCTTTGTAAGTTTTGCGAATCTTGTTTTGGTAATGCAATTTTTTGATGGGGTCTTTTGGTGTCTTCTATTTTTTCATTATGATGTTGCAATAAATGACAAAAGACAATGGCATCTTCAGTAAATATTAGATATCTACAAGGTAATACACTACAAATATTTCAAACTAGCTGTCCCGGTGAACTTCGTGTTACTTTAAAACCTTCCCTGGATTTCTAAGAATATTTTAAGACTAAAATCAGCCCAATCCGTTCAGCCGATTTCGAGTTTAAGCGTTACTAACACAATTGAAAATCCATTTTTATATATACAGATAGATATGGGGCACAGTATTAAAAATTATTATCCTTATTTTATTAAACCTTTCAACAAAGCCATGTAATCTATAATGTATTTCTAACGCGATTAAATATCCTTTCGTATAACAATTGAAAAAACCAAGTTCTCGTGGAAAGCACTAAGTTATCTGAAGACCACAAGGCAAGTTTCACAAGTAAACGAGACGACTTAAACGATTTCCGTTTCCGAGAAAAACGAACATTTACAATCCAGGACTATTATGGAAGATATTACAGAACCGTCAAAGTTTAATCAACTCGGCGATTTTCACATCGAAATAAAGTATTCAGTATAGTATAGTTATTATTATTCATTGGATTTTAAGTAAAAATGTTGCAGCTCTTCAAGGCTATTTCGGCTTGTGGAAGCGGTCCACACAGCAACTTTAACGTGAATATCTATACTATTAGTAAGTAATTGATACATAGACAGCTACAGACAGGCAGATATGAGCTGCCGAATTCTACGTATTCGAACTCAATGTAACTCAATGTATGAACGTTCATATACTGAAGATTATTGATGGAATTTTTATTATAATTTTGTAGCTTTCAAATTATGAGTTAATAAGACTTTAAAAACGATAAATTGCGGCATATCCGTAGGGGAAGGGCCTTAAGGCTGCGTTTCCACCGGAGATGAACTAAGATGTGTTGCGAGGAATGTGTTTTACAAGAACCAATAGAATCATTGCGCTGAACGTGGCCAGGCAAATGAAGCGTTTCTATTGGTTCTTAAAAACACATTCCTAGCAGCGCAGCTTAGCTCATCTTCGGTGGAAACGCAGCCTAAATCTTAAACGCGCCGCGTGCTGGGGACAAAGCCTATAAAATCATGATGATGATTCTGTGTAGCTTCGGCGCAGCTGCACCAGCTATAAACCGTATCAATCGCTCGTCGAAGCTGTATCCAAGCCGTATCGTTTACATACAATCAATACCTGACCTACTTACCGAATATAAGGAGCAGTGAAAATTGTAACAAACAACCTTTATAGACGCTGGAAAACGTCATTATATTTTCATAACTGACTGAATTCGTATGCAAAATGATAAAAAGTGCTCTAAAAACACCTATCTTATTTAGGGTTAGTTCACATTGCACGTGACGCGGCTATGTATTTTTAATTTTTTTGGAACTGGGCAAACACCTCACATGGTAAGCTTGTATATCAATCAAATATTAAGTAACGAATGTTGAGTCCATCCATACTATCCATACTAATTATTATATAAAGTGTGTCTGTCTGTTACTTCTTCAGGCCCAAACCGCTGAACCGATTAAGTATTACGAATGTTGAGTCGAATTAAGGAATGTTGTTCGAAAATGCCTAACATTATGAATATGCATTTTTGTGGTACGCGCCATTGGGGTCTTTTCGCACAATTAAGCCCCGTCCCCCCACTTCCGGTACAGTACTTCCGGTCGACGATTACCGCCAGATATTGATTAAATATGTGGGGTGAGGACTGTGCTCCTGTGAGCATATAAGACCACTAATGAGAACATATTATCGTCATGGTCTGATCACAGATTACTAAATTATACCGTACTTACTAGTTACTATAGGTCTACTGGATCTGATGATGTCCAAACTTAAAATAAATGAACTCCCTGCAGTGTATATTTAAAATATTTGCGCCACTGCAGCTTAAGCTAACCTAATATACCGATTTTTAGGGTTCCGTACCCAAAGAGTAAAAACGGGACCCTATTACTGAGACTTCGATTCTATCCGTCTGTCTGTCTGTCTTCAGGCTGTATCTCAAGAACGGTAATAGCTAGAGAGTTGAAATTTTAACATGTTATGTACCATCGAGGAAGTTGATTCCTAATTTCCTATGCAATTGACAGACCAACGTTATTTGGTCGAATATATCAATTCAATGTTAATTGTGATCTGTCAGCTGGGTTTGACGTAACGCAACCAAACTACTTAGGTCCCCGATTTGCATAGGAATCAACTTCTCTAATAGTACATAGTATATTATTCTGTTGCCGCTATAACAACAAATACTAAAAAGTAAAAACTAAATAAAGCTAATCACGTTTTAAGGGGGCCTCCCATACAACTAACGTAATTTTTTGGCCTTTTTGGTATCTAATGGCAACATGTAGACACTTGAAATTTTCATAAAATCCTCAATTGTAATATGTGTACTTAATAATATTAAAATAAAATAAATAATCAAGGGGGGCTTCCGTCCAAAAAACACTTTTTCCCTATTGTCGCTCTATAACGGTACGGAACCCTTCGTGCGCGTGTTAGACTCGCACTTGGCCGATTTTTAAAGTAGGAAAGTTTCTGCCATATAAATATTTGCTGGAAAAAAACTCGAAACTGAATAATTTATCACCCTGTATATTTATTGCTTCAACTTTAAAGAGTAAATAACATAAGATATTATGAAATTTTGATCAGAAATACAGCTGAGAAGATGTAAAACAAAACTAGTGCAAAACATTCATTTTGTAAAGCCATAAACTTTTCATACGTTAGGCGTATTGTTTTTATTATTTCCGATTTGCATCAACCATATACCTCCCATCGCTTTTTGTTGGTACAATATTGTTTTTACGCGACTTTTATGGTTCATATTGATATGGATCTATAAGATTGCTTTGCGTTTATTATTGCTATTTAACCGACATCTAAAAAGGAGGATATTTCTCAATTGGACGAAGATGATAAAAATGTAATGATGATAACGATTGTGACATTGAAAATGACAATAACGAAAAAGATGATGATAATGATGATTTTGACATTAATGATGACAACGATGATAATGGTGATCATTCAATGTAGTTAAGGCAGTATTTCCATGGACTTGTTACGATTTAATTTTGTCACGTATCGACGTTCATTTTGTAACCTCTTCGAGGAAAAAAAGGCTCCTGCCAGCATTTTATACCGCCATAAAGAATTTATGATAGCCTCCCTAAGATCAAAATTGAATATGAAATCAGCAGAACTTAGTACTCAATCTCGATCTCAATATCGACACTAAGCACAATACTTCTGACAGACGCTGTGACGAATATCTTAATTTAATGGCGGAGAACGGTCTATTACCAGCGCACCTGTTTCCCACTAGAGAGTCAAACTGTCTTGATCACGTTTTTATAAAAAGTAAATTAGAGACCCAAACATTTGTAATAAATACCCATATAACTGACCATCTACCAGTATTACTAAATATAAATAAGACACTCCCCCGTAACAACCCATCAAAAACTATCAGCGTAACTAATTATGATAACGCCACAAGAGATATAAATAATGGTGACCTTTCGTATATTTTGAAAATTAATGACCCAAACATTGCAGCCGAATGTTTAATTTCTCATCTCAGAGAAACATTGAACCGTAATACCACAATAAAAAAAATCCCTAACAGGAAAAAAATCATTAAGCCGTGGATCACTACGGGCATTTTGCGATGCATTGCCCATCGAGATGCACTCCATAAAAAAGCTAATTCCGCACCGAATAATGAAATTATTAAAATAACTTACCGTCGATACAGGAATTTCTGTAATGATTTACTGCATCGACTTAAATCCGAACACCATAAATCCGAAATTGATAATTGTAAGAACCCGAAACAAACATGGAAAATAATTAGAAAAATAACCAACACGACAAACATCAAAAACCCGGCTAAGGAATTACTAAATCTAGACCCTAATGGCCCACAAGCGTCCATTGACAAAGTAAACTGTTTTTTTGCTGGTATAGGTAAAAAATATGCTAAGAACCTAACAGAATCTAATGATACACTGACATCTGAACGTAGCGAAATTAAAAACTCTTCTAGTACTAGTTCTTTTGCACTATACCCCACTGACAATGTTGAGATAATGAATCTAATAAATTCCTTAAAAAATGAATCTGCTACAGGATGGGATGGTATCTCTGCTCTATTCCTCAAATCTATTGCTAATAAAATAGCCCCCATACTTACATATGTCGCAAATCTCTGTTTTAATAATGGCGTGTTCCCAGACTCCTTTAAACGAGCTATTGTTCACCCGATTCACAAAAACGGGACCAGAGATTGTGTTGGCAACTATCGGCCTATTTCGGTTCTAACGACCTTATCCAAAATTATGGAAAAGCTCTTGAACACACGATTGATGAGCTATTTAAAGCAGGAACATCTGATTTCACAGTCTCAATTTGGATTCCAATCTAAAAAGTCTACCACTGATGCTGTTACACGCCTTGTTGATAACCTGGCCTCAAACATGGATAAAGGCAAAAAATGTGTTGGGATATTCCTAGATCTAGCCAAGGCGTTTGACACCGTTCATATACCCACCTTATTAAGTAAATTGGAGTCCTTGGGCATTCGAGGAATTCCACTTAAGATGTTTCGTAGTTTTCTTACTGACAGACTCCAACAAGTAAAAATCGGTGATAACCTTAGTTCCTACCAATTAATGACATTTGGAGTTCCGCAGGGCAGTGTTCTAGGCCCAAGTCTCTTCTTAGTCTATATAAATGACCTCTGCAATTACAAGCCCCATCATGGAAACATTTACTCATATGCAGATGATACTGCTCTAACTTTTACAGGAGAGACCTGGGCAGAAACACGCAGAAATGCTGAGAAAGGACTCAGGAATGTTATAGCTTGGCTACATAAAAACTTTCTTACTTTGAATATTAAAAAAACAAAATATTTAACATTTAGCATAACAAAAAAGACTAAACCTGCGTCCACCTTCAACTTAAAAGCACATACCTGTGGAATCGAATCCGGTTTATCCTCATGTAGTTGCCTAACGCTGGCAAAAGTCCGTGAGATTAAATATCTAGGTGTCCAGCTTGATGATGCTCTGTCCTGGAATGCTCACATCAATCTGCTTTCAGCACGAACACGAAAATTAATTTGGGTATTTAAAAACTTACGTGACATCGCCAAACCTCAACTACTCAAAACTATATATCTCGCACTAGCTCAATCTATATTGGGCTATTGTATTACTGCTTGGGGAGGCGCATGTAAAACTAAAATGATAAAAGTTGAACGCGCACAACGGTCTCTACTCAAAGTTATTTTTAAAAAACCGTATAGATATCCCACCAGCAAACTTTACGAATGTTCACAAGTTTTATCGATCAGACGTTTGTATATTCTAAATGTCACATTATACAAACACTCTGAGCTCACATATGATCCTGATATACATACCAAACGAAGATCAGATAAGGTATGCAGTATACCTGAACACAAAACTGTGTTTTATACGCGTCATATATCCTTCCTTGCATCATATATCTACAATAGAATAAATAAATTAATAAATATCTACGACAAAACACGCAACAAATGTAAAACTCTCGTTAAAAAATGGCTCCTTACACTAAATTACAATGAATCAGAAGACCTAATAAAAATTATAAATTAGTATAATCCATACTAATATTATAAATGCGAAAGTATCTCTGTCTGTCTGTCTGTCTGTCTGTCTGTCTGTCTGTCTGTCTGTCTGTCTGTCTGTCTGTCTGTCTGTCTTGCTTTCACGCCAAAACTACTGAACCGATTGCAATGAAATTTTGTATACAGTTATTCTAGAGTCTGAGAAAGGACATAGGCTACATTTTGATGTGGGAAAATATCTTATTTCCATGAAAATATCGATGAAAATGAATTCGCATTGCGCGTGGCCAGCGCTCATCCCGGGGGTCTTGGGTTCGAGTCCCGCAGGCGGAACAAAAAGTTTTCAATGTTCCTGGGTCTTGGATGTGTATTAAAATAAAATTTCAAAAATCTTAAACATATTTTATGTATAATATTATAAAAAATCCAGAAATATATCGATGGAATGAACATTTTAGTTCTAATACGATTCAACAGATGGCGTTTTATTTTTTACTTTATTGTAACATAGAACTAATCATACTTATTAGTTAGTATGTTTTTGTTTATAGTTTTTAATACGTTAGAATATTATGTTTAATAATATTATCACTTGGTATAATAATAATCAATCTATCTTATCTTATGTAGAACTCCTACTGCATTTCTAATCCATACTATCCATACTAATATTATAAATGCGAAAGTATCTCTGTCTGTCTGTCTGTCTGTCTGTCTGTCTTGCTTTCACGCCAAAACTACTGAACCGATTGCAATGAAATTTTGTATACAGTTATTCTAGAGTCTGAGAAAGGACATAGGCTACATTTTGATGTGGGAAAATATCTTATTTCCATGAAAATATCGATGAAAATGAATTCGCATTGCGCGTGGCCAGCGCTCATGCCGGGGGTCCTGGGTTCGAGTCCCGCAGGCGGAACAAAAAGTTTTCAATGTTCCTGGGTCTTGGATGTGTATTAAAATAAAATTTCAAAAATCTTAAACATATTTTATGTATAATATTATAAAAAATCCAGAAATATATCGATGGAATGAACATTTTAGTTCTAATACGATTCAACAGATGGCGTTTTATTTTTTACTTTATTGTAACACTAGCTGTTGCCCGCGACTTCGTCCGCGTGGACTTTAGTTTATAGCGCGCGGTGTCAACAAAATGTGTGTCAAATTTAAAAACTTTTTAAAACCCTGGTAAGTGGTACCCCTCTTAGGGCCGCGCTACACCGGAATGGCAGCGCTGAAAGTGCTCGCCTCGCCGCTGCCATTCCGGTGTAGCGCGGCCCTTAATTAATCAAAATACCCAAAAACAGCTGTGCAGTGTGCACATAATCTATACTAACATTATATATGCGAAAGTATCTCTGTCTGTCTGTCAGTCTCGCTTTCACGCCAAACGCCAAAAGTATCTCTGTATGTCTGTCTGTCTGTCTGTCAGTCTCGCTTTCACGCCAAACGCCAAAACTACCGAACCTATTGTAATGAAATTTTGTATACATATAGTCTAAAGCCTGAGAAAGGACATAGGCTACTTTTTTACTGGAAAAAATGGTTGTAAGGGGGTGAAAATACGTAAATTTGTTCAAATTAAGTTAGTTCCAACAGTTCATAATAGATGGCGCAGTGCGTCTTCTACATCGCGCTGACGCTTGCTCAAAAGTCTTTCTATAAGACGTGGTATCATCTTACATTTAAGTTTCGATTTTTTTCGATTGTTATATCTATTCTACGGTATTAAATAACTCAGTACTTTATCTGTGCAGTGACGTAACCTTAAATCTATCAATGATAAATAGTTTATGGGTAAAGTTGTGTAATCGGAGGGCTAAATAAGCTTTAAAATTTGGCATAAAATATAAAGTTTAATATAAAAAAATGAAATACTTATTGTGTGCACACTGCACAGCTGTATTGATTTAAGGGGTACCAGGGTTTTTTTATAAAAGCTTTTGACACCAATTTTGTTGACATCGCGCGCTATAAAGTACTATAAACTGAAGTCCACGCGGACGAAGTCGCGGGCAACAGCTAGTATTCCATATAATATGTGTATATGTGTATTTATCATAATATCATGTATTAAGACTTAAGTATATGTATGTATATTGTTAATAATATAATATTATTCTTATAAAAATATAAAACTATAACAAAATATATTACTTACTTACATAAAAATATTAATACACATAATATACAAACATCACACACACACCCACCCACACACCCACACACACACACACACACACGCGCGCTCTCACACACACACACACACACACACACACACACACACACACACACACACACACACACACACACACACACACACACTAACACACACTCGCGCGAACGTACAGCTTTTACTGTATCTGCGGGTGGAACCTGGAGTCCTGAAATACAGGGTCACCTAGTTTAGGCTCCAGTTCACACAAAGATTTAGCTATTGAGTATAATATTTCATGTACCTAATTATCTTGTAAGTTCCTGTTGTGTGAAGAATAAAACATTTTTATTTTTATTATTATTATTATTAGTACTACGAGTAAATTTAATGAAGTGTTAAGGCGGGCCTTCCGAATAAACCTTATTAAAGCAAAGAGGTAGCGGTATTATTTTCATTTTGAGCCTAGTTGAGAGTTGAGAGAGCCTAGTGGTCAAAGAACGATGTACAAGAGGTAGGAAATAACTATTAAAAGTGGCAATAATTAATACTTTGATCATAATCTCAAAACTAGCAACCTTTGCGCATAAGTCAAAGGTTTAAAAAGCAAAGCTCATTCGACTTCACAAAAGATATTCATGAAATGAAAAGCCAGATGAAAATAAATAATCCGCGAGCAAAACAGTCAAAAAAACACAAAAATCGAAGATATATTACAGTGTAAAAGTATGGGATTTATTAGACCCGCGCCAATACCACGCTTTCAGCTGATGAAATATCGCGCATATTTTTGAAGGGTTAAAACGCCATAAATATCCCATATCCGTATAATCGGCCCATCTCCTCGCTACATTAACTGCGAAGGAATTCTCAACTGATATTAAGATTCATTAAACTTGGTAGTTCTCGTTATCTGATTCACAAACTTTCGGTCCTTCGAAAACATACGGGCGACACGTCATCATTAGATGAGTTAGGGTTGAAATATTCTTCACTTGATGCCAAAGATGATAATTAGATTATGTTTCATCACTGTCATCTATATATTAATACGCGAATGAAAAACTTTGGAACCCTTTTTATGGAAAATGCGGAAACGTAGGAGCATGAAATTTCGCACAGTTGTAGTTTATATGGAGAAGCAGTGCATCGAGCTAATATTGTTTTAAAATTATGCTTTTATCATACATTATTTTAATAACTAAAACATTACACACGAATTATACTCCTTTGTTTATGGTTGAAGTCTGTCGTCAAATTAAAAATTCATTGTTGTTTCTTTTTATTAAATCTGAAATAGTCAATACTTTGAACGGGGAGCCAAAAGAAGAAGATAATTACATTTAAGGTCGAATTTCGAACATTGGGCGATCCCTAGTATTATAAATTACTAAATGACGCCAGCAACTTCGTATCGCCGAAATTCATTTACCGCGCGGCAGTGCCGTAAATAGCCTTTTTTGCGCCCTGTGCGAGCTTCTATATAACTGCAACTTTGTTTTTTAACCGACTTCCAAAAAGGAGGAGGTTATATGTTCGGCTGTGGATAGTTTTTTACTACATTGGGAAACATCTCTGGGGCGCTATGACAACTTTCAGCAAAATCGATTCAGCAGTTTGGGCGTGAAAAGGTGACAGACAGACAGACACACTTTCTCATTTATAATATTAGTATGGACACAGAATACGTATTACTACAAGGTATGGATTACAAGGTTTGGTATGATTAGGTTTGGTTGGAAAATGGTTTTCATCGTCTCCCGTTTCTTTTTCCATTCGTCCCTCTGCCTTAAACTCTTGAGTATCTTAAGGTAGTTTAAGGACGATGCCGTCTTTAATAATTTCAAATTGGAGCACTACATAACTTTCTGCTACTCAATCAAAATATACATAACGAGCTTTTGCCCGCGGCTTCGCTCGCGTTAAGAAGCATTATTATATACAAACTTTCATCCCCTATTTGAACCCCTTGGGGTTGGAATTTATCAAAATCCTTTCTTAGCGGATGCCTACGTCATAACATCTACCTGCATGCCAAATTTCAGCCCGATCCGTCCAGTGGTTTGGGCTGTGCGTTGATAGATCACTATGTCAATCAGTCAGTCAGTCACCTTTGAGTTTTATATAATATATAGATATGACAGTTGTATCATCACTTCAATAATCTTGGCTACAACGCTTATTAGATGTTTCATAGTATCTGTACCCGAAACTGAAACGACAAAAACTGCCTCCTATTCCACATACTGAACATACATTACAGACGTGCCTGTAAGCGAAACACATTTAAGTAAATATTAAAAAATATCTCATATTTCCTGTGTCGAGTTGGCATTACGCTTTAAAAAACCTAGCACGTTCTTAGCACGCTCTTACAATAACTGTCCACGATTTTGGAACACGCTGTATTCTGTACATTTTTGTCCCGTATGACTTTTATGTTTCGTACAGGTTATGTTTATTGTAACTGTACGTTCCTATGATCTGCCACATTTAGTTTTATGAAGTTGCTCCTATTATGTTTTGTGTAACGATTCTGTTTGAACTTTTATTTAAGAGCTAACGTTCTCTTTGCTATATTTAGTGTCAGAGAGAAGATCATTAAAGTAATTGTTAATATTATCAGTTCTTACATCGCAATAAAATTGAATAGAAAAGTACTAAAGACCAAAATCTTTTTATGCTCTATTTTCTAACGCTACGCTATAAAAGTAAAAGTAATAGGTAGTCTAGAACATTGTTATAACCTAATAAAACTGTTATAGTCTTTTGTGCTGATAAGCAAACCAAAAGAGATATTATCCAGATCAGAGACAATTCAAATCATCTGATTAATCAATTTGCCAGTAATTTGCAGAGGGAGCATTTAGTATCTTAATATCTTTGTTGTAATTTACAATGTTACGGTGATGTCGACGTAGTAAAGGAACTACGTCCGTAAAGGAAAACAAAAACATGACCAAATGGATATCGTACTTTATCGGTAGCAAACTTGCATTTAGATCAAAACAATATACTGAAACATACTCCTTAATTTTTTAATGAGCTTTTACTGCAAAGTGTATTATCTGGATATTGGAGACCTGCAAAACAGGCTATGCCTAGGACCGAAGTAGACACTAATAATGATATTATAATATGGTATGAAAATAATTTAATTTGAACTATGGATTCATGAATTCTTTGTTAAATAATTATCGTTACTTGTTAGATTTTCTCAAAAGGAACCTACTAGACTGTAGCCAGAGTATCTCTAATGGAGATGTAATAATGATGATGATGCTAGCATTTTAGGCCTTCAGGAAATAAAATTAGACTGGAATATTGATCCACAGCCCTCAGTACCTCCGCCTATTATTTGAGAAGGGCCCTCGCGAAATTTGAAGAAGCGTCATGACTCATGATTTCGTCGCCCTGTCAGGGTGACGTTCGGGGATCCATGTCTGGAAGCTTTCGTTTATTTGTCATGTATTGTGTGCTTCGTAAAGGCTGTAGTCTTTTGTATTTGAAAACGTGGTTCTTGGCTGCTCTATTAGAATTTTCAACCCTTCAATTTATGTTTAACATTAATACCGAAATTATAAAAACCATAAAGTTAATATACCTAGCGGAATAGAGAAACAAAGGCCTGAGCAAGAGAGATGTCACTGCGTTTTGAGTAACACTGCGTGGTAAAAAGAGACGTGTGATACATGACAGCAGCACTCTTTTTTTTGACGTCCAGTCGGCACGTGCCGCACGTTGACAATTTAATCTCATAGAAATCATGTTCAATCGTGCTTGTGTAAGTGTATACGTACACATATTTTTACACACAGATAAAACCAATTTCGGTTTCGTTTGACAGCTCGAGATTGTTGCTCTATTCCGCTAGGTATATTAACTTTATGATAAAAACAAAATCTGTCCACTGTAATCCTTAGGGCCTTGTTTTTTTTATGAAATAAGGGGGCAAACGAGCAAACGGGTCACCTGATGGAAAGCAACTTCCGTCGCCAATGGACACTCGCAGCATCAGAAGAGCTGCAGGTGCGTTGCCGGCCTTTTAAGAGGGAATAGGGAATTAGGGGAGGGTAGGGAAGGGAATAGGGGAGGGTAGGGAAGGAAATATGGGGGGGGTAGGGAAGGGGAAAGGGTAGGGCCTCCGGTAAACTCACTCACGTGGCGAAACACAGCGCAAGCGCTGTTTCACGCCGGTTTTCTGTGAGCCCATGGTATTTCTCCGGTCGAGCCGGCCCATTCGTGAGCATGGCTCTCCCACGTCAAGGACCTACCTGACAAATCTTTCAGGCAATTTGATTGGCCATGAGTACCATCTCTCCAATGTCTTGCCACTTTACTAGGTGTAATCAGGCCCCTAGTTCTTTATGTATGTCCTAAAATAGTAAAATCTTTAGTATAAGCCCATTTCCAAATTAAAGAATAATATTATTATGATCAAAAGGTTTCAACTCTATCTTCATGACGTCATAAGCTAGTTCCATACAAGTATTTGTAGTAATATCCAATAGTAATATGTCCTAAAATAGTACAATCTTTAAGTATAAACCCATTTCCAACTTGAAGAATAATATGATCTAAAAGTTCAACCCTATCTTCATGACGTCATAAGCTAGTTCCATACAAGTATTTGTATTATTATCCATAAACCCATCTCGTCTGTGCCAACACTCGTGTTAGCAGACGGACAGTGCCCCGAGCGTGCTGGCAATACATTTTTGTTCTCTACTTGACCCATATCCGAGACTACTGTCACACCATCCCACTTCTGACACTAGCGTGCAAGCCAAAACACACCTTAACCACCCACATTTACAGTCTCAATTCCAAAACCGAGTCGATCTACTCAAAGGCGAGTCCCCACGCAATTTAACACTTTGTTTTTCCTTCAAACATGGCAGAATATTCAATGGTGGCGGAAAATGAGTTGGGTGGGTCGACTTAGCAATTTTCAACTTAGCTCTTAACGTAATAAGATTCATATTGGAGCGGCGAAAAGTTGGTACGTAATGAATTCTTTATTCGGCCTACACTAGTTATAATACGTGTTACCTATGTGTTCGCTATTCACGTGGATTTTTTAATTATTTACAAAACGGATGCATCGTGCCATTTCGCATAAAACAATTTTCGTGTTTGTATTGAAATAGACAGCCACGGACGGCTTTTGTCGTAGTTTCGTAGAATTTTAATCCAATATAAATATTAGGTATTCATAGTACAGTTCTGTGTACTTTTGTGGTGTAAATAAAATAGAAAATACTATTTTATTTTCCCCTACAATAATTGAAATTTTTATATCCTGGAATGACGCAGCCGATTGAATTTAATAAATAACGTACTCCATACAAATGTTATAAACGCGAAAGTCTGTCTGCCTGTCTATTAGTCTATTACCTCTTCACGCCCAAACCGCTAAACCGATTTTGCTGAAATTTGGTATGCAGTTACTTTGAGTCCCGGGAAAGGACATAGAATACTTTTTATCCCGGAAAAGTGTACGGTTATTATAATAAGAACAAATTTTGAGTGACACTAAGGGCCATTCTACACGACGTATTTTTTGCGTCCTGACGACGCGCGTTTCTGATGCGCTCGTCTTCTGCGTGTTTTCATCGCGTTTTGGCAGATATAAAGTTTAAAACGTGTCGGCTCCCTTCCGTTTGCTGAGCGTTCAACTTGCGTTTGTATCGATACAAACGAGCGTAAAAGAACCTCGTGTGGAAGGGCCCTTATTTTGTTCATGTGTATTGAATTAATTGGAAATTGAATGGATCTTACTGCTCATAGTGGTGTTTGAAAGGTGATATTATGTGATTAATGGAATGTAAATCATAAATGTCTATTTGCACTGTTTCGTTCATTCTTTTCATAATAATTTTCTATCTATAATTCTATATCTGTGTATGTAGATTGTAGACCTTTATTTCCTACACTTAGGGCCTGTTTCACCACTTTCTGATAAAGCGCCTAATATGCTATTCACAACTTTTTTGACAGATTCTCCATACTTGATCTGTCAAGTTAATTGGTGGATAGCCTTATCAGGAAGTGGTGAAACAGGCCCTTAGTCTGCCGGTTAGGAACTGTCGTACACATGAGATTTTCGCTTCGGGGCCGAAGACGCTACAGTACCAGCAGTAACTTCAGAAATTAGCCGTATTCAGTTTGTAGCTAAGTTTTAATTGGTTTAATAATTCTTCGGGTCTCGATGTAAGCGAGTATTAACTTTTTCAATTACGGTCCACAATTTCGCAAACACCGCGACTTATTTTGTTTATTAATATTTTGTATTCCTGCTAACCGATTTAGAGTTAACCGGCTGTTGAGCCGTGATTAGGTTTAACATTATTAGGTTTGTTGTATTTAGTTTCTAATTTTGTATTCTATATCCTATCGAGTACTCCAAGTCCAAACAGTGAATTGTGGCACAAAATTTAATGTAAAATATTTATATAAAATTAGATGACTATTGATTTGTTATTTGATGAAATTTCATTTATCGCGCGGAAACCGTACTTTTCCGGTATAAAAAGTCTCATAATGTCCTTTCCCGGGACTTAAACTATCTCCATACCAAATTTGAGGTTGGCTATCTGTTAGATAGATACTTTCGCATAATTTATAATATTAGTAATGCAACTCGACAAAGCTTTAAATGAACGTGGGCGGGCGCTGCTGGTAAAGGGGAACTGTCAAAAATGACGATATACTTAAGCGTTACTTCCTTTTTCGCCACGTTCATTTAAAGCCTTGTCGAGCTGTAAATATAGATGACACTTCGTCATTATCATCCAAACGACGTGACGAAAAGATACAAAATAGCGAACATTATATTATAACGAGCTTTTGCCCGCGGCTTCGCTGGCGTTAAGAAGTATTATTATATACAAACTTTCATGCCCTATTTTAACCCCTTGGAGGTGGAATTGATCAAAATCCTTTCTTAGTGGATGCCTACGTCATAATATCTACCTACATGCCAAATTTCAGCCCGATCGGTCCAGTGGTTTGGGCTGTGCGTTGATAGATCACCTTGTCAGTCAGTCACCTTTGAGTTTTATATATTATATAGCTGATATACACTATTTGACATTTCGAGTTTGCTTTAATTTTCGCACCGTCGAGGCGCGCCTCGTTTCGGTACAAAGTACAAACTGACCCTGTGTTATGAAATACACAATAATGGCGTCAATTTATATTCATCATCTTTACTGATGTATAAGAGGCATAAATGTCTAATGTTTCGGCCCACGCACAGCATTAATCCACACAGAGTTATGACAGTCATTTTGTTTAGGTATTTTAGTTAATCTGTGTCATAATTATATGGGACTTTAAAACTTGTTAGAAATATGTAATGTTGCTAATAAGGTGTAATAAAGACTTGGCGGTGGTACTACCGTGCCTCCAGGTTAAGAAGTCCTTGGATTGTAACAAGTATAGTCATTAACATAAAAACAAAATCTATATCTATATCTATACTTATAATAAAATCGTAGAGGTAAAATTTTTGTACATTGAAAATAAACTTGAAAAATCGAGTCAGGGGCATATAAGAAGAGTAGTAGAACACATTTTAACCGTTTTTGAAATTTTTGTTTTTCTGTCTGTTTGTCTGTTTGTCTGTTTGTACAGGCTAATCTCCGAATCCGCTGGACCGATTTCAATGAAATTTGGCATGATGATACCTTACATCCCTGGTCAACATCTTAGACACTTTTTAACCGACTTTCAAAAAAGGAGGAGTTAATGTTATCTTTGCTGTTTGTGGTCAGATTTTCAAAATTATTTTTTTGTTGTATAGATTGTCCGAATTTGATACCATGTTTACAATCAAATCGGCCAAGTGCGAGTCGGGCTCGCGCACGAAGGGTTCCGTACCGTTATAGAGAAAAAATAGGCCAAAAGTTGTGTTTTTGTATGGGAGCCCCCCTTAAATTTTAATTCTATTCTAATTTTATTATTAATTATTAAAGTACACATATAATTAAGAATTCTGTGAAAATGTCAACTGCCTGCCTGTTGTCATTATTGATATCGAGCAAAAAAGGCCAAAAAAATCATGTTTGTTGTATGGGAGCCCCCGTTAAATATTGATTTTATTTTATTTTCAGTATATTTTGTTATGGCGGCAATAGATGTACACAATCTGTAAAAATTTCAGAACTCTAGCTATAACGGTTCTTGAGATACAGCCTGGAGTTAGACAACGGAGTCTTAGTAATAGCGTCCCGTTTTTACCCTTTGGGTACGGAACCCTAAAAACGGTGACTTGATAAAACGTAATGGAATTGAAGGAACTCCTTGAAATTAACAACGACAACCAAAGTGATTACCAATTCTAGCAAAGGTCGATCCTTAAAACTTTTCCTAATATTCGTAAACGATTACCCAAACCCTGGATGGATAATGGATATTGACCACTGCGTATCTCAATTCGTTACGGCCACGGAAATTTTAAAGTCAAACTTTACTGATTTAAGTCACTAGCATCAGTCGAGCACATAGGTAGAAATGGTAGAATATGTACGACCGAAGGCAGTATGTTTAAATAAACCTCTCATCATGTTCTCTGGGAGAGTTTTTTCTGCCAAGACGAAATAACTACAATGCTAGACAATCTACAGTGTACTTAAATCTGATGTCGCATACTACGGTGATATCGTGGACAGCGCTACAGGAACTTAATCCGTGCCTTCAAGCGATTTTCTCACAATTATTATTGGCAACAGTCCACAACAAATTCCAATATTAATTTAGCTATACCTACTGTGGCCCCCATCGCCTGTCCACGCCAAGCGGTCTTCAAAGAAAGGATTTTTCAAAACGATAAGTATCTAAGGTTCAAGGTCTTTGATGTAAATTAACAATTTCGTGTGTAATATAGATCCAACTAAAATAGTCGTAGATAGGTGTTCAATTTTCTAAATCTCGATTTTAATAACATACATTCACGCGGACGAAGTTGCGGGCAACAGCTAGTAAACGTCAAAACAAACGTCATTTTCTTGGCCTTTTTTGCTCTATATCAATAATAGCAACAGCAAGGTACTTGAAATTTTAATAAAGGCCTTTGTTATATAAGTCTACTTTAATTATTTTTGAATAAAATAAAAATTTAGGGGGGGCTCTCGATTCTCATACAAAAAACAATTTTTGGCCTATTTTTCGTCTATAACGGTACGGAACCCTTCGTGCGCGAGTCCGACTCGCACTTGGCCGATTATTGAGCTATTGCATAGCTTTTATCGCGGGCCTTGAGCGCGACCGAACCAAGAAATTCCGTAACGGTATAAACCTAACACCCCCCACTCCAACCGGCATTGTACATATTGTAATACATGTACATTATTTGCGTATATTTAGCAACTGATAAATATACGCAAATAATATTTGCGTAGCAGTTGCTTGTTTTAAAAATTCAGGGAAGCGTAACCATTTTTCAGAGTTTATTTTCAACCCAGTTTTGTTACTATTATGCTAATAATGTTTATTTTTCCGCAGTTTCCGTTTTTGTACATGTACCTGTAGTACCTAAAATATGTTTGCGTATATTTTGCAGTCATGTAGAGCTATTTCCCGACGGGGGCGACCAAAACAATTGGTACGAGAAATTAAACTGTCATTCATATCGTCCAGTTTGTTAACTAATGGCGACATGTAATTTGTGTTACAAACTTAAATTTTAACAGAATGTCAATCTATTTCACAAAATTCGTATTAAACTCAGTTTTTAATTAAAATTAACAAGGGGTTTTGTAGTAAGTTTTTTTTTACACAATATGTGCACAAAACATAAGTACTAAAACATTAAAAGTATATTCTTCAGGTACAAAGTTTTTATTGGATTTACAGTTCTTCAGTCTTTACTAGTTATAAAACATGTCTACCGCCATGTTAAAATTAAGTTACAAACATTATAATGTTCTTGTAAGTACTTGTTATAGTTTTTAAACGTATCCATCTTGTAGTGTATTAAGGCTAGGTTATTCCAAATTCACGTTTCTAGAATGAGTAATTTTTAAAGAAAGCGTCATTAAAAAAAACTGAAAAATATATACATGTATAGATACATCTTCTAACTAGTGACTTTTACGGTTAGAAACACAATACAGATAATTTTGCTCGATAAAAAAAAATTCCGAAACAACCTCGATTTTAAAAACATTTTCAGTTTTATAGGACTTACAGGGACTCAATCAAAAAATAATTTGGATAGTTCGATTACTATTCAAATTTTACAGGGAAATGTACGGATACATGTTTAGTTATACTATTTTTTATCTAAGTAAAAAGGTTTTTTCTCCTATTTCGCCCTATCATGGACGCGGCGATCGTCGTAACCGCCACTGTACAAGGCGCGCTGATATGAATGTTATTTTAATGTCTTTTACGTCGATATTCGCACTGACAGACATCGGCCTGCTAATTTAGGAATAACCTCCCCTTAAGAGCCCATATGACCCTAACTTGACTACATACTTTAACCTAGATCTCAAAATCTGTAAGGTTTAGAAAACTAATTTTTTGACACAAGTAACTTCAGTTCATAAAGATTAAATGCTCAAGACGAAAACACGATTACTCAAAAAATGCTTGATAGTTTTTGTTTTAGACACATTTTCGCTTGGATCTTCGAAGTTTGCTGTCTTTTCTTTAATATTTTTTAATATCTAAAAAGGTATTGATAAAACCTAAATTTGCTCAAAACACTTTTTTCATAATCATTATAGTTCGTCTTTTATTCAAGTAAAACTAACTCGGCGATGATTCCGCGTCGTCCTTTTTCACCTGGCATATGAAAGACGGGCGTGAGTGTGAAGAGAGAAGGACGATGTTTGATTTTTAGAGTCAGGTAAGCTCTTAATAAATAAAGATATGCCCCGCCTACTTGGGTAGGTAGTGGGGATAGTAGTAGTGGTCGCTCGACTTCGGTCTGACGATCACTGCTTCTATCATCCACGAGCCAGTCAAGTGGTAGTGCAGAGTGATACAGTATTCTGTGTTTAATTTACTCTCCCTACAAGAGTGTACAAATTGTATCCATCTTTATTTCATAGTTAAACTATTCTTTTAAAATTTCACATACCGTTTCACAATTTAATACAAGTAACATGACAATATGCAATATGCAGCATACAAAGAAGTACAATCAACAACGTAAATGTATATTTGTTACGTGCACGTAACGTAACGTAAAATACATTCCATTCCTGAGAAGTAATAAATATTTGATTTTATGTCGCGCGACTTCAGAAAGAGGAGAGGAAAGTTTTTAGCGCAAATATATACACCGTCATAGTAAAACTTCACTGCGAAAACTAACAAATGTCACTATAGTGACTTTATAGTGACGTTAATGACTTTATACCTTTATACAAGACGCCTGAATAGGCTTCATACATTCATTAGCGTTATCCATACTAATAATATCTCCCACACCGGTTTCGGTGACGCTGGCCGGTTTCATTGAAACCAGACAAGATACGCAGGAGTAATTTTATAGTGCCCAAGTGTGTGCGCAGTACACAAGAGCACTCTCTATTCCTTTACTCTCATAACCCAGTGGGACGGAAGACCGACACGACCAGCGAGAGATCAGGCGCAGGACCGACTTTTTACATGCCCATCCGACGCATGGATAATCTTACTTGTCAGCCAATCAGGTGATCAGCCTGCATTGCCCTAACTAAACTTGGAAATAACATGTTTCCAACGCGGGAATCGAACCCACGACCTCCGAGTCAAGAGCCGCGCTCTATACCACTAGAACACGAAGGCGTTCCATACTAATATATTAATACTAGCTGTCCCGGCAAACGTTTCTTTGCCATAATATAAAGTATTTCGCCCGTATTATTTTATTGAAGTGACTAAATAAGTATGTCACCATGGCAACGTCCATCGCTATCCCGTCGCACAAACAATGGTCGCCGTCAGTCTCGAGTTGTAATAATTTACTATTATTTATTCAACAAATGCACTTATCAATATAAAAAGTACCCAGTAGCCGATTCTCATAAATGAGTATGTCTTTTTGTCTGTTATCTCTTCACGCCCAAACCACTCGACGGATTTTGGTGAAGCTTAGTATGGATAATGGATATACCAGTTATCTTGTTACTAAGTTAGTCGTTTTTTTTTTCAAGGACACCGCTGAGTTAGTTTACATTTGGAGGTTTTTGTCCACAAAAAGATCATTACAGGATCAAAACAAGTATAGTGTTTCTATCCAGCTTCTCAGATATCGCGATGTTTATTTAGGAGCGGCCTGTATACACAGCGCCCTTTCATGTCATTGGTCAAATTTGCACTTTATATTTGAACGTAATTAAGTGTAACGAGAGCGCCAAGCACAGGGTGTTGTCTAAACAGCATCGCCCTATGAATATTCAAGCGTGCGTCGACTCGTGTCTACTTTTTAATTATATTTTTTATTTATCCTCCTTGCAGTAACTTTTGCAGTAAAATTTAAAATGTTGATGACCCCTGTACAATTCCAGAAGATAAATATTAACTGTTTCTGTTACTCTGAAATTCACATAAAATGTTGACGACCCCTATTGTTTATTTGACAAGTACTATGATTTCCATAGAAAGTATCTACTTTTTAAATAGACAAGAGGGTAGAACGTCATAATTTCCAAAACGTTTGGTTTGTGGGGGTTATAAAGTGACATTTTTAGACAGTTGACTGTTTTATTAGGACTAGAGATCGCCCAATGGTCGAAATTCAACCTTAGTTTCAACGACATTAGGACTACTACCAAATACCAATATTTTGTAAAAAATATTGACTTTATAATTTTTTCTTCAACTCTTGTCTCTGGGACTTAGCTGGCTGGCTGTGTAAGCATTGTCTAAGAGTATCTTAGATTCAATAAAAAAAACTATAATCCATTTTCAATTTGTCAACTTGTTATCAAAAGACTTCAACCATAAAATATAAAACTGTCACTCAAAATTCTGTCATTTCTCATGTGTGTGTGTTGTAGTGTGTGTAATGTTTTATTTGTTAAAAAAAGGTATGATAAAAGGATAATTTCAAAATAATATTAGTTCAATGCACTCCTTCACCATATAAACTCAGGCTCAGTTCTGAGGCATATGCAGTCAGAAAAATCAGAGAAATTTCTGATGAAGACACGGCACGATTAGTATATTTTAGTTATTTTTATAGTAGAATGGCATATGGAATCCGTTTATGGGGAAACGCTGCCGACATTAATACAATATTTGTGCTGCAGAAGCGAGCCATACGCTCTATTTATAAAATGTCTTCTCTTGAATCTCGGAGACATAATTTAAAGAAATTGGTATTCTAACTGTTGCTTCTCAATACATTTTGGATAATGTAATATATTATGTTAGAAAAAATATAAGTAAATTTAAAGCTAAAAGTGACATTCACTGTAGGAACACCAGAAATAAGCACAAGCTGGATTTGCCGATGATCAGACTTAGTACAGTTAGTAAATCGTTTAAAGGTCAATGTATACGCCTGTACAATAAAATCCCAGAAAACGTTCAAAATCTTTCGATTAATAAATTTAAAAAAGTAGTCAAAGAACGTTTGTGTGCCAAAACCTATTATTATAAGGTCAATGATTTCATAAACGATGGCACATCTTGGGAGTAGGATGGCTCCTTGCAAGGCTACTTCTACATTATTATATTATGACTTACAATTATGTATGGATGTTGACATTGTATAATTTTAAGTTACAATTGTAAATTTTATTTTAAAAAGATTAATTTTTTTCTCACTTTTTTGGTAAAAAGTGGGACCCCGTGCGAGTTTCTTACGCCGGTTCTTCGGATAGTTCCCGAACCGGTGGTAGGCACCAGTAGTATCAACATTCTGAAGGTATTTGTTACAAATCTATTCGGAAATAAAACAATTTTTATTTATTAGGTATTATTTATTTAAACAATAACTGTGCAAAATTTCATGCATCTACGTTTCCCCATTTTTCGTAAAAAGGGTTACAAAGTTTTTCGTTCGCGTATTAATATTATGATTTTTTACTCTTATAAAGTGCGTCTATTCTTTATCCGTTGCCTTTTCACGCCCAAACCGCTGAACCGATCTTGCTGAATCTTGGTGTGAGTGAGATAACAGACAGACAGACAAACACACTTTGGCATTTATAATATTAGCATGGATTGAAGTATACTACTACACTTCTTGTAGTAGACACCCATAAAAGTAGTAAACTGCAAAAAAATATAGTAATTGATGATAGTGATGTTACCGTGTATTGCACTATTTGCCAAGCCTGAAGCCGCTTACCTCTTTGTCATTTAATCTCTGACATTTGTAGGACTTTTACTACACAACTCATGAGCGGGGAAATGCCCAAGTTTTTATTTATTTATTTTTTAGTTTCTTTTAAATAATTTATTACATGTTATGTAAGACTAGATGACGCCCGCAACTCCGTTGTTTGGCGCACTCGTTTAGCGCGCGGGAACCGTACATTTTACCGGAAAAATAATTATCCGATGTCCTTTTCCAGGACTTATACTATCTCCATATCAAATTTCAGCAAAATCGGTTTAGCTGCTTAGGCGTAAAGAGGTAACAGACAGACAGACACACTTTCAGCATTTATAATATTAAAGTATGGATATGGAGGTTACATGGGTATTAATGAATGTATCTACAGGGTGTAACAAAAACAAGTGATAATACTTTAGGGTGTGTGTATGGGGAAACTCGTGACGCTCGGGCCCTTGCCCATACAAAAGTGAAAAAAAAATCTCTTTCAGCGCTGCTACTTTCACAGTGAACTCTCTACAAGGAACACGTACACACCCTAAAGTATTATCATTTATTTTTGTTACACCCTGTATAGTTCAATTAAGGAGGTCTATTTTGTCATATCAGCATTTACCAACCTATTTGGTTATGATTCGATACCAGCGGGGCTAAAATGGTCGCTTTGAAGAATCATGATATGAATCATAATATGATTCATTTTTCTAAAATCGCATAATGCAACTCTGCTTTCAATTCATTTCTGTATTTTTGTACTGATTTGTTATTTGTCAGTTTGACAGTTTTGACAATTCATTTGCTGAATTGATTGAGAGGAATTGCTAAATGTGACCATTTCAGCCCCGCAGTACTACACTTTGAAACCACAACTTACACCTTACCTCCCTATCAACGTATGTTTTTTCGCATGTAAACGCCTGATGAGTGATGACAACATCAATAAGCATAGTTTCCCCTCATCGCGAGTGCAGACTTCCATTAACAGATTGTGGTGATGGATACAAGGGCGCCGCGAGTTATGATGTGCAGGATGGCAATTTTCTAAATTAGCAACAAGCCGGGGAAACCTTGAAAACTGACAGAAACATTTCGCAAACTGGGGGAGCATAGCTTTAGCTCCTGACGAAAAAACAAAGGAGTTTTAGCCATATAGGTATGTAACTATTTAACAGGAAAAATATTATTTATTTTCAAAATAATGATGACTTATGGAATAAAAAGTACATTATGAATCCTCCTATGAAACGTTGACTCATAATTCACAGCAATAATTAAAGATAATATTATACAGTGTGTAACAAAAATAAGTGATAATACTTTAGGGTGTGTACGTGTTCCTTGTAGAGAGTTCACTGTGAAAGTAGCAGCGCTGAAAGACGAAAAAATTTTTTCACTTTTGTATGGGCAATGGCCCTAGCGTCACGAGTTTCCCCATACAAAAATGAAAAAAAATGTTGGTCTTTCAGCGCTGCTACTTTCACAGTGAACTCTCTACAAGGAACACGTACACACCCTAAAGTATTATCACTTATTTTTGTTACACACTGTATAGATGCTGCACACCACGTCAGCCTGGCGTCGTGCTAATCAGGGCCCCGGTAAGGGCTACTGGCGCCTGTATGCAAAAAAAGATTTTGGCGCCCCTTTAGGCAAATTTTTTGGGTCCTTGGTTTTGGCGCCCCTAAAGATGGCGATTTTGGCGCCCCTAGAGGATGGCGCCCGTGTGCATTGCACACATTGCACATAATATGGTAGCGGTGCTAAGTACCGGAAGGAATTACAAGTACGGATAACGGAGTACCTAATTTAAAATACTTTGCGGACCTAATCATGCGGAATTTACGCCGCGTAACTTCGGCCTAGTGTGTTTAGACTAGGTTTAGACACTTAAATTCGCTTGAACGTTTCATTTAGTTCATGTTGAAATATGATTTACAATTTTTAACGACTTTTTTTTTTTTTTTTCTTCTACCTACTACTATTTACGCAGAATTTCGTTGCCTTTATCTGTTATTTGAGTTTTCCAATGAGCCAGGTGAAGACCTAGACCTAGTATAAAAGATTGCTGTGTAAATAATTTAAATAGAAAGTTTTTATTTTTATTTTTTTATGAAATAAGGGGGCAAACGAGCAAATGGGTCACCTGATGGAAAGCAACTACCGTCGCCCATGGACACTCGCAGCATCAGAAGAGCTGCAGGTGCGTTGCCGGCCTTTTAAGAGGGAATAGGATAATAGGGGAGGGTAGGGATGGGAAGGGAAGGGAATAGGGGAGGGTAAGGAAGGGAATAGGGTAGAGGATTGGGCCTCCGGTAAACTCACTCACTCGGCGAAACACAGCGCAAGCGCTGTTTCACGCCGGTTTTCTGTGAGAACGTGGTATTTATCCGGTCGAGCCGGCCCATTCGTGCCGAAGCATGGCTCTCCCACGTATATATTTACACTATTTTGGGACTACAATACTTTATTTTAGTCCCAAAATAGTATAAACAAGTTTTTCTATTTAGTGAAACCCTGTCGTGAAATAATTGTATCTGCATTCCCGAGTAGCTTTAATTCTGTAAGTGTTGTGGGAGGGACAGCAAACAAATCTCCCAAACCTTTGTTTACCGCGCATGATATATTTTTTCACATTACCTATTGCATATAAGGAGATGATATTATGGTTATTTTCTGGAGAGTTTTGTTAAATAAAGCCCTTTGCACCAGCCTGGGTTATTATTAATCGTTTGTCAATTTTGAATCATAATATTGTTTAATTTTTTTTAAATGAAATAAGGGGGCAAACGAGCAAACGGGTCACCTGATGGAAAGCAACTTCCGTCGCCCATGGACACTCGCAGCATCAGAAGAGCTGCAGGTGCGTTGCCGGCCTTTTAAGAGGGAATAGGGTAATAGGGGAGGGTATGGATGGGAAGGGAAGGGAATAGGGGAGGGTAGGGAAGGGAATAGGGTAGGGGATTGGGCCTCCGGTAAACTCACTCACTCGGCGAAACAGCGCAAGCGCTGTTTCACGCCGGTTTTCTGTGAGAACGTGGTATTTCTCCGGTCGAGCCGGTCCATTCGTGCCGAAGCATGGCTCTCCCACGTTGTCAATTTTGATACCATACCTAAATAATAAGAACCATTGTTACAAATTTCCTGGAAATAAGTATACTATTCTATTATAGCTTATATGCAATGTTTTTTCCTTTTATAGACATTTTAATAACACCTAAACTTCAATCAATTTTTATACTGTTTGGCGATCGGTAACAGGAGCCCCGCGTAATAAAATAAAAGTGATTATATGGGCTGTAAACATTCTATGAATGTAAAGATATTTTTTGCTGACACTACCACTTGGGAGGCCAAGCACGTCCGGGCCCGTACTTGGGATAGATTATACCGCACCGTCGTAAATTTTATAGCCACAAAAATTAGGCACTGCAAGTTAGCAGTATAGCAACTTTATAAGGCCCAGTTGCACAAATCTGAGAGTTAAACTTGGGTTTATTAATCTGATCGTCCGATATGAAGAACAAGAGATAGGCAATCAAGGATTAATTTTAACCCACATTTACGCTAGTTCGTATTTATTGTTGTGCTTGAAGTTTAATTTCAGAAAATTATGTAATGCAATATATAATTATTATGTCACTTCTATAAATAGAAGCACCTAAACTACCGGCCAGATCTTGATGAATAAGACCAACATTTTGTGTTAATATTACTAAGCATGGGCGCCGGCAGAAATAATTTCCAAGGGGTGCAGATTTTAGTTTTCTTTCTGTTCTTTTCTTTTCACTTTTTACGAACAACAGTGACTGTCTTTTTACGTCAACATAAAACATGTTCCGAAACATTACAAACTATCCTTGTACGGCATGGTAATAGGCACTAATAGGGTTACAAAATGCTTTTTATTTCAATAATTCCTGTTGATCCCGAGATTCCCAAGGGGTGCAAGTGCGCCCCCTGGCACCCCCCTGCCGGCGCCCATGATTACAAGCCATCAGCTTCAAAGTGCAAAAAGCGTGTGTCCTTTCGAGTGCACGAAGAAAGAAACATCTTAGTGTATTTGATCAAGGATTAGTTTAACCCAGATTGGCGCTACTGAGCCTAAGAAAGTTCTTAACCCCCAACTGTACTATTGTACCTCATTATTGATTTCTATTTTCTAATGAATGTCAAACCCGACCCAACCCGTCTCACGAATAAAGAGATGTTATCAATGTTAATAAATTAATCGATATTGTATGGCTGTTATTGTACGTGTTTTATATTATGACGTGTGGTGTATAGTCCAGCTTATGACCAGCACTCCGTATGAACAGCTTAGAGAATAATAGTTATATTAATTTACTGAAACCCCCAAACAACTCTACAAAGATCAAAATTGGATCACTAGTGGTGAAACTAGACGTTTCACCACTTTCTGATAAAGTGCCGAATAGGCTATTCACAACTTTTTTGACAGATTCTCCATACTTTATCTGTCAAGTTAAGTGGTGGATAGCCTATTCGGCACTCATCAGGAAATGGTAAAAAGGCCCTAAGTATGAAGAGATAACAGTTGCATTTATTACATTACGAGCTTTTGCCCGCGGCTTCGCTCGCGTTAAGAAGTATTATTATATACAAACTTTCATCCCCTGTTTTAACCCCTTGGGGTTGGAATTTATCAAAATCATGTCTTAGCGGGTGCCTACTTCATAACATCTACCTGCATGCAAAATTTCAGCCCGATTCGTCCAGTGGTTTGGGCTGTGCGTTGATAGATCACTATGTCAATCAGTCAGTCAGTCACCTTTAAGTTTTATATAATTTATAGAAGTATGGATGGATAACCTCATCTCCAACCTCTCGTTTAGTATTGAGAGGCGTATGTCTTCTGTGTTATTGCTTGTAAACCTCTCACATAATACCCGACCTCGTTATGCAAAAAACATTTCTTTGTGTTGAAGCATTCCTTTCTGCGGAGCACTCTTCAATTTTCTATATTAATACCGAAAACCTTTTAAACATAGTTCCACAGAACACTCTCATTGTATCTGAAGAGACGAAAAGGTACCGAGGATTTGTCTACATATTTAAAGATATTAGCTTCACTTGTTCAGTGTAATAAAAGAAAGTAGGCTCGGGTTTTGGATGGTCCTTTTGGTCCTTTAATTTCGCTCATCCTCGACTGACGGATCTCGAAGTATTTGCGGGGTTTCCTTTCCAAATATTTTGAAGTGCCTCCTATTCATATTTTCCTACGATATTATTATGGTTTTATTACCATTCTAGGGGATTTTTCACATATCGGAATAGATGGATGCGTTAAATGTAAATATTGTGTGCAATATTTATAAGTTAATTGACAAGAAGGATTAATGCGTCATTGGTCATAATTTACACTGTTTACTAGTTTTCTGAATAACTGAATAGACTAAAATATATTATAATACTTTATCAAGATCATATTATAAGTAGAAGAAATATAAAATATGAAAATAATATTAAATTAAGGTGTGTAATAAACTAATTATAGTGTTGTTTTTGTTACAGGTAAAATATAGCTGATTTAACTAGAAAAGACAAATAAATAGTAAGTAATTACAAAAGTATATTTAAAATTCAAATGAATTAGCAATGAAAATTACACAGTATAAAAATAAAAATTAATCATAATTGCAAATAAAAGAAAAATTATAAAAATAGTGACGACTTAATGTTTCATCAAAATGTATCATTTTGCTCCAAATTCAATTCGTCTGCCTCTGAATTTGGGAATCATTCAATTTGAATACTCCTATCTTCTGAATTACCATCTTTATTTGGATGTTCAGCTCCTACACTATTATACACATGAGTCATAAGAACCTCAATTTCGGGTGCTAAATTCAGAGCTTCTATTTCCTCTTTGGCTTCTTTAATTTCATTACCTTTTTCTGAAGCCTCTGTCAATTCTGGATCTCTAGTAATTTCTAGATCTCCAGTGATTTCAGGATTTCCCATCGTTTCTAGTGCCTCAGTCAGCTCCTGGGCTCCTGGTAATTTCGGCCCCACAGAATCAGCATCAGCTACTGAAACCTTCGGATTTATACTCGACTTTCTTATGGAACTGCGTCGTTCCTCCGCTGTTGGCACTTTATTGATTGGCCGAGATTTCCTTTGCTTGTTCTCTATCGGCGTATACAATTTGTAATCTTCAGGCAATTCCTCCTCCGTATAAAGCCTGTCGCAGAAGTATATTCGTCGCAAACGGGCATTAGCATGCACTTGTACTCGCAACGTCTCCATATAGCTCGTCCCGTACGCTCGCTTAGTGAAATCAGCTAAATTAAATTGTATCTGATTCCATCCGCCAGACAGGCCGATTGGCATAGTCGTGCAAAAAGGTTTGATTTTTGTAGTCGACTGAAAATTGGATATTCTAAATCGTCGTCTCATTTTCTTGTCGTCGAGGATGCAGATTTCGAACGAGAAATATTTCTTCAGATTCTTCACAATCATCACGAGAAAGGGGAGTTTTATACTCAGTGTTCTGTTCCCTTTAGGACACGATATGTATGTGGTGGCAACGTTTGCGCTGCAAATCTCCAGTACGATCGACTGCACATCGCTGTCGGTGACTCTTTTTATGTGTCCATTCTGCACTTCCGAATCCCATAATCCCAGAGGATTAGAACCGCAGCTATAAAATATTGATAATAATCCTCGTTGATATGAGTTTTTGAACATTTTATTTAGTTTTGCTATCGATTTGACGTATGATATTTCAGTGACGCGGATATATTATATTTTGATGTTAGATTTTTTTTATTTTATTTTACTTCGGGGAATGGTTTTCAAATGAATAGGCCAACTAGATTTATCATTTTGAGCACTCTATATCGCTGTTTTTTATTACATACTTAAATACATAAAACACATACTTTTATTTATCGTTTATTTAGACAAAAATATCAATTACAACAAAAATAAAACACACTTCATATCACACTAATATAACAAGTTGATGTAATATTTAAACTATAAACACTTTAGTATTCAAAAACTTAAAATTCGTATACAATTTAATATTTAAATACTAGGAATAGTCTCCATTGACGGACTAGTCGGCAAGAGTCTTCTATTTATTAATCCTTCACCTTTGCCACATAGCGTTTCTACTACTTCCTGAATAACTTTAGCCTTACTTTCCTCCTTATCTACAACTGCTTGAGGCTTTACTTTTTCCTCTTTTGCTTTATCAATTTTACCTTTCGCTTTTGATGCTAAAGGAAAGAATAACTTATATTCCGGTGGAAGCTCCTCGTCTGGAACTAGCCTTTCAGCGAAATAGACCCTTCTCAATCTTATATTAGCGTTTATCTTGAGTTTCTGTACTTCCACGAACTGTTTCTTGTAAGCTCTTCGTGTGAATTCTGCTAAGTTGAACTGTATCTGGTTCCAGCCCTCGGCTAGTCCGATAGGCATGACGGTGCATAGAGGTAGTATTTGGGTGTTGCTTTGAAAATTAGATGCTCTGAATCGTCTGCGAGTCTTCGTCTCGTCTAGTATCGTGACTTCGAACGAGAAATATTTCCGTAGGTTCTTTACTATCATCACCAGGAATGGCATGGATATCCCCAACACCATGTTGCCTTTAGGGCATGTTATGTACGTTGTACTCACGTTGGTTCCTCTTATCTCGAGTACCATGGACTTGATGTCCTGGTCCAAGAATCTTGATATGTACCCGTCCTGCATGTGTGTATCCCATATCGCTAAAGGCTTTGATCCAACGCTGAAGAAAATTGTTACCATTCCCTGTTGGTACGAATTTCTGTACATTTTCAGTTACTTTATAAATATCACCTTTTCTATTTGTTTATTTCTTTGCTATTATCTTGACAGGCTGGTATTTGACATACATGACAAATCGATGAAATTTAGAAAAGCGGAATCTGAAAGAAGTCTGTATAGGAAGTAGGACCTATTTATTGGAATAAAAGTTTTCTCCAAATATTCCAAATTCTCTTGCATTAATTCCATGATTTTGTCCTTCTTCAATGGCTAAAAAGAAAACATGTCATCAACGCTAGTTATAGCGTTGATGACATGTTTTCTTTTTAGTTTTACTCCATGTAGCTCAACAAAGCAGCAAAGAAATGCCTTCAAAGCGTCACGGCGCCGATGGCTCATTTAAAAACTTTCCAGTCCTGACTAAAGTAGGAATATTATTTTAAAAATTCTCTACATGCCATCGAATTTGAATAAGTATGAAATTTTAACTGCGTCGGGGTGAGTGGGGGTGCATAACCGAATATAACGAACCGTCGCCGCCGGAAATGAACCCTTACCAAATCGCTCTTTATCGCTGTACCTACTAGTACAGTTCACTTCGTTTATATGGAAATTTTTATGAGCATTTTGGAAATTGTGATGCGCTTTTAGAGGCTTTAAGAAGAATGGAGATCTCATTTGCTCAGAATTGCGTTATGTATTTAAGAACAATATCTCTTGAGTTAAAATAGTTTTAGTGATATTTTTGAAAGTTCCGTGTGTCATTCAAAGTGTGTCTGTCTGTTACTTCTTCACGCCCAAACCGCTGAACTGATTTTGCTGAAAGTTGGTATGGAGATAGTCCCGGGAAAAGACATTCTTTTATTTGGGGAAAAATTACGGTTCTCGCATGATAAGCGAATTTTGACACAAAGGATTTGCGGGCGTCATGCCCAATCAAAAAATACTATTTTTAAGTTTGATTAAAGTCTAGTCGCCGAAATTGCTACTTGTCTCATTCACATACGCGCAAACATATTTTGTAACCTCATTTCCACACATACGTTATGTAAGTCGTAACTCTTCATCCAGCTACCAGACTTAAATTATAAAACGTTTCAGGAATCTATGCAATGTTAAGAAAATAACTACGGAACCTATCGATCACACACAGCAAAAAATAACAGGGCTGTCACGAACGGAAAAGTTTGCTTCGTGATTTATCTGAGCATTCGTCGGTACTAGGAAAATGTGTCACATACCCTCACAAGAGAATGTTTTCGCCAAAATCACTAGAACGTTGGAACAAAAGGAAACGATTCTTTCAAGGCAATATGCAGTGAGTTGTGTCCAGAGTTGTTTTACCTTCTAAAATGGTCCTTATGTCGTCCACATAAACGCGATAACTACTAACGGATTGCATATGGGTAGGTATAGATACAAAGTAGAGATTTGTTCCCCTGTTTCTATGCGCTTAGGGTTCCGTAGCGAACCATCGGTGAAATTGCCTGTCATTTTATGTTAATAATCTTTAAACGAGACTATCTATGTAAAGTATATTGCAACGGAAGCAATTATATCCATGAAATTTTGTATGTAGATGTTTTATCCCGGAGAAAAAGATCTGGCTAGGTTTAGTCTCTGCAAAACAGCACATTTTAAATTATTGATACGAACTACTACTCTATTCTAGACAAAACTCCCAAGCACGTCAATATTTGGCATTAAAGGCTAAGAATTAATTATTGTTTTTACCTTTTAAACGCAACGGAAAGTCTCAAACTTAAGAGCCCATATGACCCTAACTTGACTACATACTTTAACCTAGACCTCAAAATCTGTAAGGTCTAGAAAACTGATTTTTTGACACAAGTAACTTCAGTTCATAAGGATTAAATGCTCAAGACGAAAACACGATTACTCAAAAAATGCTAGATAGTTTCTTTTTTACAAAAAACCTTGTTTTAGACACATTTTTGCTTAGATCTTCGAAGTTTGCTGTCTTTTCTTTAATATTTTTTAATATCTAAAAAGGTATTGATAAAACCTAAATTTGCTCAAAACACTTTTTTCATAATCATTATAGTTCGTCTTTTATTCAAGTAAAACTAACTCGGCGATGATTCCGCGCCGTCCTTTTTCACCTGGCATATGAAAGACGGGCGTGAGTGTGAAGAGAGAAGGACGATGTTTGATTTTTAGAGTCAGGTGAGCTCTTAATTCTTTTTCGTACCATTACGAATATATCATTACGAATATCGCCATTTTCAGTGCCATTTAATAAAATAGAAACCTACAGGACCCCTCCAAAGATGACGACAACACTCTTAGCCAGTTTTCATATAACATGGGGGAATCTGACAATGTACTAAAAATTTATTGACACCAAAAAACTATAAATAAGAAAGCCAATTTTCCTTCTTGCCCTGTTTTTGTTTTTGTCAAAACGTGTGACCGATTTTGATGAAACTTTATTATAACTTATGGGCTTATTGATTCAGAGTTTGATAGCTTTCATAATAATATTAAGATCGCATTTCGTCGTCTCGCTGCTAATGCTGAGCTGGGGTCCGTTTTTGGCATCGCACAATATAATGTTAAATTGATTGTATTGTGTCTTTGTTATTTCGTCTGTTTGTTAATATTGTGTTGTGATGTTCAAAATAAATGTTTCTTATTCTTATATACATACGTACTCCTACAAGGATTTTTTTGGTACTTGGGTGAACTTGGGTGAAATAATTAAATATCATTATGTCAGCGATTAGTCGTAATAATTCAGTTACGTATGGAGTAACGAATAGGCTTAGAAACTAGACCAACTGGGTCATTTTTAGGGTTCCGTACCCAAAGGGTAAAAACGGGACCCTATAATTACTGAGACTTCGATGTCTGTCCGTCTGACCGCCTGTCCGTCTGTCCGTCTGTCTCCAGGCTGTAACTCAAGAATCACTGTAGCTGGCCTTCTGAAATTTTCACAGATTGTGTATTTCTATTGCCGCTATAACAACAAATACTAAAAACAAAATAAATAAATATTTGGGGGGCTCCCATACAACAAACGTGATTTTTTTTCCTTTTTTGCTCGTAATTAATAATGGTAATAGGTAGTTACTTGAAATACTCACAATATTCTTAATTATATTTGTACTTTAACAATTAATAATAAAATTAAAATAAAATAAATATTTAAGGGGGGCTCCCAAACAATAAACACAATTTTTTGCCAACTTTCGCTCAATAACGGTACGGAACCCTTCGTGCGCGAGTCCGACTCGCACTTGGCCGATTTTTTTTCATTTGCCGAGCGCTCATAAAGTTGTGCGTGTCTTATCTTTGTGCTCTTAGTTCTTTGATTTGTGGCCGAAAATCCCAATTGAGATGATATTGATCGACCGTCTATTGTCTCAAATTCCAATGGAAGTACTTTAGAAATTAATTTATTAAGTTCCAACTTCCAAGTTTCGGTCTTTCAAACTGTGCACAATGAAAAAACAGCTGATATATAATATCCTGAATGGTGCTTTAGACTTTATTACATTTGTATATATTGCGAAAGATCGTTTCGATCCAAAAGGATAGCAGGGCTAAAATGGTCGCTTAGTAGAATTATAATATGAATCGTAATATGATTCATTTTCTTAAAATTGCAAAATGTTCACACTACTTGCAATTCATGTCTACAAGTTCGTACTAATTTGACATATTTTGTCAGTTTGACAGTTTTGACAATTCATTTGCTGAATTGATTGAGAAGAATTGCTAAATGCGACCATTTTAGCCCCGCTAGTCATTTATGCTGGCTTTCAAAGATTCAAGAAGAAAGGAAGTTCAAAACGAAATGATCCGGCTTCTTGAAAAGAAAATTGGCAGTTAGTTTACTACAAATCACACCAAATTTCATCCAAATTGGTCCAACGTATTACCGTTGTCCGTTACAGACTAGACGTATTTTCGTTCTTTCTTTCTTTTTGTATGTTTCAAACAAAAGATGATTCTATGCAAATTTTGAGTTAGTTTCACTACTTATAAACTACACCAAATTTTATCCAAATTCGTTCAGCGGTTTGAGCGTGACAAACTAGACGTTTGTACCTTCTTTCTTTTTTATTTTTAGATGTTTTAAGAGGGTGACTAACCCCAAAAATCAAACATCCTTCTCTCTTCACACTCACGCCCGTCTTTCATATGCCAGGTGAAAAAGAATGACGCGGATTCATCGCCAAATTAGTTTTTTCTCAATAACTCGATAAATATACAACATTTTAAAAATCCGCTAGGCCGATCTCTCAATGATAGAATTTTATACATTGTGTTAAAATATTAACTTAGTTCAATGCACGGTTATGGCAATAAATGAAAAATTCGTGAAAATTAGATGCAGCTTTGTGATTTTTTTCTATCGAGAAAATTTTGAGATATCGTGTTTTTGCTCAAATCGAATTCTCGGAAATATAATCCAGTATCTAATTTTAGAAAATGAAACGAATATAAAAATGAATTATAAAATCGACACTTTAGGGTTAGTCGCCCCCTTAAGCTGAAGATGATTTGTCTATTTTGCTAGAAATATGTCGGTCTAAGCGGTGGCTAACGGAATTAATAACGCCGCTCAAAGCCAAGTCTGGTATGCAGATGATTAAAAACTATAAACGGCTCAATATTTGGAGAGAAATTGTGTATTACATAATAACCGGTAACGATAGACAGACAGACAGATAAAATTCGTATGTAAACCTTTAAAAATACAGGGTGTAACAATACTTACTTTAGGGTGTGTACAGGTCACCTATATAAAGTTCGCTGTGAAAGTGCACCGCTGAAAAAGTAACTTTTTTTACTTTTGTATGGAAAAGACATGACTCTGGGGCGCTCCCCCATACAAATATTTAAAAAATTGCTCTTTCAGCGCCACTACTTTCACAGTGACCTCTATGTAAGAGACACATACACACCCTAAAGTATTATCACTTAGTTTTGTTACACCCTGTAAATATCTACAGCTGTAGAAGAATTTCGGAACAAACAATATTGGCATTTAAAATTAAGTTTTGCGCCTCGATTCAACATTTTGACTTTAACACCAAAAAAACTCGAAAAATCTCCAAAATAAGTCCATCAACAAAGATCATTAATTTATAGGACAGCGGAAGCAAACATTGTCCGAATCGACATTTTAGATTTACGAGGGAGGGAGACGGCGGATTAAAAAAGGGACAGAGATATATCGCTGTTACGTCAGCGTTAATGACGCTAAATCCGGGGATTACCCGGGACTTGTATATTATGTACAGCTCTTACGCCATTAAACTTTGAACACCGAAAAATTCACGTCATTATTTATGTACACTTATTTATGCCTCTAAAATTATGACCCAAGCGAGGCGAGGCTCAAAAAATATATCATAATGTTTCTATTAAAAAGTCTTTTTTAGGGTTCCGTACCCAAATTGTAACAACGGGACCCCATTACTGAGACTTCGATGTCTGTCCGTCTGAAGTCTGGAGACAGACTTCAGCCTTCCTCAATAAATGGGCTATCTGCCCATTTATTGCGGAAGGCTATAGGCTATATTTTATCACGCTAAGACTAATAGGAGCGGAGAAATAGAGGAAAATGTGGAAAAATCTCACGAATTACTGGATCAATTTTTTGTTATTTGACGCAAATAAGAAGTAAACCACGTGAAGGATCATAGGCTATTTTTTGTGGACTAATTTGTCTATGAAATATCTAATTTACAAGGGCGAAGCCGCACGGAACGTCTAGTATTATATACCACGCCTGTGTCTTTCGTCATAATCGATCCTGTATATTTCTGTGCCCATTCAACACAAACAAGCAAATATATTTTCTTCTTCTAGAATACTAGTTTTTATGCTGATCGGTCTTCTTGATGGTGATATTGAATACATTTTATGTTCCCTCTCTAACAAAGACACATACCTTGTCTATTTTACTGTCATTACAAAATGTGCGAAATCTTTGGAAATCCTATACGTGTATTGCGTAAGGCCTAAGGGAAATTTATATTATCTGAAGTTCTCCTTACTAACAATAATATGAATGCGAAAGTGTGTCTGTCTGAACAGATGCTTAAGTTGATGTCGCTTAAACGGCTCAGATAAAATTTATAAATACTTTGAGTCCTGGAAAAGGACAGGATAGTTAGTATTACCTGGTATTACGGACTGGACAAATGACTGGTTTCCGCGTGATTTTGGAGCAATAAATTGATAGACTTTTTATATGAAATTATGGGACATGCGAACAAACACGTCACCTGATGGAAACATCAGAAGAGCTGTTGTAAGTGCGTTGCCGACCTTTAAGTGGAAAAATGCACGGTGGAAGACTGCTACTCATCAAGGTGATAAGAATGGCATATTGGCATATTTTTCGCGTAGAAATATGGCGATGGCTAGGGCCATGTATAGAAAAACAACAGAAAATAAAACATATTTATTATATGTATACGAATTTCCTTTCACACGAGTAAATGAGGGTTCTTTACAAACGATTTCTCGTGTCGCCCAGACAAAGGCTTTTAATCTCCCAAGCCTTTTCGTCTTGTCCTATCATTAAACTTATTTGTTATCTAGTTAATGTTATGTGAAAATATATTTGTTTTGAATGAAGAAACCCATTGTTTCTTCATTTATAGAACCAATGTTTTATGCTACTTTTATACGACTGCTTTTAGGCCGATAGGATTAGCCTGTATATACACGTGATGCCTAAAACGCTTATTTTAACCTTTGTGTCGCTTTAGATAATTCTGCATTTTGAGTAAAACAAGTTTTGTAGTTTTTAGTACTACTAATAAAGCTGGCTGTTAAAAATCAAGTGTCGAAAATTACAAAAAATCATATTTAAGATTCACCTGTTGGTCCTGAAACTATACGAAAAAAACTTGAGAGGTATCAAGGGACACACGAATGGAACGAAGTTATTTCTTATGTTCAAAAAACCTGTATACCTACATATACACTCAAAAAAATTATTGACGCCCAGGAATATTAACAATGCCTCACTATTTTTTCTCAAAAAACGCCATCTAGTTGACGCACAGAAATACTATCAACGCCCTCTGGTACGCAGGTACTAATAAAAAAGTGTTGAGGTCAAAAATATCGTTCTGTCTAGCCTTCTTTACGTCGAACGCGCGATAAGGAACTTCGTTCCAAAAATTTATAAGTAACTTTACAATTTTTTAAACCCGAAAACTTAGCGCTATCGGTCCATTAGAAAAAGGGGTCAAAATCATAATTTGATTTTGACCCTCTAACTGCCGCACTCAGAGATGAAGTGATTAATTAGGTAACTGTAATTACATGAAGATTTTGACATAAGCCCCAGACATTATCTGTCAAACTCTTCATTAAATTGAAGTTTAATCATTATCATGCGAGCTCTACACTCGCGGCGCGAAAGCCCGCGAAGGCCGCGAACCACGAGTGTGGAGGGTTTCGCTGCTTCGTGTTTGCGCTTCGCGGCTTCGTATTTGTACGCATCGTGTTCACGGCGCGTAGAATCCGCGAATCGCGGCCGCAATTCGCGCCGCGAGTGTGGAGCCCGCATCAAATGTCTCAGTGCGGCCAAAAGAGGTGTTGCAAGTTTGACGTGTCGTAATTTCTAGCTATTGTAACTTCTAAAGAATTTTTGTATCACTTTTATGTTTATTTTAACCCTCCTACTTTCCCAAAAAAAAAAAAAGCGGTTATTTCTAAGTAGATTTTCATTTCTGATCCATCGTTATTGACCATATTTTCAATCCTAGAACTTCTGCAATTTTGCTACACATAGACGCATAACAGGAACAAACTTAAAACTGAATATGTGGTGGGGTGTGTATGTACTTGTAGTGCACACATATTCACACCCCAATCACCTTAAGTGTGAATGTAAAAGCCCCCTACAGGTTTACGTTGCTTCTCTAATGGACCATATGCATTTTATCGTCGAAAATTGCATTTGTGAGAACATTACAGCGGTTTTATTGTAACGAACCCTAAACATAACGTGTTATCTTAACACTTACAAGTGCTTAGTGCTTTTTTGCAAATGGCCGACGTCTTAATATATTATACTTGGACGCAGAAGTTTTATCTTATTACAAGTATTTTTGGAGTTAAAAAAATATCTAACTAAAGTGGAGTTAAAAAAACTTATTATCGATTGTATTTACATTTAATATTAAAGTAATTATTATATTTTATTCGCAGAGTCCATCCCACCAGTCCCAAAAGCTTCAGATATTCTGACATTGACTCACGATAAAATTAGCTGGTACCGACTTCAAAGTAATGAAGACTGTAGTATGTACAGAAATAGTTGAGATTTAGACGAATTCTGAAAAAGGCATTATTATAGAGTAAGAGTTATTTAATACTTTTTAGTTCATATTATTATTGTTTTTACCTTGGAAGTCGGTTTTAATTTTTTGTTAAAAATAATAATACATCCACAGTCCACACCTACTTGACAATGTCATGCAACATCCATGGATCCTTGTAGGTCTGTCGATCGATACGAGGGAGTGATAGATGACTCCCCGTTCTTCAATTTCTGTAGTAAAATATTCAACTCTTTGTCTTAATTTAAATCCGTAAAGTTCTACCATAGTTTAACAACCGTTTAGTGTATTGATTTCTAAATATTTCTCAAAGTTGCGTTGTTCGAAATTAAACCTTACCTCAATTTGAGTGGGTTCATTTTTCAACGGCGGACCCATTAGCACTGTCATCGCGACGGTGTTGTAAATTATACCTTAGCAGCGTTAACACAACGTTTGTTTTTAAGTGGCTACCTGTAAATCCCATACTAACCCGAAGTAAGCACCTAATTTCTCAAGCCGTCAACGATGTTTTTACTTAAACACGTTGGAAATTAATTTGTCTGTTTATTGACTGTTATTTATCAAGATTTATAGACTTCGAGTGTTAATATCATAAAACAGGTGTAGGTTTCAGTTGATCTTGTAATTTATAGCTTGTTGGTTTGGTGTTTAAATCCATCTTTTTCGTAAAGTTGGTTCCGTGCGAGTTTCTTACGCCGGTTCTTCTCACCGGGCTAGTTCCCGAACTGGTAGAAGGCATCATAGTTCGGACGTTCCCAAAGAATGTTGTTAAAAAAACTGAATAAAATTGATTTGATTTAATTCGAAGGTCCTGATTCTAATTCGCACTTCGATCGTAAGCTGACTTACACAGGAGTATGACAGCATTCGATTGAAGCAACATAATTCGAGGTGTGAGAATGGAACTACTAATCTAAAAATCGGTCTAGAATTTTAATGTTTTTTTAGAATATCTATCTAAGATGTAGCAGCAGCCTCAGCATGATTGGCGGGAAGGGTCGCATTTTCATAAAAAATATATAAAATGCGACCAACCCCTTGCGAGTTTCTTACGCCGGTTCTTCTCGCCGGGTTAGTTCCTGAACCGATGGTAGGCCTCATCTACACGTTCTAAAAGTGCTGTTTTTAGCCGATTTAGAATAAACATTTTTAATGTTTTTTTCATTTTCCTCATCGTAATGTGCACTTACCACAAAACGTCCAAGTTTTCGCTTCTACGAAATGTCAGAAAACGAAATTATTTTCAACGAAATCACACAAAGTGACATAGAATAGTGAACAACACATAAATATTAAACCGTAGATACTTGGCAGTATTTTCAGCGATTCACAAACATTCGCCGAATCGCTTTGTTTTCAGACTACAGTATTGATTTGACTAGCGCTTACATAAATTATAGAGTACTGCGTCTTTGCAATATGACTCGAATAACGGCAAACGAACAGACGGGTTGACTTATATAATGCTAATCATGCACACTTATAAATTTACAGATATAATTTTTAAGGAAGGACTTATAAATTAACGCACTTCTGATTATAAGCAACTTTTTCTATGCCAACTTGTATGATTGCCGATTTTTGGTGAGGCCGTACCCTATCATCCTTTACAAAGTTTATATGCATCGGATGGGCAATGGGCATGTTAAAAGTCGGCCTTGCACCAGTACCTGTAGCATGGTTACAGTAGAAATACGAAGGTATAGATAAAGTTAGAGTATAGTAAAAGTCTTGAATTATACATTGAGCGATATTTATTCGAGCAGAGTTTCACCTTACATGTCTCAAAGTTAATTACAGAATGAATCAATCAATGCAATATGGCTGGCTTTTATACCATTTTACACAAAAGAAACGAACTTCCGTTGACAATTCAAATATAGCAAAATCATAAAGAAATACATTAAAATTAAGAATGGCCCAAATAAGTTAAGTACATAATTCTAAATATTAATTAATGTGATATTTTAGGAAGTTATAACGGAAGAAAATAATCCTCCCGCCCATTTATAACTAACTAATTGTCAAAATAAAGTACCTTACTTATTAATATTTAAAATATAATAATCACTTATTAAATTATATATAGTGACTAACATAATATACCGATTTAAATAAATAAATATAATATCATATAACTTGTCCATTGACATCCGCTAACAATAAACAGCGGAGATAAACTGAAGGTGCCGCGTGCCGTTCCGATCTTTACCGCAGCTAGCCGCGATCGACAAAAATTCAATTAAAATGCCACTTTATGACATAGAGCATAGCAGGGCCCACCAAATGGCGGACCACGGTCCGCATCCGGACCGCCGACCCATTGTGTGCGGACCGAGCATGTTTAGAACTTCAACATCTCCAGGATTTAATGTCAATATCTATAGCTTGCATCAATATTTCACTCCAAACTTCAGAGAGATATAATAAACTCCAAAAAATGGTTACTTTTCTCATTGACATAATTATAAAAAATACCTTTGTATTTTCCGTAATTTCCTTTGTTTATTTTTTTTTTATAATGTGTGGACCGCGAGGGTCATTTCATGTCTTAAAACGGACCCCGAGCGAAGCTAATTGGTGACCCCTGGACTATAATAGTCATAAAAATGAATTTGACTGTGAAAATGATTTTTGGACTATAATCTATGTCATAAAGTGGCATAACAAAGGCGAAAATATGACGTTGATAGAGAAGGACGCGGCATTCTCATTCGATCATTTTCATAATAGGCCTACAGGTTTCAATGAAACTGGCCATCGTCACCTAAACTAGTGTAGGGTGTGCGCCATGTTGTAAATAATAGTGATGTCAATATATCGATAAAAATGAACAACGGATTATGTTGATAAATCACAAAGCGCAGGTTTGTTTTAATTAATAATTTCGGTGTTCGATATTTCACAACAGCCTGGTTTTAGTGATGTGACGTTAATCACAAAAGTTATTACGCCATACTCATAAATGACGTGTAATCACTAATGATTACGTATTGCTCGTATCGGAATATTTGGATATTAATTATATGGTTGAAATTTTGTGTAACAATGCTTCAAGGATTTACGTGTGAAATCAGAACTATAATATACTCAACGAGAACTGTAAAATGTTTCATTCTGAGGTTTTGACTGTTGATTATTTATTCACTAGCGCTTTGGCTAACAACAAGTCCAAAAAACCTGAGAAACCAGAAATCGTGTTATGTTATATATAATCGTGTTATATTGTATTTTAAATGAATAAAAAAGTTATTAAACTAATGGAAAGGAACTATTTTATGCAAAGAAAATAAGTTTTTGTTTCGCGTGATAAAACAATTGATAAAGTTTAAATTTTCCTTCCATCCACGATTTTTGACTGCTGTATACAATAAAATAAATAATAAGGGAGGGGCTAGCCCCATCGATATCGACATATCGATATTTACTATCGATAAGTTAACATCCACATCGATACAGGATTAAGATGTAGCTTTTGGCATTCCCCGCACATATGCGTGAAAAAAATTGAAAGGAGACTCGAATATGTTTTCTGAATATTAATAAGATACTGAATAATGCAGAACGGGCCGCGAATAATGTGAAGTAATTGGTAAACTTGTGGAGCGTAACTCTTTACGTAATTTGAGTTTGGCAGCCATTTTAATCGTAGGGAGAGGACATTTTTATCGACTGTTCGAGAAGAGTAATGTTACAATATTATGTTGTTTTAATTAATATAAATATATGTGGTTTTATGTAATCAAAAATTTAAGATTAAAATTATCATAATTTTACAATAAATTATTATTATTATCAAAGATCAGAGAATTACTATATTATTTTATTTGTTGTACTAAGAATAGTTCAACTTAGGAAAAGTTTCATCAAAATCGGTTACCTAAGTAGTTTTTGAGATAGGGAATTTTAATTCTCAATTGTGTGCAATATTGAAGTCGGTTTTATCTTTTTAAAATACTATCTATTATTATTAATATATACTAAACAATTTTTTTTTGGCATCTTTCTAAAGTTTTTTGAGAATTTCATTACAACAATTTGTTTTCAAAATGATTGTTTAGCATCCTTTTATAATATAGTTCAAATAAGCCGATATGCTTGAATTATAATAACGAAATATTATGCTAATGTACGTACTGGAATACACAGATTTGAGTGTTACGACTTCTGAAAGTCAATTTGGACCCAGAGCGAGGACAAGTTTGGTGACCCCTGCAAAATGTTGCCCCTAATATTTTATGTGAGGTCGGTGAACATATTTTTGTTACTACTTTTATTAATATCATAGTAATTACAGCGTGGCTAAAATAGTCGCATTTAGCAATTCCTCTCAATGAATTCAGCAAACGAATTGTCAAAACTATCAAACTGACGAATGTTGCTTGCGATCGTTCTTATTGCGTCAAGACTTTAAATGAACGTGGGCGGGGGCGCTGCTAGCAAAGGAGAACTATCAAAATTGACGTTTTTGTATGATGGCAGCGTTAGTTTATTTTACCGTCACGTTCATTTAAAGTTTAAATGAACGTGGCGGTTTTTAAAGCCTTGTCGAGCTCTAAAATATACGCCAGTGCATTGATGTAGGTACAGTGTATATTATAATATGACGCCCGCAATTCCGTTACGCCAAAATTCGCTTATCGCACGGGAACCATTCATTTTTCCAGGATAAAAAGTATCCTTTGTCCTTTGTCGCGACTCAAAGTATCTCTATACCAAATTTCGAAAAATTCACTTTTAAATTAAACATTGATTTCAAACATTGGTCCCACCAGTAAATTATAGCGTCGTAACATGCCGTCTTGAGCAGTGGCCAGTATACTGAGTTTTATTTCGGAACCTAGGCATACTTACGAGTAATTTCAGAAGGCATGTCCATAAAAGAAGCACAGTTGTCTGTCCATAGCAAAAGTACATTCCCATATTATCGTGATTTCACACCATTTCAGTGGTAATTTTCAAACGAAACATCAGCTCGGTATAATTTGGCCCATTTTTCCGGCCCAGCGCCCACAGAATGACCAATTACGTTCCATTTCGCGCCTTCTGACGAGTCTCGTATCGCTGGAATATTATTTTAATATCTAATAATATTGTACTTATACGCGAGAATCTTGTAAAACAAGTAAAATTTTGAAAAAGAACAAGTTTAGCCATATTTGAAATGTAAACACATTAAAAACCCACACCTGTATTATGTCGAAAGTGTTGCCAGAACAAAGCATGAAAAGAATTAGGTTATGTTCTCTCAAGTTATCTATAACTAGCTTTTGCCCGCGGCTTTACTCGCCTAAATTAGTGTTATTATATACAATCTTTCATCCCCTATTCTAACCCCTTGGGGGTAGAATTGATCAAAATCCTTTCTTAGCTGATGCCTACGTCATAACATCTACCTGCATGCCAAATTTCAGCCCAATCCGTCCAGTGGTTTGGGCTGTGCGTTGATAGATCACCATGTCAGTCACCTTTGAGTTTTATATAATTAGACGAGCTTTTGCCCGCGGCTTCGCTCGCGTTAAGAAGTATTATTATATACAAACTTTCATCCCCTATTTGAGCCCCTTGGGGGTAGAATTGATCAAAATCCTTTCTTAGCTGATGCCTACGTCATAACATCTACCTGCATGCCAAATTTCAGCCCAATCCGTCCAGTGGTTTGGGCTGTGCGTTGATAGATCACCATGTCAGTCATCTTTGAGTTTTATATAATTAGATGAGCTATTGCCCGCGGCTTCGCTCGCGTTAAGAAGTATTATTAAATACAATCTTTTATCCCCTATTTGAACCCCTTGGGGTTGGAATTTACAAAATCCTTTCTTAGCTGATACCTACGTCATAACATCTACCTGCATGCCAAATTTTATCCCAATCCGTCCAGTGGTTTGGGCTGTGCGTTGATAGATCACCATGTCAGTCACCTTTGAGTTTTATATAATTAGATTGCGTTTATGTGTGCGTGAGCCGATTCAGATGCTCTAGAATCTAGTATAAAAATAGTAGTCCACTTCATACTTATTATTTACCTGTCCAAAATCGCAGTCTATGCCGTAAATTAAATGAACTTGTAAAAAGTCAGAAAACATGTGATGATCCCAATCAATTTTGCAATTAACCCTCAAAGAGCATCGTGGACAGACAAATGCAATTCGCTTTTTTCATGATGAGGTCAAAACGGCCCGATGGAAGCCGTCAGCAGAGCAGTGCATTTGTAAATTAGATTCTAACCCTCCGTGTCTTACCCTCGTGGATTTTCGGATCCCTTTGTCTGGGATTGCAGATTCGATTGAAAAATTTAGTTGTCCAAGTTGATTTTTGCATGGAATTGCCGATGTATGTTTAGGGTTAAGTTGTTTGTTGTAACTGGTATCTTAACTTTATTGTTTTGTAACTAGCCATGCTTTAAAAAAATTAGAAGTAAATTAGGATTTAAATATAAAGTCAATATTTAAATTAATATGAGCCAAAAATATATCCATAATCAATTATACCGAATATATTTTCCCAGTTAACTACTACAAGAAATATAAACCAAGAACAATTTTACCGACATTTAGAGTACTAAACGTGTTTTATTATAATCATTAGTCTGTATTCATTTACATTTATTTACATTCCGAGATTTCAATTAAATTGTTTTCCCCTAACAATAAAGAAAAGCCTAAATTATCCTCCAGACATCCAATCAGCCTGCCTCCAGGGTTGCCAAATGTACCCAGATTTGGTAACTCTTGAACCCTGGAGGCGATTACTTGAGTTTGTTTGCGGCAACCCTGCTCTCCAATTTTCTTCAATAGAAGATGATGATGATCTTTTTTTTTAACGAGCAAACGGATCACCTGATGGAAAGCAACTACCGTCGCCCATGGACAGCGCTGCAGCTGCAGGTGCGTTGCCGGCCTTTTAAGAGGGAATACGCTCTTTTCTTGAAGGTTTGCAGGTCTATAGGTCCGGAAATACTGCTGGTGACAGTTCGTTCCAGAGTTTTACAGTGCACGGCAGAAAGTTACGCGAAAAACGCACGGTTGAAAAAATGTTTTTGTGTTGTTGTTGTTTTTTACTACGACAACAAATTTAGCTTCAACGTTTGTACGTAAGCAACTGATCGTATGTCCTTTTAAATAGCAATCTTTATATTATTGGTAAACCAAAGAACTTCCCAAGTGAACGACGTCACGTTATCCTTTATTTGCGGCAACCCTGCTCTCCAATTTTCTTGAATGCAAGATGCGTCGACTTTTGGAATATTTAAGAGCGGAGGGTAAAAACGTTTAATGGTCGGTTCACACTCGATTTGGCTCGAAAATTGCTGCCTCTGGGTAACGCGAGTCAAATGCAGATTTAAACAAAGAAAAGAAAAATAAGCAAATAATGCTGAATATTATTTGCTGTGCGAGCAAACGAAGCTTCTTGTAATTTCAACATAGTATTTCTGCTTTTGCGGGTTTTTATCGTATTGAGGTTCGTTATTGATTAAAAAATACATTACGTTAAACTATACTGTATTTTATTAATAAACTAGCTGTTCCGGCATACGTTGTTTTGCCGTACAAAGTATTTCGATTTTCAGACATATTATTTTATTGAAGTGGCTAAATAAGTATGTCACCATGGCAACGTCCATCGCTATCCCGTCGCACAAACAATGGTCGCCGTCAGTCTCGAGTTGCAATAATTTACTATTATTTATTCAACAATTAATGGACTTAATATTCTCAGACCTAGTGAATATACATATAAAATTTGGTTAAAATCAGTAAAGCCGTTTCGGAGGAGTACGGTAACTAACATTGTGACACGAGAATTTTATTTATAAGAAGATTATTCGAACAAAATAATATGATGCTCTGAACTTCGTTCTACCTCGACATTTTGCCGAGATAAAAACTATTCTTTTTGGGACTCAAAATACATCCATACAAAATTTTATGAAAATCGCTTTAGCCGTTTAAGCTTAAAGAGGTTAGACACTTTTGCAAATGGATTTAGATAGGTCCAATCTCTCTGAACATGTAAAGTAACAAAAATGCTTTCGAATTATCCGACCATCGTTTGGGATAAAATTTTCGTTTGTAAACTAGCAGTGCATAAACTCGAATGTGAGCCAACCAAAGCCTATGTTTCGGTTCGCTGGAACAGTAATGTAATTAACTATGATGAGATTAAATTCCATATTTGTGAGGGCTTGACATGGGACGTAAGAATTTTGGCCGCAATTACTAATTTTGCGACGAATAGAAACTGAAAATTCGGCTTGCATTCAATTTTCGTCTTATTTTTCGGATATATGAAGTTTTATGAAATTTCAAGTGCATACTACAGTACTACAAGGGTCTTGTGGCACTTGGATAATGTCCTGGACCATGGTCCATATAGGCGAAGCAGCTGTCAGTTGTCACTCATGACGTGAGCGAGTTCCATCGGCTACATGGAAAAAATACTTCAATGAAATATTTTAACACCAAGGCGAGGACATAGTGACACAAAACAAGATGGCGGCGGTACCACTCACTAAAAATCCTTGTAGAAATGTATTTCTTTTATGCGAAATTAGACGGAATGCCAAGCGCATAATATAAAGGATGTTCTTTACTATTACAATAATTTATGCCTAAAGAGTAAAGATGTATACGTAAGAATCATAAGAATTATATCATTTGCTAAAATTTTTCGATTCTACCAATCCTTATAATAATAGCTCCCACACCGGTTTCGGTGCCGGTGGCCGGTTTCATTGAAACCAGGCCAGCTACGCAGGAGTAATTTTTATAGTGCCCAATTGTGTGCGCTGTACACAAGAGCACTCTCTATTCCTTTACTCTCATAACCCAGTGCGACGGAAGACTGACACGACCGGCTAGAGATCAGGCGCAGGACCGACTTTTTACATGCCCATCCGACGCAAGGATCATCTTACTTGTCAGACAATCAGGTGATCAGCCTGCATTGTCCAAACTTGGAAATAACATGTTTCCAACGCGGGAATCGAACCCACGACCTCCGAGTCGAGACTCTAGAGCTGCGATCTATACCACTAGACCACGGAGGCGTTACCAAACAATCCTGATATTGGTGAACCATCAAAGCCCAAGTAACGACTTCACGTAACCCAATTATAGCGTTACGTCACGTTATCCATCATACCAGTACATTTAATAACGTTGATTGGGGAATTTCGTCCGTCAGTTCGCGGGCCATTGGTTGCGGAAATTGCGTCTTTTTGTACGACCCGTCCGCGTCCAAGTTCGTGTTTCTTTTTCAGCGTTTTCATATTGTTCTTTATTAATGTCTGGTTTGGTTGCCCTTCGATTGGGTTTTTAATTTGCCAAGCTTTTCTATTTCTCTTTTAGTTGTGCGTGAAAATCGATCGTTGTCTATTGATACGGAGGAAGAAAAAATGATTTTTCAATTGTACGTATTTTAATACACTAACTAGGTGAAACATAATTATTTCATTTTTTAACAAATACAACAATAACGAATTTCAGCAAAATTACATCAGTGGTTTGGTCGTGAAGAGGTAACAGGCAGACAGACACACTTTCACGTTTATAATATTAGTATGGATATGATGTAACGAGTAAAACTTGTAGATAAAATTAGAAACACCTTACTGCGCTCACAAACCGGAGTGAAAGACGTAGCTAGGTAGGAATTAAGGCGGCCAAGTTAAAGTGGGATTGGGCTGGCCACATAAGCCGCATGCACTCTGACCGTTGGGCAAGGATATCGACCGAGTGGGTACTGGAAGACGGACGACGCAACCGTGGCCGGCCAAGGAAGAGATGGCGCGATGAGCTGGAGGGATACTAGCCGGGCTGGCCAACGGTGGCGCAGGATCGACAAAAATGGAAGACTCTAGGGGAGGCCTTTGCCCAGCAGTGAGACAGCATTGGCTAATTTAAAAAACATGTTGTAAATATGCTAAGTTCACAGGTCTTCTAAGTAATAATTGATATTTAAGTTTTGACTTTAGTTCTTTCTTCGTCTTCATTAAGTAGATTGCAATAGATGCACTTTAAAACTTTCTTTTCCGATTAGGTTCAGTTGGTAAGAAGTCAGCAAGTATTAACTGATATCCATTAGATAGTTAGCCGGAGACTCCTGACTCGTGAGTCGTGACATACAACAAACTTCTACATTAACTAACTTGGAGAGACCTACAGACGGACAATCTTAATGTGTTTATAGCGATTACATTAGATTATTATTATTAGTAGTAGCGATATCGATTTTTCTCAGCGATGACTAAAGCTAAGAAATTAGAGTTCATTATCAGTATTCATCATGTCCTTGTCTTTGAATTACCCATAGCATAACACTATTGGTCAACTTTTACAACACAAAATAATCAATCAAAAAGATTTCTGTAAAAAAGGTATTCCTGTTTTGCCAACAAAGGAGAGTGATTTAAGCTTCCAAAACTTGTACATAAATTGGTTCAAACATACACTTTAATTTGCCCATAGCTTATATGAAATGTATTTATGGTTTTAAAATTACGCGACAAAAACCATTTTGTCGCTTACGCCCTTTACATTTTTTGCTGTTCCATTGCTTGTTTTCTATGAGAGGCCGGGCCGGTGATGCGTTTAATGTATTATTTCCATTTTTATGTGTGTCTTATATTGTTTTATCAATTGTCTGTAGTTTAAATACTTAATTATTGTTTATAGTTTTTATTCTAGAAACGTGTACATTTTCCATGAGAAATTAAATTTGACGAATTTATATGTATTTAGCCATTAACTCTAGTTCTGCTTTATATAATTCAATATAAAATATACGTGGGAGAGCCATGCTTTGGCACGAATGGGCCGGCTCGACTGGAGAAATACCACGTTCTCACAAAAAACCGGCGTGAAACAACACTTGCGCTGTGTTTCGCCGAGTGAATGAGTTTACCGGAGGCCCAATCCCCTATCCTATTCCCTCCCCTATTCCCTTCCCTACCCTCCCCTATTCCCTTCCCTTCCCATCTCTACCCTCCCCTATTACCCTATTCCCTCTTAAAAGGCCGGCAACGCACCTGCAGCTCTTCTGATGCTGCGAGTGTTCATGGGCGACGGAAGTTGCTTTCCATCAGGTAACCCGTTCTTGCTCGTTTGCCCCCTTATTTTATTTAAAAAAATGGTGGCTGTGGTGGCCCAAAGCCTGTTAAGAGAAAGCTCCTCCTTTTTTTCAAAGTCGGTTAAAAGGTATTTTAATGAAACAGCTCTGAATACGGGCAATTTGCAACAGTTCTTTCGATCATCTTCATTAGTGTGGGATCGTTTAAAGTTCCCAAGAATCCGGCTTCAAACTTCCCAACTATTTTTAATGACATTATACCGTGGAAGAATTAATAATTGGTGAAATTGAATTTTAAAACGTGGCCCTAATGAGCAATAGTTTGACAAGTCTGGAGTTTTAAGCTGAGACAGTTTTGTTATTCTTTTGACGCTGAAATTAGCTATTGAATTTTTATACTTTAATGGAAATTTTAATTATATTTTTATAGTCTTTTTAGTATTTTAATAAGTGCTTTAAAATTACATTTTAAAGAGTAGCACTACTAACAATCCAGTAAAACATGTGTCAGACATGATTTTAAATTAATTAATTTTCTTTTGTGTTACAGGTATGTTGCTGTTTTTTTTTCGTATTGTAAGTAAGCTTAAAAAGTGATTATTTACCGACGACTACGACGTAACTAAAATAACAAGGCACAGATTAATTTCATATACAATTTTCACGTGAGTTTTTGTGTGTTGTGCCTTGATTTTTTTCTCACTTTTTTGGTAAAAAAGTGGGCCCCGTGCGAGTTTCTTCTCGCCGGGTTAGTTCCCGAACCGGTGGTAGGCATCATGTAGACTTTCAGAGAACATTTGCAAAAATTTATTCTGAATAAAAAATTTTGAGTTTGAGTTTGATTCGCTGTTTGTACAATAGTTTATTATTATTATTTTTTATGAAATAAGGGGGCAAACGAGCAAACGGGTCACCTGATGGAAAGCAACTTCCGTCGCCACTGATGGACACTCGCAGCATCAGAAGAGCTGCAGGTGCGTTACCGGCCTTTTAAGAGGGAATAGGGTAATAGGAGAGTTTAGGGAAGGGAATAGGGGAGGGTAGGGAAGGAAATAGGGTAGGGGATTGGGCCTCCGGTAAACTCACTCACTCGGCGAAACACAGCGCAAGCGCTGTTTCACGCCGGTTTTCTGTGAGAACGTGGTATTTCTCCGGTCGAGTCAGCCCATTCGTGCCGAAGCATGGCTCTCCCACGTAAAATATGCGAAAGTGTACCTGTCTGTCTGTAAACTTTTCACGCCGAAACTGGTAAACCGATTTTGCTGAGGTATGCAGATACTTTGAGTCCCGGGAAAGGACATTGGATACTTTATCCCGGAAAATGTACAGTTCCCGCGCGATAAACGAATTTTGGCGCAACGGAGTTGCGGGCGTCATCTACTCTCCAATAAATTACTAACTCTGTCTCATAATATTACTAGCTAAAAGCCGAGCTTTGTGAGGGCTCGCGTCGTCACACCTTGACTGACTGATACACATAGCTATTATAAATAAAAATTACTGTGTTAAGAGGATACACCAGGGGCAAGAGAAATTGAAAATAAGTATTTGAAAATGTATTGCTGTCTCTCCAATCTTAAGTCTCCCACCGCAGAGCGCGATAGAGACAACACGACAAAAGATCTAATAAAAGAACAGAAAATCTTCGATTCGTTGTCCGCTGATTCCTTCTCCAAAACTTAACCGATTTAAGTAATTTTTTCATTAAGAATTAAAGCAAGGCTTGAGCTGTGTTCCTATATTTTATTTTTTTTGTATATTCTAGCCAGTTTTGTTTTCTGGGTGTTTGAACACAGAGGAAAATCCGGCCATTTTTTTGGGTTTTTGGACGTTCTTATCTTTTTTAATAATTAAATTATGAAAAAAAGGAAAACATAGGGACATGCTAATAGTGGCCATAAATATTCAGGAAAAAAATCATAACTCTACCGGCATTATCCAGGGAGGAAACAGGGGACAGCGTTTGTATGGAAAAACGGCGGTGTGGAATCCTCTTAAAGCACAAATCAATAGGCGTGATAGTTTTTCCGTAAAGTGTACCACAAAATGTTCAGGTTGTGGGGCATACTAGGGCTCGCTTCGCTCGCCCTGATTATTTATTTACTATGAGTCTAATTCGATAGCTTACATAACTCAAGTAGCAATATACGTTATAACCGTAATAAACCGTATTTAGTATTTACTCTAATACGTGGTCGTACAAACCACACTCGGCTGCTACATCACTAAACTCGATACTCAAAGCGTTTGACGATTAATCGATATAATATGGGTTTATATAGAAGGGTTTCAGACGGGAATGTATCGAGTGTTTACCCGTTTTAAACTTAAAATCGATTTTAGAATATTCGAATAAAATTTGTGACACAATGTTTGGAATGTATTTGAAAGGATTATATGATTTAAATATATAAGTTTATTATGCCATGCCCTGTTTCTTGTCTCCCAACAAAGACTGCGGATTCCACTAGTCTTTTATTCAAATACTGCGTACTGCGTACATGTATAATGCATTACAATTGACATTGAAACACTTAATACCCCCCCTCGGCTTATGTCGGGGCAACTGTGCCCACACTTGGGGTAATAGCGCCCGCTTTGGAGGCTAACGTGGCCACGCACCCAGTGGCATAGTAAGGTAGGGTGGTGACCCGGCGCGCCCGAGCTTTTGCGGTCCCTCAACCTCTCAATTACAAGCTAAGAATTGCTGATGTTTTGAAGCTGTTTTTTTTTTCTCTTTCAGATAGTAAGCATTGATTAGATTTAACTTAAATAAGTTAAAGGCACGTCAAATTTCCAAATACGCCTCTAATCAGGCCTCGTTCACATACATTTTACGTCTTGCGAGTTGCGTCGCCTCTGGTCGGGGCCTGGGTCCCTGGGTCCTCGGTTACCTAGCTACGCCACTGCCGCCACCCCCGTTGGGTGGTCGGCAATAAATATAATGGCATCTTATCGGTCAAGATTATGTCTGGAGGCCCCTAATATGGCCTGATATATCAGTGTTTGTCACATCGCAACATAAATATCGGAATTCGACTTACGCCGATTTATTCGTATTAGAGTAATTGAAAAGTTATGTTGTATCGGAATATTGCTTTTTTCGGTTTATTGGGTTTTTAACCATCGACATCGTAATATCCATACTTTACTAATATTATAAATGCGAAAGTCTGTCTGTCTGTTACCTCTTCACGCTCAAACCACTGAACCGATTTTGTTGAAATTTGGTATGGAGATACTTTGAGTCCCGGGAAAGGACATAGGATAGTTTTTTATCCCGGAAAATGCACGGTTCCTGCGCGATAAAGGAGTTTTGGCGCAACGGAGTTGCGGCGTCATCGTATAATATAATTTTTTACATAAAGGCAATTTTTAAATTGACTGTTACCATAATTTAATTTAACGGGCAATAATATTATATAACATTTTATTATACAAGCTTCCATGTCTATTTTCTAAGGAAAATGACTTATCGTTACTTTAGATACTATAATTATTATCTTTAGAAACGAGGAATATAATTTGTGGGTATTTTTATGGTTTCAAATGATTGCCGTATCAATGGTATTACGTTAGCAATTAGCATTTAATTTGTGACTTCCTAAAGAAAAACCAAATTATTAAAGACTTTTAGGTTGTGTTGCACCAACTAACTTTAATAATAACTGTAACTTTAACGCCATATTTAACCTCCGCTCATACGTATATCTGAAAATTTACTATGTTTTACGGTGTTATATTTTTCCTGTCGATTTTTACGGATTATTCAATTTTTTATACCCTCAATCCCGTTACCTGTAGCTTCAATAAAAAAATTATACGCAACTGACATCTGTGAATTTCTCCGGTTAAAGTTAAGGTTAAAGTTAAACGACGCCATATTTAACTATAACCATAACTTAAACTTTAACTTTAACCGCGCCTCTGATGCAACCCAACCATAATAATTATTTTATTTATTTATAGCCTTCATTATTTTTCAGACTTGTTGATTTTTATTTTAGCTTATCCCACTGACTCTAGCGGGTCAGTAGTACCATAGACTCGGTATGTTTGTCTTTTTTTTGGCAAAGGCCTCCCCCATTTCTTTCCATTCTAAATATTCTGTTTAGCGCTGTCCTTGTCCAAGTTTTTCCTGCTGTCATTTTTAATTTATCTTCCCACCTCCGGAACTGTCTTCCTCTATTTCTTTTACCATTTCTTGGGTGTTAAAGACTAGTTATGATTTAATATAATTATATATTTAAATGGATCTAGTACATCCAAAAGTTAACGTAAATACATTTTTATTTTACAAGATGGCTTTTCTAAATTGTTTTTTTTTTTTTTATAATAAAATGTTTTAAAACTTTTCAAAAATTAGTTTAAAAATTTTATTGCTCATATTTTTTTCTATCTTAAAATGTGTAACAGTATTATTTTAATGAATTTAGGTATACATGAATTTTAGGGAAGAAAAACGGTCTGGCTAGATCATTGTGTATTTAAAACCGTGCATTTTTTAATTACAACACTAAATATGATTTCTCGCTTGGAAGCAAGTGTGGTGTCTAACTTTTCAACGTTTTAAAATTTTTTCAGCTGTTAACTTTAACATTCATACTTCCATACTAATATTAATATAAATGTCGTCTGTCTGTTACCTCTTCATGTCCAAAGCGCTGAACAGGTTTGCTGAAATTTGGTATGCAGATAAGTACCTTGAGTCCCGAGAAAGGACATAGGATACTTTTATCCCGAAAAAATGTATGTGGTTCCCACGCGATAATCGTATTTTGACGCAACGAACTTGAGCGTCATCTACAGTCCTTAAGGCTGGAATTTCATAATCGGAAATTCATATTCTTACAGATCGATCTATGAAATTCACAATCTGAAAAAATATTAACGTGGGAGAGCCATATTTCAGCACGAATGGGCCGGCTCGACCGGAGAAATACCACGTTCTCACAGAAAACCGGCGCGAAACAGCGCTTGCACTGTGTTTCGCCGAGTGAGTGAGTTTACCGGAGGCCCAATCCCCTACCCTATTCCCTTTCCTACCCTTCCCCTATTACCCTATTCCCTCTAAAAGGCCCTCTAAAAGACCTGCAGCTCTTCTGATGCTGCGAGTGTCCATGGGCGACGGAAATTACTTTCCATCGGGTGACCCGTTTGCTCGTTTGCCCCCTTATTTCATAAAAAAAAACAGAATGTGTGTGGAGTGTACTGATATTGTATGGTATTCCGGTCTTTCTGAATTAATAATATGAATTTCCGATTATGAAATTCCGGCTGTGTGAGGCCAGCCTTACTAGTCAACAATTTAAACCGTTAAATTTTCTTCAACTGTTTAACATATAAGAATGAAACTAATAACTGTCTATTACGTAATCCACTTCCGCACTGCTCACGCTACTAATTAAGCTGGTGAACACGAGTGAGCCCCAAAACTTGGGAATTTGCATATCGCGTCAGACAGTAATATACTAAACTCAATATCCATGCACCTGGCGGGAGGTATAGTCGGCAAAGATATTGCAAAAAGGAGTAAATTTAATGCCTGTTTTCACCAACGGTCTCCTAACGCTAAGTGTTCCCTAGCGATCTTTGCGGGTCAAATATCTCTTAAAACAAACACATTTAAAAAAAAAGGAATATTTTGTAAAAGTTCTTACGCCCTAAGGACGAACGTGACACACAAAAATTCGTGAAATCTTGAAGGTTATGTATCCTTAATGGCCGCCAGGGGACCACTTAGCGTTAGGAGGTGGTTGGTGAAAACAGGCATCAAACACTTAAATTATGTGTCATAAACTGGGTAAATTCTGCTACATGGTCAATCAGGGTAAGTACGGATTCAGACTTAATCCGGATAATTCGAGTTAACGCTGAATCTTTAAACATTTCTATAGGTCCTACGCATACTTTGTAAGTGCAATGATTCAGACGGCACTAAACACGAAACAATGATACGCCATTTTGTCTTACCACCGCGCATTCGTGGATATACAAAATGCTCTCTGATTCAACGTGAACTTAAAATATCTGGACTTACCCTGTTTCTGAACTTAAACCCTGATTATAGCTTTGCTCTCAATTAATTCTTTAGCTATAGCTATATCTTCGCTATGTTTGTAACATAGCAAAGATATAGCTATAGCTAAGGAAACTCGGTGACCAAGAGCAATCAGCCAAAATAACTGTTTCTTATAAAACTACAGAAGTCAACAATTTTGTCACTTAATCATAGAGTATTTTGCCTCTCCTTTATTAATAGCGTATCGCCAATTTTCAGAGTAAATTGGAGATACCTCGTCTTGTAGTATTGGGTGGATTTAGTTATTTTGCTAACTGTACACATCACCTAGTATTTATTAAGTTACATAAGTTTTTCAATGAAACACATCTGCATAGTAATAAAATATGAGGTTTTCCAACATTTTCTTGAAGTAAAGCGGGGAAGAAAGTTTATCGCTAAATATATGCCAAACTATAAAAGTTACAAGATTTTTTGTAAAGCTAACAATCTAAAATCTTCCAGACTGTACACCACGCCTGTTCGGGAGCTAAACCTGCATTTATAACAATACCGATGTTTTTCTTTTAATGAAATAAGGGGGCAAACGAGCAAACGGGTCACCTGATGGAAAGCAACTTCCGTCGCCCATGGACACTCGCAGCATCAGAAGAGCTGCAGGTGCGTTGCCGGCCTTTTAAGAGGGTATAGGGTAATAGGGTAATAGGGGAAGGTAGGGATGGAAAGGGAGGGTAGGGAAGGGAATAGGGTAGGGGATTGGGCCTCCGGTAAACTCACTCACTCGGCGAAACACAGCGCAAGCGCTGTTTCACGCCGGCTTTCTGTGAGGACGTGGTATTTCTCCGGTCGAGCCGGCCCATTCGTGCCGAAGCATGGCTCTCCCACGTCAAAAATGTTAACTGTCGAGTCTAAATTCAAGTTTGAAGCAGAACATTTTGAAATTAGATGAAACAGAACTTTAAAAATCCAATCTTAGACCGTCATCGGGAACTACTAGAAATTCTCAAGTCGGTTTTGCGGAGAAATTTTCTCGACTTGTTACAGTATTGGTTATTGTGAAAACTTCGGCGCTGTCACTTGGAACTGTTCTTAATTAACTTGTTATCTTCAATTGTTCGTATGGTTTAGGCTTTATTTGTTGAGAAAAGTATTTGTGAGTGTATGTGTAGGCAAGAATGTACGAAAAAGGACACTTTTGAGTAATTGTAATGCCAGAAAATATAAGTCTTGATTGCATTTGGTGTACATATTATAAGGTCTTAAAGAATCCAAATTTTTACTAAGGGTTACTAATTAATATTCTGCCATTTTATTGTAGAATTACAGTAGGTTAAGAAACATTTGATAATTTAGACTCGAGACACTGTCTGTTTTTGTATTTTTCTATCGTCGTAACTAAGGTGGTCGAATGACCGACAGATCTTGCAAACTTTAATATGCCCATCGGACGCATGATTCATTTTTCTTGTCCGACAATCAGGTGTTCCTGCCTTCTCATAAAACCAACACAGAAGCCATACCCACAACCTTCGAGACGGTATCCAAGTTTTTTATTACCTACACAGAGGATTCACGGAAAAATATGCACAAAATAACAATTCTAAACGCGGAAAAACACATTTTCCTCCGTATTCCATCCAACCGAATGGCGCGGCCTTTCGCTGCGAAAAGTATTGTTAATTATAAAAATCAAAATAATCCGCAGTGGTTTCCATCACGTTTTATGAGAATGAATTTGACAAATAGCGTTATCAAACTTTGTTGGCTTGTTTTCTTTTATTTTAAAAGTATAGGAGAAGTTTGGACAGGCCACGGCAGATATATCTTCAGTTATAGTTTATCGGGAAACAACATTATCGGCTATTTTTTAACTGACTGCGCTAGAAAAAGGGTTTTGTATTTGAGTGTGTTTAGTAATATTAGATGACGCCGCCAACTCTGTTGCGCCAAAATTCATTTATCGCACGGGAACCATACATTTTTGCAGGATAAAAAGTATTCTATGTCTTTTGACGGGACTCGAAGTATCTCCATACAAAATTTCAGCAAAATTGGTTCAGTAGTTTGGGCGTGAAGAACGTAAAGGTAACAGATAGACACTTTTTCATTTATAACATTAGTATCTCTAGAACAATTTTGACTATTACTATCAAGCTAATTTTTTGTAAGTAGCTTCATTTTGATAAGACGAACAACATTTTTATCTATGAAAAATCTCGAAAGTGGTAGCTAACAGAGATAGATTGGATTTCATACTTTGATTTGATGGTCCTTAAATATGAATTGTTCTATTTTAAGGACGATGTTATTTTTAAATTATATATAACTACGAGCTTTTGCCCGCGGCTTCGCTCGCGTTAAGAAGTATTATTATATACAAACTTTCATCTCCTATTTTAACCCCTTGGGGTAGAATTGATCAAAATCCTTTCTTAGCAGATACCTACGTCATAATATCTACCTGCATGCCAAATTTCAGCCCGATCGGTACAGTGGTTTAGGCTGTGCGTTGATAGATCACCATGTCAGTCAGTCACCTTTGATTTTTATATATATAGATTAACTTATCAATATACAAAAAATCAGCTCGTTAGGGTTCCGTTTCAGGGGTCTGTAATCAACAAAACTTAGTTGACTACAGAACCCTAACCATCTGACTTTTTGTATTTGGATAGGTTAATAGTTATGTAATTTAAGAGTACCATTGTCCTACAAATAGAACAATCCATAGTAGGTTGGGACCATTAAATCAAAGTATGAAATCCTTTCTATCCCTGTTAGCTATCCCTTTCGAGATTTTCTGCAGATAAAATTGTTCTTCGTCTTATCAAATTAATTTTATACGTGGGAGAGCCATGCTTCGGCACGAATGGGCCGGCTCGACCGGAGAAATACCACGTTCTCACAGAAAACCGGCGTGAAACAGCGCTTGCGCTGTGTTTCGCCGAGTGAGTGAGTTTACCGGAGGCCCAATCCCCTATCCTATTCCCTTCCCTACCCTCCCCTATTCCCTTCCCTTCCCTACCCTCCCCTATTACCCTATTCCCTCATAAAGGCTGGCAACGCACCTGCAGCTCTTCTGATGCTGCGAGTGTCCATGGGCGACGGAAGTTGCTTTCCATCAGGTGACCCGTTTGCTCGTTTGCCCCCTTATTTCATTAAAAAAAAATGAAGCTATTCGCAAAAAATTAGCTTGATAGTAATCAAAAATAAATATGTTCTAGGGGTCCTGGACTATAATATGGTTTTTTGCTTTGCAAACTTCTAGATCCTTAGCATTTAGTATTTCTCATGAGAGTGACACCATAGCTACTAGTAATAGCGTAAACTAGTAATCAAACATAGGATTTTTGTTTTGTTCAGTTTTCTATCTTAAATTCGTTCTAGTATCCGTTTTATTTTAAATTATAATAATTTTGTGGATCTATAACGATATTCTCACAAATAATATAATAATAAAATATGCCTGTCTCCTCTCACAGCAACAAGCGTATCACAATCCCATTTCACTCGTCCCAATTGTGGGACAATTGTCCCAACATCTGGGTCCCACTGCATTACCTTATTATTCGGCGGATCTCGTTATTTCTAGGTCAGTTAATCCTCGGCTTACATTCCAGTTCTTTAATTGTCCCCCCACTTCGCCCCCTGGAGGGGGGAGCAGAACGGTGTAGGGTAGCGGGGGTGCTGTTTTTCAGAGTTTACTGTCTCGTTAACGTCGAGCTATAAATTGTTTTAAGTGATGAGAGGTCGGCGGTTAGGAGGATGCTCTATTTAGCGTCGTTTTAATTATATTCTTGCTGTTATTATGAAGTAAGAGCGTCCGTGGCCTAATGGGCAGACCTTCAGTTCGCACTCCTAGAGGGTGCAGGTTCGAACCCGGGTTGAGGCGTGTACCTATGAGATATTTTCTGATCTCAAGTACATAATACGGACGCTCGTACGGTGAAGGAAAACATCGTGAGGAAACCCGCACATAGTTGGTCCCAGACGTATTGACTAGTTCTTTCCTCTGGACTAGGCCGACTATGATGCGAGAATGCCGTATGCGCTTGGGCAACCATACGGACATTTAAAAATCTTGTCCCCGGCACTACAGTATTTGAGGAGTGGTTACTTGGCTCTGAAAAATACTGTATAACGCATGCAATTCATGCAATTCATTAATCGCGTGGGAACCGTATATTTTTCGGAATAAAAGCTATCCTATGTCATTTGCCGGGACTCAGAGTATATATGTTTTGGCAAAATCGATTAAACGGTTTGGGTGTAAAGATTTAACAGACAGACAGACACATTTTCACAATACATAATTATAATATTAGTATTGATGTCATAGTGTGTCTGACTTTGTCGCTTAAACCGTTAAACCATTGTCGGGTGTAAAGATACAATGAGCTCCTGGAATGATCATAGTAGGTACAGAATGATGGCAGCAGAAGTAAGACTTTTTTTATGAAATAAGGGGGCAAACGAGCAAACGGGTCACATGATGGAAAGCTACTTCCGTCGCCCATGGACACTCGCAGCATCAGAAGAGCTGCAGGTGCGTTGCCGGCCTTTTAAGAAGGAATAGGGTAATAGGGGGGGTAGGGATGGGAAGGGAATAGGGGAGGGTAGGGAAGGGAATAGGTTAGGGGATTGGGCCTCCGGTAACTCACTCACTCGGCGAAACACAGCGCAAGCGCTGTTTCACGCCGGTTTTCTGTGAGAACGTGGTATTTCTCCGGTCGAGCCGGCCCATTCGTGCAGAAGCATGGCTCTCCCACGTACGTAGGTAGGTAGGTATTTAGGTAGACATTTAAAATGCGTTAGTGTGATTATGGTCCTGACGCCATCTTTAAATGTTTGAGAGGCATTACTTCATGTCGTTAATTTTCAGTATTTTTTACAAATCCGCTTTATTTTGTAACTTGGACTGATATCTCTTGTCTGTTATCTTTAAGACGCATTCATAATTACGCCTGTATTTCTGTATTCAGCCGTCCTAAGCCTTCAATCCGGCTAGCTCAAACCACAGAACCGCTAGTCTTTGTGTGTAAATAAACCCAAATCTTTGAATTAACTTTATGTTCAGTTCTTTGTTACTGACTATTGCCAACGTAGAAAAAATATAACTAAATGTTATTATTTTATTTTTAGAAGATATCTATTAGGTAGGAACCGTTCATTTTGACACACATAGACTTGACATCCAATCAAATGATATAGGTCCACCATCTATGAATGCAATGGAAGAAAGTACATAAAATAAAAGAAACTATATAATAATTGTAATAACTAGGGAATATCATTCTCTTAATGCCTATTTGTGCAAAAATACTCGTTTTGCCACTGGTAAATGTTTATGACATTGACAGATTCAACTTTAATTACGTCCCACATTATCCCATAAGCGGGGAAATCGGGCATGTAAGGGTAAACATTTTACCTCAATTTTTTTAATAATACTAATTTCGGTTGGAGTATATTATGGACTTTGTATCTTACGTTTTTATACGTGGGAGGGCCATGCTTCGGCACCAATGGGCTGGCTCGACCGGAGAAATACCACGTTCTCACAGAAAACCGGCGTGAAACAACGTTTGCGCTTTGTTTCGCCGAGTGAGTGAGTTTACCGGAGGCCCAATCCCCTACCCTATTCCCAGTGCCGTAAATAGCCTTTTTTGCGCCCTGTGCAAGCTTCTGTAACTGCGCCCTTTTTTTTAGATGTTATAGGTACCCAGACCAATGCTATGTATAGCCCTCTCTGGTCTGGCCATTCGCGCCCCCCAGAATCTACGCCCTGGGCCTAGGCACCAGTGGCACCGAGCTATTTACGGCACTGCCTATTCCCTTCCCTACCCTCCCCTACTCCCCCTTCCCTTCCCATCCCTACCCTCCCCTATTACCCTATTCCCTCTTAAAAGCGTCTGATGCTGCGAGTGTCCATAGGCGACGGAAGTTGCTTTCCATCAGGTGACCCGTTTGCTCGTTTGTCCCCTTATTTCATTAAAAAAATAGCAATGATACTAATTTTGATTTTAATATAGTCTTTTAAATGTTCGAAATATTGATAATACATGAAGTAGCCTTAAGACCTTTTAAGGCCTTCCACCTCTGCCACCGAACCCTACGTCGGCCCTTAGGGCTATCACAATTCACACATAACTGCTAGTATCGCATCACAAAAATGTGGATTAAGGTTTTCCATTGAAAAAAAAAACCAGTTACCATATTATTCCCTCTTAAAAGGCATGGGCGACGGAAGTTGCTTTCCATCAGGTGACCCGTTTGCTCGTTTGCCCCCTTATTTTATTATAAAAAAAAATGTTGCCTTCCACGAGTGCCAGTGAAAACGAAACAGTAGAGTCAGTCATACATTTTCACAGGGATCGAACTTTTTTTCCTACGCCGCGCTGGCGCTGCTGCAGCTGCAGGTGCGTTGCCGGCCTTTTAAGAGGGAATAGGGTAATAGGGGAGGGTAGGGATGGGAAGGGAATAGGGGAGGGTAGGGAAGGGAATAGGGTAGGGGATTGGGCCTCCGGTAAACTCACTCACTCGGCAAAACACAGCGCTAGCGCTGTTTCACGCCGGTTTTCTGTGAGAACGTGGTATTTCTCCGGTCGAGCCGGTCCATTCATGCCGAAGCATGGCTCTCCCACGTATAAAACTGTCTGTCTTACGTACTTTCGATCAGGTCCCATGTGCGTGACTATGATTTTAGCAATTTTTATCCATCCCAAAAAGTTTCCATAAAAAAAAATATAAATAATTCCATTAAAGCCCGTCACAGACTTTGCTATATTATATATTAATATTTTTATAGCTAGGCATATTACTATATATTTTCTATACTAATTTTCGCGTGACCGCAAACTCAGCTATAATATATATTTCTGGTAGCTACTATAATATATATTATTGTACGGTATATTAATATATATTATAGCTAAATCTGTGACGGGCTTAAAAAATTAAAAAAAAAAAACAGGAAGTCTTTTTTCAACTCATCAATGCAAGGGGCACGTTGCAGAGTTGTCACGTTTGTCGACATTCGTCGGGGTCAACGACCTATTTCGTCGTCACGTGCCAAGTTTACAGAATAATGTATTTTATTAAGTTAATGTTTACGGAAAATACGGAAAAAATCTCCTATTTGCATTTCATTTCCGTTATCTACTTATTGGAAGTCTTATTAAATTATGGGATACTGTTATCCTTAATCTCACTCGATATTCATTTTGTTTTTATCCGTATTTATATTGTTAAAGCGAAAATATATAGAAACTCAATTTATGTGTCTGTCTGTTAACTCTTTACTCGCTGAAAAGATTTTAATAAAATCTAGCTTGGAGATTGGAGGTACTTTGAGTTCCATGTCTTCGTATCCTCCTTATAAAAGTACCTTCCCTGGACTTTCGAAAATATTTCAATACTAAAATTATCTAAGACGGTTCAGAAAAAAATTTAGCGATACTAACAACATTTAAAATCCATTTTATTTACAACTTTTTTTGCAACAAGTTTCTTTGCAACTTTTGCCTTGAATAGTCTCCAGAAGTACTTGATATTTATACAACTTCTCTCTAAAACGTAATATCCTTCTAAACAATGCCGTGGATAATATCTAGTTACCCAATAACAACCATAATAATATAATTTACACAAGTAATAAAACGTAATGGAAATTATAATTTCTATGTTAAACAGTGCGATAAATATTTTATTACATAATAATGCTTTTAATTTGTTATTTATTACCTTATTAATGTAACACGCAAATCTTTGGCGTTGAAAGTTATATTCAAATAGTTATAATTAAGTATAGTTAACTGGTAATTCAAATTAACAACTTTGAGTTTTGTAAACGATTTTGTACTTACCTTATAAACTTAGCAATGGCATATTAAAATCATCCAATCTTATTTTTACATTTTTGAATGATATGTGTTCTAATTATTATACTATCATTCGACATTAATGTAGCTTCCTTTCTTGTTCGATCCAGTCCGTTTCTTTCCAAAATTGAATGAAAATGAAACTTGAATGAAATTTCAATGCGAAAATTTGTTTTTTTTTTTTGTGAAATAAGGGGGCAAACGAGCAAACGGGTCACCTGATGGAAAGCAACTTCCGTCGCCCATGGACACTCGCAGCATCAGAAGAGCTGCAAGTGCGTTGCCGGCCTTTAAAGAGGGAATAGGGTAATAGGGGAGGGTAGGGAAGGGAATAGGGGAGGGTAGGGAAGGGAATGGGGTAGGGGATTGGGCCTCCGGTAAACTCACTCACTCGGCGAAACACAGCGCAAACGTTGTTTCACGCCGGTTTTCTGTGAGAACGTGGTATTTATCCGGTCGAGCCAGCCCATTCGTGCCGAAGCATGGCTCTCCCACGTATATATTTCATGGGAATACCGTTAATTACACAAAACGGACTAAGACCAATCCAAATTCTATTATAGTATGTTTTGTTCAGTTTCTGTAATTTGTTTCAGTAGGTACCTTTATTTGCTGTATTATATTTTTCAAATTACAGTCTCCAGAGGTGAAACATCAAACATTACCTTCCATTATTATCGCTCGAAAAATCCGATACTTTATCCGGTAATCCGGCGGTCAAGCGAGTAAGCCGATTTTAATTAGAACCGGGCACAAAACATTGTATAAATGAAAAACGACTTATCATTACAACGGCTTTTAAAAAATGCGGGTAAAAAATATATAAAATCAATATTGTGAATGTGAACTGCGGCACCGATTTTGATGAAATTTGGCAGCTATAAAGATGTTTTGAGTCACGAAAAAGGATAGATTTTATTTTTAATAGATACCTATGATAGATTGATTTCGCGAATTTTTGGTTCCTGCGAAAAAAAACATATTTTTTCAACGTGGTAGCAGAATATTTTTAATAATATAACTGATGAATTATGACGTCATAATTATTCAGTTAAATTATATAAGTATGGCGGCCATACTTAATCTTCCCTTTAACTTTTGTCCAACATATTTTATCAGTATTGATGATCATGATGATTCTGTAAATACTTTCCCTTAAAATACACCCCTTCTGCCCATCAGCGACTTCTAGGACATAAATTTTATGGGATCGAAAGGGTTCTTTATGACCTATGAAAATTTTGCAAGTCACTTTTTATCGACGCCATATTTTATAGTTAAACGGTCCGTTAATAATTTAATATTATCGATCCGTTAAGGTATTGAGCTGATGGGAACATAATTAAAACCTGATTCTTCTATTTAGTACAACTTCAATATAGTGCAAATTTTTTCAAACAGCTTTTTCACTATAAAAACTACAACACTTCGGCTCAGCACTTTTTCGAAACTATAATAATGTTGCATTTAAATTCATCTCTCTAACATTTTTCTACGTAAGTAATAGTTTAAAACTGAGAGTAATTTAAATAAGCATAATGTGAATTATAAATGTTTTGATTCTAATTGTACATGGTGCAACTTGGCCAAAATGCCATGATAAAATAATTGTATCCATAGGCGTACCCAGGTTCTGGGCCAGGGGGGGGGGCCAAATTTGATTTTTTATAGCTTATAAAAATAAGGTGTTTATAAAGAATAAAAAATTAAAAATTTTTAGTTGTAAAAATATTGTATTGCAAACAAATGGCAAAAATTCGTTTTCTTAATTTTTATCTTTTGCCCGCGGCTTCGCTCGCGTTAAGAAGTATTATTATATACAAACTTTCATCCCCTATTTGAACCCCTTGGGGTTGGAATTTATCAAAATCCTTTCTTAGCGGATGCCTACGTCATAACATCTACCTGCATGCCAAATTTCAGCCCGATCCGTCCAGTGGTTTGGGCTGTGCGTTGATAGATCACTATGTCAATCAGTCAGTCAGTCACCTTCGAGTTTTGTGCCCAAAGTATTCTGAACAATTTGACACCATTAAATGCTCCGTTCCTCTGCACTCACATAAATTTACAATAAACGCTTATCCCCGAAATCCTCTAAATATATTATGTGCTTCACTGCCACTTATATATTGAGACTATCTCTGGAGTTAACTTTATACCCAATAAAGTTATCTTACATCTTTGCTATACGAACAATTTTTAGTATGATCTTACAAAAACATAATATTTAAACTATAATATTATGTCGGCATCAAAGTTGCCCCAAAATTCGTTTAAGTATTATGTGGGAATCGCACGTTTTCCGGGATTAATAGTATGCTATGTTCTTTACCGGGACTCAAAGTATCTCCATACTAGATTTTAGTAAAATCAGTTCAGAGGTTTGAGCGTGAAGAGGTAATTTTTTTTAATGAAATAAGGGGGCAAACGAGCAAACGGGTCACCTGATGGAAAGCAACTTCCGTCGCCCATGGACACTCGCAGCATCAGGAGAGCTGCAGGTGCGTTGCCGTTCTTTTAAGAGGGAATAGGGGAGGGTAGGGAAGGGTAGGGAATAGGGGAGGGTAGGGAAGGGAATAGGGTAGGAGATTGGGCCTCCGGTAAACTCACTCACTCGGCGAAACACACTGTTTCACGCCGGTTTTCTGTGAGAACGTGGTATTTCTCCGGTCGAGCCGGCCTATTCGTGCCAAAGCATGGCTCACCTACTTTTTTTAAGTATTAGTATGAATCTCTCTATTCTTATCATTTTTATGCGGCCTTCTCGCGTTGGCCCATGCATATCTATGATCGCCTATTATCGATATTGAATTTGCATGATATTAACAGCTTCGTAATCATGATAACCTATCGTGGCTCAACCACAGAAGACAGGAGTAGACAGAACCATGGAGTACCTCGACTTCAAACATGCGGGCGAATATACGCGAGTTGGACGCGACTGTCACTTTCAACCATAAAGTTATTATACCTAGCGGAATAGAGCAACAATCTCGAGCTGTCAAACGTAACCGAAATTGGTTTCATCTGTGTGTAAAAATATGTGTACGTATACACTTACACAAGCATGCATTCTATGAGATTAAATTGTCAACGTGCCGATAAGTGCCGACTGAACGTCAAAAAATAGCTCTGCTGTCATATTGTATCACACGTCTCTTTTTACTACAAAATGTTACTGACAGTGACATCTGGCTTGCTCAGGCCTTTGTTTCTCTATTCTGCTAGGTACATTAACTTTATGGTCAAACGTATAAATTTCGAGATCTCTTCTGAGTCGACCTACTCGTTAGTTCTGTTTACTCTGATGGTAATCTATTATGGATCTAGGAGAGCGTCTACGTCACATTTTTACCTCTAAAAAAATAAAACAAAAGAGATAACATATTAACAAACATAATATAATACAGAGAGATAAAAAGCTTTATTTAGGTCAGAATAATCCTTACGATAATTGGCCCAGCCTATTAATTATAATTTATAATACATTATAATCCTAACAGCGTATTGTCATTAAGAGCGGTTGGAGGCATAAATCTAAATCATAATTTGCGTGCGTCAGCCACGGCGGCTGGCGGTCAAATGATGGATGGCCGTTCCAAATTCAAACCCGCCGACAAAATGGCCGACAATCAATTGAAGACAATATGAGCGGATGTAGTGGGTAACTTACAATTTGTTTTTTCTTTTGCATATATATATAGGCTTTAGAACCGAGAGTATGATTTGAAATTAAAAATAAGATTTTAGGGCAGTTCCATATAAAAGTCTACCATAAACTAAAATAATAAATACCTGATTTTGGTATTAAAAATACTAAATTATAGTCACAACATTATGGCACTATTAAGATTTTATAGAAGCAACAATTTCTAAGCATTACTTTTCTAGCAAAGCTGCCATTTATGAGATGATGTCGTGAGCTCGGCTGAGTGTGGTTTTGTGTGATGAAGTTCTGACTTAGTTTTTACGTTATTTATTTTAAACTCTTGTCATATTTTGTTACACACTGATTGTTCACACAATTAAATACCGATATAGCTTTTGAGATTCGGGAAAATTCATTTTTATAAAGATATAATAGGCTTGTAAGATCACAGTGTCGAGTTGTAGTCGGTCACATAAAAATCATTACTTTTGTCTATAACTACAGTAAAATTACTTTTACATCAACAAAATTAGAAACTGGTACCGGCATTAAAAATTTGTCATCTTTTTTTATAACACCTAAACTCTAAAAAATATTTTTGTAGTGTCGGTCGACCACGCCCAAAAGTAGCGTTTTTTTTTGTTATTTTTGCTGATAGATGGCGAAAACAGCTAAATAAAGCAGAAAGAGAAGCAGAAAGCTAAATTATTATTTTAAGAACCTGCCAGACCACCTCAAAGTCAAATAAAATCTAAAATTTTGCGATGTCTGGAAATGGGAAGCAATTGTCACAAAAAATCTGGCAGTAGGATATGAGATTATTACAGATATCGCAAGAAAATAAGATAAAATTATTGATTTTTAAACTTTATTGAACGTAAGATAGACCTGCAGAACTGGAAACCTTCTAAAGTAATAGCGACCGAAACTCCATAGTGTCTGGTCGTTCTTACCTCTATAGAGCTCATATAATGGAAAATTTTTAGCTTAAAAAAATGACGAAAGTCTGCCTATCGCTGCCTTTTGGGTTATTATGTTAATAGTTTTTGAGAAGATTTCGTGTTGAGTTATTGTTTGACTAATTATTAGTGATTTCGTTTTTGTGACGTTTAAGTTCAAAAAAGCATTTTAATGAATTAACTAATTACTGATTAGCTTTTATATACTTTTAGAGTTCGTACTGTACGTGCTGAGATACATAAATTTTAAAGTTTAATGTAAAACTACCGACTTTCACCTGCACAAAGTGAGTGTAGGGTCGGTCACGTTTTGGGCTGTAGTGTCGGTCACAATTTATTTTGCTAATAAATATTTTTTTAATTAACTTACAGGTTATAGGTAACCATTTTATAATAGTTTGTTTCATGCACTTTCGATAAAAAGACAAAGTAGAGTTATTTAGCACACAGAGAGAAAGATTATTGGTGTTTACAAACACTCTCGTAAATGACTTCCTTTTGCATGTAGTGTCGGTCACGTTTATGTTTGACTAAATAAATGCTATTTGAAAACAACAGTGTATACAATTTTTTCTATATAAGTTAACTTGTTTTATCTGCTACAAAGCCATCTTAAAATTGATACTAATAACATGATAGTAACCATAACATATGACAAAATAAAACGCATGTCGTATCAAATGTAGAGTCAGTCACATATGGAATTGCCCTTTATGTGTAGCCAAATATATTTACCAGACGATGAAGTAGGTTACAAGGTTTGTTCCAAAAATAAGGGGAAAATGAATAATTATTGTCCATATATTGTTACAAAATATTAGTTGCCCACTTCATCCACTAATGTCTTCAATTCAGCGGATCTGTTAAAAATCCATTAGACACAAAAAATAATTTAGCATCTGTTAAAAACCCATTAGAAAAACAGATTGCGTATTTTACACACCTTACGGCGACGCGTCAACAAATTAATTTTTGATTTACACGCGCAAGTTTAGGCGTAATTTACGTTCATGTGATTTAATGGGACATAATTTTAAATTAAAATTCAATAAGCAAAGGGATTTTCTTGTATGTACACTTTATAATGAGTTTGTGAATGTTGCTCATACTTTCGAGTCCCAGGGTAGGATTTAAGACAGTTTTTTTAGCGGAAAAATGCACGGTACCGCGCTTTATAAATGAATCATTTCATATCGATGCCTTACTTCCTCAACCTCGTATCTTAAAAATAAGACAAAAAAAACTGATTATCTTTTGTTTTCTTACTAATTGTACAAAACTAAATATCATTTAGTTAGTTAGTAACATCTATAAATAAAACTCAAAGGTGACTGACTGACTGATTGACATAGTGATCTATAAACGCACAGCCCAAACCACTGGACGGATCGGGCTGAAATTTGGCATGCAGGTAGATATTATGACGTAGGCATCCGCTAAGAAAGGATTTTGATGAATTCCAACCCCAAGAGGCTCAAATAGGGGATGAAAGTTTGTATATAATAACACTTCTTAACGCGAGCGAAGCCGCGGGTAAAAGCTCGTTAAAATATATAAAGCAAACATTATCTCATTTTCTTACACTACGAGATACGAAAAACGTATACGGCGTAGCAGTGCTACGCGGCCGTAGCTACGTTACGTAGAAGCTGTAGGCGTGCTACGAGCGTAGCATATCTACGTAGCTTGTCTACGTGAGCTACGTAGAATACTAGCCATAGTGACTTCGTTATTCATACTTTACTTACTATAAATGCGAAAGTGTCTGTTTGTTTGTCCGTCTGTTTCCTCTTCATGCCCAAACCGCTGATTTGATTTTTCGGAAATTCGGTATGAAGATACTTTTCAGAGTCCCGGGAAAGAAAATCGGATACTTTTTGCCCCGGAAAAATGTACGGTTCTTGCGCGATAAACAAATTTTTGTGCAACGGAGTAGTTTATCATAATTCATAATCATTCTGATCATTAAAAAAATCACCATCACTTGGTGAAAACATTTTTGATCATTGATAATAAAAAAATCCATTTTTTTATGACGAAATAAAAACTTTTCATTCTAAACTACAAATGTTTACATAACATATTTAACCACATAACCGTACACAATAACCCAACGACTGTGTTAAATATTGATCAATGTCTCATGCCGAAACGTACCATTATGCATATTCATGAGATTAGGCCGCGTGCACACAGGTGACGAATACGGGTATCGAGGGAATATGATAAGGATTGAGCTATTTTCGGATTTTCAGTCTAGTGTAGATTATTATGCAGCGGGGCTAAAATGGTCACATTTAGCAATTCCTCTCAATCAATTCAGCAAATGAATAATTGTCAAAACTGTCAAAGTGACAAATGTCAAATTAGAACGAATCATGAATTGCAAGCAGAGTGACCATTTTGCGATTTTGAAAAAATTAATCATAATATGATTCTCCAAAGCGACCATTTTAGCCCCGCAGTTCTTGACGACGCTAGGAGGTATTTACGTGTGTATTTAGAGAGCGACTACGCAAAAAATCGTACCCTGCTTTGTAAGATAACTTATGTTTTTTTTCTCTTGGATATTCAAAGATCAAGATTTGGGACCACGTACTCAAAAAATCCATATTTTATTACTTTATTTTTTAGAGTTCCGTACCCAAAGGGTAAAAACGGGACCCTATTACTAAGACTCTGATGTCTGTCCGTCTGTTCGTCTTTCCGTCTGTCCGTCTGTCTAGATGTCTCCAGGCTGTAACTCAAGAACCGCTATAGCTAGTCTTCTGAAATACTAAAAACAAAATAAATTAAATATTTAAGGGGGGCTCCCATACAGCAAACACGATTTTTTCAGAGCACATACAGTAAATAACCCAACCAGAATCCGACATGTTGCACACGTCATATCTGATATCAGAATATTGCCAGATACGTCGAACAAAACTTTGTATTTACTGTTTAATATGCTGGTGAAGAAGCGTCAAAACATTGCCTTAATAAGTATATCCTACTTTAATAACATGTTTGGTTCGATTCTAGGCTATCTCACGCACGAGTTATCTTACCAGTGAGCTACCGAATCGTAATTCGAAATACGAAAATCGCGGCCCTGACGTCATTTAAGAATAACAAATCTCATAACTAAAGAGCCAATTCGATCATTATCTAAGCCATAATCCATTTATGCGGAGATGTTTTTATGACGCCATATACCTCCCCAGCATACTATGTCGTTACCGGGGACATTAACGAAATGAACTCCAAGATGGCGTCGTTAACTTTATTAACGAACTTTCAAATATTAAAATTAACTCCAGTGTTGCTTGAGAAGTGTTGAGAGGTCAGAATTTTTTGTTGTTAGTGGAAAAGTGTCTGTTTGTCATATATGAATAAGCTACGGTTTTAAACAGATTTTCATGTAACTTGGTATAATATAATACTTTGAGCATACCAAATTTGAAATATTTTGTGAACGAAGTTCCTTATCGAGCGTTCGGCGTAAATCTGCAGGCTAGACAGAACGATATTTGACCTTGATTTGACCTCGACACTTTTTTATTAGTACCTGCATGTTAAGGGCAGAGGGCATTGATAGTAAGTATTTCTGTGCGTCAACTAGACGGCGTTTTTTTAAAATAAATAGCGACGCGTTGTTAGTATTCCTGAGCGTCGATAGATGGCGTTTTTAAATATTTTTTTTGAGTGTATAATATGTATACAGGTTTTTTTAACATAAGAAATAACTTCGTTTCATTCGGGTGTCCCTTGACACCTCTCAAGTTTTTTTTTACTTAACATCATTTACATCGTACATGAAGAATCCTGCGCAAACTTCTGCTCAATAAAGAAATTTCTGCCTAAACGAAATTGATAAAGATGAAACTAAGAATACTTTACATTAGCAGGTCATCGTGATTCATCGTACGCATTTTTTTATGAAATAAGGGAGCAAACGAGCAAACGGGTCACCTGATGGAAAGCAACTTCCGTCGCCCATGGACACTCGCAGCATCAGAAGAGCTGCAATTGCGTTGCCGGCCTTTTAAGAGGTAATAGGGAAGGGTAAGGAAGGGAAGGGAATAGGGGAGGGTAGGGAAGGGAACAGGGTAGGGGATTGGGCCTCCGGTAAACTCACTCACTCGGCGAAACACAGCGCAAGCGCTGTTTCACGCCGGTTTTCTGTGAGAACGTGGTATTTCTCCGGTCGAGCCGGCCCATTCGTGCCGAAGCATGGCTCTCCCACGTATAAATACGTTTACATTGCGATGTTGTTGTGCAAACCCTCAAACAAAGAATATAATTCAAGCTCGGGATATAACGCTAAGATACTGAAACGTTAGCTCTAGATTTGCATTAAGATAAACGCCGTTCCCGGCAACTATGTATTTAGTTTCAATTAGTGTTAACGTTTGTAATTTATTAATGACTTCTGCTGCAGTGAACGTGTTAAACGCCGGTTACACAACTGATTTGTAGAGTTACGTTTGCTTTCATAATTATAAAGAGGAAAAGTTTGTTTGTTTGTATCGAGTAAGCTTTAAAACTGCTGATTGAGCCAAACCTGCCATCAAACACTGGGATGATTTTATTGAAATTAAGCATGGAAATTGATAAAACTAACACACCGACATCATGCGTGTGAAGTTGCGCACAAGTTTTAGCAAAATATTATAAATGTATACATGTATACATGCTATACGTGGGAGAGCCATGCTTCGGCACGAATGGGCCGGCTCGACCGGAGAAATACCACGTTCTCACAGAAAACCGGCGTGAAACAGCGCTTGCGCTGTGTTTCGCCGAGTGAGTAAGTTTACCGGAAGCCCAATCCCCTACCCTATTCCCTTCCCATCCCATCCTTACCCTCCCCTATTACCCTATTCCCTCTTAAAAGGCCGGCAACGCACCTGCAGCTCTTCTGATACTGCGAGTGTCCATGGGCGACGAAAGTTGCTTTCCATCAGGTAACCCGTTTGCTCGTTTGCCGCCTTATTTCATTAAAAAAAAATGTTGCCATAACCTCATTCGCGTTACGCGTAGATATTTTTTTATCGCACAGTAATATTTTTCTATGAAAAAATGTTACCGTTGTCTTTTGAGACTCGAAACATCTACATCAAGTTTCATAAAAATCGATAAAGCAGATTAAATGTGAAGAAGTTAAAACACATAGAAACTTTTTCACATTTTTTTGCCAAAGAATGTACCTAAACAATTTTGGACTTTTCTCTATCGCGCTAAAATTCTTAGAAACATCCATCTATAAACTCGGGTAAAATTCGTTGCAGAAGCGAAATAATGATTTTATCGCGATAGTTTTAAAATGGCGTGAATTTCCCCGTCAGTGTAGTGGCAAGTGGCAGTTATTTTTGCCACGCTCCGTGCCAAGATAAGGTCGTGCCAAGTGCCAGGCAGATTTAGACAACCTATTTACTTAGTGATTTGTTTAGACACCTACACTTTTGTGACATAACTAGAATGTATGAAACTTTGCATTTGGAAAATTAATAAAGTTTTCAGCTTTCCTAGATTAAAAGTATTAAAATTTTGGCTTTACTAGGTTTTCAATGCTCATGCAAAAAATATGCATGGATTTGAGCAATTGGCAAAAAAATACAATATTATTTTTCATTGAATTGTGACAATAAGGACGCAGTTGTTGTACATTTGCCTATCATTTATGTTAGAGCTTATATTATATGCCTGTAGTATTTTGTATTTTATCAACGCTACATTCTTTACCACAACGTAAAATGTCGCCCAGGGGAGGTGTCACGATATTGGCAGGTCGCCACGATGCCAACTGCTGTTGTCATTCTGTAGCCTGTAGGTTTAGGAGGTTAGTTAGTTAATAGTTCTAGCATACAAATAGCGTGGTCGTGTTCTTGAAAATTTTGTATTACATAGAACGCATGCGATGTTACTGCATAGTGCATTGTACTGCTCTCTTAGTTTTAAATTCATGCTTATGTATGCTTGCCATTCAGCCGGCCTTATAATATGAATGAATGGTCTGTGCATGCTTTGTATTTAAGAATAGAAGCACATTACAAATTTAGTAATGTGGCTATTTATTATTTTAGTAAATACCACCTCTGCAGTGCTACTGGAACTGTATATTTTGCCGAAATAAAGACTATTCTACATAATGTCATGTTCAATATTGATCCGGGTGACACAGGAGTTGCAGTGGTGGGAATGTGTGGTGAGCGATTTGCCCGTAAAAAAACATAATGTCATGAATTAATTCATTAGTTCAACTGTGAAGTGGTAACAGAGAGCCAAACAGACACTTTGTATTTTTAATATAAAGATAAACATAGATAATGGACATTTTATATAATCCATTCGGCAAATAAGCCCCATCGATGGTAAAGGAATGAAAACGGTGCTTAATAGAATATCCCGAGAACTCTTTGGAGATCCGCCAATGGTGGGCCAATCCTTTTAGGATGGCTCCACTCTATTCAATTATAATAATCGGGATACCTGCCGTCACGGATGACTCGCTTTTATGACTCTGAAACACTTATTACTTTCGTATCCCACTTCTGATGTTGTGCTTGCAGACTAATGTGTACTTTAATACACGGAGATATGGTTTGATTTTGATTTGGCATTTTAATGTTTTTATGCAAAACTTAAAAATTAGGATTAGATTTTTTTTAATATATAGAACTGTTGGTTTATGTTTCTCTTAGGTGGCAACAACTGAACATAAATCAAAACTATAATCAAAGCCTTCTAAAAAGAACAAAACTTATCTAGTACATTTTTTGTCTATGTCACGAGACTATAGGAAGACGGTCTTTATAATTAAAAGTATAGTAGCTTGTCTATCTAATCACCTACCTATAAACTTGGTACAGAAGAAGAAATATCTGTTGTAACCGTTTAGAACCCTATTGTAATTAAATAAAAACCAAAATTGTTAAACCGCACCTGTCTTCGAGTGTACACAAACGAATCGGATACCGTAATTGTACCATTAAAGACAACGCGAACAAAAGACGATAATGACTGTACGGAACCCGCAGCGGGCAAATTGACATGCACTTGACCGGGTTTGTTACGGGAGTTGCTTGTGCCAGCGCCAAACATGCCAGTAACTTGCTTGCTAGCGTTTGGATTATTATGTACTAGATGTATTTTGTATTGTCGCATAATATTGTAACAGTTAGGTATTTTGTAGTTTTGAGATAAACGAAATGTTTTATTATACAAGGTTTAAGGTTTAAGGTGTGTGTGTGTGTGTGTGTGTGTGTGTGTCCTTCATATAGAGTTTACTGTGAAAGTAGCAGAGCTGAAGAAGTTAATTTTCTTAATTATTGTATGGAATAATTCGTGAGATTGGAAGCGTTTTTTAACAGACTTTAACAGACTTCGTCCGAATTTTAAATATCTAGTTACTATACTCACTTGATAGTTAGTCTAATTAAAATATCACGATGAGTTCATAATTAGGAGGTTAATTAACACAAAACCTTGATCTCAATTTCAAAGTATACGAGTATGTTGAAATTTTCGGCACTCTTCAATTTTATTTAATCTCTATTTTATTTGTTTCATATACATTAGAACAATAATCTTATAGCTCAGAAATTTACACAATACTTTGCTTGTTTTATGTTAACTCTTGTCTAAGGTCTCGTAATATCAATAATATTTAAGTAAATAAAAAATATAAGTTAATTCTTCGTTGTTGAGGTTGTCATCGTTGCCAACTGGCGCGAGCAACTGGCGTAATGTGAACGCGGCGTAGCCCATAATGGTTGTTAGATCGATACACATGTGCGGGAAAGTTTTCAAATAAAAAACTTCTAGACTTTATCGTATTTGGTTACTCCGGGCTCGGCCACTATACCAAACACAATCAATGTTTCCCCTTGTTTCCGTGTCAAATGTTTGACACAATTTGAATATAATCAAATTGAGTTTTCAGTTTATTGATCAGTAGTTTTTGCTTTGGGTAAACTCGCATTGCGATGGCCGATGCATTTTAAGAGCCCATATGACCCTAACTTGACTACATACATTAACCTAGATCTCAAAATCTGTAAGGTCTAGAAAACTGATTTTTTGACACAAGTAACTTCAGTTCATAAAGATTAAATGCTCAAGACGAAAACACGATTACTCAAAAAATGCTCGATAGTTTCTTTTTTACAAAAAACCTTGTTTTAGACACATTTTTGCTTGGATCTTCGAAGTTTGCTGTTTTTTCTTTAATATTTTTTAATATATGAAAAGGTATTGATAAAACCTAAATTTGCTCAAAACACTTTTTTCATAATCATTATAGTTCGTCTTTTATTCAAGTAAAACTAACTCGGCGATGATTCCGCGCCGTCCTTTTTCACCTGGCATATGAAAGACGGGCGTGAGAGTGAAGAGAGAAGGACGATGTTTGATTTTTAGAGTCAGGTGAGCTCTTAAGCTATTAAAATGAAGTAAGTATGTCAATTCAATGTGTATCACTCCTTATGTAGTAGGTGAATAGTGTTTAATTTTGAATAATTCATTTAAAAGTGAATCGCGTTGCATCGACGCGCTACGTTGCAATGTGGTCTTCAAAAACAAAAATTGTGCAAGCTTTATAAAATTTAAAGAATAATATATATAAAGCTTGCACAAATTCAAATACTGTATGCAAGCTTAGTAAAATTTCTTTAAATTTAACATCTGAATCGATTTACGATTACTGGTCGATTATTTATAATTGTACTGGTCAATTATGTTTAATAATTGTCCAACTCTTCTTAATATTGATTATATACACATATACCCATACACGGGACAATTTGTCGTTTCGATCGATCGTCAAGAAAATCGTCCAATCGATCTTTTGAACGTAAAATCGTTTGCGATATTGCTACACACGTACAATTTGTCGTTCGATTTTAATATCGAGGAGATAAATCGTTACGATAATTGTCCCGTGTATGTAACCTTTAATGATTAGCCTGTCATTTAAACATTTGGGATTTTAGCCATAAAAATGTTAACCCTTAATTGGACGCGCCTGCACAGGAAATCCGGTATCATTTCAGTTTTTTCTTCAATCAGTTGCAAAATCGCATAAAGCACTTACGAAATTAAACATCATAATTAGCACAAAACAAGGAACGGATGTTTGCGAAAGGGGTCCGTGCAGCGCAAATAGAACTAATTGCGTTAGGATATGAAACGGGAATCAAGAAAATGTTGAAAAATGTAGAAAAAGTTGTGACGGTGCGTTATTAAGTTAGTCCAACAGCGGACAATGTTAACATCTGGATACAACCGGTTCAAACTGGATTTTTCTGGAATGTTCCAGTTTTTTGCTGGTTAAAAAACATCTATAGGTATCTAGTTGATTTCGTGCTATTAAAACCAAAATATCATTATATTGAAAGAATTTATACGTGGGAGAGCCATGCTTCGGCACGAATGGGCCGGCTCGACCGGATAAATACCACGTTCTCACAGAAAACCGGCGTGAAACAGCGCTTGCGCTGTGTTTCGCCGAGTGAGTGAGTTTACCGGAGGCCCAATTCCCTACCCTATTCCCTTCCCTTCCCTACCCTCCCCTACTACCCTATTCCCTCTTAAAAGGCCGGCAACGCACATACAGCTCTTCTGATGCTGCGAGTGTCCATGGGCGACGGAAGTTGCTTTCCATCAGGTGACCCGTTTGCTCGTTTGCCCCCCTTATTTCATTAAAAAAAAAAAATTGACATAGCTACTTACCTTATAAGTTAAGTCAAGCGAATAATGTTTCAGGGCTCTGCATCATAAAACTCGTTCTATTTGGAATTTTCTTGGAATACTCGAGTTTTTTTTTCCGGTAAGAAAAATTAAAAATTTATTCTATGTACAGACATCCAAATTATGATATTAATTAAGTTTTCAGCGAATAATGTAACTAATAACTATGGTCTGGATACAGCTCGTTCAAAGTGGATTTTTCTAGAATATTTGAGTTTATCAACGGTCAATACTTGAAAGACATCAAAATCTATTTGAGTAGACGTATTTATAAACAGTAAATGATTATATTAAAGAAATTGAAAGAGGTACTCAAACTATACAAAATAAATTAGCTGATTGAATTGCGAATCAAAATTTCAATTTGGCTTTATCTGTATTGAAATGGCTAACGGGGTGAATTTTTCCATTGACCTTATGGGGTTAAAGTGGCCCCTGAATACCCCAAAATGCGACAGATGGGGAAATAAAAATACAACCCTTATTTACATCAGGACATTTCATGTTGGACTCGGGGGCTCTAATCCCGTAATACCGGAATTTGAATACAAATAACGTGCCAGTGCATTTTGGAGTTTATGACACGGGAATAAACGTTATTGTCGTTGGCAATGTAATTATATTTTTATAAGCATTATTATGGACTCTAATCCCTGGTGATAAGGTTTAAATGGGGGTTATTTATTGTCAGAAGGTGTCAAACACTTGCTTATGTCAGGGGTTAGGATATTAGGCTCGTATAGGTCAATGAATATGAATGCATTATATTTTTATTGCTATAAAACTCAATTTAGTGTAGTTAATACTAGATGACTCGTTTATCACGCGGGGACCGTACATTTTTCGGAACCAAAAGTATGTCCATGCCAAATTTCAGCAAAATCGTGCGGTTTAGGCGTGAAGAGGTAACAGACAGACAGACAGACACACTTTCGCATTTATAATATTAGTATGGATGGATAATATACTCAAAGTTCTATCAAAATCGATATAGTCTGCATATTTTGATTAAGCTTAATATTGTTTTAATCTTTTCTACAATAAAAATACAATTTTCATAATTAATATTAGGTTAGTTCTAACTTGTAGTCCTAATAATATTAACAATAAATAACGCCCGCAACTCCGTCGCGCCAAAATTCTTTTATCGCGCGGGAACCGTTCATTTTTCCGCGATAAAAAGTATTCTATGTCCTTTCCCGAGACTCAAAGTAACTGCATACCTAACATTAAACATAGTTGAGCGGTTTAAGCGTGTGAGAGGTAACAAATAGACACACTTTCGCCACATATTACTAAATAATTATGCCTTCGCGTTTATTATATTAGTATGTATAGAAATGGAATACTATCTTAATATATAAAACTCACAAGTGACTGACTGACATAGTAAGTGATCTATCAACGCACAGCCCAAACCACTGGACGGATCGGGCTGAAAGGCATGCAGGTAGATGTTACGACGAAGACATCCGCTAAGAAAGGATTTTGATAAATTTCCCCCCTAAGGGGGTAAAATAGAGAATGAAAGATTGTATGATATAATAATACGTCTTCTTAACGAGAAATACTAAAATGAAACAAAATGTTCTTACTCAGACATTACAGAAGAACATATTTTTCAACATCTCAAAAGAAACATCACTAACTATTTGGAATTACCGAAAATAAACTTCGAGATAATCCGAAGGACGAATCGGAAACGTTGGCAAATAAAATATAAGCATTTCTTACACGTGTCTTGTCTGTATCCTGATACTCTGCTGAATCATTTTAAAAAGCTCTCGCAAATAATAATAGTGTCTTGTTTATGTAATGATAATTTTGACGACCTCTGTGGCTCAGTGGTGAGCGCGTTGGTAGCTCAAGCCGGGGGTCGCGGGTTCGAATCCCGCCGACGGAACAAAAAGTTTTCAATGTTCCCGGGTCTGGATGTGTATTAAATATGTGTATGATATAATAAAAATCTTAAATATATGTATAGTATAAAAGTATTAAATATATTTCCGTTGTCTGGTACCTGTAACACAAGTCCTTTAGGTACTTAGCACGGGGCCAGACTGACGTGGTGTGAATCGTCCATAGATAAAAATAAAAAAAAATTAAAATGTAATATTCATTTTTTTTTTTAAATGATAAAAGAAAATAAACTGTATTATTGGACTTCTATATGGTAGCCATATTCGCGTGATAAAAGAAAAATGGGCGTTTTCATCATCCCTTTTCTCCAAATTTGTATTACATTTTCCATGGAAGTAGCTTAGCCCATCGATCGTGGAATAACGAGACACAATAGCTTATCTATTGTTATCGCCGCCGGATGCGGCCGCTTAGGTCTTCATGAATTAGGGCAGCTTTTGATCCCGAAAACTGCAGTGCAATTAGTAAGTTTAAAATTCAGCATCTAAACAAAAAAATTAACTTCATGAGTGCCGACAGAATCTCCTAATCCTCCTCTTCTGTTTAATTTCGTTGCGGGTCCCAAGACACACACACACACTGTTGATCCTGGCGACAAAGGAGTTGCAGTGGTGGGAATGTGTGGTGGGCCTTTTGCCCGTTATAAAAAAAAGAGTGCCGACAGAAGTGAAAATGAAACAGCAAGTATAGGCATCCGTTTTCGCCGCGCGGTAGAAAGGGTCTGCTCTTCCGCCATCTTAGTAGTTTTCGATCAGATCAAGTACAGAATTTTCAAAGAATTTTGAAACAATTTTAAAAAGCTAGACTAAAAAAGTGTTATTGCTTCACTGCAATATCAACGCGAGGAGACTATAGCTATAGTTCAGGCATGTCCCACAAATCCCTTAATTAGAGGATATTTCTCCCCCTATCATTGTCACACTGCCGATTGGTACGAGTTTGATTAACATCATATGGCTTCAACCATCATTTGATGCCTAGAGCTGTTATTTATATAATTATGTTAAGTTTCGGATAGTCGCTTATTAAAAAAAAATATTATGAAAATTAATGTCTCATGAATGAATAAAAAGCGGCCAAGTGCGAGTTGGACTCGCCCATGAAGGGTTCCGCAGCAGTAATAAGGTTTATTTTAATGAAATTAAAATGTTTTTGATTTATTTTTATATTTCAGTTGATTAAATGAAAATTAATTTAAGGTTTACCATTTATGACGTATAAAAAAAACTACTTGCTAGATCTCGTTCAAACCAATTTTCGTTGGTAGTTTTTATAGTAATGTACATCATATACTATTTTTAGACTTGTCATGCCCCTACTTTAGAAGTTAGAGGGGGGGGGGGACACATTTTACCACTTTGGAAGAGTCTCTCTCGCAAACTATTAAGGTTAGAAAAAAACGACATGAGAAACCTCAATATGATTTTTGAAGACCTATTCATATAGATACCCCACTCGCATAGGCTAGATGAATTTTTTTTTTGTTTCAGGGGATTTCTATGGGGTCCCCTAAAATTTTTAATAATTTTTATATTTTTGTATCAAAATCTTATTGCGGTTTACAGACTACATCTACTTACCAATTTTCAATAGTATAGCTCTTATAGTTTCGGAGGAAAGTAGAGGCTGTGACATACGGACGGACAGACAGACAGACAGACAGACATGACGAATCTATAAGGGTTCCGTTTTTTGCCATTTGACTACGGAACCCTAAAAAGTAAATTAATTTGACTGTGAATGTTCTTATAGTAATTATGTTTATATACAATATGTTAAGATAACAACATAATAATAAACGTCTTAGTAATTTAAAAAAAAACATATTTTTCCTTCGGGGCTTTACTGCTTATCACTAATATTTTTCTATTTTTGTTTCAGGTACATTTGCAGTCACAAAATTAATGTATACCGAGCCTCTTTCTTCAACAAAACTTGGATTTATTTTGAACTAAAGTCGGGTATGGAACTTAAAAATGTGATACAAAAACTGGTCTAAAAATATACTTATAATCACAACTTTTTATAATTACTTTAAAAACCACCACGGCAGTTTAAAAAAAATTGATGTTCCATTTTCGAAAATGAAAGTTTGGCTAATTCGAATTTGGAACTTTTATTTTTTATCGTTCGAGCCAGCTTGTTTACTTTTGCCACGTCTTAATTCTGTCGTTAGCGATTTTTTGCGTTCGCTAACGATCTCTTTGGAATTGCAAATTTGGTTAATTGTCTGATGGAAGTTAGCTACTTTAAACGCGAGTGATTGTTGAAATATATTTTAACAGACGAATAATTCAACGGGTTTACATTGACTTTCTAATCATTCGTTTGGATATTGAAACGAAAAGCCATTACTTAACTCGAATTATTTCTCCTGTATTTTGAATTACAGTTTGAGATGTTTAGGGATTTGCATTTGCGAATAGTGTTTAGCGTTTAGTTATAATTTTGTATTTATACTCCAGTATTTGTGAAATTAATATTCATTTATTACTGATTAGATTTCTTGCAAATTAGAATTTTATGGCAGCACTTAACTTCAATTTAATGAAGATTTTATCATACATTATTTGTCAAATTCATCATTAACCTAAAATTAAGACTTCATTCAATGTCTCTGATGCATATTTCAGAACGTATTATTATATTTTTGACTTTTTTACGTCCGTGTTTTTGACTATATAAGTTAAAATAAAAAGATTTTTCTTTGTTGTCTGACCTACTACTGTCTATAAAAAAAAAAACTAGTAAAGTACATAAACTAGCTGGGCGTAAATACCCAAACTTGTATTTTCCAAATTCGAATTAGCCAAACTTGTATTTAGGCCTGAATTAAGGCCGAATATGAAAATCTTCATCCGTACATTAAATCGTTGAAATTACAAAATTTTGAAACGAAATTTCCTCTTAGGAGTTTCCATTTCGATTGGGCTCTTAAAAGTTCATTCGGAATCATCAATTATTGTCCTTCAAGTTCGACAGATGAATAATTATTTACGAACTTATCGCATTCTCTTATCATCACCCCTGAATCTCTAGTTTTACCACAGTATAAAATTATACAGTAGATGAGCTTCATACCCTATGAACCGTGCCCGTGCATACATCTTGGCCATAAAAAGTTTTAGCTGTTTCTTCGTAGCTGTCACATTTTTGACGTAGAATGCTTTCACTTTTTGGCCAGGCTCTAAGGGCGAAGCCAAACGAGCGTAATTGGTGAGTTTTGAGTCGCCGAATTTCTGCCGGGCAGAATTCTGCTACATTCAGTTTCATACAAAAGTCATGTTTGATTCACACGGCGACTCAAAATGAGTTGTCATTTGTATGAAAAAATTTTGCCCGGCAGAAATTCTGCGGCTCACGACTCACAAATTTACGCTCGTTTGGCTTCGCCCTAAGTGTCTAAACTTAGGGCAAACACTATGTCGAATTTCCGCGGCGGAAGTTTGGCATGATTCCGCCTGCGATGTATATTAAATTATAGGTCTAGCAGAATCTGATGGCTGATGGCGGATTTTCAAAAATATCCTTGATCATTGGATAAATTTTTATGCCGAATTTCCGTCGCGTTATATTGAATGCGTTTGACATTGACATAATCATGCCGAACTTCCGCCGCGGAACTTCGGCATGGTGTGTTTAGACAATAAAGTTAATATACCGCTAGGTATATTAACCAGATGGGCTTGTTATATCCAGTTTTGTTACATAGGGACTGGTGTGATCCAGTTTGATCTGGTTTAATCTACTCTAATCCAGTGATTTATATCTGCGAGATCACTCTGGACGTCACCAATTCACTTCCCTTGCACTGCGATGAATTCATTTGCATCGAATTAGTATAGAACAAAAATCAATCTCGGTTATTGACACCAGTAGCTTGAAACGTTAAAATAAAGCTATTAATTCCAATTTCACCTACGCCGGTTAATACTACTTATGAAATCGGAATTAAATCCTTTTAGAACAAGACAAATCCCCTAGACGGGGGTCTACGTTGCGACGGTCTACTTTGGCCCTGACAAAAAATGGCGGTCCACAATTATTGTAGGCGGGGGTAAATGTAAATTAATTTTGTTAGCAGCGAAGAACTTTTATGTATGCTTGATTTCTCTTAATGAAAAGCATAGGCCAGGGATGGACCCTGCCTTATCAATGTGCCACTTTTTTGATAATCACTAAAGTAATGTCAAACACGTTCCACTAAATAATATTTTTCTTTGTAATCCTGACGCGTATATAAAATTTTAAAAGTGGGTTACGAAACAAATGAGTTTGGGAACCTCTGATTTAAAATCTCAACTACTACCAATACGCCTAAAGTAACAAACATACACACTCCCAAACTTTAGCCTTAATGTAATAAACTACCTTTAATATAGCCAGCATTTTATTAAATAGACCGACAGCAATAATTTTCATATTCTCATTTCCTACCAGACGAGTACGAGAGATAATTTTTTGCCTGTGCCGCTTTTTCCTTTTTGACAAGTTGTCATTTTAAAAACTCCTGGACGATCGCCAGCCAAAATGGACGGAGCAAAAAGAATTTTAAAGTATTTATGAGTGCACAATAAGTGAATTTAACGTGGAGTATAAATTATATTTGCGCAAGATAAAAACTGCTAAACAAGAGAATAAATGGTTTAGTCGGCGGTTTTTTAGCGTTTAATTTGTAGAATACATTTTAAAGTTAGTTGCACTCGTTGGAAAAAGCACCAAAAGCGTATCTGAGCAAATAAAATGGCCGCTACATAATATATTATATCATTTTGAAAAAAATTGGCCAAGTGCGAGTCAGACTCGCGCACGAAGGGTTCCGTACCCGTTATAGAGTGAACATAGGGAAAAATTATGTGTTTTTTTTATGGGAGCCCCCTTAATTATTAACTTTCTTTATTTTAATTGCATAATTAAATAATATAGAACTTATTACATAATAATTGAGGATATTGTGAAAATTTCAAGTGTCTATAATATGTTGACATTATGGATTACGAACCAAAAAAACATCGTTTGTTGTATGAGGAAATTTAATAAAAACTTAAATATTAACTTTATTTTGTTTGTAGCTGCGAATAATAAAAAGTATCCTTACTTTTTATTATTCGTAACTCCCATACTATTACCGTTTTAAATTTGGTTCCTTTTGATCTATCATGTAACGTCAGCCTAGTACCGCTCAAGGTCACCTAAATATTGCAAATGTATTGAAATGTGTACCTAAGGTACAATTTTTTGACAAGTATTGTGGAGCATGTTTTTTGACGGAGTTACTTTTCCTTAGTTTTTATTATTCGTAGGTTTTTAGTATATTTTGTTGTTGTTGCACCAGAAACATCTGTGAAAATTTCAGAAGTCTAGCTATAGCTACAGCCTGAAGACAGACAGAGAGACAGACAGACAGACGGAGAGACATAATTGAAGTCTCAGTAATAGGGTCCCGTTTTTACCCTTAGGGTACGGAACCCTAAAAAAAGTGGTTATTGCACAATTTTTAAAAGAAATGAAATATTCGTGAAATTTAGATGCATCTTTGTGGTTTTTTTTTCTAAGTATAGAAAAAAAATTAAGATATTGTATTCCCGCTAGTAGAGACCTCTCGCAAATATAATGTATCTATGTTTAAAAAATGAAACAATTCATAGCTTATTACCAAGACGTATAGAAATGAATTATAAGATAATCTATTTTAGTCGCCCCCTTAATACGTATCCAAGGTAACCTCAAAACCAGCAACCAAACCGAGACTCCCAATCATCATAAAATAAAGACCGCCCGCAGATTGGCTCCGCGGTTATAATTAATCTTGAATCAATAACGCTGCACCGGCTCCTATACTACGACCGATGAACCGGGGTTTAATCATTGTTTACCAATGATTAAACCCCGGTTTACCAATGGTATAACGTGTGCTTACTGCTTAGGCTATAGCATATTAACCATGATATTGGTTAGTTTTGCCAATGAGTATGAAATGAAAACTCGAAAATGCGTCATCGAAAAATGAATCACAACGGGCGCGCGTCGGCTATAGCATACTTGGACGCTATCACAAAAATTATTACATAAATTAGCAGGTCAGTACGAATATCGACGTTAAGGACATTAAAATAACATATTTTAATATCAGTGCGCCTTGTACAGTGGCGGTTACGACGCTCGCCGCTTTCTTGATAGGGCAAAAATGTATGAAGAAATTTGAGAGCGTTTCTTATTTTTCTTATAAATGGAAATGTTATTTATTTTTATATAAAATATTTAGCTATTCGGACAGGAGACTAACTAAGCAACAATTTTTTGTAAATTTATTTTCCTTAGTTCAGTGTATTTAGCTGTAATGGTACCTAATCAAACCCCATTTTTTTTAATCTATTGCGATTATTGTGATGGTTAAAACGTATTTATGTGAAAATTTTGTATCCTCGCAGTGTGACTCCTAAATCTTTAAAATAACCTACCTATAATCATTGATATTTGTGAAAAAATGTGAAAGCGTTCTTAACCATGATATTGGTTAGTTTTACCAATGAGTATGAAATTAAACTTCCTTTGAATGTTGCAATGCAATGCGTCAGCGAAAAATGAATCAAGCAATTTAATTTTTTTTTAATCCTTATTTTCTTATCGTTACTAATATTATAATTGCGAAGGTGCATCTGTCTGTGTCTTCATACTTAAACGGCTGAACCGATTTCGATAAAATTTTGTATGTATCTCCATACAAAATTTCAGCTGCGGGAAAGTATTTAGAATTCTTTTTATCTTAGAAAAATATACAGTTCCCTTGCGATAAACTAATTTTGGTGCAAGAGTGATGTGGGCGTCATATCTAGTTATCTTATACTTTTTAAGCAATAACAATATCCTAATGTCTTTCCGTGAAAGCCGCTCATTTTTAACCGACTTCCAAAAAACGAGGAGGTTATATTATGTTCGGCTGTGGATATATATATTTTTTTTGTATTTTCGACGATTATTCCGCCGTTTGTGAACCGATTTTAAAAATTTTTGTTTTGTTATATTAGTATTTTCCCTATTTAAACTCCGAGCTGTGCTCGTTTTACACTTTTATTTATTTATATCACAACCTTAGTGACTTTAGCAACAACATTTCTGAAAAATATACCACAGATATACACAAAAAATAACAATAACAAGATGACAAATCGTTGGTATCACTCGGAGAGAACATTAATTTCGACAGATCCTTGAAGGGGCGAACTTGGCCTCATAAGTCATAACGTAGTATTTGCATAGGGGCTAGGGCTTATATGTTACGTTATTACAGTGGTTCCTAACCTTTTCAGAGCTATTACCCCTATGGCCTGTTAGAAAAGTGTATTAGTGTGAATCTCGCTTTCCGCTTGGCCGCCATTTTATGAACGTTAAGACGATCAAACAGTTTAATTCAAACCTTAAATGAAACCGTTTGATGTCGGTTTGAACAGTTGTCAAACGGCATTGCACAGTTTGGTTTGGTGCGCCGCCATTATTAGACTTGTACGATGCAGAATAGATGCTCTCAAACTTCAAAATCCAGTACAAAATTAAGCCAAGTTTGTTCAAACGCGTCGGAACACGATCAAACGGCGCGTCAAACACAACAAGAATATGAAATTTCATCAAACAAGCTTCAAACACGTAAATGTTTGACAAACCGTTCAAACTAGCTTTGTAAACGATCAAAATGGTTTGAGTCAAACCAAAATTTATACGTGTTTGAGTCAACACGTATAAATCACCTACCTACTATATTATTTTATTTTAAACACAAAAACATATTTTTTGCCGATTCATCTATTTTACGTACCACCTCTGTTACCCCTATGCAATAGCTGTTTTACCCCCCGGGGGGTAATTACCCCCAGGTTCGGAACCACTGCGTTATTACATGTATGATGTACGTCTTCATGTTGGCCACTCGTGTATTGGCTATTGCCTCTACACGTAAGCACATGTTGGGCCAATACGAACGATAAATTAACTGATAACGAACGCGTAGAAGGGCTTTGACTATGATTGACAATGAATCATGATCGATATTGCTGTGCAATGTACTTGCAAATCTAGAACTTTGCAATAATAGTGCCAATCATGGTGAGCCATCTTAGCCCAATGTATAAATTCTTAGACAAACAACAAACAAAAACGACAGCGACAAACGCGGCCACATAACATAATGTCGTGTCCATTCACGTTAACATGATGGGCCAATACAAGCGAACATGAAAAGAGCAGGCAAATGTTCGTATACGATTGCCCAACGCAAAACCATTGATCAAAAAAAAAAGTCAGGAATTTTATAATAAGCGTTGGATATTTCTATAGGTCATAAAATATTTATATATATATATATATATATATATCATATATATATATATATATATATATATATATATATATATATATATATATATATATATATATATATATATATATATATATATATATATATATATATATATATATATATATATATATATATATATATATATATATATATATATATACAGGGTGTAACAAAAACAAGTGATAATACTTTAGGGTGTGTACGTGTTCCTTGTAGAGAGTTCACTGTGAAAGTAGCAGCTCTGAAAGACGAAAATTTTTTTTTTCACTTTTGTATGGGCAAGGGCCCGAGCGTCACGAGTTTCCCCATACAAAAGTGAAAAAAAATTTTCGTCTTTCATAGCTGCTACTTTCACAGTGAACTCTCTACAAGGAACATGTACACACCCTAAAGTATTATCACTTGTTTTTGTTACACACTGTATATATATATATATATGCTTCGTTACAATAATTTAAGTAGATAAAGGCGGCTCACCTGATGGTATGACTTATGAGTTATATTTTGTTTGTCATAGCCCAGGTATGAGGTAGCTATTTTAGCGTGGTCCTGCGACTATATTGCTACATAAATAGTTTTATTAATATTAAATAAATAAAGAATATTAATAAATACTATAATTATGATGACGTACTCGTAAGTCGTAGTATTAAGCCTAATTATGTACCTCTATAAACTTTAGCTCTACATTTTTTTACATTTTATTTCACAGTAGGTTGTATAACTTGTATGTTAGCATATTCTAATGTAAAATGCATATTTTAGTCGAAAATGCATATTTAAGTGTAAAATGTATTAAATAAATGAATAAATAGCATTTCTTCAGTTTCAGGTGAGTCTTGCCACTTGGAGGGCTCGAAGGTACTCAACAAGCTATAGGAATGTTTGTTGTATGAATTGATTTCTCGAGTATTTATTTTCAGTTATCGATTGGCTGAAAACTGAGTTTTGGGTGTAAGTAATAAGGTCGGATTTCGTTTGAAACGTTTATAAAATAAGAACCAATAAATATTGCCATTTATTGTAATGGTGTTAGAGTTTTCTTTATAATGTAAAAAAATGAAATCCGACCATAGCCTATGTGATATAAAATAATCTCGAGCTTAGCTCATACCTCCGAATCACTGAAAATTGTTTCTTTTTTATTATTCTGTCCGTTATTTTGCAGTAATTATGATTTCAACTTTCGAATCATACTCTTCCGAATTCTTCTTTATTTGCCTTTATTGTTCCATTTTCATCGTGTCACTATGTTATGCACGAATCATAATATATACGATCCTTACATAATACTATACTAAAAATTTAACTACTATCCTGTAACACTCGATCTAAAAGAAACAAACCAAAACAATTTGTGTTGATACACATTTTATCCTTGTCAACTCGGAAATATGCTTAATATAAATAACTAGTAAACATGCTTAAAATTTTTAAAGTTTTCAGATGCCCTTTTAAATTTTAAGCATATTTCCTCAAGTTAAGCATATTTTGAAAAAAAAATATGCACGAAACATATTCGGATCGTGTGTATGTGACCTAATTTTTGCGCTTTACCGTTGTGACGTCTAGCGCTCTCTGTCACTGCTTGCTCCCATTTCTGGATTTAGTTCGCCTTTGTATAATCATGTAGTTTTGACCTACAGTCTACTCGCGGTTTTAAGTGAGTCTGTGAAATAGGGGGCTTAGCCAAAACGTTTTTATCACGTTTTTATTGGATCAATTAAAAATGTATCGAATTGACATATAAGTGGGATAATAATATGAAGTCGACTTTCGACTCACGCTATGTAAATTCCATACGTTTTGATCGGCGATTCTATAAAAGGAAGCAAAAAATACGTGTGGCTAATAATTATTGATAATGCCTCTTTAATCTATTAGAGAAAAGCCAGCTCAAACGCTTGGTCAATATTCATTTTAATCACACGGCAAGTAGACTATAGAAATATGTAGACATAGTATTCGTCGTTGTATTATCGTGTAGAAACTTGAGGTATTGAAGTATCATTATCTCTTGGATTATTAAAATATTATGCACCAATGTACTATCAGAGAAGTTGATTCCTAGGCAGATGGCGGACCTAAGTAAGTAATTTGGTCGCGTTAAGTCAAACCCATCCGACCGATCGCAGCTAATATTAAATTGAAATAAGCCGAGCAAACGTAGGCCTGTCAAGTGTCAGCTGCCTAGGAATCAATTTCCTCGGGTATACCTTACCTATAAACACTGGTACATAATATTAAAAAGGAAAAACTACTCATGAGTGTATCGAGTATGCACTATGTAAGTATTCCTACAATTCCTACATTATCAGGGCGAGCGAAGCGAGCCCTAGTATATCGTACAACTTTACGGATTTTGTGATACACTTTACGGAAAAAATATCACGCCTATTGAGTTGTGTTGTGCTTCAACATAGTATTTTTATTTATATGTAGAAGTGTTATCTTCAGTCAGTCAAGGTTTTTTATATGTAGATGTGTTATCGTCAGTCAGTCAAGACTCAAGGTGTGACGACGTTTAGCTAATAACTGATAAGTATGAAAATATTTATCACGTTCTAGTCAACCTATAATCGAATCTACAGCGTATAAGAATCGGACGCCAGATTTTTTTTTGTAACTTTAAAGTTCAAACATACATAATTCACAGTTCACACAGGTGTTTCTAGATAAATCCTTATTTTGAAGCTCACCGTAACCGCACATTTTTCAGAAATGGCTGTAACTTCTTGCTGTATTGTTATTTGCATTTCATTACTTCATTATTAATTAACTAATCATATTATTATTTTAACTAATCATAATTATTATAATAGCCACACGATCCATCAAAAGTCGTATTTCTAATAATATTGTTAGCCTAGAATGAAGGCTACGAAATTAATTTAAAAATGGAATCAAAAATCACGATGCAATTACAGACATGAGCCAAAACTGCTCCATTCAGCACATTTTATCTCAAATTGTACCTTAAAACCAACTACATATGGATCAATTCCAAATGTAACTCTGAACGGGCTTTATGGAGCTGCTAAAAATTTCATAGGGCAGACTGCGGACCTCAAAATATCGACCGTCTCGTTCACACTCAAGCGATGTGACAAAGACCGATACACCGCACACATGCATGCATGGTGTAGGGTGAGTGCACACGATATTCGGTTTTTAATAAGTATTGGATTTTATAGCATTTTTGGAGGATTGAAATGATGTTTAATGATTTTATAATATTATGTAATTTATTGTACAAAACTTTTCTTTTTCATTATAATATGTCAATGATTTAGTATTTTGAAAATAACCATCTGTAATCATTATTAAAGAACGGTTAGTTTTCAACCTTATAATATACAGTCACAGGCCACAGCTTTGTATTAATTTTTAAAATGTTTACTATAAAATTAAAACGATTTTAGCGTGACAAAAATTGTCTGTAAAATTGAGTCTTCTAGCTAGGGTAATTGAGTAACAAAGTTTATAATAATCGTAAACTAATAACTACACTGTCCAGTTTATTTATGCCAAACCAATATTAATTTATTTGACCTTCTCTACGTAGGCCTTAATCGATACCCCAGGCAGATTTACAATCACGGTTATCCCCAACGTGAAGACGCCTTTACTCTTACCTTCTGTCCCCAGCTTTACAATATTAAAACCATTACAATGGGCGTCGGTAAGGAAGGCATTAGCGCATGCGCCCCGCTTAGCGCCTGCAGCGCTGTTACAACCTAGACTGACAAATTGCTACGCACTTTTTGCGCTTGTTTGCGCTATTTGGAGAACTGTGCGGCAAGTCTGAGGAATTGAGGGGGGAGGGGGACGACTTGTCATTGCAAAATTCTATTTTTTGTGAAATATTCTATCAGAGATGTTGATTTATAGGCAGATGGCGGATCTACGTAATTTGGTGGGGTTGTGTCAAGCCTAGCCGATGGATTACTACTTACTATTAAATTGACATAAACCGACTAATTGACATAGGATCGTCAACTGCCTAGGAATCAATTTCCTCGATGGTACACCAATCCATTCTAGTCCATACTGATTTTTACCAATAAAACCTCTAAACCGATTATTCTGGGTATGCCGTATGGAGATACTTTGAGTCCAGGAAATGGACAGGAAAAATGTACATTTCGCGCGCGGGGGAGGGGAGGGGGAAGATTGATTATCGTAAAATACTCCATCTGTTCTAATCTAGTAGTATTTTAAATGTAATGGGATGTCTGTCTTTTACACTTTATTTGCTAATCAATGACATCTGGTATAGAGATTGGAGATACATTTGGCTCTCTGGTAAGGACATCGGGTTCTCCAATTGTAAAGAAACTTACACGCAACAAAATTGAGGGCACCGTTTAAGAATCATCACAAAAGAAATGTGTTTGTCTGATTGTTACAATATACCTTTTAACGCTGAAAAGGCGAAACCGATTGAAAGGCAAAAGATACTTTGAGTCGCATGAAAGGAAAATTGATAAGTAGTTTTCATTTCAGAAAAATGTATGGTATCTTTTTTATGAAATAAGGGGCATACGAGCAAACGGGTCACCCGATGGAAAGCAGCTTCCGTCGCACATAGACACTCGCAGCATCAGAAGTGCTACAGGTGCGTTGCCGGCCTTTTAAAGAGGGAATAGGGTAATAGGGTAGGGGAGGATAGGGAAAGGAAGGGAAGGGAATAGGGGAGGGTAGGGCAGGGAATAGGGTAGGGGCATAGTAAAAGGAGGGGAAGTAAGTTATCTTCATACAAAGGCACCGCGCGCGGCTTGTATCTGTGCGCCATAGTATAAATGCGTCGCCACGTACGGCACACAACAAAATCTCGGCCAGTTTTAGAGGCTGGTACCGCCGAGATTTTATTGTGTGCCGTACATGGCGCACACATACAGATAACTTACTTCCCCTCCTTTTACTATGGTAGGGGATTGGGCCTCCGGTAAACTCACTCACTCGGCGAAACACAGCGCAGGCGCTGTTTCACGCCGGATTTCTGTGAGCCCGTGGTATTTCTCCGGTCGAGCCGGCCCATTCATGCCGAAGCATGGCTCTCCCACGTTTCCACGCAATAAGCGAATATAGGCAGAACGGTTGCGGGCTACAGTTACCTCCATGTTATACTAGCTCGCCATCTGATTGTAATTGTCAATTTTTATCAGGAAATTAAATTTCCGATAGAGAGTCGTTTTGTTGATAAATATTTCGCTCGTAAATCCAGCCACAGCATTTATTTTTGTTATTTAGAAACAGTAAAAAATCCTGAATGTCAATCGTTGGTGTGGATGGTCTATAATATAATTGGAATCACGGAATCGGCTCCAACGATTTTCATGAAATTTAGTATATAGGGGGTTTCGGGGGCGACAAATCGATCTAGCTAGGAATCATTTTTAGAAAATGTCATTTTATTCGTGTTTTATCGAATACCGAGCAAAGCTCGGTCAAATAGCTAGTAGTATCTAAAACGTATAATTCTGTCAAGTAGCTCTCATGAGTACTCATGACAGTTGTAACCGCCTGTCTGCGGTGCTGGAGTCTGGACTTCACTCTCAGAATACGCTCATATTACATCTAGACATCCAAAACGTGGCTGTGAAATAGGTGAGTCCTAAACATTTTGCTATTACTCGAGTTATATTACAACTAAACTAGATGTATGCGACTTAATAAAAAATAAAAAAAAAACGTTTATTTCAGGTAAAATATAACCCATAGAAAAATTCTTAAACTAGCAGGAAATAAATGTTATTAATTTAAATATTTGCCACCCTCTGGTGCACCCACCGGATACATGCACGTGTGCACATAAATACATGCTAAAAAGAGCCTATGTCCTTTCTTCAGTTGTAGAGCCTATTTGACGCAAATAAACTTCTTTATCAGATAAGCTGATGAATGTCCGCGAGATCGAGATTATTAGGATTCAGACAAGACACGTGTAAGAAATGTTTATCGCAACTTCTTTGCGCCAAAATTAGTTAATCGCGGGGGAACTGAACATTTTTCCAGGATGAAAAGTATCCTATGTCCTTTCCCGGGACTCAAGGTATCTCCATAGCAAATTTCAGCAAAATCGGTTCAGCGGTTTGGGCGTGAAGAGGTAACAGACAGACAGACAATCAAAGAGACAGACAGACACACTTTCGCATTTATAATATTATAGTTATATAGTTAATAGTTATTATATAGTTATAGTTAATATATGAATGGCTATATGACTAATTTTGGCGCAACAAATTCGTTTATCTCGTGGGAAAAGCACATTTTTCCGGGATAAAAATGGTATTTCTTTTCCCGGGACTCAAAAGTACCTCCATACCGAACTTCAGTAAAATCGGTTTAGCGGGTTGGGCGTGAAGAGGTAACAGACAGACAGACACACTTTTTGCACAGTAATAATAATTATGGTAAGTAAAACTTACCACATTTTATTTCCACAGTTTTTCAATGACTTCTAAAACTAAATCTGCGTTAATTAACTTTTGTGGGCCGTCCAATAATGCGTACGTATAAAATTATGAACAGTTTGTAGAGTTTTTTGAGAGTTCGTTAATTTGAAGTGGCCAGGGGGAGCCAAAAGTCATGTTTTATCAATGTACCCTCAAATTAAATTTGCACGAAGTAACGCCTTTGTGTCTAAAACCCGTGTGTCAGTTCCACGAGGTATTTTTGTTGATATTTGGTTGATATTCTCCTGTTTTTTTTCTAAATATGCGCCAAGCAATTAAAAAGATTCAGTCAATACTATATAATAAAAAGTATTTCTCCCACCTTAAATTGCTGATATAATTTTGATTAGTATATTGACTGTAGTGCATTAAACACTAATGAAAATCGGGAGTCCCGAGATAGGACAGAAACTGTAAGGTTCCCGCAAGACAAGCTAAATTTTGCACAACAACTAATAAAACCTAAGTACCTACAATATGATATGCCACCAAAATGCTGCTTCTGAACTATATATTTCCAGAGTAGACATTACGTTAGCTGTGTTTACTCTGGTATTTCTTTGACGAAAAAAAATGGCGCTCAAAATAAGAACACAATATTTAAATATTGGCGGGAAGGCGGTAAATATGTGACACAATAAACCCGTCAATAGGTATTAGCCGAAGCGGCCTTGCTCTATGAACCCCGACGAATTTAATTAAAAAATCCCGCCATTTAATTGGAAAAGTATTCATTTACAGACTCTTTTGTTTGCTCTTTGATTTATATTGTGGCGTGAGCAGTTTTTTTTTACCACTAACCATTGGAATTTGGACTTTAAGTAGTAATATTAGGATGTATTTTTGAGTTATGATAGTCAGTAAAAAAATCTTAGAATAGATTTATTGATTTATCAGAATTTTGCGTATCGCAGACTTAGAATAGGATTTGCCTTTGACCTTTTCTTTTATTTACCTAAATTTTAATCTGTCTCACTGATCCCTAACCTAACATTTCTCTTGTAACATAGGAGAAGAGATTAAGAGAATAATATTATTATGACACCTTTTTTTTAATTTATCCATTTAAATAGGTTCCAAGACTGGAATTTTTATGGCAAAATTTGTGGTTTCCTGTATACAAAATTTGTCAAGAATGCATATTTTAAACTAGCCCTTTTCGCACTCGCATCTTAGCATCCGTTTTAAGTACTAAGGTATTAGCTAAACAGTGTCTTGTTTCTGCCCAATACTTTACATTAGCGGCTTGTCAGACAAGGGGAAAACTATAAACTATAACCTCTGTATACAGTGTGAATCTTTTTACTTAATATTATGTGTAGTTTAGTACAGCAATAGGCATGATGACTATTTTTTTTTCTTATCGATAATTGAAGGACACTTAAAAAATAGGAACATCGTTGAAAGAATGACTCTGATAGCTTAAAAATTCACCAAGATATGACAATTCAAATATCTTATAAAAAAGACCTGTCCGAAACGCTCCATACAAAGTGCTACGAAAGACTGACGTCAGTTTTTCGTAGTTTGTACGCATCGGGAGACAACTTTGTTCGACAGGTATATTAAATATTGCGTTTATGAAAGTGGTTTCATAACAAAAGTTGCTTTTAATTGCATAAGTTATCGAATTGTATACAAATATTAAGAAATTTAATTGAAAAAAAATTCGACTTGAATATCCAACTTTAAAGGCGCATAACAAAAAAAATACAAATGCTATCAAGCTGAAATTTTGGAAACACTTATTTTTTACCGTGATTTCTTTATTTTATTAACAAAATTCGCTAATCTTTGACCTTGTCATCATCCCTATTAAGAATATACATAGAATATTCCTGCGACATTTTGTACAACAGTGACCTATAAAATTTCAACACTCCGTACATGGTAACCCCAAAATGGCCGACGTCCAGCCAACAAGAGCCGTTCAGCCTAAATTGTTGGCAGCTATAAGGTGATTACCGACTAACACAGCTGAGTGCGGCCCAGAGTTCGCACACGTCATGCTGAGCCGTAGCGGGGCGGAGCGCAGCGTGAAATGCTAACCTTGCATCTTGGTGACAGGCTGGGTGGCAGAGTTTTGGGTGGAGCGCAGCGCATTGATTTTTTTAACTATAATTCGTTTCAATTTATCGCACAAGAAACACTCACTACACAGGTTAGAGTAAATTTTCCGGAAAAAAAAGTACTTATCCCATATCATTGCCTGGGATTCAATGTTACATCTCCATACCAATTTTTATTAAAATCGGTTTAGCGGTTTCAACGTAAAGAGGTTACAGGCAGACAAATTTTTGAATTCATACTTTTAGTTTACATAATATAGATTATAGAGTGCTGCCAGAATTCATGCATGTACACCAATCAGCTTGCTATACGAGACTTTTGATGGAGGCGGAGTGGGCTGCATTACACGTAAATCCGCCTCGTAATAATGCGAACCGCTGCGGTCCCACAAGGTGTACGTTAATTAATATTGCATTCAAGTGTTTCAAGCGAAGTTTTGCGCTCCGCTCCGATAATCTGCGGCGCGGCATAGTGTGCGTGCACTCTGAAAGTAATAAATAAGTCGCCATATTTCACAAGTTTCCGTCAGCGGCGAATATCTGCAAGTATAATGCGCCAACTTGGAATAAGTACGCCATGCATTCAAATGTGGCGGCATTATCGCAACATGTCAACTTACGAGTGGATTTTCTAGATTTCACTATAAAGTTGGCCCTATTCGTCATATATTACTATCGGGCAATATTGTAATAAAGTCACAATATAAATTTGTCTGGTTGGAATAAAACATTTGGCATATTAGGGCCGGGACACAAAAACAAGATGCGACGTCGTGACTCGTGTCGTACCACGATGCACCGTCGTTTCACGATGCGACGTCGCGTCGTGGGAATCCACAACGAACATCGTAAAAAACTACGTCACGACATCGTAACATGCCACGATACTCGGCACGACGTCGCGTCGTAGAAACACACGATGCTTTCTTGTATGGTAAGTTTTTATCTCTGACTAGTTTAAAAAGGCTCTGGCTTATTAATATGTCATGTATCACGTATGGTGTGAAATCTTTTTAAAACCCTTAAATGAAACAAGTAGGCGAAAAGGTAGGAAAATAGCCTTCTTCCAGCGGTTTCGCCTGCGTTAAATACCTATTTACACCCTCTATGAAACCTACCTGCCAAATTCCAGTAGTTTTGACTTTTAACTTTTAAGTATTTAAATATAAAATCTTTGATACCTTCGTTCTACATAAGTCGGCACTACATATAGGCGAATGCGTTGGCCGACGCGTTGGCCGGCGCGCTGGCCCAATGTGTAGAACAGATGAAATACCTACCGCCAACGCGCGAACGCCCGTTCTACACATTGAGCCAGCGCGTTCGTCGGCCAACGCGTTCGTCGGCCAACGCGTTCGTCTATATTATGTAGTGCCGACATTAGATATATAACTTTTAAATTTAGTTTGTTATTATTTTTAGCAATATTCCGCGAAAACAACTTCCACCTTTAAGTAAATGAGTGAGTGTACGCTCACTCATTTACCTATGCGTACTCTCACTCATTTACTTAAAGGTGGAAGTTGTTTTCGCGGAATATTGCTAAAAATAATAACAAGCTAAATTTAAACTATGGATTTCCGCAAAGTAACGCCTGATTCCATTAACTATATAACTTTTAATGATAAAAGACAAAGTAATACAAAAAACATAAAACAATTAGTGTTGTCTCACATAAAACAACGTCATTACAAGGAGATAGCCGGAGGCGCTGGACGCTCGCACATAAGTGGGCAGGACACAACTCATTCATTTAGAATTTAGATGGTCTAAAGACTATTTTACATTAGGAGAAACATTTTTAAACATCTTGTTTATCATGCCCCTAACTGATGAAACTTTTGCACTCTGGAAGTGCCGGCAGAAGTAAAATACTTTACTATAAGATAAATAATTCATGACTAACATTATCTTGGCTTAGTGCGACTAAGGGCCTGTTTCACCACTTCGTCATAAGTGCCGGATAGGCTTATCTGACAGATACTCCATACTCTATCTGTCAGATAAGCTGTGGATAGCCTATCCGGCACTTATCAGGAAGTGGTGAAACAGCACCTAAATGTCTACCTATAACTAAATAAATTTCTTTGATGGTACATTTCTAAAAGAATTGAGGGGATATTACTTAATCTTCTACCGCGTAGGCGGTCTACTATCCCTTAGTCTTACGAATTTTAGGTCAGGTCACGTGTTCTGACACGAGTTTACCCATCCCAAAAGTTTCTACTTCCGTCACTCCAAAACCCGTAACCAAATTAGATCGGAGCCAAAGGCTGTTTATAAGTCAACTCCTATTATTGGTTACGAAAATGTCAGATTCCGCAGTTGATCGACTGCCATGACCGAAATAATATAAAATAAATACGACCTTCAGCTAAAGTTCAAATGTGCGGGAATATTTGCACTTTCTAGGTCATTGAGAGTGTAACACTTATATGTAAGAGTATTACTATTTTCAGATTCTACAACCCGCGAATACGCTTATAATGAGGGAACCGAACGTTTTCCGGGATAAAACTAGCCAATGTCCTTTTCCAGAACCTAAAATATCCCATACACAAAATTGGTCCTGCGTTTAGTGTGAAGGAATTTAAAGTAAAATAAAACTCCTTAGGAGTAACGATACGTCCTTAAAAAAACAATTCAAAAATCACGATACGATTTTTTATATTTCACTAAAACATGGCGGAACAACCAAAACATGCTATAAATTTAATGAAAAGGAGATAAGAGGAATTCTCCCTCTCAAAGTGGCTGACATGATACGAGATCGCAATAACTGATAAGTGAAGGAAGGAGATGGTTTTATTTTTTAGATTTACATGGTTTCCCCTTTTGTCTATGGTAGGAAAAAGGAAATAAAACTGTCACTTTTGATGAACGAAAAAATTAAACATTGCAAATAATTTGTTTTACACTGTAAGGAGTTATTTCAACAAAAATGTCCAAGTTCAATTTTCAAAACCAAATAAAGTAACTAAAAATTACTCGCAGTCGAAAGGAAACAAAATCGTAACGACATCTTTGTCAACATTTGCCAAAAATGCCATCGCCTCTAACGTTTCGATAAAAAAAAAATACAATTTCAAAAATGGATCGAACATTGTACACGCGCTGTAAGATAGCCTGCGGTCCTGGCTGAGTGGGAATGCTTGTATGCAGGCCCTATAAAGTGCGAACAAGTGTTAAAGTGTCTTAATAGCATGCGATGCGATATCACAGATGTCGGAAATCGCTTTTATGTCCACAGTATGCGTTTTTTCGAATTTCAACCACATATCGTAATAATTACAAAATATCCTTCATATTTAAATTATAAATGCGAAAACGGTACACTGATTCTAATGTTGGATTGCAGATACTTTTAATTGCTAATCTTTCACCATAAAAAAATCGGCATAGTGAAAATATAGCGAATAAAATAAATTAAAGTTATGAAACAATAGTAGATAAATTATTTAAATTATTAAAATATAAAAATTGTTGGTTTTTTTTCTTTTTTTTTATATTTCAATATATCTCATACTGAAATGTTATAATAATATAATAATAATAATAATAATATCTATGGACGCTTCACACCACGTCAGTCTGGCCCCGTGCTAAGTACCTAAAGGACTTGTGTTACAGGTACCAGACAACGGAAATATATTTAATACTTTATACTATACATATATTTAAGATTTTTATTATATCATACATATATTTAATACACATCCAGACCCGGGAACATTGAAAACTTTTTGTTCCGTCGGCGGGATTCGAACCCGCGACCCCCGGCTTGAGCTACCGACGCGCTCACCACTGAGCCACAGAGGTCGTCATTATATTATACAGTTAAAATATGATCTGTATTTTACATCTTAAGTCTCAGCGCAACAATCGATATCGTACCGGTATATCGCAACATGTGAAGACGCTCTTGTCTACTACATGGAAAGCTGTCTCTTAAATACGGCCTTCATAGTCGTAAAGTAGTTTTGAAAGATAATGGCGTCATAGTTATTACGTCATAAAGTTTACCTAAGTAGTTACACGGTGCACTTAAGTAAAAAAATTAACTTATCATTTACTGGATGCTACCTGAAACTTTGTTGCGCCGAAATTAGTTTAACTGGCGGTAACAATACAGTTTTTCATTGTTGTGATAAAAATAACTTGAGAGGTGTCAAGGGACACCCCGATTTAACTAAGTTTAAAAAATCACAACTTGCTTGCTTTCTATGAGAGAGAGGAAGAGAGAGACAGACAGAGAGAGGAAAAGAGAAGCACAGACATAGATCAAGATAGATACCGCATGTCTCGCGAAGTATATGCGGTATCTATTTTGATCTTACAACTTTTTCTGTCTAGTCCCCTTTCGCAACGCGCGATAAGGAACTTCGTTCTAAAACTAACTCTTTCTCTCTTTAGCATTTTACTGTCATTTTTTCAGTGTAAAGCAACGCGGTATATAATAACATTATTAATTAATGTGTAAAAACTCAGTTCTTACGCAACCTCTCCAAATAACAAAAGACTACAAACATAATATTATTGTGCTGGGAGATCTATTTTTTCTGTTTGTCAACAATGACTGATATCGATTGTGCATGACGTAACGACAGCTTCGAAATCATGGTAATAATCATGATTTTTCCTTAGTCCAACGTGTAAAGCGTCTCCCAGACAGACGCGGCCTGCGGTGGCGGTGGCGGTGGCGGTGGCGGTCAGTTGGATGACTTGGCCGCGTGGCCGCGTGTGTCTGTGTCGTTCCTAGAACTCTCAAGTCATCCAACTGACCGCCACCGCCACCGCCACCGCAGGCCGCGTCTGTCTGGGAGACGCTTAAAGAGTCCTTTGCCACGATAAAAATAGTGTTCGGGCCTAATTAAGACACATTAAAACTGGCAAAAACTTGCACTATTTTATATTCACCGACTTATAAAAAGGGTGCTTTATTCCTATGGAGCTAATAAGAATATCGCTACTCAAATTATTTACAAAGGGTTAACCGGGGTGTACGCCAGAGGGCGTGGAAAGGTCTTAATATAAAGTTACTTATTGCCCGGGTTATTGAAGGGTATTCGGTATTGATATTGAAGATAAGTCTAGGTAATGCGCCATTTTGTTTGAATATTCGTATACCTTAGACAGAAAAAATGTTGGTAAAAATAGCATTAGCAATATAATAATTAATTGCTAAATACCCATTAGCAATAATTAAATTAATTGGACTTGCTAAAAAATATGATCGCTAATATTATCGTGCGCATCAATAGTCTGCGATCATGAAAAAAATCACGTCCGCGATATGACTTACTATAATATTTCACTCTATGCGTAATAATAGGTACCCTACGCGAGCGGTGCGATGCGAACTGAGAGTTCACGATGCCGTGATTTCAGCAAATAGCAAAGCAATAGCACGTAGCATACTACGACATGAAAATTAGCACGCCAATAAAGTTAATAGAAAAAACATTAATTCCCATTACTGCAAGCGTAGCATGGTCACCATAGAAACGGTTTCTTTCTACGGAAGAATCGACATACTGACAGTTTTTATCGACAAAATGGCGGATATCCATTGTCTAACTGACACTTTGTCTATTCTTCCGTAGAAAGACGAAACCGTTCCTATGGTAACCATGCTACGCCTGCTGGTAAGAACAGTACATATTTTGCTTGTGATCTTGTGGTGTAGCGGCCGAACCGCTCGTTCGTGCGGACGCATAAATAAATCCAGCCTTATCGCTTTTGGTACGTCTGATGACACCGTTAATATTACTATTCAAAAGGCCGGAAACGCATCTGCAACTCTTCTGTTGTTGCGAGTGTCCATGGGCGACGGTAGTTGCTTGCCATCAGGTGACCCGTGTGCTCGTGCCCTTACTTTTATAAAAAAATGCCAAAATATTGTATGGCATTCCGCATTAGACACAAGGTATCGCAAATTATGTCAAATTCCTTACTATTTAACCGACTTCAAAAAAGGAGGTTATCAATTCGACCTGTATGCACTATCGAGGAAATTGATTCCTATGCAGTTGAACGTCATTTGGTCGGATCATGTCAATTCAATGTCAATTGTGATCTGTGCCGGTTTTGACCTAACGTGACCAAGCTATGTAGGTCCCCCATCTGCCTAGGAATCAACTTCTCTGGTAGTACGTAATAATTCCAGAACTGCCCAGTTTTGTACATGTTAGTTTATATCAGCGTCTGGACTAATGTGCCCAAAAGTGTATTTTCGAACTCTGCCTTCGAAATTTACGACTTGACTTTTTTTTTAAATAAAATAAGGGGGCAAACGAGCAAACGGGTCACCTGATGGAAAGCAACCACCGTCACCCATGGACACTCGCAGCATCAGAAGAGCTGCAGGTGCGTTGCCGGCCTTTTAAGAGGGAATAGGATAATAGGGGAGGGTAGGGATGGGAAAGGAAGGGAATAGGGGAGGGTAAGGAAGGGAATAGGGTAGAGGATTGGGCCTCCGGTAAACTCACTCACTCGGCGAAACACAACGCAAGCGCTGTTTCACGCCGGTTTTCTGTGAAAACGTGGTATTTCTCCGGTCGAGCCGGCCCATTCGTGCCGAAGCATGGCTCTCTCACGTATAAGAACCAACTCAGTTTAACCAACCAACCCTGTTGGATTGGTTGGTTAAATTGAGTTGGGTGGGTGGATGTAAATGTTTTACGAAAAAAAAAAACTTTGATACCCAAAATAATATTTTCAGATTCCTAAGTACCTTGACGCTCGTCAAAGGTTCTAGGGTATATTTTTGTACCAATCATAATCTAGATTCCTAGAATCCTTAGAGCTTTCAAACATCAAAGTGTTCATGCTCGTTATCCCTCCCCAGGCATCGATCGTTAAAAAGGCAGTCGCCCTGGCAACGTATAATCAGTGCTTTGTTCACACAGGTGTAGGTATCCTAGAGAACGCGATGATTACTGGGTAAAACGACACATAGATATTTAAAAAAATCGGCCAAGTGCGAGTCGAACTCGCGCACTAAGGGTTCCGTACCGATATAAAGCGAAAGTATAGAAAATTTAATTGTTTTGTGTGGCCCCCTTTTTATTTAGTTTATTTTAAATTTTTTACTACTATTAGAGAGTATTAAAAGTCTTGAATAACTATACATTGAGCGGTATTTATTCGAACAAAGTTTCACCTTACACGTCTCAAAGTTATTTACAAAATGAATCAATCAATGCAATATGGCTGGCTTTTACACCATTTTACACAAAAGAAACGAACTGCCGTTGACAATTCAAATATAGTAAAATAATTAAAAATGGCTTAGAATAAGTTAAATACATAGTTCTAAATATTAATTAATGTACTTCCCATATTTAAGATAATTATTTACTTAAATATGAGAAGAGGAAGTTATAACTGAAGTAAATAATCCTCCCGCCATTTATAACTAACTAATTGTCAAAATCAAGTACCTTACTTATTACTATTTAAAATATAATAATCACTTATTAAAATTATATATAGTGACTAACATAATATACCGATTTAAATAAATAAATATAATATCATATAGCTTGTCCTTTGACATCCGCTAACACTACGTATCAGAATGCTATATTATCTATGTTTCTATCTAATGCTACTTATCAGAATTTCTCGCCAAACGATGTTGCACATCACAACTTCTTGACTACATAACCATTGACACAAAGTACAGTACATTATAACAGTGCTTTAACTTGCAAAGCTTACAATGTAGTTTTGAGCTGGGACTATACAGTATACGTGCCGAATTTTGGAACGACAAAAAAATTCTGGGTACTGCCAATAGAAATTTTTGCTAATTAATCAGAAAATCGATTACGTAAAAGTCGAATTGTATTTTAATATTTAATTTTGAGAATTTATCAAATTTAATTTTTAAAGGTTAGGTAAAAGAAAAACCAACTTATCACGTCAATCGTTAAAATTGCCTTTGTTTAGTATTTAAAAAACCTAAAAACATTTAAACCCACATCTCGACATTAGATTTTAAACTCTATTGGTTAAACGTAAGGTCGTATTTTCCGTGCTTTCCACGCAAGAGTGGAATTCTAGTACTTCCAGCCTTAGTCGTTTAAGTGTTTTAGTGCCAAAACTAGTGCATCGAGTGCTTTGATGTCTGCTAAAAAGTACATAAATCAAGTGGAAGCTAAATAGTTGGGGAACGTTAGTTCATTACGAGCATGCATCTGCATATGCTATTATGCTGTCAGCATAAATCTTACGGAGCGTACAATGTTTGTATATAGTGTAAACTTGGTACTTTTAGGTAAAGTTTACAACTGAAATTAAAAGTATTGAGTCTCCGCAGTTAATAAGCACTACGTGGGATGCTGTTGCCCAGCAGTCGGGCAGCATATTATTATTATTCTTATTATGAGCCTAAACTGTCCCACTGCTGGGCAAAAGACTTCCGTCTCTCTCCTGCGCCACCGCTGGCCAGCCTGGCTGGTATGCCTCCAGCTCATCACGCCATCTTTTTCTAGGCCGGCCTCGGCGGCGGCGTCCGTTTTCGGGTGCCCACCTAAGCATAAGCTAGTAAAAAAAAGCGAGCTGAACATGATGAATAGAAATTTATTTGTAACGTGATTAAATTATAACAATAAAATTTGTTTACTTTGTTATTAAATGTTATGTAATTATAATGGTATAATCACACTGTCCTTACTAAAGACTATACTCCACTCGGGCTAACTTGTCGCTAGCGGTCATTGACTTTCTGTCAAAAACTTGTCATTTTCCATATAAAACCACGATTGACAATATCTGAATTTATATGGAAAGTGGCAGGTTTTTGACAGGGGGTCAATGACCGCTGGCGACAAGTTAGCCCGAGTGGAGTATAGTTCAATATCGATTCATCTGTTTAGGAGCTGTTATGCCACACTCAAACCTATAGCATGTATCAAACGCACAATACTAAATCGCTATCAAAGTTTCTGACGCGATATTTAGTAAACTTACATTAGAAATAACGGAAAATATAACTTATAACAATAGATGTAAAATATTTAGTCAACATTCGTCGCGTGGAATTTTTTCATAGGAACTATGAATTTTGGGGATTTCATTACTCGACAAAAAATTGCGCCTATACGCGCGATATGAAAAAATGTGTATGCGAATATTTTTACCCCGGAAGTGCGGTAGGTGAGCCCGAACAGCGGATTTATGGTGCCACTTCCGTTTCCTCTCGATCGTGAGCGTTTTATTTTGGGCAAAAAATTAACGTTCGTAATGGACGTGAAATGTTATGTACGATGGGGAAAAATCAATGATGTTTTGAGCTTGTCCTGCTTATAAAGACGTTCATGCAGAAAATATAAGGATAATAATAATATTAGCAGGCCCCCAGACGATCGATTTTATTGTGCAATATGACGCTTCAATTTTTATTGAACAGTTTATTTGAGAATTAGATTGAAGGCGCACGATGTTAAATATCAACACTAGTCGGTCAGTAATATTATGCAATACGTGATATTGCACAATAAATTTGATCGTCTAGGGGCCCGCTTACTGAAATGTTTTCACGCCGCGCTAAAGCCAGCATCAGCATAGACAGTAAACAAAAAGTTTTGTACGACGTTTGACAACGTTTTTGTCAATATCATACGTGTGCAACATGTCAGATTTTGGCCGGATTATTTACTTTATGTGCAACTAGCGACCCGCCGCGGCGTCGCACGGGTATAAAATATATAGCCACTGAAAAAATATTAGCTTTTAAGAATAAAGTATTACTAACAATTGGGCCAAATGTAGTCTGAAAATAAAATTTATTATTATTATTAAAATCGATAGCCGATCCTTTCCGTGGTCCTTAATTTAAACCTTAATTTAAAAAAAAAACACGAATGACGAATCAACAACAAAACCCCTCAGAAACCGAGAATTAATCGTCCATTTAAAAGTTACGTAGCTTAGGCAAACGGCCAAATACTGTGGTATCATAGCAAATGATTGCTATGATACCACAGGCATTTTTAATCGAGATTATGAAATCCCGATTAAAAATGCCCGGCTGAACCTAAACCTTTAACACTAAATCAACTCACTTAAGGGTTATATCGGGAATGGTATAATAAAGTGAAATATCTCGGGGCCGATATGATCGGGCCACATTGACCTAAATGAGCAGCCGTTTGGCAGCCGCCCACGGTCTATCAGGTCGTTCCAACCCTCTCCTTAACGTTCGTGTGCTTATCATTTTTTAACAATTTTAGGGTTGGATGTAGGCGTTTACGGATTTGAATGTTCGAATTATTTAAATATGTAGATGAGCGCAACATGATTTATTTATTTATTATTCAGAACAACAACAGCCATTATTCTTATATCACTAACACTTGTATAGCTAATTTTATTCTGTAAACTATTACATAAGCATATTATATATTAGGCATTAAAAGCTATACTAACAATAGGAAATAGGGCCAATAACTGTTGTTCACCTATAACAACTTATAAAGATAGTATAAAATCTTAATATTACAAACTTATGTAAGAAAATAAGTTAGTTGAGTTAAATTACTTTTATTACATACTAGAGTGAGTTACTTAAATGTCTATTATAAATAAATGTCTATGATGATATCATGTTGCGCTAAGGTAACCGTGATTGTGAAATTGTCTAAGCGGGCCCCTAGACGATCAATTTTATTGTATATAATATTATTGTCCGTTTAGGGTTGATATTGAACGCACCCGCCTTTCAATCTTTTTGTCAAATAATTTGTTCAATAAATATTGTGTGTGATATTGCGCAATTAAATTTATCGCCTAGGGGCCTGCTAACGTGAACAATCGATATAATATCTTGTGAATGGCAAACGAGCAATAAATTGTTTTTTTTTTATTGTAAACATAAGTATTATGGACAGACATACATAATATTATGTGACGATTTTTCAAAAAAGTCGAAAAACCAAGGATACTGCATTGTACATGTTTATATTATCGACGTTATGTCATTTACGTCATGTCATACTTTTTAAAATGACAAAATGACCCATTTTTGGCCCATAAAGTTAATATACCTAGCGGAATAGAGAAACAAAGGCCTGAGCAAGAGAGATGTCACTATCAGTAACACTGCGTGGTAAAAAGAGACGTGTGATACATGACAGCAGCACTCTTTTTTTGACGTCCAGTCGGCACGTGCCGCACGTTGACAATTTAATCTCATAGAAATCATGTTCAATCATGCTTGTGTAAGTGTATACGTACACATATTTTTACACACAGATGAAACCAATTTCGGTTTCGTTTGACAGCTCGAGATTGTTGCTCTATTCCGCTAGGTATATTAACTTTATGTTTTGGCCACGCTGTTTGTCACAATATGCCATCTTTGCCACTCTACTGATATTTTGACACGAATATATTTATTTCGGCCAACTTGAAATGTTATATTTTAACATTGACTCAATTTAAATTCCCCTTAACGAACGTTCATTCGAAATTTAAATTCCAATCGCGACACGAAAATGGAACTATTTTTATCTTCGTCACTCGTGCAAAAAATGGCTGACGTTTTTGATTGCCGCAGTGTCCATATTTTTTCGGTATCATGTTCAGCGCCATCTGTTGATTCGATTCGGAAACCGAATCGGAAAACTTTCGAATAAATAATTAATTAATTTCATTTCATCTGGTCCCAACCAGACTAGTGAAAACATGAATGAAACGGTTCGGAGTAGACGTAGAACTATTTCTATGATAGATGATAGATTGCGCCTTTTGAATATTATAAAAGGCTAAGGCTTTTGAACATGTATACCCCTCCCTCCCTCTTTTCTTTTCTATCCGTAGAGCTCTATTGCATCTTAAATTCTGCGACATCATGTCTAGAGTAAATGTCAAAAAGTGAAATAAAAGGAATGTAGAGATCGGACTGTGGAGTCTGACAACTGCAGTACAAAAAGTAAATTGTAAACGTAAATTGTACAATATTTGCTGTCAATAAAAAAATGTATAGGATATGTTGCATTAGTGGCGTAAGACAACCATTCTGAGATTTCTCTACGTCTTGTAATTTTGTCGGTTCGGATCGAATTCCGATCGGACGTCGTGCGAAACCGTCTAGGGGAAATTAAAAATAGTCGTAAACCAACAAGGACGGAGAAGTTACCGCCAATATTGCATTCGCTAAGGACTTCGCGAGGACTTGCCCGGCTCTTGATAGCGTTCATAATTAGTATTTGAATACCTTAAGTTTCCTCAAAGTTTATTTACTCGAGAAAGACAATCACAGTTTTGTTATATATTAATGTTATAAAGTTTAATAAAACTTGTTAATAAAATAGTGGATGTTTTTAAAAGAAAATAATATTTTAAGATATTTTAAACTCAATTGTGGATGCAAGGACCTTATAGGCAAAAAACAATTGTCTTGCTCAATTATTTCTACTACAATCAGTCACCAGACAATAAAAACTTGAGAGGTGTCAAGGGACACCCGAATGGAACGAAGTTATGTCTTCGTTAAAAAACCTCTATTATACATATTATACACTCAATAAAAATATTAAGAAAACGCCATCTATTAACGCCCAGGAATACTAACATGGCGTCGCTGTTTATTCTCAAATAATATCTTCTAGTTGACGCACAGAAATACTATCAATGCCCTCTGCCCGTACCATGCAGGTACTAATAAAAATTGTCCAGGTCAAATATCGTCCTGTCTAGCCTCCTTTACGCCGAACGCGTGATGAGGAACTTCATTCCAATAAGATTGGCATGTTAAATTAAAAAGAGTTAGAAGCCATTACTGCAGTCTCTTATCTGTAAAGTATGTATCTTCTTTTCAAACTAGGTACTCAAAGTTAAAAAAATCTATTATCATGTACATGATAATTTCTGATTTATCTAGGGCAAGCGTAAAAAATACTGATGAAAGTGTTACAGATGGCAGCGATAAAATTAAAAAGAATAGCACCGTCAAGGTAAAATATGAATTCCGAATTTCCGGCATAATCGGTCAATATTGACACTCCGAACAATTTGCATGAGATCCGTATATTAAACGCTGATAGCTGACACAGTTTAAATATTATACAGTATACTAACGGCTGCTCTTGGAGAGATTTAATGGCTACTTAACTTTCATGTAATGAAAAACTATATACTTTTTTCTGTCTTAGTCTGTTTATTTAATTCAATTATTATTATTAATTTAAGTTAGCTAATATTAAATCTCTGTAAGTGCGGCTGTCGAAAGTCGAAACCAGACACAGCCAGGCAGTTTATCTGTTCAATAACAAATTTTGTTAGCCAATCCAAAGCGCTGAAGAGCTGCAGGTGCGTAGCCGACCTTTTAAGAGGGAATAGGGTAATAGGGGAGGATAGGCAAGGAAATAGGATAGGGGATTGGGCGTCCGGTAAACTCACTCACTCGGCGAAACACAGCGCAAGCGCTGTTTCACGCCGGTTTTCTGTGAGAACTTCTTCTCCGGTCGAGCCGGCACATACGTGCCGAAGCATGGCTCTCCCACGTCATCAACATAGGTACAAATGTGCGTGTCATATGATACTTAAGATGCTACATAAAGTTATCTGAAATCTTGCTGATGTGCGCGTTCACCTGATTCGGGTGGCAACATGTATGAAGATGGTTTACTGTTTATTATTTAAACTGTGTAGTTAGTGTACATAAAGGTTTCAATAACGATAAAGTGATGTAATATATCGATATATTTATCGATAACGATAACGATTTAGTTCGTGCTTGAGGGTAGTATATTTTGATTATGATTAGAACCTCATCTTCTACGATCTAACGATGTTTTATGGAAATATAATATAGATATTATGAGCTTTTCGTGTTAGAAATATTTAAAAAATGTTAGATATTTCTTTTAAGGTTTGATGGAAATATGGGACTTTCTTTTAGAATAAAAATGTCGATTTCTGAGCACCATTAGCAAAAATTATTTGTAAACAGCCCCCTTAGACAAAGTGTCTTTCGTTAAAAACGATGACGTAGTTCGTTATCAAAATGTATGCGGTTTAACATAAGTCATCGCTAAATGACATTTCGCTTTCGAACACGAATGTCAAATGCCATACATTTTGATAACGAAATTCGTGATCGTTTTTAACGAAAGGGACTTTGGCTACAGCCCCAGGATGTAAACAAAGTAGATAATACGAGTATGTATGCATAATATAGAGTTCACTGTAAGGCCCTTTTCACATCCATACGGTTGCGGCACGGACCACGGTCGCCGTGCCGTACAAAGTAGAAATGTATGAGCTACTTGACAGCTTTCACATGGCACGGCTTAGTAGCGCATACATTTCCACTTTGTACGGCACGGCGACCGTGCCGCAACCGTATGGATGTGAAAAGGGGCTAAAAGAAGCAGCTTTAAAACTCTACACATTTATGACGTGGAAGAGCCATACTTCGGTACGAATGGGCCGGCTCGACCGGAGAAATACTACGGGCTCAGAGAATACCGGCGTGAAACAGCGCTTGCGCTGTGCAGTTTCGCCGAGTGAGTGAGTTTACCGGAGGCACAATCCCCTACTCTATTCCCTGCCCTACCCTCTCCTATTTCCTTCCCTACCCTCCCCTGTTCCCTTCCCTACCCTCCCCTATTACCATATTCCCTCTTAAAAGGCCGGCAATGCACCTGCAGCTCTTCTGATGCTGCGAGTGTCCATGGGCGACGGAAGTTGCTTTCCATCAGGTGACCCGTTTGCTCGTTTTCCCCCTTATTTCATTAAAAAAAAGATTCTAAACTATGATCACTATGTTTTGTTACACGTTGTATAATTTTTATATGCTACGCTGCAGTCTAGAATCTAGATGCCACACTTTTATACAAAATATACATTACTAGATGACACCCGCAACTCCGTTGCACCAAAATTCGTTTATAGCGCGGAACCCTATGTCCTAAAAAAGTATCCTATGTCCTTTCCCGGGACTCAAAGTATTTCCGTACAAAATTTCAGCAAAATCAGCTAAGCGATTTGGACGTGAAGAGGTTACATTCAGATTAGTTTTGTCCACGCTGTGCCTTTTTCTGTTCGTCAAGGGCGTGCGTTATAGCGCAGTCAACAGCGAACGTGAGGCACGCCCGCGACGCATGCCCTCTGACCGTATCCAAATTCCAAAAAACAAAAATGACAATGTTTGCGTTGCGTTCGTTGACGCATTCAATTACTGAAGGCGCCAAAACGAAAGTTGAATGAAAGTAGATGACGAAAGCGCATAATGTGGACATAGCTGACAGACAGACACACTTTCGTTCATAATATTAGTATGAATACATACCTTTACAATATTAATATCTCCAAAAGACTGCTCGACGTGAACCTTTCACTCAAACGTTACGAATTTACGTTAAATCTTTCCCGTACGTTCGGAAACACTTATAAATCCAATTTCTTGACGTTACAATTTTGCCGTGGCAAATAAGTCGGGAATATCATTACACCCAGCTGCCGCTGATTTTAATTTCCTGCATACGAAACGTAAATAAATACAAGTCGATGTGCCATCGAAATACCATGTTATGGAAGAGGAATTGCATACTGAGGTGTACTTTTAGTTTGTTATTAGGGTTGGTAATTTTTCTGCCCTAGCTGCGTTTTTATGTCTTTAACGTATACTATGGAAGATTAACTAGGTAAAAAAATGCCTACAACGATGTACTTTTAGTTTATTGTCGTACAAGCGTCGATCATATTTTTTCTTGCCCGAACTACAATTTTTTGACGTTAACTGGAACATATTTGAGCGATCCAATCTATGAGAGTTTTTGTTCTATACTATTGAATCAATGTACCTTCTTGATCTTATTAAACAGGTTATGTTTAGGTACATAAGACATTATCATCTGTACAGAACTACCGCACTATAATGCCTCATCGGTCCAATGGTTTGGAGCGTAGCTCTTGAGTCTTGACTCAGCGGTGGGTTTGAATCTAGCGTTGAAATATGTTGTTTCCATGTTTAGTAAAGACAAAACCTGATTGATCTTGATCACCTGCTTGTCTGACAAGTAAAACGACTCATGTGTCGGGAAGTCGATATCTTTCGCCAGTCGTGTCCGTCATCCATCCTATTTCTTACGAGAGTAATAGAAGAGAGAGTGCTCTTGTACACTGCGCACACACTTGGGCACTATAAAATTACTTATGTTTCTGATGTCCTGGTTTTAATAAAACCTTACGTCATCAAAACCCGGTGTGGGATTTTGGCCATAAGGTATACAATACTACCACTCAATTCGATGTTTTAGTTCGCGAGTTGGTTCGAATGGAAAAATATTTGCGAACAATTTTATGAACGCAATTCAGGTCATATGTTTAAAGTTTGAGGTTAGAGTGTAAAGGCAAAAATCTCGATGAACTGAATTGATTTGGCTCTTGCATTTTAAACTTGCTGGCTGGAAGTTAAGCTTTCAGCCTGTTGGACCAAATAGCAATATAAATATTATGATTTTTAAGTCAAGATGTTTGTAAAATAAAAGACTCGTACGAAACAATCTTGTACCTACCTATATTTCTAAATAATTAGTATCTTGGCAACTTTGCTCATTAAAGACCTGCGTTAAATCTAATTATTAGTATTTGAGACTAGTTAGATCTTAAACCGTAGAAATCACTTATTTTTTATTTCTTTTTTTTACATGGATAACAGTTTTGAACGTAGTACATGTGATTTCTTGCAATTTACTACAACACTGAGCAAAGTATACAATATAAAAATTAAAATAAGAAGGCGCCTTAACAAACTTAACCTCTTTGTAGTTCAAAATGCTACGTTTAACTTTTCTTCTACGACGTTAGACTAAAACAGGTAACCAGCTAACTCAATTTATCTCAGACTATAAAACTACCACTTAAACTGCGAACTTATGTAAAGTTACCGCGTGAGACTGGATAATGGGATTGTCTAATACCCCTATATACAAAAGGGAATATTCCTCACTATATTTTAGTTTATGAATAGGTTACTTACCTAATAAAAAAAATTAATAAAAAAATTAAAGTCCATCCATTTCTAAGAAATTTAAAAACTAGCGGTCTTACCACAAAAGATCTAAACATCTATTGAACAGTTGTTTTGAGACCATTATATTGTACAGAATTTTTATCTAATCAACTGTTCAACAGGTGTTTAAATCTTTATGGTAAGACCGTAGATCTTTACACGATCTATGATGAGAGACGATGCATGAAAGATGGTGAGAGACGATGCGAGATGATAAAAGACGATGCAAGACGATGCGAGACGATGAGAGACGATGCGAGACGATGCGAGACGGTGAGAGACGATGAGAGACGATGCGAGACGATGAGAGATGATGAGAGATGATGATATACGATGCGAGACGATGAGAGACGATGAAAGATGATGAGAGACGATGAAAGATGATGAGAGACGATGAGAGACGATGCGGGACGATGAGAGACGATGAAAGACACGATATTGTATGATATTATTATGAACTTTGAGGTCGAAATTTGTCAATTGCACTGGAATGCCACATCGCGGCGTGAACTTTTACCATAATGAATCTGGATATATATTTTTATATGTCAGTGTGTCTGTCCTTCCCTTTTACGCCTATACCGCTAAACTGATTTTGAAGAAATTTCGATTGGAATTACTCTGAGTCCCGGGAAGACTACCTACTATAGTTTTCAACCCATCAATATGATATTTTAGGAAGTATATTTTTCGGAAAAATGTACGATTCCCGGACGATAAACCAAGTTGCGGGCAACATCTAGTTACGTATATTGTGCCACGTAGCTCGCCGTAAATCACGCGGCGTAATATCGAAAATACATTTTAAAAGCCATTCATCTTGCGAGCATCGGATATTCATAATGCACGTGGAAATTATCCTTTATGGGTTAAATTAAACGGGATTTTGGCCAATGAGTCTGTACTGTTTGTGTTTTTTAATGAAAAAATATTCGCAGCTGAATTATCAATAAAGGTGCTAGCTTTCATTACAGCTATAATCAATGTCTAATCTTCATATGCTTTTTGTTATGTAGATAACAAAAAGCATATTAATTACAATCTCCATAGAGTAAAACAATATAATTTAAGCGTGGTTGGTTGGCCAGAATGGCTCCAAGCACAATCCAAATGGAGCCTATAATTCTTACAAGCTTTTATATACGCTAACCTGTCCGTTGTATGTTATGGATTATCACAAGTTTAATTTGACCTAATGACTGGTTTCCAAAATCAAATCTTGCACAAATATTCAAACCGCGTGTTGCAATATTATGATGACTGACGATGGAGCTGAAAGGTGGCTATAGGAACTCAGTTATGAAAGAACATAACTCCACCGAGTTTGCGTTCGTTTGAATCGTCTTGATGAGGACTTTAAAGGTTTTAGTTCTTTTATTGATCCTCAAAGCTTTTCATAAAAAATAATGACTCACCTTTATTGACAGTGTGTAAATGTTTGAAATATAGATATTTCCTTAGATGTAACGTAATATTTTACAAAGTCCTTTGTGTCTTCAATACAAGTGGTATTATTGAGGGCAAGTGTAAACAGGAAGTGCAAAATGGCGGCGAACGGCCAACATGGATACACTTCCGGTTGGACGCTGGGGAACAATTAATCTTGTGTTATTTTGCTCCGTGTTCAGATGCTCGGGAATTAATTGAAAATGAACTCTGGATAGTGGACATGTTTTTACGCTTGTTTTTCGTTAATGTGCATTTTAGAGAATTGTATGTAAAGATAGTTTAAGGTAGTGCTTTTTGTTTGAAACAACGGATTTCACTCTGAGAGTGCTGAACGAAAAAGTACATAGCGAAAATCGTCTACTTGTAGCTTCACTCTGCATCCTCTATCGGTTGTATCACGGGGAGTGCTCTGAGGAATTGTTCGGAATCATACCTCTTGCAACTTTTCGCCATCGCTCCACGCGAAACTTTACCATCCTCATCACCTTGATGAGTGGCAGTATTCCACCGTGCGCTTTTCGCGTAACTTTCTGCCGCGCACTGCAAACCTTTAAGAAGAGAGCGTATTCGCTCTTAAAAGGCCGGCAACGCACCTGCAGCTCTTCTGATGCTGCGAGTATCCATGGGCGACGATAGTTGCTTTCCTTCGGGTTTGCTCGTTTGCCCCCTTATTTCATAAAAAATATCGTCGTGTGGTAAAAATAAAGGGCGTCATACTAGCTACAATTAAGTAAGGTCACAATTAACGAACAAATTCATCCGTAGACATTGCTGCTTCTCGCTTACTCGCACTGACGATCTATTATAATAGCGACTCTATCGCCTATCGGGCACGAGTGAAAAATCGGCCAAGTGCGAGTCGGACTCGCGCACGAATATAGATATATGTATATACATACGCGCCGCTGTAATTGTTGTTATAGCGGCAACGGATATACATAATCTGTGAAAATTTCAACTCTCTAGCTATTACCGTAATTGAGTTATAGCCTGGAGACAGACGGACAGACATCGAAGTCTCAGTAATAGGGTCCCGTTTTTACCCTTTGGGTACGGAACCCTTAAAATGGCCAAAAAAATCACGTTTGTTGTATGGGAGCCTTCTTTAATATAATTTTTTTTAGTATTGGTTGTTATAGCGGCAACAAATATACACAATCTGTGAAAATTTCAGAAGTCTAGCTATAGCGGTTCTTGAGTTACAGCCTGGAGACAGACGGACAGACGAACAGACATCGAAGTCTCAGTATAGTGTCCCGTTTTTACCCTTTGGGTACGGAACCCTAAAAAGTAACGGTAGGTCAATGGACTAATTTCTAGCAATCCAGTGACCGTAATACATTGTGTTTTTTTTTTTTAATGAAATAAGGGGGCATACGAGCAAACGGGTCACCTGATGGAAAGCAACTTCCGTCGCCCATGGACACTCGCAGCATCAGAAGAGCTGCAGGTGCATTGCCGGCCTTTGAAGAGGGAATAGGGTAATAGGGGAGGGTAGGGATGGGAAGGGAAGGGAATAGGGGAGGGTAGGAAAGGGAATAGGATAGGGGATTGGGCCTCCGGTAAACTCACTCACTCGGCGAAACACAGCGCAAGCGCTGTTTCACGCCGGTTTTCTGTGAGCCCGTGGTATTTCTCCGGTCGAGCCGGCCCATTGGTGCCGAAGCATGGCTCTCCCACGTATGGTAATACTACATTCCACTAAAACACAGTCACCTCTACGGCTTCGTAGTCGCGCTACGAAGCCGTAGCAGCGCTACACATTCGTAGCACTTCTACGAAGCTACGAGGTGCTACGTGCAAGCTACGTAATTATAACGTAGCAACGCGGTTTCGTAGAGCTTCCATATATTAAGGCAGAGGTTCCCAATCTTTTTCAGCTTGCGGCGCAGTTACACGTCACAATATTTTGTCACGGCGCCTTACTCTACCTATTAGAAAAATATACATAAATAAACACCTTTAATGATTATTATAGTTAGGTTAAGCAGGTAAATAGTAAATTAGTAATAAATAAAATATATTTAACCATCTACCTGTTTTACATAATTAATATTATAATTTAATTTTATGTTAATACTAGCTGTCCCGGCAAACGTTTCTTTGCCATATGAAGTATTTCGCCCGTATTATTTTATTGAAGTGACTAAATAAGTATGTCACCATGGCAACGTCCATCGCTATATCGTCGCACAAACAATGGTTGCCGTCAGTCTCGAGTTGTAATAATTTACTATTATTTATTCAACAAATACACTTATCAATATAATAAGTACCCAGTAGCCGATTCTCAGACCCACTGAATATGCATATAAAATTTGGTTAAAATCAGTAAAGCCGTTTCGGAGGAGTACGCGGCCTAACATTTGGACACGAGAATTTTATATATAAGATATTTTGTGGTTTTGGATAATTATGGAGGATCGACTCACGACGGCGCCCCTCTGGCCTTTCCACGGCGCACCAGAGCGCCGCGGCGCACAGTTTGGGAACCCCTGTTTGTATTAAGGCGTAGCACGAAATTATCAGAGCTAAACCGGTGTACAAGATTATAAGTTTACGTTCTAAAGCTACGTCACATAGCTTGATTACGTGTACGTGCTGTGTTATTGATGTTAAGTTTACAATGGGACAACGTGAATGCAATCCGCTGTTACTGTGGTATGTACGATAAAATTTTGACAACATTTTAAAACATTATGTATGTACGGTGCTATTCTAAAAGGCTATGTATGTATGTTGCTTGCTTTTTGTCTTATTGTGCTAGACCTCTACAGTGTGTAACAAAAATAAGTGATAATACTTTAAGGTGTGTACGTGTTCCTTGTAGAGAGTTCACTGTGAAAGTAGCAGCGCTGAAAGACCAAAAAATTTTTTCACTTTTGTATGGGAAAACTCGTGACCCTCGGGCCCTTGCCCATACAAAAGTGAAAAAATTGTTCGTCTTTCAGAGCTGCTACTTTCACAGTGAACTCTCTATAAGGGACACGTACATACCCAAAGTATTATCACTTATTTTTGTTACACACTCTATAATCGTAAATAGTGGTGAAAAAACAGTAAAATATTTCTTGTTAATAAGTTATTTGTGCAAATAAATGTAATTACGTTACCACCATCGCGTAGTCGCACTCGCGAGGGACATAAACTACAGATAAAGTTGATATAATGTGCTCGGGTTCCGTTTAGTGATCGTTACGCCGAGATGCGCCCTCTTAAGTGTGTTTAAATTAAAATATACAAATGTTTTGAGCCAAACTTAACTTCATTTTTGTACAGAAATTACTTACTTATTTAGAAAATAGAGTATTTTAAAGTAATCCAGGTTAAGGTACTAGAGAAATAATCAGCGACTAATTGGATTTATTCGCTACCATCGGCCACATGCGTCGTTACATAGGTATACTAAAACACTTTACGCTTGCCGTCTGTGTATGAACTCCTCCAAATATGCAGTTTTATATTTGTTTTTCTTGTTCTCATCCCCACAGGGCAGGCATCGCCTAGTGTGGGGATCCGTTATCGCATTATATTATGTTAAAATTTTTTGGCCAATAAATATTTGTATTTGTATTGATACATTTGCTGAATGTTGACTTAAATTACAAAATAAGTTGAAGGCTTGGCTTGAATGTGATCTGAAAACTTTTTACGATAGAAGTATTGCATAGCTATGCAATATTTTGCTTGGCTCCTCTTACATTTCATGTTTTTGGTGGGATTACTTTTTCGAATCGTAGCTTAGGCGCTGTTACAGAACAAACATACAACTTTCATTTCCCTTCGCTGCAGTCGGATAAAGTTAAAATCATGTTTTAGGTTGAACAATGCAACTCACATTCTTGTGTAGCTTATTTTATTCCTTTTCACTTAATATGAACAGTCGATTGTATTATAGTTATTATGAAATATTAAATAATATAAGCGCCTTTAACTCACTTGATCCTATTTTCTACCTCTAAGGAAACGTACAAACGTTCTCCAAATTCACAACACAAAGCCAAACCTCAGTGACGAATCGATATAATAATCGATATAATGGCACAATCGATATCAATTTGGGCTCGGATAAGATCGGTAATGGAACAGAGGTGCAAGATTAATCGAGTAGTCCCCCCGGCGAGGCGGCGCATCGATATCTGTCCGACTATTTAGTGCACTGTCCGGCGCTTTTTACTGTACTGTCGAGCATAATTCTACGGCACTGTCGAGTGCAAATGGTACTGCCAAGTTAAAAAAAATATGGACTGTCAAGTGAAAAAGTGTAAGGTACATTCAGGGACTGTCCAGTGCAGAGCTTTTTTGTTTGATGGTCGTTTTACGTCGTTAAGATTGAGATAATTCATAATATTATGTTAACGAATAATCGCTTTTTACGGTACTGTCAAGAAAGTAGTTTTATGTACAGACAAGTACATTACACTTGACATTTACTGTCAAGTGTAATCTACTTTGAGCTTAACAACGTTAAGTGCAAAGTTTTATTTTTAACCGCAGCTACGTGGTGTCGGCCAACGTACGGTTAACGGTCGTGACACTACTATTTTCTATGAATAAGTTTCGCTAGCTTCGTGTCGCTAGCTGCGCAGTACGCAGGGTCTTTCATAGAAATACATAGAAACCAGTAGTGTCGCGACGACAAGTCTGCTGCCGCTTCATGTAGTCGGCTTCCAATTTGTACCTTAAAACATCAGCTTTCAAACAAAAACCTTTTGCACTTGACAGTACAGTAAAAAGCGTACTGTCAAGTAAAAAAGTCTAAGCATTCCAAGACTGTCAAGTGCAAAGGGTTTTTGTTTGACAGATGTTTTACGTGAAAAGCTTAAATGGTACTGTCAAGAAAATTAGTGCAAACATTTTTGGACTATCAAGTGGAATTCAATCAAAAGATATTTTGTTTGACAGTTGATTTTTTTTATGAAATAAGGGGGCAAACGAGCAAACGGGTCACCTGATGGAAAGCAACTTCCGTCGCCCATGGACACTCGCAGCATCAGAAGAGCTGCAAGTGCGTTGCCGGCCTTTTAAGTGGCAATAGGGTAATGGGGAGGGTAGGGATGGGAAGGGAAGAGAATAGGAGAGGGTAGGGAAGGGAATAGGGTAGGGGATTGGGCCTCCGGTAATAATAATAAAAAAAAATACAATAAAATGAATGAAAATGATGAACCATACACGGTAAATCGTAGACCAATATGGTCATTTACACGTTCGTTATCGCTTGTTACGGTTCATCATATTATGCCAACGTAGAGAGGCAGTATTAAATATATTTGGAGGCTAATATAGTTGTAGTATTTTTATTCACCGTTTTTAGTAGCACTAAAAAGCCAATTTAACAGCCTTCTAGAACTTTGAAGAGTATTTTGAGAATATACTTGAAAATATACTATTTACTACAACACATGAGAGTACTCAGTACAGTCAACAAAAAAGTGTTCCGATATCGAAACGAAATAAGTGTACACTTCACAAAAGCGGGCACGTAGCCTCACTTGAGTGTATAGAGCACTCCGGTGTGCAATCACCTTTATGTCCAAGGCATTGACGACATCGACGTGAATGTACCTGTATCGGCAGATAAACGTGACTCCGAGAGTGTATAGCAGCTATCCCCAACCCGTGGCCCGCGGCCCGCATGCAGCCGTGACTTTATTTGTGGCCCGCGTGATGTTAAACCATTTTGAAATTCACGCCCACCGGCAAAATAATGTAAAGTCACCATGAAAGTCGTGATTTTTTTTTTCACTTATTAATAGTTATAAGAATAAGAATAAGAATCATTTATTTGCAGAAAGTACCGTTACAAAAGATGTTACAATAATTATACAGGATTCCAGTCTTTCTACCTAATAACTATAGGCATGCAAAATTTATAGTAATCAGTAATCACTTATCACACATATAATAATTTAAATAAATTAAATAAAAACACATTTCATGAAGATAAATTTGATAGAAAGTGTTCTGTTTGGATAAAATTGTATTATCATTGTATACTTAGTCAATTAAAAAGTAATATTTAAAAACAGAATATTATAGTTTAAATAAGAATCATAAAGAAAATATAATACATTTCATTCAAACATTTCATTAAAATTGTCAATTGGTATTTGGTAGTCATTATGATCAATATACATATACATTACATAGCATAAAATATTATAAGTCAATCATTAAATTTTATTTGCATTCATTTCATTCAATTCAATATTATATTACATGTCATAAGTTAAAATAATTTTTAAAATTTTCAAATGTAGTTACAACCAACAGTCATATTAATATTTGATTTTTTGATGTAATAAATTAAATTAAATTAAGTAATACTTAATTATTGATTTTTATCATTCAGATAGTCTAATAAATTATAATAACATTTTTCTATCAAAAACTTTTTCAATTGTTTTTTAAATATTTTAAGATTCATTGCTTTTAGGTCTTTTGGTAATTTATTATAAATCGCAGGAGCCATATGGAAAACACTTTTATGCATTAGCGTGGTATTTGTCATACGATTACATAGGCGATATGTATCACGTTGACGCCTGTTGCTCGCTATCGATGCTAGCTCAAAAAGATTTGTATTTTGTTTGACAAATGTTGCAACTTCATAAATATATAGACATGTAAGAGTGAGAATTTTATATTTCACAAAAAATGGCTTGCAAGTGTCGGTTTGTGATAGACCAAACATAGCTCTTACACATCGCTTTTGTGCCTTAAAAACTATTTCAACATCTGTTGAGTTTCCCCAAAATACTATGCCATACCTTAGTATCGAAACCACTAATCCATTGTATGCAGTTACTATTGTACTGACACTTGCAATTTGAGTTAATTCATGGAGGGCATAAACTGATTTATTAATTTTTTTACAGAGTTGTTCGATATGAGCTTTCCACGATAGTTTACTGTCTATTGTGAGTCCGAGGAATTTGGTAGTTTACACTTCAGAGATTGACTCAGATTTGTAATTAATATCAAATTTGGGAATATTAACACGTTGTTTAAAATGCATAAGCTTTGTTTTTTTTAAATTAGCTTTTATATTATTTGTGTCTAACCATTTAATTAATTTAATTAATTTTGGAGAACATTACTTTTTAAACCTAAATTTTATTGTTGCGACCCGCGACACCTAGACCAAAACATGTTTGGGGCCCGCATGAAAAAAAGGTTGGGGACCACTGGTGTACAGGGTCCGTTGTACAGTCACGATATACCATACTTGATAAGATACATGCAAGTAAAAAAAATCTAAAAGCGTTGTATGAGAGCCCCCTAGGCCACACGACGTTTTTTGTATCGAAACAAACGCTCAGCAAACGGAAGGCCAAAACGCGATGAAAACGCGCAGACGACGAGCGCATCATAAACGCGTAGTCAGTGCGCAAAAAATACGTCACGTGGAAAAGCCCTTAATATCGCGGGAAAAAGATATCTATCAAAATAAATTTTTCCCGCGATTTGGTACGTGAAAAATCTCGCGGGAACCGCACAATTTTCCAAGATAAAATGTTACCTAGATGTCCTTTCCCGTGCTTCACCCGCAAATTTTTGCAGCTATAGGATCCCATTTTTGTCCTTCAAGTACAGAACCCAAAAATCCCAAAAACTATAGGTTTATGATGTTACAACGTGACATTTTAGTGGTTGTTTTCCCGAAGCAGAACGATTTACCTATAGTAGTTCTGTCGAATCATGCAAGTTATTTTTTTGAAAATAAAAACTATTTTGTATGACGTACTATGGCAATTTTATGCCGATAGGCGCGAGCGGCTATGACCCGGCCGAATTTTATTTATGACGAGCTTTTGCCGCGGCTTCGCTCGCGTTAAGAAGTATTATTATATACAAACTTTCATCCCCTATTTTAACCCCTTGGGGTTAGAATTTATCAAAATACTTTCTTAGCGGATGCCTTCGTCATAACATCTACCTGCATGCAAAATTTCAGCCCGATTCGTCCAGTGGTTTGGGCTGTGCGTTGATAGATCACCATGTCAGTCTGTCACCTTTGAGTTTTTCATATATAGACGAACTTTTGCCCGCGTTAGAAAGTATTATATTTTCTTTATCCCCTGTTTTATATATATATATTACTTTCATCTCCTATTTTAACCCCTTGGGGTTAGAATTTATCAAAATACTTTCTTAGCGGATGCCTTCGTCATAACATCTACCTGCATGCCAAATTTCAGCCCGATTCGTCCAGTGGTTTGAGCTCTGCGTTGATAGATCACTATGTCAATCAGTCAATCAGTCACCTTTGAGTTTTATATATGTATAGATTTGAATAAAAAAACTTATATAATATGCTTATACATATATAACTCATATGTATAATTGTACTACTAAGAAAGAATCATTTTACTGCGGGAAAGTATCCATTAAAATTTGACGCTGTATATGGCCGCTTTATAATAAAGAAAACTTAAAATTACATTAAAATACTTGATCTTTTTAAGTCTTACACGCTTAAAAGTTTCCGAAATGGCGTAAGCGGAGGGAAATGAGATCACCGTCTCAGGCATTATCGCACACCGCCGGAGCGCTCCAGGAATTACCCCTATTACCCCCAATTATACCCCTGTTACCTCCTTACTGCATACGTGCATATAATAACCACTTTACCTAAAAAAAAAATGAAAATCTTTTTTTTATTTTTCATTCATTTTTATTTTCCCGTTTTATTGGGGGACCTATCAGCTTACTGCATATGGGTGCAATGTATTTTTAAAAACCAATGAATTAAAAAATATTTTTGGCCTCATTTATACGTGGGAGAGCCATGCTTCGGCACTATTGGGCCGGCTCGACCGGAGAAATACCATGTTCTCACAGAAAACCGGCGTGAAACAGCGCTTACGCTGTGTTTCGCCGAGTGAGTGAGTTTACCGGAGGCCCAATTCCCTTCCCTATCCTCCCTATTACCCCTCCCTATTACCCTATTCCCTCTTAAAAGGCCGGCAACGCACCTGCAGCTCTTCTGATGCTGCGAGTGTTCATGGGCGACGGAAGTTGCTTTCCATCAGGTGACCCGTTTGCTCGTTTCCCCCTTCTTTCATAAAAAAAAATAGTCTTTGACATAAAGCTTAGAACAAACCTACGGGTCAGTGACGGAGCGTCAAGTTGTCAAATGTGTTTTTTGTATACAAAACACACATTTGACGTTGCCATACATACTTATTTAGTGATTTCAATAAAATAATATGGGCGAAATACTTTATATGGCAAAGAAACGTTTGCCCGGATAGCTAGTCTATATATATAAAACTCAAAGGTGACTGACTAACATAGTGATCTATCAATGCACAGCTCAAACCACTGGAACGATCGGGCTGAAATTTGGCATGCAGGTAGATGATATGACGTAGGCATCCGCTAAAAAAGGATTTTGATCAATTCTACCTCCAAGGGGTTAAAATAGGGGATGAAAATTTGTATATAACTAGAGATCGCCCAATGGTCGAAATTCGACCTTCGTTTCAACGACATTAGGACTACTACGTTTAATTTATAAAAAAATATTGACTTTAACATATTTTTTTTCAACTCTCGTCTCTGGGACTCAGCTGATTTTAGACTAGCCGTGTAATCATTGCCTAAATATAGTATCTAAGATTCAATAAAAAAAACTGTAATCCATTTTCAATTTGTCAACTTGTTGTCAACAGACTTCAACCATAAATAAAAGAATATAATTCGTATGTATAGGCTTGTCACTCAAAAAGTTGTCATCTTCTTGAGTATGCGTATTGTAGTGTGTGTAATGTTTTATTTGTTAAAAAATGTGTGATAAAAGCATAATTTCAAAATAATATTAGCTCGATGCACTCCTTCACCATATAAACTATAACTGTGCAAAATTTCATTCACCTACGTTTCCGCATTTTTCGTCAAAAGGGATACAAAGTTTTTCGCTTGCGTATTAATATATAGATAATACTTCTTAACGCGAGCGAAGCCGCGGCCAAAAACTAGTCTTAGATAAGTTTTATTCAAATTCCAATCGTAATTAAATCATAGTTAAAAAAGCAAATAATAACTCAGTCTATTTAACTCTGAAACAAAACGGGGGACAAAGCATTATTAACACAAGTACTAGGCTGACAGGAAATTATAGGAGATTACATTTTAAAGAGGATTCTCATTCTTCGAGAATAAATTCGAAATATCGATGAGGTATTGATAAGGTTAGCGTTAAAATTTATATTACTAATAAATATAAGACGATTACGTTAATAGGAAGACCCTTGGATATTATAACGAGATTCTCGGTCAATCATTATTATCACTATGTAGAATGTAGACTTAAAAATCTATATATTACTAGCTGTCCCGGCAAACGTTGTTTTGCCATAAATAAAGTATTTCGCTCTTCGCCCATATTATTTTGTTGAAGTGACTAAATAAATGTGGCACCATGGCAACGTCCATCGCTATCTCATCGCACAAACAATGGTCGCCGTCAGTCCCGAGTTGTAATAATTTACTATTATTTATTTAACAAAATATGCACTTATCAATATACAAAGTAGCCAGTAGCCGTTTGTCAGACCTACTGAATATGCATATTATAAAATTTGGTAAAAATCATTAAAGCCGTTTCGGAGGAGTACGGTGACTAACATTGTGACACGAGAATTTTATATATAAGATAAAAACTCGAGTGACTGTGTTTATTTCACTTCCCAGGACTCAAAGTATCTCCATACCATATTTCAGTAAAATCAGTTCACGACCGTTCTCAATATTTGATCTATATCTGATTTTGCCCTACTAGAGATAGGAATAGGTCATATTAGACATTAGAGACATAATATATTTTATGTCAATTCAATGTTAGCTGCGATCGGTTGCAGAGTAGACAGAGTAGTTATGTCTATTGTGTCGGTTGTATGTCAAACCAGAGATAGATTAAATATTGGGAACGGCCGTTAGTGTTTAAGTAAGAGGTAACAGACAGACAGACGACAGAGGCACTTTCGCATTTATAATATTAACTAGCTTTAGCCCATGGCGTCGCTCGCGTTAAGAAGTAATATTATTATTTAAGTATCAAAGTCTCAGCCTGATCGGTTTAAAATTGACAAAGTTTCATACAAACTTCCATCCCCTATTTTATCCCCTTAGGGGTAGAATTTATCAAAATTCTTTCTTAGCGGATGCCTACGTCATAACATCTACCTGCATGCTAAATTGCAGCCGGATCCGACCAGTGGTTTGGGCTGTACGTTGATAAATGACTATGTCAATCAGTCAGTCACCTTTGAGTTTTATATATTTAGATAACTCCTCGAAATATCTTCCGTAGAGCCATCCGTATCCGTATATATGGCAAAACAACATTTGCCGGATCAGCTAGTTTCATTATAAACATATTTTATCATCGACAGAAACATAAAATCTAATTGGCTCTCCAACCTTTAGCAACTACTTCCATTAAAATAACGTTAAAACAGAGAAAATAAATTAGCCTTTTTAATTTTTTATCTTCTGTTGACGTTCTTGACAAAAGAGAATATCATTTTTTCTCGGGGAAAAATGGCTCTAAGTGTGTCAAGGTACGGAGCTACTTAAATAGAAATGTGCCATTTTGCTTACGGCGGCCCCGACACTTCAATATGATAAAATCATAATCTAGAAATAATAGCTTTTATGTTGGAGTAGTTTTTTTTTTATGAAATAAGGGGGCATACGAGCAAACGGGTCACCTGATGGAAAGCAACTTCCGTCGCCCATGGACACTCGCAGCATCAGAAGAGCTGCAAGTGCGTTGCCGACCTTTTAAGAGGGAATAGGGTAATAGGGGAGGGTAGGGAAGGGAAGGGAAGGGAATAGGGTAGGGGTTAGGGGATTGGTCCTCCGGTAAACTCACTCACTCGGCAAAACACAGCGCAAGCGCTGTTTCACGCCGGTTTTCTGTGAGAACGTGGTATTTATCCGGTCGAGCCGGCCCATTCGTGCCGAATCATGGCTCTTCCACTTATATAATCCAGTTGGGAATGTTTGCGAAATATTTTGTTTTGTTACTTTTACTTATTTCAATATTATTACTAGCTGTCCCGGCAAACGTTGCTTTGCCATAATATAAATCAAGTATTTCGCCCATATTATTCTATTGAAGTGACTAAATAAGTATGTTACCATGACAACGTCTATCGCTATCCCGTCGCACAAACAATGGCCGCCGTCAGTCTCGAGTTGTAATAATTTACTATTATTTATTCAACAAATGCACTCAATATTAAAAAAAGTAGCCAGTAGCCGATTCATAGACCTACTGAATATGCATATAAAATTTGGTAAAAATCAATAAAGCCGTTTCGGAGGAGTACGGTGACTAACATTGTGACACGAGAATTTTATATATAAGATATATCTATATCATACAAATATTATCAATAATACGAAAGTCTGTGTCTGTCGGTCTGTTACCTTTTCATTATGTAACTGCTGAACCTTATATTAATGAAATTTAATATGGAATTACTTTGAGTCATGTAAAAGGCGAAGAATAGTAATTTTATCCAGAAAAAAATGTACGGTTCCCGCGCGATTAACGTATTTGCGGGCATCAACTTGTGCTAATTAAAAAATGGATGAGTTTATATTTTGTTTCTTTCCTTCAAATAGACTCGAAAACTACTGAGCCGATATTTTTTTTTTATTTGCATTGAGTGGAACACAACGAAGAAAATAAGTGCTTTTTGTAGCCAGATCATGTATAGTGCGTCAAGAAAGAGAAGAAATTAAAAAGTGGCAACATCGTAGTTGTCGTCCCTTTTTTCTTAGATTGATTTGAAAGGGATGACACTACGATGTTGCCACTTTTTAATTTCTTCACTTTCTTGACGCACTATACATATAATGATAATACTCTGGGTTTCGTGACATCACAAGTCACAACTCACAGGCTTTCTTTCTTCTTGTTTAAATGTTTTATTTCTATGAGATACAATTTATCGTTTAGGATTTATGCGAAAAGAAATTAGGCGGTTGATGATTATTATTTGTCTTACATGTATTATAAAGATAACAAAAGTGTACATGTAACCTACATGGGTATTTTCTACTTGTGAATTATCCGGACAAAGGCGCATATAGTTTGTCCGCTCGTTAGGCCTAATGACCAATTCACAGGACAACGACACTCGTATCTTATCAGTTCCTTCACAATTACCCAAAAAAGTCGACTATGACCATTGCTTGGGCCCCTTAAACATTAATTCTATTTTGTTTTCAGTATTTGTTGTTATAGCCGCAACAAATATTTCTGAAAATCTGAAAATTTCAGAACTCTAGTATAACGGTTCTATAGATACAGCCTGGAGACAGACAGACGGACAGACAACGAATTAGTCTTAGTAATAGGGCTCCGATTTTACCCTTTGGGTACGGAACCCTAAAAAGCAAGTGATATTAATAGATAAATACATCGTAATCGTGTTATAATTTGAAATTTTGTTGCAGTATTCCATGTAATACTGAAATCACCGTCAACCGCAACAAACACCGTCACTTTTCTCGGAATATACAAAAAATCGGAAACTCAGCATTCCTGGACAAAACATTAGGCTTATCGTCTGAAAAACCGAACTAAACCCACTGAAAAATGGATATTGAATGTCAATATAGCGTTATCTAAATCGTTACAAACAAAATGGCCGAACCTGACTCGCATGGAACCGGATGGATGCGGATAAAACCGAACTTAGCCAGTTCAAACTGGGTCAAACGTGTACGCCACGCGGAAAAAAAGATATAAAGAATTATTTTGACGTTTCAGAATTTTACATGAATTCGATTTGCATAGAGTATGCAAAATAACGTTAAAAGTAAAGTAAGTATAAAATTATCAACACGTCGCATTCAGAGACGCTTAATATTATTTACTTAATTTGAAGAAGAGTTTTAAAAAATTGATGAAGCTTATGTTAAAAATGTTATATTCATTAGGTTTAAAGTTAAGATTCGATCGGCCCTCAGTTCTAGTTTCGCCACGGATATCAATGTTTTTCATTTGTCAAAATATAAAAACTTCACCTAATTAATGAATTGTAAAATATTCCCATATGGCCACATTTTTAAATTAGTAGCAATAAAGCGAAATACATAGATTTGTTTAAGTACATTTACTTTAAAATTCATACGATGTACCTTATTCATTATTGTGTACTGTGTATGGCAATACTCTTTTACGAGTACGGGTTGTAACATTAACTTGAGGAAATGTAAAATTTTATGAAAATGTCTCGAAAACGTTCATTGTTATCGTGCGAATATGTTTTATTTTATCAGCGAAAATAATCCGAAATGAGGTGATAGGAAAATTCGAGGAATTCGATATTAAGATCCAAAAAATCGAATGTACTGTTCAAGTATCATGAATATAGCATCAGAGAAATCGATATCCACCCTAATAAGCGAATTTGTGTATCTGTCTTTATGTGTGACTGTAACCTCTTCACGCCTAAACGTCTAAACCGATTTTGTTGAAATCGTATGAATATACTAGTCTCGGGAATGGACATTACGATACTTTCGGTCCCGGAAAAATGTATCCCGGTACGGTACGTTACGGTGGTGCTGAGTTATGATTTCCTATCTTAAACTATGCACTAAAAAGATTCTGATAAGGTCTTAAAGCTCGAGCTTTAAGACCTTATCAGACTTTAACATTTTCTAAAATGGGCACATAATATTTGGGATAGAAATTATGCTGACGTATCTATGCTTGTAGCAGTGAAATCGAATCTGCAGCTGCCACGGTTACTATACTGTTTGCCTGCCCAAAAGCAATTTTTGTACAGACAAAAAGCATAATATTATACTATAAGCTCGAGCTTTAAAACCTTATCGTACTTTAACATTTTCTAAAATGGACACATAATATTTGGATAGAAATTATGCTGACGTATCTATGCTTGTAGCAGTGAAATCGAATCTGCAGCTGCCACGGTTACTATACTGTTTGCCTGCCCAAAAGCAATTTTTGTACAGACAAAAAGCATAATATTATACTATAAGCTCGAGCTTTAAAACCTTATCGTACTTTAACATTTTCTAAAATGGACACATAATATTTGGATAGAAATTATGCTGACGTATCTATGCTTGCAGCAGTGAAATCGAATCTGCAGCTGCCACTGCTACCTATGCTGTTTGCCTGTTCAAAAACAATTTTTGGACAGGCAAAAAGCGTAAACACTCTGTGTAATTAGTTTAATAGTCCCTTTAATATTATACGTCCACTTAATATTTCAGATAGCGGTAATAAAATTAGTTGTAAAACAGGAAATAAATCCATCAGGGAGTCGACAACAAAGACCTAGGTAATTTCCGCGCAAAGCAGCTGCAGCCTGCAAGGCGGACAACATAATTCTAGTGCTCCTAGATCGTTGCTTAGATTGTTTTGTAATTAAAATTCTACACTTCGATTCTAGAGGGTCAAGGAAATTGGTTAAATCGAATAAGTTTTGGAAAAAAACAATTGCTTTGAATAGCTTTGTCCACACTGTGCCTTTTTTTGTTCATCAAGGGCATTATAGCGCAGTCAACATCGCACGTGAGGCATGCCCTCAACGCTATGATACTTTTCTTTCCAACGCGGGTGGACTGTCACGCATTCAATTATTGAATATATATGCAAAACGAAAGTTGAATAAAAAGATGATGACGAAAATTGAAGATGAAATTGCATAGTCTGGACATAGCTAATAGGTAATATTACTGCAATGTTTTCAAAGTAGGGTCAGTACCAGCATAGACAGTAAACAAAAAGTTCGACGTTTGACAACGTATCTGTCTATATTTTGATGTGAGGTATGCAACGTGTCATATTTCGGTCGGATATTATTTATGTTGTTTACTGTATGTGCTAGTACCAGACATATTACTTATATAATTTATATACTCGTATATATCTATCATCAGGTGTAATTTTTTAAAACCCAATAGCAATACTGATATTTTTTAGAATTTTCACATATTATCCTTTACCGGTATAACAACAAACGCCTCCGTGGTCTAGTGGTTAGAGCGTCGCTCTCGACTCCGGAGGTCGTGGGTTCGAATCCCGCGTTGGAAACATGTTATTTCCAAGTTTGGTTAGGACAATGCAGGCTGATCACCTGATTGTCTGACAAGTAAGATGATCCATGCGTCGGATGGGCATGTAAAAATTCGGTCCTGCGCCTGATCTCTCGCCGGTCGTGTCGGTCTTCCGTCCCACTGGGTTATGAGAGTAAAGGAATAGAGAGTGCTCTTGTGTACTGCGCACACACTTGGGCACTATATAATCACTCCTGCGTACCTGGTCTGGTTTCAATGAAACCGGCCACCGTCACCGAAACCGGTGTGGGGAGTATTATTATTATAACAACAAATAAGTACTAAAAGAAAAGTCAAGTGTCGACCATGAAAATAACAGAATATCACTAGACTAAAATAACCTAAGCGACATACCATACCTTATAGTAACCTCGAAACATACAACGTATATTTAGCTCACCACGAAAATATACTTAATATTATACACGTGGAAAGTATCATTAAGTTTTCAGTCGTTAATGCGTTATTGTTGAGCTGGCCAGCTGCGCCGAACCTTTTTAATGATTCCACAGTAATTAGTTTTTTTAACGGCCCCCCAGAGGTCGATCGAGCCGAGCACCGTTTATTCTGCTCTTGTACTTTTATGGTTTTATTTGTATGCATACGTTTTGAAATTATACACATTTTTTTAAATACATTTGAATGTTTTGTAATTATTTTTGCAATAAAAAGGATCGCACGTGAAAACGAATTTGATGATTAAAATGATCTCATTCTATCTAGTCATATAGAAAGATAATGATTACTTGACTAGATTTTCAAGAAACCATGATAGTTATTAACGTAATAACGAAAGTCTTATAGCAATACAATTCAATTACTTTTTTTTTATAAAATAAGGGGGCAAACGAGCAAACGGGTCACCTGATGGAAAGCAACTTCCGTGGCCCATGGACACTCGCAGCATCAGAGGAGCTGCAAGTGCGTTGCCGGCCTTTTAAGAGGGAATAGGGTAATAGGGAGGGTAGGGAAGGGAAGGGAATAGTTGAGGGTAGGGAAGAGAATAGGGTAGGGGTTAGGGGATTGGGCCTCCGATAAACTCACTCACTCGGCGAAACACAGCGCAAGCGCTGTTTCACGCCGGTTTTCTGTGAGAACGTGGTATTTATCCGGTCGAGCCGGCCCATTCGTGCCGAAGCATGGCTCTCCCACGTATAATACTTGGCACTTATAAGTAAATTACGAAGTAAAACAAGATGAATCAAAAATCGTAATTACAATTTGAATACATCAATAAGGAAAAGCGAAAGCTATAAATATTGTAAACAATCATATTTCTTCTGTAAACGCGAAGCACTTAAAAGTCTCCAGCTATGAAATACTTTAACTATTAAACCTAATGCAAAAACTTTACGAGTTTGTTATTGGAGTTAACAATGCTCTCGCGATACAACTCCGGCGAACGGAAATAGACGTGTCGACCTAGATGCCACAACTTTGCTTATTGAAAATACGATTTATTTGCACAAATATGGTCTTACGCACGACCTGAAATTTCGTGCGCCAAAGGTTGCATAACTCTGATATATTTCGAACGCTCTTTTGTTAATAAAATTACAAAAATATATATAAGTATTCTTCAATCTTAATTTTGATAATCAATAAAATATAACGTAAAAAATGAGACACGTTCCTACATTAAAAATAAGAATCTAAATTGAAGCATTTACCTCCGCCGCGCAAAGCGACGTAACTCACGAAATGACTTTTTTTGTTACAGGGGTGGATGATACACACAAATTCCTCGGCAACGAGACGCACACGGATTATTTTCGACTGTTGCTGAGGGACGGAAATTATTTACTTGTCGGCGGCAGGTGAGATATTTTCACTTAATTATGTCCCGTTATTTATTTGTGATAATTAGATTTCCTGTGATACAAACACGGGATGGCAAAACAATAATTGAGTTGAGGATAAATAGTGTTACACGTGGATGCCTTGTTTTTCCTCTTTACATAAATTCTTTTGCTTGGATCCATTAGCGAATCGGATATTAATGCTTAAAGACAATGTGATTTAATAGGAAATTTTTAATGTCTGTAAATCCTTTTTCATAATAATTTTAAGATAAAAAAGTATTTACTATTAGCATCAGTTTTTTGTATTTATGTCCTAAGTAATATATATATTTTTAATAGGCATGACTGATAAACCTGTGATAAGCTAATACTAGGATTAATTTATAGGCAAATATTAGTTGCTAACCAGTGAGGAAATAAAACATTTTTAATTTTTAACTCACGTACTTTTGTTTAGAAGCATTTGTATTAAGGTATACACTAGGATCTGTAGTCTGAGTGGTCATAATTAGTCATAATACAGTGACCTCAGTGACCACATAGGATTGAGCATGGTCAGCAATTATGTGGTATTGGCACAGAGACCGGGGCACCGGGGCAGACCACAAATAGCAATGGCTCACCGAATTGATCCTTGATATTATATACTGTGACATATGGCTTTATCCATGTATTTATCGTGTTAGCTTTAATAAATGAGTTTTCGATAATTTTAAAATTTCAGGCTTACTGCCTTTTGCACACTACCCTTCACAGATTATAAAAATATAATGTACGCTTCTTTTAAAAAAAAAGAAGCCTAATATTATATCTTCTGTATGTTGTATAAACTATATGCTAATAAAATTTGTTAATGTAATTTGATCTGTACGTGTATACCTATGAGTCTTGATACGAGTACTTGAATTAAATGATTATTATTATTTTAAAATAAATGAGAGTAATAAAATAAAATGTTTGACCTTTTGTGAATAATTTCAAGAAACACTTATGTACCTAGTTCTCAGAAAATAATTAATTATAAGGGTTAAGAACATTAAAATTATAGCTTTCAGCTAATTCTTAGAAAAAAGTATTTAACGTTGATAATATTAAAATACAAAAGGAGCACTAGATTGTCGGTGAAAGCTTTTTCTCGAAATAAAAAAAATAACTCATTACACATAATATTTTGTAACAAAATGGCGCCAACAATTTAAAATGGCCGACTTTTAAAACAGCTTATACAAATAACTTCGTAACAGTATTGATATAGAACAAAATAAATCCCTTTTGCATCTTTTTCGTTATTTGAAAGAATCCGAGGGAACTTTGCGAGATTTAATTAAAAGAGTTTTTGTTCGTGCTGCGTTTGATATTTAGTATTCGTTTTCATTCGCCTCACTTGACTATTGTGCTAGGCCAATATTGTGACGTAACGTATGTAGGAATATTAAAAAATACGTGTAGCACTCGGGGACTGCCGCGGTAAAGCTAGTGCATAGCATTTTTTATCAACTTATGCAATTATAATTCGCATACGTCTAGTCGCACGCACACAAACACCGTACTGAAGTCTGGCAACACCGCTGTTAGGTTTACTTGTATAATGGAGGTCATGACCCATTCACACAACCACGCTGTTTTGTTATGTCGGCGGGACTCGAACCCGCGAATCAGCTTTACCACTGAGCTTTAGAAGTCATCGCAAAGAAGTCAACATAAAAATAGTTTTTAAGTTATGACACTGTCACAATAATATAACACGACGCCTACAAATAAAGGCATATTTGTTTATCGCTTCAATTTCTCCGTTCGTCTCCAGCGGGTTTCCCTAAAACCGCAATGTAAGTCGAATGCACATATCTCCGTCCCTATCCCATTTACACGTGGTCGTATGTTCCGTCTCGTTTAAATTTGGATCTAAAGATTTTTGGCTAATGTTTGGAGGAGCGACTTAAAAACACCCCACGCGCCTCCGGCCTTGCGTTATTTGTAGTGATGGGTATCGAATATCGACATTTCCTTAAGTGTCGAAGATTAAAATACGTTTAGATATGGAATTAATTAAAACTAGTTATTTTACAGTACATAAATAATAATACAGTTAGATCCACTTTAAAAAAAGAGATGCTGTAATGACTTTGTGTATAGGAAAGGTAGTAAATGTTGCTTAAATGAATACCACTTTGATTATAAATCTGATTATGATTATGTAAAACTAAAAACGTGAGCGTTAAACCCCTATGGTAATTTCAATTAGCCCCGGCAAACAGCTCTGAAAACGTGAAAAGGAATATATGAAAATTTTGACAATATACCGCTCCGGACGCAAAATCGCGCAGCATAATTTGAAATATTCATTCGCTCTAGCGAAGTTTGCATTTCTTTTCCAAATCAGATTTACATGACAATGGTCACGTTGTCGCCCGATGAAATTCTCGCTAGAACTGTGTGACGGATATATTAAAGGGAACAAAATGGTTGACACTGAAGTCTGACGTTTTCTTTACAAAAGCATAACTCTCAGTCTTATTTTCTTTAAGATTAGCATCTGTCTAATCTAATATATAAAATTCTCGTGTCACAATGTTAGATAGCGTACTCCTCCGAAACGGCTTTACTGATTTTAACCAAATTTTATATGCATATTCAGTGGGTCTGAGAATCGGCTACTGGGTACTTATTATATTGATAAGTGCATTTGTTGAATAAATAATAGTAAATTATTACAACTCGAGACTGACGGCGACCATTGTTTGTGCGACGGGATAGCGATGGACGTTGCCATGGTGACATACTTATTTAGTCACTTCAATAAAATAATACGGCCGAAATACTTTATATGGCAAAGAAACGTTTGCCAGGACAGCTAGTCTTTTATTATAAATTTCTCGTGTCACGGTGTTTATTGCCAAACTCTTCCGAAACGATTGAAACGATTGTGTGGAAACTTTGTGTTTTATGTCTGAGAATCGGGCAAAAAATCTATATTTCATACCTTTAATAAAGTTGTAGCATACAAAACGGCCTACAGTCTTGAATTGCGTTATCGAAGTATCTGAGGCCGGCGTGACATAAATTACGTCTCCATTGCGCCAACGAGATATCTCAATCCGAGATAATTAAAAACTACTAGTCTCATAATGTCAAAATCTCGACATTATCTCGACTAAACTCGATAAAAATGTGTTATTTCGATGACAGATCTACACGAAAAAAAAATGTTTGTCACGACCTTAGGTCAATAGAGATGAAGAGACAAACCATCAAACATCGAGAAAACATGTAGACAAAATTTTCTCGTTTACGCATCTTAGGCCGGCATTTGTCATGAGTCATGAGTCATGACAACATCCGAAATATTAACTCAGTGGCTCAACCTTTTGTCATAGCATCGTGACAACATGTCGCGATGTTAATTCAGAATATGTCACCTTTCTAATACAGCATGTCACAAAAGAGGCAGTCGATACTTCCGTATGCTTTTTTCCTCTAGTAAAATATCGATATCGCTGCTTAACTAAGCCCATAACTTTACACTATCGTGTGTATGCTTGAAAATGTACCTCGGGCATTCTCGTATATTAGTAAATTTCTTATATTGTTTTAACTTGTTAGTGAATATTTTTGCCGTAAAAAGAAATTTTGTTGGAAACTTATATTTTTATAGCTGGATTATTTTTGCTGTTGGTAGGAATATACTCAATTATTTTCTAGCCTTGGTGTAATTTTTGAGATTTTTTAATATTAAGTAGGTAACTTTTTTGTAGATTTCACGTACGACTTTTTTGTTTTGTTAGACACGTTATTTTGGGTATGAGAAATAGACGTAGGCCGATTCTCAATCCTACAGCATAAGTACGCTCAAAACGGTCCAGCCTTATTTGGCAAGTATGTTTCGCGGACACGACAACCTATACTTCCATACTAATATTATAAATGCGAAAGTGTGTCTGTCTGTTACCTCTTCACTTGATAAAAGAGTTCGAACCTTTTTGTATGGAGCGTGGCATACCTAATTAGTTTCAAGTACTTAAAATGTCGTATTTTGGTGTACACCTATGAAACAAACGCCAATCGACAGATAAATAAATTTAAGAAAGTCAAAGAGCGATTGTGTGCCAATTGCCAAAGCCTAAGGTCAATGATTTCATAAACGATGCCACATCTTGGGAGTAGGATGGCTGCTTACAAGGCTACTTCTACATTATTGTATGACCACTTATATATGGATGTTGACATTGTATAATTTTAAGTTACAGCATTGTAAATTTTATTTTGAAAGATTAATTTTTTAACTCACTTTTTTTGGTAAAAAAGTGGGCCCCGTGCGAGTTTCTTACGCCGGTTCTTCTCACCGGGATAGTTCCCGAACCGGTGGTAGGCACCGTAGTATCAACATTCTGAAAGTATTTTCTTAAAATCTACTCAGAAATAAAACAATTTTTATTTTTATTTAAGTATTTTTTTAAATAATTACAAACAACAAATATTATTTGACAAAATGTCGTAAATGTGTACACCAAAATACGACAGGTATGCCAATAAGGTTGGTTGTTCTTTGTTACTTTGATTCCTACAAGTTATAGGACAGTTTTTAACCCGGAAAAATGTACCGTACATTTTTACTGCGCGATAATCGAATTTCGACGCGTCAGAGTTCCGTTTCCGTGTGTACTTCCACGTGGAAGTTGATATATATGTCGCAACCGACTGGCTTAAATAGCCGTTCAATCAAACAGCTAGCCCTTTGACTGAACAACGAAAATCACACGTCTAGCTTTTATATTTAATATTTTAGTCGCTCAATACGTTCAACACTACAGCTGATTCAAAAGCCGCCGTCTAATTGAAGTAGTTCACCAAGCGCCACCTGCGGCGCTAGGTGCGTTTTATTTACAATATGGCGTCAACTAGCAGGTGTTTTTTGGTGTTTGTGGTTGTTTTTCGTAAATAAAGTAGTTAATAAAAGTTACAAGTGTTATTAAAGAGACAAAAATTGTGGAGGCACATACGAGTGAATCAAAATTTCAACAAATATTCAAGGAGAAATTACGGGATTATGAAATGGACGGACGCAGCCCCCCTGAAAGGGGGAATGCGTCCGTCCAAAACAAAAACAAACCCCATCCAGAAAGTCCAAAATTTGGTTAGGTTAGGTTAGAACTTAGACCACAACACAGAGGGAGCCGAGCGAGCGCAGCGAGCGTGCTGCGGCAGCAGCCGGCGCCCGTCGTCAAATAAAAGGGGGGCTTGGGGGGCGCAGCCCCCCGCCAAAACAAAAACAAACACAATCCAGAAAGTCCAAAAGTAGGTCAGGTTAGAACTGTGACTGTGCTGCGGCAGCAGCCGGCAACCGTCACAAAACACGCCTCAGAATTTTTTATTTTTACTTATTGCATTAAACTTAATCCGAGAATAATCTTTCAATAAAATACAAAAAGATTTCCTATTCTCCCAAATTACATATTAAGCTAATGGTCGCCCTAGTTAATTTGCCATTAAACCAGTTGGCTAAGCGTCGTCTAGCTGTATTGTTGAACGTTGTAGTCAACAAGTCGGCTAAACGACGTATAGCCGTGTGATTGAATGGCATTGTTTAGTCAAAGAGCTAGCTGTTTGATTGAACGGCTATTTAAACCAGTCGGCTGCGACATATATAAACATATAATTTGCAAAGGGCTAATTCAGTTAAAAGGGCAGCTCACACCCCCGCAAAGTTACACGCGTCGCATAAGCAATACGGACGTGGTGTGCGTGGATTCTGTTTATGTATTTTTGTATCAGTATGTCAGCAGTTTAGAGCATACAGTGCCAAAATCTTTTGTTAACCAAAATTCATTATCGCGCGGGTACCGTACATTTTTTTTAATAAAAACTATCCTATGTCCTTTCCCGAGACTTCAAGGTTGGGTTGCACCAAATAACTTTAACTATAACTGTAACTTTAACTACAATGCAAAATGTCAAATCTTTGGTTAAAGTTAAAAATGGACGCCATCAAGACGCCATATTTAACCATAACCATAGAGCTCGACAAGACGACAAGGTCTTAAATGCACGTGGCGAAAAAGGAACTAACGCCGCGCTGTCATCATACAAAAACGCCATTTTTGACAGTTCTCCTTTACCAGCAGCGCCCCCGCCCACGTTCATTTATAACCTTGTTGGACCAGCTGTCATCTGTCAATTTCTCCGGTCAAAGTTAAAGCTTAAGGTTAAGGTTAAATTTAGCCTTAACTTTAACTTTTATCACGCCTCTGGTGCAACCCAATCTATCTCTATACCAAATTTCAGCAAAATCGGTTCAGCGGCTTAGGCGTGAAAAGGTAACAGACAGACAGATTCACTTTCGGATTTATAATATTAAAGTATGGATCATAAAACAATATACCTATGGAAGATGTGCCCCACCCCAATGCGCCACAATGTGCGCATTAACAGTAAGATAATTCGCGTTGTAATTCCGGCCGTGTTTCTCTAATTCAGCGTTTCCGAGTTCGTGGCAAAAAAGGAATTAAGGTAATCATTGCATCCATCACGACAGCCCCACCAAGTGTACCCGAGGGATTCTCAGCTAGGGTCCTGATTTTCAGCCCGGGGACGTTTGCTGGTCGATTATTTGCGTATATTACAGGGTAATATGGTGATTAATTCTTGAGGAGGCGTTCAATTTTGATTGTAAATTTTAAGAGATGAATAGAAAGTGTTTGTTACTTTTATTCACGATTTTATTACAATTTAGATAATATTTTATTCTTTTGAAATTAGTAGCAATAATAATTTTGGCCTCCAAAACTGGGACATCCTTAGAAAAAGCGAAAAGACAAAGACATTTTCTGATGGGATTTCTCTTTGATATTTTATAAAACTACTAACTTTTAATACTTATTTCGTAGGGTCCATTTTGATTAATTCTCTTTTTCAGCACTCAAATTTTTCCTAAATTCTGAATTTCGGAAAACAAAACCAAAGGCACGTAGACCGGAAGAAACCTAAATGGTTGATCAAATCTATTTTTAACCACATTCCCCTTTTGATTAAACAAAGCGGAACTCGCAATACAATTGCGGTGTTTGTTGGCCTGAGCCCTGAACAAATAAAGTAGTTGGGCCGCTAACTTATTAAGTGCCTGATGCCTCCATGATATCTTTGTTTTTACCAGCATCATCACTTTTATCCGACTGGAGTATGGTGCGGTTTTTGGGACCAAATTAGGTATAGGTCTACCAGAATCTGATGGCAAAAAATTAGAAAATAAATTGACTTTAGCAATACCGGGGTTGGAATAAACTATTTGGATCCTTTTTTTTCCTTATAGCGGCTAATTCTGTGTGTGAACTATGCAAATATAAAAATTTATCCAATGATCAAAGATATTTTTTGAAAATCTGCCCTCAAAATTTGCCATCAGATCCTGGTAGACCTATTGGTATAACATTTATAACGTGTTTCCTATATACGCCTCAGGGCGAACCCATACGAGCGTTATTTCATAAGTCGTGAGGAGCAGAACTTCGGTCGCGTCAATGATATTCTACTTATACAGATATGTTACGTCCATACTATTTTCCGGCTTAAATCTCTTCCGAACAATTTTCAAATTCAAAATTGCAAACATTGACAAATTTGATCGAGAAGTGAAACAAAAGATACGAAAAACCATTTACATAAAAGAAACAGTTCTATTTTTAAACGTCGAATCGTATCGCTGTCTCTTTCTTCGCCTGAGCTATTACGAAAATTCGATTTTTTCCAGATTGTTCGAAAAAATAATTGAAAATGTAAATAATCGAGGTATTTATTGCAATTAAGATATTATGTGGTAAGAGATTCCATGTGTTTTGTTGACTTTCGAGTCATAATTAGTACATTTTCGATACACGCACGACGTCATTTTCAATTTATTTAGGTAAGACAAGACGCAGCACGTTCGTGACTGCGCTCGATGCAGACATATATATACATCTGTATTATCTATGATGCAGACTAAACAACAGACGGGCCGTATTTGAATCTTCACAACGCGCGCGGTAGTAACATAATATCTGCTTTGAGTTTTTTATCATTCGGTCGCGTTAATTATTTTACATACTAATCATGACTCGCAAAATTGCGCTCGTGTGACTTCACCCTTATAGGTTTCAAAGTCTGAGTTTCTGAACAACGAAAATTCTAGAACAAAAAATTTTAAACAGGACTGTCATCGAAAATATTTTGTAACCGGCCAGTGCTGTTCGCTTCTAATATAAATGTTTAAATAAGTTTGGCATTACGTGGAAAAGCCGGCTGTTATAAAAATAACATTTTAAAATTGTGACAGTACCCATAATAATTCGTCCAAGTATAATCACGCACACAAATTCTAAACAATTTAATTAAATAGGCCATTGTAGGACGTGTTTGATTAACGGCGTTTTCGGGTCCAACATGGCTGCGAGGAATTTTTAAACAATAGAAAATTACGTCTTTGTTGCCACACCCCACAAAATATCATTTACAAGAATGTGCGGAGTCGTAAGTGACAAAAGAAGGATCTGTATGTCTGTCCGTAGATCCCAAAGAGAAAATCCGATCAAAATCTACTCATCGATTTTTGATCAGATTTTTTGTTTGTTTATTATCACCAACAGCAATGCTGTAATTATGCACAATTTGTTTTGCAATTTAGTTAAAATTTAATATGTGGTGGATTTTGAGGCACTTAAATTTGCCAAGGTAAGTTTTATCCCCAAGAAAATTTTTAAGATTTTGTGATATTACTTTTTTGTAATTAAAAAAAAATAACTGCGAATATTTAAGTTATTAGTACATTAAGTAAAACAAGAATCTAATAACTCTTAATAATAACTCTTTTCGTAGATTTAAGATTTTTGAAGAATCTGTGAGTATTTAAGTTATTTAGCTATATGAACTAAAATATAGTGCATCAAGAAAGTAAAGAAATTAAAAAGTGGCAACATCGTAGTGTCATCCCTTTTTTCTTAGATTGATTTGAAAGGGATGACACTACGATGTTGCCACTTTTTAATTCCTTCACTTTCTTGACGTACTATAAGAACCTAACTTATTAATACTTAATTCCATCTTTTTTTGTGTAACAGTCTGTAATATTATGTAATAGTACTACAGCAGTGATTGGCCAATTACGAAATAGCTCGCATGTGACTATCGCGTGACAGAGGATAAAGTAATAAGAGAAATACATTGATATTCATGAAATTTTTCCCCATTTTGAGGTTATGTTTTAGTCTATTATTACTTACGAAAAATTGTTTAACTGAAAAGCATTGGATTACATTAGCATGATGGATTTTTGTCTGCAATGCTCAAAATTAGAAGTTTCCAAATGTAGTTTGAGTTAAATTGTCATTGTCTCATAATATGGCGTTTACATGCTCCGTTGCAAGCAGTTTAGAAAAGGTGGTAGGTGTTGCTCCGTATAAAAGCAGGCCAAAACATATTATGTTTTACTACACAATCTTCAAAAACAAGCAAACAATATTTTTTGCTTGCTTTTGAAGATTGTCTAGTGTGTATATCTCGCATTTATACTAGATGACGCCAGGAGGCCTACCATGAAACAAACGTGAAACGACGTTGTTAGAGCAGGACGCAGCATTCTCGTTCGATTGTTTGAGTCTCAAAACGGTTTGGTGGTACGGGTCCTGTAACGCCAAAATTCGGATATCGCTTGGGAACCGTATATTTTTCCATATCAAAAAGTATCTTATGTCCTGTCCCGGGACTCAAAGTATTTTCAATTAGGAATCTCTAAGGTGCGATTTCACCATAGACATTAAACAGAGCGTTTAAGTGCACACTAAACCGTTTTTAAACGTATAATTATAGCGTTTATAATACCAAATTGCATATTTTCACCAACATAAAATAAACGCGTTTATAGCAAAACCGAGTTTTATCTTCTGAACATGTTCGAGGTTTAACTTCATAAAAACGAAAAAAATATCAAAATGTCAATTTTGAGAGATGCGTTTAGTTATTTTATATATGCCACAGTATAAGTAAAGTCTACTGTACTTATATTGTATGACGATGTCCTACTGTACTTATACTGTGACATAAAGGTCCTGTCAGTAAAACAGCTCTGAACGAGCCGTAACTTAAGCGATTTATACAGGGTGCACAGTAAAGTTGTATACGCTATTTTATAGCTCCTAAACTGGGATAGATAAACTTATAGGGTAGCTCCAAGGGTCTGCAACGCATTTTATACTTTACTCCCAATGAATTGAGATATAAAAAGATTGGAGATCGAAATGAGAAGTAAAAGTATTTTTTACTTGTAGCGATATTTCGCTTATATGTAACTTAAAAACTACTTGTGTTATGTCTGGTTTCAGCATGGTTGGTCGGTTTACGTTGCGAATTGCGATGTTTCATGTTAGTCAATCAAAGCATCTGCTGAATAACACCAAAAACTGTCAAAAACTTTAGAAGCCAGGCATTATTCGAATTTTAAAAACACATTGACTTATCTATATATTAATACGTGAGCCAAAAACTTTGTATCCCTTTTGACGAAAAATGAGGAAACGTAGGTAAATGAAATTTTGCACAGTTATAGTTTATATGGTGAAGGAGTGCATCGAGCTAATATTATTTTGAAATTATGCTTTCATCATACATTTTTTAACAAATAAAACATTACACACACTACAACACACACACTAGGAAAAATGACAGATTTTTGAGTGACAAGCCTATACATACGAATTATACTCTTTTATTTATGGTTAAAGTCTGTTGACAACAAGGTGACAAATTGAAATGGATTATAGTTTTTTTTCATTGAATTTTAGATACTATTAGACAATGCTTACACGGCCAGTCTGAGATCAGCTGAGTCCCAGAGACAAGAGTTGAAAAAAATATGAGTCAATATTTTCATCAAATCATCTTCAATTTTCGTCATCTTCTTTCATTCAACTTTCGTTTTGGCGCAACCAATAATTGTATGCGTCAACGAACGCAACGCCAACATTGTCATTTTTGTTCAGTGAGCAGCAGATTATTGTAACATGTGCGACGAGAACATTTTACTGGGTGGAATATGTGCGACTTATTTGGTCATAAGAAATTCCAGAAAAAATAGACCAAGCTAAGGTTTTGGATACGGTCAGAGCGCATGCGTCGCGGGCATGCCTCACGTGCGCTGTTGACTGCGCTATAACGCATGTCCTTGACGAATAGAAAAAGGCACAGTGTGGACAAAGCTATTAGCGCAGTCAACAGCGAACGTGAGACATGCCCGCGACGCATGCCCTCTGACCGAATCCAAAACTTCAAAAATGACAATATTGGCGTTGCATTCCTTGACGCATTCAATATGCGCCAATATGAAAGTTGATGACGAAAATTTAAGATGAAAATGCACAGTGTGGACATAGCTATTAAGTATTAAGTCTAGAGTCATATTAATGTGATAAAGATGTAGGTAACCTTTGTTTATTATGGCAAAGTACTTACACCCCGTGGCAGCGCCAAAATCCCAACAAGGAAAAGATTTGGGTAAACACCATTTTGAACAGTAGTAGAAATAAACTGCTTTTAAAATGTGGAGTTCGAAATGGCCGACGCAAATATTTGACAGTATCGCGTTCTATATTTAAAATTTAAGCAAAATATTTAAATGTGTAATTCAAAATAGCCCGACGCTGAAAATAAAAGACTGGAGCACTAGTTGTGTTTACCTAACGAACTGAAACCGAATACTGAATTGACTCTCAAAATCCAGTCGGATTTGAATATAATGTACGCGGGTCCATAATAACTCCCACACCGGTTTCGGTGACGGTGGCCGGTCCCATTGAAACCAGGCCAGCTACGCAGGAGTAATTTTATAGTGCCCAAGTATGTGCGCAGTACACAAGAGCACTCTCTATTCCTTTTTCTCTCATAACCCAGTGGGAGGAAAACCGACACGACTGGCGAGAGATCAGGCGCAGGACCGACTTTTTACATGCCCATCCGACGCATGGATCATCTTACTTGTCAGACAATCAGGTGATCAGCCTGCATTGTCCTAACCAAGCTTGGAAATAACATTTTTCCAACGCGGGAATTGAACCCCCGACCTCTGAGTCAAGAGCCACGATCTTAACCACTGGACCACGGAGGTGTGAGGAGGACGCAGGTCCATACTAATATTATAAATGTGAAAGTGTGTCTTTCTGTCTGTTACCTCTTCACGCCCAAACGACTGAACCGATTTTGCTGAAAGGTATGGACATTGGACATACTTTGATTCCCGGGAAAGGACACAGGATTCTTTTTATTCCTGAAAAATGTACAGTTCTCACGTGATAAACGAATTTCGGCTCAATGGAGTTTCGCCTTTTGGGCGTCATATATAATTTAAATGAAGGTTTTGAGATGTTCAATAGAAGTAATAAGTCTTTAGAACGTTAAAAGTATACGTAAATATAATAAAGTTCATCATAGAAATCGCTTTATTAATGAAATTGGCTTTAAAACAGGTTTAACTGTTCAAAGAATCTGAACAAACGAAAATGTAAAACTTGGCTTCAAAAGGTTAAATAATCAAACATTTAAATATGTAGAATCAAATATTGGCTAGCAATTTCATTTCTATTCGTTATTATTAAAATAATAAATGTTTAGCAACAATCGCAATAAAGCTAGAAGTTTTCCAATATCGCGCCAAAAACGATTCCAAGATGGCCGTCATGCATTGCATGAGCCATTTGACAGTCAAATACTGATGACAAACACCGCTCGCGACTGTACGAATGTCATTGAATTTTCTTTAAAATGATTTTCTGAATGCGAAATCAGAAATATTGAAGTATTTCTATGGTATTTCTTTACGAAAAATTATGTATATAGCTTATTGACTATTGTTAAATGGCTTTTTGTACTTTTCGGGAGGCAGTTCGCGTTGTAAGTACTAAAGGAGTATAGGTAAAATGTATGAAAGCACGGTCCTGTACCTATTCGATCCGCATTAGCTATAATATTATGCCACTTATTACATATTATGATAATATTTGTAAATAATGGAGATTTCTCTGTCGATAAGAGGAACAAACATACATATCATATTCCCAAATTTAAACATAATTTATTTGCACCCGTTGTAGGGTAAGGCCGCCAGTAGTCACCCCCACACCAGTAGTCGGCCTTTTCCAGCTAAAAACCTATAGAAATAGCGTTCTATTGCAAATTAACCAATCAAGTTACTTTTAAAAAAAGCTTGGCCATCTTATTGGTCAGTTCAGAACGACACAATGACTACTGGTAGCTATTTGGCCGAGAACTGGGTTGTGACGGCTGATTACTGGGGAAATGTGCCTTATTTTGAAAAATACTTTATTTTCAATACTTATTAAGAAAAATTATCTTATATGTTAATTTCATAACAAAGTTTAATAAATGATTAAGTGAATGAGTACATAGGTTTTTGATTACTATTTTAAACAATTTTCTATCCACATTTAAACTTGGGCTTTCCACTAAAAGGCTGACTACTGGTGCCCGTACCCTACCACTTATAAAAGTGGTACAACGCATTACAAAAAAACTGAAGTCTTTGAGTCCACCGAAATATAGCGTAGATGTACATCCAGTAAGCAAAGTCAAAGTGTGTTGAAGTACAAAAAAGACGTTGCTGATTAAAAGTTACAATTATTAACATAATCAGGGCAGCGCAGCGAGCCCTAGTATATCCCACAACCTGAACATTTTGTGGTACACTTTACGGAAAAACTATCACGCCTATTGATTTGTGATCTAACATAGTATTTTTTAATTATATGGAGATGCGTTATCACTTATTGTTGTCAATCAGTCAAGGTGTGACGACGCAAGCCGACACAAAGCTTGGATTTTAGCTAGTTATGTAGCGTGTATTGACTAGGTACACGACTTTGCCACCCTCCTTTCGCCGACTCGACGTCTTTTTGCGTTGTGTAGACTCTGTAGAGTATTGGACACGTGTCCCAATGCGCTATTGATATTGTTCCAAACTGAGCTTGTAAAGTTTTCCAATATCGAAACTGTGTCGAGTGCAGGCAAACAAATTGCATCAGATATTCGCCACTAGATTCATATTCAGAGTTGGAATAGCTTAGATAATTCTACTGTTTATAACGCTTTTTGGAAGTCGGTTATAATATTTTAATACGTTGGAGCTGCATATCTCGCTAAGAAGCTAAAAGTTTGGGTACTAAAATATCATTATAGAAATTTTCGAGTTTACCCCACCTTTGAATATTCATTAAAATGTTACTAAAAAAGTTACTTTTATGTTTTTATGAGAAATGCATCAACGAACGAATTTTCCCATATTTATAAAAAAATACTTTTTTCAGCAGTTTCAGCTCTGCTAGTTTCATCTAAGTCAACTCTTTATAAGGGACACATAATATTATGCATCCTTAAGTATTCATCTACTATTACTTTGTTTTGTTATCTCTAGAAAAAATACTCCTTAGTAGGTGAATTTACTTTTACCTTTAACTTCGTTGAATGAAACCGACCAACAACAAACAACAATAAAATAAAAAATGCACTGCTTCCACGAACACTTCTAAGCACAAAAGAAATTAAGCAAAATGAATCGCTACAGATTACACTTTATCTGATCGCAGCCCTAGGGTTGTGCTCGCTGATTGTGAGGGGATAGATCCATTTATCTGCAAGATACAGGGTTGCCACGCTTTGGGTATTATCTGGACATTGTTTTTTAATAGTGATTGATTGACTAGCATTTGGTTGTCACTTGTGAGAAAAATTGTGTTAGCTTTAATTTATGTTAATGATATTACTTATATTTTTTTTTGTTTTATCTCATGTTATTTATTTTCGGCGTAAGTTCGACGCCACTCATATCATAATAACGATAAACTTAATTTTTTATACCGCGCGAAAACCCAACATTTTACAGGGATACAAACTATCCAAAAACTCAAAAAATTACTTTTCATATAAATCTGCTCAGTAATTTAAACGCCAAAATACATAATAATAAGCAGACATGTTTTCGTCTTTATCATTATTTTTATAGTATGTATATGTGATTATACAATAAATGGAGAAAATAGTATTATAATCTGTACTCACGACAATATGATAATGGTCTCCAAAATAAAACCGTATCTCCAAACTTTGGACACACAACAAATTACGCGCATTCACTTCATATCACGAGCAGAGCACATTATTTCCGCAAAAAGGCCGAAATATATGCACCCCGAGATACTAGAGATAATTTATTCTTTCAACAATGCAGCCACAGAAGACACAAAGAACCAGTAGGCCGACTTAGGGTTAGACTCAGACTTCAATTGCGCGCGACGTCATGCAAATCTGTCAATTCAGTACAAATTTAGAAATGCAGCAACGCGTCGCTTTGCGGTCGGAATTGACCCTTGATTCTCAAAGCTTATACTTTTGAAGTAGTATGTCATATGGGCCGGCGCGCGCCCTGCGTCGTTGCTGAGCCGTTCATAGCATGCTTGCAGCGGTATCGATTCGTCAGCTCGTTCGAAGTCTAGCCTACTGGTTAGTTGTATATTGTAATTTGTGATGCAGTATCTCCCCCTGTCGTCGTTGTTTTAGACATTTTATGCTCCCGAGTAATCCCATAAGACTCATGTATCGTGTTTAGATCGGGACACAAATTTGCTATGTCATCGAAACTAGCGTTGTCCTGAACGATCAGTCCCACATGGTTATGAAGTATTCAATTCTATATTTCACACTCCATAGTTGTATTTGTATTGATAAATGCAGATTTGATCGAGACACAAATGGGATTTAGGGTCTATTTCACCACTTTCTGGTAAGGCTATCCGCCACTTAACTTGACAGATCAAGTATAGAGAATCTGTATAATTCGATCGATAATAAAGTTGTGAATAGCCTATTAGGCACTTTATCAGAAAGTGGTGAAACAGGCCCATAATATTGTAAATGCGATAATGTGTATATCTGTTTATTCTGTAACCTCATCGGAGTCTACATATTATGTAAATGCGAAAGGCCCATTGCGACTTTTTGTATCGATGCAGTGGCAATACTGTCGCATATTTGCATCGATACAGTCACGATGCAGTCGCTAACTGTGTGTCCTGTATGGCGTTGCAAATGTGACTAACGCGCGTTAGTAGTGATGCAGTCGTCGCGACTGCATCGCTACTAAAGTCGCAATGGACGAAGGCCCTAACTGTTTAACGGGTTACCTCCTCTGTGTCTACATGCTTTAGACGCGTTTACATATAATACTATAATTTCTAAAATCTCAGAATAACTTCCGAATATTACAAGAGTGGTGTCATTTCATTCTTTATAATTTTTGAAATTTAGAAAAAAGGCTGAAAACATGCACAATTTCTAAGCAATTTATGGAAATAAAAATTAGTGTTTGGTTTTTAACTCGAAAGATACTTACAAAAAAAGATCTAGAAAGAGCACTCAGTAAAACTCAATGTGCTAGTATATTCAGCAATATTCTTGAAGACTCGACAACGTTGTAGCTGTGGACACGGTAGGGTAACTCCCTAAAATATCGTCTCTCCGATCTCTTTGTTTAGGATAGCCCTCGGTTTTAGTTCCACAACACACACACAGCGTAACACTCAATATAATATCATCTCCTTCTGTTTATCACAAAAGAGATAGAGCTATTATGGGTAAATAGAGTTTTGGTTTTGACTTTGCACTTTGCTCAACAAAAAAATGGTTATTCAATTCAGTATTTACATATTTTTGTATTTCAATAGATACAGTCGAAAACAGATTCAGCTTACCACTTTTAGTATTATTTAATTGTAATTAGAAGACTGTTGAACTTTGTACTTCGCCCCCCTTATATAATTCTTACCTGGTCTTCCACGAATCTTTATTATAGGCTGAACCGATTTTGCAAATTTCAAGTAGCCAAATCAGTTCCGCCATTTTAGAGTTTTAGTGAGACTAACAAAACATAAAATTCATTTATTTATATACAGTGTGTTTGTGTAAACACTGTTATTTTTGAAACCATCAAATGAGACCGTGATATTGAACAACTTTTTCTATGAGAACAATGCTGGGAAATTAAAAAAAAATGCCGTCTTCATACCCATACGGATGCCCGGATCGGCAAAAAAAGTTGTTCATTTTGACGGTCTCATTTGATGGTTTCAAGTATAACGGTGTTTACACAAACACACTGCATTGAAGAAAGAAGATAGATAAAGTTCAGAAGTGCTAAAAATGTCTGCGATCGTACCAACTACATAGTACCCTTTAAAATAACTAAATCCAGGACCTTTTTAAGGACGATTAACCATTTTGAATGCCTGTTTTCGGTTATTTGAAGTTTAGAAACGCACGTTTGAAGTATTGTGCGTTGGAGGGTAGTTGCAAATAATGCCGCTCACGTATGGAGCGCTTCGTTAGATCCTCTCCTGTAATTTTACATACACATAATATTAGAAAGTAACTGTATCCTGTGGCCTCGCCCGCGTATTGGGACTCCTTAGTGCTTAGTTAAAATCCAGTCAATAAATGTCGTATTGGATTTGACATGACGCATTGATAAGGTGACGCCTTAATAATTTGGCTGCAGCGATATCGATTTTTCTCAACAATGACTAAAGCTAAGAAATTAAAGTTCATTGTCAGTATTCATCACGTCTTTATCTTTGAATTACCCATAGCATAACACGATTGGTCAGCTTTTATAACACAGGATAATTAATCAAAAAGACCTAGGAGAGACTAGGAGAGTGATTTAAGCTTCCAAAATTTGTACATAGATTAGTTCAAGTATGTAACACTATAATTTGCCCATAGCTTATATGAAAATATATGTTTATGGTTTTTAAATTACGCGACAAAAACCATTTTGTCGCTTACGCCCTTTCCATATTTTCTTGCTGTTCCATTTCTTGTTTTCTATGTGAGGCCGGTCCGGCCTCTCATAGAAAACAAGCGATCTAAAACATATCCAAAACGATTTTTTACTTTAACGCGACGTCACCTATGTCATGACGCTTGCGATGAGTTATTTCATAGAGTTCGACAAGGCTTTAAACAAACGTGGTGAAAAAAGGAACTATCGCCATCATACAAAAACGCCATTTTTGACAGTTCTCCTTTACCAGCAGCGCCCCGCCTACGTTCATTTAAAGCCTTGTAGCAATTTATATCAAATCCCATACATTTTTGACATCTTCCAAGTACCGAGTAGAGTGCAGGCGAGACAGTGATAGAAAACAAGCAATGGAACAGCAAAAAATGGAAAGGGCGTAAGCGACAAAATGGTTTTGTCGCGTAATTTAAAAACCATAAATACATTTCATTTAAGCTATGGGTAAATTAATGTGTATGCTTGAACCAATCTTTGCACCAATTTTGGAAGCTTAAATCACTCTCCTCTGTTGGCAAAATAGGAATCCCTTTTTATACAGAGGTATTTTTGATTGATTATTCTGTGTTATAAAAGCTGACCAATCGTGTTATGCTATGGGTAATTCAAAAACAAAGATATGATAAATATACTGACAATGAACTTTAATTTCTTAGCTTTAGTCATTGCTGAGAAAAATCGATATCGCTATAGCCAAATTATTAAGGCGTCGCCTTAATCAGGCCTTTACTTCGCTATCGAATTTCGATTCCCTTTTTCACACCCTTAGTGGTGATTTTGAGAATCCTCGGCTGAATAGTTTTTTGAGATAAGAACATTGTTACGAACAAACTAATGGTCGAAGATAACATTTTCATGCACACCTACGTACTGCCACACTCAGAGACGAATTAATTACTTCACTGTAATTAAATAATGATTATGACATAAGCCCATACATTTTCTGTCAAACTCTTCATTAAATTGAAGTTTTATTAAATGTCTGTGTGTGCGGCACTTATTGGGTCACCACATTATGTGTTCGCGGAATAAAATTATGAGATTTCGGAATTCGAGAAACCCCGTAGATGGGTCCGGGAATCGGTCAATATCCGGACAGCTGGTAATTTATGTATTAATTCATGGAACAATTATTATAGCATGAATATTGACAAACATGGGACACAGATAACAGATATTACGAATGAAAATTACCATGACAATGATGTACCATAAAATTGATTCATAGACAGATTTATTAAGATATTGCATTTAAGAAATTCCGTAGCGAAAAAAAACCTAACCCCACTCCGTCAGACTTCGGCACGGTATTCGTGTGTGTGCGACAGTGCGATGTGAATTAATATGATTACATAAGTTGATAAAAAATGCTATGGTTTACCACGGCAGTCCCCTAGTACCAAACGTATTTGTCTAAAGCATCGTTTGAACAAGGCATGTCGGCAAAAAGCCCGCGATAAAAGTTGATATGCAATATTTTCTTCTTCTAATATATAAAATTCTCGTGTCACAATGTTAGGCCGCGTACTCCTCCGAAACGGCTTTACTGATTTTAACCAAATTTTATATGCATATTCAGTGGGTCTGAGAATCGACTACTGGGCACTTTTTATATTGATAATTGCATTCGTTGAATACATAATAGTAAATTATTACAACTCGAGACTGACGGCGACCATTGTTTGTGCGACGGGATAGCGATGGACGTTGCCATGGTGACATACTTATTTAGTCACTTCAATAAAATAATACGGCCGAAATACTTTATATGGCAAAGAAACGTTTGCCGGGACAGCTAGTCTAAAATAAATTACTCACAGCCTGCAAGCAAATAAGAAGAGAATAGAATATAATAGAGAAAATAGAATAGACAACAATAGCATGTAATATTGTAGATGCTATGTGGAGATAATGAGATTATCAGTAACTGTCGGTGCGGCCAAATTGATCGTCCAATCGCACTTCGTTAGGGAACAAAAAATGTCCATAATGTAGGGTCTTGCCCTTCCGAATTGTCTTCGCCCTGAGAATTTTTGGGTAGGCTCTATACTATATTAAATAGCTATATTATATTGCCGCATCTTCATTATTGGGCATTTTTTTTATGTGATAAGGGGGCAAACGAGCAAACGGATGACCTAATGGAAAGTAACTTCCGTCGCCCATGGACACTCGCAGCATCAGAAGAGCTACAGGTGCGTTGCCGGCCTTTTAAGTGGGAATAGGGTAATATGGGAGGGTAGGGATGGGAAGGAGATAGGGGAGGGTAGGGAGGGAATAGGGTAGGGGATTGTGCCTCCGGTAAACTCACTCACTCGGCGAAACACAGCGCAAGCGCTGTTTCACGCCGGTCTTCTGTGAGAACGTGGTATTTCTCTTGCTGAAGCATGGCTCTCCCACGCATTAAAATGTTTGTTAACATTATGGTCAAGCACATTAACTTTCAAACGGGCTCGTATTCTTTTGTGACGGCAGCGGTCGCGCGCAACCGGAATGTGGGGCATATTGGACAAATCTGTGAAACATTATAAAATCTACAGTTTCAACAACCTGAAAAGCTAGAAGATTCAACTGTTCAATGAGTTATTTCTTATCGGATTACAACTTCTGTTGGTATTTTGTGCGTTACTTTAAAACGCGTCACGATATTTGCGTCTTCAGTAATGATTTTGGTTTTACTATATTGTAGAACAGTTGTCTTTATTTTGCTTTGGACTTTTGGAATAAAGAGAGAGAATTCTACTTCACCGAGTGTGGATGTTACATTTGGGACCAGCAGAGCAACTTCCACTAAACTTTTCTGATTAAAACCGCCGGTTTGTTCTGAATAATTAACTGTAGTGAGCAAGGGGGTTTTATTCTCGTGTGTTTAACTTCACAGTGCTGTACTTTAAGCAGCTGCTTTGTCTATTTGGCACTCGTATTCTTGTGAAATATCTTCTAACGCTTTTATAAAATGTTACTTGAGTGCTTAGACAAAGTGTATGAGTGAAGTGTATGAGAAATGCACTGACATCCATGACAGACAAGTACGCTGGAGGTCAGTGGAGAAATGGCAAAAAGCACCACCACTTGACATGGCGCTTGCAATACCAAAGAGCAAGTATGTTTAAATAGATGACAAGCGCTCAACACGCGTTTTGATAACGTGCGTTTAGCGAAGTGTGTTGTAAACATGCATTAAGCGTTTCTTCATCTGAACATATCTACTCTTACGTACCTCTTATATAATTATTTGGAACTGTACGAAATTTTACTAAAGTTATTGGTTCGAAATTACACCACTCTCATGACTTTACAATATGGCAAAGTCACTTTTTTCAGCACGTAAGAAGGGCCCACCAGACATGTATTTCATGTCATATTATTTTATTTACCTATATCCAAACTTTTCATAAACATTATAATCAAGCTCCGAGCTTAATTGTAGCAACATTGCGGGCGAACATTAGATTTGCTTATAATTGCTAGCAATTATCGGTAGGGGGGCCTGGAGGGAGGGGGTTTCATGAAGAAAGGAAGGGGCGGGGTTATGAAGAAATCCCATGAACTTCAGTAATTAAAGGCGGTGTGACTTACCTGCGTAATGATTTAAACAGATCGTGTTTGTTGTGAAGAGTTGGCCGGAGTTGCCCAACAAAATTCGGATGAAATGTTTTGTTTAAAAGTCGTGCGAGTGGGGGAAAATATTGATACTGGATTCTGTATACCTGCAGATTAATTTTTTTTAATTACGTGACTTAGCCTTATTAGTTAAAAGTTAGCCCATCATTTTTGACTGCCACGAGCAGGATTTTTGTTACGTCGCACAAAATGATTTTAAAACTACGCGCAAGAAATACATTGACTACAAAATAGTTTTACAGCATGCTTTCAAAATATATAGAATTCGTAGCACTAGCAATATACTTTATACCTATTTATTAAAAATAAATCTCATAAAATTATTTTGCAAAACGTCGGACTATGCCTCCTAAAACTCTACTTATAAAAATTATCTATCCTTAGGATATTCCAAGCTTAAACTAGGCCCAATTTCACCAACGTCTGTTAATGTTAACAGCTTGTTAAAATATCATGTCTTCTCTTTCATTCATATGAAAACGTGATACTAAGGCCTAATTTCACCAACGTCTGTTAGTGTTAGCAGCTTGTTAAAATGTCATGTCTGCTCTTTTATTCATACGAAAATTGAAAGAGGTAAAGTGATATTAATTCGATGGTTAACTTTAACAGTCGTTGGTGAAATTGGGTCTAATTCTAGCAGTAGAGTTTAACAGTCGTTGGTGAAATTGGATCTAATGGTTTTTTCCAAGGCTCGTTATGTAACTTTTGTTTGTTTGTTACAGGAACGTCGTGTACAACCTCAGCCTGACAGACCTGACAGAACAGAGGAGGCTGGTGTGGTACTCCACAGACACAGATGTACAGATGTGTGTCGTTAAAGGGAAAGATGAGGTAAGACCGTAAGAACTGGGTTATTAAAATAAAATGATTCATTCACATAATTCGTCGTTGAAGTTCTAACACCACGTAAGTCAAAAATAGCAACTTTTCAGGAGAGAGAAAAAGTGAATTGAATTTTGTACAGATGCCATAGTAGCTCTAATTTACTTTTTACTATTTTACGAGTTTTTTGTTGACCGACACGTGTTCCGATTGGCTAAAACGACACGTCTTCCGATTTTCTAGCGAATTGCATCAAAAGGTTAAAATAGGCAAAAAGTGACTTATGTGGTGTTAGACTTGCCATCCAAGGTGGCAATGCTGTCAGCTTGCTGGGCACTCTGCCAGATGGGGATGACCTGGGGAAGTTTTTCTTTATACAGTTTTATAGTTTAAGTTTATATATATATTTGTATTATTAGATTGTATTTTAGTGCTTAGATATGAAGGTAGGCGCCTAAGAACATCAAAATTAAAAATATATAATGATACTAAATCATTGTTTAAAAAAAAAGATGCCAAGTCTATACTCTATACCCATTACCCATACTAACTTTGCTGCTGAAATGACCGAATGCCACTTTGCTAAGGGCCTACTATTATTACAAACATGTAAATGGCGGAAAACTTAACAAAAATCGTTACTAGATGTGCAGTCGGAGACACAAGAAGTTTTTTGACCTTATTGCTTGGTAATAATCCTAAAACTTGTCACCGTCTAACATCTTGGACCGTACAGTCAAATACATAATTTTGCCCTTAAAGCTTGACAATCCCTCAAAAAATCAAATACTCGCATTCCTGCTATTTCCACATATAAAATTTGCTTGCTAAGCCTGAAAGACTAAGGGCCTGTGTCACCACTTTCTGATAAAGTACCGAATAGGCTTTTCACAACTTTTTTGACAGATTCTCCATGCTTTATCTGTCAAATTAAGTGTTGGCCTATTCGTTACTCATCAGGAAGTGGTGAAACAGGCCGTTAATCTTATATCTTTAAACGAGCAATTCTTGTATATATATATAATTGGAATCTCGGAATCGGCTCCAACGATTTTCATGAAATTTAGTATATAGGGGGTTTCGGGGGCGATAAATCGATCTAGCTAGGAATCATTTTCAGAAAATGTCTTTTTATTCGTGTTTTATCGATAATCGATTGAAAAATATGATCTTCCTGACATCTATTGGCGAATAATAATACTATTTTGTTAGCAACTAATTGTTTTAACGACCAGCAGATGGCGTTATTAAGTAACACGAAGTCAATGAGTGTTTGCTATACCGAGCAAAGCTCGGTCATCCAGGTACTATAACTTATTGGTACAATGTTACTTTACTGTACACTCAGTTTATTAAAAGACCGATACGTTCCATTTATATTTCATTTCGACATTTCGTTATCGGTCACAGGGTTCGCATCGAGCACAATGGGGTAAATTTTACCCCAGGTACTTTAGCATGTAGATTACGAGCTGCTCGGTCGGAAACTCATGCTCCGATAGAGACGCAGAGACGAGACGTAGACGGGACCTAGAAACGTGCTTAGACGTTACAAACTGATTTTGGTTTATAGTGCATTCGAAATTCTATTTATGTGTTTGGGACTTTTAAGGTAAATAAGTAGGTATCTTAGTATGTATAAGTAGACGCGGCGCGGCAATAAGATATTTCGCGGGAACCGTACATTTTCCCGCAAAAACGCAGCCTATACAAAATATATGGTAAATAAATATATGGTACATAAATGGTAAAGGAAGAATCGTGGGGGCTACCATAATATTTTTTATGTATTATATTGATACAGCCTTTTTTATGTTGTTAAAAACCTTTGTTTCTTTTTTAACGTTACTAATTAGTTAATCACATTTATTGTATTCGTAAGATAAAATCAAAAATTAAATATATAAATAAAAATGTCTTCAAATACTGTATTGCCTGGGATAAAAGCTGCATTCTCAAGTCTCAATCATGACGCCCATATTTATGTTACTTAAGTATCTCAATAGCATATCAAAATCATTACCCTTTTCCCATAGTCGGGTAAAAATATGTTTGAATATTGATGGTCAACGTTAGCAATTCATACGACAGAGAGCAGGCGGATAAAGGAAGATTTGATAACATTAGCATTCCCATATGCCGCCCGATACCATTCACTGGATTATCTTAAATAGATGTAGTGTCAATTGGTACGCTTTTAGTGGAGATGAGAATATGGAAAGTGAGAAAACTCTTGTCCACTATATCTAAATTGGACTTTTCTTTAGGGAGATCGCAGACGACAGACTTTTTGTGCGATCGACACCATACAGCGGATTCTTCTTTGACATGCTAGTATTCGAGAGCCTACCTACCTAAAGCGTGACAAAAGAAATTAGCTTTTCCCTATTTGATGTTACTTAACACACACGTTTTGCTAATGTCACGACACGAGCAGTGCAAAAAATCGGCCAAGTGCGAGTCGGACTCGCGCACGAAAGGTTCCGTACCATTATAGAGCAAAATTAGACCAAAAATTGTGTTTTTTTTATATGGGAACCTTAAATTTTTATTTTATTATATTATTATTAAAGTACACATATAACTAAGGACTTTGTGAAAAATTCAAGTACCTTTTAGTACCTGCCTGTTGCCATTATTGATATACAGTGTGTAACAAAAATAAGTGATAATACTTTAGGGTGTGTACGTGTTCCTTGTAGAGAGTTAACTGTGAAAGTAGCAGCTCTGAAAGACGAAAAAAATTTTTCACTTTTGTATGGGCAAGGGCCCGAGCGTCACGAGTTTCCCCATACAAAAGTGAAAAAATTTTTTGGTTTTTCAGCGCTGCTACTTTCACAGTGAACTCTCTACAAGGAACAAGTACACATCCTAAAGTATTATCACTTATTTTTGTACAGCCTGTATAGAGCAAAAAAGGCCCCAAAAATCAGGTTTGTTGTATGATGAGGCTGGGAGCACCCCTTAAATCTTAATTTTATTATGTTTTTAGTAAGTATTTGTTGTTATAGCCGCAACATATATACATAATTTGTGAAAATTTCAACTCTAACTATTACCATTCTTGAGTTACAGCCTGGAGGCAGACACGGACAGACAACGAAGTCTTAGTAATAGGGTCCCGTTTTTACCACTTGGGTACAGAACCCTAAAAAAGGAAATTTTCCTTCTTTAGTTGAGGGTATATGAAAGTCGTGTCACGATAATAATATTATAAGACAATGAAATGATGAAAGATATTTACCCCTATCACATCTTCTCTGTCACAAAGTCTGTACTCTTCGTGTTTTTCCAGGAGCGGTGTCAGAACTACATCCGGGTGCTGGTCTCCCTCGGCACCGGGAGGCTCCTGGTCTGCGGCACCAATAGCTTCAAACCCTACTGCCGGGAGTACAGCGTCCAGCGAGACTCATACCACATGGAGAAGGAGAAGTCCGGGCAGGCGGTCTGCCCGTATGACCCCGACCACAACTCCACTGCTGTTTATGCAGGTAAACCTTGAATAGTATAATTTATGTTAAGGGCATAAGGGTGAGGGGAGTCCAAAATTAAATCTGAATGCACTGTAGATAATTAAAGCTGAAATTAATGATTTAGAAGTATAAAACAACAGCACTCCGGTAAAAATAACAACAAATTTAACAACCGGATAATACATCAAATCATACTGGGCAGTATACTGTTAGGGAAAGAGAACGCACCTGTCACTTTTGAAAATCGAAATATTGAGAATTTTGCCGGGAATTTGAAAGAGTGCTGTTGTGTTTTGTATTATTTTCTAATTTCTAATCTAATTGTATTAAATGTGTAATATTGGTAGAATATTAACCATTATATTAGATATTCGTTATCATGCACAAGTGTAGGCAAATCCTGCAACTTCCAGAAACGTGTTTTTTTTGTGTTCCCTCCAAATATCCGTCGAAAGTTTCAGTAAAGTGTCTACAACTTTACTGAATTGACCGACTTGACTCCTTGACTGTTTTGACTTTTACTTAGATTTGACTAGACTTTAGACTTGACGATATTATAGTAAAACGATGATAAAAATATTGTAAGAAGAATTTTACCATTGTATGTGGCAAAGTACACCCCCGGTGTCAGTGCCAAAAGCCAAAAAAAAATCGAAATGTAGAGCCGAACGTCAATGTCAAATCTGACAATTCGACACTAGAGTTTTCGATTTTAGCTCTATACAGGGTGTAACAAAACTAAGTGATAATACTTTAGCGTCCCTTATATTGAGTTCGCTGTGTTTTTTTATTATTTGTATGAGCTAACGCAGTGGTGCTTGCCTATACAAATCACAAAAAAATCGCCATTTCAGCCCTGCTACCTTCACAGTGAACTCTATATAAGGGGCACATACACACCCTGAGTATTATCATTTAGTTTTGACTTTTGTTACATTCTGTAAACTGTATACTGTGTATAGGGTCAAAATTTAAAATGCGCCTGCGTATTTGAATTTTTCTGATAGCAAAAAACTATGAGGCTCCTGAAGATTAAGACAAGAACATTAAAAGAATTTAAAAAACGGACAAAAGAAAACCAGAGTAACTTTAAACGGTTATATAATTATCTTTGCGATTTACTTTTTATTCGAGACCGTTGTCATTCTCTTTATACAACTTCTCTTAGGTTTTAAAAAAGTTTTAATGTTTCCAAAGGACACTTGTAACTCCGCTTCCAAGTTGTAAATACCCCCGTTCCGGTATCGTTATAACAGTTTTTATGTCCACAATGAATAAATAATATTATTATTCTATTGCCGAAACGTGCGTCCACGTCTTTGCTGTAAAAAATATAATTTGAATGACGCGAATGAGGTTCCAAATTTAAAAAAATATATATTTTTAACTAGCTGTTGCCCGCGACTTCGTCCGCGTGGACTTCAGTTTATAGCGCGCGATGTCAACAAAATTGGTGTCAAAAGCTTTTATAAAAAAACCCTGGTACCCCTTAAATCAATACAGCTGTGCAGTGTGCAAACAATAAGTACTTCATTTTTGTATGTTAAACTTTATATATTATGCCAAATTTTAAAGCTTATTTAGCCCCCCAATTACACAACTTTACCCATAAACTATTTATCATTGATAGGTTTAGCCCCAATTTCACCAACGTCTGTTAGTGTTAACAGCTTGTTAAAATATCCTGTCTTCTCTTTCATTCATATGAAAAACAAAACAGCTAACGTGATACTAATTCGAGCATTAACTTTAACAGTCGTTGGTGAAATTTGGTCTTAAGGTTACGTCACTGCCTGCACAGATAAAGTACTGAGTTATTTAATACCGTAGAATAGATATAACAATCGAAAAAAATCGAGACTTAAATGTAAGATGATACCACCTCTTATAGAAAGACTTTTGAGCAAGCGTCAGCGCGATGTAGAAGACGCACGGCGCCATCTATTATGAATTTTTTGAACAAATTTACGACCCTTACAACCCTTTTTTCCAGTAAAAAAGTAGCCTATGTCCTTTCTCAGGCTTTAGACTATCAGTATACAAAATTTCATTACAATCGGTTCGGTAGTTTTGGCGTTTGGCGTGAAAGCGAGACTGACAGACAGACAGACAGAGATACTTTCGCATTCATAATATTAGTACAGATTATGTGCACACTGCACAGCTGTTTTTGGGTATTTTGATTAATTAAGGGCCGCGCTACACCGGAATGGCAGCGGCGAGGCGAGCACTTTCAGCGCTGCCATTCCGGTGTAGCGCGGCCCTAAGAGGGGTACCACTTACCAGGGTTTAAAAAAGTTTTTAAATTTGACACAAATTTTGTTGACACCGCGCGCTATAAACTAAAGTCCACGCGGACGAAGTCGCGGGCAACAGCTAGTTATGAATAAAAACAATAATATATAATAAAGTAGGTATGATTAGTTCTGTTATAATAATGAAGTAAAAAATAAAGCGCCATCTGTTTTCATATATTAGAATTAAAATGTTGATTGCATTGATATATTTTCTGGATGGAATATAGGCCAACACAACACACTCGAACTCCTTAGAAATGCAGTAGGAGTTCTATAAGATAAGATAGATTGATTATTATTATAGCAAGTGATAATATTATTAAACATAATATTCTAACGTATTAAAAACTATAAACAAAAACATAATAACTAATAAGTATGATTAGTTCTATGTTCCAACGAAGTAAAAAAAAAAGCGCCATCTGTTGAATCGTATTAGAACTAAAATGTTCATTGCATCGCGTCGATATATTTCTGGATTTTTTATAATATTATACATAAAATATATTTAAGATTTTTGAAATATTATTTTAATACACATCCAAGACCCAGGAACATTGAAAACTTTTTGTTCCGCCTGCGGGACTCGAACCCAGGACCCCCGGGATGAGCGCTGGCCACGCGCAATGCGAATTCATTTTCATCGATATTTTCATGGAAATAAGATATTTTCCCACATCAAAATGTAGCCTATGTCCTTTCTCAGACTCTAGAATAACTGTGTACAAAATTTCATTGCAATCGGTTCAGTAGTTTTGGCGTGAAAGCGAGACAGACAGACAGACAGACAGACAGAGATACTTTCGCATTTATAATATTAGTTTTTGGCGTGAAAGTGAGACAGACAGACAGACAGACAGACAGAGATACTTTCGCATTTATAATATTAGTATGGATTAGTATAGAAGTATAGATACATAAAATATATTTAAGTAAAAAATAAAACGCCATCTGTTGAATCGTATTAGAACTAAAATAAAATAAAACGCCATCTGTTGAATCGTATTAGAACTAAATTGCATCGATATATTTCTGGATTTTTTATAATATTAAACATAAAATATATTTAAGATTTTTGAAATATTATTTTAATACACATCCAAGACCCAGGAACATTGAAAACTTGTTCCGCCTGCGGGACTCGAACCCAGGACCCCCGGGATGAGCGCTGGCCTGCGCAATGCGAATAAATTTTCATCGATATTTTCATGGAAATAAGATATTTTCCCACATCAAAATGTAGCCTATGTCCTTTCTCAGACTCTAGAATAACTGTGTACAAAATTTCATTGCAATCGGTTCAGTAGTTTTGGCGTGAAAGCGAGACAGACAGACAGACAGACAGACAGACAGACAGACAGACAGAGATACTTTCGCATTTATAATATTAGTATAGATTATCATGTAGGTGGGTAAGAATTTAACTTAAGTTTTTTTTTTTTGCCGAAGTTTAAATTAAGTACATATATTCTATAAACTGAACTGTACCAGTACCAAGTCTTAAGTGCTTCGTGAATCGTGGTTCACGGACCATCGGTTTTGTTCGGATATTTCTGTATCCATTCGGCCTGCCCAGCCTGCCCTGTCCCGGGGCAGTTCTAGATGCCGAAAACGCTATAAGTTAAATAAAACTTACGCTATTTATTCTTCTAATTCTATTTAAATGTTCTATTAATAATAATACTAATTATTATTATTATTGATTCGTATATTGGAACCTCGTCATATTTTGGACAAATTAAAACACAACCCGACTAAATTACATAGATCCCTCATCTGCCTTTGAACAAATGCACTGAAATTCTCTATGCTTTGGAATATAGGCCAGCTATGTCCTTTTATCCAGATTCATTTCTGTAGGCACGTCATGGGCCGTGACAAACGTGGCCCTAGCCCCTAACTAACGGGCTGGACTAAGCCGACGAATGGGCTTAACCCGACACGAATTACGCTCACACCCGATTAGGGTGAGGTCTCATTGCGTTGCGTTGGTTTTTTTTATGAAATAAAGGGGGCAAACGAGCAAACGTGTCACCTGATGGAAAGCAACTTCCGTCGCCCATGAATACTCGCAACATCAGAAGAGCTGCAAGTGCGTTGCCGGCCCTTTAAGAGGGAACAGGGTAATAGGGGAGGGTAAGGAAGGAAATGGAAGGGAATAGGGGGGGAGGGTAGAGAAGGGAAGGGAAGGGAATAGGGGAGGGTAGGGAAGGGAATAGGGTAGGGGATTGGGCCTCCGGTAAACTCACTCACTCGGCGAAACACAGCGCAAGCGCTGTTTCACGCCGGTTTTCTGTGAGAACGTGGTATTTCTTCGGTCGAGCCGGCCTATTCGTGCCGAAGCATGGCTCTAACACGTATAAAATAGTGCGTCGCCAGAGCGTCGCTGCGACTACTTTTACAAATATAATACCAATAATGTGGGGCCAGTAGTTTCTTTTTATCTGATCTTCAGAACTTTCCCGCAAGTGAGCGGACACCGTGCTTTTTCGTAATAAAACTATACTCGTTTCGCAAGTATCAACCATTACCCTGCATGTGTTTCATCCATAAAGTTAATATACCAAGCGGAATAGAGCAACAATCTCGAGCTGTCAAACGAAACCGAAATTGATTTACGTCTGTGTGTAAAAATTTGTTTACGTATAGTCGTATACACTTACACAAGCATCTTTTTAAGAGATTAAATTGTCAACGTGCCGACTGGCCGTCAAACAGATGGAAAAATTTGTTCTGCTGTCATGTATCACACGTCTCTTTTTACCACGCAATGTTACTGATAGTGTAATTAGTGAGTAGTGACACCTCGCTTGTTCAGGCCTCTGTTTCTCTATTCCACTAGGTACAGTACTCCAAAATTAATAAAGCGCATGAGTGACCGTGAATAATGACCGTAGGTTACAAAAGCTACAGGAATATCACGAAGAACTTTGACTAATACATGTATCTTAAGCGCAATGCAATTAGAATATGCAACATCGTCTACCGTCGCTCGGGAAATACGACCGTTGCCGAAAAATTACTAAAATGTTTATGCGCATTATCACTTTGGGAGCACTGTATATTAACTTTATGGTTTCATCAAAATGGGTTCAGCGGTTGAAGCGTTTAGAAGTAACAAACAGACATACACATTGATCATATCAGAATGTAAGATTTAAACACACCTACGAACCTTCGCATTGCAGATGGCTGCAAATGATAGTTGATGAAGATGATGAATCCTAAACCCAATTAAAACGCGACCTCAATTATACAACAAGCTCCACATTTTATAGGTATAAACGTCGGAATAATGTTTACTTTAAATAAAGCAGCTTTCCTCGATGGTACTCGTAATGTTATTAAATAGAAAATATAATTTTATGTTACAATTCGTCTTGAGATTAAGCTAGATCTAAAACCATGGGTGTACCGAGAGGGGGGACAGGGGGGGCAGCTGCCCCCCCCTGGATCATGTTGACGTCCCTACTAAGTATATTATCTAGTACTTTACTCAAATCAAAAATTAAGAAAACGAATTTTTGTTATTTGTTTGAAATACAATATTTTTACAACTAAAAATTATACATTTTTATTCTTTATAAACACCTAGCTTATAAAAAAATTAGTTTTCCCCCCCCCCCCCCCCCCTGGCCCAGAACCTGGGTACGCCCATGTCTAAGACTATGAATATTGATTTGACGACCTCAGTGGCTCAGTTGGTGGGCTGTTGGTAGCTCAATCCGTGGGTCGCGGCTTCGAATCCCGCCGACGGAACAAAAAGTTTTCAAAGTTTTTGTTCCGTCGGCGGGATCATGGATGTGTATTAAATATGTGTATCATATAAAAAATCTTAAATATATGTATGGTATAAAAGTATTAAATATATGAAGCGTCCATACATATTATATTATTATTATTATTATTATATTATAATACTGCGAAAAATATGAACATCTCACTAATATTATAAAGGCGAAAGTGTGTCTGTCTGTTTTTTACCTCCTCACGCCTAAACCGTTAAAATTTGGTAAAATACCTACTTAAGAGTCCCGGGATACCCGGTGACCCGGAAAATGTACGGTTCCCGCGCGGTAAACGAATTTAGGCGCAACGAAATGGCGGGCGTCATTAAGGGGTGTATTCAATTTAAGCAAAAAATTATTAAATTTCTTTGCTTAATATTATGTAGTAGTAGACGATGATGATACAGAATGTTGCAAAATAATTTCCTACAAATAATGATTATATCGCAACAATTATGAATGTTTGTCCAATTGTCATTAAAATCGCAATGGCGGTATAAAATACGAAATTTAACGAGCAATTTTTTTAATTAGCACCGGTAATTACGCTTCGATCAGTTTTTAATTAGTTCGTTAACGAGTAACTAAATTTAATTATGGAACATCCGAAGAGAAGGTGTTGCGAGGTGCGATAAAAACTCCCGAAATTGTGGCAATATTAGAATTTCACGTACGTACTTAGCTTTAGTTTATAGGCATTCCACACTAATATAATAAATATGAAAGTGTGGCTGTCTGTTACCTCTTCACGCCAGAACCACTGAACCAATTTTGCTGAAATTTGGTATGGAGATACTTTGAGTCCCGGGAAATGACATAGGATGCTTTTTATCCCGGAAAAATGTACGGTTCCCGCGTGATAAACGAAATCTGCGCAACGGAGTCATCTAGTATTAAAATATGTTTGTGTGTCTGATCTCTGACTCTTAAGAAGCGCTTACACGGGCAATAATTACAGCAATAATTGCTCGGCGACACGAATGGAGCGATCTTGAGCAATTAGTGGAGCAATATGGAGCAATTTATTTCATACTAGATAATGCCCGCCTAATAATAAAAAAGGAAGCGTGTATTTTTATGTGACAAAAAGTATTATATGTCCTTTCCCGGGACTCAAAGTATCTACATGCCAAATTTCAGCCAAATCAGTTCAGTGGTTTGGGCGTGAAGAGGTAACAGACAGACAGACAGACGGACAGACAGACAGACACTTTCGCATTTATAATATTAGTATGGATATTAGTATGGATCGCTCAAATATTCGATGGCCACATCACTCAATATTGTATTGCGCAATATTGCTGCTTGTTGCCGCAAATTGCTTGATGTATTCGTGACGTCAAATTTGGCGAGAATTGACTGGAGTTGAGCAATTTCAGTTGCCAGTATAAGCGCACCATTAATGATGTTGGTTTACCAACGGACTGATGATGGTGTTGCTGTTAAAACTATTAATGCAATCCAAAAGGCACTTTGTCTGCGCGTTTGTATTCAAAAAGCAAAAACGTTTACATTACTTTGCAACTGAGGATTACGAATTTTCAAATATTTTAAAGACGATTTTAAGAAAATTCTCTTAGCTCCGCCACTGACAATGGGACCCTATTATACCCATTCAGGAAATGAAGGGGCATCGCGTTTACAGTCTACTGACAAAAGTATTGAACGCTCCGTTCGTAGTTATTTTACCCGTGATAGAACCCTTATGTCAACGACATAGAGGTCTTTTTTGTACAAAAATGTTCCTGAAGGGAAGGTACGTGACAATTCCGCACGACCCGCTCCTGTAAGGGGCGCCTATTGTGTGATCCTAAATGATTTTTAATATAAGTGGCCGGTATGTAGATCACCTGCGTTTCGACAGTGAAATTGATAGAAGATTTCATCCGAAAAAAGTACCTATTATAATATAACATACGCTCTCAAAGTTTCAACTATAGTTTACGCGGTGATCCGAGGCGACATCGGTCATTGCCCCCTGTGAAAAAACTACTTATTTCATCTTTTTTCATGTCATGATTACTTTCGTATGTCCAATTTTGGGAATTGTCCGGACACAGTGACATCCAATCTGGACATACCATGAGATAGTTTTTGGAATACTGTACATCGGTCCGATAGTTGCGAAGCCTATTAATTTTTGTACAAAGGAAATTTATAAAAGTCAGTTTAAAATTTTAAATACTTAAATGTGCATTTAAAGTATTAATTATTCTACTGAAGTTTAAAAGAATTTTATTGTTTTGCTTAACTTTCGGAATAATTTTCTAACACTTATTAAGTTATACTTTACTAGCTGTTGCCCGCGACTTCGTCCGCGTGGACTTCAGTTTATAGCGCGCGATGTCAACAAAATTGGTGTCAAAAGCTTTTATAAAAAAACCCTGGTACCCCTTAAATCAATACAGCTGTGCAGTGTGCACACAATAAGTATTTCATTTTTTTATATTAAACTTTATACTTTATGCCAAATTTTAAAGCTTATTTAGCCCTCCAATTACACAACTTTACCCATAAACTATTTATCATTGATAGATTTAAGGTTACGTCACTGCAGATAAAGTACTGAGTTATTTAATACCGTAGAATAGATATAACAATCGAAAAAAATCGAAACTTAAAAAGATGATACCACGTCTTATAGAAAGACTTTTGAGCAAGCGTCAGCGCGATGTAGAAGACGCACGGCGCCATCTATTATGAATTGTTGGAACTAACTTAATTTAAACAAATTTACGCATTTTCACCCCCTTACAACCCTTTTTTCCAGTAAAAAAGTAGCCTATGTCCTTTCTCAGGCTTTAGACTATCTGTATACAAAATTTCATTACAATCGGTTCGGAAGTTTTGGCGTTTGGCGTGAAAGCGAGACTGACAGACAGACAGACAGACAGAGATACTTTTGGCGTTTGGCGTGAAAGCGAGACTGACAGACAGACAGACAGACAGAGATACTTTCGCATTTATAATATTAGTATAGATTATGTGCACACTGCATAGCTGTTTTTGGGTATTTTGATTAATTAAGGGCCGCGCTACACCGGAAGCACTTACCAGGGTATTAAAAAGTTTTTAAATTTGACACAAATTTTGTTGACACCGCGCGCTATAAACTAAAGTCCACGCGGACGAAGTCGCGGGCAACAGCTAGTATTATACATAAAATATGTTTAAGATTTTTGAAATTTTATTTTAATACACATCCAAGACCCAGGAACATTGAAAACTTTTTGTTCCGCCTGCGGGACTCGAACCCAGGACCCCCGGGATGAGCGCTGGCCACGCGCAATGCGAATTCATTTTCATCGATATTTTCATGGAAATAAGATATTTTCCCACATCAAAATGTAGCCTATGTCCTTTCTCAGACTCTAGAATAACTGTATACAAAATTTCATTGCAATCGGTTCAGTAGTTTTGGCGTGAAAGCAAGACAGACAGACAGACAGACAGACAGACAGACAGACAGACAGACAGAGATACTTTCGCATTTATAATATTAGTATGGATAAGCAAGAAGGAATATTTTGGTAGATTTTTCACACAATTATTAACACTTAATACGGTTCCCTTTTTTCTCCCATTAAATATGTATAGCCTATATTCAGCAGAAATAGTGTGGATTAAAAAATATGCATTAATACTTCCATCGTGCATCGGCATCGTGGGTATCGCAGACACAATAGGTCTTCAATTGTTATGCTGGCAGCCGGCTGCCGCTATTGGAGATTTATAGTTAAAGAAATTAATTAATTATAATAGCAATCAAAAATAATAGTCATTCAAAACTTATTTTAAAAAGTTCTAAAAATATTACTTTCGTAGTCATAACTTTTAAAGCTTTTTTGAAATTAGGATTATAATAATGAAGCACGATAGTCTATATCAAATCAATAAAGCAGCACCCGGCTGTCGCATAACTATTGAAAATCTATTGTGTCTGCGATTCCCACGATCGAGGTAATATTTACGTGGACTCTCCGGGCGAGTCTGTGGCACTGATAATTAAATCTCTCCCCTACCGCACGCACACCCGCGCATCGCGCCTTGACGCCCAATTCGCAACGTGCAGCAGAAATCGTAATATTTTAATTTCGCCATAACATTAAAACCAAACGTCCAATTTTAATCATTCAAAGACCGAATATTATCTACATTAACTGTACTTAGTGATGAAATAATTTATTTTGATAAGGGTCAATAGCATGATTTAAATAAACGCATTTAAATATAGTCCAAAAAAAATTCTAGATTTTTTAATAAAAAAATGGTTATTGTGCCTCACTCAACATAGATAGGTATAGTGTGTCGCGGACTTTTTTGTAGATATTTAAAAGATCTATAATTACTTAGAACATTTTATGCCTCTATCTTTTATAGTTTAGGCAGCGTACGCAAAATAAGTAACTTTTCTGGTTGATTTTTTAAACCTTGCGTCCGAAAATCCCAAATATCTTACGGAACCTTATATTTTTCCAAAATAAAAATTAGCCTATGTTCAGCAGAAATAATGCAGGATTCCAATGGTAAAAGAATTTTTCAAATCGGTCCAGTAGTTTCGGAGCCTATTCGACTCAAACAAACAAACAAACAAACAAACAAACAAACAAAAAATCAAATCTTTCCTCTTTATAATAGTAGTGTAGATTAGTTACAAATTACAATATGTGAAATATTGTGATATTTCGCACTAGTCTAATACGTAGGTGAGGTTATTACTTATTAGACATTAAGGACCAACCATTATGTAAGGTACACTGCTGCAGCTCATAAGCTGGCCTCATACTTCATAGTATGTTACATAAGTAGTTAATGCTTTAAGTGAAATTCACTAAAAGGCGTATTAATTATGGAACACGAAATCATATACCTTATTGTCCAACGTCAAGGGTCATTAAACTTTAACGCCGTTAAATATGCACTACATAAGCACCCCTACTTCGGCCGTGTTTGAGCGAAAACCGCGCACAAAATGAATAATTTATAAAGTAAATTATCAATATCTGCACCGGTGCGGCGCTTACAATTAAAATAATTTCGTATCAACCATTTCATGGATGTAAAATTTAAAATGGCAACACTGCAGGTATGGTTGGTAATTTATTGGATTTGTTAGTTAAGGCCCAATTTCACCAACGTCTGTGTTAACAGCTTGTTAAAATGTCATGTCTTCTCTTTCATTCGTATAAAAAACGAAAGAGGTAACGTTATACTAACTCGAATATCAACTTTAACAGTCGTCGGTGAAATTAGGCCATGCTTGCAATCGCTTTGGCTTTCGACCAGTCGCATCACTCGCAAGACAGGGTTTCCAGAAAGCGAATTGTTTTCGATAGATCGTCAACATGTCAAACTTAAAGTCTACTAGATGATGCCCACAACTCCGTTGTGCTAAAATTCGTTTTAAAATAAATTTTTCCGCGATAAAATGTAGGATACTTTTCATCCCGGAGAAATGTACGAATGTCCTTTCCCGGGACTCAAAGTACCTCCATACTAAATTTCAGTAAAATTGGTCCAGCGGTTTTGGCGTAAAGAGGTAATAGATAGACAGACAGATATAAGTAAAAACATATTCAAAGCCCCGTAGTTCTTGCATACTTTTCTCAATCTCCTCCAGAAAACCTACATTTTGTTGACCACTATTGTGCATGTTTTGGATACATTAAATAAAGTTTAAAATCATTTTAAATATATTCCTTATTTGGTCACAATGTACCTGAAACCCTAGAGGACAGTTAGACAACAAGAACTTGTATTCAGAGAGCCGGAGGCTTGTGGTCACCCCATGTTGGATAGCCGTATTATTGTGACAGTTTTACGACTACACACTCAAAATTCTACATTTTTCACTTCAAAGAAGCCTATATTGTTATTCTGTGTGATCTCCTCCATAATATATTATATCTATGCGAATTTTTTGTCATAATTGAACCAACATTTATTGAATAATTACGGAGTATATTTTGTCTACTTTCTGAACTTGAAACATTAAATAGCCTCCGAAAAATAATGAAAAAATTACATTAATATTTGTTAGAAATAACAAAAAGATATTATTAAAATAAATACGAAAGATTTCACACCATAAATAATCATATAACAAGCAAGCATATAATCACAATTATAATTAATATATTATGTATAGCGTATAAGATATTGTGTAATTTGTAGGTACACGAAGGTCCAACATTACAGTAAAAGGGCAGCGCACAGCGTTAATTACCGTAGTCCCTTTGATTCCCCGTGACACTCAGGTGCGGATCAGTGTAAGGGCTTTGAGGGCCTCTCACCGGTCCCATGGGATGAGAGGCCCTTAGCCATTAAATACAGGGGACGATTTTTGTATCGATTCTGATAAAACGTGACTTTTATGCTGTTTAGTCTAATAATCTAGAGATTATAATTTAGTGTTGCACCTAACTTCATTGTTGACTATGAAGGTGCGGGAAAACACTGCCTCGTGGTTACTGTATATTTTACCTAGATGAAATCTACCTTAGGTCATTTCCCGATATTCAAATTATCTCCGTACCAAATTTTATCAAAATCTGTTTAGCTGTTTAAGCGTGATTAGCGAACATACACAGATACTTTTAATATTTTCAACACTCAACAGTATCTGATTGTTACGTCTTTAATCTACAACTGTTTTAGATTATATTGAAAAAGTAAGTATCTCATTTTGGGTTTTAAAGAATAAAAAAAACAATACTTAAGTATCCAAATTACGAGCGAATTGGTTTAAAAAAAGGAAACATGTATGTTCGGTAAAAAATATAATAATATGATGGATTCGCGAACGAATTTTCAGAATTTCTACGAGGTAATTTGCATGAGAATCCGTCTAAAAACAATTTATCTGTATGATACATTACGTCAATGTCAATATAAACACTTTATGCAACGATGACGATCATCAATTACTGTCACTTTGTACAATTTCTTCGTGGGGCCTTTCTGAGGCATTCATGGGCCTGCGTGGGGCCCCCGCGGCCCCCAACCACCCGTCTAATTTATCACGCGAACACCGAACCAAAAATGACACATAATTTAATGAAACGCCTAAACGGCTTGCATAATTTTGCCATTCACTTATCGAGTTTGAGAAGCGCTGGAGCCTGGATGTAATTTAAGCGTAATTTTTAGTTGTGATACCTGTAAAGGACAATCCTTTATGCATTATGTTTGTATCACAGTTAAAAAATAAACTTTTCAAAACCACAAGGCATTTGGATGACATTTTCCAGCGTAAGTTCCGAAATGTTACTCAGTATACTAGCCAGGTATCATGAGAGAGATGAGACAAATCGGCCACAGTATGCAAAACACTGACCTCCATTATACAAGTACGCTGGACTTACGATACCCTTTGAAATGACTGCTGGTTTTTGTGCCTACGAGTATTTGAAGCGGAATCAGCGCCTCCAATGCGGGGGAAGAGAACTAAATTTGACGTAAAAATGACGTTTGAAAGTCGCCATATTGGCGCTGATAGCAGTAGTGGGAGTACTTGGAACTAATACTAGTTTCTACAACCAATAGCGATTAAGCGGCCATTTGCAAGTTACGTCAGATTTAGTTCTCTTCCCCCGCATTGGGGGCGCTGATTCCGCTTCAAATAGGCACAAAAGCAGGTGGGTATCATAAGTCCAGCGTACTTGTACAATTGAGATCAGTGATGCAAAATGATTCTTGATAAAAATAATTGACAGGAGTTTCAATAATTTTTTTCTGTGACTTCACAAAATGGCGGCGTTCGCCAAAAGGTCTCCTTGTAGAGCTGTAAGCGTTATACTTTAAACTGAAACCTTTGACACGAAATTTAGAAAAATATCTCCAACAAAACCGTTATCGACTAAATTGCAAATCTCATAAAATATCTGGCGGTTTATGAGCGTGCCAACTTGCCAAACTATTCACTGCACCACATACGGTTCACTGAACTATAAATAAGATTTATTATACCAACTTACACGAGCTACGCTATTTTTCTTTTTAATTTTTTTTCGGTAGATACTGTACAGACATTTTAGAAAACAGTCGAGGACTTTTTCTCCCCTTCTTATCCAATTTAAAATACTAACGGTCGCATCATCATCAGTCCAACAGTCAGTCAAGGTGTGACGACGCGAGCCCTCACAAAGCTCGGCTTTTAGCTAGTGATGGACATACTCAATACAGTTTACAACTCTTTAAATTCAAAATGCCTAACACATACATAAGCGCCAAAATTAAACAACAAACAAGGATAAATTGCTATGATTACAATCGTCAACACAAAATTTGGTAAATTGTGCACAAGTATTTGAAAAGGCAATCGCTATGTTAGTAAATATAATATAACATTCGTAGCTTTTAGCTCATGGAGTGCATAATAAATAAAGACAGCAGAAGTGCTTTATAAAGCGTAAAGTTCGCCCTGGGTAGGGCTGCCAACATCGGAATAAAATATTCTTTCTTTTTACTTAAAATAATAATATTTTATTGCGACTTATCCTTAAAAATAATTTCTATTGTTTTTCACTCATATCATTTTATTTATTTAGTTAATTTTTCCAAATATGTACTCATCCAATCTACTCTAGTTTCGGGGTTGTAACAACCCTGACATACCATTAGCTGTAGCCATTTAACGCTGGTGTCATTTTGCGGGAGCTAAGCGACGAAGAAGAGCAATGATATTGGTTAAATTTTAAAACATTTCAAACCATATATTTGGCAAAAATAAATTAGTTTCGAAGTTGCGAAAACCTTATCAGTTACTATTACACCTCCACGGCTGGTTATCCATTGATCTGGTCCAAAAATATTTTGTTTTGCATTTCTTTTGTTTGTCGCTTAGCTCCTTTTATCTTTTCCGCTTATTTATTTTTTTTTGTTAAAATTATCTAGCTTCAATGTTCTGACAGTCCTCGAAAGAGCCTTTTTGGTTTATTTTACCAAAAATTTTGCTAAATAAAACCTCAAAACCAAATTTGAGGTTGTTACAACCGTCAACGGTTGGTTATTATCTATTGTTTTGTCTGAAATTATTTTAAACGTAATATCTTTTGTTTGTCAAGTGACAAAAAGCAAGCAAGTGTCTTGTCGGCTGTGATAACCCTAACCGTAGCCATTAACACCGCCACTGCTGGTTATATATTTACCTGATCCAAAAAACATTTTAACGTCATTTATTTTGTTTGTCGCTTAGCTCACTTTTCCTTTTCCATTGATTTTTGCAAAATTTCAAAATCTGGTTTCGGGGTTGTGACAACCCTAGCAGTGGCCATTAGCACTGCAATCTATTGATTCGGTCCAAAAAAATTTATACGTAGTCTAAAATATTTTTAAACGTCTTTCTTTTGTTTGTCGCTAAGCTTTTTTTTTCCCTTTTTTCAGCTAAAATAATTTGGTTTGTCGGTTGTGACAACCCTAGGACTAGCCATTAGCACCGCCACGGCTGGTTATCTATTGATCTGGTCCAATTAAGTGCAGCCGGCCCGCGGGACAGTCTGGACCACGTAACTTATATAACAACGAGATTTGTAGTTGGATTTGAGATGAACAATGTTGTGTAGAAGTACATTACAAAATACCCTCGTGTGCTTATGTGGACAAGTTTTGGTCATTTTATCAAAAGTTGAAAACTAAGTACTACGTAAATTACGAACATTATGAAAGAAAGTAGAATTGATACCTTATGTATTAAAATTAGATACTTATTTATAGCTAAGCCAACTGCAACATTAGAAAAAAAAACAAACATTTCTAGAATTTTATTAAAAAATCATTACCCTGACTTTGTACTTTGTTATAATATTTATTACTCTTTATTATTACCGATTACTTATTGCTTTATTACAAAACGGCCTAGCCACATTACCTAAAATTCTAGACTTGAGGAGTAGAGTTTTTGTAGTAAGTAAAGCCAAAAATAGTCAAGAGTGTGTACAGTAAAAATATTAGCTTACGCAAGAAGACGAAGAGCCGTAGATACTTCCGCTATAAAACATAAAATATTTACTAATAATATTATGTGATAATATGTCCTTATCAAAATCAGTTCAGCCATTTTATACAGGGTGTAACAAAAATAAGTGATAATACTTTAGGGTGTGTACGTGTTCCTTGTAGAGAGTTCACTGTGAAAGTAGCAGCGCTGAAAGACCAAAAAATTTTTTCACATTTTGTATGGGGAAACTCGTGACGCTCGTGCCCTTGCCCATACAAAAGTGAAAAAAAAATTTCGTCTTTCAGAGCTGCTACTTTCACAGTTAACTCTCTACAAGGAACACGTACACACCCTAAAGTATTATCACTTGTTTTTGTTACACACTGTATAGACGTAACAGGCTGGCGCACTTTCGTATTAATAAAATTAAATATCTCAAAACGTAGGTACGTATACCTTGACTATAATAATACATTCAGTGAACAATAAACAATATAACTCTCTATACCTGAAGTACTAGAAACACGTCAAATTAACTGTATGTCGTTAATTACTATTATATTAGAGTGCAATAGTTCGCTTAACGACCGACCAGCCCACTGCAATGCGGTACTATGCAGGCCACTACACGAAATACTACAAACAATATTGATATCTGTACTCCACACAATACGGCGCGTTTTTGTGTGAACGCCGAACAAAGGATGGCGGATAGGCATTTTTGCCGTTTCTTGTTTACTGGGTATGAAAATATTTGGTGCTCAAACTTATTTAATTACATCCTTATTTGAAAAATTTTTTCCGTGAGATCTTTTCGATTTTTTCGCTATTAAAACAACAATTATTAGCGATGGCTCATTCACGCTATTTACACCTTGGCCTTCCATCAATACTTATTTATTATATTACTAGCTGTCCCGGCAAACGTTTCTTTGCCATATATTTTAAAAGTATTTCGCCCGGATTATTTTATTGAAGTGATTAAATAAGTATGTCACCATGGCAATGTCCATCGCTATCCCGTCGCACAAACAATGGTCGCCGTCAGTCTCGAGTTATAATAATTTACTGTTATTTATTCAACAAATACACTTATCAATATAAAAAGTACCCAGTCACCGATTCTCAGACCCACTGAATATGCATATAAAATTTGGTTAAAATCAGTAAAGCCGTTTCGGAGGAGTACGCGGCCTAACATTGTGACACGAGAATTTTATAGGTATATAAGATGTTAGTTTTAGAGAAATTTTCTCGTGTCGCAGTGTTTGTTGCCAAACTTTTCCGAAACGGCTGGATTGATTTTGGTGAAATGTGTTACATCTCAGAATCGCCTAACACCAATTTTTCGTACCTGAAATAGCGTTTGACAAAAGAGATACATAGAGTGTTTTAATTAAGTATTGGTTTTTAATGAAATACTTATTTCCTTTGACCTCTGGCGACCTCCCTAAAAAAGCTTCGCCCCCAGGAGATCGCACAGGCTGAAAAGCACTGTACTATTGACAGATAGATATGTAGTTATTATTATCTAGTCAGGCATTATACTAATCCAGCTCTGGTCATTTAGTCTGTATGCTGGTCACGCGTCGTGTTAGCTCGTAGCATTAGATTACTCATTAGTCATTACAGTCTCTGATGTTCTCATTAGTGTTGACTTTGTATTATGTCACCTTATAATTTGGCTTGATTTTATGCCGATTTATAATGTTGGCATTTTTTACGTCCAGTACAAATTTACCTTACGCCGGTTCTTCTCGGCGGGGTAGTTCCCGAACCGGTGGCCTCATGTAGACGCGACGTTTTAAAAGTGTTAACTTTGTTAACCTACTTAGAAATAAAAAAAAATCATTTATAATATTATTATTTACTCCTAAAATTGTAAAAATTGTGTTTAATCCTAATAAAGGGATAGCGTTTAAAAATTCTACCTATAGACGTTGAAGTTATACGATCTATTGTACCTGTCTAATATCTAGTTGTGTTCTAATGATGTTATGATAACTTGAAGTTTAAACAAAGATCTTCACACGTGGGCCTAAGACGCTACCCTATTTCAAATTAGTGTCCCATAGTAATTGGTACTACTAATATATATTCTGTGCCCATAGTGTGACTCTCTAAGTTGTACTTCTACCATAGTAAAACTCTACACTCTACAGTCTATAGCAGGGGTCACCAATTAGTTTCGCTCGGGGTCCGTTTTAAGACATGAAATGTCAAATGACCTTCGCGGTCCACACAATTTTGAAAAAAAAATTTAAACAAAGTTAATTACGTAAATTACTAAGGTATTTATTTAGATATCGATGAGATGAGATAAGAATGAATCTCTCTGAAGTTTGGAATGAAATATTGGTGCAAGCTAAAGATATTGACAATTAAATCCTAGAGATGTTGAAGTCCTAAGAATCCTAAGATGAACGAAGATCATCTTCGAACATGCTTGGTCCGCACACAATGGGTCGGCGGTCCGCCATTTGGTGACCCTTGGTCTTTTACTATAATTCCTAGTCTGTTTATTACAGTAGTACTAATATAAGTAATATTTCATTCTTTTCAGACTCGGAGCTTTACTCGGGCACAGTGGCGGACTTTAGCAACATGGAGCCCATCATCTACCGGGAGCCGCTGCAGACGGAGCCCTACGACTCCATGACGTTAAATGGTAAGTTCTGAATCGCACTGTCTATTTATTCTTACTTTGGGAAAGTGCTATGTCGTTGCGTTGGCATTGAGGGCTCCCGCACAAAACTACGAATTTGCATCGCATCACATCGCAATGTCATCACAACGGTTCCCGCACGTTCTGCGAAAGAGAAAAGGCATATACAAAGTGTAAAAAGGGTGTCAGACAGGCGAGTAAGTACGCGGACTTATGGCTCGACGATGTTAATCGCCTGTGTGTCAGCAAAGAGCCGCGAGCCGCGAGCCTGGGGGCATGGTAAATGATAATCCAGTGTGAGCGATTCTCGTGTGTCACCGACGCGAGCCGAGTAAGTTCGCGAACTTAAAACCGTTCATACGTCTATCAGGCCTTTAACAAAATTAAATGATAATACTTTAGGGTGAGTATGTGTCCCGTATATGGAGTTCACTGTGAAAGTTGCAGCGCTGAAAGAGCAAAATTTTTTATTTTATTTGTATGGACAAAAATTCATAACGCTCGGGCGAGCGTCATGATTTTTCCATACAAATGTAAATAAGTAACTCTTTCAGCGTTGCCACTCTCACAGTGAACTTATAGGGAACCCATACACACCCTAAAGTATTGAAATTAGTTTTGTTACACCTTGTATCTAAATATATAAAACTCAAAGGTGACTGACTGGCTGACATAGTGATCTATCAACGCACAGCCCAAACCACTGGACGGATCGGGCTGAAATTTGGCATGCAGGTAGATGTTATGACGTAGGCATCCGCTAAGAAAGGATTTTGATCAATTCTACCCCCAAGGGGTTAAAATAGGGGATGGAAGTTTGTATATAATAATACTTCTTAACGCGAGTGAAGCCGCGGGCAAAAGCTCGTATTATAATATATTTTGTGTTCGTTTATTTGTCTAACGGCGGTTCCCAATATTTGATCTATCTCTGGTTTGGCCCTACTAGAGATAGGAATAGCTCACATTAGACATAAAATATATTTTATGTCAATTGTGAGCTATTCCTATCTCTAGTAGGGCAAAACCAGAGATAGATCAAATATTGGGAACGGCCGTTACTCGTGTTCGTTAAACAGCGTTATGTGTTGCAATAACCATCCATTAGCATTCCGTTGCGATCGCCATTACGAGCGATTAGCCGCGCCAATCACGTTAGAGCGCCATCACTGATTTTGTGAACATTGCCAATTAAAACTTGGGAGGAAAATTGCAAAAATCGAGCCGTAGCATCATGTTTGTTGACTTTGTTACCCTCGGGAATGTAATACTGAAAGTAACAATACTTGAAGCTTAGTAAAAAGTAAGTCATAGATCAGGTACTTCCGATTATTTATTCTGCAAAAATAAAAGGCTTTTTAAGATTAAAAGTAAAAGATGTTGGTTGCGCTTCGTTCTAAGATTGTTCCAGTTTTAGATTCCAAAATTACTATTTCTAATTTGAATTATAACTAAGTAAATTATTATAAAATATGTTGTTCAGTTTTAATTCCCAGGGGTCGAACACGGAAATGTTTTTTTTTTGCCTTCAAATATAATTTCAAAATAATAATTGTCGATGGATTTATCGCCGAAAAAACCGGATGATAATATTCCTAGTACAACGTATTTTCATCTGACATTGTGTTTAGTATTCAGTGATTTTTCATTTCCCAGTAACAAGGCAAATAACACAGCTCAGCTATCGAATATATTCTACCCACGCTCACAGTGAGAGTGGGGCCACAGTGACTAGGTGCGTCGCGTCGTCGTAACGAAATACCGCATCGTATTGTGTTGAGTCAACACACTGTTTAGTCGACGCTCGACAGCATAATATTAATACTAGAACGGGACAATGGTTATTCCCTTGCTCATTTCATAATATGTATGTAAAAGTTTCCAAGTTCAGCCATGATGAATACATAGTCATGCAGGGGCGTAGCGTACCTTGGCGAGGCCCCGTATAAAAATTTGTTTGGGGGCCCATAGGAAGGGTAAAGACTTCTCAAAAAAGAAAAAAACATATTTTGCATAAAATTAAAAGAAATATTTATTCATCATAATAATTACTTATCTATCTGTCACATTATTTAAAAACAATTCAAATTAAATATTAACTCTCCTTGCCCTTTTTCGGCAAACTGATTAAGTAATTAAATCATTCATAGCTGATGATAACTTTAGTTTTTGTAAAGTTTCTGCCTCTATGGACAATAGTGACAGGTCTGACCGAATTTCTTAAAATTTGAACGCACGCTTTACTCGGGAAAAAAGAAATCGTTTTTTTTACTTTTCTCTTTTCTGAAATTTAAAAAATTTGGGAATTTATTATTAATTTTTGCTTACGCACCTTGGGGGCCCTCGTAGGTTGGGGCCACGTATAATTGATACGGCTGATACGGCGGTAGCTACGCCCCTGTAGTCATGTTAACACCATAATAGGGATGATGACAAGGTCAAAGTTTAGCGAATTTTGTTAATAAAATAAAGAAATCACGGTAAAAAATAAGAGTTCCCAAAATTTCAGCTTGATAGCATTTGTATTTTTTTTTTTGTTATGCGCCTTTAAAGTTGGATATTCAAGTTGATTTTTTTTCAATTAGATTTCTTAATATTTGTATACCATTCGATAACTTATGCAATTAAAAGCAACTTTTGTTATGTACTTAACCACTTTCATAAAAGCAATATTTAATGTACCTATCGAACAAAGTTCTATCCCGATGCGTACAAACTACGAAAGAGTGACGTCATACTTTCGTGGCACTTTGTATAGAGCGTTTCGGGCAAGTCTATTTTATGAAATGTTTGAATTGTCATATCTTGGTGAATTTTTAAGCTATAAGAGTCATTCTTTCAGCGATGTTTCTATTTTGAAGGGTCTTTCAATTACCAATGAGAAAAAAAATAGTCATCGTGCCTTTTGCGCAGCTGTCTCAACTGCTCAAGCATGTGCAATCAGCGTCAATCATGGGCAATCATAGACGAAAATTAAGCCCCATTACATGTTCGTAATCGATGGTTCATCGTCGAACGTCGAAATAACGTCGCTGCGATGAAGCACCGCAATCCGCAACGCAAAGGAACAATGAGGCCTCGCTGTAATTCGTAGTTTTTGGGAGTGATCCTTATGTCGTTGGAGTAAGGTCCTCTTAGAGGTAAAATAACTGTAAACAGATCTACACGTGGAACTAATTTGGTGATTTTCCAGGTAAAATTACTAGTTACATTTTCGTTTCTTATCAAAGACTGAAGTTTTTATATTAGACTACATTTTGACCGTGACTTCACTTAATCCAGTGTCGTATTCGCTTAATTATGTATATAATATAGCTTATTATTCCCGTGGATACCGTACTGTTTCGGCATAAAACCATTGCTGAATAGTTAATAGTTACTTTTTTACCACTACGCCGAACTTAAAAGACAACGGACACTCCGGGATTGCCGACAGAAGTAAACAGGCTAGAAAGAAACGGAAAATTTTACTTTCTCTCTTGCGTTCGTCCTTTAAGAGACAGAATATACTCTCCCACGCTTTACTCCGCCTTACGAATTTTCACTCTTAGGCCATGTGTCCTAACGAGACTAACATTTTTTACTCATCCCAAAAAAGGGCACAACGCCGCATAAAGAAGGTCTTACTTCAAAAGCAAGTTCTTCGGTTCCCTTTACGCCGTACTCCATAAAATAACTCAAACTACTCCATGTTAATTGAATAAAACGGCCGATGTTTGATGCTATGGTAATATGATTAGGACGCTATTCATAAGCATCGCATATTTAGGGGTGCCACTTTAGGGGATCAAAATTCTGATTGGCACTATTTGTGACATAACTTGACATGTGATGTCGAATGCGGTGAAATGAGCGAAAGTAACTTAATTTAGTCGCATTATGATATGCCTTGAATAATAACATGACAGTCTTTTCGGCTTTATTGAATTTATATTTTCTAAGGGTCATTGCATTAGGAGCTTATGATACTTTTATCCCAAATATTAAGATGTTTAGTATTGACACTATAATATTCGCTAGGTAAAAATGTTCTCACATAGAAAATATTGTTTATACTTTATCAAGTAAATTAAAACTGACCTTATCGATTGCTATTATACGCATTGTATACTCCGTAGACCGTAATTCTCTCATTTACACTTTCTTTATCTCTAGTCTCTACTTTCGTAGACTTTAGGTAGAGTAAGGTTGGGTTGCACCAGAGGCGTGGTTAAAGTTAAAGTTATGGTTATAGTTAAGGCTAACTTTAACGTTAATTTTGACCACAGAATTTGACAGAAGACGTTGCTGGTCTGAAGAGGCTTTATAAGAACGTGGGCGGGGGCGCTGCTGGTAAAGGAGAACTGTCAAAAATGGTGTTTTTGTATGATGACAGCGTTAGTTCCTTTTTTCGCCACGTGCATTTAAAGCCTTGTCGAGCTCTATGGTTATCCTACTAATATTATAAAGGCGAAAGTTTGTTTGGATGTATAGATGTATGGATGTGTGGATGTATGGATGTGTGGATGTATGGATGTTTGGATGTTTGTTACTCTTTCACGCAAAAATGACTGAACGGATTTTAATGAAACTTTACAATAATATAGCTTATACATCAGAATAACACATAGGCTACAATTTTAACCGACTTTCAAAATGAGGGAGGTGTTATGTTCGTTTTCTTATGTTCAACGATTACTCCGTCGTTTGTTAACCGATTTTCTAAACTTTTCTTTTGGTATATAGGGTATCATCCTAATTTGTTATTATATTCACAAAAGTGGTGATCTGATGAAGGATCTATAAGTAATCGAGGGAAATCCTCAAAATTCATAGGGAAACATGTGGTGACTTCGGTTACATAGCTCATTTATCGAGTAAGGCTATGGCTATATTATTATCACGCTACGAGACTAATACGACCGAAGAAACTCAGGAAAATGTGGGAAAAACGGGGGAAATATTAGAAAGGGTTTATCTCACGAACTACTGGAGCAATTTTTATGGCAATATTTGGCACATAATATGTACATATATAGAGTAGACCACGTGAAGAGAGTATAGCTATTTTTCATGGGAAAATGTACGGTTTCTGTAAAATTCCTAATTTACGCGGGCGAAGCTACTGGTTAAATATGGCGTCTTGAAGGCGTCCATTTTTAACTTTAACCAAAGATTTGACATTTTGCATTGTAGTTAAAGTTAAAGTTACTTACAGTTATAGTGCAACCCAACCTAAAAAATTAAGTTAAGTAAGATACTTTCAGCTGCACATATATATTTACCGCCTTACTAATAAAAATAATATTTAGGTACACAGTGAATAACTTTATAGGATTGCGAAAATTTAATTTCTAAATCTTAATAATATTATAGTAGTTAAACTACGAGTACTTTGTAGCAAGCGACAACCCTAATCGATTTACATGACGTGTTACAATATAATTTTATAATGTGTTTCAATTATTTATCTGTGCAATCCATACTAATATCTATTAATTATCAATGCAAAAGTGTGTATGTCTGTCTGTTACCTCTTCACGCCCAAACCGCTGAACCGATTTTGCTAAAATGTTGTATGGAGATACTTTGAGCCCCGGCAAATAACGTATCCCGGAAAAATTTACGGTTCCCGCGCAATAAACCAATAACGCGTGACGAAGTTGCGAGCGTCTTCTAGTCATAATATATTTTTTTTGCCTTTATTAAGTAACACATACTTAATATTAAAAAAATATATGTTTTTGTATCGAAGTTCCTTATCGCGCGTTCGGCGTGTCAAGGCTAGATAGGCTAGACAGAACGATATTTGACCTCGACTTTATTAGTACCTGCTTGGTAGGGGCAGAGGGCGTTGTTAGTATTCCTGGGCGTCAATAGATGGCGTTTTTTAATATTTTTTGAGTGTGTATTATGTAATACAGGTTTTTTGAACATAAGAAATAACTTCGTTCCATTCGGGTGTCCCTTGACACCTCTCAAGTTTTTTTTTGTATGTGCAGATAAATAATTAATTTGTTGTTTATTATTATTAATGTGTAATGTAATTATATTTCAGCGCCGGACTTCGTGAACTCGCTGGTGCACGGCAACTTCGTCTACTTCTTCTTCCGGGAGACGGCGGTCGAATACATCAACTGTGGCAAGGTGTGTGGCTACAAATTATAGATTCTAAAATTAAAATTTAGATTCACATTTAGATTATGAAAATATAGACATTTAGATTACATTGTATAAGAAGAGTACTGTATGGTGCTTAGATTGAATGCACAAATTATTAAAAAGTGGAATCTTCACACTTTTATTTCTCTACCTGTTTATCAGCTGAGCCCAATAGCAGATTTCTTAGGGTGCCGACTGCCGCTATAACAACCCTTTTAAATATCAGCTGAAGACGTAATGTACAATGTAGTACCCTGTACATTATAAGAACCAGTGACGGATTAACCCTTAATCAAACTAAGCAATTGCCGAGGGCATGACGTCTGAGGGGGCACCAGAAGAAGGACAAAAAACATCCGTCACGTCTCACCACTCTCAATTCACCAAAAACCTCACCAAAAAAGTGTCTAAAAAATAAATAATGTTTTAGGTGGTAAAACAGATTTTAGTTGATATACGGATGGGCGGATCAAGTAGTCTTAATCCGTCACTGATAAGAACTATAACAAACGAAGTAACGATTTTAAAGGTGCCGGTTGGCAGCGGGCGACATGAAGCAACCGCAGACGACGTGTCGCAGCGACACTACTGGTTTGTATGTACTTCTATGAAACACCCTCCGCAGCTAGCGACACGAAGCTAGCGACACTTATTCATAGAAATACATAGAAACCAGTAGTGTCGCGACGACACGTCGTCTGCTGCCGCATCATGTAGCCGGCTTCCAACTTGTACCTTTAGGCTTTACGACTCTGCCCCAGGCTTCAAGCATGGGCTATAGCTATTTGCTTTAATATTTATTTGTTACTTGTATATTTCCAGTCGGTATTCTCCCGCGTAGCCCGCGTGTGCCGCGACGACCGCGGCGGGCCACACCGTTTCAAGCAGCGCTGGACATCCTTCCTCAAGTCACGGCTGAATTGCTCAGTAGCTGGAGACTTCCCGTTTTACTTCAATGAGATACGTGAGTATTCATAGTTTTTACATATAATATATCCAAACTAGCTCTTTAGCGTAGAGCAAATGTGGCAGTTGTCCAGAACCTCAACAAAAGGGCCTTCAAAGTAGACTTTGAAAAGAAAACTTATAAAAGAAAACTATTTTGTTTCGAATTTTACGTTTATCACTAGACGTGTGTTTTCTTCTTCACTAAGTTCTTTGTTACCAAAGCAGTTTACCTAACCTATTCTTTCCATCCAATCCCTAAATTGACCTGGGGGAAAACCCTATAACAAGATTACTTCAAAGAGTGTTGTGTGTACGACGAGTGTAACAATGACCTCACAACAAATCTTAACATTCCAGAATCAACGACAGAGCTGATCGAGGGTGTGTACGGGGGTCTCAACGCTCAGCTCATCTACGGCACCTTCACGACTCCACCCAACAGCATATCGGGCAGTGCGGTGTGCGCGTTCAGCATGCAGGACATAGCTGACACATTCGAGGGGACCTTCAAAGAGCAGAGCGCGATCAACTCGAATTGGCTGCCCGTTAACAGTGCCAAGGTAATTTGGGTTGTATAGCGTTAGTGCTTGGGTCTATTATGCGTTGGATTAAGGGGCCAACGCAGTTCATCTACGGCACCTTCATGACTCCACCCAAGAGCGTACTTGTGTACCATGGCCCGTTGAGGTGTACGCCTCAAAATATGTCATCCTACCTACATGTTCCTAGTTTATAAGAATCAAAAAAGGGAATATCTCAGGACGATTTTCATTTATCTAGATGTACCTACATTGAACACAAAGTTTGTGGAACACTGCATTAGAGCACACTAAGTTTTATTAGTAAATCGTACACGAAGACTTTGAATTGGCTTTCGTTTAAAAAAGACGTACTTACCATTTTAATTACCGGCCTTTTCCCCTCCAGGTGCCAGAGCCCCGTCCAGGCACGTGTCACAACGACTCGCGGACGCTGCCGGACCAGACGCTCAACTTCATCAAGGCGCACGCGCTCATGGACGAGTCCGTGCCCGCCTTCTTCGGCGAACCCATCGTCATCAGGACTAGTTTCCAGTAAGTTTAACTGTATACTTCCTACTCCTTCTATTTTGTCAGTAAGTTAAACTGTATACTTCCTATTCCTCCTATCTTCTTCTGATTAATTTCGTTGCGGGTCCCAAGACAGCTTTAGCATGTCCCTCGGGCTCCCTGAGAGCATATTAAAGGGTTTTCGTGGTTGGATACGGCTGTCGATCCTTGCGACACAGGAAATACAGCGTTGGAAATATATAGTGGGCCAAAGCACGATTAAAAAAAAATAGCTTCCAGTAAGTTATACGTAACGAGTGCATGTTGGATGCGAGTAGCAGGAGATCGGCCATCTTGGCGTTCATTGAAAAAGACCTACCGCTTATTTCCAGCAGTGGACGAATATGGGTGGATTTGATTGATTGATTGATACGTAACGAGATGTTGCCCACAACATTGCACCGAAATCCCTTCGTAGTTCGTTGTATAGAAACCGTAAATTTTTCACTCAAGTATCAACCGAATATATCGTGTTATTCGTGGTACACAATAAAACTCCGACTCCCTTAAGTGGAACTTTGGAGTTTGGAGTATTACAAGTCAGTGCCGTAAATAGGGCGGTGCCACCGGTGCCCAGGCACAGGGCGTAGACTCTGGGGGGTGCAAGAATGGCCAGACCAGAGAGATCCTTATTTTTCGAATTGCTCCCGATAAGATATATCTACAGACGAAAATATTATAACCTCCTCTTTTTTGGAAGTCGGTTAAAAAACAAAGGTGCAGTTATATAGAAGCTCGCACAGGGCGCAAAAAAGGCTATTCACGGCACTGTTACAACTATAAAAAACTTTTGTCACCCGATTTATATTTATTTTCTTATTTGTGTTTCAGCTATCGGTTTACACAAATAGCTGTAGATCCACAAGTGAAGACGCCGGGAGGAAAAGCCTACGACGTGCTCTTCATAGGCACAGGTAAGATATACCCCTAGTCCTTACTTTCTCAGAACTGACAGTATCTCCATGCCAAATTTCATTTCAATCAGTTCAGCAGTCTAATTCATTAGCGTGAATAAATTACAAATAAACACTCTTACCAACGTTCGCCAGTGCAATACTAACGTAACATGATAATTACCCATTTCTTAACGCATTCTTAATTTCCAGATAACGGCAAAATCATCAAAGCGATCAACGCAGTGTCATACGAGTCCAACAAGCGCGCGGTGCCCGTGGTAATAGAGGAGCTACAGGCGTTTGCGGGCGGCGCGGCGGTGCGGGCGCTGCGTGTGGCGCGCGCGGGCAGAGACGCCGCAAGACTGATAGCAGTGTCCGATAGAGAAGTGCTGAGTTTGCGGCTGCATAGGTGCTCCAGTGACAAGATAAGCTCGTGCTCGTGAGTATAATCTCTTAGGCCCACTTGCGCCAAAACTTTGAGTTAAATAAATAACCCGGGGCTTAATAATTCAGTGTTAACGTTTTTAATTTTTAACTCATACTACATATTGCACCAGAAGAATTTATCCCAGAGTCAACTAACCCGGGCTTATGTCATGTTCATTCATTCTTTTTACATCCAGCCAAATATGATAGAGCGAATGCTGAATAATTTAAGGCTCTCTCTCGCTCCACAGTACTTTAAATAAGGCTATCTCCTTATGTCAGATTTGAAATGACACGTGGTTTTATGTCGCATTGTGTTGTGAATTGTGATATTTTGTGCAAATAAATTAAGCGGAAAATGATAAAAATTGGGAAGAAACACTTGTGTCCAATGTTTATCTAGTCTACCTATTTAAAGGAGTTCACTAAAGACGCACTAATCCAATGATATTATTATTAAACTTTGGTAGGGAATTACTTTTTATGCTCATTTGTATATTGCAATTATTTTCAATTTTATTTAATAAAAAGAAAACAGTTTATTTTTCTAGGCGAAATCTTCGATTAAAATCTTTGTCTCTTTGTGAGTAAATAAGGGACCCTAAACAGATCGGTCCGTTCTACAATCCTTCTGTAATACAAGTCCGAACTAATGTATTCGATAATTTCTTCATCATCATCAGATAACAACCACTGATCATATTTTATCATGGTTAAACACAAAGTAAAACCGGTACCTATTACTGAACACAACAAAGTACATAAGTCATAGCCGAAAAATCTCAGTTTTGATATTACTAACCCAGAGTTAGTTGATTTAACCCTCCGACATCGGTGGGTTAAAATTTTAAAAAATTAACTCGAGGTTAACTCCTAACTCTTGGTGGTGCAAGTCATGATGTGAATTTAAATTCGAAGTATAATTTAACTCAGAGTTAAGCATGCTAACCCAGTCTGGCGCAAGTGGGCCTTAGAAGGGTTTTGATGACGGAGATAGGTTTTTTTGGTTAGGGAACTAACACAATATGGATCCCGCACCCATTTCGGTGTTGGTGGAATCACACAAGAGCATTCACTTTTGCTTTTACTCTTATATTAAGTTAACACTCAAACAAATGATCAACACCACTGGTGAGAGATTGGGTTTAGATTTTAGGAGAAACTTTTTAAATGCCCAATGCTCATCCGACGCATGGAACTTTCTTGTCACACAATCTGATGACCCTGTAATATTCTAAGTTGATGGTGATTTTGAAAATAACATTATAGTTGCTTCAACTCAGAAATAAAATGAAACACTTCCAAGGTCAGCCAAACTCTAAACCAAGGTTTCCCAAATTTATGTAAAATTTCCGTTTTGCTGAAGTAACTACATATATTACTGTTTGCAAAGCTCTTTTCGAAACTTCTTTATCACGTTGTCATTAACAACAATCATCACATAACTTCCATCTTTCAGAGAGTGCGTGGCGCTGCAAGATCCGTACTGCGCGTGGGACAAGCAGGCGGGGCGGTGTCGCGCGTACTCGCACGGCGTCGCGCGCTGGCTCGACGACAACTCCTTCTACCAGAGCGTCAGCACCGGCAGCCACGCCGCTTGCCCGCACAGTGAGTACAAACATGGCCTTCATAATGTACTTCAGTTCCTTGACAGAACTTTACACCGCCTGCCCACGCATAGAGTACAAGCAGAACCTTCGACTTCTAAAGGACTAATGCCGGATTTGTTAGGTTTCTTGACAGCAGTTTCTCCATTCTACAGAGTTGTTGTTTGGTTAACTTCTTGATGTTGGCCAATAACGTTAGTAAATAGATAAGCACCTGTCAAGAAATCTCAAATACTGGCAGTATCCTGAAATAGTGCTATCGAAGGTAGGTAATAGGGTATCGACAAGCTGTAAGAGCCAAATTCTGCGTGGCAACTTTTCATTGTGACTCAAGAGGTCCTTAGGTTCCATGCCCATTATATTTGATGCTAATTCCGAACTTGCTTGCTCTTCAGGTAAAGACGCGGGCGCGGTGGGCGGTCTGAGCTCGGGTTTGTACGACGACGCTCGCGGCGAGAGCAAGGGCGAGGTCATTAACATCGTGCAGGACAAGGACGGGAAGGGTGGCAGCAGCAGCAACGAAGGTTGGTTCTCCGTTTTTGATAGAAAAAACGAAAAGTAGCAGTAAGTAGTAACACTGACGAATTGTGTTAAAAGGATCCACCGCCGAATATAATATATCCGCATTTTAACCGACTTCCAAGAAAGGAAACGTGGGAGAGCCATGCTTCGGCACGAATGGGCCGGCTCGACCGGAGAAATACCACGGGCTCACAGAAAACCGGCGTGAAACAGCGCTTGCGCTGTATTTCGCCGAGTGAGTGAGTTTACCGGAGGCCCAATCCCCTACCCTTTACCCTTCCCTACCCTCCCATATTTCCTTCCCTTCCACCTGCAGCTCTTCTGATGCTGCGCATTTCCATGGGCGACGGAAGTTGCTTTCCATCCGGTGACCCGTTTGCTCGTTTGCCCTCTTTATTTCATTTTAAAAAAAGGAGTATAATATATTATGTTCTTTTTTGCATGTCCATTCAAAATAGAAATTCCCCAAGTTTTGCAGCATCAACTGTTGGGGCCAAATGATCTTATGTCTTAAGAGGGAATTGGATGTAAAATGGGGTAGAAATTTGTCATAAGATGAGTTATAGAGTATAAGATGAATCATAAGAGAGAAGTTTCACTTCTAAATCACGACTGAATTTCTTGCATCGCTCGACCGTTTATTTTAACTGTATTAGGGCATAGGCCAAACTGGGGTTGACATAGCATGCAGAATATTGGGTTAGCCAAACCATTAATTCTTCCACTACATCTTCACTCTCCAATCCAGGTCCGGAAGTCCTAGCAGCGGATCCGCCGCCCGCAGCTTACTCAGTGGAGACCCTGGCATTGGCGGTAGCGGCAGGGGCGCTGGCGGCTTTAGGTGCCGGGTTCGCAGCCGGATACATTTGTGGCCGCCGGTGTAAGAAGGACGATGATGACAACATGCCCTACCCCGATACTGAATACGAGTATTTCGAGCAGAGACAGAATATTAACAGGTGAGTTTTGTGATCAGAATCTTGAAGGTTTAGTGCAAGATAATACCTAGAAAACCTTAGGGTCTATCCATAAAGTTAATATACCTAGCGGAATAGAGAAACAAAGGCCTGAGCAAGCGAGATGTCACTATCAGTAACACTGCGTGGTAAAAAGAGACGTGTGATACATGACAGCAGAACCAATTTTTTTTTCATCTTTTTGACGTCCAGTCGGCACTTATCTGCACGTTGACCTTTTAATCTCTTAGAAAGATGCTTGTGTAAAACATACATATAAACATACGTAAACAAATTTTCACACATAGACGTAAATCAATTTTGGTTTTGTTTGACAGCTCGAGATTGTTGCTCTATTAAGCAGATTATTAAGAAAATCCTAAACTTAGAATTCATGGTTTTTAACAAAATATGAGCGAACGAACTGGGATTGAATACCTCCCCTCTCACCCCGCAAATTTCTCCACTGCACGTTTAGGTATGAAACTCGTAAGCATTAACAACCGATCGCTCTTGTAGGGGGGGGGGGGGGGGGGGCCCCCCCCGCCCGTACCTCGCTACGCCCATGGTCACACGTCACTACAGCGAGAGCCATGGGCGAGGGCGGATGTGTGCCAGAGACCTGCCAGTATCGTGTGTCGAGCCTGTGTAATTTTGAATATAAGTAAATAATCCAATACATTACATGCACTAATACATATCTTGTTCCAGGATCCAAGCGGAGCCGAAACTCCTGCAGCAGGTGGAGGAAGTGACGTACGCGGAGCCGGTGCTGGCGCCGCAGCCGAAGCCGGCGTCCCCGCGCGCGACGCTCCGCAAGCACCCGCCCTACCACCAGCAGCACCCCCACCACGAGACGCTGTTCCAGTTCCAGCCCGACTACCGCCGAGACTTCGCCACGCTCCGCTCGCACCAGGTCAATGTCAGTGCCTTTTGTATATGTGCATGGCTTCTGTAGCAGGTCCCATTTCATTTTGAGGGGGACAAGAGATTTTGGGGGATTGTGTCGAGGAAAGAGAATTGCATGATACTATTGAGGAAATTTATTCCAAGGCAGTTGACAGACCCATATCATTAGGTCGGCTTTAGCTGTGATCGGTCGGATGGGTTTGACATAACGCGACCAAATTACTAATTAGGTACGGCATCTGCCTAGGAATCAACTTCTCTGATAGTACATACACCTAGATTTAGGGGGAGGTTCTAATATATCTTGTGACTTTTCATTTTTAAAATAACAAATTGGAACCCACTAGCGCCAGTCCGATAATTATATTGCTAAATACGTCCTTTGCTAAAATATCTTGCCTTTACTTTCATAACGAGAAACAATATCTGACTGGCGTCTGTGAGCCTAAGTAACTAATCAAATGCATCGTGCAAATTCAATATTTAGTTACTATTTGATTGTTTGTGTCTCTAATGTGAGTTCTGACCTACAAAATATTAACATAAATAATTGTTGAACATACAAAAAAAAAATTAAAAAAAAAATCTCCACAGCCGAACATATAACCTCCTCCTTTTTGGAAGTCGGTTAAATAGACATCAATTCAACTATTCTTGCATGTTAATGTTGTCTCAATCATGTCTGTCGTTCAATGTTAATCACCGCTTTCTCTCAATCACTTCCATCATCATTCTAACAATGCTTTAATTCATGCCAAAATTCATGCAGTGATCGCGGCAAATTCCTTGACATGAACAAACTTGGATCTGAATTGAAATTTGAATTTCAAAAACAGAATCAAGAAAGAATTAAACTGTCATCTGTCACTTTTGACATCAATTTTCTTTAATGGAATATAAAATGCCAAGGAGTTCTCCCCGGTCTGCCCACTAACCATTATCCATACTCACCATCGACGCGCACGTCAGTTAACGCAGGAGTATTCCGGCAGGGCGATGGCTACCGGCGCGGCGCCGACAACGGCTTCTCGACCACGCGCTCAGTGAAGAAGGTGTACCTCTGAGAAACAAGTGGGGCGGACGCGCGGGAACTCCATAAACACAACACGCACCACCACCATACGCTGGGTGAGACGCCATCTTGATTACCAGCCTAGATAACTGTAGGTTGCAAATGTACAATTTACTAAACTTCTGAAGCGTTGTAATGAAACACAACACGCAGAGTAAACTAGGAAAAAGGACAAGGGCTACTTTTTGTCACAGTAAAATGTACGGTTTACACCGGACTTTCGTAGTGCATAATGTATTTTGTAGTCCACCGGACCGAAAGCGCTCTGATTTTTGTAATTTGTAGGTAATTTTTTTACTTCGATTTAAAATTATATTTTCAAATCGTTCAAATTTGGAATTGCAGTGTCGCAGCGCAGCAGCGGGTCGGGGTCGGGGTCGGGCAGCGCGTCGTCGTCGTCGCCGTCGCCCCCCTCCTCCTCCCCCTCCCCGTCCGCCGAGCGCCCCCCCACCCCGCCGCCGCCCGCGCCGCAACCCTGCGCGTACATCTACCGCAACTAGCGCCGCCCCGCAGAACTTGTTATATGCGTAGCGCGCTGAATAGCCCGACGATTCGATAAGACCGATTGAAGCGAAATATAGGAAACGGTTGCGTATTCGACATATTTGGGCTTCATTTGTCTTTAAAATGTGTCAGTTGTTAGAAAGTTTTGTGAAAGGGCGAATGAACTCTTCACACGAATATATTTTGGTATCGGTTTCCGAACGTTTCGATAGTGATGTGCTCGTCGAATCGAAAACGTCACCGTCCGATTGTGTAATCGATTTTCGTGAACGAGTCTTCGGGTACTTCGGCGCTAGCTACGAAAATTATTGTTGGGAGTTTGGGTCGATGTAACGTTACATGCATCGTACGAGATTTGCCTATAAACTAGAAACATTAGAGCCTATTTTGCGTGTCACCGACGGTAGGCCGGAATAGTGCTACTGAGATCGAATCGAACAGTTCAAAGTCGAATGTGACTCAATCATTCTTCCATGATAAATGACATATACGTACTCGTGATTATCCCCTTACCTAAATTCGTACGCCTATCGAGCGCGATAGAGAAATTGTATTTTTTTTAAAGGACGAAACGATGTCGACGTGTATGTACGATGATTATTGTAACAGAGTAGTTCGTTAGGATATAAATAGTTTACCTAATTCTAGGTGAAATATAAGTTTTGTTGGTAATGTTGACGAGTTAGTGTTGTGTTGTGACGTCATTGCGCCGGCCCCCGCGTGCGCCCCGTGATATGTCCGGGACGGACGGAATGACCTCACAAATCGCTTTTTTAAAATAATGTAGCGTTACTAGCGACATCTCGCTGATACCAAAAATTTATTGTTATAACTGGACAATGTTAAATACTGTAATTTTTTTTGTTTTAACACGGTGTGGAAACAATAGCTTAAGTTGTTTTTATGACCTAAAATACATTCGAGTACGACATGTGATTACTGACTTGAATATTATTTATGAATTCGATAACCATGTTAGATACAAATATTTAACATTGTCGAGGTATAAATGCGATACGTTTACAGATTGTTACGTAAACGTTACAAAAACTTGATATAAATTATATTTATCCTGTATAAATATTATGTAAAGTCCTGATACTCACACATTGATTAAAAGTGCTTCTTATGGATGTATCTAGATTTTAGGGGATCGTTTTGATAATTATTCGATAACGTTTTAGATTTAGCGATTGTATACATAGATTATAGAGCGTAAGCGCACTGAGGTGCAGTATTGCCAATTCGAGTCGGTGCGCCATTATGTAAACTTACTGTGGTCTAGTGATCATTATGTACATACATTCTGTGACACTGAGGTACGTGGTAACATTTTGTAACTCATATTTGAGTCGAAACATTGTTTAAGACAAAAATAATTATAAACGCCTTTTGTTACACCCGCAAATTGTAATTTCTAATTATTCTAAGCTAAACCTTCGGATGGGTTGAAAGTGTTGCCACGTACACTAATTCTAAAACATCTTTTTAGTCAACGATTGATTCTAAATTTAAAATCCAGAAAAGTGGGCCAAATGTTAAAAGTTTTTTTCTGAAACGTTCCTGTTGCTGTTTTATATACTTAGTCATTTCTTTATAGCTTTCAACATTAGCTAGCATGTTATTTCCAATCTGAGAATTTATACTCTCCTTCACTAATTGTTGACAATTGAATGTATGTAAAGAAATGTCAATTCTATTTGTAATAACCTAGTGCCTAAGTATGTGTGGCGAGATTGTGATCTTTGTGATCTGTATCGACTCCAGTAGATCAGTTCAAGAGAACTAATCAATACTACTCGTAGAGACCGGGAAGAGTAAGAGACGTTATTTAAAGTTCAAATAAGAACATGATCTAACTGAAACGTTGGAAACGATACATTTCATTAAATCGGCTTTGGTTTTAGCTTATATTAGCGCGATCGTTAGAGTAGCGAGTACAATAGAGAACGTTGAAAGACCAGATGTTATGATAACATTTTATACATTATTATTACTGTAAAAGGCATTCTAAACATTGCCTTCTTAAATACTCTCAAATCGTTTCAAGTAATATACCAAAGATGCCATGACTTTTAAATATTTATTTATAGATGTAATTTATATGTAATAATAATTAGTGAATTGTTATTTTAATTGTATATGTAACTGCCAATTTTCGAATATATTTTGAATTTTAATAAAACGCACACGGTTTGGTTAGTTGTTAATTTATTGGAACGTGTAGACGCTTGCATCTACAAATACAATTGGAAATGATTTTTTAAATGGTAACTCTGTATTTTTGTACTTCATAAATTTGGACATTTTATATATTATATTGCACACTTTTTAATGTTTGTTCATAATAAAGTACTTACTAATTAATCTTAGTTAACTTTCTCAAATTAACAGTGTAGTAATACATTATTCTTTGCCTCAGGGTTACCATTTAAAAATATATGGTACAAAATTTGCGAATTCATACATACGTAAGGCGAACTAGTATTTAAATGTAAATAGCGAGTTCTGTAATTTATACTTTTTGTCGAGTTACTAGTATTAAGCGTTAGACACTAAGCGCAAAATCGAAAAGTAAAATTGTTAAGATTGTTCATTTTGTATTAATTTAATGGATATCGATGAAATGTACAATAATCATTTCTACGATTTAATTACTGAAACATCTTTTATACTCATAATACATGCCTAGAAAGTCTTTCGAAGTAAGCGTAAATTATTATTAATTTATAAAATATTGAGAATTATATTATTATAACGTAACGTAGTTTATTATGTAGACCGCTTCAATTTATTTTGAGACTCGAAGCCTTAGCATTAGAAATTGAAGACTTTAATAATAATAATAATTAAAGAGGTTACTGTAATTAAAAGGGATTCGAAATAAAGCATCCAAGAAATCATAATTATAATACTTAGCTGATTTTCTTCACGCTGATCTCAAACTAACCATCGCTAAGCACCTACAGCTTAGATTGTCCAACAGACACTATGAGAATGTAAACAACGCATTTTTAATACGAGAACGCTGAACACGCGTTTTCTTCAAATGATAATGTACAAATAAAATATCTACTTATAGATCAATTCTGAATTCAAGTTCTTTTATCCACTTCTTTTGACTGCAAATATATTTAATTAAAGCAATATAATGTCTGCTTGGTTAAAAATTAAAAGACTTAAACATAATATTATGAGAACAGAAAATTATTAATTTTAAATTTGTTTTAAAATTACTTTACTACACAAAACAAAGTATAAAAGATCAGTCATCGTTGAAATGGAAGTGCCTAAATAAAACAATTGTAGACCCTACAACAACCAACCTGTCCTTGTACATAACTTTAGCGTGCCTTTAGTACAGTGGCGTATCTACCTCTTGGAGATGTGGTGCAGCGCTGATAATTCAAGGTCGAAGGTGTCAACTATCACAGCACTTTTAAATATTAGTAACCCGTGATTTTTGCGCAAAATTTTCTGCAGTATTAAGTTACTAACAGAGTGGTTAAAATATTTTCAACCAACAATTTAAAATGACTTAAATAACCCTTCTTAAACAATTATTAATTGCGGACACCAGCACACAGAATTTAACATGCATTTTATTGTATATCACATCAGCTGATGGTGGTTTGAGAAATATGTATCCCTACATCTGCCACATCATTTCGTATATTACCTTCCCATCAAGATAGTGTTAATCACAATTATTCTATACTAAGTTGTTAAGACCGCATTTGTTTGCTTTTTAGACACTCCATAGGTTAAGTAGGAGTTTTATAATATTACTATAATAAAGCAAAATCCAAACGCAGTGATAGAACTGTTACACTGTAATCGCTGCCCATGTTTATAGAGTGCAATTTTTTATAATTAGAGATGAATAGATTGACGGGCATATGTATGAAATATAATATTATTATGTGTTTGATGGTGTAAATTTTTATATTTCATACCTATGTTGCAATGTTATGATCATTTTCTCATTAAAATATTAAATATATGCTAAATATTTTAGCAAAGGATAAAATGTATTCCTTTTCTTTAGTAAATAAAACATTGAAACTTTCTTGTGTCTTATTCTTCAATTTCCTAAGATAGTTTTAAATAAATTTATGACCCCAAATTTTGGATGGCTACTCGGAATTAAAGCAGCTCTTATTCTCATTAGTTGGCGCTACTGTTGACTGAGGTTCACTTAACCAGTGATAACCAATTACCAAATAATCCATATATTTTTTATATTTTTTAATGGTTTACTACAGAAATTATAATTTGTGCCAGGAAGCCCGCTAAAAGCAATAGGTAACTGAATTCTATGAACCTTACACGTGACACAAGTGCCGAATGGGGGCTACCGCGTGTGAATTTTCCGCTAGTTGTCCAATAACTGGTTTTGGGTGTCCAATAACTGAAATGTTGTCCCAATAACTGGCTTTTTCCTAATGTTTATTTTTACCAAAAAATCAATAAAAGCTAAAAATCGTCCGCATTTTCATTTATGCATAGGTATCCAAAGTTAAATAATTTAAGAACACAAATATATTACATAATATGTCTATTTCCATTATATTATTTTCTACAGCTATTTCTGTAAAAAAACCTTAGAAGTCCAACAACTGGTCATTTACGATACGGATTTAAGCAAAACCCAACAAAATCAATTCGATTTAAAAATTGGAAATAGCAACAGGCTATATTTTTTCTGAATCGATTACTACGTCGCAATATGATCGCAATATATAGATCATAGAATAAAGATATAAGGACATCACTATTACTTGTCAAATGTCAAAATGACGTCAAAGATTTTGACATTTGGGAAGAAAACACGAAACATGTGTGGATCTTAGAATGTTTACTTCTGTGAATATTTTGATTAAAAGTTTATAAATTAATAATTCAATTAAACAATTAATGTCTCTGTCGATATACTAACAGACATGGCGTTTTTAAAGTCCATTTCTCTTAATTATAAAGACATTCTAATAACAGAGATAGCTCTTGATGGTTTGCAAGGAATTGGTTTCAATTTACTCTGGAAGAGAGTGGAAAAATGCCTGAATACACCGGTAACGACAAAACAAAAAGGTCGGTACTGGGATTTCATTAAAAACTATCGTTCTATAGAATTCTATCTTCAGAAGCAACCATTACCAGAAGTAGAAATATTGGACAGATTTTCCATAATTGACGAAAACACAGGCCATATTTTAGATCCAGTAAGTACTTTTAGTTTATTTAGGACTGACATTATTGCAATTTGAATTTAGAATTATAATTCAAACATTCTATAGAAAAAATGTACATAAACTTACACACCATCTTGTGTATATTATAATAATTATGTTTTTTAACCTTCTAGCCAGATTTCGTAGATGGCCCCTATGAATATTGTCCAGTAGATGGCCAGTATGGTTCATGTACAAATTTTGATGAAAGGGAATCACTTTCTGTAAGTGAAATAGAGAAAATCTCATATGAAGAAGTGGAAGCCAAATATGGAAATAGATTAGTAATGGTGGCTTCCATAGAAGAGAGATGGAGAGCTTTGGCCTCTAATTTACCCATCTCATATTTGACTATGATGACTCCTATACATTACTGTATGCTGGAACTAATCGGACGAGCTAGAGAAAATGTAAGTTTTCTTTTTAAATTTTTAAATGCTACCCAAGATTTTCTTCTCTCAAATAAAAGATAATGCTAGATTTATGTTACTTAGTTAACTAACAACATTTTTTGCAATTAACCCATCAATCCCCAAGCAGCACCGGCTGTTGCAGACCAATTGAAAATCTATTATGCCTGTGATTCCCGCGATCCAGGTGTTAAAATTATAATGTTCAATTATAAAACTCAAAAACAATCTCAATTCTGTAGCCAGAAGTCTTAACATCACTCAATTTATAAAACCTATTGTTAATGATGAACAAAGTATAAAAAGAATGTGTAATATTTATTTTCAGGGTCAAATCACTGTAGGCAAAACAAACTTAACAAAAATAATTAATGAATCAAAGCTTTTGTTTTACAATCGTAAACATTTACTTAAATTGAACTTGATCAGTGTGGTCTTTATCACACAAGTAGTCGCAGGTAGGTCCATGAAAACCCTCCTGTTAAGAACAAAGAAATTCCATAAACCTCTACTATTGTCTTTGCCCAAGTCGGGAAAGATACATGAAATGGTTGAGTATCTGTTGAAACAGCCTGATTACTGTGAACGAACTGATATGGTCATCAAAAAAGGACTTCTAACATCAAAACAGAGTAAAAGACTCCAGAAAACGTTTAATATATTTTCCTTTGTAAGTATGTTCTATGATAACAATTTCTTTTTATTAATTATTGTTTATACTTTATGTGAAAATTCTTTAATATTTTCTTTTTTATTTTATAAAAAAACTATAAAGACACTCTTTTTTTATTATTTGTTTTTCAAAAATTTTAACAAATTATTGCATTGTCATTGGATCTTATTAGCCTGCATGCAATGTTTAAATACTTATTATAATTAATTTTACTATAGATAGAAGATATGTAAAAATCACTATCAAAGTTTTTGTTACATACATGCAGCCCAAGCTAATAAAAGCATGTAAACAAGGATATGACTTGAATTACAGGAAGAAAAAGCTATAGAGACAACTTCAAAGAAGGGTCCAGCCTATGTGATGAGGCGAAAATTTGTATGCCTCAACCCCGGAAGTGATGATGATGAGACAGATGATGAAGACCAGGAACCACCATTAAAATGCACATACAAAGTTGGGGTCGGGCTCCTGAGACAAGCCTACGAGAGATTTTTAGATGCAGGACAGAGTGGGCTGACTCAGATAGAGCTCGCTCAACTGCTCGGCGTAGAATTCTACACAAGCAGAAGTATATGCAGAATATTTAGAGATAGGAAGATAATAAGAGAGTTTCTAGAAGATAAAGGCAGACAGAGGACTGCAAGGTAAGTTTGTACTCACTTTTTTATTGAGTTAGTTTAGTTGGTGAATTTATCAGTATGAATGTGTATGGTGAGAGGATGCATAAAATATTGTAAGTATGAGTTATTAATTATGTAACACATACATAAATATTGACCAAAATCTATAGGCTGTGATTTGATAGTTTTCATACTAAAACTTTATGTAAATAAGTTTTAAGTTTCGGAAAACAAGCGACGCGCTGAAAACGTGCAAGACTGAACGCGCCCTAAGTCTCAAATTTAATTCATTTGTATAATATAAATGTTATTCGAAGGTTTATAGCTATAACGGCACAAAATTTGGACGAGATGGATGAAAAGTATGCAGTTGAAAAGAAAAAATTCTTGAACCATTTGAATGATACAAAAAAAGCAGTTAAGAGTTCAAAGAAGAGAAGCGCAGAGGAATCGAGCGAAAGCACATCTAAAGTACCCAAAAAGAAAGTCAAACACAATGAAGAGGAAAGCATGGACAATGCTATAGTAGAAACAAATTCCCTAACAGGAATTGAGACTATGCAAGGATCCATAATAAACGCAAAGAAGGATCTGACACTAAAACAACTCATGTTCGCGAACGGCACTCTAAAAGTTATCAAAGAGAGACAATTCGTCATTGGCTTTCAAACATTGGGATCCTTGGTGTCAAAGGAAATCGGACAACCGCCAATGGACACGAAAGCGATGAAACTTTTCATACAGAAGTTGGCTTTCGACAAGCAATTGAAAATATTAAAATTGAAATGGCCCGGATCAGACAATAGGTACTCCTATCTGATATGCGCCCAACATATAAAGGCGACGGATCCGATCATCAAAGCCAAATACAAGGAGATATGTTTAAAGGCAGAAGAGAAAGAGAAGAGCAAAAGTGACAAAGAGAAGACCCAACCTCTGGCGAAAGTCACGTACCCGAGATATATGAAAGTGCAAAAACTACACGAACTCATTATGCAATCTGTCTATTTCAATGAAGTCAAAAATGAGGGATTGCCTACCGGTTTCTCCACTCTGTTCTCTATAATACCCGAGATCACCGTCGAATACGCGATAGGCTCCATCGCGTTCGTAGCCAAAGTCGATAAGGAAACTCTGGGAATGAAACTCAAAGACGCGCCCGCGGAGGTCCAGAAACCTTTGCTGCAATCTACTAAGCTGCAGAATTCAGTTTGCCATAGCCTAAAAATGTTGGCAACGCTCGGTCTCATTCAGGTCATCGAGAAACCCACCCCGTCGCTGTTCAAAAAGAATACCGTCCTCTTTTACGTGTTCTACGTTAATCGTCACGCCAAAATCTTGGATACGCACGGCAAATGGCCGAGATGCGAGGACCTAAAGGCTCTGGAGAGATCCTTCTCCTTCGAAACAATGGAGGACGTTCATCATTACTGGGACGAAGTTCGCAATATAAGCCTGAACACAATCGTGACCGTCAACGAGCGGGAACGACCCAAAATGTATTTCCCGATGCGCGAGGAAACAGAGGTCGAGGAGCACGACAACGGCCAGAGATATGGCGACGGCATGGGCCCCTGCGGTTTCGATTCCAGCATTTTCATGGATATGCCTCGCTTATGGAACAAGTATTTCACAAGAAACAAAAAAAAGACCTTGGGCGGAGGGCCCAAGAAAGTACCGAAGGTCGTCAAAAGGAGAGTCAAGAAGAAAGTCGTTAGAAAATCGAAAGTAAAATTGGAAACGATCAAACGAGAACCAGGGGAAAGGGTAAAAGGTACGGGGTCGGCACCGAGAAGGAAAGATTTCACGTGGAACACCCTCGAGGATAAAATCCTGACGCTGTGCAAGGTCGCCGTCAAAATAATCAGTCCGACTACACAGGCGGGATCGCTGATGATCAGAAATTATGTCGCCAGGGACTTGCTGTCTTTAATAGATCCCACCAAGACAGTAACTGCGATTATCAGAAGAGGAACGGTACTGGATTCCAATTCCATCTGGAAGCATTGGAAGGAGCGAGTCCTGTGTGAGTTGAAGCGGCGGAGGGGTTCCATAAAGGATTACGAGGGTCTGCTGACGAAAAACAGAGTCTACAACCAGGGAAACATTCTGAAACTGGTCAACGAAATGAGATTACCTATGCTGGAGCTGATTTGGCTGATATTGCAGATGGAAAAGAATAAGGGGATACGAGACGAGTACGAGTGCATCGCTAGAAGCATTGACGATTTTAACAAGCAATACAGTATAGAGCTGTCCACTCCGGCTCAGGATGTGAACGTGTACAAAACTCCGCCGTCCCAGGAGATGCAGTTCGGTATGCTGAAAGAGTTGATAATGACCATCGTTATGCTCTCCAACGACGATGGTATACCCAAGAATCTCGCGCATAAGATATACTCACTGCTCAAAACATACCCAGAGAAGGTTTTACGCGATGCGATAGAGCAGCTGAGAAAAGGAGGTGCTATCGTGATAAGGGAGAAGTCGTCGTACTTTCACAACAGAGAAACTTTCGACAAACTTTCGCACTCAGCGTTCAAAGTTTCAGCGATGTATCGTCGAAAATGGACGAGTAAGTTGATGAAGGAATTCTTTAGGGACCTCTCGCAGCTTTTGAATTCGGAGCTTCCGACCTTCGGTCTCAAAGGGCGTTCTGAATTAAATTGTTTGCTATTTGAGCTGCAAAACTCTGATGCTATAGACATATTCTCCGATAGCGTCCCAGTTGTCGTTGGGTCTGCAGGATCTATATTATTGGAGGACCAAATAAATGTCGCAGACGTAGACACAAAATATAAACTGAAGTCTGGATATATCGGTTGGAAGAATAAAATGAATGTAAAATTATTTTCCGATCTATACAAAAAAGTTGACAAGGATGATTTAATAAGAACAATATCAAGGTAATATTTTATATAACAGTGTGAAATAATACAAATGTAATTAATTCTTATGTTGCATGTATTTTAATACTTTTTTTTTACAGAGATTCCATTGTCACTATAAAAAATGTGGACTATGATAAAAACGACGGGATATTGTCATATTTAGACGGAATAGGTTTTAAAGGATGCTCATTTAAAGAGCTAAAGGTAATTTTTATTCACATTATCATATATGTAACCAAATTGATTGGTATGGCTTTACTTTTGGTGTAATTTATCATCATCGCAAATCATTACGATTTTTTAATAATATTGCAAGTATTAAAATTATTACCAAAGTGAAAAAAATATTTAAAGATTTTATACTACATAAATAATATTTTCTGATTTCCAGGACCACTTATCAATTGATGCCAAAGAATTATCAGAAAAACTATCAGAACTTTCTTCTAAGGGAATTATCAGAACAGTTGGCTATTTCCAAAATATCATAATGTTGGCCAAATACACAAAGCCGTTTCTACAGAAAATTTCGCCTGATACTTACTTGGAACCAGCGCCGTGGCTGAATTTGGAAGGTCAAGTCCAAGAAAATGTGTTTTTTCAGTGGGCAACTGTCGTTGTAAATAAAATCTTTGAAAGCCCAGGCATAAATATAAGTACCATAAGCGACCATTTTGACTGTATTTCCAGTAGAAGCGTCCTAAATATTTGTATGTTTTTAGAGAAATGTGAATGTATGATATTGAAAACTTTACAACCTAAAGAAATAGATTTGTTCTCGGATGATGATTGTGCACTGGAAGATGGTGATTTCAATCCGTATTATTCTTTTGAAGACATTTATGTATATCCTGATAAAAATTGTTTGACAAAATTTGCATTAATACTACCACAGGAACCATAATAGTTGTTGTATGTAATGTTATTAAATGTTATTTTTTATATAATGTGCATAAATGTAAATGCAGTGGTTTGTTGTTACTGTTAATTGACTGTATCATAGTTACTTTATTATTAAGTAGTTAATTTAGTTATGTACAGAAAATAAAAAAGTTTGAAAAATATTTTTAATGTGGTTTATTTTTATACCATTACTCTACAAATAATAAAAACTAAGGAAACGTAACTCCCATATTTCAACCGTTTTAAATTTGGCTCCTTTTCGAACACTAAAATATGACAATTCAGATTTTCGCCAAGGTCGTACGAGGGCTGCTATTTATGTATCCGGAATTAAAAAAAGAAACAAACATATATCATTTAATATGGTTTTATTGCTTTTCAAAATATTCGCCGCGATGATCGACACACTTTTGCATACGCTGGAACCAATTTTCATAGCACTTTTTCCATTCTGATTGAGGTATCTCCAAAACGTGCATTTTGAACGCATCAACAGCCTCTTCGCGGCTCGAAAAACGTTGACCACGTAATTTGTTCTTCGCGTATGGAAATAAAAAGAAATCGTTAGGTGCCAAATCAGAGCTGTACGGCGGATGACCAGTCAATTCGATCTTTTCACCCTCCAAAAACTGAGTTGTTTCAGCTGAGGTGTGACAGCTAGCATTGTCGTGATGTAATATGATTCTGCGTTGTCGGTTGTCCTTTCTTATTTCTTCAAAGACTTCTGGTGAACAAATGGTCGTATACCATTCAGAATTAACCGTTTTACGATTCTCTAATGGCACTGTAGCCACATGTCCATTAATTCCAAAAAAACAGGCGATCATTTGCTTCAAAGTACTTTTTGCACGAGTAACTTTTGTTGGTTTCGGCTCATCTTGGAACACCCACACCGTTGACTGTTGTTTAGTTTCGGGGTCATATGCATAGATCCAAGATTCATCACCTGTGTAGATATTATAAACGGCTTTTGACGTACCACGGTTGTATTTTTTTATCATTTTTTTGCACCAATCGACACGAGCCCGTTTTTGATCGATTGTCAAGTTGTGCGGAATCCAACGCGAACATATTTTTTTTACAGCCAAATGTTCGTGTAATATCTTATGTATGCTCGTCATACTTATGCCTAAGGACGCCTCTATCTCGCGATATGTAACATGACGATCACGCATTATTAGTTCCCGCACAACATCTATATTTTGTGGGACAACAGCTGTTTTTGGGCGACCCTCTTTATTTTCATCCGTGAGCATAGACCGCCCACGATTAAACTCACTGTGTACCTACCAGTGATAAACAGTGGTTTTTGATGGTGCTTCATCTCCAAAAGTTGCGGTGAGTTGAATAAAGCACTGTTGTTGATTTAGCCCACGCCGAAAATCGTAGTAAATCATTGCACGAAAATGTTCACGCGTTAAATCCATGGCAAATGAAGACACGCAATTTTCAAAATGACGCAACAATGGAAATGGAAAAATAATTGACAGTCACATGAAACAAAATGTATTCTTCAACCAAAGAGTTTTTTTTTTTTGTTAATTCGTCCCGGTCGGGACAGGCAAAGGGAGTGTTGCCCATACAGCCACAACCAAAGAGTTCTATTTTCAAATGTTGTAATTACTTTTTAAATATTGTTCTTGTAAGTGGCCAGTTCCGGATACATAAATAGCAGCCCTCGTATCCCAGGTAACGTATCATAATATTGCGCGCCGAACGACAGCCTGCGCGGTTATTGTCATTGTCATAGTTATGAAACAATAATTGTCAAAAGTGGATAGTATTATGCAGTATACACCTAGCACATCTACTATCACGAAGAAACAAGCACATTATTATTATTTTGAAATCAAACATTTTCCTCTGATCCTTAATAATAATATACATGTTATAATTATTATGAACAAACCTTGTACGACTCGGGCGAATCTAAAACTGTCCAAGCACCTAGAGAAGACGATTTCAGATTACAAAAATCTATGTGCTAAATTATTACAGAATTAAAATAAAAACTTACGTAAATTTTGTACTTATAACTCACAATTAATATAATATTTTAATAATAGTTAGCAGTTTTTTTTTATTTTTGTTCATTTACAATATTAAAGGAAATACTTATTTGTTTTTGTCGATTGAACGTAGTTACGTTTTTTACAACAAAACAAAAAAAATATAATGTAATATGTTTTACATTATATTTTTTTTGTTTTGTTGTAAAAAATCCGTAGCAAGAAATATGAGAATACCCATTCATCTTATAACGCATTTATAGTTTGTGCGTTTTATGATGATATGCGTGACACATTATAATTGACAATAGTAGGGAAGTTACCTAACAAAAATTAATCGATAGTTTAAAAATATCGAATCACATCGTAAAGGAATTGCAATCGAAATTATCGATTTCGTACTGACATTTCAGTGGTGCCGGCGATTTAAGATGGCCGCCCTTTTTTATCGATTTGATTTCGATTCAACAGAGTCAATCTCTATTGACATAAGTTCCGTTTCATGCATATGACATTTTTCAAATGTTTTCATAACAATAATTTTATACTCCTATTTCACAGTTAATATTTATAATTTTTATTAATAAGTTAGCATTTAGCATCTTTTCATTTTTATTCATTTACAATTATAGGAAACATTTGTTTTTGTAGATGGAATATAATTTATTACATTTAGATTTTTTTGTTTTCTTTTAAAAAAACCCGTAGCAAGGAACATGAAAACTGTCACCCATATCATCTTAGAACGCACAAACTATAGTATAATGTCAGCCAGACCCTAAAATTTCGTTTATGATTAAATTGTTACATCTTGCATAACACTGTCCATGGCGACTTTGTAAAAATGTTGTAATTATATTATTTATCATCTTCGAAGTGGCAACGCGTTGCTACCGTAAACTTCCAATCTAGTTACGTTAGTAACATAGAATATCATTGCAAAAATACAAGAAATTTATGCATAATTTTAAACAATACACTTACAGATGAAAGGTTATTCCTGTATTAAAAGTCGTATATGTATGACTTCTACATCATTTCACAGGGCATTTAGGCATTTTAACAACAAAAATATTGTAAAAAGCTACGTAAAACGTAAGTAAACAAACCTATGTAAACAAATTGTAAAATGAGTTTGACAAAATTGTCATGTCAAACTGGTTGAATGTCACTCGAGTACATATACACGAAAAATGTGTACCGAACACATGCATAAATATGCATGTATTCGGGTCACATTTTGTAGCCTTTTGGTGCACTTTTTTTGACGAAGTTACTCTTCCTTAGTTTTTATTATGTAATGTCGCTTCATAAATGTTACGTAATTTATGACATTCTCTTTTTCATAAAGTTAATATATAGAGTTCGACAAGGCTGTTTATGAACGTGGCGAGAAAAGGAACTAACGCTTCTATGGCCGTGTTCGTCGGCGTAAATTTTAGCGCATTCGCTGCAAAACCTAGTTAATGCGCATGTCCAAATCATGTCATGCCATGGCAACGACAACTGTTTACGACTTGACATTTAACGCAATTGCAATTTGTTGGTGGCGTTGCAATGAACAAACCAGTGGGACAGCCATGCTTCGGCACGAATGGGCTGGCTCGACCGGAGAAATACCACGCTCTCACAGAAAACCGGCGTGAAACAGCGCTTGCGCTGTGTTTCACCGAGTGAGGGAGTTTACCGGAGGCCCAATCCCCTACCCTATTCCCTTCCCTACCTTCCCCTATTCCCTTCCCTTCCCAACCCTACCCTCCCCTGTTACCCTATTCCCTCTTAAAAGACCGGCAACGCACCTGCATCTCTTCTGATGCTACGAGTGTCCATGGGTGACGGAAGTCGCTTTCCATCAGGTGACCCGTTTGCTCGTTTGCCCTCTTATTTCATAAAAAAAACAATTAAATTTTTAAATTTTTCCAAGTGATCCATATCCATATTTTCCAAAATAAAATAATCAAACACTATCATAGTGCTAAATAAATTATTTGTGCGGCTGTTAGACAATTTAGGCTTATGTATTTATGTTTAGCTTTTATTATTTTAGCATGTATAAACAATTAAGACGTTGCTTACGACTTGACCAGCAACTTGTTATGGCGTTGCCATGACATCTCTTGGACATGCGCAATAAAAGGTTTGTCCAAAAATACGCTGACGAACATGGCATATCATACAAAAACGTCATTTTTGACAGTTCTCCTTTACCAGCAGCGCACATTGACTGACATTGACACATTCAATTAAAGCCTTGTCGAACTGTAGACGACATATAGGTATATCAACTTTATATTAAGTTTATGTGTCGCTTCGATCGCAGGCTGTACACTCACGCGTGCGGCGTGACTCGTGAGACATCGGTCAGTATCCGCTGTGTGCGCAAGTGAGAGAGCCAGCGCTCGAAGTGATATTTGAGTCATGAAAATAAGGCTCCATAAATTGTCTTATGTAATTTTTATAATAATATAAAAATGATCGTTTATCGTACCGACGGCGATGCGACGATTAAAATGAGGTATGAGGTATGAGGGCATAAAGGGCCCATTCACGGCAGTATATCTCGAGGAGTAGTAAATTATGTACCCATTTTACAATACATTATTATCGGGATTTTCCTATTTTTTTAAATTTGATTGTCAAACAGTTTCCATTTTAGTAACTAGATGGCGATGGGTAGGCTAGAATGCGAAATACTACAAAACTGGGCAAAATAATGTAAAACTTGATACATTTCAATTTGAAAAAGACGCAATAATATTCCAATGAATAGGATAATAAAGTTATTATAACGATGTTTTAGCTAAAATTCACGGAAGAAATAGCCCTATTTACCGATATTCACACCAAATGTCACAGGAATTATAAATTTTGGTTTTGACAACATCTTACCTGCACTTGTGCAAGATAACGGATATTTAATGGCTAATATTTTACCAATAATTAATATCAAAAACCCAAATAACACAATTTGGGAAAAAATAATAAATACCACACCAACAATAAAAAGGAGTTTTTCGGAGAATGTGAAAGAGTGATGTTGTGTTTTTATATTATTTTCCTAAAATTGTGTTATCTGGGTTTTTAATGTGTAATATTGGTAGGATATTAACCATTAAATATTCGTTATCGTGCACAAGTGTGGGAAAGTGATGTAGTAACCAGAAACGTGCTCTTTTGTGTTCCCACCAAAACTCCATCAAAAGTTTCAGTAAAGCGTCCTACCACTTTACTGAATCGACCGACTTGACTTCTTGACTGTATTGACTCTAGACTTTGACTAGACTTTGGACCTGACTGACCTGACTATAATATATAAAAAATTGTATTAAAGAATATTGTTTTCCCGCCATAATATTATACTCGACACTGGCCATGGTTATAGCCGAAGTGCCATTATATGAAAAAAAACAATAAAAAGTAGAAGTTTGAAAGTGACATGCCCGCCAAAACTTTTTCAGTTGTCAAGTTTCAGTTTGACAAGTTTTTATTATGTCAGCGTGTTCCTAAACTATTACCAGTGTACTGGTCTAATCGCTTAGGCCAATGATCGCTTAGGTTTAAGATATTTTGATTTATGTCACACTTGACTGATAACTGTAAACTGATATTTTTTGGAAACCCAACCTATTTTTATTTTTTTTTGTTAATTCGTCCCGGTCGGGACAGGCAAAGGGAGCGTTGCCCATACAGCCATTTCTATGTTTTCTCTATTTAATGAATGATAGTGAAGGCCGAAGCCAATTCTTTTATATTAACCATCTGAAATAGAGTTTTCATCAGGCCGAAGCCAATTCTTTGGTATAAATAATATGAATAATAAGTTTTTTCATCAGGCCGAAGCCATTTCTCATGTTTTGATAGTATTGTTTTGTTTAATTAATACTGTCCCTTCTTCAATTTGACATATTGTCGTCATTGGTTTGTATGTAGTCAGTGATGCCTACGGGTTGTGTTTCCTGCAGATAATTTCAGATCGGTGAGGAACCAATAGAAAATCTAGAAGTGTCTATCCTTACGCCATCTAGTTAAGATTGTTAAAATTAAAATTTAAAAAATATAAATGAAAATCCCTCATTCCGTGAGTGTGAGGAATGACGATAGATTTTTCGCCATGTCCCATTATTATTCACTAGCCTTTATAATTTTTAGATAGAAAAAGTATTCACATTTTGTCTATGAAAAATTTATAAAGACTGGCAACATCGATTTATCTGATTATTTTTTATCTGTGTTTTGCAGGTGAAGTTTGGGTCTACAAATATATACAGTAATCTGTGGTTTGGGTGAAGTTGACCGAAGTAGGGCAATCCTGTTTCGCCATTTTAATTTTTACTTTTCAGTGAAAGGAGATTTTATATTTGTCAGGCTGGAGGTCGAAGAATATTTCGAAAAAAGTGTGTCCTTAAAATTTATTATCAGTAGTCGAAAGTATTATTTGTGAGTTTTAGTACTATAGTGTGGTTTTATTTATTACTAACGTTTATGTAGTGCTATTCCATCGTAATATCGCTCGTTGGTGTGTGGCTTAGCTAATTCGATGGCTATGATATTGAATAATTAACGTGACGAGTCGCCGTGACGTTGTCTGCGAGGGCTAGAGAGGAAGGCGAAGCGGTGCGGTCAGAGATGAGCAAGCCCCAGAGCGGTCGGATCCAGGTCCCGGATGACCTCAGAGAGATTCTCCTGGAGTTCACTATAAGCTACTTGCTGGAGCAGCCCGGCGACGTCATAAACTATGCCGTGGAGTTCTTCACGAGGTTACAACAGAACAGAACCACAACCGTAGTGCGGGGTCCGTCGGCGGGGACTCCGGACGAGTCGATTATATCAGACGAAGAAGGTACTATTTCACGTTATTTTACACGTATATTATTACTGATGGCACCAGCACCAAGGTTAGTCGGCAGCCTGTCGGTTTGAAGTGATACAGACCAGTTTTTGCTATCGGGTTGTTTAGTTAGAGGCCAAGCTTATAGTTAACCTTTTGGTTTTTTCATGCTAAGTTTTAGATCATCACATCAAGCACTGAAAGAAATTATTCAAAACTAAACTATACTCTTAGAAGACATGTAGCTTTATATTTTTAGTTTAGGATAAAATATTAATTTGATATTTTCATAAGCTCTAGAGTCTAGACAAAACTAAGGCAATACCATGAAACTTGAAAAAGTAACTATGCAAATGAAATATCTAAATTGATCTGGGTCATCAGAAAAAGTCATTTTATTTTTACTTCTGCAGAATTTGTCTTTATAAGTGTTCAAACTGTCAATGAAAACATGCCAGTTTTCACCTCAGAGAACTCATACATAATACATGTCTTTTTAACTTTATTTGAACAGCTGTTAAATTATAGTATTTATATAGCTGTGCCTATACCCAGCAAGCTGTAAATTTTGGCCGTATGCCATAACCATTGCGTGTAGTGAAATGTTTGTTTTACGTACATAAATTTTAACACTTCCAAGGCATGTGAGGTGTCAAAGGATGAGCCAAATACCAAGAGTTTGCATATAAATCTTCAGCATTATAACATAAATTTTGTGATAAGTTCCATCTGGAGATTTTATTAATGTTTTGTTTTGAAAAAAGCATGAACCAGCAAATAATCATAATAATATATTATTTTATTTTTATTTCTAGATCCTAGATTTTTTAAGAGGGATTGCTTTTTAAATTAAGTCAAATAATTAGTAGAATAGTTCTAAGAATTGTACTACAATAAGTTTCAGAATATAATATATATCGAAGTCAGTTTATCATTACTTTAAGTACTAGTTTCTATGAGAGTTATTCCTCTAAATCTCTGTTGTTGGCATTAAAATTTTGCAGGGAAAATAGCTTTGAAGTGACCTAAAGTTTAATGTAACTGTCATAAAACTATTAACAGTTTACACATGTCTACAATTCTGTGATATAAACCATAAACTAATTCGTGCATCCGACTCTTTGATGCTGTATAATTTTCATATTTGTTTATTACAGCTCTAGATGCGCTAAACTAAAGCAGATGTTGGCCTTTTTAATGTGTAAAATTAGTCAAGGTGATATATTGTATCTGCCTTTTGGGTGGCTATAATATACAGGTGCTAAAATCCTTGGACATTATTTGTTATAGAAATTTAATGTGACATGTGTCTAGGGTTGTCTATTTAATATTTGTGTTTGATTTAAATTTTCAATTTAACATTAGTTTTCATTTTAAAATTTGTTATGAAGCAAGTTCATTTATATTTGAGACCCATGGATTAAAGCTTAGTTTTCTATCTCAAGTGCCCTGTTTTATTTTTTTATTGCATGATATAGTACATATTATGATTATACCAATATCTATTGTACTACTATAGCCAAATCTGCAAATTTTTGCTATTATTCTTACAGTATAACTGTAGATAAAATTTGAGGAAGGTCTATTTCATTATTATTGATATAAATATTAAATGTTAATAAGACTCTGATGTTACTCAGGAAATACTATTATTACATTACTTCAAAACAGTATAAAGTTTTTCTTAATGTTATTGAAAAATGAAAAATGAACTAGTGGCAGCCCTATTACAAAATAGTTACACTACTAACCAAGTAACAAAAACATGACTAATATTTTCAGTACCACCTGCTCAAATATAAAATAGATTATAAAACCTACATTACCAAAATATACACAAGTTTTAGCTAAAATATGTACATGTTTTGCAATAAAACATTTCTGTAAAAATAGATTTTTTAAAATGCATGAATATAATTTAGTACTTGAGTAAAATTAAAATTTATTACTTAACTTTACTATTATAATATGCATGGCGTATGACCGTAATGCAAATTTTTATGAGTTGTACAATGCAGTCAGCAATATAAATATGATTTGGTAGTTTTATCAACCTTTATTTTCTAAGTAAATTAAACTTAAATTATTTATTTATTTATTTAAAACTTTTGCAAGTTTCTGTACAAACTACTACTACTGCTTAATGCCTCGTGGCATTATCTTCCAGCCAAACCTTAGGGTGTTGCAGAGAAAGTGAGGTAGATGCAAACCCTTAAAGGACAAGTGATTAAAATACCTTCAAATTAATAATACAATTATAGATATATAATATATAATCATATATGCAATTTAAAAAAAAATAAACACATTATATTTAATAATCTATCGGTAGAAAGAGTGATAAAGAGTTTATACTGGAGATGATAGTAATAGTACTATAGTCCGTCAAAAAAGTGAAGAAATTAAAAAGTGGCAACATCATAGTGTCATTTTCTTTCAAATCAATCTAAGAAAAAAGGGATGACAGTGATGACATTACGATGTTGCCACTTTTTAATTTCTTCACTTTTTTTGACATACTATACAATAATTATTATTTAAAAAAAAAAAGAGAAACCTACAAGTCAGCAATTTACCATACTTACTTGTTACAACAGTCAGCAATTTACCATACTTACTTGTTACATTTCAGATTTCAATATTATGAATGTATAATATGTACTTAATAAAAATTACTTAATTTACTTTAGTAACAATAAATTATTTATTAGCTCATAAACATACTTCAAACTTCTTATTGATTTTTTTTATCAGAATGTAACAAACAATAAATAATAAACGAAATATGTAATATGCTTGTCGAATAGAAAATCATAATTAATTATTTTTTGCATATATGCACGTGAAATATAATCTTATTTGGTTTAAATAAAGTTTAATTTATTTCATTAATACAAATTCAACTTCATCAGTGCCATCAAGTTTTTAGCTTCAAATTATAGAGTATTTATAAAGCCTGTCGTAACTCGTAACTTATTCAATCTGATTGTAGGGTAGTTTTTTATTTTTATTTTGTATAGGATGTAACATATGTATTATTGTTTATTGAGAGTTACTTTACCTTTAAGGATCTTTAAATAACAACGACTTTATTATTACTTATTTCATTTATTGAAACCATGAGGTAAAATAAATCTGAATGAACAATTAGCCTTTGTCAAGTGCACAGCTTTATAAAAAAGTTGAGACAATTTCTATGGTTCTAACTGTTCCATTTTCAAAACAGAGCCGCCGGTGGCGCGGTTCAACAATCGGCGTAAGTCTGTCTTCGCGGAGACTTACGACCCAGAGGAGGATGACTCGGACGAGGGTGCGCCGGTCGTGTTCCCCAAGTCGGACGCCCAACGCGCCCGCTTAGCGGAGGCGGTTCGCGGGATACTGCTCTTCCGCTCGCTCGACGCGCAGCAGATGCAACAGGTAGGGTTGTCAACTTACATAATATTGTTATAGTTTTAAGTATTTACGGATATTGTCGCGGGGCACTTTGTTTCCAATTATTTTAAACATCATATTATATTTTATGTAGATGTTAATGGCTTTAGGCAGATATTTGTGCCCTAAAATGTCTAAAATCCAAATACTCACAAACTTGGATAGTTTTATTTATAAGTTATAACACTTTACAGGTATTAAGGAAATATGGTTAATGATATTATAATTTAACAACTTTTACTAAAGCAACAAAGCAAAAAGTAAATCAATTAAAAGTTATTCCAATTTACGACCTTACACAATCATAATAATATTATTAAAACATAAGAAAAAGTTAGTAAATAGGTATTATCAGCTTATCAAAAGTGAAATCAAGATTTTGACTGGATCTCTACTACGTCAAAAAGATTGTTTATCACAATCATTTTTGATATTGAGAATACCCAGTAGGGAGACGTTGCTAATGTTAAAAATGCTAAATTATCTGTTTATCTGTGTGTAAAATTTGTTATGGCCTATGGGAATATTTGGGGTCCCGGGAAAGGATATTATTTGTTACATTTTGATCTCCATACTATATATTACTTTCGTCTTCACGTTGAAAAGTGATAAAATCTTAGTAAGTAGTTATAATTGTTACATAAAACTCCGTTATTACTTTCGTCTTCACGTTGAAAAGTGATAAAATCTTAGTAAGTAGTTATAATTGTTACATAAAACTCCGTTGTGACTTGTGGCAACCCTTTTTTTTTTTGATGCGCAGGGGAAACCCATTTGTGCCTCAGTTAGCTGAAGCACCCCGGGGGTATGTGAGACTCTCACTCACTAAAACCACCTGCGCTTCGCCTTCAGCCGTATAAAGGAGGGATGTCCCGGATCTAACAAACACAGAACTCCCTCCACGACCGGCCGGTCTACCTCAGAAGGGACCGGACTTCCACCAAAGTTAGGGAACGCTTCGGCAAACTGAAACGTTCCCTTCGGGGCCGGGACTGGCTATGCCGGGGAGGTTTACTTGTGGCAACCCTAGCTCAGTCAAGGATATGTCGGCATATTCTATTTGCTGTGATTCAATCTGCTCCGAATGCTATATTGATTTGTTTAGACGGCCGTCAATGGTGGACATGACTTCATGAGTGTTAGATATTTGACGTACCAGGAGGTAAATAAGAATGAAATCCATTTTGGCCAATGATGGACCAATACATAGCGAACGTGTAGAGCGGAATATTTGTTTATGACTTCTCATGGATTCCATAATCTACGTGGATGCCCTTAAATAACTTTAACTTTCTTAAAGTACTTAAGACTTTGAGGGTGTCTAGCAGGGGGAAGTAACTGTCAAAAATGTCCGGCACTTTAAGACAAGATTCCTCCACTTACCGTGAAGAATATAAGCTATGAAATTGAGCTTTACTCCTTCTCGAAGGTCAGATAGCCCTTCAGAACTGGATACCTCCTAAAGTAACCGCGACCGAAACTCCATAGTGGCTGGTCGTTCTTACCTCTGTAAAGGTCACAAACAGGTACAACTTTCAGCTTTACAAAACGAAGGAAGGTCTGGCCCTCGCGGGCTCTATAATATGCCATTTCTCAAGACCTTAAGGCTGCGTTTCCACCAGAAAAACACATTCCTCGCAACAGCGAGGAACGTGTTTTTGAGAACCAATAGAATCACTTCATTGACGTGAGCTTGTCATGACATCGCTCAGCGCATCGATTTTATTGGTTGTCAAAAACACATTCCTCACAACACATATCTGGTAGTCGCAAGTCGGTACCACAACGCAACTACAAAAAGCTGTAGCGACACCATTCACACGTAACCACTGCTCGACGGCATTTTGTCGTTGCGATGTCGTGTGGTTGTGGTACGTGTGGGTTGGCCCTTAGTTTCGTGAAAATCATTTCAACGTGACGGTTTTGAGCGTAAACATTTTACAGACAGGCAAACAGACAACTGACAGGCATACTTTTGCGTTTATATTATTGGTATGAACTGAGCAAATTGACTGTCCTGAGGGCCTAGACAAGCGGCAAGCGATTATCGTAAACGCCAACGTCACAAAATGTATGGGATTTGACATTTGTATTCGCTAGCGAAGCGTTGACTTAATATGTCGTTAATATAAATCGCATACATTTTGTTAGCGTTTACGATAATCGCTTACCACTTGTCTACTGAGGCTGCTCTACTACAGAGCAGGAACAGGCACCTTGGTCGCTACGAATACTCATCCACAGAGGAAATTCGTGGCACCAACCCCAACCACATGGTTCAATTTATGAGCAGCATTGGGTTGGGGACGGTACTCTAATGCGAAGGAGTCACAATAGATCCTCAAGGGTCGCAGTGACATCAGGGCTACTTGACCTGCCTTCAGCAATAAAAAAATAACAAATTCCTGTAGTTTGTGCGCTATTTGTTCTATGTAGGTGCAATATGTAGAGCAAGTTCTAAAAATATTCCTAAAGGCTGGTGGCCACATTTGACAGTTCAAGGTAGGTACTTGTGATTTCACGATACAATTCTAGGCTAACGTGGATATTATATCCTAATATGGTGAAACGAAGTAGAGAATAGATAGTAACTAATAACTTATGTATGACGCTAGAATCTAGATATTGCATTTTGTTCGTGCAATGTATCACGCGGGAACCGTACATATTACAGTGAGAGAAGGTACCAAGTTACAGTTATAAATTCATATTATGATATTATCATCAAGTCCGTTCAGCAGTTTAAGCGTGCCGCGTGATTGCCATATTAACATTTAACACTAGCTAATAGAATTCGCATTCAACCAACTTCACCTTTAGGACAAAATATTCGATAAACTATTATGTCTCACCAAATCTTGTATGTTTGGGGAGGGGTGTCAGCCAAAATAATGAAATTTTTTTCTAAGCTAAAAATCCTCACAAACGTCTAGAGTTATTTATGAATGGCCCCTCATTATTTAGTAAGGAAGTACAGATTTTGGACGGTGTAACTTTGTAAATATCAAACAGACCGCAAATATTAATCCGTAAACATTTTCATTGCGATGAGATTACGATCGCAGTTATTATCTTCTTATCTGTACTGATTAAAGTATTTATGTAACTTGAGTTAACTAAAAGATGTTGAATGTTGAGTTGTTTAGCGATTACCCCGATCCTACTATTTTAATACAACAGCCTCATTTTTTGTGATCCAGTTCGTTTCCTATCAAACTACAAAATGACATCTATACAAGTTTATCTATTATAAATTATAATATTATAACTTATAATATTATAAAGTGGAAGAGTTTGTTTGTTTGTTTGTTTGAACGAGCTAATCTCAGGAACTATTGGTCCTATTTGAAAAATTCTTTCAGTGTTAGATAGCCCATTTTTCGAGGAATGCTTTAGAGTATAGGCTATATTTTATCACGCTAAGACTAATAGGAGCGAAGAAAAAGAGGAAAATTTGGAAAAAAACGAGGAAAATTATTTGAAAGGGCTTATCTCGCGAGCTACTGGAGCAATTTTTCTGTTATTTGGCACAGATAAGAAGTAGACCACGTGAATGATCATACGCAATTTTTTGTGGACATTTTGTCCGTGAAATATCTAATTTACGCAGGCGAAGCCGCGCGGAACGTCTAGTTCTTATAATATGAGAATATCTACAATTTTGTAGTAAATCAAACCACTTTTATAGAGTTTCAAGTTTGAGATCGCATAATTTGACTTCACTTTTGCATTTTATGAGAATATCTAGTACCTATATAGACTAGGCAACTGCATTTATGTTGCATTAACATAGTAGCAGAAGTACCAAGGTATAGGTACCAAGGTACATATTTCACCTAGGTACTGAAGTGAAGTTTCACATAATACTGTTAAAGCTCTCATATCGATTTTCTGCAAATCAGCAAGGTGTAAACGATGCTTAACTTGGCATCGGTTCAGCGGTTCTTTAGGTCAGCACAAATCGATACTGAATTACCGGTAAACAATCAAAATTGAACCCTAACAGCTGGATATAAAGTTGAAATTATGACAGTTAATAAGCCGCTTTGATAGAGGCTTATTCGTCCAAAATTCTTCATTATCTCAGTCTGGTTCCAGTTAGAAAATCTTTTCCTAGAAATGGGATTATTGAAGTTATTAAGGGCCTGTATTGGGCACTTTTAGGTTTCCGTACCTAAAGGGGGTAAAAACGGGACCATATTTACTAAGATTTCGTTTTCTGTCCGTCTGTCTGTCTCCAAGCTGTATCGCCGCAAAACCGCTATAGCTAGACTTCTGAAATTTTCACAGATTTTGCTATAACTATAACGGTTACTGCTATAACATCAAATACTAAAAACAAAATAAAAATATAAATATTTAAGGGGGACTCCCTTACAACGAACGTTATTTTTTGGCTTTTTGCTCTATATCAATAATGGCAACAGGTAGGTACTTATTTTTTTTAAAGTCCTTAGTTTGTATATGCACTTTAATAATAATATTAAAATAAAATATTAAGAAGGGCTCCCATACAAAAAAAAAATGTTGGCCTACTTTTGCTCTAAAATGGCACGGAACTCTTCGTGCGCGAGTGTGACTCGCACTTGGCCGATTATTACTTTCAACAAGAAATAAGGTAGACTATAGCTAGTTCTAGCCTACAATATTATCACAGAAATTTGTCCTACCTACCTTTGTGTATCCTACAAGTCAACGTATCACAGAACTTTGTACTAGAATGTGGACTTGTTTATGTCGCGTTACTGAACTGAACGACCGATAGAGATCTAGTCTGGAATGACTTAGATTTATGTTCAGATTAACTTGTAACTAGCTAGTGCAAAAACATGTGTTGTTAACCTTATAATAACTCGTAGAAAATTATAGTTTAAATCTTTATTTTCACTTAAATAATAGATGCGAAAGTGTGTATGTGGACTGTGTGTGTGTGTGTGTCCTTTACCTCTTCACGTCTAAACCGCAGAGTCGATTTTGGTGCAATACTTCTTGAAGTATCTTCGAGTCCCAGGAAAGGACGTAGGATAATTTTTATCCCGGAAAAATATACGAATGTCTACGCAACGGAGCTGTGGGCGTTTACTAGTACTTAATGTCTAAACTATTGTAATACATTACAATAATATCAATGATGATGAGATCCCTAAATTCCGTAAGTCGTAATTCGTTTGTCGTACAGCGTACTGGAACCGTATATTTTTACTCGATAAATTTATACTCTCCTCTATCCTATGTCCTTACCTGGGACTCAAAGTAACTCCATACAAAATTTAATCACAATGTTTCAGCAGCGGTTAGGTTGAAGCTTAATAAAAGTTAAGAACACTGCAGGACTGAAAGAGTCTCGTAATTAAAACCTTTTGTTGCACACGGCCTGCATGAGTGTTGACAGAGCGGGAAAAGTTTGCGCGCCAAATGGATTAAAAAAAAGAAACGTCAATTTTATTTTTTTATGCAAAGCCATAACGGCGTTGCAATTCAGTTTTAGTTTTTATATATTTGAAGAAATAGTTGAATTGTGTTTTTTAAAGTAATTTAAATTAAATGAAAACTTAACACACGAAACAGTCATCAACCCACATGATCTTTGGAAAGTTTTTTTTTCAAACAATGTAACATTGTAGTTGCAAAGTTTTAAGATACAAGTTTCTTTTATTTGAGTTGTGTATTTGAAGCTCAATGTTGAAGTTTTACTCTTTAGGGAACAAATAACGTGCATACACCATCCATACTAATATTATAAATGCGAAAGTGTGTCTGTCTGTCTGTTACCTCTTCACGCCCATACCGCTGGACCGATTTTGCTGAAATTTGGCATGGAGATACTTTGAGTCCCGGGAAAGGACATAGGATACTTTTTATCCCGAAAAAATGTATGGTTCTCGCGCGATAAACGAGTTTTGGCACAACGGAGTTGCGGGCGTCATCTAGTTTACACAATATTTTTGTGATGTTTATCTAGATGTTACGAGGTTGGTTTCTGAGGATTTTAGGTAGGAGTTTGTCATTTCAACAGCGTTGATAATAATTAATAACCAATCAACAACACCATTGACCTGATAAACTGGTATACGTGGGAGAGCCATGCTTCGGCACAAATGGGCCGGCTCGACCGGACAAATACCACGTTCTCACAGAAAACCGCCGTGAAACAGCGCTTGCGCTTGTTTCGCCGAGTGAGTGAGTTTACCGGAGGCCCAATTCCCTTCCATATCCTCCCCTATTCCCTTCCCTTCCCATCCCTACCCTCCCAAATTACCCTATTCCTTCTTAAAAGGCCGGCAACGCACCTGCAGCTCTTCTGATGCTGCGAGTGTCCATGGGCGACGGCAGTTGCTTTCCATCAGGGTACCCGTTTGCTCGGTTGCCCCCTTCTTTCATAATAAAAAAACTTGTCAAAACCTAAGAAACCAGCAAGCTCAGCATAGCTACCCACAGTACAAATTCGAAAGAATAATTAGCGTGGACATTTTTGCAGACAAACTGACATAATTACTTTGTTAATCTACCACTTTGTCTACTTTACCGTAAGGGTGAAGCCAAACGAGCGTAATTTGTGAGTTGTGAGTCGCAGAGTTTCTGCTGGCAGAAATTCTGCTGCATTCAGTTTCATAATTATTAATTATGAAACTGAATGCAGCAGAATTTAGTTTATTTAAAAATAGTAATTTTGTGAGTCATGATTTGTATGAAAAGATTTTACGTGACCGAAATTCTGCGACACACGACTCACAAAATTACGCTCGTTTGGCTTCACCCTAAGAATAAGCCTTTCTATGGTGGTCATGCTAACTGCTAAGCCTGCAGACATTAGTTCACTAGAACAATATACCTTGCTGTATGATTAGACCAATTTGCCCATTGGTCCGTCTGCTCATCCCGAGGGGCTCTAGTCTGCCACGAGTTCATGACGGCCCGTCATTAACCGAAAATTAGACCGGACACCGTCGTATCCGAGTTTCATTATCGTCATGTACAACCTAACAAGATGATAGGTTAAAACCAGTTTATGTTATATATAAAATTCTCGTGTCACAATGTTAAGCCGCGTACCTAATCCTCTGACACGGCTTTACTGATTTTAACCAAATTCAGTGGGTCTGAGAATCGGCTACTGGGTACTTTTTATATTGATAAGTGCATTTGTTGAATAAATAATAGTAATTAGGGATAGCGATAGACGTTGCCATGGTGACATACTTATTTAGCCACCTCAATAAAATAATACGGGCGAACTAGTTTAAGAAAAGTTTGCCGGGACAGCTAGTATTGTTATAAAGAAATGAGATCTTGTCTATGTCCTTCGTTTACTAGTGATCTACATATTCTATGGTGTGCGTCAAATTCGATTCAGAATGTTCAAAATTCGAATCACTCTAAATATGGACAGTTCAATTCATTTGAAATTCGAATAAGTTTCTGCAAATCTGTTCCAAGTTCCATTTGATAGGATGAACGGTGATTTGAAAAAGCACAAATTAAAGTGAAGTTACTAGAAGAATATTTTATACTAGCTGTTGCCTGCGACTTCATCCGCGTTAACATAGTATAATAACAAAGATGGATAGTTTTCTCCTTTTTGTTTTTGTGGTTCCTTATACAAAGGGTAAAAACGGACCCTATTTAAGCAAACGTCAATAAACTTTCATGTTTCTAACTCAAGAAATGACGGACTTTCATTGAAACTTTCTACCCCAATTTCACCCCCTTGGGGGTAGAATTACCAGAAAGACTTAAATACGTATCCATTCATTTTTAATCAGTAGCACAAAAATAAAGTTTCATGTTTCTAACTCAATAAATGACGGACTTTTATTCAAACTTTCAACTCCAATTTCACCCCCTTGGGGGTAGAATTTCTAAAAACGCTTAAATACCTATCCATTCATTTTTAATCAGCAGTCCAAAAATAAACTTTCATGTTTCTAACTTAAGAAATGACGGACTTTCATTTAAACTTTCAACCTCTATTTCACCCCCTTGGGGGTAGAATTTTCAGAAACGCTTAAACACGTATACAATCATTTTTAATCAGTAACCCAAACATAAAATTTCATGTTTCTAACTCAAGAAATAACGGAGTTTCATTCAAACTTTCAACCCCAATTTCACCCCTTTGGGGGTAGAATTTTCAGAAACGCTTAAACACGTATCCAATCATTTTTAATCAGTAACCCAAAAATAAAGTTTCATGTTTCTAACTCAAGAAATGACGGACTTTCAAAACTTTCAACCCTTATTTCACCCCCTTCGGGGTAAAATTTTCAAAATTCCTTCCTTAGTGGGTGTCTACTTAATAAAACAACCCTACTTACCAAATTTCGTGGCTGTAACTTTTACAGTTTTTGCTCAGCGATGATGAATCAGTCAGTCAGTCAGTCAGGACATGTAATTTTATAAGTATAGATTTTTAACGGCACATAAATTATTCTGCGGAAATCGCATCAGAGATAGTTTCTTTGAAGCGTATTGATCGAGTACTAAAAATAAATGTCTAAGAAAATTATGCTTATTACTTTATTAGTATTTGCCGAGAAGAGCCTAGCTTTTTCACGTCGAAAGGTTAGATTTACAAGTCATTTGGCAAATTGAAGAATAGAGCCATTTGACCTTTCAGATAAGGGCATACCTGATTGTTGAATGATTATGCGAAATTGCCTGTAAAAATTCAAAGACAGTAGACATGAGATGAAGCTATGTTACTAGTAAGGATCACTATTCATGTTAGACAGCGTGGTACTCTACCGAGATTTTATTTTATTTTCGTTTATTGGGGTCTCCAAACAGTCTTACATGAATATTAGTAAAGTTTATTAGTATATTTAGTATGCGATTATAATATTTACTAAATGTAAAACCAACAGCGGTGACCACAGATGAATAATTTAGTATAGGAAAAAATAGAGATCAAGAGAGCAGAGAGTAAATTATACATATAATTAATATAAGGGTTATTTTGTGTGTCAATTGTGTGTTAAGTGTTTGTTAATAATAGTTAAAATAGTAGTAAAATTAAATTTAGTATAATTGAGATTGTATAATTGTAATAAAACATATTTTATGAAGGTTCGTTATCGTTGTGGTATTCAGTCACTTGCCTACCAAACATCTAAAATACATAGTGTGTTAGTGTAAACACCGTTATCCTTGAAACCATCAAATGAGCCCGTCAAAATGGACAACTTTTTCTATAAGAACAATGCTGTGAACTCAAAAAAAAATTGCCGTCTTCATACCCATACGGATCGCCGTATCAGCAATTTGTATGGGTATAAACTATAAGCCATAAGGACGGATTTTTTTGAGTTCCCAGCATTGTTCTCATAGAAAAAGTTGTTCTCATTTGATGGTTTCAAGGATAACGGTGTTTACACTAACATCTTGTATTATGTCAAACGACTTTATTTATGCTATTATGCGTCCGCCTGAACGCGCGGTTTGGCGGCTACATTGCTCCCAAGTCCCAGATTATGGCCAAGTAGGCCTTTATCTACACTTTGGCCTAATAGCGCTGAGCCATTAAATATTTAGGTTAAGAGAGATGTTACCATTAAAAGAAAAGAACAAAAATGCTAATAAATAGGCAATTAAGAATATATTTAAAAACTAGATGACGCCCGCAACTCCGTTGCGCCAAAACTCGTTTATCGCGCGAGAACCGTACATTTTCCGGGATAAAAAGTATCCTATGTCCTTTCCCGGAACTCAAAGTATCTCCATGCCAAATTTCATCAAAATCGGTTCAGCGGTTCGAGCGTGAAGAGGTAACAGACAGACAGACAGACAGACACTTTCGCATTTATAATATGAGTATGGCAATTAAGAATATATTTAAAAAAAAGCAAAGATAAAAGATTATAAAAGACAAAAGAAATAAACTAGAAAAAATAAAAATCCCTATTAATGTTAGAGGGCTGGAAAAAAATAGCTGGCTCAATACGTTGGCCCACTGTGTACCTTGTAGCCGGCTTTAAGTGCTTAAAACATTCGTTTATGTTACCCTCAATTATTTATTGTTTTCAAATCGTCATTTTTCGATCAATCGGCTTAAAAATCTCAACTAGTTGGCCGTTTTACAAAGTTAAATAATACGTAGGTAAATGCATTGTGTATGCTCCGGCCATGAATAAACCATGTGACACAGCACATAGACTTTCTAACGTCTAAGGCTGATCTAATCAGCTGTCGACCTTATTAAATTGTTTATCGAATTTTCGATCGTTAACAGCTTATCCGGTATGATTTTCGGAGATTATGTCATATTAGCCATCTGGATAATCGTTGACGTATGATCGTGTAAAGAATAGATTGCTAAAATAATTGGGTTATTACTTATTAGCCTCAGCAGCGAAAGAGCACGTGACATTTTAGTATGAAGCCTGGTATACCTACAAATTCGCGATTAAAAAAGTCATTTTGGCGGCAAGAGATGAAACATGTACCAAGCAGCAGTAAATTGTGCGGTTTAGTTTTCTGTACAAATGATTTTAGAAATGCTTCAGAACTATTAACCTGAAAGCTGGTTAGTTAGGTGGTTAGGTTTGGTAACCTTGGCCCTTACCACGAAACGGTTTTGAGACTCAAACAATCGGACGAGAATACCGCGTCCTGCTCTAACAACGTCATTTCACGTTTGTTAGAGTAAGACGCAACATTCTCGTACGATTGTTTGAGTCTCAAAACCGTTTCGTGGTACGAGCCCTGGATGTATCGGTAATAAAACCCGATGGCTAACATTATTAGCGCTATACTGCAGCAAACCAATTACTAAATTATATTGTTTTTAAATATAACTGTCCTTTAACAGGAGTCACGAATCATCATGAATCATGACAAATGACAGAAGCGTAGGCCTTTTTTACCCAAAACGATAATAATATACCGTATAAAAATTAAAGAAAAATCGGCCAAGTGCGAGTCGGACTCGCACTTGGCGATCATCTAAATTCTAAGGGCATAGGGCTAGGCATTACTTTATTAGACTCTTTAATCTTTATTTTTTATTTTTTTGTTTAAAAATTTGAGTGTACGAACGAAATATTTTGGAAGTGAACAATAAAAGTGGTTGTAAAAAATATGGACAATAAACTGCATGGCCTTGAATTTTTATAGGTACTCAAAATACTAAATTCTTGTACCTACGCGGTGCACTCAGTCTTTTAATGAGTGACAAAGGATATAAGAGTTTTATGAAGCTTACGGTATTATTTTTGTATGTAATACGACTTTTATGCAGCTTACATAAAAAGTACTTATTCTCATTTTGAAAAGATACTTAGAGGTAGACTAAAAACGAAAGGCAACAGATATAAAGTTTTTTTGAGTCTATTATCTGTCTTATAATTATTGTGATTTGAAATACATAATTAAGAAACTAAAAAACACGCTTTAGCCAATCAGCCATCTTGGATTTAAGTCACGTGACTATTTTTTTTCGTATTCCTGACAGCAAACCCTTTCATTTGATACCCATATCATGGGGGTACATTTCATATAACCTACAGTACGTCATCTTGGGGAGGCCACCATATTGGATTTGTAATGACGTTTCTTAGCTAGTCATGTATTGTCATCAGAAGTCATGTATTGTCATCAGAACTCGGAGCGTAAAAAGGGAGCAGAGTCGAGCGTGCAAAGTTTCATCCTAATCGAAGACCGGGAAGTGGGTCAAATTAAGATTCAAAGATTTTCTTACATACATAGTTAAATAGTTACAGGTGAAGCTAATAAAAGCGTGTTAAAAACATATTTATTCTTTACCCTAAAAACGTGGGAGAGCCATGCTTCGGCACGAGTGGGCCGGCACGACCAGAGAAATACCACGGGCTCGCAAAAAAGCGTTGTGTTTCGCCGAGTGAGTGAGTTTACCGGAGGCCCAATCCCTCACCCTTTTCCCTTCCGTACCCTCCCCTATTTCCCTCCCTACTCTCCCCTATTCCCTTCCCTACTCTCCCCTATTACCTTATTTCCTCTTAAAAGGCCGGCAACGCACTTGCAGCTCTTCTGATGCTGCGAGTGTCCATGGGCGACGGAAGTTGCTTTCCATCAGGTGACCCGTTTGCTCGTTTGCCCCCTTATTACATTAAAAAAAACCAATATGGTAAATAGCGACTACTGTATAGCCAAGGAATCATAAAATTAACGCTATTTGCGAGTTTCTTACGCCGGTTCTTCTCGCCGGGTTAGTTCCCGAATCTGTGTTAAGCCTCATGTAGAGTTGCCATCACCCAAAGTCCCTCCGCCGGTCAGGCACGACAAAATTCCCGGACATTTGGCCGAAATGTGGTTATTTCCCCGGACAACTCTTAAACAGTATTTACGATAACGTCTTGCCAATTTTTGCTTTTCCAACAAGAATTTGTAAAAATCTGACTAACTCAAGTCCGTGCAAGAAGCCGTGTGTATGCTTAGCGAGTTTTTATCTTTCGTTTATTGCTGCATGATTTAAAAGTCAAATTTCTCTCATCAAAAGTGTCTGGATTTCAACCGAACACTTTTCAAAAACCCGGCCTGACGCACCCCGGACGCCCTTCAAACTAGGAGAAATCCGGGGAAATCCGGACGGATGGCAACCTTAGCCTCATGTAAAGTACGTTCTAAAAGCGTTAATTTTTAAGCAATTTGAGAAACTAATTTCATATTATAGAAAGAAATTACTCTTGTTTACAATAATTCTGCCGTGCAGACACTAAAGCGCAGTAAGGAGCATTTTTGTGATTTTCCGTTTTTGATATATTCTAAATCTACATTTTTTTCTCTTTATTTCTGGCTTACTCACATTATCCTACGTTAAATGGAAGTATTTTATTTTTAAACATAAAGTTTTTTGAAAATGCAGTAACTACCCCATTTTACCGCCAAAAAGACATAATTGCTATATAAATCGCAGTAAAATCACTTTCTGCAAGCATTTTTTTGTGATTTCAAATTAAAACGCAGTAAATACAAATAAAATACTGTTTTTTAAATAGTTCCGTATACACACACAGTCACGTGAAAACCTAATTAAAACGCAGTATATGTTAACTCCATACAAACAGTTTTTACTGCATTTAATCATCACTAGTGATTACTAATTAAAATGCAGTAAATTCAGGTATAATACTGCATTTTAAAAAGTTAATTGCTATATTGATATAATCTATACAGTTACTTACTAAAATGCAGTATTTGTATAGTATTCTTTGAAAGAGTTGTATGTATGCAATTCGTACAACTATCTTTTACAAAAATAAATAAGTACTTGCAGGCTATTATAAATCGTATTTTGATATTCAATTATAATGATTATTACTGCATGGTGAGGTCAATAATCAATATATACTATTTATATCAACAATGGTTAAAATGACGCCATATTAATTAACGATTCAGATTTTTAATAAATTTTTAGGTTAGAAACGAAGTTCAAATGAAAATCGCATCCTATTTGATTATTAAAAATAAAATTTTCATAATTAAATTATTATGGTCTTTCATTTGTATGCACTACTTCTTTTATGTTCCAGAACACAAGACTAACTAAAGTGCAGTAATGCACCTTTTTTACTGCATTTTAATATGTAATTCTCGGTTTTTTTCTGTGCAGTAAAGGGGCCCCAAAAATATTAATGCCCGTAATAAATTATTTATGGGGTTTTCAGGGCATTCTTTACGTCTTTCCTTTTGAGATAAAGTTGACAAAGAATAGAACAAATACATTTTAATATATTTTTTTACGTTTTTAAACTTTAAATGCGTTTTTCTCCGAATCATGATTTTGCACTTACTGCGCTTTAGTGTCTGCACGGCAGAATTGAATCACAAAAAGCAATAACATTATTTATAACGGCTATCCTTAACCCATATTTAAGATTAATGCACTGTTTGATTATAAGCCAATAGTAATTATTACGTTTAACTATCTATTTGTCGTAAGCAGACAACTCAATATCTCAAATTCTCAATGCGGTGTTTTGTATTTAAAATTAACGTTTTAAAAAAGTGACAATCGGCTAAGTGCGAGTTGAACTCGCGCACGAATGGTTCCGTACCATTACAGAACAAAAAAAAAATAGGGAAAAAATTGTTTTTTGTATGGATTGGGAGCCCCCCTTAATTATTTATTTTATTATTAAATATTATCATTTTGTTATAAATAAAATTGAGTATTTTGTAAATATTTCAGGTGTCTATCTATTGCCATCATTTATATCGAGCAAAAAAATCACGTTTGTTGTATGGGAGCCCCCTTAAATATTTAATTTATTTTGTTTTTAGTATTTGTTGTTATAGCGGCAACAGAAATACATAATCTGTGAAAATTTCATCTCTCTAACTACACACACTGGCAAAATTAGCGGAACATAGGTAAAAAGGGCCATAACTTGAACTCAAGTGGGTCGGGCTGTCTGAAAGCCTTTTTTATAGCTTCTAAGCTCATTCAAGAAATAAAATATTGAACAAAACTGGCAAGTTGACAGGTTTTTATAGCAATTATGCCCTAATAAGTGTTTTTCGATTATTGACGTTGTAAGTGTTCCTGATAAGAATGGCGTTTTAGCGGGGTGCAAGGTGTGCTCAGCTCATTTGATTGTTTGGTTTTTGGAAGAACACATTGCTTAGATACAAAACTAGTGATTTCCCAGCATCTGCGACAACTAGAGTTGTAACCACGATGGAGAAAGGTCACACCTACCGTTCGGTCAGTCAGGCCTTACGTGTGTCGGCTTCCGTGGTTCATCGTAACTTTCAACGCTTCAGAGAGACTGGATCTTACGTTCGGAGACGAGAATAAGGCAGATATCGGGTGACAATGGTTCAGGATGACCATTTTGTAAGGAAACAAAACTTAAGAAATCGACCTCAAACTGCTATGCAGACACGAAACCTGTCGGAACAGGTCCAAGATGAACGTGTAAGTGATTGTACAGTAAGAAGAAGATTCAAAGAAGTTAAATTAAACTCAAAAGTGCCAGCAAGGGCACCAAAACTTGAGACAGGACACCGAAGAGCCAGGCTAAGATTTGCGCGTGAACATCAAAATTAGACAAGCGAGTGAAATCTTGTGCTGTACAGTGATGGGAGCAAATTCTGTGTACATTGTATTGACAGGCGATAAAGAATGTGGATAAATCATAGGGAAAGCTACAGGCCATCAAACTTACCGGAAACAGTGGCCTATGATGCAGGCTTCGTAATGGTTTGGAGTTGCATATGATTTGGAGCCCGCATGGAGCTGATGATTATAGATGATGGTACTTTGACAGTACAGGGCTATAGCACCGACATCCTGGAACTGCATGGTGTGCCTTTTACACAGTTTTAGGTAGTAATTTCAATTTTATGTGCGTCCATAGAGTAAGAAAATCGGGCATTATTACCTAAACGATGCTGGCGTAGCCCAGGTGGAGAGGCCAGCGTGGTCTACGGATATGGATCCGATTGAAAACGTGTGGCACATCAATGGGTGAACGGTACGAGTTAAAACTCCAGCTCCAAAATGTGTCCAGGAGCTCGAGTTAACGCTAGTGGAGGAGTAGGAGAATATCCCACAGGAAATGATTGACAATTAAAATGCAAGCATGGAATGGCGTATCCAGGCCCTCTTGAGATCCATAGAAGGCATTACACGCTTTTAACATGGCATTTCTTTAATAAAAATGGAGAATTTATCTTAAAAACTTACTACTGAAATTTCAAAGATTTTCTTAATTTTTTTATTTTTGCTGATTTTTTTCTATTTTTAACGTTTTTATGCCCTAAATTTATATAAAATTTCTTTTTAATAATCAATTAGTAAATAAATAAATAAATATATAAAAATCAGTGAACAATTTTAAAAAAAATGAAAATTTTGTTATGTTCCTCTAATTTTGCCGGTGTGTTTATTACCGTTCTTGATTTACAGCCTGGAGACAGACAGACATCGAAGTCTTAGTAATAGGGTCCCGCTAGCTAAGTTGCTTTCCAGCAGGTGTCCCGTTTGCTCGTTTGTCCTCTTATTTTATATTAAAAAAAAACTAATTCTCTATGGGTCAGCTAAATCATTTTTTTTTTCTGCAGGTGCTGGACGCCATGTTTGAGAAGCGCGCCGAGCCCGAGGAGTACGTGATCCGGCAGGGCGACGACGGCGACAACTTTTACGTCATCGAGAACGGCGTGTTCGACGTGCTCGTCACCGGCGATGACGGCGTCGAGAAGGTGAGAGATGGACGCAATGATGAAAAACTTAAAGCAAAATATATTATGTTACTACCGCGCGCGTTGTGGAAATTCAAATACGGCCCGTCTGTTGTTTAGTCTGCATCGAGCGCAGTCACGAACATGCCACCTCTTGTCTTATACCTAAATTAATTGAAAATGACGTTTGCGTGTATCGAAAATTATGACTCGAAAGTAAACAAAACACATGGAATCTCTTACCACATGTCTTGATTGCATTAAATACCTTGATTATTTACATTTTCAATTATTTTTTCGAACAATCTGGAAAAAATCGAATTTTCGTCATAGCTCAGGCGAAGAAAGAGACAGCGATACGATTCGACGTTTAAAAATAGAACTGTCTCTTTTATGTAAATGGTTTTTTCGTATCTTTGGTTTCACTTATCTGTCAAATTTATCAATGTTAACAATTTTGAATTTGAAAATTGTTCGGAAGAGATTTAAGCCGGAAAATAGTATAGACGTAACATATCTGTATAAGTAGAATATCATTGGATGGACGATCATAGCCAGCACCGTGTTTGCTAGTGCTACCTAGCTTTATTTCTTTATAACCAAAAACTCAGGGTTATTAGTGTAGAACAGAGGTTCCCAAACTTATTTTGTCTTTTTTTTTTTTCGAAAGGCTGGTGTTAGAAGTACCAAACTTATAATTTCGAAAGCATAGGCCAAGTTTATGTTAAACCTCTATATTATGAGAGCATACGCCAACTATTCCCAACTACGAAACTTTAGTCTATTATTAACTGTTCCTAGTATGTTTGGGGTGGCTCCGTGACATATTTTAATAGTAAGACTTACCTACCATGTACAGAAAACCTATATCAATGTTCAGAAATGTTTATATGTGGGTAAAAGATTACGTATGGAACTTCTGGTCTTGTATTGTGTTAACATTACTTATTTGTAATTATTAATTATATTATGTGAGGAACAAAGTAGAGTAAAAAATTAATCGAATATAATGAATGCCTTTAATGATAATAATAAACAGAACCACATGGGCGTATATAAGAGGGGTGTCCTGGGGGTCCGGACCCCCCCCATTACTATCCATCTTACTTGTCCAATCGACAATAATATATGTACCTCGCCGATTAAAATCGGTGCGGTACATAATATATTTTAAAAAATATTTTTGATTTCCTAAACACGTTTCCTATTTGCTGTTGCGGAACCCTTTATGGGCGATTCCAACTCGCACTTGGCGTCAGGGACCCCTTATCAAAGCTATATATACGCCCGTTCAACCAGGCCGTGTATACAGGGTGTAACAAAAACAAGTGATAATACTTTAGGATGTGTACGTGTTCCTTGTAGAGAGTTCGCTGTGAAAGTAGCAGCGCTGAAAGACCAAATTTTTTTTTAACTTTTGTATGGGGTAACTCGTGACGCTCGGGCCCTTGCCCATTTAAAAGTGAAAAAAAATGTTCGTCTTTCAGCGCTGCTACTTTCACAGTGAACTCTCTACAAGGAACATGTACACACCCTAAAGTATTATCACTAGTTTTTGTTCCACACTGTATAAGGCAACAAAAAGTTTTTTTCTATAAGTAAACATTTTGTTGTAACTCGCTAATATTTTCTGTAGCTGCAATTTCAATGCCCTAAACTTTTTTTTACATAACAAGTAAATGAGTTGCACAGGATTTATAATAAACTTTATTGAAAATTTAAAAAAAATACTTGAAGAAAACGCAAGCTTCAAATAAAACGCTATCAATTCCACTTAACATCCCTGATTCTGTCGAGGAAAAGTTGAAAAAGAAATGACGAGGGGTCAACAGTCGAGTGTCCCTCTTATTACTTTGTCTCAGCAAAGAATGATGATCCAAGAGAATTGTTTTTGTTGGAATTTATTTTGAAAACGACAAGCGAAGCTATTATCCCGATTTCGAGAAATAAGTTGTTTTTAAAATTAGGAGCCATATTATAGGAATATTACCATATTATTATTACTTCGTTTCAATTCATTTCGATCTAAACAAACAAACTTAGGGGGTATCAAATTGCTAATTTGAGTGTATTTTTATAATCATTTATATATTTTATAATCTGTTTTATTTAAATTTCGCTAAAACGGCCAAATGAAATTTGAAACAACAATTTTGCCAGCCTTTCTGTATAACATCATTCTGCTGATATGCACCTTACAGCGGAATGGGCATTGTCCAAAAAAAATCACATGTACTTTTTATATTTTTTTTCGTTAAAATAGAGTATTTTAAGAATATAAATTAAATAATTTTGAAATTCATTGGCTAGTTTTTTCTCAATAATTTTTTAAAGTTTCGCTCTGACGTCATCATCGGCCGCCAATTGACCTCTGCATATGTTTTAAATTTCTTTTCAATCTTATTTATAATGGCTGGTTTGTCAAATGCAAGTTCTCATTGTGTGAAAGCTGATACGAGAAGCTTAAAAAAAGTTCGAAACGTAATGTTGGTCGAAGTTATTGCTAATTTAACGCCATTGAAGGTCAAACAAAGGTTAAACATATTTGTTCAAAAATATAAGTAACTAATGGGTATTTTTTTCGTTTATATAAGTACAGAAAAACGATCACTGACCTTATTCCTCGAAATGTTTTTGTAATGAGCAAAATTAAAAAAAATGGACAATCCCCATTGAAAAAAAACACATACAACAAGTACATAATAATATGATAGATACTTTATTCATTTTTCAAATGGTTACATTGTTTTTTTTATTATTCCTTAATAGGAAATATTAAAACAATTACGGTAATTTTACACTACGTTTATCTATTTTTGTAGGTTTAATTGCTTTTTTACGTTGATAATAATATAAACAACATTTTCGGGTTTTAGATATAAGATATACAATCGTTTACATAATATACAAAGTTTTCGTACTAAAACAATAAAGTATAAAGAATCTTTGTACACCAAAACATATTTTCAATCACATAAAATTCTCTATTGGTCTATTGCTTCTTATAAGGTTAAAGAACTTAAAGAAAGCAATTTATTTTATTCCATATTCGAATTGCAAGATTTTTATTCATTTGTTTTCAGAATAAAGTGAATCTTTACTTTTGAATAGAAAAACAAATGTTATTTTGGTTACTGGACGTCAAAATCAATAAAAGGGGCGAAAGTTCACGTTGCATTGGCAACTGCAATAGTTTAACTTTTTTTATGAAATGGTTTGTTTTAGGGCCGGATCTATTTGGGCTTAAGCCCAGGGCCCCATGAGTTCAAGGGCCTCCACCCCCCAGCTAAGTAAAGTCAAAAATAGACGATAATGTGAAAGAATTCATAATTTTATTAAATTTTTGTTGGAAATACTACGATCAAGGCTTATTAATCTTATTATACAATTTAGGTGTTGGTACTACTAACTGACAGTTAAAATGTTGTGGCCCTAAAAGTAGTTTCAGCCCAGGGCCTCGTAAGCTTACGGTCCGGCCCTGTTTGTTTTACGAAAATATTCACCACGAAAGATCCACACTAGTATACAGATGATATAGCTATGTACCTATAATATGTCCTTGTAAGATACGTTAGTCTGATCTATTTGTTCGACATTGTATAATGTATAGTCTGCAATACATACGATCCTTTTATTTGTAGTTTTGTATTAGCGTAATATGGCTAATTAAAATATAATGTTTAATTCTTCTTACTACTAAGTTTATCGCCTTAAAAGGAGCTATCGATCTTTCGTCACATAGATAGATACTATTTAGATAGATACTAAACTTCTGAAACTGTATATTTCTACTATAAACTTTTTTATAATTGCCTTAAGCTCTTTCGGTAGCACACACCCCTGTTAAAGAAGTGCAACAGAATTTTCGTGACGTCACACCAGAGCGGCCATTTTGAATTTCCCGGGACGTCACGCGTAGGCAGCGCACAAAGACAGGATTAATTTGCAGCAATATTGTTGATAGAATTTCAGATTTATGCACTACGCTGTACGAGAGAGGCTTCTCCTTGTGTTCTGTAAATGTTAAATATTATTTTGTGGTTAATCGTGTAGTACTGTGTTCTTTGTTTAGTTATTTGTTTGGGATTAATAGCTCCCCATTACCACAGAATAGATAATAGTACACCATTACTAAAGTTTCATGAAGAAAAAGTTTATTCTCTATGGTTATCGTTTTGATGTTTGTTTTTTTTTATTGGAAAAAAATCTGTCACAATTTTTACAATGCATGTTATAAAATTCTGTATAGTAATCACCCGTTAAAATTATTGCTGTTTGCTATGCAGTTCATGTTAAATATGATTTTATAAATTTATAAAAGTTGGCTGCTCTTTTCACGATTGCTAATATTTTATCTGAAAGTTTTGTGTCTATTCGCTCTGTAAAGTATTAAGTAAGCAATTACACAACTTCCCGATAAGCTTTTCTTCACGTATTGACGCGAAAATAAGCTACTAATGAATAGTTGTTGGGAGTGAATTACTTTTAATTCACTTTCGTCATTTCATTGTTTGTCGGCATTCGGCGCGTTATAACCAAGGTGTCTCATTGGCTGTCGGCTGACCATTTCAACTAAATGGCTGCGATTTGCGACAGATTTATTAAGCAGTACGACGTTTAATATATTTGCCTTGCTTTTTCCCGCAGCATTTGCGGCCTTACTTAATAAAATTTTGATCCTTTTAACCCCCCTTATGGGTTGAATTTTAGAAGTTCCTCTCCCAGAAGAACATGTGTGCGAAATTTCAAGTGTCCATCACTTGTGTGTGCTAAATGCTAATCAGGCTAAGTGGCTGTATCACTACTTCCTGATAAGTGATAAGTCCCGGATAGGCTATCTAGTATCTACAACTTATCTGACAGATAGAGTAAGTATGGAATATCTGTCAGATAAATTGTGGATAGCCTATCTGCACTTACCAAGAAGTGGTGAAACAGGCCCTAACTCCTAAGGTTTTAGAATTCAAGTTGACGCTAAATCAGTCCAAGTATTTCTTTCTATCTGCTGTGCCGTGGTCTCATGCCTCATTTTGCTATGCCGCACTGTGGTGCCAGACCACACAAATACGCGCTTATTGAGCTCCAACTTGAACAATCCTTACCTATTCTGTATCCAAACTTACCCTAATTTTACCATCACATTGCAGATTTAACATTCTGGAATTACCCTTGCTTACCCTGTGTCCGAACTTACCCTGTCCATCCCATCGATAGCAAATTTAACAAAGTGTTTCCCTCACAGGTGGTCCACACATACAACGGTTCCGGTTCGTTCGGCGAGCTGGCGCTGATGTACAACATGCCTCGCGCCGCGTCCGTCCGCGCCCAGTCGCCCGGCGCGCTGTGGGCCATGGACCGTCACACCTTCCGCCGCATCCTCCTCAAGAGCGCCTTCAAGAAGCGCAAGCTGTACGAGGAGCTGCTGGACAAGGTGCCGATGCTGAAGGCCCTGCAGGTATGTTGATAGCTAAAACAGCCTCTAGGTTAAGCCATGATCATTACAGGAGAATACGAAAGTATGCGTTTGGGCTTTGGATTCAAGGCTGATATACGTGAAATATAGAGGTATATTTTGGTTAGAGGACACGGAAAACAATGGTTAATTTAGCGTTAATTTAAACTATCAGGAATTACCCTATATCTGAATTCCGTAACTACCCTGTTGTTGTTACTTGTTTATTGATGCTCATCCATTGGTCATCAGCTGATCTGTAGAAAGTCATCACGATTACAATTTTGAATTTAGTATTGAAACAAATTTTTTGCATAACATGAAGTTCCGTAGCATCAGCGGGGCTAAAATGGTCGCTTTGAAGAATCATGACATGAATCATAATTTTTCTAAAATCGCAAAATGCAACTTTTCTTGCAATTCATTTCTGTATTTTTGTACTGATTTGACATTTGTCAGTTTGACAGTTTTGACAATTCATTTGCTGAATTGATTGAGAGGAATTGCTAAATGTGACCATTTTAGCCCCGCTGCTAATTAAAGTCATCTCAATTATGGATGACAGAACCTATGGATAAAACCCGATTCCTCGCTGATATAGTATTCGTTAATTAAGTTAATTTATAAACTTAAAACATAACTTCATACCACAGAATATTAACAAACGAAGCGTGTAGTATGATATTGAAATATGTACTTGTATGCCTTCCGGCTAGACAGGGTGTGTCAAAGGACTAGGTAAGGTTAGGGATACCTTGTTTAACTAGCTTACCTACACTAATTGATCAAGTTACTACATCCTGAAATACGTCCTGGCCACTGGGTATTTAGTCAAGGCGCTTTCGATAATTTGCGAAATTAGAAATGGTATTTGACTAGTCGCATCGATTAGTGATTTTGCTGGCGATGCCTTTTGGCAAATATCAAACATTTCTGATTTTAACTTTACTGTGTAAATGTCGAATGCAACGTGAATCGTGACTAAAGGCTCTGTTGAATAATGAATTTAACCGCTTAGAATTTTCATTTCGCAATGCCCGTTGCATTGGCTCATGATGTACAAGCATTACAAACATTTAGAGGGGTAGGTATGTTCGTCCATGATTGCCCATAGCCATGGCCCATGATTGACTTCGATTGTTTATGCCACAGACGACTTCGCAATCATGGCTCTCTATCATATCCCAACGCAACGTGAAGAGACAACTTTATCAGTTAGGTAAAAATGGGTCTTCAACTTAGCACGGAGTTCATGGTTATTCTAGGCTGTTAATCGACTTAGCGGCTAAAGTTAGCCGGTGTTGGTTAATCCTGATTTAAAGCTGCTCATGAAGGGAGAATTATTTTTAGTATAAAATCCTTACTAATACCATAAATGCGAAAGTGTGTCTGTCTGTCTTCTGTCTGTTACCTTTTCACGCCCAAACCGCTGAACCGATTTTACTGAATTTGGTATGGATATTGGATATACTTCATTATTATATACTTAGTCCCGGGAAAGGAAATAGAATACTTTTTATTCCGGAAAAATTAACGGCTACCGCGCGAGTTTCGTTTAATTAGGGCTCTTGCTCAAAATGACACGTATATGGACGTTACTAAAATCGATTAGTTAAATGTGATAGTTTTATGAGGAAATGTCTTAAGCCGTTGCCGGAGCCGGCTTAAGCCGATTACGGCCGATATGTGCCGAGCATCCGGACTCAGGAGGAGGGGTACCCGGAAACGTCCGATTTTTATCGCCATGCCATTTAGGGAACGTGCGCACTAGGGTACCATACACAAGTCATTCAGCGCATCGTTTTCTTACTCCGTTCTCATTTTATTGAAGAAAAGACGAGCCGCATTCCGAGAGTGCCGAAAAAGTACGGAACAGCAGCAGCTGCTGCAGCAAGCGTACACACAATATTTTTACCCATCCCAGAAGATCAGTTCCAAGTTCCAACGAAGCTATGACTATTTTTTTGCTTGTTTCAATATAATATCTATTTCTAATAAGAATTTAAGTATTGACCCATCGCTACCTCTCTCTTTCACTTGCGCACGAAAATATTGTGGAAACGACAGCCAAATATTGTGACCGGTATGCGATAGCGATGTTTCCATGCAAATGAAAGAGACAGATATATCAAAGATTGAGTATAATATAAACCTTATTGACTTGCATCTCGTCAACTACTGTGTACGTACATCCGCCTACCAAGCCAAGAGGAAGTCCGTTCGACTCCGACACGCCGACGCCGCTTAAGTAAATAAAATCCCCAACAGTTATAAATCATCCAGAATACAATTAAATAAATATAGGGAATTTATCACGGATTCGTGCCTCAAATTCTTAGGCGTCGACGCTTGCAATGCGCCCTGGAGTATTCAGATTTCTAAGATCATCTTTGCTAGACGCTTTGTTGGATTGATATGGAGTATAGGACTTAATGGGGATTGTCCATTTTTTTTTAATTTTGCTCATTACAAAAACATTTCGAGGAATAAGGTCAGTGATCGTTTTTTTGTATATAAAAGAAAAAAATACCCATTAGTTACTCATATTTTTGAACAAATATGTTTAACCTTAGTTTGACCTTCAATGGCGTAAAATTAGCAATAAATTCGACCGTAATGTTTACGTTTCGAACTTTTGGTAAGCTTCTCGTATCAGTTTTCACATAATGAGAACTTGCATTTGACGAACCAGCCATTATAAATAAGATTGAAGGGAAATTTAAAACACAGAGGTCAATTAGCCGCCGATGATGACGTCAGAGCGAAACTTTAAAAATTTATTGAGAAAAAACTAGCCAATGAATTTCAAAATTATTTAATTTATATTCTTAAAATACCCTATTTTAACGAAAAAAAATATAAAAAGTACATGTGATTTTTTTTGGACAATGCCCATTGTCTGATAATGATACATTGGTTTATATCTTAACAGATGACTCCCTCAACTCTGTTGCGCCAAAATTCGTTTATCCGCAGAATTGTTGGCGGAGACCTTCTACCCCGCGGACCTGGAAAGTGATGAAAGTGAGGAACATCGACGGACGCGCCGGCGTGCAGAGTCTTTGTACTCTGAACCGCCGACGGGCCCGGACGACCCTCCTTTCATCATCGAGGAGTTGAAGAGAGCCATAAGGTCCTTCAACCCCAAAAAGGCCCCCGGGGCGGACGGTCTCACGGCTGACATCTGCCAGTACGCTGTAGATTGTAACCCGGAATGGTTCCTTGCCCTGTTGAATAAGTGCCTCACTGTCGGCTACTTTCCCGAAAAGTTGAAGCAGGCGACAGTGGTGGTGCTGAGAAAGCAGGTAAGGAATCATACCGGGTACCAAAAGCCTATCGACCAATCGGCCTTCTTCCTGTTCTCGGCAAAATCTTTGAGAAGATGCTGGTCTCCCGACTTAGGTTCTACCTGTTGCCCAAAATTAGCCCCAACCAGTATGGCTTCATGCCCCAAAGGAGCACCGAAGACGCCCTCTATAGGTTGGTGAACCACATCAGAAAGAAGAGGGAGAAGAAAATTTCTGTTGTGGTATCACTGGACATAAAGGGGGCCTTCGATAGTGCTTGGTGGCCGGCTATAAAGGTTCGGTTGGCTGAAGTTGGGTGTCCGGGGAACCTGAGGCGGGTGATCAGTAGCGACTTGAGTGGAAGGAGTGTAAATGTGAGATATGCTGGTGTGGAAGTGAGCAGGGATACCGACAAGGGGTGCGTGCAAGGGTCCATCGGTGGACCCATCCTGTGGAACCTCTTGTTGGACCCCCTGCTATGGATGTTAGAGGAAATGAATATTTTTAACCAAGCCTTTGCCGACGACATTGTGATGGTGATAGATGGCGATACTGCGATAGAAATAGAGCGTAAAGCGGACGCAGTACTTGAAAAAATTTGAAAATGGGGAAAAGATAATAAGTTAACCTTCGCTCCACAAAAAACTTGTGCTCTGATCTACACCAGGAGACTTAAATATGATAGACCGAGACTCGCAATGGAGGGTGTTGATATCCAGTATTATGAATCAATAAAAATACTAGGATTGACAATAGACAGCGGCCTAACTTTTAACAACCATGTCAAGAACGTATACCAAAAAGCAATTGTTCGCTACCAAATCTAGCCAGAGCAGCCAGAGTAGGTTGGGGTCTTAACCCCCAAGTAGTCAAAATTATATATACAGCGGTCATAGAATCGACTATTTTGTATGCATCAGCAGCATGGGCACCCACCGTGGAAAAGATGGGGGTAGGGGTCGCAATACCGAACCATTTAAGCAAAACCGGTATTTTCGGTATTGGCTCCAGACCAATACCGGTAAACCGGTATTTTCGGTATTTCCGGGATTAAGCTAAAGTTAACAAATTTAGTACAATAAAATTAGTTTGCGGAGGAATAGTAAGTAGGTATCTAACCTAAATCAATTTATCTTCCGAAAAAAAAACAAAATTTGAACTGATTTTAAAAATTATTTTATCTTTGAAAAGCTACGTTCTTTGTAGTTTGTAGGTTATAAACTCGAATTTGGTACCACGTTCACAAAAGTGGTGATATAATGATGGAATCCATGTCAAATCGGGAGAAATTACACAAAGTAATAAGTTTTTTTATGAAGTAATCCAAGCAAATACTACCAAAAAGTAAGATTTATATCAAGGTATGATCTTTTTTTCATGGGGAAATGCTTTGCGCATCCCCGGCGGATTGGGGCATCGGCTGGGGTATGTATGGGACTCACCGAGGAACTACCCACTAAAACTCCACGGTGCTTCACTCCCCGCTTAGGCATAGTTATGGCCTATGGGCACGATCAACCCATCCCAACTGTACCAACGGTTGTCCGTATTTCGCAGACTCATCAAAACATGTAGGCATAGGATTCCGTCAGGCCCACTCGACTTGGATATCAAGAAAATAGAGGGCTAATCACACTGAGCGCTGATGAAACCGAATATTCGACATGATGTTCGTGCATCGCAGTATGGTCGGCGGTTTCTGTCACCCGTCTATAGGGTCGAGTTTGACGAAAAGACCTTACCCAGAAGATCGGATTAGTCTTTTGCGTCGTGTGCCAACGAACTATTTCCTACGTGCAGAAATTCCCTTCAATAGTTTTGGCCAGAGACCAGAATGCACGGGTTCCCGAGGGAAGGCGGTCTAGTCTCTTAGCAATTCTATTGACCTGCTGTTTCTTTGCCCGAGTGATCTCTTTCTTGAGGGACCTATAGCCAAGGTTGTACTCCATTGTATATGTATGTGTAAGGAGGTATTTAAATCCCTTAAATTGTGCTGGTATTTAAATCCCGAGCAGACATTGCATTGGCCCAGGATTGGTAAGCCTCCTGCTTCCAGAGAGAAGCTTTTTTGGAGGATGAACCAAACCAGGGATGAAATCTGCCGCTTTTGGATACAAGGTTGCTGAACAGAACTCCCGAGTCTTTAAAAAAAGGTGTTTGAGAATTTCAGCATTGCTTAAATTAATGCAGCCGTACACCACTTACTGATTTGATGAGTTTTCATTCAAAGTTGTTTGTTGGTTCAGAAATCAGAAGTCACTAAAAGGATCTTCTGAATCTTTCAATATAAGGGATTTAAAAATGTTGGTGTTCCTTATAACTATAATAATAGCAAGCATAATTTGTGCTATATATTTGAATTTTATGAGTTCATGAGTTGTTTCCTGAATCTGATGTTACTGAACAATGAACGTTACTCTTGAGCCTTTAACGATAGACACGTGAAAATTTCAGCATTTGGGAACGTAGACGTTTAAGACAACTACGATAAAATATGGTGTTTGACGTAGTATAAAGCTGTGGCTGATAAAAGATCCACAATCCACATATTATGTGAATCTTTTTGAAACGCATTAAGTATTAAGTACTTATTTAATAATTATGGTTACCCATAACTAAAAAGAACGTAATTTGAATAAAATGGCGCCTAACTTTTGCTATTTGTATTTGTTTTTTTAATTAATTTTACTAAAACCGAAAATACCGAATATCCCGGTTTTTGTAAAATGAATACCGGTATTGATAAGACCTAAATTTGGCCAGGTATCCCGGTATTTTCGAAATTCGGGATCCCGGTTTGCGACCCCTAGATGGGGGTCCAAAAGAGGCTTAACTCCGTCCAACGAAGTTTTGCCTTGAAGATCTGCAAAGCATATCGGACCGTCTCTCTGAACACCGCGCTGCTGTTGGCTAGAATACTCCCTCTTGATCTCAGAATACTCGAAGCATCGAGACTTTATGGGATCAAGAAGGGAGTGTCATACCCGGCATTGGGGGACAGGGAGGTGGAACGAATGGCTTCCGCGATTGAGGACTCGTATGCCGATGTGGTTGATAACCACATCCATAGGATCTATACGGACGGCAGCAAGATTGAGGGTCGAGTCGGAGCCGCACTCTCCGTATGGAAGGGCGAGGCCGAGACAAAGGCCGTCAAGCTTGCCTTGTCGCCGTATTGCACCGTCTACCAAGCCGAACTTCTAGCGCTCCAAAGAGCAGTAAGTATAGCCTGCAAGAGTGGAATGGCAAAGGTCGGTATCCTTAGTGATTCCAGATCGGCTCTCCAGGCTGTCACCCTTAGTTCCCCTCATCCCCTGGCAGTGCAAACAAGGGCGGCCCTCCGAAAAGCTGCATTGCAGAGGCGGGAGGTCTCCTTGTTTTGGATTAAGGCGCACGCAGGGTTGAGAGGGAATGAGAGGGTTGACGATTTAGCCAAGGAGGCCGCGCTGAAATTGAGAAGGAAACCTGACTACGATCTGTGTCCTGTTTCATTCGTCAAGCGTATCTTGAGAGAGGATTCGATTGAGGAATGGAACAGGAGATACGAAGTGGGAGGGACGGCCGGAGTCACGAAGCTCTTTTTCCCAAACGCTGCTGCTGCATACAAAATAGTACAGAAAATAGACATCACACACCACACCACACAGATTCTGACTGGTCATGGCGGATTCGCCTTCTACTTGAACAGATTCAAGCTGAAGGAGGATCCGTCCTGCCTGTGTCAGCTAGGAGTTGAGGAGACGATTCCTCACCTGCTACTCGAGTGCCCAATTTTTGCTAGCAATAGATACGATATTGAGCAGAAATTGGGTACATCGATAACGGGTGAGAATCTGCCATCCATCCTTGGGGGTAAAAAGCGGGATATCTTCCTGGCTTTTTGCAGGACAATCGTGGGTGTAGTAAATAAGCGTAACGGTAGTATTTTGTGTGATAACAATAATTAGGTTCAAATTTAAGCTGTGATATTAGGATAGTCTCTATACTTTTGGTTTTATATTTGTGCCGTTGTTTTATTATTTGACATTTTAATTGTATTTTATTGTAATTGTTTCTTTTAGTGGAATCATTTATTGTATTTTTATTGGAATTGATATTTTAATCTAGTGTTAATTACATCGTATATTTATATTGGATATCATAAATTTTGTACAAAATATAATAAGTATTGAACATAATTGTAACATCAAAGGCTGATTAGAAAAATTGTATGTATAGACAAATAGAAAATAAATAGCCCTGATAATGTTAGGGGGAAGAAATAATAAAATAAAAAAAAAAATCGTTTATCGCACGGTAACCGTACATTTTTCCGGAATAAGGGTGTTTGTGCACTACACGGAATTTTACCGTCCGGCGTGGCGCGGCGTCCCGATTTCTTACGTTTTGATATGGCAAATGTGAAATAACTTTCACATTTGCCATATCAAAACGTAAGAAATCGGGACGCCGCGCCGCGCCACGCCGGACGGTAAAATTCCGTGTAGTGCACAAACGCCCTTAGAAGTATCTCCGTACCCAGCAAAATCGGTTCAGCAGTTTGGGCATGAAAAGATAACAGACAGACAGACACAAAGAAAGACAGACAGACAGACATACACACTTTGAGGCTGATCTATTAGTCAATTTAAGAATAAGGCTGCGTTTCCACCAGAGCTGAGCGGAGCTGTGTTGCGAGGAATGTGTTTTTGAGAACCAATAGCTTCGCCGCGCTGAGCGACGTCATGGCAAATTTAAGTCATGTCAATAAAGCTATTCTATTGGTTTTTAAAACACACTCCTCGCAACACAGCTGCCCTCAGCTCTGGTGGAAAAGCAGCCTAAGACTACCTACCACCATGTTTCTACGATGTTAGCATTAATAACAGTTTTTAATAAAATTTCTCCGACAGGTTTAACAAATAGAATAGCGACAATTTTGCCATATATTCGTGTATGTTCAATCTAGGCAGTTTCTTAATCATGGCGGCGATCATAGAAAATTATGGCCTTTTTAAGCTCTAAATGAGATAATATTTCGTAACAGGCTGGCCTGTTTCGCGTGCAATAAACGGATTATCGGCCATGATTAACTTGCCTATTACGGCGCATGACTCAAATGGCCATAAAAATCACACGCTAATTACACCTGTGGCTTACACCATAAATAGTTTACGCTCTTGAATAGAGTTAGTAGGGCTGCTCAGCTGCAAGTAAGCTAGCTTGGAGACTATTTGCTTCAGAACGTAACTAAGAGCTGGTCAAGAGTCTGGACATAAAAACAGTTCAAGATCCTGAATAGAGATGTCAGTAGGACTGGTTCTAAAGATAGAGCTGCCATTTTGGCAGAATCTTTAGAGTTTAGGTTAAAGCCAGGACTCAGGAAAGGCGAGTGTCTGATATACAAGCTAATTTATATAAAAATATACAAAAAATTTAATCTCAAATCTTAGCCGGCTTAAGATGCGTAAACGAGAAAATTTTGTCTACATGTTTTCTCGATGTTTGATGGTTTGTCTCTTCATCTGTATTGACCCTAGAATGACAAACATTTTTTCTCGTGTAGATCTGTCATCGAAATAACACATTTTTATCGAGTTTTGTCGAGATAATGTCAAGATTTTGACATTATGACTTATGAGACGAGTAGTTTTTAATTATCTCGAGAGTGAGATATCTCGTTGGCGCATGCTAAGCGCACAGAACTTAACTAAGACCATGTCAAGAGTCTGGACTCTGGACATGAAAACAGTTCAAAGTACTTTTATACGTGGGAGAGCCATGCTTCGGCACGAATGGACCGGCTTGACCGGAGAAATACCACGTTCTCACGGAAAACCGGCGTGAAACAGCGCTTGCGCTGTGTTTCGCCGAGTGAGTGAGTTTACCGGAGGCCCAATCCCCTACCCTCCCCTATTACCCTATTCCCTCTTAAAAGGCCGGCAACGCACTTGCAGCTCTTCTGATGCTGCGAGTGTCCATGGGCGACGGAAGTTGCTTTCCATCAGGTGACACGTTTGCTCGTTTGCCCCCTTATTTCATAAAAAAAAATAGAGGCGTCATAAAGCTGGCCCTGAAGATAGAGCAGCCATTTTGGCGAAATCTTTGGGTTAACAACCAGGACCTAATTAGCACAGTGTCCAAGAAACGGAAGAAGCGGCCCTGGCATCTTCTGCTCTTAATTAGTTAGATTCTCGTAAGATTCTTCACGTTAGCAAAAGAGGACAGACGGGCGGATAAGCAAAATTATAAGAGGCTTTCGGGCACCTTAAATATTTAGCGTTGCCTGAAGCCCAACTATTTTAAACTTTAAGCAATGCAAGGTTGGGAAAAGAGTGTCGGCTTGTAGATTTACAGAAATGTCAGGGTTGGCCAACTGACCCAAAGAGTTTAAAAGACCGGCTTTATTGCCAACACTTTGACAAGCCTAGAAAAAAAATAAACAATGATTTGGACGGCTTCAAAATATCTGTCAAATTTTCTTGGCAACCCTAGCAACGAGCATTATTCTTCTGAAAAGACGGCCGTTAAATATTTCAAAGGCGCGTTTAATGTGTTATTCTAGTGTTTGGTCATGAACAAAGCGCGGCCCGGCCCGGTTGGAGTCCGAAAATACGCGTGACCGCCTTTAAACTACACTTAACGTAAATCAATACGTACGTGTCAATTCTCCATACGATACGGTTCGGTGTTGCCAGCTGGGAGAATTTCCCAGAAGTCGGGAAGATTTTGAATTGAGGTAAGGCTAAGATTTAAGATACATGCTATGTTTTCGTTTTGATGTCATGTTTTGGTAAGAAAACACACGCAAATATAAAATTTTGCACACCAGCAAAAGCATAATACTATGTCCTAAGCGGAGATATTTCTGTCTCTCCTACGCAAAGCCAGGCACCGGCGGTTACTCTCTCCCGTATTACAAATAATTGATGTCACGTTTGACGCGAGTTATATAACGTTTTTTACCCCTAAAACTTCAAAAGTGTTTTCTTAAGTTAGGTAGTTCCTAAATCCTATCTAAAATACTAAAACCAGTGTGATCCGCACGTAAACAATGCGAGTATTCGTAGCGAGTTTGGTATGCAGTCTCGTGATCGGTTATTTCGCAATTGTTACCTAACGATGTGACAATATTGAATGATACAATAGGTGCACGCACGCACTGGCTCGCTGACTATAGTACAAGAGCCCACGTCAGAAATACCCATGTTTAAATCTTTATTGCAAACGAGACCTATGCACTTTATCAGTTTTCCCCAAACGGAACAAATCTTCTCCCTGCTTTATGTAAAAAAAAAAATAAGTGATATATTATGTGTCGTTTACATTATTCTAAACCAGTGATCTAATCCAGCGCTGCATTACTATTGGAATAATATAAACGGACACTGGAATGCAATTTCTCCAAAAAATACTGGAATTGATCGCTGGACTGGTCTAGACCGGCCATTAAGAATAAACTTGCCGTATAGCCGAGACCTTTTCTTTATCGCTTTTTAAGGTTCCGTACCCAAAGGGTAAAAACAGGACTCTATTACTGAGACTTCGATGTCTGTCCTTCTGTCTCCAGGCTGTAACTCAATAACGGTAATAGCTAGAGAGTTGAAATTTTCACAGATTATAGCATCTACTATAAATAAATAAAATAGTATTTAATAGTAATTCCATACAACTAACGTGATTTATTAAATATTTTTTGCTCGTTATTAATGATGACAACAGGTAGCCACCTGAAATGTTCATAAAATACTCAGTGTTATTTTTACTTTAATGATTCATAATCAATAAAATTAATAATTAAGGGGGCTCCCATACAAAAACGCTTTATTTTTTTATTTTTGCTCTAAAGTGGTACGGAATCCTTGGTGCGCGAGTCGACGAGACTCGCGGATAGCTGATTATTTATAAATAGAATCGCCGATCATAACGTCATATGGAGTAGTATAGAGTTGACATAAGACGAGTCGGACGTCATCGTCATATTAACGAACGCTATGTCAATTCCATACATTTTAATCGGCGAATTCGAGAGACGATTCTATACAAGCTTTGATAAGGGGTCCCCCTTACTCTAACCTAACCTAACGTAAAAAAGCGGCTAAGTGCTAGTTGTACTCGGCCATGAAATGTCATGGGCGAGTCCAACTAGCACTTGGCCGCTTTCCGCAGCAGCAAATAGGTAACGTGTTTAGGAAATTAAGTATAGAAGCGATAAAGAAAACGGCTTGGCTACAGGCTCTGCCTATTAAAGCGTTTTTCCCTGCAACAAGTTAACTAGAAGACATAGTTATGATTTTCCACTAAGGGTCTTCGTCCCTCGAGTCGTTAGCCGGCCCTGCGGCTCGTACATAATTAAATCCACTCACACTTAAGACGGACCCTTATGACTTTGTCTTATTCACTAATTTATTCAAAACTTTGAGTTGGATGGCCTTGAAGGTTTTAAAATTTTAAACTTTAAAGAAAACAAACGTGGGTAATTTTATAGTGCACATTTTGCCTCCGAACTCTTGGACTATAATGTTAGAAAAAATATAAAACTTAGTTTAAGCTACGTTATTGTGTTTTTATTAACTTTTTCCGATTTTATGTTTAATTGGTAACTTTGTATATTACCTACTTTGGAAAAGTCTTTATGGACATAAAAAACTAATAGCACAGATTAGTAAATTCTACGTAATAATAGCCATAATAACTACAAGGTTAAGTGTGCGTTTATCTTTAAAGTAATATTTCTCAGAAACTAATTTTGTCTTGACGTATTTCATTTTAGGAATTGGGTACATAATGCGGTATCTACTTTGGTCCATGATGGACCAATACAAACGATTAGCAACATGTGACGTTTGTCTATGATTGTCTGTGATCGACAGCGCTTGTAAATATTATAAAGTATAAACAGTTTAACGATCAAATTAGTCATGGTTATCCATTAATGGCCCAAACTGGAGAAGTGCCTCAACAATAATGTTCCTAAATGTCAAGAAATAAATGAAAAAATTGCATCGATTTTACGATGTAGTCGAAAAAAACAGAATCGTGGTCGAATAAAGATAATAATGATAGCTCTCTTGTGATCTCTGAGGTCGTGGGGTCAATAAAGACATGATAGCAACTTTGACTGCATTAATTGCATATACATAGTTCCAAAAATGGTCTAACATTCTATTGTAATATCACAATTTCTGTCGCTACATAGCATAAAGCAAAATATTTTCAGGCTGTCTTGTTCCTATATTATGTTATGTTTTTATCTTGAAACCAACATTTTAAATATTACATATGCACTTCTAAAACTGTAGTGCTATGTATTTTGTGTGGCATCTACTATGCATATAGTCAAAATTATGCTTCATGTCAAGACAAAATTCACATCATATAAATCTGTTTTATTGGTTTTGTGTGAATTCCCTTAATGTTAAAAGTTACCTTATGTTTGTATGTCATTTGTATGTCAAGTATGCCTGTTACCTTGTTATAAAAATAGCAAGCATTGTTGAATATTTCGTTTTAGTGGTGTGTCATGGTGGATTTTAATTTATTACATTAATTAATCAGTAACGAACTTTGGATTTAATTAAAAAACCGACGCGAGCCAACCTCGCAATAAGTCAACCATAAAAAAAGAATAATTTAAAAATTTACGTTCATTCTCTCTTTCAAAAATCTCTTTTAAATCAGTATAAAATGGTTAAAAATTTAGGACGGATCGTAGTACTTGGAATATATTATGCTGGTTGTAAAAGCTACATAACTAGGTAGTTATAGTAAAAGCATCCACACAAGGTTTTTGAAATTTCACCACCAAAGGGATGAAAAAGTCCACTCAAAGTATAGTCCAAAAGATGGTGTAGAGTTCGTGAGCTGCAACGTAAGCAATTTCTTCAGAAATGTGTTCAGGATGGCCAGAAGGTAAACATACTAAAAGTCCCCGCCCCTAGGGGAGAGCCGGGGTGGGGGAGGGGTGTAAAGTTCCCGTTTTTTGAGTTTTAAATCGAGAAAATCGAGTACTTTAGAAGCTTATAGCATGGCAATGATTGGAGATAGATACAAAGTGTTAATCACACAGGTGTAGTTTTTATAAGCTTTCTTTATGTAGAAAACACTTTTTCGCTACGACGTACCGTTTTAAAGATATTATGAGCAAAAAACTTAAAAACGGGAACTTTAAACCCCTCCCCCCAACCCGGCTCCCCACCCTAGGGGCGGGCCGGGGACTTTTAGTATGTTTAGTACTCTATACCTACTTTAAGTGGACTAAAATTTCGAAGTTGAAATGGTAGGTAAAGGCTGGTCGGACTCCTAATATCACGAAGTATGATTTTACACGATTGGCATGGCATCGAAGCGGTGTTCGAGGTATGAGAATTAAGCCTCTGATTTTATTATTATATCTTTAGTATTTAAATTTTTTTGTCCTTTTAGGGATAAAATTTTAAAAATATCTATGTTTGCTTTTGCTATACAGGGTGTAACAATACTAAGTGGCAATACTTCAGGGTGTGTATGTGTCCCTCGTAGAGAGTTCACTGTGAAAGTAGCTGCGCTGAAAGACCAAATTTTTTTTTCACTTTTGTATGGGGAAACTCGCCGTCAAGCAGTAGTTACGTGTGAATGGTGGCTCTGCAGCTTTTTGTAGTTGCGTTGTGGTACCGACAAAATGTCGACGTGGTTGCGTTGTCGCCAGTAGTTGCGATGTGGTTACGTACGAAAGTCAATGAAACGGAGGGGGGAAGAGTGCGGGCGGTGCGCGCGCACTGTCATTGCATCGACGCCGGTCGCAACGTTGTGGTTGCGGTCGGTGTGGATGTGGTCGGTATCACACAAGTGGTCGACGACGACTGAAATGTGGTACGTGTGAATAGTCCAGTTCTTTTACAATACGAAATATACGCCCGACCACTTAGTGTGGTTGTGGTGTGGTTTTGGTTGTCGTGTGGTTGTGGTACGTGTGGGTTGGCCCTTAGTTTTGTTACACCCCTGTTTTGTTTTGTTATTGGGTAGCTCTCGGTGTAGCAGACATAAGGTAACAGCACATATATCAACTCGGAAAGGGATCGGCACCGTATCGCCTCGAGCCGTTCAAATATTGTTTGTATGAAACTCCCTACTGCAACGCACACTAAGCGGAGCCGTAACGTAATCGCCTCGCCTCGGAACAGGCTCCGAACCTAGATGCGACGCGTGGTCAACTAGTAGTCCCCCCGCTTACGGCTGGTAGTCCACCCGCTTACGGCTGGTAGTCCACCCGCTTACGGCTCGTCGTGCACCCGCTTACGGCTTGTCGTCCCCCCGTTTACGGCTCGTCATTACCCGTGCTTACGTCTCTCCGTACTCAAGCTTACGTTTCTTCGTCCACCCTTGCCCTTTTCCCCTTCCCCGAGCCGTAAGCGAGGCGTCGCCTAGCCGTAGCCGAGTTGACGTGCAGGCGCTACTAATACGTTTTAGTTGACGACCTTCGTGGCTCAATGGTTAGAGTGTGTGGCAACTCAAGCCGGGGGTCGCGGGTTCGAATCCCGCCGACGGAACAAAAAGTTTTTCAATGTTCCTGGGTCATGGATGTGTATTAAATATGTGTATGATATAATAAAAATCTTAAATATATGTATAGTATAAAAGTATTAAATATATTTCCGTTGTCTGGTACCTGTAACACAAGTCCTTCAAGTACTTAGCACAGTGCCAGACTGACGTGGTGTGAAGCGTCCACAGATATATTATTATTATTATTAGTTACGTGCATACGTTAGGTTGACGCCAGGGCCTAGAGAGAAGAGTCAAGCGATTAACGTAAACGCCAACAAAATGTATGGGATTTGACATTAGTATTCGCTAGCGAAACGATGAATAAGTAAATCGCATACATTTTGTTGGCGTTTACGATAATCGCTTGACACTTGTCTAGTAGGGCTGGTTGACGGCTAGGCGAAAGGCGATACGGTGACGATCCCTTTCCGAGTTGATATATTGTGTGGTGTGAGTTGTGACCTATAATATGAATCGTCCGTTCCTTTGGAATTTTAAACACCAAATTTATAGTGTTCTACCTTTTTGTACGATACGAGCTATCTTGATAACGGTAAGGCAATGTCGTGACGTCAGCTATCAGAATTTTGGTGTCACATTGGATTAGGCGAAGTAGCTATTATAATGAAATAAGACGCCTGATAAGTGATAAGGTGTTCGATCGTTGCGACACAACTACGAGTCATTTAACTTATTTTTTTGTAATAAACTATAAAGTTGACCAATAAAAAAAACATCCTTTATTGTTTTGTCGCCACTTATACTCACCAAATTAGGTTTAGGTTTTTAAACGTGAAAAGTTAACAGATACTAAATTCCTAGTAACGCCTAAACATACATATTTCGCCCGAAGCTACAGATCTCGACGCGTAAAAATAGAGATAGAATGTCTATTATTTAAAAGACTTTTTATTTTTTAAAGGGCTTTGGCCCACCACACGTTTCCACCGCTGTATCTCCTGTGTCCTATTTAAAAGACTGCTTTTTATTTATTTATTTTTATTTAGTTAATATCCAGGTAACTAATATCGCTGAGTGTACATGGATTCAAGCGTAAAAAGTTTCCGAGACCTATCGAGGCTTAAAAAATCGTGCTATTTTTGCTCTCAAAATTCAAAGCTACGTTCGGAAGCAAGCTAAAGTATTTTTTCAATATTTCAACATTCGTTTCGTGCCTATGTCGAGCTGACTCGCGTTACCCAAAAACTGATCTATGTTTTTCTCTCCATTTAGAGGCCATATATCGTAAGATTAAGTTGGCCAAAGACCCAAGTTTTTTGTACTTTGGCTGATCAATGAATACCTCAGCTGCCAACTAATAAAGTAGGTTTCTTCTCGCCGTGCTAGTTCCCGAATTTTTAAAGTACCTAACCCACGTTGAATTATTATAGCTAGTAATATGTAAAGCGAGAGATGCTTGGCCGAAACTCAAACTCATATTTTCATCCTTCCTGCCTTGAGCCTTCATACCTTCTAAAGTAACTCTAGAACTTTCTGCAAAGGTGATTAGATGAGAATATTGCGTTGAAGTTCAGAAACTCCATATCATACACGTGTAAGACTATTTTCGTTGGAAATATGTAAAAATCCATGTTTACGTGTTACGTGTACCATTGATGTATGTTTACGTTTCTGTCGGAAATCTCAGCATGTTTTTCTCGTGATCACCGTGTTTTTATCGACATACAAAAAAAAAGAAAGGTTCTGTATTCGATTGAATGAAATATATAATAATATTATTATTCTGTTTCATTCCACTTGCTAATTTTGGCTATGATAGATTACCGTAATTTCACAGCCTCCCATAGCATGCGCAATTGACCAGCATAGACATTAGACAATCAGCATAGACATAGACGAATATGCCCCTCTGCACATTTATAGTCTCTTGTATTGGGATTTGGGACATCATGGGCTAATGTAGAATTAGGGCTATGATAGATTACCGTAATTTCGCAGCCTCCCATAGCATGCACAATTGACCAGCATAGACAATCAGCAAAGACAGACGAATATGCCCCTCTGCACATTTATAGTCTGTTGTATTGGGATTTGAGACAACATGGGCTAATGTAGAAAGGCCACATCCATACTAATTATATTATACCTAAATGTAAAAGTGTATGTGTCTGTCTTTCTGTTATCACTTCACGCCCAAACCGATGCACCGATTTTGCTGGGTATATATTCATACTAGATTTGGAGTACCGAGAAAGGACGTATAGGTTCCCGCTCGATAAACCAATTTTGGAGTTGCAGGCGTTATCTAGTTTAACTATAACCCATAATCGTGTGCTCCAAACTACAGGGTGAATCCTTGTATTAAAATATGTAAGAATTTCTATGAAATTTGATTAGACTTGTGGTTTGGACCATAGTGTTCTACGCTAGATCAGCTAAAACTTCTAGCTGATGATGATGGCATAGCAACAGACAGTATTAACGCAACAATCAACATGCACGTTAACACCATGGCGTGCGTCACGTGACGTCACGGCCGCCATCTTGTACACAAGTCATGATATATTATGACGTGTTCCATTTTTAAAATTCTATAGGAATAACATTTGTTGCTTGGAGGTTACAAAATGCGTCTTGAATAATGTTACTACAATGCAAGGTAGTTATAAACCAAAATTAGAATCGGAGAGATATTAAATGATCTGTGGGCACAAATGGTCAGAAAAAATAAACTCTTTCTTAGGCCTAAACAGAAAATTAAATAATGCTTTGAATTGGACCATAAGTCGATGTCAATTTTGAAGATAGTCAATAAATCTTGAGTAACTTTCATCCAACAAGTACCAATAAGGTATTTACATCAATTAGCCACATCCATATCGGAAGTCAGAACTATCTAGAATAGGTCTAATATGAAAGCCATAACATATAATACTCCCACACCGGTTTCGGTGACGGTGGCCAGTTTTGCAAACCAGGCCAGTTGCGCAGGAGTAATTTTATAGTGCCCAAGTGTGTGCGCAGTACACAAGAGCACTCTCTATTCCTTAATCCTTTACTGTCATAACCCAGTGGGACGGCAGACCAACACGACTGGCGCGAGATCAGATCAGGCGCAGGACCGACTTTTTACATGCCCCTCCGACACATCATCAAGATCATCTTACTTGTCAGACAAGTGATCATTCTACATTGCCCTAACCAAAATTGGAAATAAGTAATAACACGTTTCCATCAACACGTTCCAAATATTTTTTTTTAACTACATACGTCTATTCAATTAATAATCGAATGCAATTTGACTAAGTATAAAGTATATAAATCTGTTATCGTCGTGTCAACATTTCCGTGAAAATAATTTCTGGAAAGAAATCACTCGTTGAATGATTGACAGCGACGTTATGAGTTGTGAACAATTTTGCGTTTTATTTCTGTTTTACATTTGCGACTTTTAAATATTATGCTCGGTGCGGAATGTATTTTAATTTGCGAGTTCCTCCGCTGAAAATGTGCAGTTTCTCTCGTTGTTTATATAAATAATTATTTACGATGGTTATTGGATTCTGAGAATGATTTTATGGTAAGGGTGGGCTATAACGTGCATAAAAATCGTACAAAAAAGTTACGTTACGCCACCAAATTTAAAATTTCCTCAAATAACCATAGAGATGGGACAGCTCGAGATTATATAATTTGAATCTGCGATCTGCGGCGAAGAAATTTTTTTGAAATTTCTTCGAGGCCAGGTCATGATTTGAGTTTATCTGCTGTATCAATATTATAAAATATAAATGCGTCTCCGTCACCTCTTACGCTAAACTTCTTCACTTCACTTCGTTTGGATTAGTTAAAGGTATGAAGATACTTTTAAGGGTCCCACACATTAAGGGTAAAGCTAAACGAGCGTAATTTTGTGAGTGGAGTAGCATAGTAGCATAGTAGAGTCGCAGAATTTCTGCCGAGTAAATATATTTTCAAACAAATCATGACTCACAAAATTACGCTTGTTTGAATCAAACAGGACTTTTGTATGAAACTGAATGCAGCAGAATTTCTGCCAGCCGAAATACTGCGACTCATAAGTCACAACTCACAAAATACGCTCGTTTGGCTTCACCCTAACAATCCGCCTGCAAGCTCTGCCCTAGTAGCAAGCGATTATCGTAAACGCCAAGAAAATGTATTATGCGATTTGACATAAGTCATCGCTTCGCTAGCGAATACTAATGTCAAATCCCATACATTTTGTTGGCGTTTACAATAATCGCTTGCCACTTGTCTAGGCCCTTCGGCAGGCTGCCTGACAGTCATCGACCGTCTATACAATTTTATTAGTCCCACGTTTCCGTGGGACTAATAATTGTATTGATGAATATTATACAGGGTGTACCGTGTAACAAAAACAAGTGATAATAATTTAGGGTGTGTACGTGTTCCCTGTAGAGAGTTCTCTGTGAAAGTAGCAGCGCTGAAAGACCAAAAATTTTTTTTCACTTTTGTATGGGGAAACTCGTGACGCTCGGGCCCTTGCCCATACAAAAGTGAAAAAAATTTTTGGTCTTTCAGCGCTGCTACTTTCACAGTGAAATCTCTACAGGGAACACGTACACACCCTAAAGTATTATCACTTGTTTTTGTTACACGGTACACCCTGTATAATATTCATCAATACAATGATTAGTCCCACCCTGTATAGATTGATGATAATATAGTTTATTTTACAGCATTAAACGAATTTCTCCGCGAACGAATTTGGAAATATCTAGTACAGTTTAATGTACATTTTCAAATCACCCTCCTGGCACAATAGCGCAGCTGCAACTCGTATCATCACATTAAAACTTACGAGCGCATTACGGAGGCGCCTGCAGCCTCCTCTATAAACACCGTCTCTTATATTAATAGCTCGTCGCATAGCTGTACAGCTTAAAAAATGTGCTGTATACAGGTTGTTCGGGTGAACACCGCTATCCTTAAAACCATCAAATGAGCGCGACAAAATGAACAACTTTTTCTATGAGAACAATGCTGAGAACTCAAAAAAATCCGTCGTCATATCCATAAGACGGCATTTTTTTTTTGGGTTCCCAGCAATGTTCTCATAGAAAAAGTTGTTCATTTTGACGGGCTTATTTGATGGTTTTAAGGATAACGGTGTTCACCCGAACCTATGTTGGAACTTGGAGACCACGTATAATCATGATTGCCATATGGACTGCGAAGTCTATTGCATCATGCATGTATATTATAATAAAAATGTCGATCATGTCACATATTGTGCGATCATAGACGAATATCTACCCTTTAGCAATCGCTCATACTGGTTACGACTTACTGGTACGATTATGAACAAATAAATTTTCGTTGTTTTTTTTTAATTATTGAAATTGTTGACATGACTTAAAAGTTAAAACATGACGTCATCAATGTTCCAAAAACGTAAGTTGATTTGACTGATGAGGACGGGCCTTACTACACCAAAATTTTGCCAAGCTCTTTAGAATCAGGTGTTTTTTTAGTGACAAATGATTTTAATTTTAATTTAATGCTATGTACAATTATTACAATTATGTTTTTAGAAAATATGTATTGTTCCATGCAATTAACTGTATTTTTAATTTTTAATAATTTAATTTAATTTAGTTTTAGTTTAAAATATTGTTTATTATTTATTGCATGTTGAGGCCGAATGTAACTAGTTATTGTATCTAGCTGTAATTTTTTATTAATCATGAATTTATGCATTTAGTGATACAAAACTGTATTTGGTCCTTAAATAAATAAATAATATAAAGCCGTATGTGTGTTGTGTGCGGAAGCGTGTGTGGGCTGGATTAGACGCGTTACGGTGCACGCTACACTACACTTCAAAGGGCCAGGGGAGACCCAGCGAGACCCAGGGCTGACACACGTATCGGCCCTCACATAGAGCTCCAATAGACTGTCATGTCCTAAGATGTGTGTACGTGGTAACCTACGTGGACTGTGGAGTCCAATTTCACGACGTTGAAGTTACGTTTTTATTGCATTACCCGCAGGCCGCAGCTCACAAGTCACAATACAGCGCAAACCCGTAAATTTTTCTCAAAGTATCTCAATATTCCGAATTTTATCCCCCCTTCCCTAGAAGAAAAAATAAAAGTCAATTTTCCTGGCAAGTGGGAAAACGTGTAACCTACTCTACGCAAAATGAAGTTTCATCAATTTCAAATCATGACTCACAAAATTACGCTGCAAACAGGACTTTTGTATGAAACTGAATGCAGCAGAATTTCTGCCAGCCGAAATTCTGCGACTCATGACTCACAAATTACGCTCGTTTGGCTTCACCCTTACCCCATGATATGCTTCTACACTAGGAAGAGTTTGACAACCCTACTTGCCGGTCTTTCGCCTCAGATACGGAGTGCTTTTTTTCTATACTAATGTTGCAAAAATAAATTGTAAAATATTATTACCCTTATGGCATAATGTGTGCCAATTTTACCTCTAGGATAACTTAAGAGCTAAAGTACGTAACTTATAATGTATAAGCAATGTTATAGGTTCAAATGTGACTGAAGTTTTCATAAATTTTAAATGGGTATAAGTTGTTTTCTTCGATGTCTAATATTCAGTTTGGGCCTGTATTTACTTTGATTAGTAATAAGTGCAGGTGATATCAGGAGAAAGCAAAACGGTCATTAAAAAACATGCATACCTACCCTACATGTAGCCGGGCTACATAGAACCCTTCCCCTGTCTGGGAAAAAAACATTGTCGCGATAGTCTTTTAGGTTATATGATGTCCTATACGTGAGCTCTACCCCTCATTTGCATGTTATTATAATATTATGTATGTCAAATTGGGTGCTACTTTACATATTTTTACTATTTTTAACCCAGTCCCTGAGGCGTCTTTATATTTCAAACGTGAACTTCGCGCCCCTTTCTGCCTAGTTCTAGTACGAAAATAAAGTATTACATGGTGGAAAATTCATCACCTTCTATTTTAATGAAACTTGTTTATGCCATTGTAACCGTACGTTTGTGGCGACAAAGACCACTATGTCCTTCGCCGTGTCTTATAAGTTACAGTTCGACAAGGCTATTTATGAACGTGGCGAGATAAGGGAACTAACGCTGCCATCATTTTTGACAGTTCTCCTTTACCAGCAGCGCTCATTGACACATTCATTTAAAGCCTTGGAATACCATAAAGTATGTCCATACGAAATTTTACCTAAATCAGTGCAGCCGTATATTAGCGTGAAGATGTAACAGACAGGCAAACACACTTTCGCGTTTATATTGTTAGTAAAGACGCGTTTAAAATATAAATTCTATGAAATATTCTACGTAAACTGCAAAACTTACTATTATTAAAAATTCCAACTAGAGAAGATTTCATGAAAGGAATAGAAGGGATTTGTATCGGGTTGAAAATATACTGGAAAATAAACTATTGTTGTTATAAGGACAGGCCCTGTCTCAGCTTTGAAGTGTCTCCAACTTGAGTGCCTAAATAAAGGCAACGCAACTTGTTGCAAACTCTACCCTCCGCGATTTGAGATTTTGAGAACGGTTTACAAGTAACCTATATGATATGAAATAGGTTTATTATTTTACATGTTTAGCAGATTCGTAATGTTAAGGTTAATTCAGACAGCAACGCGACGCGTAGATGCATTTCTAAATATGTATTGAATTGACAGATTTGCAAGACGACTCACGCAATTGAAATCTGTCAAATCCATACTTTAGAAATGCATATCTACGCGTCGCGTTGCGGTCTGATTTGACCCTTACTTGGCTTAGGAGTTATAGGACTTTAAAATATATAATATTTATTTAACAATTCTTTACAAGTTGGCACTCCGATTTTACTAAAGGTATAATTAATGTAACATTAGCACTTAGGAGCTAGCGCGCACCATGAAATAACAAAATGGTAGGTATTCTCATGAAACGCCGAATATCGTTGTTTATACATTTTACGAAAATACTATTAAGTATTTTCCCGTTTTATGAAAAACGGATTGGAGTAAACAACAAACTAAAAATTAATGTTGCATTTGTGTTGCATTAAAGTAGTAAAAAGATATTAAATCGCATTCTGTTTTTTCCAAACTACATGACAGTTGACATCAGTGATGTTAAATACTTACATGTATCCGGGCCCATCCTTACGTTGGAAATCATAGTCTGGTAGCTCACTCGTGCATGGCTTACTAATTGAATTGCAGCCTTTATAACGTATAATTAATTGGCTTTCAACGTAGCAACGTTGCTACGTTGTTTTCGCTGGGTTTTTCACGTTGCTATTACTATTACTAAATATAGAGTTTGAACTTTGACTCTATCGCGCTGGTTTAAGGTCTTAGGTCAAAGTGTTTGTCATCTTAGGACCATTTGCGCAGATCGGCATGTGAAGGCTCGATTCATAAGCGTCTGCGTTACACAACAAGCTTAATTTGAGTCAGTCACTCTTTTGTCAAACCGAGCAAAGCGAGCCCTACTATATCCCACAACCAGAACACTTTTGTGGTACACTTTACGGAAAAACTATCACGCCTATTGATTTGTGCTTTAACATGGTAATTTGTATTTATATGTAGATGTCTACGAATAATAAAAATTAGTAGATGTGTTATAATCAGTCAGTCAAGGTTCGTTACTATTAAAATATAAAAAAACTGCCTTTAAGATTATTACCACGCAGAAAAACGACGCGAGCCCTCACAAAGCTCGGCTTTTAGATAGTAATATTTATTATTTGTAGCGCCATGGTAACCTTTGAGGCTCTGGCTGATTACAAAGATTAAAGAATTTTATCAGAGAGATCAGAGATTTTATAGCATGCACAATCGACGTCGATCATGGTCACAGCCGTAGACGGATTTGCCCTTCTAAGCGTTCATAATCGCTTCTCAATTGTCCACATGGCCAGGTGGGAAGCGGCATAAGAGTTCCTGACATGCGTGTCAACTTCTACATGCAAGTTGCCCGTATCCTATCATTTCATAGATGTTTTTCCTGTCAAGGCGCGCGTGGCCAGGAGCATGTTGTCACCCGCATGGCCAAACTGCGCGCGGGTAACAACACGCTTTTAAACGGGAAAAGCCCCCTAAAAATACTTTTTAGCTATGAAATTCTTGATATAACATTATAATTATTATGCGCTAGTAAAATATCGTTGCCAAGACTTCTATGAATTAGCAGTTGGAGATGTTTCAAAGATGAATTAATGCATAACCGGATGACGTAGTTACAGAATTTTGTAACTTTTTGGCAATTTGTTGGGATTCCGTCGCCAAATTCCAGCCTAATTGTATCGTAAACATTTAGATATTTTGTGTGCTCACTGCTCATGGCAAAAATAGAGCTAACTCTTTTTCAACGGAAGAATAGACGATGTTACAGATAGGCAATAATTTATCATTATCTATAGAATCTGTCATTAGGTGTTTAATGTATTCGTTCAATTCTGCAGTTGAAGTAGATAAGTACTTTTTTTACACATGGGGATATGCTTTGCGCATCCCCGGCGAATTGGGAGACATCGGCCGGGGTATGTGGGATTCTCCGAAGATCTACCCACTAAAACCCCATGGTGCTTAGGTATAGTTCCGGTCACGATTAACCCACCGCAAACCATTTGAAATAGATACTACACAACCCCTATAGGTTATCGACCAACGTGTATACTTATAATAATATCTATGGACGCTTCCCACCACGTCAGTCTGACCCCGTGCTAAGTGCCTAAAGGACTTGTGTTACGGGTACCAGACAACGGAAATATATTTAATACTTTTATTCTATACATTTAAGATTTTTATTATATTAAAATACACATCCATGACCCAGGAACTTTGAAAACTTTTTTTTATTCCGTCAGCGGCATTCGAAGCCGCGACCCCCGGCTTGAGCTGCCAACAGCCCACCAACTGAGCCACAGAGGTCGTGAACTTATCACCATTATTCTCTCATCCGCAGGCGTACGAGCGCGCGAACCTCGCGGACGCACTGCTGCCGCGCACGCTGGCCGACGGCGAGCTGATCATCCGGCAGGGGGACACCGCCGACGGCATGTACTTCGTCGAGGACGGCTCCGTCTCCATACAGCTGGCGAGGGATGACGGCAACGAGCACGAGATTAAGCGCCTCGGTGAGTACCTTATGCTCTTGTATTGCAGCAGATGGTGGAAGTAATTTGGTTGGGTCGTGTCAAATCCAGCTGCGAGGTCTTGACATATCCGAACATTGACTTGAGTCCAAAGATACCGGTTGGCAGCGGGCGACATGAAGCAGACGACGTGTCGCAGCGACACTACTGGTTTCTATGTAATTCTATGAAATACCCTGCGCAGCAGACACGAAGCTAGCGACACTTCTTCATAGAAATACATAGAAACCAGTGGTGTCGCGACGACACGTCGTCTGCTGCCTGCAACTTCATGTAACCGGCTTCCAACATGCTCTGATCGAATGACGTAGAACATCCATCTGTGAATCGGTAGGTTTAAGATACACAGAAGCGGTTTTTCAATGTCCAAATTTTGTTTGATGCCAGAAAGAGACAAAGCTGGTATATCTCTCATTACTTAAATGTGTAACTTCTAACACTGATGCTCTATCAACGCGCAATGTGTAAGAGTGTTATACGATACCGTGTGCCGAGTGTGAGTTTTTTGTTTCACATTCGATCGTGAACGCGTTTGGCGTTTACTAACATTTTGTATGGGATTTGTACAGTGCCTAGCGACGCTCACGGGAGTGACTAGTGAGCCCAGCCCAGTGAGTAATCCCATACAAAATCTTAATAAACGCCAAACGCGTTCACGATCGAATGTGAAACAAACTCACACTCGGCACACCGTTTAAAAACAGGACGCATGCGCTCCTAAATTAAAGTCCTATAAACTAGTTAGTCGTTTCCTCAAGACTTTCTCGACTCGAATGAACCTCAGTCCTAAAAAATTATGACGTTTTGTTGAACTAGTAACATATTTTTTGACGATGTAGGTTGAGCCTTGTGGAGGAAATCTCAAGGAAACGTAGTCGTAAGTACCCGTAACATTAGTATGATACGCGTGCTAGACTTGCTGGTAGTACAAAAATAATATTTAAACAGGACGGCTAGCAACCATATTTTGTAAGCATAATATTATAGAGAGCGATATCAGACTTTTAAGCGTTCAAAATTATTAGAAAATTAATTCCGATTTGCGCTGTTCTAATATAATGTAATGTTTTCACAGGCAAGGGTGGGTACTTCGGTGAGCTGGCTCTGGTGACCCACAAGCCGCGCGCCGCCTCCGCCTATGCTGTTGGACCCACTAAGGTGGCATGTGAGTATATTATGTACTTATAAGCTTAAGGACTTTCAAAATTGGAGTCCGATCCCACGCGGTGAAACAATGAAAAAAGCGATACTTTGATATTTTTAACACCCATTTTTGAGAGTTTTTGATATTATTCCACTTGCCACCAAGGCTATGTAGCCTTAGGGTCCATCGTGTCAAACTGCTATCATGTTAAGGGATATGTGAGACTGGTCGACGAGAAGCGCCGAGTCTACCCACTAAAACCACCTGCGATTTGCCATGAGCCGTATAAAAGGGATGTCCTGGATCTGACAAACAAAGAACTCCCTCCACGACCGGCCGGTCTACCTCTAAGAGACCGGACTTGCACCAAAATAAGGGAACGCTTCGGCAAATTCAAGCTTTCCCGTCGGCGCCGGGACTAGCTAAGCCGAGGAGATTCCTATTCTCATCCGGAGCCCCGATTACTCGAGAGTTAGGAGGTTCACGTAACGCCCTACGCCGGCGGAGCGGAACGGAGGATGGGTCATCCTCTCTATTCTCTGCTCTCCGCTCTGCGGTATCTTTCTGTAAAATTACGGTTTCACAGAAAAAGACCGCTGCCTGCCAGGCCTCGTCACTCTCGAGCATGCAGCGAACCACACTCGAGAGCGAGAGGTCCCGCCCATGCACCGCCGTGAGATCATGGCGCTGTACGGCCCAAAGATCGCACACCTCGAGGGTGTGCTCCGCAGCGCTGTACTCATGGCAGGCTGGCGTAGGCTCTATATGTCTGCAATAAATGATTTTTCATTGACTTCTTTTAGCTATAACTTTTTCCCACAAAGATATGAGGCTGGTCCCCATAATATAAAATGATAACCAAGAAAACTGAACCCGCTTTTCTTTATGACTATCCAAACGCTTAACGACATAAATTAGTCCAGGTAATCGAGTTTTTACTGTATTTTCAAACGTAATTTATTAAAACCAATTTATCACAATTCCAGTCTTGGACGTGGAGACGTTCGAGCGTCTGCTGGGGCCGTGCATGGAGATTATGAAGCGCAACATCGACGACTACGAGGAACAGCTCGTAAAGCTGTTCGGCGACAAGAGCAACCTCACGGACGTGCGATGAGCGCGCTCCCCCGCGCACCCGACTGCCGTCTCACACCCAACTCGCCTGGCCCCATAACCTCGTAATTTACGGACTACCCCCAAATTTGTAATTCACAATTTAATATTAAATTGTTTGTAACTTCAAATTATGATCTGTCTATAAATAAACCAAATTAAAATGTTCATAATTTGATTAAATTTCGGTTAAAATGTTATGAACACTTCCAAACCTTAAATGAGTCAAATTCGCGTTATATTGGGTAGATTTGTTTGTGAGACTGCATAAAATGTATTTAGTTCCATCGATTCCTTTTCTGTGTACCTCAAGGTTCTTTATATTTATTTGAAGAATGTCTCTTTGAAAATATTTTTTGCCTAGAACTTAAGTCTTTCTAAATTGATATATTCGCACTAAAGCTATCACTTCTAATGTGGACCTTACCATTATATAGATCTTACCCTAAACCGATAAATAATAATCTGCATACAAAAAATATGTTAAAAAGTTCCATCTTGTTTTGTTACAGGCTAGGTCACTTTAGAAGTGATGGCTAGATATAATGGACATAGAATAAGATTCTAAATTTCCTAAGCGAAATTAACTAAATACATATGAGAATTTTTCTTCCGGGCAAAAGAGAAATTTACACGTACAATATGCCAACAATAATGTATTTAAAAAAATGTGGACATTAAATTATTTTACATATTTTTAGATTATTCCGTTACCGTAAAATAGATGAAAATATATTTATTTTCAAATATTATTTAACGTGTAGGTGCCATATTATACAAAGTACATCCTATATTTTTGTCTACATGCTATTTCTTACAATATCGTACCTAACGTGAAAATTTCTTATTCCTACTTAAAAATTCCTAGTTTGATTTGAATTTTCTTGGTGTGTGTCGTATATTGTAGTTGTTTTCTCTTTGTAGCTAAATTCAAAGATTAAGTGCCATTTTTTATGATTACGTCGTGGATCGGAACGGACAAGAGACGGTGCAGGATAATATTGCATTGTTATAAAAATACGCTTATATTAGATAGATAAAATGCCTTAGTAGACATAATTTTAAATGCACTTATGATCTGTCATTGGAAAGCAACCACAGACAAGATTTTAATTTTTGAAATTCGAACACTTTGGCGCCTAGCGTCAACCAGCCAGTATTATGTTTCAATTCCACATTCCAAATTTGAATAAATAGGTACTTCATTTTTTACACTTGGTTGCTTAACAATGACTGCAAATGGGAACACCTAGATAAACTATATTGAAAGGCATTTAGTCGTTAAATTATTATCATTAAATATGTCTTTTAGTGGAATGACGATGCAATTTTATCTGGCACTCGTCTACATTTCCAGCTGTCGCCAATTTATTTATTAAGACATTTATTTGACCAGGCGTCTATGGCATACCTTGTGGGTAATTAATTTTATTCGGTGATTAGATTAAATCTCTTCACGTGGTAATTTATTTGTTACGGTTAGTGGATTAAATTAATGTATCTGTGTATATTGAGAATGTATTATGGACATACTATATGTGGAACATCTTGCACTTTGATGCAAATTAAATCATTGTTTAAAAACAAATGTATTTATTTGCAGAGTATTTTTTAAATGTTGTAAGTTACAAATATATGGGAATTTGTGTTAGTTTAGTTCCTATATTTCAGTTTGCAACACTAGATCTGAGGTGTAATGAAATGAGACACTGAGATTTATGAAAGAAAAAAAGCTTTCCTTCGAATCCGGGCTTGGATCATTCGGAGCCCCATTAATGAGAAATTTGCACTCCAACTCGATTCCCTCAGGTAAATTGCACCAGTATTAATTTGTGTTAAATCCTTGATTTGTGAAAGCCAAAGTAGTTGAGTACATTGAAATCATGTAGCACTATATTTAAGGCTATATTTACTATGTAGTAGTTAGTTTTTGTCACTTCTTATTGTAATTTAAATATATGTAGATTAGGTAATTGGATGGAGTGTAGCTGTCCTGAGGTGTGGCCTCTCACGCTGTGTACGAATGTACACTACTAATTGTTTACGTTGCCATACAATATTTTTGAGTTGAACCGTACCTCGTCTGATTTGCTGTTTGATTTTATTTATGATTTGACTCACCAAACATAGAAAACATAAATCTAAAATAAAAGTTCTTTAAAAAATATGTTCTAGAATTATTCTTTAATGTGACTGGTGCTGCTCAACTCAAGTTGTTAATGAAATACAGAAGATGTTTTTGTTTTTTACCGCTTCACGATATATTTTGACCTTGTTATCTTTTACATTCCCTAGTTGATGGTATGTTAATATGATTATTTTTGTTATACAAATAGTTTTGTTTTAATTTATTTAAATGACATTTATTTTTGTTGCTGTAATTGTATCTCTCATTCCGAGTGCCTAAGAACAAACTATTCCTACAACCGTTCTCATGTTTTTGACTCACTCGTGCTGCCTTCATTGGAATTTTGTGTGGGCTATGACTCGTGTGGTGTATTGATGTAGAGTATATTCCCTAATATTATTTGAGTACCAAGTCGAACTTGGCATTAAATTATTTAAGCGATTAGCACAAATTTAATTTTTACGATCCATATGAAAATGTCCATAACCCGGTGCGGCTGAGATGAAATTATTTGATATACATCTAAATATACAAGTGTACCTATAATCCATGCGTCCAATGAATATTTTTATTGAAGATTATATATTATTTAACGTTTCTACGATGACATTGTTTTATGTACACTCTGTGTGTCCCCGTGTACCTCCCGTAGTGGTAATATTGTGCAATAAATAACTGTCATTGTTGTCATATATTAAATTCTTTCGGTGTAAGCTATAATATAGATTTTATTAAAATAGATAAGACATGTCTATGTAAATTGATGTTTAATAGGGTTGCCAGATGAGGACATCGGGATATTCGCTGGTTGAATATTTTGAGTTCAAATATCAGGTATATTATGGCTGATAATTTATTAAAACACTTTGAACTCCAAAGTAATATTTATAAAAGCACAATGGGTCAAAAATGTTTGGTGGTATCACATATTCTTCCAACATCTGGTAACCCTACATAATGGAATCCTAATATACAAGGCTATCCCTAATGTTAATTAGCAAAATTTTCAATTACGGAGTCTCGATTGCATGATACAAGCGCAGCTATCAAGTCTTGTGTTGTCTTCCAACGGGACGCACAGAAAACTTATCGAGTACAGGTGAAACATTAATTAGATGTGAAGGAATTTTATACGCTTAATACTAGCGTAAATTTTTATAAATTACTAGTCATTGGTGTCTAATGTAGATTTGTAATCTGACAAGGACATAGTGTCCATGGGACGTTCATAAGGAAGCATATCAGTGGGAGGGTCTCTAGCTACATCCTACATTGCACACAATACATCTTGTAGTCAACAAACTGTCGCTTTATCCACGTCATGAGCTTACCCTGTACATTAATTATGTATCGTAAAATGTTAGAAAACTGAATTATATTTGTTTGTAGATCTTATATTGTTGTTTTTTTTTGTGTCTCCCTACTCACAATATAACTAGAATAAGGAGGATATTAAATTATCATAGGTATATATTGGATCTGAGATCATTGAGTCAATTATATTGGATAATGTATTATAGACATATGATTCATTTCTTCCTTGATCATAGATACTGTACTGTCAAACTGTCGCTTGAGCGCGCAACGTAAGTATTAATAAACGAAATCTTGCACTCAAGTGTACTGTCAAACTGGTGCTTGAGTGGCTAATTCTTGAGTGTGGGCAGACCTTGACTTAAGCGCGCTCAGGGATACCAATTTAGGGATTTTCCCCACAATTAGGAGAAAAATACCATCTTAGGGATACCATCGTAGGGATTTTTCCCACAATAAGAAGAAAAAATAAATAATTTCAAGAGTATTTTCTGGGATATGGAATGCTTATTTTCTAACACAAAGTTAATATACCAAGCTGTTAAGTGCGTAATGTATATTTAAAACGAACTTACAGTGTTTAATACATTTTGACCTTAAATCGGGGCAAGAGTAGTCATCACATTACATTATTTTATTAATTAATCTATTAAAAGTAAGTATATAAACCGCCTTATCAAGCTAATATAAATACTTAATAATGAATCTCAAATAAACCATACTCTGCAAATCTATTTTGCCACAAGTACTAATAAAGGCTTATGCAGTCTACTGAAATTAATTAATAAACAAATATAAGTAAGTAAGTACTTTATTGTGCAAAAAATACAATAAAACTTAAATATTAACAACAATTATTGAATATTGATAAATAAGACATATAGTAAGTACACAAAGGCGGCATATTACATAGAAGCAATTTCTTTCATGCAACCTTTTAACATTCAGTGATAAATCCAGGAAAATGGTGATGTGCAAAAGTATAGTTACTTACTATTAAAAACTATCAAAAGCACAAAATTAAACATGCGATTTAAAATACATTAATAAAATTACTTATACAATAAAATAAATAAATAATACTTAATAATAAATACAATATATACAATAAAATATTTAAGTTAGGAAATTACAGGTTTAATGCCAACTAGTAAGGTTATATTATATTGCCTAATGCCTTCGTCATCAGTAAATGAATTAGTAAGATAGACTTGCTCTGTGGACTGTGCTAAAGTAACAGAATTCTAGGAGGTTTAATTAAGTCCCTTTCAACTATTATAGTCCAAAAGACACAATTGGGATGGATTTTATTTGGTAAAATAGGATCTTTAATCTTTTCAAACACCACAGGTTAAGTATAAGGTAGGGATTATAAAATACTCTTTTACTTCAACATTATCCTTATTTTAACTTTTAGCATAATATGTTTCATCAGTTACATTATAAACTCTTAGCCACAGAAACAAAACAAAATATTTAAAGTATCCTCTAAAAGAAAATGAAAATTGTTATTGAAATTTTTAATATTTAAAGTATACACTGTGTCTGCGTTATCAAGTTCTAAAGTAAAGAAAAAAGGTAAACTTTAAACTTCAATTTTTAAGTTGGATTCAGATAGGATTAATAAGATTGGATTCAGTAGAAGGTCCAAAGAATATTTCACTCAACTTACTGAAATATACAAATGGATCAATCAAACTTCAGAGCCAGATATAAGTAGTTATAACTCAATAGAGATATAACATCATCTTGCCAAGATCTTAGGGTTAGATAAACTCAGACAGCTCTGTGTGAGCTGTTGATAAATATACCTAATCTATAATTTTGCTAACAAAATTACTTCTTACTAAGTAATAATATTAAAAAAATTGTTTTAGATACAATAAGGTACTTACTTAAATAAAAGACGGTGTCAAATATTTTCTTGTTACCTTTTTTATAAGTATAGAAAGTTGTACATATTTAGGAAATTAAAATGTAATAAGGCTAATAAGCTTTTTTGTACAGAACAATTTCATAGTTTATATTTTTATACTTATATTATTATGCTTGAAAAAAAATTAATATTCATTTTCTTTATTGCTCTTTTTTTTAAGTTATTAAGTACTTCCAATTGATGACTGACTGATGTTCTTTCAGTAGTTTCTTACATTTTTCTATGATAACATTCTTCTACATCGACGACCTTGGTAAGGCAGGTACAGTTCTTTAATTGAATCTGAATTTATCTTCAAGAAAGCAAGAATGTGTGTTATTACCACGGACGTAAAAAAAATAACTTATTAGTAGTCACTGTTGGACAAACCACGTATGTTGGCATGAAACAAAGAATAGGGTTAACAAATAACATCCCTTTGGACTATTTATAAAGTATGCAAGTAAATAAAGAAACACAAAACATTATGACACACTACACAGCTTTCGGTAAAGTTATAAATAACTTAATACATGCTTAGTACTTGTAAGTTCTAACGAAAAAATTAAAGATTTTTACAAAGTTTTAACAATATTCTTCTTCTTTGAAAATAACCTAGAAATAAACATATACTTGACACTTGACAGTGACAGCAGTCAGCTGTTGACTTCAACGCGTTCCGTTTGACTAAACGTGTTTTATAAAATATGTTATAGAGTTATGTGTTTTTTCATTTAATTTAAACGAAAATGAGTTAGGATAATACAAAAATATCAAGGCTAATTACTTTTGGTAATTTGTGTTATAAATATGTGAGTAAATAAAGATAATATAGTAAAATTTTATTTTATTAATAAAATCGATTTTTAATCGTATAAACGAAACGTAATTCGTATGTGTAGAATAGGCTTATAATATTTAGTTGCTGATTTGGATTGGTAGTTGCTGATTTGGGGTGATTGAGTCGATATCATGATATTAGTATCAACCGAAACGCTCCTGATGATAAACTATTAATTAGATAACATCCTAAGTTGCTGATCAGTGTTTGAGAGGATATCAACCAACTAGCGTCTTGACATGAATTTTGAAAGCCAACTATTTATACGGGCCCTAGTAACCCTGACGTCAATACCTGTCAGCGTTAGCGCTCTCACATATGGCGTAAAAATAGGATCAATGAAATATGATAATGTAATATGCAGATATGATCAAATGATCATATATATTGGATCCTATATATGATCATAGAAATGATCCAATATATATGATAATGTAAAACCCCCCTAAGACTCATTTTGGGTTGGTGCCGAATTAGGCGCTTTGCAGACGACGGGGCGGGGCGGGCCGGTCAATTTCGCCGCGAACGATAGCACAAAGGGAATCCTATATTAGCAACGCACACGGCGGGCAAAAAGGGCGCTGCAGGTGCCAGTGCGCGCCTGGCGCTGTCTAACATTTTGTACTGAGCCGAGTGAGCTCGAACTCGCCGGAAGGATATTTCGGATAGTGTGCGGGGTGGCGCGGGCGGTCCGGCGAAATTCAACTGTTTCTGATCAGAATTCAGACAATGTGCGGCCGGGCTTAAAATAATGTTCCTCTGAGTGCGGCAGTCGTCTATTAATTTTTTTATGTAACAGCTATAATTTCGGTCATTTATTATTTTTTGTTTTCGAGAAAGCTTGGCTAAGGTTCACAAACCTACCCCAAATTTTTTGGTGCTCACATGGGTTGAAGGATGTTTTGGGTGAGAAAAACCTCCTCGTGCCATTTCCACCCACCCCTTGATAACTCCCCCCCCCCCCCCCCCCTATTTAGGAGAAATTTACATTTGAAATTTTCGTAATCTTGAGATAAGGTCATCTGTTTTATGGTGTTTATGTGTTACTTACTATATAGGTAGTGCCTCCGCTGCCGGCGCTATAAAGTCCAAAAGTAGGTTAGGTTGGAACCTAGACCACAACACAAAAGGAACCAAGCGAGCGCAGCGAGCGTGCTGCGGCAGCAGCCGGCAACCGTTATAAAATAAAAGGGGGGCTCGGGGGGGCGCAGCCCCCCGCTAAAACAGAAATAAACACAATCCAGAAAGTCCAAAAGTTGTTTAGGTTAGAACTGCGACTGTGCTTCGGCAGCAGCCGGCAACCGTCACAAAACACGCTGTAGGTTAGGCTTTAAAAACACCATGCAAATTGCCGAGAGTAAAATATAATTATGATGTAGCCTCAGAATTCCGAAAATTTCAAAGGTGAGTAGCACCAAAACTGGGGGTTTCTCAGTGTAGATTTGGACTTTGGTACGACGGCGGGTGTTTACCCCTCCTCCCCCCTCACCCCGCTCCCCATCAATTTTGGGGTAGGTTTCCGAACCTTTACCTAGGTAAAGGTTCGGAAACCTACCCCAAAATTGAAAGCTCTAGAGCTTTGTCAAGAAGATATTAATATTATTATCGACTATATTTGTGTCTTAATCCTGATTGTTTCACTTTGTTTTTTGCGTGAGTATATAAACTGTATTTTATTATAATCCTACCTGCAGATCAGGAGCATCGAACTTTTCAGACGGTTTTCCAGCCGCGTTGACACTGTTCTTCTGGAAAGAAACACTTTAAATTAGTAAAATTTGAGCCTGTTGAAAGAATAACTACAGCGGGGGTGTAATTTGAAAACCCATGATATTCAACAAAGCACTGTAATTTAAAGTCGTTGAAATATTATTACCGGTAGAAATATTACCTGAGTGGTGGCGATGCGGCGTCCCGCGGTACAGCTGTGTACGGCTCAGCACGGCTCGGCTCGGCACAGGCCGACGCGGCTCCGCTCGGCTTCGCTCGGCACGGCTCGACTCGGCTTTGCTAGCTGGGCTTATAAGCTCAGCATCGCTCGGCTCGGCATGGCTCGGCTCCGCTAGGCTCAGCTCGGCCCGGGTCGACGGGCTCCGCACGGCTCGGCTCGGCCGCCACTACACTGCACCGCACTCGAGTGCACGCCACGAAGTATCCTACCACAATTTAAACGCACGCGATGCAGCTGCCTATCGAGGGATGCAACATCAACCTCGGCTGCCGAACGAAATACGTGCAAAAAACTCCCTATATCCCAGAGAACTCAACACGATTTGTCGGTACAAATCGTAGTCCCAGGGCTCCGGGATGAGTCCGGACTTATCATCGCGACCACGTAAACGCGACTGCGAGACTCGAGACGTTAATAAAATGTGAGCTGAGGCGACAGCCGACAGACTGCTAAAAATATTTAAAACTACCCTACAATTCATTATAGGAGAAGGTGGTAATATGGCCCCCACTTTGTTTTTCAAGATTATTTAAAAAATATAGTAGTCAGAAACCTAAATAAAATCAGCCAAGTACGAGTCGGACTCGCGCACGAAGGGTTCCGTACCGATACAGAACAAAAATAGGCTAAAATTGTGTTTTTTCTAAGGAAGCAAGAAGAAATTTTTATTTTACCTTAATATTATTATTAAATATTAAAGTACACATAACAAAAGAATGTGTGAAAAATTCAAGTGCCTACTTCTTGCCATTATTGATATAGAGCGAAAAAGGACGAAAAAATCACGTTTGTTGTATGTATGGAAGGAAATAATATTTATATATGTGGGATATTTAAATTTTATAATATTTAATATATTTACATTACAATTTAAATTAGCATGGGATGGGATAGCGGGAATGGGCATGTGGGATTGGGTATATCTGTTGCCGCTATAACAACAAAATATACTGAAAACAAAATAAAAGTAATATTTAAGGGGGGCTTCCATACAAGTCATACAACTGACGTGGTTATTTCGGCCTTTTTCGCTCTATATCAATACGAGCTTTTGCCCGCGGCTTCGCTCGCGTTAAGAAGTATTATTATATACAAACTTTCATCCCCTATTTTAACCTGGGGTTGGGGTTGGAATTTATCAAAATCCTTTCTTAGCGGATGCTTACGTCATAACATCTACCTGCATGCCAAATTTCAGCCCGATCCGTCCAGTGGTTTGGGCTGTGCGTTTATAGATCACTATGTCAGTTTAAGCTGAAGCTCATACCATTGAGTTTTATATATATAGATAGAAGATTCAATAGTGGCAAAAGGTAGGGACTTAAATTTTTCACACAATCTTTCGTTATATATGTACTTAATTATTTAATAATATATTAGAATAAAATAAAAATGTAAGGGGGACTCCCATACAAAAAACACAATTTTTAGCCTATTTTTGCTCTGTATTAGTACGGAACCCTTCGTTCGCGAGTCCAACTCGCACTTGGCCGATTTTTTAAGCTAATCAGCTGGAGCCGTAAGCCTTTTCTGGCATTATTTTCACTACCAGATTATGTTTAATAAAGTAAATAGAATTCTATATCTAAACTCAAAATTAAAATCTTATGGCTATTCAGGAAAATTTGCATTTTACAGATGTAGAGCATAGAAGGTGTCGATATTATAACCTATGGTGACGTAAGTTATTCTGGAGTTTGCAATGTTGAATAAGTTACTTAAAATGGGGGTCTGCTTGGAAAAGTCGAAAGCAGAAATTTTAACTTTGGTACTTTGTTTAGAATAGTTAGGAGATAAACATACTAAAAGTCCTAACCCCTCCGAGGTGAGCCCGAGGGAGGGGGGGAAAGAAGGTCCCGTTTTTTGGTTTTTTTGCTTACTCATCAAAAACGGTGCTTCGTACGAAATTCTCTTCTACTACATAATAAAATCTAATTAAATTATCCACAACTTCGTCCTTTACACTTTGTATCTATCTCCAATCATTTCCCCGCTATGAGCTTCTAAAATTGGCCGATTTTCAAGTGTGTTTTTAGGGTTTCGTACCCAAAAACGGGACCCTATTACTGAGACTTTGATGTTTGTCCGTCTTCCTGACCGTCTGTCTGTCCATCTGTCTGTCCGTCTGTTAGTCCGTCTGTCTGTCCGTCTGTCTGTCCTTCTGTATGTCCGTCTGTCTGTCTCCAGGCTGTAACTCAAGAACGATAATAGCTAGAGAGTTGAAATTTTCAGAGATTATGTATTTCTGTTGCTGCTATAATAATAAATACTAAAAACAAAATAAATTAAATATTTTAGGGGGGCTCTCATACAACAAACTTGATTTTTCTCATACAAAAACAATAAAATGTTGAATATCGAACCTTTGCCTGATTTATTCGTTTAATATCACTTTGGACAAATTGTTTATAATTAGCAAAACTAGCGCATGGTGCGATAATAAAGGGTGTTTTTTTTTATTTCTTAGGAAAAATAAAACACCCTATATTATTGCACCATTCGCTAGTATTGCTTATTATAAACAAATTCTCCAAGGTAACGATGTACGGTTAAATCCAGGAATGGTTAGATTTTTAAGGTTTTATTGTTTTCCCATACATTTCTTAAAAATATGAAACAATATACTAAAATACAACACTTTCCTCAAGTTTGCCATATACAATTACTTTCCAGAAGTCATTCCTTACCAGCAACACTATAAATTGATGCAATAATCTAGGGTGTTTTTATGTGATTTTTTCTTACCTTCTACCGTCATTAACTTTTTTCTCCCATGGTTTAGAGATTTTTCGTCATACAATAAAATGTTTAACTTTTCAAGCCCTTTCATTTGGCGTATGTCTCAAAGTGCTACATTAGTTTGGACGATATGCCCCTCCTTCTTTAAAAATTAATTATTAAAGTATTTAAATATAACTAAGTATTTTGTGAACATTTCAGCCTACCTTATACCATGATAGATATCGAGCAAAACATTGCAAAAAAATCAAGTTTGTTGTATGAGAGCCCCCCTAAAATATTTAATTTATTTTGTGTTTAGTATTTATTGTTATAGCGGTAACAGAAATACATAATCTCTGAAAATTTCAACTTTCTAGCTATTATTTTTCTTGAGTTATAGTCGGAGACAGACAGACGGACAGACAGAAGGACAGACAGATGGACAGACAGACGGACAAACAGACGGACAGACAGATGGACAGACAGACGGTCAGGAAGACGGACAAACATAAAAGTCTCAGTATAGGGTCCCGTTTTAACCTTTGGGTACGAAACCCTCAAAATCATGTTTATGATATTATCGTTTATGATGAGTAAGCAAAAAACCAATCAAAAAACGGGACCTTCTTTGCCCCCCCCCCCCCCCCCCCCCCCCCCTCCATCGGGCTCACCTCGGAGGGGTCAGGACTTTTAGTATGTTTATCTCCTAACTAGTCTAAACAAGGTACCAAAGTCAAAATTTCTGCTTTCGACTTTTCCAAGCAGAATCATTCGTTTACTAGGCTAAATACAAAATAAACTTTATTTGAAAACTCATTTATTTTGTTAATAGCCAATGCCACATTCTTATAAATTAATATTTAATTAGGGTCACACTATATTGGTTCTGGTTCTCGACTATAAACTTGCATAATCTTTTCCATTATTTCCCAGTTCTTGTCTTTTTGCAAATCCTTTGTGAATACCTGAAAAAAAAACCATTTGAAATAAATAAAAAAAATAATAGATTATTTTGAGAGTATTTTGCTAATGTTTAATATAGGCAAACTTCATAAAAATAATTTTGCCCAATAAATCACAGGGACCTATCAGACAGAGCGTTCAAGTTATAAAGCTACTTTAAAGTATCATCAGATAAATAGATAAATTATAGGTAGATGACAGGCCTATGTTATTTGGTAAGGTTACGCTATATGGTAATGTTGGTAAAAATAGCATCAGCAACAATAATTAATTGTTGAATGTCCATTGGCAATAATTACAATAATTGTACTTGGTTAAAAAAATATGATAGCTAATATTTTTGAGTGCAGCAATAGCCTGCAATCATGAAAAAAATCTATGCTGTATTTTGGGCATGATATCTACTGCATAAGTAAAGAGGTTTTAACTAAACTTACAGAATACCATGCTGTGTCATCATCTAGTGTGGAGGCTAGCGGCACGGACACGCCGAGGACATGCAGTGCCAGGGTTAGGCAGGCCACAGCAGTGTGCGGTGCTCTATACTCTAGTATGGCCGGGGAATGGTGGAAGTCTTGTAGGAACGCCATCGCAGTCCGCGCGATCGGCGCCGCACGCCACTCGTTGGGTGGGAACCACTCTTGTAGTGACCTCAAATAGTGCAACAGATATCTATGCGGGGAGGACGTGTCCAAATTGAAACCTAGTAGACGTAGTACTAGCAGCTCCGCCTGGGCGACGGCTCCTCTCCACGTCCAATATTCTTCTCCGAGCTCCAGCGGTCCCGCACCGCGGTTGATGGAGTTGTGCGCCACGTTCACGGCGTCTCGGAGCCGCACCGGCTCATCCCTGGACTTCCCCGCCGCGCAGAGACATGCCGTACATATAACGTAGCAATCGTAGTCGTTCTTGTCGACCTCTTTGAACACTCTGTGGTAAAACACGGCAGCGGCCGCGACTGTCGCCGGCTGTAAGCCGAGTTTGATGCCGCACTCGAATATGAAGTTGGTGGCCAAGCTGTGACCGGTGGCACTACGGTAGTCGGGCAAGCGTTTCTCGCGTCGATTACTTTGTAACGCCATTACATCAATAACGTCTTTCATTTTTTAGTTGATAGTAATATAAATAACACATTCACCTAACCAAAAATCAAAATGCCAAAATAATTCAGAATTCTTATTTCATTGACAGAAGCGTCGTTACCAAAATCTATAATCTATGGTCCTCTTTAGGATGTTCTTTTACTTGTCCCAGTGTCATGACCAGTGCGATTTGAACATTTCGGTGACATTCGATTGGCTATTAGACGTCAAATGGTACTGGCCTGTATACTGATAATGTTGCAGAACACACTCTTCCCACGCCCACGCCAACTTTTTTTTCAAGCATTTGTCAATTTGACACTGACGCGGTGTTTGTTATTTTTTTATACAACTATTCGGCTTAGCTCATCATCAGAAAGTTTTTACACCGTTTTCATAAATTAGGAAAATGCAGTATTTTCATTTTCTCAAATTAAATTTTCACGTAAGAATCATCACCACTATGCTACGTGCATAAGCCTAAAAAAGCTGATTTTATTTTGCACGTACACTATCCTTGGATAAGTGTCTAAACACACTAGCCTGAAAAAAACTGGCCAAGTGCGAGTTGGACTCGCCCATGAAGGGTTCCGCAGCAGCAATAAGGTTTATTTTTACGAAATTAAAAGGTTTATGATTTATTTTTATATTTGAATTGATTTAATGAAAGTTAATTTACGGTATACCATTTATGACATATAAAAAAAACTACTTGCCAGATCTCGTTCAAACCAATTTTCGTTGGTAGTTTTTATAGTAATGTACATCATATATTATTTTTAGACTTATCATGCCCCTACTTTAGAAGTTAGAGGGGGGAGGGGGACACAAATTTTTCCACTTAAGAACAGTCTCTCTCGCAAACTATTCAGGTTACAAAAACATTATATGAGAAACTTCAATATGATTTTTAAAGACCTATCCATAGATACCCCACACGCATAGGTTGGATGGAAAAAATTTTGTTTTGTTGGTTTAAGGTTTACCATTTATGACGTATAAAAAAAACTACTTGCTAGATCTCGTTCAAACCAATTTTCGTTGGTAGTTTTCATAGTAATGTATATCATATATTATTTTTAGACTATCATGCCCCTACTTTAGAAGTTAGAGGGGGGGGGGGGGGGGGGGCACACATTTTACCACTTTGGAAGAGTCTCTCTCGGAAATTATTCAGATTAGAAAAAAGTTATACTAGAAACCTCAATATGATTTTTAGAGTGGGTTGCACCAGAGGCGTGGTTAAAGTTAAATATGGCGTCCAAACACCCCATATTCTCATACGACATCTGTCAATTTTTCCGGTTATAGTTAAGGTTAAAGTTAAAGTTAGTTGGTGCAATCCAGTCTTAGAGACCTATCCATAGATACCCCACACGCATAGGTTAGATGAAAAAAATTTTTTTTAGTTTCAGTTGTACCTATGGGGACCCCTAAAATTTTTAATAATTTTTCCATGTTTGTATTAAAATTTTAAGGCGGTTCACAGATTACATCTACTTACCAAGTTTCAAAAGTATAGCTCTTATAGTTTTGGAGAAAAGTGGCTGTGACATACGGACGGACAGACAGACAGACAAACAGATAGACAGACATGACGAATCTATAAGGGTTCCGTTTTTTGCAATTTGGCTACGGAACCCTAAAAACACGGCCGAAATTCGGCATGATTACGCCTGCAAGTTCCTGCAATGTATTTTATTACTGATGAGTGATGACACACCATGCCGAAATTGCGTTGCGTTATATTGCGTAGCGCATTGCTGAGTGTTTTTTTTTATGAAATAAGGGGGTAAACGAGCAAACGGGTCACCTGATGGAAAGCAACTTCCGTCGCCCGTGGACACTCGCAGCATCAGAAGAGCTGCAAGTGCGTTGCCGGCCTTTTAAGAGGGAATAGGGTAATAGGGGAGGGTAGGGAAGGGAATAGGGTAGGGGATTGGGCCTCCGATAAACTCACTCACTCGGCGAAACACAACGCAAGCGCTGTTTCACGCCGGTTTTCTGTGAGAACGTGGTATTTCTCCGGTCGAGCCGTCCCATTCATGCTGGCGTAATCATGCCGAGCTTCGGCCGCGTCTTTTCGGCCTAGTGTGTTTAGATACGTGCACCACTACAGCTGTAGTCTATAGTGTATATATCCTTGGTAGATAGATATGGTGTAGATGGTGAACTAATCAGAAAGTTAAGGCTGGTTTTATAGTTAAGCGTTTCGGCAGCGCCGTTGGAGCGCCGCGCGTTCGAAGATGTATGGGGGTAGTAGTTGCGTTTCTAAGTCGCGCGCTTGAGCAGCGCCGTTCGCCCGTATGTTCGTTACATCTTAGAACGCGCGCGCTCCGACGGCGCTGCCGAAACGCGTGACTGTAAAACCAGCCTTATATTATGCTTTACCAGTACAAGCTCTAAAATATAGTCATACATTATACAAGTATGTATTGTGCATTATTTTAATAATATTTTGCGGATGTAAATAATAGTTAGTTGTTACTGCATCTACTTATTTTTACAAAATGCTAGGGGACTTTAGGTCAGTAAATAAAACAAGCATCATTATTTGAACATAAAAATTAGAATATAATCATTTTCAGTAATTATTTAAAATTATACACTTAAAGTACATTTATAGTAAATTCAATAAAAAATACCAGTGCAGGCGAGATACAAAAAAGAGAAAATATTGTTTAATAACATCGTTGGTTAAATATATCGCTTTCAGTAAATGCATCACAAAAAATAAGTTCCAACATAAAGTAATATAGTTTACAAAGTCACTCGATATAGAAAAATAAAGATAAGATTGAATCACATTCAAAAATTACCCACTAGTGACTAAAAATTTACTTTAAACGTTTGTTCAATAGTCGGGGACCGTTCGGCGAGCGACCGGCGCGTTTGTGCGACTCCCTCCGCTGCGGCGCGCCGGCCGGCCCCGAGCGGCCCCGCGCGCGCTACAAGTTAGTGTTATATTTCAATTCTAAACGAAGTATCCTTCACATTGTACTCTGATCGGTACCCGCGAACATTTACAGTATAAATAGTGAGGTTAGTAGTAACTTTGGCAAATATGAGTGAAGCGTGATACCGTTTTAGACTCGATGACGCGACGCGAGAGTGACTACCGAACGCCGCCGGCACGCCGACCCGAGCGTAACGGCACTTACATAACACATCTAAGCTGATATACCTAACGCTAACTTCGATACTGACCTCGCCGGTGTGAATCCAGACGCGGTCTGTTGAGACTTGAGCAGCAACAATTCAGTCTTCACACGGGAAGTCTACTCGCGTTGCCGGCCGACGGCCGATCGGAGTGAGAGAAACGGAGTTCTAAACGATATTTGTAAGCTGAGCCTAGCCAACACGTTTTTTTCGTTTTTATAGAATCGCCGATCAAATCTGAATTCGACAATATGAAGTCGACATTCGACTCATATCCATACATTTCGATCGGCGGTTCTTTAAGACTATAAAGAAAACGGCCAGGGGCTCCGAAGTAGCGGCCCTGTCCGGTCGGCGGTCGGCGAGCGCTCGGACGAGGGCGGGATGGGGGGGGAACAACGCACGCACTGGATTCGCCCCACTGGTACCGTCCGTGTCGGTCGCCGTCACCCTTAAACTAAACGTGATTCGAGCGAACAAACAATGCGGCAGTGTACAAAATTTACATCACATCCACTCGAAATATTAAAGCATACACGTTATCAGCGGAGGAACACTCGAAATGCAAAAACAGACGCGACAGACCGCCGCGAACCGCCGATACCCCCTCGAAAAGTGAAGCTTACTTATGACATAGATATCGGATCGTAGAACGGCGCTAATTATATATATTAGTTTTGTTTACATACACATATCGTTACATAACAGTAAAAAACCTACCTAGCAACAAGCGAGCGCCGCGCTCGGGGCGCGGGCCCCCGGCCGCAACGACTGTCGACTGTCCGTGTCGGCGGTGGTGTGTCGTCGATGCGGTCACGCCGGGGGCGCCCGCGCGGTCGGTGTAGGCGTTACATCATACGTAATCACTTTTTACATACATCGTAAACAAACGAAAATAAAATACCTAACTATGACAATAGTAAAGGTTTACCGCCTAATTGCTTTATTAATTAATGTTTATTGATACAATTACTGCCCTAATGCTTAAAGTAAGATTTTTTTTATTTTAGTATTAATAATAAATTATGTTATATAGTTTATATATGTATAGTGTTCGCTTACGCCATTTTGCGAGTGTATACAAGTTTATATACTCACGTATCTTACTCTAGACGCGAACTGAACCCGGGCTATGGGCATCGGCTCGTGCGGCTCGCTCGGGATGATCAGTATCGAGACCGAGCGACGCAAACACTGCGAGCGTACGGTACGCAAACGCGCACGCTGCGAGCGTACGGTACGCAAACGCGCACGCTGCGAGGGTGCGGTACGCAAACGCGCACGCTCCAAGCGTACGTCACGCAAATATGCACGCAATGTGCGCTAAAGTGACTCGCAGCCTCACCCCTCGCCCCTCACAATATACCCACCCCTATGATCATAAACGGTTACTTATAAAATTAATTGTGAAAAATATACTCGTTCGATACAAACGCTAGACGAAATAAATACCTAAAATGATTGTATCGTCGATTACAAAAAGATTCTTACATTAAACCCTTAAAAGTTACAGTAAAATGATATAGAAAATATGAACACAAAAAATTATATACTCGTATATATGGCATAACGAATTTTATAGTAGGAATAAAGTTTGTGCATTACATCGCTTAAAGTAAATAAACGATTAGCTTACGACCGACTCGAGGTACACGGCTCCTTAATATAAACGGTTACAGTTTGTGCTTTAAAAGTTTACAAAAATAATTTCTCGTGAGTGATAAATACCTAACAAATGGAATGATATTATGCAAAAAGTACTCAGTAGGCCTGTGAACATATTCTTGCGTCTCACTACTGTTCGCTAAATTGGTTCCATTCTGGTTTGGTCCGTAAGAGAGTGAGTATATAAGCACACGTGGGCGTGACGAATCGCTCTGTACCTTCGATAAATACAAAAGAAAGAAATGCCTCCGAATTGAGCATTAAAACTACTCTTAGTCTCGTCCAACGGAAAAACTCGCATCCAGGCCCCAACAAAATATTAATCTAGCACCAAAATTTAGAATCGTACAAGTATTTGTGCTAATCAATAATTCGGTGTTTGAATAAACTACAATTATCAAAGAGACCTAGACGCACACTATGAAAAAACGCGGGAATGATATGCTCAAAATGCTATTATAGGAAAGGGCGACCCGTCAGCACACGACCACAAAAATACACGTTATATGAAGTCCGATGCGTATGTCGCGTCCAAACGCAGCGAAAGCACACAACATACTGCCATGCGATTATTAAATTGTGACATAAAATCTTAACAACTAGCGACTTCCGTCTATCCCTTTCGCTCGGTTAAGAGGCGACATGCCAATACGATACGATAAGACATGACTGACTGCGGGCTTCACAGAAATAAATCAAGATTGAACGGCTAAGAGTGGATGGGCAAGGTTCGTTGAACGGTCATTCAGTCAGCGCGCACGTCTCGACTTGATTACACCGGAGCGGTTGTGCAAAAATGCCTCATTGTGCAGTGTCTAATAGTAAAAACAGAAGTACGAAAGTGAATCGGTCAAAAGGAGGTATTTCTTTCCACGTGTAAGTTATTTGTTCTAACTAAGAGCAAAGCAAAAATTGACACGGCCGATTCCTTAGCAACGCACGCGCGTCGCCGTTCTATCTTGATTTATTTCTGTGGCGGGCTTCTATGTAGTCTGACCGGCTCGCGATAACTTCACACAGTTACAAAGTACAACAAAACACCGACACAGCGTAACATTTAACAACTATCAATTAGATGTATTTAATTAGCTAGATAAAAAGATCGCAGATTACCTAATTTTACAAAAATAAATGCCATTATAATACATATTAGTCTAATCATAAATAATATTATGCATTGGATGCATCGTTTTGATACTAGGTAAAGTAAACGTGAGGGGCTACAAGTCTCAGGAGCGAACGGTCACGCTATACAGAAGCCGTACATTTGAAAATTCGAATTTCGAATTCGAAACGGATCCGCCGGTTTCGACCAATCACAACCGTTCGCGCCATCTTCGATAATCGTTGGCAATCTTTGAATTTCGATCAATCACAACCGCTCAATATGACCATTAGTCGAAACGAGTTCCTAATGAAAACTTTGACTATCATATCTGACAATAGTTTGCCTTCGTCTTGCGCTAGAGGGATTTTGCCTTAAACGACCTTTGTGCTAGTGACATACGATAATAAAAAAACTCTAAACGCATAATTCCAAACTTGAATTCAAATCCGGCGGTTAAAAACGCGAAGGGCGGTAACTGGCCGAAACTTTGAATGCCAATTTCACTGTAATGCCTGTTCGTTCGTTATATCATGCTTGGATCGTTATTGGTGATGAAGGAGGCATAACCATCAGGCCCGCTACACACGTAACGATGCTAAACTGTACAGTTCGGACACACTAGATCACTCTGACAACGCTACGTCTTTACAGCGCTTATTAAGAAAAACCTCAAGTTGTATTAGCAGCCTTATGAACAATTTCGTGTGCTTTGGGTTTTTTAGTGTACACTAGATCAAAGTACAAATTAAAGACACTTGTACACATACAAGTGATTATAGTGTCACTTCAAACTGTTTACTTTCCTCGTTACCATCTGTAGCGGGCTACCGAAACCGATCTTAGTCAAAACGAATTCGCCAGTATCATTAGCGAAGTTAGGTGTTAAAAAATGTATTTGACATAACGCAGGCGCCATGATACCTAGCGATGCGTCAAATCCCATCTGGCAAATCCTAAACGTACGCCAAAAGAAGACGTCGCTATCGAAACTGGTTAATGCATTTTGAATAAAGGCGAGACCGCATTGCGCCACACTACGCTGCAGCAACGCGACAGAGCGCAGCCTAATTAATCTTTGTACGACATCATATGAACTAAGCCTAGTGAGGCAGCAGAGCGGAAGTGCCGCTGCATTATGTCGCTTAGTGCGTTCTAGCCTTTAGACTCGGTTCGGACACAGCGGTAACCACGTTTCAACCGTTCGCAGCTTATTACAAAGGTGTTGTTATACTAACTGCTCGGTATCTGCACGGTAAACGCGCGGTTCTCTCTGCAGCTCCTATGCCTCTAGCAGAGTAAACAGAACTAACGAGTAGGCCGACTCAGAAGAATCTCGAATACACTTGACTGTGACATCGGTCGGCGCGCCGTACTCAGCATTGCGAAACTTGTCGAAAGTGGTACTGGCGCCCAACTTGCGTAATCAGGGTTAAATTAGACCGCAACGTGACGCGTAGATGCATTTCAAAATTTGTATGGATTTAACAGATTTGCAAAACGTCTCCACGCAATTGAAATCTGTCAAATTTAGAAATGCATCTACGCGTCGCGTTGCTGTCTGAATTGACCCTAAGTTCTGTACTCCTTAGTTCCGTCAACTCCGCCTCTATCATACAAGCATCTAATACAGGCCGCAGCCGCGCAGGTTGTTGGCGATGATAACGTCGGTAACGGCGTCGAACACGAACTGAATGTTGTTGGTGTCGGTGGCACACGTCATGTGGCAGTATATCTCCTTGGTGGTGGACTTGTTCTTGGCCTCGAACTGCGCCTGGATGTACGCAGCCGCCTCGCCGTACTCTTGCGCTCCTGAAATTGCAGGTGAAAAGTGTTAATGATTAACTTAGCCCTGCAGCTACTGGTACGGTAAAATGCGGTAAAATACGTGGGAGAGCCATGCTTCGGCACGAATGGGCCGGCTCGACCGGATAAATACGACGTTCTCACAGAAAACCAGCGTGAAACAGCGCTTGCGCTGTGTTTCGCCGAGTGAGATTACCGGAGGCACAATCCCCTACCCTATTCCCTTTCCTACCCTCCCCTATTACCTTCCCTTCCCTACCCTCCCCTATTACCCTATTCCCTCTTAAAAGGCCGGCAACTCACATGCAGCTCTTCTGATGCTGCGAGTGTCCATGGGCGACGAAGGTTGCTTTCCATCAGGTGACCCGTTTGCTCGTTTGCCCCCTTATTTCATAAAAAAAAATGCGGTATTAAGCTATGGTAAAACTGGCTTACATTCTGATCTGTGAAAAGAAATGTATTGTACGACACAAGTTTTCTTTTTCAACGATTTATTTATATACGTTAAAAAACTTATAATTATTGTGCTGTTTTTAAGCCGACCCCTAGGGCCTAGACGATCAATTGTATTGTGCATTATCACACTTCAATTTCATTGAACAGTTTATTTGACAATTAGATTGAAGGCGCGCGATGTTAGACGGACAATAATATTACGCAATTCGTAATATTGCGCAATGAAATTGCTCATCTAGAAGCTCGCTAAGATAATGAAAAGTAAATGTTAAATTGACATTTTCAATTTTTAAAATATTGTGATTTGCAAAGACCAAACGTGAAAATGGTTACACGTGGCCATATCATGGTTATTCATGATTCAAAAAAGTTAGGGCAGATCTCATCCAACAGATCAACATCCTACTAAGACTGGATATAACCCGACCAAATAGCCTAGATCCCATATCTGCTTGTTACGCTATACATACCAGTGTACTCCGGGAAGCATATGGTCAGCGGGGACTTGCGGATCTTCTCCTCGAACAGATCCTTCTTGTTGAGGAACAGGATGATGCTGGTGTCCGTGAACCACTTGTTGTTGCAGATCGAGTCGAACAGCTTCAGACTCTCCTGCATGCGATTCTGTAACATTACATTTTAAAATAAGAAGGAGAAGTGGGGTATGTTAAAATATAAGGCAAGAAGGAGAAGAAGAAGCGGGCTGACACGTTCCAAATTTAAATATTAATGAGTCGAACTGCTTCAAACGCTCTTGCATGCGATTCTGTAACGTTAAAAATATAAGGTAAGAAGGAGAAGAAGTAGCGGGGTGATGCGTTCCAAACTCAAAATATGTTTTTTTTTTCGTTCAGCGCGTTGCGTATTGCATACATGATTCATGAACAGTGAACAAAAATTATCTTTTTAATTGAAATTAGGTAAGCGAAGAATACACAAGTAACTTTGCAAAAAAGATACAAAACGTACGTCATTATTTGATCGTTCATAACATGTTCCTACATGTAATACTTAATTAATCTTTAAGTATCATTAACTTCACTTTACTCAATTATACAACACGCATAAGTTAGCTAGACACATTGCTTTTAAGAAACTCTTTGGAAACAAGTACCATTGTAATTTCTATTGTAGCTCAGGCGTGAGTAACTTGCATTCATACACCTTGATTGAAAAATTGCCTATTGATGGTAAAGATGCTTACAATAGGCCGTTTAGTTAATTAGTATTAAAGCAATATCACCATCGTCCTAACTAGTCTACACTAGATACAATCATTATAAGCCAGGGTTAGGATAGCTTATAAAGACATTTCTGACCATTCAGATTAAATAATGCCCAATTCTTGAGAGGCTGGCCCTTGCCCGGGCGTCAAGGACACATAGTTTTTTGCGCTAGGCATGTCCTGCTTGCTTATTACAATAATCTTTTTTTATATAAAATAAGCGGGCAAACCTATAAAAAATGGGTCACCTGATGGCTGATTGAAAGCAACTACTGACCCCCATGGGCACTAGCTACATTAGAAGAGCTGCAGGTGCGTTGCCGGCCTTTTAAGAGGGAATACGCTCTCTTCTTGAAGATTTGCAGGTCGTATTGGTCCGGAAATACTGCTGGTGACAGTTCGTTCCAAAGTTTTGCAGTGCGCGGCAGAAAGTTATGCGAACGCACGGTGGAAGACTGCCACTCATCAAGGTGATGAGGATGGTATATTTTTCGCGAGGTAAGTGTCCATGGGCGACGGAAGTTGCTTTCCATCGGGTATAGGTAGGTATCAGGTATAGGTCAGGATAAAAAAAAAGTTGCGAAAAGTAGCACAGAACACTCCCTGTGACACAACCGATAATAGGCACTATCTAGCGTCACGACTCACGTACCGTTGTCTCGTCCTCGTGCAGCACCTGGTCGTACTCGGACATGGCGACGCAGAATATGATCGCGGTCACGTCCTCGAAGCAATGGATCCACTTCTTGCGCTCCGACCGCTGACCGCCCACGTCGAACAATCTGGAAACACGTCATAGAATAATGTTACAGTATAATAATTAAATATGTTTGTGGGATATGAGTGGCGGCCACAAAGGAAGATCTTCCGACCGAGCGAGGTGTTATGCTCGGTCAGGCCGAAGCCCACGTGTTACATCTCAGCTGTCGTATATATACCGACGCGCTCAGAAAACTTCGATAGCGCGATGCAGGAATGTTAGGTGAATTGTGGGTACCGCCACATGTTAATAAATGTTATAAAAGATTAAAGAAGTTAACTAGGCACTTCATTCAAAGGATAGTTTAATAATATTATGTAGGTGCCAAGTTAATTCTACGTGTTGTAGGTACCTACAGAATCAACGAAATGATGATGGTAATACATTCTGCTTAGACCATTACAAGTTGCAATGCAATGATCAATTTAAGGTGACGCCGCGTTAAAGTAAAAAATCGTTTTGGATATTATGTTTTAGATCGCTTGTTTTCTATGAGAGGCCGGGCCGGACAAAATGGTTTCTGTCGCGTAATTTGAAAACCATAAATATGTTTCATATAAGGTATGGGCAAATTATAGTGTATACTTGAACTAATCTATGTCCAAATTTTGGAAGCTGAAACCACTCTCCTCTATTGGCAAAATTAGAATCCCTGTTTTTATAGAGGTATTTTTGATTAATTATTATGTGTTATAAAAGTTGACCAATCGTGTTATGCTATGGGTAATTCAAAGACAAAGACATGATGAATACCGACAATGAACTTTAATTTCTTAGCTTTAGTCAATGTTGAGAAAAATCGATATCGCTGCAACCAAATTATCAAGGCGTCCGCGTCACCTTAAGGTCCACTTGCAAAGTTCCTTTTCTTATATCATATACATAATTATGTGATATACAATACGTAAAAAGATGGCGCGATTATTTAATCTGTGATTATTTTGGGGACTAGTGAATGGATAAATTAATTTGGGCAGATTTAGATTTGTAATAGTTAAAGATTAATAATATGTATTTTGTTCACTACACTGTTTAATTTACAATGGATAAACTGTGTAGTTCTCTCATCAGTCATCACAATTCACATGTAAGCAGCAGTAGGTACTAAGAACGCCAAATGATACTCACTTGAAATTAAGGTTCTTAAATGAGAAGTGCACTTCGACGATGCCGGTGGTCTTGACTCTGGTCCGGAGGATGTCCTGCTCCGTGGGCTGGTAGTCCCGCGCGCCCAGCCGGTCTAGGTCGTCTAGGAAACTGGAATAGAGAGAGATATTGGTTAGATACTGTAAGCGGAAATAAACGAGAAGGAAATGAATATTATGTGTTAAGCCGGGTCCAGACGAGTGTAACGTGTAATGTAAGATTACATGTAATTTAGCGTCAACACTGTGGACGGCACACGAACTCAAAGCGAATTGTCAAAACGAGCCTTTGTGCTCGCGCGAAAACCGACAGCCGATGGATAAACACCGTGAGTTACATGTAATGCTCGTAGTGCCGTCCACACGTAGAATTCGAGTTACACTACACGGTGAATTACATTACACGTTACACTCGTCTGGACCCGGCTTTAGGTACAAGTTATACCTACATAGAGTTCGCCTTTGTAAAATCTGCAGCTTAATCGTACCTAGACAAATCAACATTAAATAAGAAATTTATATTATAATTTGTCTTTGACTCTCAACATGAAATAAGCCGCAGAGCAAAGTATTGTACATTTATATATTAAAAAAAAACTTTTACGCCGATTTCTCTTGCGGGGGTAGTTTCCTAAACCGGTAGGGACCAAGGAGAACCATTTTCAAAGTAATATTTCATATATTAAATTCGAATTGTGAAACAGTTTACCGAACGCCTTAATTTTTATCATTCATGCCTTTCATCCAACAGCTATATATCTATAATTAATAGTATAATAACGGTATGTTTATGAAAGTACGCGCCATCCAACGGTTCATACATACATGGTGGACACCATGGACAATGCAAATCGGTATGTAAATAGCGATATAACTGTCACTAAGTGTTGTTTGATTGCACGTATAACGTGACGAATTTGTAAGCTCATAAGTCTAGACTCTAGCCTACAGTTGTGCTACAGTTATAGGTGGACTACAGTACAAAACTAAGCTCTTATGCCCGTTATCACTAGGGTTGCCAGCCGTACTTTATTATAAAGTATTGTACGTTATTTCAGGCAATTGTATTTTGTCAAATCAAATCAAAATATTTTTATTCAGAGTAATTTTTTTATGAATAATTTCTTTGCGGGTCTCAAGATAGCCTTAGCATATCCGTCGGGCCCCGTGACATCATATCAAAGGGTTTTCGTGGTTGGATACCGCTGTCGGTCCTGGCGACACAAGAGATACAGCGGTAGGAATGTGTGGTAGGCCTTTCGTTAAAAAAATAGATTCGTGATTAGCGCATAAGGCCCCCGATAAATGATGATGAAAAATACCTTTACAAATTATTAAATGTCATACAGTATGTCTTGACCACGTTTTGACAAAAATGTATAACCGGTAATAATTATAGTGTGTCATAATACCCTAAATGGCCGGTATACTTGATGTTAGGGACCGGTGGTGAAAATAGGCAAACAGCGTTAAAATCCATTTAATATATTATTTTTCCTACCAAAGGCCTAATCAGTAGATATGTAGTATTTCAGCAGCTAATAGATTCTATACTCTATCTTATTTACCCGCAATTTTTCACACCGAAAAACCAAAGTTAATATTGAGAAAATCAACGAGTTATAATAAATATTTAACAGAATGAAAACATGTAAAGTATACAATACGCGATAAACTCTTATATAAAACCTGTTATTAAAAATATGCAACCATAATATAATAGGTAATGACTAAGTTATAAAATTTTATGATTCATTGTTAGGTATTACTCATGATATTTAACGTTATTATGAGAAAACATTGATTGCGTTCAAGTAACTGAGTATAATAGTGCATGTACTGGAACAAATAGCAAGAGAGACATAAAAGAAATATATTATCTCAAATCTTTAAACGAGCAATTCTTTCGAAACCCCGTGTATACTTAAGTATACAGGGGGTTTTCATTTTATTCGTGTTTTATCGAATAGCTAGTGATAATATTATGTTAGCTTGCTGATCCGGCAACGTTGTTTTGCCATTTACGTTCTGGGAATATGCCCGAGAGCCTCAAAGGATGATCTTCCGACTGAAGAGTAGCAATTTCCGACGTCGTAGGTACACATATCACACAGGCCCAAAAACTTTACAAAAGATACAAAATTTCAACAAAATCTGTCTAGTCACTAGTGCCCAAAACGGCAAAATTGGGTAACAAACACCACGAAACGAGAATCTTTAACGAAGTCAACCTTGAATAATAATCCAGATTGTAAATGATACAATTGTTATTTATTATCCGCTCACTAAAAAATATCCACATGTATGTACAGATGTAATCTATACTAATATTATAAAGCGGAAGAGTTAGTTAGTTTGTTTGTTTGTTTGTTTGAACGCGCTAATCTCAGGAACTACTGGTCCGATTTGAAAAATTCTTTCAGTGTCAGATAGCCCATTTATCGAGGAAGGCTATAGGCTATATTTTATCACGCTAATACTAATAGGAGAGGGAAGAAATTGAGGAAAGTGTGGAAAAAACGGGGGGAAATTATTTGAAAGGGCTTATTTGAACGCGCTAATCTCAGGAACTACTAGTCCGATTTGAAAAATTCTTTCAATGTTAAATAGCCTATTTATCGAGGAAGGCTATAGGTTATATTTTAGTCCGCTAAGACTAATAAGAGCGAAGAAATAGAGGAAAGTGTGGAAAAAACGGGAGAAATTATTTGAAAGGGCTTATTTGAACGCGCTAATATCTCAGGAACTACTGGTCCGATTTGAAAAATTATTTTAGTGTTAGATAGCCCATTTATCGAAAAAGGCTATAGCTATATTTTATTACGCTAAGACTAATGAGACCGAAGAAATAGAGAAAAATGTGGAAAAAATTGGGGAAATTATTTGAAAGGGCTTATTTGAACGCGTTAATCTCAGGAACCGATCCGATTTGAAAAATTCTTTCAGTGTTAGATAGTCCACTTATCGAGAAAGGCTATAGGCTATATTTTATCACGCTAAGACGAATAGGAGTGAAGAAATAGAGGAAAATGTGGAAAAAAAACGGGGCAAATTATTTGAAAGGGCTTATCTCACGAACTACTGGTGCAATTTTTCTGTTATTTGGCACAGGTAAGAAGAAGACCACGTGAAGGATCATAGGCTATTTTTTGTGTTCTTATTTGTCTGTGAAATATCTAATTTACGCGGGCGAAGCTGCGCGGAACGTTCACGACATCACGCGTAAACGGCTGGACCCATTTTGCTGAAATTTGGTATAAAGATACTTTGAGTCCCGAAAAAGAACACAGGATACATTTTGTCCCGGAAAAAATACTGTTTACTGCACACTATACTGCAATAATATATATACTGCAAAAATATATATGTAAACTATTCAATCTATTTTAATGGAATTTGGTATGGAGATACTTTGAGCCTCGAGAAAGGACAAGGAATACTAATTTTGTCCCGGAAAATGTACGGTTCCCGCACAATAAACTTTTATGATTACCACCGAAAGTCTAAACTATTCAATCTATTTTGATGAAATTTGCTATGGCAATACTTTCAGTCTCGGGAAAGGACAAGGGATACTTTTTATCCCGGAAAATATACGGTTCCCGCACAATAAACTTTTATGTTTCTCGCCTAAACTATTTAATCTATTTTTATGAAATTTGGCATGGAGATTAGAGATACTAATTTGAATCTGGTACCCTTGTACCAGATTCAAATTAGTATCTCTCATGTTTTTTGTCCCGGAAAAATGTGCGGTTTTCACACAATATACATTTCTGATTTGCGCGTAAACGACTCAATCGATGTACGGGAACAACTTTAAAGTCCACGCTATTGGATCTTAAAAACACATCCGTCGCAACACATCTCTGGTGGAAACGCAGCCTAAATTACATAAAAACCTGTTAGCGGTTTGGGCGTGAAGGTGTAACAGACGGACATATAGACATTTAGGCGCATACTGTAATAGCTGTAAAAGGTTTTGTCTATGTCTGTCAAGCGACTAACGCAAGTACTAAACATTTTAAAACACTAGAATAGTACGCCAGTAATTATGTAGCACTATTTTTTTCTCGAATTTTAAACTCTTGCCCTTATGGTTAAACGGTTAATTTCGGCCGCACTAAAAGTCTTTGCTTTGATCTTCCTTTGAAGGTAATTCCCATCCCAAAGAGTTTCATCTTCAGCCCTAAATCTGGGTTATAGCTGGCAGCTATTGGCTTTTGGCTTTGGCATTTGCCAGACGAAAAAAGACGAATCTGCATACAGAGGGAATCGCTAATGTCGCCGAATGGATTTCGAATTCAACAGCTGGATTTTGCTAGTCAAGTCGACACGACTGCAATCTGCATCATATTTCATGACGAGTATCCGCTTTTTAAATCCAACACTTCGATTCAGCCCGGATCTGATTAAATAGCAAAATAGTATTCTTACATCGTTAAACGAGCAATTCTTGTATATATATAATTGAAATCTCGGAATCGGCTCCAACGATTTTCATGAAATTTAGTTTATAGGGGGTTTCGGGGGCGATAAATCGATCTAGCTGGGAATCATTTTTAGAAAATGTCATTTTATTCCTGTTTTATCGAATACCGAGCAAAGCTCGGTCAAATAGCTAGTAACAATTAAAGGCTTTTTTTTTAGTTTTGCAGAATTTCAAATTAATCAGAATACGTTTGAAATTTATGAGAATAACATTCAGTATTATATTCAGTAATAACACAATCATGTTTTATTATACCTCGAATGCATTTAAACCATAATATGGAAATCATGTAATATTATTTATCAGAATCAACCAACTGATATAACCGTATGCTCTACTTCCTTCAAATTGATATTTTTGCAATATCTTAGTTATTGCTCTTGTAAGAATGGCAAATTGTCTTAGATACATGTATGTTGAAACAATTTTAGAGCAGATTTTCTATTATAACAAAGAAAAACCCCGATTTATTTTAATTGAAAATGTGCAATGTCCACTTTAATACAATATTATTATTATGCAGGTAATGTTCATAATTTAAATTTATTAATTAAAAAGAAAAACTTTATTTTTCATGGACAATGGCTCTGGGCTATATAACTTTGTACTGCTAACTTTCACGGACTTCTATGAAAGTTTTGCGTTATACTTTATCATTTAAGCAGTAGGTCCATTATGCATAAAACTATTAGGTTGGGTTGCACCATAACTGTAACTTTCACTATAACTTTAACTACAATGCAAAATGTCAAATCTTTGGTTAAAGTTAAAAATGGACGCCCCCAAGACGCCATATTTAACCATCAGCTCGACAAGGTTTTAAATACACGTGGCGAAAAAAGGAACAAACGCTGTCATCATTCAAAAACGCCATTTTTGACAGTTTTCCTTTACCAGCAGCGCCCCCGGCGACTTTCATTTATAACCTTGTTGGACCAGCTGTCATCTGTCAATTTCTCCGGTCAAAGTTAAAGCTAAATTTAGCCTTAAGTTTAAACACGCCTCTGGTGCAACCCACCCTTAGTCAGATAAAATCCATACTAATATTATAAAATATGCCAAAGTGTGTCTGTCTGTCTGTTACCGCGGTCTCAAAATCAGCCGCTGACTTTGATGAAATTTGGTATGGGGATACTTTGAGTCCCGGGAAAGGGCACAGGATAATTAAAAAATCCGGAAAAATGTACGGTTCCAGCGCGATAAACGAATTTTGGCGGGCGGGCGTCATCTAGTTATTGAATAAACGTTTATCTATTTAAAGATTCACCGATTTTCAGAACCCTGAACCACACTAAAACTTAGAAGCCCGCTCTATATTTTTACCATGTTTTATTATTATCATAAAATATTTTATGATAATATGACGTCAGGAATTACAATAATGTATATAATGGTCTCGTTAACATTATAATGAGCACGTGCATCGCATTATGCGACAACGTGAAACAATGTTACATCTAAATAGGTAGGCGCTTCTTATGAGTTGCAATTTGCAAGTTAATTATTGCAGAATCTTAATGACTCAATGACTAAATGTCTTTAATAAAACATTTCAGCAAGTAGGAATAATTGAATAATTGAATGCTATGGTCTTAGACACGAAGCAAGTTACAATGGAACATTACGCATATGCAGCATAGGTCAGAAGCCAGAGCAGAGGGCCCTAGGCTCTAGCGCATACTGCATACAGTATAGAATCCGACCAAAATCCTACATTATGTCGTGTGCACAGTGCAACACACCTCATAGCAGAAAATTGTATTGACCATCGTCATCTTGGTTATTTACCACGGCCCAACGTGAAATAAACTTTCAGGAAATAATTTTGACATGCAAAGACAAAACATGTATAGCCATCAGCTCATATACAGTATATAAAATTGTCGAGTTTGTGCGCGAACTCCTCCAAAACGGCTCAACCGATTTAATGAAATGTTGTATGTACCATCGAGGAAGTTGATTCCTATGCAATTGACAGACCAACGTTATTTGGTCGAATATGTCAATTCAATGTTAATTGTGATCTGTCAGCTGGGTTTGACGTAACGCGACCAAACTACTTAGGTCCCCGATTTGCATAGGAATCAACTTCTTATCAGAGAAGTTGATTCCTACTTTATTATTATATACTTATATTTACTATACTACTTAATTATTATATACTATATATCTACATAATACTATATATTGTACATTCGTTAGGCCTGAGAATAGGTTTTTATGTAATTTTTATATTAATATTAGAGATAATTTATATGACAAACCAACGTTTGCCGGGTCAGCTAGTAGTCTATAGAAATGCGCAGATCTTTTTATTAATAAAGGGGTAAAAGTATCAAAACTCTTGTATTGTAAAAAACAATTTTCATTACACTGTAACCTACAGGCTACACCTTTGTCTTAACGTGTGTACAATAAAATCCCAACTAATGCAGGAAAGCTTTTAGTATAACAACTACAAAATTGAAATGATCTTTTTAAAACCCTCTATGTGAAAACATTTCCTTTTCAATGCAAATGTTATCAGTTTAATGACTTTTGTAACCAAGTTTTTGTTTCTGTTTTATACATATATATAAAAGAATAAAAAAATATTTGCCTTGTAGGTAGGTCCAGTTATTTTTGAGTCTCAACTGGACCTGTCACTAAGATTATTTAATAGATATATTTTAATATAATATTTTATCTATTCCCTAGCGTTATTGATTGGTTATCGTCAAATAATTAAACAAACCAAAATGCTAAAAAACCTTAGAAATTGAGCATTCGAGTAATTTTAACCGACTTCCAAAAAGGAGGAGGTTATATGTGCGGCTGTGATTTTTTGTGCACATAATAATAGTGTAACGCTAACTACGAAGCAAAGGTGATAGTCAAATATTCCAATTTGGGTTATTTTTAAATTTTTCATGCCAAGCAACCATGCCCAAATTTTCCGCCACTACTTGTTACTAAAATATGTATTCTGTGCCACTACCTAATACCTAAAATCGCTTATATCCTACTTACATCATCTAGCCAAGCCATTACATATCAGACACTTGATACCTCATTTAATTGGTCCAGGACCTTACAAGTGGTCAATTAGTCGTCCATTATCAAACATTAGCGCCCAAGGCCGGTCTGATCGACCGAATCTGAATGGATGGGGTCAGGTCGCGATGATTAGTGAATCACGTATTCGTCATCTTCCGAGTATTGGAGGCTGGGTAACGGTGAATGGATCATGACGTTTCCTTGTGACGGATGTGGAAATAATGGTACGGTCCAAGACAGATTTAGCCCTTTTGAACTTTATTACCAAGTAATAATGCAAAAACTGGTAAACCAGACCAGTGACTTTAAAATCCGTTTAAAATTACTGTACTTTCTGAATATTTATAGCCACAATTCCTACAAGAGGAGAACACACCAAGTGTAAAGCAATCCGAATCAGCCACAATGAAAAAGTAAGAAAAGCATTGTGGATAAAGTATGACATAATATAAAGCATTAGAATTCAGAATGACACGCCTATAGATAAGTACTGTGTACACCAGCCTTTCCCAAAGTGGGCGATAATGCCCCCTAGTGGGCGCTGAAGGTATAAAGCGATGTGGGACCCAGAAAAAAAATGGGGGCGTTATGTAGAGGCTTTGGGGGTGATTTATTTCATCTGGATGCATTTTAAATTGAAACAATGGGGGCGCAAATTTTTTTTTTCTCAAAGTGGGCAGTAGACAAAATAAGTTTGGAAACATAAGTTTGTACACTGTACAATTTTATAACCGTATTGCTACAGTCAGCGTTGCCAGATTTTTTTTGTGCCAAGTCGGGACTTTGGAACTTTTTAAGAGAAAAAGCGGGATTCTTCAGTGAAAAGCGGGACAAAGTAAAAAAAAGTACAAAATCAAAAGCTTTTTGAAGTTATCTTTTTATTTGCGTTAGAATAACGTATACGTGACAATAGATAGCTAAAGTAGCCAAAGGAAATCCACCCCTCTACCTCCCACACTCTTATATTCATTACGCTCCTTTCTTTCTCAGCAGTCAGCACGCTGCACGTACCTTCGGGCTTTCCCCGAAAAGCGGGACTGAGCCTGTCCCGCGCGGGACATTTAATTTTGATGGTAAAAATCGGGACGTCCCGCCAAAATCGGGACGTCTGGCAACGCTGTGCTACACATACGAAAATTATGCTCTACTTTATGACACGAAGTATGGATCCAAAACCCTCCGCCGCCGAGTCCCCAAATAATTTTTCCTCTATTACTTGCAGGCGAGCCCTCTTCAGACCCGCAGACGCAGCGTCGGCAATGTTAATATATAACCAATTTTTCTTTTTCTTTCATCAGCGTATTAATAAATCCATCCATCCATTGATTATAAAAAAGAAAGAAGGAAAGAAAACCTAACGCAGATAGCAAACCTAGAGTAAAAAAAAAATAGACAACTAGATGACGCCCGCAACTGCGCCAAAATCAGTTTATCTCGCGGGAACCGCACATTTTTCCGGGACAAAAGTATCCTATGTCCTTTCCCGGGACTCAAAGTATCTCCATTCCAGATTTCAGCAAAATCGGTTCAGCTGTTTGGGCGTGAAGAGGTAATAGACAGATAGACAGACAGGCACACTTTCGCATTTATAATATTAACTAGATGACGCCCGCAGCTCTCTTGCGTCAAAACTCGTTTATCACGCGGGACCCGTACATTTTTCCGGGACAAAAAGTATCCTATGTCCTTTCCCGGGACTCAAAGTATCTACGTGCCAAATTTCAGCAAAATCGGTTCGGCAGTTTGGGTGTGAAGAGGTAACAGACAGATAGACAGACAGACACACTTTCGCATTTATAAAAGTAAGCTGTCCCGGCAAACTTTGTTTTGCTATATAAAGTATTTTCGCTCATATTATTTTATTGAAGTGACTAAATAAGTACGGCACCATGGCAACGTCCATCGCTATCCCGTCAAACAAACAATGGTCGCCGTCAGTCTCGACTTGTAATAATTTATTATTATTTATTCAAGAAATGCACTTATCAATATTAAAAGTAGCCAGTAGCCGATTCTCAGACCTACTGAATGCATATAAAATTTGGTAAAAATCTCTAAAGCCGTTTCGGAGGAGTACGGTAACTAACATTGTGACACGAGAATTTTATATATATAAGATAGTATGGATTAGTATGGAAGTATGGATTTGTACGCCATTTCCACATTTACGATACACTAGAGATCGCCCAATGATCGAAATTAGACCTTAGTTTCAAGGACACATTTATGTTTTGTAAAAAATATTGACTTTATCATTTTTTTTTCAACTCTTGTCTCTGGGACTAAGCTGATCTCAGACTGGCCGTGTAAGGGAGCATACCCATACTACGTGACCTACTTTTTAAGATTTTTTAACCCTTGATTTTTTTCTGTAGACCTTTTCAATGTGTATAATACTTGGTCCAGTACATTATTTTGATAATTCTCGTAGGGTTCAGCCTGCGTTTGCAATGTAAGCGGAAAAAATGTAATTATTTATGACATTACATTAGAAACCCCAACAGTATTTCTCCACTATTGTAATGTTATTATACTTATAAACCTTCCTCTTGAATCACTCTATCTATTAAAGAAAACTGCATTACAATCCGTTACGTAGTTTTAAAGATTAAAGGGAACATAGGGACATGAGGGAAAAAAACTTTGTTTTATATTATTTTGTGATAGTATAAATTACAACAGAACAATCAGAGAAATTAATTTCTAGGCAGATGGCGGACCTAAGTAATTTGGTCGCGTTTAAAGTTTAACCCGTGTTCCGTAGTATGGGTATGCTCCCTAAGCATTGTCTAATAGTATCTTAGATTCAATAAAAAAAAACTATAATCCATTTTCAATTTGTCAACTTGTTGTCAACAGACTTCAACCATATAAATAAAAGAGTATAATCAAAATCTTATATTATTTATTCGAGGGAAAGCCATATCAGGTGCTCCCAATATTAAAGGAACTAATCAATTACCAAATCCTCCAATTATAATAGGTATAACTATAAAAAAATTATAATAAATGCATGAGCTCGTATACAATTCTATACAATTCGTATGTATAGGCTTGTCACTCAAAAATCTGTCATTTCTCATGTAGGTGTGTTGTAGTGTGTGTAATGTTCGATGCACTCCTTCACCATATTTAAACTATAGCTGTGCAAAATTTCATGCACCTACGTATCCCCATTTTTCGCAAAAAGGGTTACAAAGGTTTTCGTTCGCGTATTAATTAATATTAATACGATGATAACCATTAGTCCATTACGTATTATGCTGTACATTGTACAATGTAACAAACCCGTACTAACACCAACTTACAATAGCATAACACATACTTTATTCTACCTACATTATGCCGCCAGCCCGCTAATGACGCACGCCAACTTAAAAGATGCAAATAACACACCACAATACTGGAGGGAAATGAATCGCTTTTTACGTAATTGGATTTTAATTCGAAAATTATAGACTATAGAGTATCTGTCATAGTCAGAGATTACGTTTATAGCAGGTAAAGAAGACATAAAAGTTAGCACTTTGCAAGATAGAGTTCACAAGTATTCCGTCAAAATAGGATCTTATCAAAGGAGCAATAAGGGGGCGTACACAAATTTTTTTTATGAAATAAGGGGGCAAACGAGCAAACGGGTCACCTGATGGAAAGCAACTTCCGTCGCCCATGGACACTCGCAGCATCAGAAGAGCTGCAGGTGCGTTGCCGGACTTTTAAGAGGGAACAGGGTAATAAAGGATGGGATGGGAAGGGAATAGGGGAGGGTAGGGAAGGGAACAGGGTTGGGCCTTGGGCCTCCGGTAAACTCACTCACTCGGCGAAACACAGCGCAAGCGCTGTTTCACGCAGGTTTTCTGTGAAACCGTGGTATTTATCCGGTCGAGCCGGCCCATTCGTGCCGAAACATGGCTCTCACACGTCAAAAAATTACATGAGATGTTTAGGGTGGGGGGGGGGGGCGAGTCAAATCTCATCTAATCTCACGTTGGGGAGAGGGGGGGTCTCGGCAAATCTCACGTAATTTTTTTCTCAACAAAATAATATTACATATTTTGGTAACTAGCTGTTGCCCGCGACTTCGTCCGCGTGGACTTCAGTTTACAGCGCGCGATGTCAACAAAATTGGTGTCAAAAGCTTTTATAAAAAAAACCCTGGTACCCCTTAAATCAAAACAGCTGTGCAGTGTGCACATAAAATTTCATTTTTTAAAATTAAACTTTATATTTTATGCCAAATTTTAAACCTTATTTAGCCCCCCAATTACATAACTTTACCCATAAACTATTTATCATTGATAGGTTTAAGGTTACGTCACTGTATATAATATAGTATAGTACTGACTTATTAAATAACGTAAAAAAGAAATAACAATCGAAAAAAATCGGAACTCGAATGTATGATGATACCACCTCTTATAGAAAGATGTTGGGCAAGCGTTAGCGCGATGTAAGACACGCACGGCGCCATCTAGTATGAATTTTTGGAACTAACTTAATTTGAACAAATTTTCGTATTTTCACCCCCTTACAACCCTTTTTTCCAATAAAAAAGTAGCCTATGTCCTTTCTCAGGCTTTAGACTATCTGTATACAAAATTTCATACCAATCGGTTCGGTAGTTTTGGCGTGAAAGCGAGACAGACAGACAGATAGACAGAGATACTTTCGCATTTATAATATTAAGTATAGATTTTATCCAGATTGTACGTATGCTTAAGAATCGTAAGCGTAATCGTTATACGATTAAGATCATTCACAAATTCGTTCGAAAGAAATCTACTGACTGTCAAAACCAAACGTTTACGTAAGAAGCCCACATTTTGAAAAATCTCAAAATTTGTGGGGGGAGAGGGGGAATACAATAAATAAATATATATATTTTTAAATAAAATAATAAAATCTCACGAAATCTCACCCCCGGCCCCCCGGGGTCAACAAATTAAAAAAAACACCTCACGTAATTTGTGGACGCCCCCTAATTGTATGTTAGACAAAAATGGAGAAACATGATTGCGAAGTCCATAGCATGCACGTTCATGGACAATTAAAACGAACATTCCCCGTTCGCAATCTTGTATTGGATCATGCACCATTATTGACAGGTCACATAACAGCAAAAGCAGCCACAAAAGATATAAGAAAGACGCAAAGTGGACAAACAGGCCATCTGCATCGTAAAGATTAAACGAGCTAAACCACAAAAGATGTTTCGCCGATCGAGATGGGGGTAACAATGCACTATCAAGCCCTAGACACCCTAGACGGCCTAGGTATCACGATCAAGGCCTGCTGGCAGCTATCCAACGTATCGTGTGTCAGGGTGAACAATAGCGAGCAACAGTGTACTTGAATTTTAAACTAGTTTCACTCCGGATTGGTGTGGAATACCGCCAATATGAACGAAAACAATAGTTTTCGGATTGTGTGCATCTCTGATTGGTTTTGCAAACAGTAAATTGAATTGAAACCTATATCAGAATAAACAAATTTTGATTTTGAAGATGCTCCGAATGGTGAGCTACAGTTTATGGCTAGTAAAGTCAAGATGAATTCAATTAATACTACGCCGGAGTTTGCGAAGAAAAACTGTGGGTTTTGGCATAAACCGCCGCCAAGTGACATGAGCTTGCGTTGCCTTATCAAATCCTTTACATTTTAGATTTTTGACTTCGATATCGAATGCACGTTGTCAAAGTACCCTGAAGTCACAGTAAAACTCAACTGCAAAGCGCCTATCTGTATGCTAACAACATTTGAATCTTTAGAATATTCTTTATCTTTGCGCTACAATTTGTAAACCTTGGTTTTTGCAAGTCTAAAAACTAGCATAACCAAGTACAAGTAGCAACAATAAAGTTTTCACAGACAAACTTCAACAAAAACTACTTAACCGTTCCGGATTTGAGGTTATCAAACAATTAAATATACTAATTTTATAAAGGATTAATTGATTATATAATATTATAAATGCGAAAGTCTGTCTGTCTGTCTGTTACGCCACTGAGCCGATTTTGCTGAAATTTGGTATGGACATAGGTACTTCGAGTGACAAGTCCCGGGAAAGGACATAGGATACTTTTTATCTCGGAAAAATGTATAGTTCCCGCGCGATAAACGAATTTTGGCGCAACGGAGTTGCGGGCGTCATCTAGTTTCATATATTTCATGTCAGATATCAATGTCATATGACATATCGTGTACAACGGCCGTTCCACACCCGCTTCTGAACAGATTAGGTTACCTCAATTACATTAAGTAGACACGGCATTCACCCGTGATATCCTATTACAGTTATTTATAACACAATGAGGTTATCAAGGAGTAAATGTTTCAGATGAAACGAAAAACACCTACCCGTAAAGGTGCGCGCCTGTTTGACGAGGTCACAGAATACATATTTAGTGCATGATAACGAGGTGCGAAACGGATTTAAATAACTTTTCCGCGATGGGCCACAAAAATTCATGTGCGAGCACCTTAAAAATATCGAGGAAATCTCTTCAATAGTCTTTACAATAATAAATAATCCAATTATAAACTATAGAACCTAGAGATGTTACAAATACCGTAATTCGGACATTCAGGAGTTATTCAGGTTTTGATTCATGTTCAACAAAAAAGTGAACCAGACTATAACCCTTACTCATCTAAAACCAACTCAAAAAAAAAACTTCACAGATATTATAAATCATCTACAGTACAACTCCAGTAATACTACTACTGGAGTTGTACTGTAGATGTTTTATAATATCTGTGAAGTTTTTTTTTTTTGAGTTGCTTTTAGATGAGTATGGGTTATAGTCTGGTTCACTTTTTTCATCAAACATCTACAGTACAACTCCAGTAGTAGTATAACTTCATATTCCACAGAAATCGATTTAGGATAAAAAGCTTAACTTTGGCCCACACATCTTACACCACTCGACTGAAAGCGAGAGCCTGTTCTTCAATGTCAGTTAGTGGCTATTGGCGTGACGCCAACCCAAAGATCCATTCTACTTATCGCTAAAATTCGAGCATCGAAAACCTATCCGGCTGATAGCTGAAACCTCAAAGGCGATTAAACGAGATGTTTCATCCCAAATACAGAATGCATTTAGAATAACTAGAGCGGGATTTAGAAATAGAAGCGAATTCATTAGGAAATTAAGTAATCGTCAAATAGTTTTCAGAAACATTTAAACATTTTATAGGATTGAATAATATTTCATAGCATTGGAATTAATTCGATTCTCCATTCCATATGCCGTCAATAAATATAATGCCTGTTATCAAGCAAAGTGTGAAGTTTTATGATAATAAAGTTATCGCTAGCTACTTTGGAATTACATAATTGAAAAAAAATAGTATGAGGTCAAGTCACATTACCCACCAAAACTGAAAGAGTTCAAAATATATAAACTTAAAAGCATACGGAAATAGAAGCGACTCCATCAATTAAAGAATTCAATAATATTATAATTGAGAAATCGCAACAACAAACGAAAAACAAATCATCTTTAAATATATTTTGCTCATCCAATAAATGATCGTCCATCGGATTCACAGGTAGGCTTACCCTCGGTCCTTGCTCTAGCATCTCTGACGTCAACTGTAAACATAAATAGGTCAGGACTCAGGACGCGGATAGATCGAGTTCGGATCATCACGCTACCATTGCATTGCGAAAAACTTGAAACTACATAGCCTAGTTGGCTACTGAATTTTCGCATTAATTTCGGCTTGTAATTAAAAACCAGAAGCATTAGCATACTTATATTACCTACGTTACGTATGCGCTGTTTTTAACGGCAGGTTCGTTAACGCTAGTCAAATTACAAAATTCGTTGCCACGTCTACGCTTAGTTCGGCCACCATAGAAAAGGTTTCCTACAAAAGAATTGACAACAGCAAATCGGAACGTAGCTAAGTTTGTCAATATTTTTATTTTTTCTCATTTCTACTGCTGCACAGCCACATCGTTGCGCTTAGCGTGGTCACCGTAGAAAGGGTTTCCTATGGAAGAACAGACGAAGTGAAAAATCAGAACAGACATAGATCTGTACTTCTATTCGTTCTCACTTCCTCTGCTAACAAAAACCCAAAACCGATGCGTCAACTACGCAGCGCTCATCTCTATTCTCTACATCTGATTTGGGATTTTATTTGCGTGATGACGACTCCTTTGGCTGTCGTGTCTAACTACTAATTATTGGGAGACCGTAGTTAGAATTGCATAGACTATAGTCTATGGACGTCAGCCTGTCAAATCCTGAATATTTCTATTAGCATTTCTATTTTCTACTGGTCCTACCAAATGCCTGCTGAACCGAATATATGCGTCAGACACGCAGCGCTCATCTTTACCTCTTCTTTGGCATTTAATTTGCCTAATGCCCTTTTAGCTCTTTAGGTTATCTAACGCCTAGTTATCGGCAGTGGTTAGAATTGCAGCCTATGGGTGTCTGCCCGGCAACAGGTCTGGGTGTCTGGGCGATCAATAAGCGCCGCGCCGCCGCACGAGCTCAGCCCCGGCCGGAGTCGACACGGTACGGCCGTGCACTGAGCACAATCGATATGCGAAACGATATCTATCGACAATGGAACGGATTTTGACTAATTTATACTACAACTCTTTGCATAAATCGATATTGCACCGAAATGTTGTTGGATAGATTTTCGATTTTTGTCGACATTGCCGATTAATAGAACGGATTTTTGACTCATTAAAAGGTTAACTTGAGTGTAGGACTGAGAAATAATCAATTAAAAAAAAAAAGTCCCACTAAAACTTGTCCTACTGAAACCTAAACGTTCTCCGACAGATATCGTCAATGGAACAGATTTTCTTTGCGAATGCCAACTACAGCTACTCGAATGTACCCCGATTCTGCTGTCAATGATACAGCTTCGTTACTTGTTCGGTTCAGTCCGTTTCCTATCAAACAGCAAATTAATTTTGTCATATATACATACATCAAAATATAGACCCTAGGTTTTTTTTGTAGTTTGGTCAACGAAAAATCGACAATGCTTCCCATTACATTAACCCTGTGCAAATTAATAATTACTGCAGCAGCCACTATATAATATTATGTAACTGCGTAGTTAGTTAGCTGCTGCTAATCAGTAATAACAATTTTTATTTAGGTCATTAAAGTTTTACTGATAAAAATAATTTAACTTAATGCAAATTGCAAATTCTGCTGATTTCTTCGCAACTTCAATACTAGCTAGAAGTGTTTAGTAATTTATATTTACTTACGTATTTTTACTACGTTTTAAGTACTAATTTAATATTTTTAGAAGTTGATGGAGTCATTATTTTTGGTAATTATAGGAGTACTTATATATGCATAATCTGTAAAATTTTGTTTTGATCCCCATTTCATTCATCTTCAAGAGTACTCGATAAGGTTGTTTACAAGTGCCTTAAAGTACTCCTTCCATCAATTTTATATTAATGCTCATTGCTAATATTATTATAACAACGTGTGTCTGTCTGTAAACTAGGTACCTCTAAATTATAACCTCTGTATACACTAAAACCTCTAAGTGTATTGAGCATGGAGATACTGCCAGTCCCAGTAAAGGACATAATATGATAGATCGCGGAAGCACAATATACTTTAGTACTTCTAGTAGACGATAAAACAGTACACTTACACTAAATCAGAAGGAACTGGACAGTGGACATACAAATTACAAAGGTTCCATTGTAGTGGGCTTGGGCCGAATTGCGTACAAACAATAAATCTGTCCTCGGCGATGCAGTCGGCTGCAGCTGGACTGAATGTGACACTGTTAGAGATCTACGATCGTTCCAGCTTGTTCTACACAAATTGAATTAGAATTGAGCAATGAAAAACAAATATCGGACATAGAGCTTTAAATTATATAGGAATTTGGTTAAAATTTTATTTTAAAGTAATTGCATGAATCATTGACGAAAATATCGCCAGTAACGTCCGTTTGTCATGCGAAAATCGTACATTTTTGGGATAAAAACTATCCTTTGCCCTTTGCCGGTACTCAAAAGTATCTACTAAATTCCATCAAAATTGATTTAGCGGTTTAAAAGTGAAAACGTAACATAGAAACTGACCAACATAAAGTCACAATTTTGCATTTATGATATTAAAAAAATATAAAGGCATACAAGCGAGGTCGCTCATAATGAAAACAAAACATAAACAACGGGGTAAAAACCAACACTTCAAGGTAATTAATGCATCAAAAGATTGGATACAAACGAGAAATATTCACATAGGGGTGCAATATCCAATATTAGGTCCATAAGCGAAACGTTGGGTTGAAGCCAACAGACACTCAGCACGAAGCTCTAAAACATGAATATTCAAGTGGGCCGAAGGTATGACTTTAAAATACCGGGTTTCTTTCAATTTTTAACATTTCATGGTGGATCCACATTTAGATTTGAGACTATGAAATGTATCCCCAGATGGCGATTTGTATGAACAATGGGCTTTAATCCAAAGTTAGAGGACATTTTAAGGTCCCTTACTTGGTTGAACCATTATTGCCAGTTGCCACCATGCGATGGTATTTATTTAAACCTTAATTATGGACCAACATGGAGAGTGCATAACACAACTGACATAATACTTATTGATCGTACAAAAGTAATGCGTTACGATTAATGATCATTGTATTTTGTAGCAGCAAACACAATTGGAATTTTCAATCAACAATTTACAAGTTTTACCAATGAACGAATAATGACAGCTTTCGATTGCCTTTCCGTTGTTTACGAAACGATTACGAGGAGGACATTAAATAGCAATTTTCCGAACACACAAGCAGAACCGATGACAGATTACGAGGCAAATTGTAATGTCGAAAGGTATAATACCAGAGAAAGATTTGCGCAATCATTCGTTAGGCATTAATCAGCGGTGGAAGTTGGAACAGTGCAGGCATTATTATATATCATCACGCCAGCATCCGCGAGCTGCCACGATAAACACAAGTAGGGAGATATCATGTTACTTATTCGCAGGATACGTAAAATAATACGCGTACATGTCTGGTTTGGAACACGGATATACTCGAAAGCAAAAACACCATTTTGATACCCCTATCTCAAAAGTTAGGGGAGTTTTAGATGTCAAGGTCATGGCGTTTAAGTTGAGCCAGAGAAAAAGAAAAGTGTCAGTGCATAAGTACACCTACAAAGAAGAGTGGTCTGCGCTAAAAATTACTCCGCCTTTGTATTTGGAATGAAAATCTTAATTCCCACTGCAGAAAACCCAACACAAGTAAATTCAATTAGAACCTGAAATACGCAGTCAAAGAAGTGGGACACTGTTTTTCTTTGAGCTTTGTGCATCTTTTATGCACGAGGGTAGCGAGTCTCCGCCAGATTCCATTAAACATTCACGAGGACTGGTGTGAAATGCCTAATTACAAAACGAGTTCGATACCACCTATTTCAAAAGCTGTTCAAACACCTGTCACGGTTTTAAAACAATAGTAAATGTGTCATTTAGGATGTTTAGCACTGTTTTCAGAAACACGCAAGTCACAGCTTGCATTGTGGACAGGCCATAGATAATGCATGTTGCGAGACTTATTGATATACGATACTAAAGGAATGTAACTATGTAAAAAATTGGTACCACAAAAAGGCTACCACGATAGCCAAGAATCTGACAGCTGTTGTCATTGGCTTTAGTTTCTATTATTTAGAGCACGATATTCGGTGCGCAGGTTTTTGCCAAGCATCCCGGAAAATTATCTAGGCGATACAAATCTCAATTAAACATACATTCAGGGAATGAAAGTGTTTAGTTGTTGCTATATTATTTTTGTGCGTTTCGCACCAGAATCAAATCAGTAGATATATGAGTTTCCACTGTTATATTATTTCGATGGCAAGACCACTCAATTTCAGATGGAATTGGAAGACCGATTGTACGATATGACCCAACGGGATTCAAATATAGAATTTATCGGAGAGATTGCGGAAGGAATGAATGGATGTGCAAATGTAACGCGTGTGTTCCCAGCCACCGGACGAGGCAATCGGCGCGCGCACCCATAGAGGGAGCTAATTGAACGATGTTACGTCATTAACCGTTCTCATATTTAGGCACAGTTAGGTCGGCCATAGACGGACCGCAAGTTGTAGTCGGGACTTTTTCGACTGCAAAATGCGGTCCGTCTATGGCCGGCCATACACGGACCTCTCGAGCAGTTTTTGAGCGGTCGGAGTTCTGCGGTCGAGTTTCGCCGTGTGGTAGAAAAACAAAGGTATGTTTGGTCGACTGAATGATGCGGTCGTGTTGCAGTCGTGTATGACTTCTACGTGACCGCTCTAGAGCAGTCAGTTCCGACTGCAACTGACCGCTCTAGAGCAGTCAGTTCCGACTGCAACTTGCGGTCCGTCTGTGGCCAGTCTTAGAGTGCCTCTTCACACGCGTGGCTGTCGCGCTGCTCTTTTTAGTATAGATGTCGCGCTGCTGCCGCACTACAGGCGACCTAATGTGGAGGCAGTCTAACTGCCAAATAATCGCGAATATGAATTACAAGTAAGGTTGTCGCTCATAGGTTTCCAACATTTACGAGGACATGCTAAGTGAGAACGCATTGTTGCACACGCATGTTTAGCCGAGTCATTCGAGAAAATACAATCGAAGCTTAGCAGTGGCACTACCACGGGACTACCATAGCATACAACAATATAATTATTATCACTTACACCACCAATTCTCACAGAATCAACTATAAAATGTTACTTCTATAATCTATATCTATACATATTATAAAACAAAGTCGCTTGTTTCCGTCGTCCCTTTGTTCCCTTTAATCTTTAAAACTACGCAACGTATTTTGATGATTCTTTCAGTGTTAGATAGCCCATTTATCGAGGAAGGCTATAGGCTATATTTTATCACGCTAAGACTAATAGGAGAATGTGGAAAAAACGGGGGAAATGATTTGAAAGAGCTTATCTCGCGAACTACTGGAGCAATTTTTATGTTATTTGGCATAGATAAAAAGTAGACGACGTAAAGGATCATAGGTTATCGATTTTAATAATTTTTTCAGTGGCTATATATTTTATACCCGTGCGACGCCGGGGCGGGTCGCTAGTTAAAATACAAAGTAATAAGTTATGGATATAGACGTGGAAAATTGACAGAAATTGTAAACCAATAAAAGCGAGGGCATAATTTCAGAAACCCAATAAGCTATTATTGCTTTCAAATTTCAAAATCAGATATCTTAGTTAACAGACATAGAGTTACTTAAGTTTTTTTTAACAATCGAGTTACATAATCAAAATTCTAATCGAACTCGAGAAGCTTAGTAATTTACTAAGACATTAGACACTGGTATCTCAGTAACATCACATTACTTATGTAACGATCCAATCACTGTTTTTTTTTCTATAACGGGCATTCGCTAATTAGCCCCACGCGATGGTCGCAAAAACTATATGTCCTAACAAGACACGTTGTTCCAAATCCAAAAAAAAACAAAAGATAATGGTTCTCATGGGACCATTGTACCATATGCGCATTTCACTATTCTTCGTTAGCCACAACGCGGTCACGCATTACGAAACATCTGAAAACGTAACAGAGCCCCACTGCCGCGGCGGTTACATCTTCAGGGGCTGAAGAGTTAGTGTTGGGGACGCGATGAACCACGCACGACGCTTCACGCTGATGCCGGGGCCGAAGCCCCTGCCCGTGCTGGGCAACTCCTGGCGCTTCGCCATCGGCCAGAAGCCGTGGAGCACGCGATCCCTGGACGTCACGCTATGGAACTTGCGAGCGATGGCCGGCGCTGGTGGTGCAGCTAAAGTGGCTAAACTCTTCGGGCACCCCGATCTAGTTTTTCCGTTCTGTGCGGAGGAGACGGCGAAGATCTATAGGCGGGAGGACTCTTTACCACATAGAGCGGTTGCGCCGTGCCTGAAGCACTACAAACAGGAGTTGAGAAAAGACTTCTTTGGGGACGAGCCGGGTTTGATAGGAGTGTAAGTGACCTCCTCTTTGGTGAAACCTTTCTCCTTTCTGACATATTTTACTCAAATGAATTTTACCATCGCAGGCATGGGCCGAGATGGTCGAAGTTCCGATCCAAAGTATCAAAATCCCTTATCGCTCCAGAGGCGGCTAGAGCAGCGGTGCCTTCGCTGGATCATGTGGCTGAAGACTTTGTAAGAAGGTAAGTTTAGAAACTCTTTTAAGCATTGCAAAATTTTAGCAGAAACAGCATAAAGACAACAAAATCCGAAAGAATTTTGAAACTATGCTTAATTCGTAAAAAAGCTCATTAATTTTTTACTTGATTAGAAAACTTTATTTAACAACATACATACGAAAGTAAATTGAAACAAGTTAAACCAGAATTAGAAACACTTATATCATTAATAGTAAACTCTTGTGGAATTTTAAATATAATTTTATCTGATGGTGTTTATGAGTTTTGTACACTGAATTAATATGGCGAAAGTTTGTGAATGTCATGCAGATGAGACGGTCGTGGGAAACATAATAATATAATTAACCACGTCTGAATACTATCTTATAGAACAATAAGGGCCTGTTTTACCACGTCTTTCTTATAAATGCCGCATAGGCATATAGAGTATGGAGTATCTGTCAGATAAGTTGTGGATAGCCTATCCGAAACTTATCAGGAAGTGGTGAAACGGGCCCTAAGCCTGTTGATAAGCCTCCAGTTACACTCATAAATAGCTAGAGCAATGAAAATTGTATTACAGATCCTAGTATGATAAGACGTGAAAACCAACTAAAAGTATGCCTTGGTAATTTTTGGGCTTAGTTACACATTTTTATTTGGATTTCGGTTTACAAACACATGCCAACTAGAATATAGTAACTAAACATCAACATAACCAGTAACCACAAATATGTAATACAAAACCATGTTTTATTAATGTTAATGTTTATAAAAATTCTTATTTAAGCAATCTGCTAAAATTTAAAATTTTTGTTAGTTAGCAACGTTCAAATGATGAATAATTACGCAATTTATGTGAAATTCTACGAATTTTGAAAATATATAACTGCCAAGTTTTTACTTATTTTAAGTACATAGTTTAAATTAACAGATAAATCTGAAATCAAAGAATTAGTTGAGTAATTTTAGCAACTTCTTAAAAAACGTTTAAAAAATTAAAACAACCTTTGACCTACGAATAATAAAAACCCTTTGACACATATTATAGCGAACGATTTCATCAAAAATGTACGGCCTCACAAAATAATTTCAATCTAATTTCTCAACCAAAGCACGAAAGCTCTTATCGCGATGTATTTTGATTTTTGACATAATTCGCTGTAGGCCTGGTTTTTTCACGGCGAGCGAGATTCTCAACCCAACTTAGTAAGTAATAGGCATGATGACTATTTTTTTTCTTATCGGTAATTGAAAGACACTTAAAAAATAGAAACATCGTTGAAAGAATGACTCTGATAGCTTAAAAATTCACCAAGATATGACAATTCAAATATCTCATAAAAAAGACCCGCCTGAAACGCTCCATACAAAGTGCTACGAAAGTATGACGTCAGTCTTTCGTAGTTTGTACGCATCGGGAGACAACTTTGTTCGACAGGTATATTAAATATTGCGTTTATGAAAGTGGTTTCGTAACAAAAGTTGCTTTTAATTGCATAAGTTATTGAATTGTATACAAATATTAAGAAAAATTGAAAAAAATATCGACTTGAATATCCAACTTTGAAGGCGCATAAGAAAAAAAAATACAAATGCTATCAAGCTGAAATTTTGGGAACACTTATTTTTGACCGTGATTTCTTTATTTTATTAACAAAATTCGCTAATCTTTGACCTTGTCATCATCCCTATTAATGTTCTGAATATGATTTAAGAATGACCGTTTCGCCACCTGGGTCCACTAATATTATAATTATTGCAAAGGTGCGTACCCAGGTAGGGATACCCCCCCCCCCCCCTGGAAGATAAAATAAACGTCAATTTTCCTGGCAAGTGGGAATTAAAAACGTGTTACCTACTCTGCGCAAAATTAAGTGTTGGAAACAAAATTATATATTTTCAGTCAGATTAATAAAAGTCAATTTACATGATTTTCTTTTCAATTACTACCAGACCGACCATCTTCTCGAAACAGGTATGCTGCTGCCCCCCCTCCCCCCCCTTAAACCCCTTCACTGATTATAGTAATTTTGACAAAATTTTATGAGTAAATAATTTGAGTCCTGACCCTGTGAATCCTGCTAGGAAAATTGCAGCGCTTACTTGCACAAAACATCTAGTTCCCTTTGGCCCACTTGCGTGAATTTGAGATAAAGTTAAATCTGTGTTCATTTAGGCACGAGAGAAACAACATAATTTTTAACCCAGGGTCACCTTTAAACACCCTAGTCTGGCGCTAGTGGGCCTTAAATCTTATATCTTTAAACGAGCAATTCTTGTATATATATATTTGGAATCTCGGAATCGGCTCCAACGATTTTCATGAAATTTAGTATATAGGGGGTTTCGGGGGCGATAAATCGATCTAGCTAGGAATCATTTTTAGAAAATGTCATTCACATCGAATACCGAGCAAAGCTCGGTCAAATAGCTAGTAACAACTAAATCAACACTAATCTGCCCATATCTTTGGCATATTCCTTTCGTTCTCACATGTTCAATAGTACCATTGTGAATCTCAGCGTTCACTGTAATGGCCACATCCGTTGTTGAGCGTTAGCGTTGACTCACATAACACTCCCATTCATACAACGCGAATGTGTTATCATGTTTGAGCATTAACTCATTAATTTTGCATGTCTTTATTGTGACATAGACCTTGGTAAGTTAGTTTTTCGAAATAGTTTACAATTTGGTCGCATTTTAATTGTTTCTAACAACGTAACGTAGGTTACGTTACGTTGTTAGAACGGCGTTAATTTCGTACATCGTTTGTTTCACAAATCAGAGGACAACAACTCATATAAGCTTTCCTAAGGTTTTCTTTTGATTTAGAAGTTGCGTTGCTAGGAATATGTTTTTGAGAACCAATAGAATCTTTGCGCTTAGCGAAATATGGCAAATGAAGCACCTAAAACTATTGGTAACTAAAAACGAAGTTATTGAAATGTCGCTAAATTGCATTCTATCCCCCTTACTAATAAACGCTGTATAAGCTTCGAATAATTATACAGTGTATAACTATTCAAAGCTTATACAACGTTTATTAGTAAGGGGGCAAGTCCATACATCTGAGGACACTACCTATACAGCCTTTTCGCGTTTTCTCTACACCGTTCTTGCTCTAAAATTAAAATTGCCATTCCTATATTTTGAAAATAGACTTTACATGACTTCTGATCTTTTCCTAAAAATGTATTCACATTCGAAAAGGTCAAATCTTTTCCAGGGGATCAGCTAGACGTGTCAGGAATAGATCAGCCGTAAATAGATCTTCACTTTTACAATTGAAGACGAAGGTGTTTTATGGATGAATTGAATAAGTAACTAACATTTTATAACATGACAAATTAGTCCACAAAAAATAGCCTATGATCCTTCACGTGGACTACTTCTTATCTGTGCCAAGAACAGAAAAATTGCTCCAACAGTTCGTGAGATAAGCCCTTTCAAATAATTTCCCCCGTTTTTCCCAGATTTTCCTCTATTTCTTCGCTCCTATAATTAGTTATAGCATAATAAAATATAGCCTATATCCTTTCTCGATAAATGGGCTATCTAAAAATGAAATAATTTTTTAAATCGGACCAGTAGTTCCTGAGATTAGCGCGTTCAAACGCGTGGAAGAGCCATGCTCGAGCCATGGTCGAGCCGGCACGAATGGGCCGGCTCGACCGGAGAAATACCACGTTCTCACAGAAAACCGCGTGAAACAGCGCTTGCGCTGTGTTTCGCCGAGTGAGTGAGTTTACCGGAGGCCCAATTCCCTTCCCTATCCTCCCTTATTCCCTTCCCTTCCCATCCCTACCCTCCCCTATTACCCTATTCCCTCTTAAAAAGCCGGCAACGCACCTGCAGCTCTTCTGATGCTGCGAGTGTCCATGGGTGACGGAAGTTGCTTTCCATCAGGTGACCCGTTTGCTCGTTTGCCCCCTTCTTTTATAAAAAAAAACAAACAAACTCTTTCGCTTTATAATATTAGTATAGAGTATTTAAACTATAGATAGACAATGAGTAATGACCCATTTTTCCCTTTATATTTCGAAGAAACCTTGTAACTTACTTCATAATCTGGCTAATATATCTTAGCTGTACCTACATAAAATCCACATTTTGGATTTCAAATAAATTTCCCGGCTCTAAAGTCGCCATTTATCTAAAAAAAACGTAAATGTTCAAATTTTTAGTCACCCACTTGATCCACCTACGTCTTCAATTTTAAAACTCCATTCACGTGTCTAGATTCTACTATGAACTTTGGGTCTATAATTGGAAACCGCCTTGTTCAATTTTAGACACTTAAATTCAACATTTCGTGTTATACTAGATTAACTTTTAAGCTTGTTACATAAGTTCATGCACGGATCTGGGTTAAGTTAAACATGGGTTAAATACTACTATTATTCGTAGGTTACATATAAATATTGTGTGATCTCTTTTATAAATACGAAAAACTATAGACATTACTAAACGACGAATCCAGGGTTAACTTCAACTTTTGCGCATGTGGCCCTTATTATCATTATTATTTTAAATCTAAAACGGTTAGTGTTCAAAACATGTACTATATTCAAACTCAATTTATTTTAGACAGCAGTTTAACCAATACTAACTAAATTGCTTTCAAATAAAAATATGCAAACTTCCTTTACACAGGTAAATACACTGATACGTTACAAAAGACAATTGCAAAACATTGTAGTCTGTCAAGAAAGTGAAGAAATTAAAAAGTGGCAACATCGTAGTGTCATCCCTTTTTTCTTAGATTGATTTGAAAGGGATGACACTACGATGTTGCCACTTTTTAATTTCTTCACTTTCTTGACAGGCTACACAACTATTATAGAGTTCACTGAATCTTTTCAGTAAGTTGCTAACTAATTATCTAATATCAAATATTTCTTGTCTAGGATGGAGGGCTTGGTCGATGACACAAGAGAGTTGCCCAAAGATTTTCTCACCGAGCTGTACAAATGGGCCTTGGAGTGTGAGTTCAATTACATAATTCAAGTTCATATGTCTCATAATTAAAGACGTAAGTGGATCAAGTGGGTAACTAATAATTTGAAAATTTGCGTTCGGGACCAGGAAAATCATTTGCAATGAAAAAATATGGATGTTTTTTGCTAAAGTGTACATAAAGTCCATAAGTCCTCCATTAAGCATGTATTAGCCTCCTTTTATGCAAAAAAAAAAACGAAAAAATTCAAAATATTAGTTTCCCACTTACGTCTTCAATTACGCTTAGCCTTATATGACCCCAATTAATGTAACGTAAATCACCATCTTCGTTAAACACGTAACGTGCAATCTTTGTTCTATCGCGTTAACTCTGTCGAAAGTAGACATACTAATATTAAAAACGGGAAAGTGTGTCTGTATGTTTGTTGCGATGTCAATGTCAGACCGATTAACCAATTCTGATGGGCGTCGAAATACTCCATCAAGGATCAAGAGCAATGTCTTGTTTGGACCTATGATCATAATCCACCGAATCATTATTCGTGAAGAAACGTCACTTATTAAAAAGAACTATCAAAATCCAGTGCATAGTAAAAACTTAGCATACATAATAACAGCCACCAGTGACTTAGTTTTATACGTAGTTCTTCAATTTTCAGCGGTAGGAGCTTGGGCGCTTGGAACCAGATTCGGCTGCCTGAGCGACGACGACCACGAAGCCAGGGACATAATCAGGAGCATACATGGCTTCTTCCACAGTGTACCAGAATTGGAACTTTCTGCACCATTATGGCGCCTATATTCAACACCAGCTTACAAGACTTATGTAGAGGCTTTGGACGCCTTCCGTTCTTTATGCTTAAGAAGACTAACAGACAAAGGCGTGTGTGCCCAAATCGCAAAGAACTACGGCGAAAAGGTGGCAACTATTCTGGCTTTGGATCTCTTGCTCGTCGGAGTGGACACCACAGCCGCTGCAGCAGCCAGCACCATGTATCTTCTGGCCACAAACAGCAGAGCACAGAGGCGATTACAGTCGGAGCTGGACAGTAATCTGCCTGAGGATAAAGTGCTGGATTGCAGAGATTTGGATCAGCTGCCGTATCTGCGCGCCTGCATAAAGGAAGCTTTGCGGTAAGCCAATTAATTTTTAAAGCGAATTCAAACCGCTTAATCCGGATGAAGATTAAAATTGCACTAAAGGCAAATTTTGAAGTCTTTGACCGAAGTTTATACATTCAAATTGAATATTCGTAGTGAATGATTCATTAACGTGTTTACTTAGATAACGTCAAACGCGTAACTTATCAACAACGCTCTAAATCTTAAGCAGACAAAAATGTTAAACTAGAATCTGTTAAAAATACCCCATATTTTATTTGTTTGATAGAAAACTGACTGCATAACGACACAGAATTAATGTTGCATAATTTATTAGAATTAAAGTCCTATGATAAATAGCTTATGGTTGCTTGAACATTTGTCCTATCGCGTGCCAAGAGGTGTTCGCGGTAACGAAGTCACATCTAAAAGAGCTCATCAATCACATTAGAGAAAATGCTGCACAAAACCAAGTGTAACAATAGAGTAACAAAAACCCGACAACATTACCACTGAAACCCAACACGCAACACTTCAAATTATGAGAACATAACAATAGTACGTGATACGATAAATCAAAATTAAGTTATGAAACTAATTAGAATTAAAATTACAAAACTATATGAACGACTCTACTTCAGCTCTTTGAAATAGAACCAGTCCTGTTCTCATGAAATGTCAAAACAAAGAAAATAACATTTCACGGCAATAACATTCTGTGACTTGATAGGAAATAGATTGAATCGAATAAGAAACTAGATTGCATAAATATTGCCTTATAAGTAGATGTAAAATGAGGGGGAAGTATTCTCTACCGAAGGGTGAAAAATCAAACTTTTAAGACGATGATTTAAAGAAACATTCAGAGACATTTCGTGATTATTAAACTGCAATTTAATATGAAGAGTTTGATAGATAATGATCGGGGCTAATGTCAAAATATTCATTTAATAACAGTGAAGTAATTAATATTCGTCTATGAGTGCAGTAAGTCTGTGATGGAATGACAACTTCAGACCTTGATGTCATGACAATAATAGGTTCTAATGTAGCTAACAAGCATATAATGATGAATGAGAGGACATTCAACTCAACGTTAATGATAGAAATGACAAATTAGCTAACCTATGGCCAGCACGCTTCACGAGACGAGTCAGAAAATTTCAGACATGCCATCCTTACTGATATCATAAATGCGAAATTGTGTCTTCACGCTCAAACCACTGAACCGATTTTGCTAAAATTTGGTATGTACTTTGAGAAACGGTAAAGGACATAAGATACTTTTTATCCTGGAAAAATGTACGGTTGCCGCGCGACAAACCGATTTCAGAACAGAATTCCGGGCGTCATCTATCTTAATATATAAAATTCTCGTGTCACAACTCACAATGTTAGTCACCGTACTCCTCCGAAACGGCTTTATTGATTTTTACCAAATTTTATATGCATATTCAGTGGGTCTGAGAATCGGCTACTGCATTTGTTGAATAAATAATAGTAAATTATTACAACTCGAGACTAACGGCGACCATTGTTTGTGCGACGGGATAGCGATAGACGTTGCCATGGTGACATACTTATTTAGTCACTTCAATAAAATAATACGGGCGAAATACTTTATATGGCAAAGAAACGTTTGCCGGGACAGCTAGTCTAGTTTATAATATATTTGTAATTCATAGTAGTTGAACTAAATAACCTAATGTTTATTTAAAAGCTCCATATGAAACTCCATGCACATTTTCTCTAAAGCTCTAGTCAGCTATGCAAATGGAAATTCATTTTATAAACATACGCTTTTAATTTTAATGAATCACTCGTATGAGGGATACTTGCGGTGGAAAAATCGTGTTATTTATGGTGTAGTTATTTCGAAGTGGTTAATAGTACTACCAGGGTATTAGACCTAAATGTACCTATTGATATTAAATGTAATGCAAGGGCAGTACAAGGAGGAATGTAATGTGAGGACCATTGATTTTGTATAATACAGGTGGTGAGAAAAGAAAAACTAACAGACGTTAACAGAACTTCAAGTAAATTTGGTTGGTACTATAGTAATTATTGTTAACTAAATGTCGCCCGCACCAAAATTCGTTTACTGTCGGGAACCGTACATTTGTCCTGGACAAAAAGTATCCTATGTCCTTTCCCGGGACTCCAATATCACCAGACCCAGCAAAATCGGTTCAGCGGTTTTGGCGTGAAGAGGTAACAGACAGACAGACAGACCCACTTTCGCATTTTTTATATTAGTATGGATACTGATTTCCATGGGGACCTAATCTGTACAGCATATTGCAAAGTATATATTAATTCTAGTACCACAAATGGGACACTAACGCTAGATTATATTAAAGTGAGACCACATTAGTCTGCTGCGTTGCGACGACTAGGCAAGTCACAAAAATATAATTTACTGGATGTTCCCAACTTTTTTGCATTTAAACTCATTTATCGCTGGAGAAAATTAAATTTTTAAGGATAACCTTCCTGTGTTCCTTTTCCGGGACTCAAAATAGTTATGTCTATACCAATGGCATCAAAGTTACATCCGCGAATTAAGCGTGAAGAGGTAATAGACAGAAATACACACACTTTCGCAATTTATAATATTAGTATCCAATATCCATAGATGATAATATTGACTAATTGCTGTGCCAATGGTGTTTTAATGGATCGGAAGGAAGGAGATGAAGTGTTGTATTGTCGCGGGTAGCCACAACGCAAGCTAGGTATGTTTCATTCAATGCGATATTTTGTTCCGACGACGCAACGCACCACAGCAGTGTGGCCACGCTCTTATTAATTATTTATGTAGGGTAAACCAGCATACGACAAACCAAAACTTTACGTTATCATAATACGATAAGCTCGTAACAATTTACGTAATTATACGGAATGACGTTAAACAACTTATGATTTTCTAGAACAATCACTATTTTTTGCACTTGACATAACAGCAACAGAACCTGAAATTGTGTTTGTTCATGCAGCAAAATTCTCGTACTTTAACAAGAACTTTACAATTCTAAACTACATTCCTAAATACGTAAACAATTATTTTTTAGGGACAAAAAAAATAATATGGAATCGTTGCATTCATTAAAACATTACTGTACCAGTTTAAACCAAGTTTAATACAATTTCGTATCAACTTTGTCCAGCGGAGTACCGAAATTCTGCCATTTCATTAAAAAAAATAGGTGCGTCCACATTTGTATCATTTGCGCGATCAGATCTCCGTCGCGTATCAAAATGATACGCGTATCATGATACGCCCCGATCGCTATTAACCGCGTATCTGATACGTGTCGTATCAAATACGCGCGTGATCGGCAGAATGATCTAATAGGCGTCCACACTATGATACGCATATACTTGATACGGCGCGATGATCGCGACGGAGATCTGATCGCGCAAATGATACAAATGTGGACGCACCCTGCCTTTTTTCAGGATCAAACCGGTCATTTTGGGAAATGGTCGCTGTTTGCAGTCCGACACGGTGATAGCCGGATACGAAGTACCCAAAGGCGTAAGTTGTTTCGTACTTTACACACCCCGAGTCTCAATATTCTTTTGTTCTCGGAGCTATTATAATAATGACTGCACAACAGTCGCAGTGAGACAAAAGCCATCTATTTTAAGTTATTTATATCCCTTTAAAGCTGCGCTAGTCGACTTTTTCTACACTCTCAAGTTTCTGAGGTTTCAGACGGTAGTTTATCTATTCAACAGCGTTTTTCATTGGTTAATGGCATAAGATAAATCAAAGGCTAGTAAATAAAATATGAGGTCCTGTCAAAATCTAAGAAGCTGGTAATATTGATTCTGAAGTTAAACATTGTAGGAGGATACGGAGAACCTAGAGGATTTATCCATGTAGATAAACTACGTACTTTTTCCCCTGATCTAGGATAAATAAGGCATTTTTGACGTATCCATTGTTTATTTCAACGGGTCGACTAGTATACCTTCCCTTAAAACACCTTCAGAAGTTGTTCGAACTTTTTTTACAGTCACATGTCGTCTTCCCTCACTACATCATGTCAAACGAGGAGAGATACTTCCCTTCACCCCAAGACTACGTGCCTGAGAGATGGTTGAGAGAAATGCCTGAGAAGACCACGGAAACCTGCCCCCACTCTAAGGCCCAAGCAGTGTGCGAGAAGCAGAAAGAAGTTGGCATACATCCCTTCGCGTCTCTACCTTTTGGCTTCGGACGACGAATGTGCATTGGAAAACGATTTGCTGAGGCGGAATTACAATTATTGTTGGCTAAGGTAAGTAGTTTTAATATTAACGAATTAGCACTTTTCGTATTTGCCAGCTTGTAATGAAAACTGCCTGGCAAACTTTGATCCCTATTTAACCGCCTTAGGGCTCGCAACAACTAAGAAATTTTGAAAAATTCTGTCTTAGTCGATGCCTTCATCATAGACGGAACGCGTTTGCGAAATTTGAAGCCTACGTCGACCCAGTCAGTCAGCTATACCTACCTTTTATAAAGATAAGTTTGAGATTTTAGACAGAAATTAACAAGAATAACAGGTCTAATTCGACTGAATTAATAAACGAGGGCTAGCGTGTAGTCTGAAATTTAGGACACCAAAACAGTTGCTGACTGATTAAATCGTTAATACTCGAAAGTAGGGTAATAGCTGTACTTGTATACGTTTTCTTCATATTTTGATTGACTGATATTTTCATTGCTTTAATTTACATACAATATATTCATATTTTTATTTTTATTCACCTTTATATTTTCACCTCTTTTGGGAGACATATTATGCGAATTGCGAAGTAATTTTGAAAAAAAAAAAAAAACAATATAAACCAGACTCAGAGGGCTTTCGGAGTCCTCTTCATGCATAAAATAAGTCGTCTCTACACGTCGGCGGACGCATCTGCTGATATTCTTCACACCAGCCGATGATTTCTGCAGATATATCTACCAATGTAGAGTCGTCTTAACATGGAGTTTATTTTTTTTTCAGACCTTCCACAAATACAACGTATCTTGGCGTTACGGCGAGTTGACATACAGCGTCACACCAACCTACGTACCCAACGAACCCCTCCAATTCACCCTCCAACCACGAAAACCAGCGGCCTAATTCACAATGTCCGTTCGAAATCAGTTTAGAAAACACACCGCGCTGTGATCGGTCAACGCTAGCCACAGCAAGCGTTTATTGGCGCAAAAAAGTTGTCATATCCGAATTTCGCATTGGGAATTCACCAGAACTGAATTGAAATAGGTTAAGTTTTTTACGTAACTAATTAACATTTCATACCAAATATTATGTTAAATGTTTTTTATTTTGAATTACAATGGATACATTTACATATCGCGTTATGTGATAGCTCTACTTTATGTTTTATAAATAAATGTTAAGAAATTGTTGCTGTTTTATTTCATATTTTATCTGTTGATTTAAGGTAATGGTGTCAAAAGTAATGGCGTGGAAAATAGCCTTAGTTCTAAGACTAAGGGCCTGTTTCACCACTTCCTGATAAGGTGCCGGATAGGCTTATTTGACAGATTCTCCATACTCTATCTGTTAAGTTAAGTGGCAGGATAGCCTTATCAGTAAGTGGTAAAACAGGCCCTAAGGATTTTTTCAGCTAACGTTGAATTGACATAAGCCGACCACATGGCGTAGGTCCGTCAACTGCCTGGGAATCAATTCCCTCGGGTATACATAGAGCCTGTGAAGGCTGTGATGTATAGTCTACTGATTCTGCAAAGACTCACTCCATATAACGCAGTACAATGAGAAAATTAACGACCGAAATCAATAAATAGTTGTCTAAACGCGGGTTGATCCAATACTTATAATGACCGCTTTAATTTTAACGATTTAACTGTACAGTTTAAGTCTTGTGTTAATTTACATGTTTCATACCTCCAAATCTCCGCACCTTAACACAACTCCCAGCGACCGAACCGTACAGTTCCATCATCACATCTACATAACCTTCAATACTCACTATTTGGCGGAATCATTGAGCTGGTACTCGTTGGACCGTCCGAAGCACTCCTGCACCCCGGAGTCAGCCCACAGCCTCTTCATGGCGGCGAGCAGCTCCTCGCTGAACGGCTCCGTGTCCTCCATCCGTTGGATCACGTCGAACACCATCTTGCCGTCGGTCTGGAAGGTTCGACATACCATTAGGATAACTATTAACTAGTCTTGTTTAGTAAAGACGCGAGACTCATAGCTTTTTAATTAGACACGTAGACTTTTATCTCGCTTTTAGGAATAAAAAGACATACTATTGTATAGTGTATACAGACACTACAGTTTTACTACTATGGACGCTTCACACCACGTCAGTCTGGCCCCGTGCTAAGTATCTAAAGGACTTGTGTTACAGGTACCAGACAACGGAAATATATTTAATACTTTTTATACTAGACATATATTTTAAGAATTTTATTATATTATACACATATTTAATACACATCCAGACCCGGGAACACTGAAAACTTTTTGTTCCGTCAGCGGGATTCGAACCCGCGACTCCCGGCTTGAGCTACCAACGCGCTCACCACTGAGCCACAGAGGTCGTCAAGTTATACAATGGTTTGCCTGTCAAGTGACTTTTTAATGTATCAGACAAGAATAAGACATTTATATTTACAAGACATATCCTTTAGGCTACGCGCTTGTAAAATTTCTACATCAATGTCAAAAAGTATACAGCAAAACACGTAGGAGATGCGAAAAACTCTCAGAAAACAGAATAGGATCCCAGCTAGGTTCTCTGCAGCAACAGTTTTTAGCCATCAAAAGATTTATCATTTACCGTGGTTAAAATTGGGTTAAGCACCAACTTTTCTGTATGGTCTGTTAAACCCTTTGTCAATGCGATTGGCTAATGAGCTGTCGGTTTGTTCATCTGTGAATTGAAGACATAAGCGGAGGAAGTGGGTAACTGACAATTTGAAAATTGTAGTTTTTTGCACAAATGGAGGTTTTAGGCCAGGAAAATTATTTGAAAAAAAAATGTGGTTTCTATGTATAGCTAGATATATAATTTAAGCTAGCTGCTAGATGATGAAGTAGGTTACAAATTTTGTTCAAATTATAAGGGAAAAATCGTGCACGTTTGCTGTGCGCGTGACTTCAGCGGCAGCGGCACGTGTTTTCCCAAAAGCTACAGCAGAAGCTGAAAACGCGCACGTCTGATCTGACTCATGTTGTCAAATATTAGTTACCCACTTTATTTGCGAACGTCTGTGAATTTCGGTACGGAATCCCCTTTCCCCACATCCGCAGTGTGCAATTAAACCTAATTAATGTTGCACTCAGTTCGCTGTCTACAGTCGGATACTCGCGAACTTAATAGCTTTTTACCCGATTGCGTCAGGAGGGTTATGTTTTTTGCAAGCATGTACGGTTGTTTAGCACGCTCTCCAGCCTGAACAGTTTGATCAGCTTGAGAGATGTCATTACCTATGTCCACACTATGCGCTTTCATTTTCAATTTTCGTCATCTTCTTTCATCCAACTTTCGTTTTGGCGCATTCAATAATTGAATGCGTCAGCGAACGCAACGCCAATTGTCATTTTTAATAACAAAGCGAAAGTTTTGGATACGGTCAGAGGGCATGCGTCGCGGGCATGCCTCACGCTCGCTGTTGACTGTGGCTTTGACGAACATAAAAAGGCACGGTGTGGACAAAGCTATTAGGTTTTAGTGTGAGACTGACACTTGGTATACCAAAATGAAGTTAAGTTTTTTACTTTTCTAAAATCTAAATTATTGCTTTACATGTTGCTTTCTATTTACTGCAATAAGCCAAAGACTAGGGTTACACGATCAGTCTGCCATTAGTTCAGTCCATCAGTCTCAGACTGGCCCCAGAACGATGGGGGAAAGTAATATAATAGAAAAATGATCAGGTCCGTCAATCACACGGTTACACGATCATTCTTTCATCAGTCTGGATCAGACTGATAGACTGAACTGATGGTAGATTGATAGTCCGTAAGACTAGACTATCAGGTCTAGTGGTTTAGAGCTCTAGACTCGTACATTCGAATCCCACGCGTACATATGATCCACATCATGCAAGTACTTGGACAATGGGCACACAAAATTTAAACTTTTTGCTTTAACAACTCCTTGGCGCAGTTTCTCCAAACTGAATCTGACCTCTACGCTTTATACGTACACAATTAAAGGAACGCAGACACGTACGATACACCATTTGGATAGACGTACTGTATTGTTGCTGCCAAATGTGCGATGGCCAATAAATATGCGAACGCTACCAAAACAGGAGGAAAATGTACCACTTTAATGTCACCGAAGGTCGAAACTCTGAATTCTGATAACATTGTTTTTGTATCTTGATGACGTGGTTATATTTTTGTGAAAGTTAGGTACACTTCATACATGTACAGAAAAATCGGCCAAGTGCGTGCGAAGGGTTCCGTACATATCCAGGTTATGCAAAATGAGGCCAAAATTTGTATTTTTATATGGGTGCTTAATTTTTTATTTTATTTTAAAATTATATATAATACTCCGTCCGACCTTAGACAGCTGTCAACCCAGAACCGTCCGAGGGTGCTGATAAAAAAAAAGATTAGTGTAGTGACTATAGTGAGTGACCCTCACCAAAATTTCAGGTTGCGACCGCGCCTGAGCTCTCGTGCGAGTAGCTAATACACAGGTGCAGTAGCTGCCTACTGTCACTTCAGCTGCTCGCACTGTGTAACCTATCCTTAATGATATCCAAGTACGAGTCTGACTAACCCATATAACATATTAAACTTAACGCTGTCGTAACCGAGAGTGAAATATACCCGCATATGTGCAGATGCTGACATAAATCAGATACAGAACCTTGGAGTGGCTTTTGCGCTCCGCTAATAATATAATATGAAGCCTAGATCTGCCTAGGCTATGTTTAGAGTTCCGTACCCGAAGGGTAAAAACGAGACCGTGTAAACAAAACCAAGTTAAAATATTCACAAAAACTCAATAAACATGTCTATTTATTGAGTTTTTGTAAATATTTTAACTCGGTTTTGTTTACTCAATAAACATGTCTGTTTATTGAGTTTTTGTAAATATTTTAACTCGGTTTTGTTTACTCGGTCGGACCCTGTCGGGTCTTCAATACAAAAAGACGCCATATTTGCCTATTTTTGCTCAATATCAATCGTATACCAAGTCAGCAGGTATACGGAACACTTTTTAAGCGAGTGCGGTCCACACTTGGCTGATTTTTTTATCTAGACACTGAGATTTTGGCACCGAGCCACTATGTTTTATATAGTCTTAGATATATATGTAATGGGTAGCCTTTTTATATGTGACCACATCCATTTAATTTGTATAGACTATTGGAGTTTGCCAATTTCGCTCTTTGTTAAAAATAAACTCAATAAATAAAACCAGGTCTTTTGAATTAAGTTTTGAATCCAACCATAACATAATATCTGTTATCAAGGGCTTCTCAAACTTTTTACATAACGAAACCAACATTTCTGAATTTTTGGAACCCTCTTCCTAGAACCCAGTTTGGGAATCCCTGGACTAATGTAATCCTTGCCTATAAAACTCTTGAGTCTTGACTCTTGACTGTGCTCTCGTAATAAAACAGTACATTGACCACTTATGGCCTGCTGCAACAGATTATTTATAGAGTGAAAAATATTTTAGGAGCATTGCTGTTCATCAAAGTTTTAACATGATTTGTTACTAGAGCTTTGATATAAAATATCACTGTTTCCAATTGTATGGAAACAAGATAATTTGCAAAACATTACATTCCTCAAGCATTGTTTGAAAACAGATATGCTCTAACCAACCTTTGGTTCCTTGGTACCGTAACATAGCTTTCATGATAATATATTTTAGCTACATTAAAAATATTTTAAATCCCAAATGATGTATGTTTGTATGTCCGATATCTCCATACCAAATTGAACCGATTTTGCTGCAATTTGTTATGGAGATATTTTAACTTCAGCCTGCCTAGCATGATACGCCGACGAGATATGTCACTCTACATGTTTTCTCGATGTTTGATGGTTTGTCTCTTCATCTGTATTGACCCTAGCATGACAAACATTTTTTCTCGCGTAGATCTATCATCGAAATAACACATTTTTATAGAGTTTTGTCGAGATAATTTCGAGATTTTGGCGTATGCTAGGCAGGCTGGGAAAGGTACGGTTCCCGAGTAAACGAATATTGGCGCAACACCGTTGCGGGCGTCGTCTAGTGAGAAGTACCTACCCAGTATGACTATTGACTATTAATAATGAAAAAACATCACGATCATGGAAAGTGAAACTAAATCGATACATCACGAATAAGGTAACGAGATCACAGGCACAACCTTCGTGATCTAGCGAGTCATATGGCGGCCATGTACGGTACATACGCGTATTGTCACGTAACTCGCCACGAGACGAAAAAATTAACACTCCTTACGTGGAGCTGGTGACACGCAAGTCGCTAGGGCTGCCTACCGCTGATAATGTTTTAAAATAAGTTAAGAAAGTAAATCGGGGTAAGTTGACAATATAAGTACGGATTACTCGAGTCAACATTAAAGCTGATCGCACATTTGTCCGCGCCGCATAATAAACGAAATGCGGTGCGTACGGCGCGGACGAATGTACGAGGTTTCACAATATCATTTCTAACAGCGAATTCTAAAATGCGGCGCGTTCGGCGTATACGTGCTGATAAATGTGCAATCACCTTAAATCGACAAGTGAGCATGATCACGGTATTGTCGGATACAAGGTAAATCCGGATTATCCAAGTCGGAAATCAGTGAATACTTGTTTGGCACGGTAAGTCATTTTGTCGTACTACTTCACTCCGTGGTACCAACTGCCAGGCCAACAAAATACTCGTTGGTCGTTGACTAGCGTAAACTTGAATAATCCGAACTTATACAGATACTGATACAGGGAAGGAATACCTTTCCCAGATAATAATCCTTACTTTAACGTTAAACTAAGTTTCTCCCTGAAGTCTTGAACGACAAATAACTATTTAAAGCTTATACACATTTACATTATGCAGACTTCTGATAAAAAATTAAACATAACAAGATCTTAAATGTGTAAGTAATTTGCACACCATTTTCAAAGAAGTAATTAAGCAGTAATTTATCAAAGTTGACAGCCCTATCTCGATTGCCATTTATGGAACCGAGACTGAACGTTCTCAAGATTTAGATCTTCTAGCGATAGAAACATAAACTTGGCTGGCTTTTTACGATCATTATCGGCCACTGTTTCATATGACCTAATGAAGTAATCCAAAGTAAATCATTAAACTAGTCGTAAGTCGTGACAGCGTGATAGATTTAGTACCTACATAAATAAGTTTGTCTGTTGCTGATGTACGGTTAATATCGTTTCTGCTTGAGGACGTTTCACGTTAAGTACATATAATGCTGGCCATACCGCATCCTTCCTATCGTCCAATCGGCATGTTAGTTCTGCTGATCCAATCGGTAGCGTCATGCCGATTGGACGATAGGAAGGTTGGTGTATGGCCACCATAAGGGCCGCGCTATACCGGAATGGCAGCGGCGAGGCGAGCACTTTCAGCGTCATAATATGATTTTAAACTTTATCTTCACTATTGTAATCATATGACACTGAAAGTGCTCGCCTCGCCGCTGCCATTCCGGTGTGGCGCGGCCCTAACTTGTATGAGATCAAAATAACGGCTTTGTAACAAATTCGACAATCAACGGCATAGAAATTGTCATTTGTCATCGACGTGATCATGATAAAAAGGCACAGAAAAACTAAACAAAAGTCCAAACACCGAATCGAAACACAAAACTTCATATTATTAAAGAATGAAAAAATATAAAAATCTAAAAAAATATAATAATCTATGAAGTGTGCTGTGTGCCTCATTGTACAGTACATATTTTGATTATACTATAAGACAACCCGTAGCTTTAGTTTGTGGAGTTTTCTATGACAAATGATCCAAGTGTCGCCCCACACGGCACACGGGCCACACGCGACATCCACAAACGCCGTTTTAAGATAGCTGCTAGTCTATTGGTCGTATAATGAAACGTTGTAACGTGTGGCGGTCACCGGCGTCAACCGTGGTATGAAAACTAAAGGAAATATGCCGGTAGCGGCGTTTTTTAGTTATGGCCGGTGGCCCGTGTGCGGGAGCCCTAAGCCCTAAAAGATCCATGGCATATCTCACCTCCCGATCCTTGTTCCCATAAGGGATGCCGAGGTTGGGCTGGGCCCGCAGTATGGCGACCAGCGACTGGATAGTGTTGCTGTACACAACGGGCCGGTACTGTTTGAAGTCCTCGTTTGTGAAACCACTCTCGTGGATAATTCTGTGGACAAGATTCATTGAATTAAAAAAACTCTCTCCTTTTTTTAAATCGTACTTTTTCTATTTTGGCAACTTGATGCAAAGGATGCGTATGTTGTGCCAAAGACAAAAAACCAGTATTCGAATGATATATTTTAGTATTTACATACTAGAGCTCTACAATATATTTAGGCTCTACAATAGGGCAAATATGTGTAGATGCTATAACATTATATTTTTTTTAACTTGTCCATGGCTAATAAATTATTAAAAAGATGAAAAATTTGCCGTTGGCTAATTAGTTGAAGTTAAACTAAGCAGGAAATAACATTCATTCATTCATGATTATTGCAGCTTTTAACTTGGGAATTGGGATTTCCCCAGTTAGATTTGTCTGTGTATTTCCTCGTTTGTATAACTATGTTCGGATATTAAAGATGACAGTAGTGTAGCTAGGTTTTACGACCGCACTCCGAGATATTGATGATTAAGAGGAGTCCACACCGCCCTTTTTTTCATACAAACGTTGTCCCCTGTTTCCTCCCTGGATAATGCTAGTAAAGTTATAATTTTTTTCCTGAATATCTACGGCCACTAATACAATATCCCTATGTTTTTTTTTCATAATTTAATTATTAAATAAGATATGAACGTTCAAAAACCCAAAAAAATGGCCAGATTTTCCGCTGTGTTCAAAAGTCCAGAAAACCGATTTGGCTAGATTTTACAAAAAAAAGCAAAACATAGGAACACAGCTCAAGCCTTTCTTTAATCTTTAGTGAAAAAAGTACTTAAATCGGTTAAGTTTTGGAGAACGAATCGTTGATTTTCTGCAGTTGTCTCTATCGCGTTCTGCGGTATAGGCTTGGGGTAAGGGAGACAGCTATAGATATTACACGTACTTTTTATTCATTTCTCTAGCCCCTGGTGTATCCTCTTAAATATCAATTTAATGAAGAGTTTGACAGATAATGTATGGGGCTAAATATTGTTATATAATCTTCGTTAACAATTAAGTAATTATTATTCGTCTTTGAGTGCGACAGTCTCAATGTAAAATTTTTTGCTAAGTTGAGAACTGCCTTTTGCAAGCATTTGAAAACAAGTTAAGTAGTTAACATTTTTAAGTTTAATATTTCATCATCATCATTATCATCATCATAACTATTGCCGTCCACTGCTGAACGTAGGACTCCCCCAATGACCAATCTAACTCCTCTGCCAACCATTCTTAGGCAGCTCTCATCCATTCGCTGCCAGCCACTTTCTTCAAGTTATTTAAGTTTAAAATTTACAATCTACAAACAACTTCTATCTATATATATAAAAATGGATTTTCAAATGTGTTAGTCGCGCTAAAACTCGAAAACGGCTGGACGGATTGAGCTGATTTTAGTCTTAAAACATTTGTAGAAGTCCAGGGAAGGTTTTAAAGTGACACGAAGTTCACCGGGACAGCTAGTATTTTAATAAAAATATTGAACGTAGTACGTTATTATTATGATAAGCAATAATTATTTTCATACTAATTAACACACTGCAGTTGACTTAATGAGATACAATCACAGAGTGAAAAATATAATTAATAAAAACAACATTTATTCAGTTTCTATCCATTTTGATATGATAAATATAAATCTAACCATCCTCATCACCTTGATGAGTGGTAGTCTTCCACTTTCTTTCCTCTAACCTGAACCTAAAGGAACTAAGATGGCGCCAGAAAATTTAGTATAAAAGTTGCTGCACGAGTAATGTTGCCCGGGGTCTTTTTGCTTCCAATCATTGAGTCGACAAGTTGGACCTTAAAAGTATTTAATCAAAGTGAAAGTACTGTGAGTTGGAGTGTTGATTTGGTGTGTTAAATAATTAATTTATTGTACCGTGTAAGACATTAATAAACGCTGTGTTACTTTGGAGGAATTTATTTATTTCTAATATTGCTTTCCATCAGGTGACCCGTTTGCTCGTTTGCCTCCATCTATAATATAAAAATGAGTCGCTAAATGTGTTGCTAAGCGCAAAACTCGAGAACGGTTGGACCGATTTAGCTAATTCTTTTTTTTAAATATTCCTTGAAGTACGAGGATGGTTCTTACGGAGAAAAAATTCTAAAAAAAATTAATTTCCTGAAAAAGTCTAAAAACAACACTTTTCTATACTCCCATACAAAAGTTAAAGAATCGACTGTTAGGCGATACGAAGTTCGCCGGGTCAGCTAGTATTTTATATTAAAAAAACCCAGTGTACAAGTGAATCCGCACTGCGAATTTTAGCCGCGCGAATTTTATTCTCGCGAATTCATTCATATAAATTTATCGTGAAATTTTTATCGCAAGTCCAGAATACACTCATTAGTGGAGCGCCCAGGGCGTAAAAATTATGCAAACCTCCGATTTCCGTTGTAGTGGATGAAAATTAAAAAAAAAATGTCTAGCTGATAACGTAAAGAAAAAATCTGAAGCATAAAAAAATTGTTGGTAAACTTTGCAAGTTATACAAGATGTTAGTGTAAACACCGTTATCCTTGAATCCATCAAATGAGCCCGTCAAAATGAACAACTTTTTCTATAAGAACAATGCTGGGAACTCAAAAAATCCGTCTTCATACCCATACACATTGTCGATCCGGGCAATTTGTATGGGTATGAAGACGGATGTAAAAAAATGACACCTAAAAAAACATTTACTATTTAACCTTCTATGAGTGATATAACAATTTTCGTAAGTCAAAACCCCTGGGAGCTGCGCTACAATGAGATTCAATTAAATTGAATCAATTTCGCAATTTTGTTACAAAAGTGCGAAAAAAATTCGCGCGGTTAAAATTCGCAGTGCGGACACTCCATGCTACCAAATTAAAATAATAATATATTATGTTAAGTATTAACCAAGCAATAAAAAATAGAATGTTATTAATTTAGTCATAAACAAAGGAAAATATTAGTTGAATTTTAATATGTTATTCTACAGAGTTTACCAAGTTTTACTGTTTAAATAATAAGAATAAGAATAAGAATGGATTTATTTTTAGCATCACACAATACATCATAATATAAGTATACAGTTCGACTATAATATTATTATAAAATTAACTACTACAATGCTGTGTGACACCAAAAATTGGCCCCAGCTCAGTAATACAGTTACCAACTCTGTAATTATATAAAATGAATGGAAATCTGCGTAATCTCTCAAAAGGAATATTTTCAAGAAATTATTATGTTTTCGAAGCATTTGATTTTGAAGAACAAAATAAGAAAGAATCTGAATTCTTCTGATAATTATTTTAATACATTAAATTATACACCCATACTAAGTAATATTACTAAGTAATTTCGTATGTCTGTATGCACTATGCTGTAACAACTAACATCTTCAGGCTAAAACCACTGAAACGATATTAATAAATTGTTTAAAGTCGTCATTTAACAAAAAGAAAACATTTTTCGGTATAAAATAAAAACCACAGTTCAATCAACACAACCCGCGCTGTTTCATTGGATGCTGCGGTGTAAAAAGTTATTGTTATGACAAAATTCATCAAACCGAGATGAAATTCGCACAATCACGATAATACAACGGATATTTGCATTTGAACTTGTTTGCATAATTCTCTTTTATCAAGTTAGGATTCAATATTTTATACTATAAAACTTTTAAGCACACAGGCAAAGACTAACTTGGAGGTAACGTTTACCTTATTATTGATGATGATGAATTACATATTATATGCTTATACAAATTTTTTTCATTCATTTTCATCATTCATACATTCTTATGCAAAGGAGTTATATGAAAGAAGCATTTTCCATCTGAAAAAAAAAATGTCTAATCCCAGGAGTCAGGACTCTAAGTGCCTTATATCGCACTGGCGATTACAGCCTGGAGACACACAGACAGACAGACGGACAGACATTCAATGTTATTCTTAGTAATAGGGTCCCGTTTTTCCCCTTTGGGTACGGAACCCTAAACAATCCACACAATGCAGTGACATAATCACATCGCACACGTACCTATTCGTTGTACATTTTTTGTTAAAACACGCCACGATTCATGGAAACTGGGGTGAACACGGCACCCCCTTAAACCCCACGAGGGGGAAGGACGGGGTGGGATGTGTGGAAACCCCGGCGTGACTCATTTAGGGAAGGTCAGTCGATTGTGAAGCCTGTGCATAATCGAGGGAGCGGTAGGATACCTGGGCTAGTTTTCTATACTAGGCATACGCGAGCAGATATTAAAATATGAAAATTATTAAAAGTAGAGAGAACATAAACAGGGATATTCGATAGTCGTGTATTCGTAGAGGCCGGCAACGTCCATGGGCGACATAGTAACTTTCCATCAGGTGACCCGTTAGCTCGTTTGCCCAATTATTTTATATTTTTAAAAAGTTTAATGAAAAGGTCATAGTACTGAGCCCTAAATCTAAAAACCTTAATTTTACACTATAAAATTAAGGTTTTTAGATTTAGGGCTCAGTATGTAAGGTTAGAAACTTGGCTCTACATGAATTGAGATCTCACTACTTTTTGACACGACGAATAATTATAATATTATGTTCTCATCTTGGCAACATTTTTACATGAAAATGTTTTTAATGGGATTTCATTTATTTTTGTAAGCTCATAAGCTGGTTTACGTTGTTTTTTCTTTTAGTTCATTTTTAAGGTTCCGTACTCAAAGGGTAAAAACGGGACTGATTATATTACTGAGACTTCGATGTCTGTCCGTCTGTCTGACTCCAGGCTGTAACTCAAGAACCGCTATAGCTAGACTTCTGAAATTTTCACCGATTGTGTATTTCTGGTGCCGCTACAACAACAAATACTATAAAGTAAATATTGAAGGAGGACCTCCATACAACAAACGTAATTTTTTTTACCTTTTCGGCTCGTAATTCATAATGGCAACATTAAGACACTTGAAATTTTCACAAAATCCTCAATTATATAAGTACGTTGATAATAAAATTGAAATAAAATAAATAAGGGGGGCTCCCATACAAAAACACAATTTTTTCCCCTACTTTCACTATATAACAGTACGGAACCCTTAGTGCGCGAGTCCGACTCGCACTTGGCCATATATTTTTTTTGTGTCAGTATTTCTTTTAGGTTTCCGTACCCAGAGGGTAAAAACGGCACCCTATTACTAGACTTCATTATCTGTCCGCTATCCGTCTGTCTGTCTGTCTATCTTGGATGTATCTCATGCCATAGAATATATAATATTAGTCGTACCAACTCATGCATCTAGCGACGGCCGTCGTGACTTACCGGCTATCATAATCTATACTAATATTATAAATGCGAAAGTATCTCTGTCTGTCTGTCTGTCTGTCTGTCTGTCTCGCTTTCACGCCAAAACTACTGAACCGATTGCAATGAAATTTTGTACACAGTTATTCTAGAGTCTGAGAAAGGACATAGGCTACATTTTGATGTGGGAAAATATCTTATTTCCATGAAAATATCGATGAAAATTTATTCGCATTGCGCAGGCCAGCGCTCATCCCGGGGGTCCTGGGTTCGAGTCCCGCAGGCGGAACAAGTTTTCAATGTTCCTGGGTCTTGGATGTGTATTAAAATAATATTTCAAAAATCTTAAATATATTTTATGTATAATATTATAAAAAATCCAGAAATATATCGATGCAATTTAGTTCTAATACGATTCAACAGATGGCGTTTTATTTTATTTTAGTTCTAATACGATTCAACAGATGGCGTTTTATTTTTTACTTAAATATATTTTATGTATCTATACTTCTATACTAATCCATACTAATATTATAAATGCGAAAGTATCTCTGTCTGTCTGTCTGTCTCACTTTCACGCCAAAAACTAATATTATAAATGCGAAAGTATCTCTGTCTGTCTGTCTGTCTGTCTGTCTGTCTGTCTGTCTCGCTTTCACGCCAAAACTACTGAACCGATTGCAATGAAATTTTGTACACAGTTATTCTAGAGTCTGAGAAAGGACATAGGCTACATTTTGATGTGGGAAAATATCTTATTTCCATGAAAATATCGATGAAAATTGCTTCGCATTGCGCGTGGCCAGCGCTCATCCCGGGGGTCCTGGGTTCGAGTCCCGCAGGCGGAACAAAAAGTTTTCAATGTTCCTGGGTCTTGGATGTGTATTAAAATAATATTTCAAAAATCTTAAATATATTTTATGTATAATATTATAAAAAATCCAGAAATATATCGACGCGATGCAATGAACATTTTAGTTCTAATACGATTCAACAGATGGCGCTTTTTTTTTACTTCGTTGGAACATAGAACTAATCATACTTATTAGTTGTTATCTTTTTGTTTATAGTTTTTAATACGTTAGAATATTATGTTTAATAATATTATCACTTGCTATAATAATAATCAATCTATCTTATCTTATAGAACTCCTACTGCATTTCTAAGGAGTTCGAGTGTGTTGTGTTGGCCTATATTCCATCCAGAAAATATATCAATGCAATCAACATTTTAATTCTAATATATGAAAACAGATGGCGCTTTATTTTTTACTTCATTATTATAACAGAACTAATCATACCTACTTTATTATATATTATTGTTTTTATTCATAACTAGCTGTTGCCCGCGACTTCGTCCGCGTGGACTTTAGTTTATAGCGCGCGGTGTCAACAAAATTTGTGTCAAATTTAAAAACTTTTTAAAACCCTGGTAAGTGGTACCCCTCTTAGGGCCGCGCTACACCGGAATGGCAGCGCTGAAAGTGCTCGCCTCGCCGCTGCCATTCCGGTGTAGCGCAGCCCTTAATTAATCAAAATATTATGAATGCGAAAGTATCTCTGTCTGTCTGTCTGTCTGTCTGTCAGTCTCGCTTTCACGCCAAACGCCAAAACTACCGAACCGATTGTAATGAAATTTTGTATACTGATAGTCTAAAGCCTGAGAAAGGACATAGGCTACTTTTTTACTGGAAAAAAGGGTTGTAAGGGTCGTAAATTTGTTCAAAAAATTCATAATAGATGGCGCCGTGCGTCTTCTACATCGCGCTGACGCTTGCTCAAAAGTCTTTCTATATGAGGTGGTATCATCTTACATTTAAGTCTCGATTTTTTTCGATTGTTATATCTATTCTACGGTATTAAATAACTCAGTACTTTATCTGTGCAGGCAGTGACGTAACCTTAAGACCAAATTTCACCAACGACTGTTAAAGTTAATGCTCGAATTAGTATCACGTTAGCTGTTTTGTTTTTCATATGAATGAAAGAGAAGACAGGATATTTTAACAAGCTGTTAACACTAACAGACGTTGGTGAAATTGGGACTAAACCTATCAATGATAAATAGTTTATGGGTAAAGTTGTGTAATTGGGGGGCTAAATAAGCTTTAAAATTTGGCATAATATATAAAGTTTAACATACAAAAATGAAGTACTTATTGTTTGCACACTGCACAGCTGTATTGATTTAAGGGGTACCAGGGTTTTTTTATAAAAGCTTTTGACACCAATTTTGTTGACATCGCGCGCTATAAACTGAAGTCCACGCGGACGAAGTCGCGGGCAACAGCTAGTGTAAATTATAAATTTTCACCTTATTTTTAAGTTTCCGTACCCAAGGGGTAGTGACCCTGTTACTGAGACTTCGATGTCTGTCCGCTGTCTGTCTATCCGTCTGTCTGTCTGTCTATCTGTCTCTAGGATGTATCTCAAGAACAGTAGAAGCCAAAGAGTTGAAATTTTCATCGATTATGTATTTCTGTTGCTGCTATAGCAATAAATACTAAAAACAAAATAAATTTAATATTTCGGGGGGGCTCTCATACAACAAACGTGTTTTTTTTGGCTTTTTTTGCTCTATATAAATAATGGCAACAGGTAGGTACTTGAATTTTTCTCAAAGCCCTTAGTTATAATTATGTCTACTTTAATATTTTATAATAATATTAAAGTAAAATAAAAAATTAAGGGGGGCTCCCATACAAAAAAACACAATTTTTTGCCTAATTTTGCTCTTTAATGGTACGGATATAGGTTAAATTGGGTTTGATAATTTTTTTGTTGTTTCAGTACTAGTATTATGTTACATACCAAATTTCAGCTTTCTAAGACTTCGGGAAGTACCCTAACAGTTTTGATGATCGGTGAGTCAGTGACCAAATTGTGGGTTTTTGGACACCTATAAAATCTAAAGTATAATAGCTACGATATTAAAACTTTGCGCATTTAATAACTATACCCATGTCATTATATCTTAAAAATTTCAACTATCTGGCATCATTCAAACCAAAGTTACGAGGGTTCAAAAATACGACGAAACGTTTCGAGAAAAGGTAGGTTGCGCGCTTCGCTTGGCTCATTTTGGCGGGGGCACTCCCGTGCCCCCAGATACTTTATTAAGGGCGCGTAGTGCCTAGCACCCATAATTTAATTATATTTGGGAAAATATGTCTTGAATATTAGCTAGTTAGATACGGGATACCTAATGAAGTATGTAAGTTACCACCATTAAATGTTAGTTATCCACTAAACATCTACAAATACGTCTTCATTTGCGTAGTATTTTTATTAAGTATACTTTTTATTACTTAATCACTTTGATATTGTATAAGAAAAGTTTCGGTTAGCGTCCAAAGTGACCACCAATACGACCCACTGTAGTTCGATGGCCTTCAACTTTGACGAGTTATTATTATTATTAATGAAATTCATATAAAGTAGTAATTATTTCTATTTTCACCAACCAATATGGGTTATTGAAAAGGTCGTTTATTACTGATAGTAATTTCTCCAAATATAGTATTGATAACGTCTCGTATCGATTTCCTTTATTGTAAAGTTTATTTATATCCGACTCAAGCCTAAAAAGGCTTAATGGGTGCTGTCATCATTTAATAGAAATAATTTTTAATAATATTAAAAACTCATGCGCACTAGATTGACATGTTTCTAATGAGAACCAACTGGGTACCATAATGGTACCAAAGCTTCGTAAATGTGTTGTGGGTGCCGAATATTCTCGTATTTTCCACAAAACATGTGCAAGTCACGGCAATTTCCACTGGTTTAGGGTGAAAGTACTGCTGATTGGGTACTACTTAAATGGTACGATAAAAGTTTGATGTGATTGTTATCCCGATTGCCAAAAAGGTTATTTCATTGTTTTAGTGAGATTTTTCATTTTTTCTTATGCAATTATCTTATATTTAAATTAAACCTAGTATGCAATTTCAAAAACCGCGTACCCGCATTTTGAAGTCTTAATGATTTTTACCAATGTAAGTTGTAACTTGTAACCATTTCTACAACCGAACCAAACTCACATTTTAGTTTATATCCCAAATGGCCCGTAATGTCGATGGCCGTCCAGTAATCGCTCTCCATCAGGCTATTCACTCGCTCTTTTGCCAATTACCCGCTAGTAAAACACTGTAACATGTAACAAGTAGCAACAGTGCACAAACATCTGGTCCGGACAGTATCATTTTGTTTGTTTATTTAATTCGTGGTCAATAAAAACTAACTATAAAACGCAACAGTTGAGTTATGAGGTAACCTGCAATATATTCCAGCCGAGTCTAGTGCCAAATTTTATAAATTCTTCGAGAGGAACCTTACTTAACCTCAAAAGGATACACCAGGGGCTAGAGAAATGAAAAAAAAGTACGTGTAATATCTATAGCTGTCTCCCTTACCTCAAGCCTATACCGCAGAACGCGATAGAGACAACTGCAGAACATCAACGATTCGTTCTCCAAAACTTAACCGATTTAAGTACTTTTTTCATTAAAGAATAAAGAAAGGCTTGAGCTGTGTGTGTTTTATTTTTTTTGTAAAATCTAGCCAAATCTGTTTTCTGGATGTTTGAACACAGCGGAAAATCTGGCCATTTTTTGTATTAGTGGCCGTAGATATTCAGAAAAAAAATTATAACTCTACTAGCATTATCCAGGGAGGAAACAGGGGACAACGTTTGTATGGAAAAAACGGCGGTGTGGCTCCTCTTAAGCTTCCAAAATTTGTACATAAATTGGTTCAAGTATACACTTTAATTAATATAAATGCCCATAGCTTATATGAAATGTATTTATGGTTTTTAAATTACGCGACAAAAACCATTTTGTCGCTTACGCCCTTTCCATTTTTTTGCTGTTGCCTGTAATTCCATTGCTTGTTTTCTACGAGAGGCCGGGCCGGCCTCTCAATTCTCAGAAAACAAGCAACCTAAAACATATCCAATACGGTTTTTTACTTTAACGCGGCGTCACCTTAACTAACCACAGATACAACTCGACCAGGCGTAGTTATGTCTATTGTGACTAGGCCATACTAGGCGGTGTTGCAGCTTCAATGCAAGAACAATGATACTGACAGATTTAAGATACATTTAACAGACAAGATTTTCATAGTTAATGGTATTGCTATATTATTTTTTGGTCCATTTCATAAAAAATAGTCACGAGCGTCTAAAGTGAAAACGTTTATGAATCACATAAAATCCGGAATCAATAGAGCAAATTAGTTGATTCACACTGTACAACCACGGTCACGCATAACTAGCCACCTCGTCATACATTCTAGTACGACGGGTGGGTCATTTTGCGAAGGCGTCGAGCGTACGGTCACAGAATTTGCGAGATTGATCCTTATGTGATTGCCATAAAGGCCATATGAGAGGCAAAATCCCTGAGCAGAGCCGCGAAATTTTTTATCACATGGCTCTGACGTATGGCCCGCGTCATCGTCTGTGAAGGACCGTTAAACAAGTATTGATCTACCTTATCATGTATGCGCCGATAGAAATCACTGTAAATGTTACTGAAACCTGGCCTAGTTGGCGCCAATAGTTTTGCCGCTGTTGATAAGGGCAACCCACATATAACTGCGAATTCGTGCGAATCCGCATCTCAATGTGATTTATATTAGATGCGAATTCGCCGTTTTGAGTGGGAGCCCTAAGGTTTCAGTCTGTAGTAAAAAAAAAACGTTCGAGATTGTTCAGTTTTTTTGGACCTGATGAGTGATGACACCTTCACGAATATTGATTCATGATGAGGAATCTCATGATGACTCAACTTTCGAGCTAAAAAAGACAATCCAACTTTAGGCTCTAACTAGAGAGTGTCAATTAATAATAATACATACATTATGGAATACAACCTTATTTAAGCGAAGCTATGTTATAATAAAGGAGATCTAAATAAATTCCCAAAGTACCTAATAACTAAAGTCCGGTCGCCAAATGTATAGAAACGATTGACCTCCTTGGCGTGTATTTTGAGCTGTGTGCAGAGTAGACAGTTATGTCTATTGTGCTGTGTGTATTAAAATTCAAGCAGCTATAGGCTAAAAAGCTAAAATCTAAATCCTCTCTATCCGGCGACTGGACTACAAAAGTAATGTTTACTTTTGTAGTCCAGTCGCCGGATAGAGAGGATCCCTAACATATAATTTACCGTCAAAATTGCATCACAAAAGGTACAGTATAACCTCTATTACACCTCGCTTATCACAACATCGCCTTATCATCGTTGTGTAACATTTTTATCGGTTTTAAAGTCGTCAAGATAATATACCATGTAGATAATATCTTGCTAATAAGTAATAATCTTATTGGTCATTCATTGATGTTTAATAAGATTACTGTTATATAGCTAATAGTGATAACAACACTATTAATCAGTGATTATGAAGCACGCGACCACAGAATACAGATTACAATTATATCATTTTTGTATGAATTTGTATAATAATGACAACAATAAATGTACATCATTCTTCGTAGATTAGCTAGATACTAGGTAAATACATAATGCATAGAAAAAAGATAAACTTACTTCATTTGTTTAACTATTGTACTCTTCCCCGACTCGCCCGCACCTGAAAATAGAAAAAAAAGTTAATTTTGACCAATAAAATGCTGGAAACTATATTCGTACAGCGGGGCTAAAATGGTCACATTAAGAAATTCCTCTAAATCAATTCAGCAAATGAATTGTCAAAACTGTCAAACTGACAAATGTCAAATCAGTACAAAAATACAGAAATGAATTGCAAGCAGAGTTGCATTTTGCGATTTTAGAAAAATGAATCATATTATGATTCATATCATGATTCTTCAAAGCGACCATTTTAGCCCCGCTTATACACCGATAAACGCTGTGCTGATTTTAAATAAGGGTCGCTACACTTAAGAGTCCCAGTACTGTGCCATAAACGAAATTCTGCTTAATGGCCAAGGGGTACTTATGGCCTCATTCTGATTTTTTTTACAGAAGCTAATCGTAGCGTTTTTGATTGGTCAACTTTTTAACCAATCAAAATCACTACCAAACAGATAAACTTCTATCCTGTCAAAGAGCCTTATAAACCGGGCATGATCGTGAAAACTTAATAATGAACGAAGATTCTGGCTGCGCGCCAGAGTCACGATAGTATCACGTAGTGTTGACGTCCATATAAAATATAGCCAGCTTTGCCTGTGGCCTGTGAGCCAATTTGAAGTATTAATTCCGATTATAACTAAGAACATTGGAGTAGGCAAAACACTTGACGGTTAAATTTTAAAAACAGTTAGTCACAGAACTTTTAAATATTCATTGTCAAAATTTGTATGATGTTGGGTGACTGTAGAGTGGTAGTCCAACATTAGTTTACCACGTTATGGCGCATCCACACATGCCGCCGGCTTATACCGCCGGGTTTGTCGCCGGCTTTCAGACTGCCTTGCCACCGAAGCCGGCGGCATATTGTGTAGTTAGCCGGCGGCAGGGCCTCCGACCATGCCGCCGGTGTAAGCCGGCGGCAAGTGTGGATACAGTATAAGTTTGACATTTTATGAGAGGACTATTCCAATTGGTAAAACCCTCAAAATTTGTCGTTTAACGTTTTATGTTATGAAGTTATAAACATATAACGAACTGTAGTAACGCTGTTTGATAGGATCCAGATTGCTCCGAAGCTGTATAAATATTGGATTAAAATATCGCAATCAGAGTGCCATGTTAAAAAAAAACTTACAATAACCGTTAATTGATTTTAAGAGCCATAACCAACAATTAGTTCTATCAAGTATCAGCCTCCAACTAAGTTTCATTATTACAAGCTCGGAGGTAATATAGCCCAACACTCGTAGGTGTTGCAGAATGATGTCAAATGCAGCTCGTATATAATTGTCGACGAACGGCCGCCCCCTGACCCCCGATACTATCACATACAATGAAATTACTGAATCAATTGGACGGACCAGACTATATTATGTTACTAACAGGTTACTGTATTATATTATTTAGCAGAGATAACATATTATCCATATAATCCATACTAATATAATATTATAAATGAGAAAGTGTGTCTGTCTGTCTGTCCGTTAACTTATCGGTCATCATTTGAGAGTAAAGGAATAGAGAGTGCTCTTGTGTACTGCGCACACACTTGGGCGCTATAAAATTACTCCTGCGTAGCTGGCCTGGTTTCAATGAAACCGGCCACCGTCACCGAAACCGGTGTGGGAGCTATTATTATCAGTCATCAACTCGTCATGCTTAAACGGCTTAATCGTTTTTGATGGATTTAATGGATGGATGGATATATGGAGATAGATACTTTGAGTCCCGGGAAAGGACACAGGATAGTTTATAACCCAAAAGAAATTACGATTCCAGCGCGAATATACGAATTTTGGCGCAACGGAGTTGCAGGCGTCCTCTAGACGTATTGTGTATCATGTCCCTGCCCACTGCCACAAATAATACTCTGTGATTTATCACAGAAGAATCATACACTATCGGATTGTCTTAATACAAGGCATGACAATGTCATATAAGTCACAAGCGAACAAAGTAGTGGAAATTCGACTTTTGTAGTCGGCGAATAGTCGGCAAAAAGCGCCGACTATCCGGCTTTTTACTTTTTTGCTATTATTGGAATTACATTAAAGAAAAACCTTGATTATTTATAATGTGTTCATATCACACTCAATCAATGTTATAACACATTTTAAAATTTAATTAAATGTTTCTAAAATAACTTGCTAGTAAATAATTTTTTTTTTAAATATATGTTTAACAACAAATTAAGTATGAATATTAAATCGAGATATGCAATCTCGATTTAATATTCATACTTAAATTGTTGTTACACATGAAATATTTAATGAAACCGGCCAAGTGCGAGTTGGACTTGCCCATGAAGGGTTCCGCAGCAGAAAGCTAAGGTCGAATTTCGACCATTGGGCGATCTCAAGTTTAATGAAAACTTTCATCAAATGTAAACCTTAATTTAACTAAATTAAGGTTTTTAAAAATTTATGACGTATAAAAAAACTACTTGCTAGATGTAGATCTCGTTCAAACCAATTTTTGTTGGTAGTTTTTATAGAAATGTACATCGTATAATTTTTATACCTATCATACCCCTACTTTAGAAGTTAGAGGGGGGGGGGGGGCACACAATTTACCACTTTGGAAGAGTCTCTAATCATATTATAATCATATCATATTATATTCTAATCATATTAGAAACCTCAATATGATTTTTGAAGACCTACCCATAGATATCCGACACGCATAGGTTAGAATATTTAAAAAAATCTTTCAGTTGTACCTGGGGCTAAAATTTTTAATATTTTTTTACATTTTTGTATCAAAATCTTAATGCGATTCACAGACTACATAATTATACTTACCAAGTTTCAATAGTATAGCTCTTATAGTTTCGGAGAAAAGTGGCTGTGACATACGGACAGACAGACAGACATGACGAATCTATAAGGGTTCCGTATTTTGCCATTTGGCTAACTTATAAGATTTGGGAAATCTATTATCCTACTTAAAAAATTATAAAATAAATTCATCTCTGCTGTAGATCGAGCTACCCTTTACCCACATTAATAAAGTTTTAAACAAACTCTTCAAAAATCTTTTTAAGGGTGGGTTGCACCAACTTACTTTTTAAACTATTAACTGTAACTTCAACTATAACTTTAACTACAATGCAAAATGTCAAATCTTTAGTTAAAGTCAATAATGGATGCCATATTTAACCATAACCTTGAGCTCGACAAGGCATAAATGAACGTGGCGAAAAAAGGGAAAAATAATTATTAACGCTGTCATCATACAAAAACGTGATTTTTGACAGTTCTCCTTTACCAGCAGCGCCCCCGCCCGCGTTCATTTAAAGCCTTACTAATAAAACACACTTTTCTTGCACTTTTTCCACTATATTAAGATATTATTATAACTTTTAACAAATAACACGACCGGTTTCGAAATCGGTCGTGTTATTTGTTAAAAGTTATAATAATATCTTAATATAGTGGAAAAAGTGCAAGAAAAGTGTGTTTTATTAGTGTACAACATGAATTTCCACCAAGAACCGACAGTACAATCAATTACATATATTTAAAGCCTTGTCGGACCAGCAACAGACATCTGTCAAATTCTGTGGTCAAAGTTAAGGTTAAAGTTAAGTTAGCCTTAACTATAACCATAACTTTGACCGTAGCTGTAACTATAACCACGCCTAGTTTGGTGCAACCCACTACACTTATCGTTCAAAAAAGCCATCAAACTTTTTTGAATTTCAAAAGGCCTCACGGGATTACCCGCCTTCGTCATTCTGTTTCGTTTTTAAATGATTCGAATTTTAAAACATCCGTGGTAGTCTTTTGTCATTCTGTAATCTGTTCCGATTTTAAAATGATTCAAATTTCGAACATCCGTGGTACCTATTCAATAAGTCAGGCCACAAGGTATTTAGTCTAATCGCTACGGAATTTCTAATTTTGTACTTTAACCAATAACCATCCAATAAGTTATCGCAAAACATCGCCAAGAATTTTTAGCATCGCTATTCGCTGCAGTGAAATTAAAATTTTAGGTCAGATAATCGGCTACTATGTGTGTGGTAGAATAAAGTTTAAGTTTAAAGTTAAGTACAATTTTTGATAAGCCCTTAGAGTGAACTTTGGTCCATTACAGGGCTTATATAAACGTTTTTGTTTTTGTTTTATCGGTGGCCTCCAAAAAATTTTTTCTGACCAAATATGAAATTTTTGCTTAGCATAAAAAAAATCTGTCTTAAAACTAATGGACTACGTAAATGTTTTAAATACACTCAGAATAAAATTTTGAACCCTTTAAGAATATGTAATAAACACATATTTCAATATCATTTAACAACTGAGACGAGTTTCATTACAATCAGGCCAGCTGCAGCTCGTACAGAAGAACTGCAGGAGTAATTAATTTCGTCAACAAGCTATTAACTAGATTCTCGAAAATTCCTAAAGGTGGCCATACACGGGACAATTATCGTAACGATTTATCTCCTCGATGTTAAAATCGAACGACAAATTGTACGTGTGAAGCAATATCGCTTATTTGAACGCGCTTATCTCAGGAACTACTGGTCCGATTTGAAAAATTCTTTCAGTGCTAGATAGCCAATTTATCAAGGTAGGCTATATGCTATATTTTATTACGCTTAGACTAATGGGAGCGAAGAGATAGAGGAAAATGTGAAAAAAAAACGGGGGAAATTATTTGAAAGGGCTCATCTCACGAACTAGTAACTACTGGAGAAATTTTTCTGTTATTTGGCACAGATAAGAAGTAGACTACGTGAAGGATCATAGGCTATTTTTTGTGGACTAATATGTCTGTGAAATATCTAATTTACGCGGCCGAAGCTGCGCGGAACGTTATATTTCCCGTGGTCACGACATCACGCGTAAACGGCTGGACCCATTTTGCTGAAATTTTATATAAAGATACTTTGAGTCCCGAAAAAGAACATAGCATACATTTTGTCCCGGAAACATGTACGGTTCCTGAACAATATACTGTTATGATTTGAAACTATTCAATCTATTTTGATGGAATTTGGTATGGAGATAATTTGAGTCTTGGAAAAGGACAAGTAATACTAAATTTGTCTGGGAAAATAATTTTTTCAATGTCTAATTTCTGTAAGCAATGTAGCTTCTAGTGATACATCCTTTTTAAATAAATTATTTTATCTTTGAGTTTCTTCGAGAAAATGATCTTAATGTTATCAAAATACACATCCATATATAAATAGTTTTTTAATTGTATTCATGACCAGATTTACAAAAAAGTTAAAGGTGGTCTTTGTGAATTACTAATGTCAGTGCTTTTGTAAAGACTGCCTAAATTAATGCCCGTGCCCCATACAAAGCAACAAGGGGACAACACCTACTAGAAGACAGTTGCTACCAGCCAGCCTTCAAGAAGAGAGCATATTCCCTCTTAAAAGGCTGGCAACGCACTTGCAACTCCAGAGGAGTGTTTATGAGCAACATTAGTTGTTTTACAGCAAGTGGCCCATTTTCTTGTTTGCCTATAAAAAAGAGAAGCTAGTAGAACAGAGGTCACCAATCACATTCTCTCGGGGTAAAAATGAAGTGGCCTTCGCGGTCCACACATTTTGTAAAAAAAATATTTATTAGCAATATCAATGAGAAAAATAAAAAGGAGAAAAAAAAGTGTAAATTTTTGGTGGTCCGCCATATGGTAACCCCTAGTATAGGTACAATATTTACTCTATGGTAGGTAGGTATTTGTATAGGTGTGACACATTCAATTAACTAATGGAATGCACACAATCCATGAATCATCAACCAAGATAATGATGTTAATAATCTCTCATTGTAAACAAAATGTAAGGAATGTCAATTGTAGCAGAGAAATTGTTACAGGCAGTGAGGAAAAAAAAATCTTTATGAATCAGTTTACACCAAGATTCTGTAGGATAAAGCCAACTATTAATAATAATTCACGTGTCAACAAAAAATTTAAGTACTATAATTTTTTTTTTTTAATTAAATGTCTGCCACAAGTCACAACAAATATTTTTTATTTTGATTTTTCACTAATTCTTTAACTAAATTAACTAAACTATAACTTCTTTAACAAAAAATCCCTTGTTTAACTTGTCCCGGGAAAGGACATAGGATACTTTTTATCCCGGAAAATTGTACAGTTCCCACGCGATAAAGTAATTTTGGCTCATCTATTTCTAGTATCATGTATTTTTAGTATACATACATAGATTACCAATAGAATATGCACAATGACAACATGTTTTCAATTACAAATCATAAGCTTTTATTGATATTCTTTGTACATATATTCATTCTAACAATATAAAATTGTGATGTTTTACTAACCTCTATATGTTTGTGTTTGTTTTAGGTATATTCAACAGAATTTAAGGTATTATTAGATACTGTACCTTGTTTCTTCACCAGACCTGCAATATAGAGCAAAGTCTACCCAAAATCACTCTGACATTGGCAACTCACTGAGGCCGCCATAAAAAAAGAAGAAGAAGAAGAAGTGCCAGTATATCCTGTGGAAACCGTACATTTCACTGTGTCAGAATAAGAATAGCCCTACATAATATTATGTTCTTAATAAAAAAAAAGTCCATTATTATAAATATATTGTACATCTAGGACCTTTTTAAACTTTATTTATTTAAACGCAGAAACATAAGTCTATTTTTTAAGGGCTCGCCTCAGGTAGCTTGCCATTGTTTGCTACAAATATAAATAAAATACATAAAGTTTTTAAGATAAGCAGCAAAATATATAAAATAAAAAAATTCTTTCAGCAAATTCTAATCAGTCTTAGACCTCAGTAATATACCTTTCTCCCTACTCTTTTGATGTTTTAAAATAAATAGTTATGACAAAATCTGCATTTGTATTAAAAATACTCCTAAATTAGTAGAGTGGTTAAGTTTATATGCATACACTGCAACGCATAATACAAAACCCAGCTATAACATGTTACAGCTGCATTTAAAAGTTGTGGCGTTCATCCAGATTTCTAGTCTACTGTCTATAGTAATTCTAGATACTAAGTTGCAATAGATCTCAAAGCCGTCTTTAAAATGTTATGATCAACACATATATTTCATTCCTAGATGACTCATAACCTCTCAAGAAGCCTTTGAACTCTGAATGTTTGTTTGTATGCAACTATGTACCATAGAGGAAATTGATTCCTAGGCACTTGACAGACCAATGGCGTTTGGTCGGATATGACAATAGGCTTGATGACTATTTTTTTTTCTTAGACACTACATGCAAAAGGAAGTCATTTACGAGAGTGTTTGTAAACACCAATAATCTTTCTCTCTGTGTGCTAAATAACTCTACTTTGTCTTTTTATCGAAAGTGCATGAAACAAACTATTATAAAATGGTTACCTATAACCTGTAAGTTAATTAAAAAAATATTTATTAGCAAAATAAATTGTGACCGACACTACAGCCCAAAACGTAACCGACACTACACTCACTTTGTGCAGGTGAAGTCGGTAATTTTACATTAAACTTTAAAATTTATGTATCTCAGCACGTACAGTATGAACTCTAAAAGTATATAAAAGCTAATCAGTAATTAGTTAATTCATTAAAATGCTTTTTTTGAACTTAAACGTCACAAAAACGAAATCAGTAATAATTAGTCAAAAAATAGCTCAACACGAAATGTTTTTAAAAACTATTAACATAATAACCCAAGAGGCAGCGATAGGCAGACTTTCGTCATTTTTTCAAGCTAAAAATTTTCCATTATATGAGCCCTATAGAGGTAAGAACGACCAGACACTATGGAGTTTCGGTCGCTATTCCTTTAGAAGGTTTCCAGTTCTGCAGGTCTATCTTACGTTCAATAAAGTTTAAAAATCAATAATTTTATCTTATTTTCTTGCGATATCTGTAATAATCTCATATCCTACTCCCAGATTTTTGTGACAATTGCTTCGCATTTCCAGACACCGCAAAATTTTGGATTTTATTTGACTTTCAGGTGGTCTGGCAGGTTCCTAAAATAATAATTTAGCTTTCTGCTTCTCTCTCTCTGCTTTCTATAGCTGTTTTCGCCATCTATCAGCAAAAATAACAAACAAAACGCTACTTTTGGGCGTGATCGACTCTATATTGTGACTGACACTACAAAAATAATTTTTAGAGTTTAGGTGTTATAAAAGAAGATGCCGGAAAATTATTATGTAATCAATTATGGTATCACTTGAGTAACGCCGTCACGTAGGAAAGTTTCTAATTTTGTTGATGTAAAAGTAATTTTACTCTAGTTATAGACAAAAGTTATTATTTTTATGTGACCGACACTACAACTCGACACTGTGATCTTGCAAGCCTATTATATCTTTATAAAAATGAATTTTCTCGAATCTCAAAAGCTATATCGGTATTTAATTGTGTGAACAATCAGTGTGTAACAAAATATGACAAGAATTTAAAATACATAACATGAAAACTAAGTCAGAACTTCATCACACAAAACCACACTCAGCCGAGCTCACGACATCATCTCATAAATGGCAGCTTTGCTAGAAAAGTAATGCTTAGAAATTGTTGCTTCTATAAAATCTTAATAGTGCCATAATGTTGTGAATATAATTAAGTATTTTTAATACCAAAATCAGGTATTTATTTTTTTAGTTTATGGTAGACATTTTTACATGGAACGGCCCTTTTGTTCAGTTGTTAGAGTGAAAAGAAAAATCTAGAATTTTTTCCAAAAATGACTCAATTCAAATTGAATAGAAAAACCGGAAAGGTTTATTCATTTTTATTTTATTGTTCTAATTCAATGTAGTGAATTTTGTTGAAATCTTGGTGGATTTTTGTTCATGTTTTTTTTAAATAATACAAAAGATTTTTTTCCTTGTCTAGTTTTATTTGTATGTTGTCTTTTGTTGAGATAAGCATAAAGTGAAAATTTGAATAAAAACTAACAAATTTATGTTTTTTGTTGAGATCTGTACTATTTCATAAAGGCATTGAATTATCATCATCAAAGCGACATCAGATTTTTTAATGCCTCAAATATTTGATGATCACCATGAAAAACTAATTTAAAATGTAAAAAAATATAGCAAAACAGTATTTTAAATTCTACTTAACTGATAGTAATTTGTAACTGACCTCTATTACTATTTAATCACGGCTTATCCGTCTGTCCTTACAATGTAAAAGATTATGTTCATTCAACGACCACTCACAAGTTCATGGCAATAAGCCAAGTGTCAGTTACCTCACTTTTCATTGAGAGACACAGGTATAAGTTAAGTTATGACCTTTTTTGCCACAACAGTAGGTTGGGAACAGTTTTATAGTTAATTTTGGTTTAGTACTTTTACTGTAAGTTAATCTTGTAGAATTGTTTGTTTAGATGATTTCTTAAATTCTTACAAGTTTCAGCATCTATGCTGTGTGTGTTTGATGTTATTAGATGCATATAAACCTTAATTTGTGTAACTTCAAGTTTTAAATAGCTCATTCAAGTTAATTAAGTGTGCACATGGGCAAATGTATGTAAATCTGAATACCTAGTTGAGATAAATACAGACATCAGAAACTTGACTTTTGACCATATTGTATTGATCATGTAACATGTGAGTAAAGATCGTTTGGGGCACATACTATAATATTATATTTGTTTGTAACACAGATATAATTGGTTTCCTTTTCAAGCGATTAAGGGTCATTAGAATAATCTTATACGAGCACACACGGAACAATATACTAATTAGCGATTCAAGAGAAAGCTGTGCATTTCCCTGTGTATTTGCAATTCAATCGAAAACCGACGTTACGACGTGATTAACTACTCGACTGTTTCTAATATATTGTTTCTATGAATTCGGAATACTTTTTAACGGTTGATGGTTCTAATCTCGCATGTTCGTTCGATTATTTACGATACTGACGCAAATACAATACATGGGTGCGGCCGTTTCTCGCGAGGGGAATCGGAGCGTGTTTCTCGTACCTAGCAGCAATAATTTGATATCCTTGGAGGCCTGCATGCCGTCTTCTTTCAAGTTCCTCTCGATTTGTCGGCTCCGAGCCGCCGCCGCGCGCTCCTCGGCCGACTGAGTGCACCCCATATCGGCAGCTGTCCCTGTGCTCCGACCACGTCCGCCCCGACACCCGAGCCGGGCGCGCTCTCACCGCACCCTCTGCATACGCTCCACGCGCGTCCTGCCGCTCCGGACTCGCCGGAGCTCCCACAACGTAAAACACTCAACACAGTAACCTAACTGTACCACTTCACACGGTTCCGCGGCGCCGCTAAAACACTCACACGGTCGATCGATTAGCACCACGATCCGGAATTTCAGTTAAGCACGACACGTTACATGAGAAGGCGACGTAAACTCCAATTGATTTTATGAAACGGCAAAAGATAATGGCGGCCGGATGACAAGCACCAGCTCAACTCCGTGACGACTGACGGCGACCGCGCCCCGCTCGACTGACGTTCGGATGCGTTCGGTATTTTTCGCTTTGGCTCGCTCACACATGCGTTAAAATAGGCTACAACATGAAACGGAACGAAATGAAAAATGCCGTGAGCCGTCGAAAGGAGAAAAATTAAAATAATATTATTGCAATGTTTTATTGAATATAGAAATTATTTTAACATAAAATATGGAATGAAATAATTTATTACAATACCATAATAATTGTTTCTTCATATAATTAAAATAATCCATATTAGCAATCACAACAAAATATATTTTTGAACTGGTAACATTGATCTATACAATAATCATCATCAAGCCATGCACCATGCATCAAGCAGTAGGTATGCACTATGCATGTTTTGGAGATGTTTTCTGGAAATTACTGAAAGTAGTTATATTGTTATAAAAATTAGTATGAATCGAGTAGCTATACCGTCGACCATGCATAATTTCTACAAGTAGTTACCTACCCAATACTACTCACTCTACTATAGATATCATACAATATAGAGACACTCTAACCTCGTATAAGTCATAATGTAGGCTGTACCTAATTCCAGTTTTGTAACTTACACTATGTTTGTACTCTCTGAAAAATCTAGATTCTTTATAATTACTTATTATGATTTAAAATTACACGGAAATAGTTGATCCAGTATTCCAATCATAAGACGAGGAACTAAATTGTTCGCGATCATTATTAAGTAGGTACTTTTGATTATATACTACACTAGATAGAGCGTCGCCTAAGAAATACGCTCGCATGCATGCGTGTGCGTGACCGCTTTGTTTTACACTCGCGTCATGTCATTTAATATGTCTATGTGTGTGTGCAAAGTGTTGCCACCTATTAACATACCTCCCGATAAAAAGGATAAATCGATCGGGATTGTTATTAGTGAATGTTCCTGTGTACGATTTGATTCGAATATTATAATTGTAAATATATTATGTATGTTTGTATTGGCTAATGTATCTAATGTATTGGCAGCGTTTAGTTGCATCTCTGTTTTATTGTTTACGTTGTAAGAAGTATAACAAGGAGAGAAAAAAATCAAATATTTTATTTATATTAGATGATAGGTCGTATTTTGAGTGATCTACGACGACCATTTTGGACGAGAGGTAATATGGTGGAAAATTTTCATAAAATAACTGACAACACTGGCAAAAAAGTCAAGTAAGAGCTGTGACAAATAAAAACTAAACCAAGTTAGCACAATTATATATTTTTAACCATATCGATCCAACCACTACTCATATTATGGTGGGAAACTTTCAATAAAAAACTGACAACACTGGCAAAAAAGTCAAGTAAGAGTTGTGGAAAATAAAAAATTTAATCAAGTAAAATCTATATACATCGATGCAACCACTACTCATAATATTATGGTGGAAAATTTTCATTAAGAGACTGACAACACTGGTAAAAAAAGTCAAGTAAGAATTGTGAAAAATTACTTAAAACAATAAATATTTTGCTGCGAATTAAATGATCTCAGGATTATTTAACGTCATCGTTACTTTGGGTGACTTTTTTACTCGTTTTAATCGTCCTCTGTAATTTCTGTGGTGCAAATCGCCATTTTCAATCACTTTTTTAACAACTTTTATCAAGCGCGTGGCGTGCGTATTCAGTGATGTCACAAATAGCTTATAGCACTGACGGGCGAATCGCGGCGTTGTGTCCAACAGTTGGGCGCAATTGTTTTGGACGGAATCGTGCGGCTTAGGTTCTATCTAGTGTAGTATATAATCAAAGGTAAATAACCTATTAAAAAATAATGGAAATTATAAAAACAATAGAATTTTGTTGTACTTAAGTAACGCGAGTCCACAACACGTGTAGGTATCTACCATCTAGGTATACAAAATACACGTGTTGTGGATTCGAGTTACTTTTAAATTCACGTCACGTTATTCTCTACAAAACTAAGTATAGGTAGTTGCGTACTCAGTAACGAATTAACCCTTAATCAAATTATAATATAAAGCAATTGCCTAAGGCATCATGTCTGAGGAGGCACCAGAAGAAGCACAAAAAAAATCCGTCCTTAGGACCGGTGATGCCCTACTCGCTTTCACTTTCATGTCACCAAAAAGCACACCAAAATAGATTTGTAGTTGACATACGGATAGGGGCGCCCACAGGCATGGATTGCTTAGGGCATCAGGAATTCAGGTAGTCATCCGTCACTGTACATAACTATATACTCTCCAGTATCCACTCTCCAGTCGGTACCGGTTTTAGCACTACCAGCGCGGCGCCCTGGGCGACATTTTTTTTGGCACCCAGGGTGCTGGTCGTGTTGAAAAAATTGGCATCCTTTTTGTTTGTCTTCAGCGCCCCTTTTTAGCCGGCGCCCTGGGCCGTTGCCCAGCGTCGCCACCCCAACTAACTTTGCTACTGCCACTTGCCAGTTTCTATTCCTTACCGTAGGTAAAAGTGAAAGGCTTGTTGGTAGATATTTGGAGAACTCTCTTCAGATTGAGAGTAATCCGCCTAAATACTAAAAGAATTTTCTCATTACGAAATTTCTTTTTGCTGGCAGATTGCACTCGGTGTTATAAGCTAGTATAGCATACCACCAGGGAGATTCTGCTCGTTTCATAGTCCATTTAAGAAAAATCACCTGGACCTCCACCTATTACTACTGCCAACCTGCTTTGAGCTTAATAGCCTTCGCTTTTATATTTTACACTGTAAGATAGGCTCAGCGCCAACATAACCAATGTCTTTTATGTCGATTCTTAATACTCTTCCATTTTAATAAAAGAGAAGGGATAATACTTATATCTTAAGGCCGTCCCCAGAGCAAACGACCTTGGCCATACATTTGCCGCGTTGCCGAGATCGCAACAAAACCCTATTTTTTTACTTAGTTAAGTAATAAAATTAGGAACTAAGTTTAGTTCAAAATTGTCCTAAAAAAAATTAAAACGGATTCCCCGTTTTAATGTAGTATATTAAGATATTGTCGATCTATTGGCGTGTGTTTCAAATAAAAGTAATTTGTAAATCCTAAGGAGATGCTGAATATATGCTTGAATTTTGATAAATTGGTTTTACTTTGGAAGCTTTCGCGCGAATCATCGTCGAAGTGTTAAAAAAAACCGGCCAAGTGCGAGTCGGACTCGCGCACCGAGGGTTCCGACAGCTTAAAGGTATTATAGACCTGAGTATTTGGTATGAATTTCAATTTAATACCTCTACGCGTTTATGAGGAAATGGGTAGTAAGTTTAAAATTATTAAAAAAAATATATTATGTGATGTAACTAAAAATTTATGGTTTTCGTAATTTTTCCTTTATCTATGCTATAAGACGTTGCTTCGTACCAAATTTCAAGATTCTGAGTTCACGGGAAGCACCCTGTAGGTTTTGATTCCCTTGCAAGTGTCGAAAATTTGCGGCATAAACGGCTGTATCTTTTGATTGCGTTGGCTTAGAAGTTTGATTTTTTCACAGCTTCAAGGGACAGTAGACCTGAGTAATTGATATAAATTTCAGCTTCATACCTCCACGCGTTCCTGAGAAAAAGGGTCTTGACAGACGGACAGACGGACAACAAAGTGATCCTATAAGGGTTCCGTTTTTTCCTTTTGAGGTACGGAACCCTAAAAATATCATGTGTGAACATGTGGACAGCATTTTTGACGACCAAGGTGATAAAGAATATTTTTTTTTATTATTTGACTGATAAATAATTGACTGATTATTTAAATTGTAAATGTTTTATTATTTGACTGATTATAAAAAAAATATATTTGATGAAACTTTGCTTTTAAAATTTTTAAGGCGCGAATTAAAATTAGAAATTCGTAAATCTCTGGTATGAAGCGCGATTCACAAAAAATAAAAATATTGTAGTGTAAAGACTATACCAAAGTATTTTTCAGTTTGGACAGAAGGTGCGGAAATCATATAGGAAAGCAGAAAAAAAAAATAAAGTCTAAATATTTAAAAACATTAAAATCTCAGGAACTACTTGAATTGTAGGAATGAAATAAAGTACAAAATTTGTGTCTCTTAATGATCAATCTAATCAACTGGGTAGCAAGTTTACAAACCCTCGTAATTACATAATTTAAATAAAATAATTTCGTTTTCAGGGAGTCAAAAAATGACTATTTTAAAAATTGAATTTTCCCAAAAACGAAGTAAAATGCGCACACGGGAGTTTTACTCTTGCATTTGAAATATAAGACGCCATCGACTCATTGCATTTGTTGAGGTAAACCTCTTTAGTGTAAGATGGTGTTGGCCGTTCAGATTTTAGAAGATGTTTATTTCCTATGTTTTTTTTATATTTGACACCTTGTCAGTTTCGAATGTTCGGTTGATCGTCTAAAGAAAACCAATATATGATTTACTTTATGTATATTGCTTTTTATTAATTTCACAAAGTACTTCATTCCACCGGAGCCGAATTAGGATAGAAAACGACTCCCTGTAAAAGCATTAACTTAGTCATGTTCGATTTTGGGGATTTCTAAAACACTGTGCGTGGCCCGCGGGGTAATGGTGTTGTCAACACAATACTATAGTGGTCGGATATCTGTCTACAACTGAATCATAGGCACCTAGGGATTTCATTCATAAATTGTTATTTTATGTAGTCTATAGTGTGCTGTGTGACTGATCGCCTGTCGAAAGAAATTCGGTTGAAGCGGAGCTTTTCAAAAACAAATATTTTTAAGAGCAGCGGTTCCCAAACTTTTTTAGTGGCTACTGGCTGCTATGCTTTTGTCGAGTATAAATTATCTGCGCTGCATTTGCAAGTTGCAAGGCATAATGTGTAAAAGACGTTCTTTAATGAAGTTCCGGTAACCTTAAAGGTAAATAAAAACCAAGAAGTTTTAACTTAAATAACCTGATTCTTGATAAACCCGAGCTTAGACATACTTATATAATTTACAATAGCTATGATGTACGTAGGTACTCGTAGTTTAATCCAAATTAAATTAGTGGTGAGTTTTTATAGGGACACTGTCTCATGGAGAGTAATATAGAGCCAAAGATCTTTTTGCCAAAGATATAGGTAGGTACTTATAAAGTACTTAGATTTACCCTTCGTTTTACATAACTAACTAACTAATTAGTATTAGGTGCAGATCCAGATTAACTGAGAGCTAAGTACAGATATTCCTACGTTACTCTATGGGTTTTAGCGGCTAATATCACAGAAGATGAATCTGAACCCTGATGTTGCAGTATCATAGTAAGCAACAAGCTGATCAGTTGGCAGAAGCCGGCTCGACACCGGTAGTCAATTATAGGGAACGTCAACAGGCCCGTGCGCGCGCATGCAGAGGAAATTACCAAGAAGAAGCAGCTTGATGTCCTTCGCGGCTTGAATTCCATCCTCCTTGAGGTTCTTCTCGATCTGCTTGCTGCGCGCGAGGGCGGCGCGCTCCTCGGCGGACGAAGCGCAGCCCATGGCTATGGCGCGCACGGCTTGGCTCGCTACGCGCGGCAGCGCCGTGCTTCTACCATGCTCGCGGCTCGTCGTTGCGCGTGAAATGCACGCACGCGCTTGGCGCACGCGTGTACTCGGTCTGTATTACTATCCACTGATCGCGCCAGGAAGGAGATGGCGCCGCGACGGTCCACGTCCGAATGACCCGCGCACGGCCTCCGCGCCGGCCGCACTGCGCAACTCCAACCGTCCGACGCAGGACTGCGCGGCCCCTGCCACCCCCGAGTCCTGATAATCACTGGAGCACCCTACGTCATCGACAGCCTTTCGATTCGCTCTCCTGCATTAGCACCCATAGGCCATAACCCATTACATACAGATACCGTATAATATGCTAATAGCTCAGACAAGAAATTTTCAGAATGAGTCAATGTGTGAAGACGATTATAAACTTGAATGTCACAACTCATAATAGTTAATCAAAGATTACTAGTATATTGTAGTTAATCGTATTAATTCTATGTACAAAGACCTGTGACTGTGGGAATAAGCGTGGCGGCGCTAAAGGAAGATCTTCCGACCAAGCGAGGTGTTATGCTCATTGCTCGATCAGGCCGAAGCCCAGGTGATACATTTCAGCTAGCATAATCTATACTAATATTATATAAGTAATATATACCGACACGCTTAGAAAACTTCGATAGCGCGATGCAGGAATGTTAGGCGAATTGTGGGTACCGCCACAGATCTTGAGGTAGGTAGACATATTAATTTAACTTTAACGTTTTATGGCCTAATCCTATTGGACAAAGAAACTAAAAAAAAATTGTCATGACTACTTTTTGATACTGTAATGTCGGCTGTACACTCTCGCCGAGACACAGCGAGGCGGCCCGAGTGCGAGAGTGTAAATGGGTGCGCTCGCCTCGTCTCGCCTGTCTCGGACCCTCTCGGTCCGGTGTCGGTATTTTGCGCACGAGACAAAGGGTCTCGCGAGGAAAGCGAGCTCGCATTACTGTACACTCTTGCGTTTTTTACTACTAGTCGCGCCGCTAGACAGTGCAGAACAGAAAAATAACAATAATAAACGTCATTATCAGTCACTATCTGTGAGATAAAATTAGATTAAGTATATGATTATAGATCTTTGGATTACAATGATATCTTTCGATGCATGGTGAATAGTGATCAATGATCACTGATCGTAGATACGTTTACGCCATTTTTTTTATTTTCATTGTGAAAAATATATTTATAATAGCTCATAGCACAGAGAGCTACGGCAGCTGCAAGAGAAGTGTTTTCGTCCATCCCATAGAGAAAAAGTGCGGTCCATCTTCTCTGAGTTCATAACTGCGATTGAACTAAGCGAGAATGATCGCACTCGGGCAAGGGGCTCTCGCACGAGACTCTCGCCCGAGAGCTCTCGGCGAGAGTGTACAGCCGACATATTTAGTGATAAGCGGGGAGTTTTGCAGGGAATGTGAAAGAGTGGTGTTGTGTTTTTGTATTATTTTCCTAACATTGTGTTATAGTAGCTCGACAAGGCTTTAAATGAACGTGGGTGACATTGACGGTAGCGCTCATGGGTAGCGCTGCTGGTAAAGGAGAACTGTCAAACACATGTCAAAAACAAGTCAAAAATGACGTTTTTGTATGATAGAAGCGTTTAGTTCCTTTTCTCGCCACGCACGTTCATAATGCTAAATATAAAGCCTTGTCGAACTGTAACTGGGTTTTTAAATGTGTAATATTGGTAGGATAACCTACATATGCCTTATCGTGCACAAGTGTAGGAAAGTGATGCAATATCCAGAAACGTGCTATTTTGTGTTCCCTCCAAAACTCCACTGAAAGTTTCAAGCGTCTACCACTTTACTCACTGACCTCCATTATACAATAATGGAGATCAGTGACTTTACTGAATCGACCGACTTGAATTCTTGACTGTATTGACTTTATAGTTTAACGCCCAGGTTCTGGGCCGGAGGGGGGGGTGTCAAATTGCCCAGGTTCTGGGCCAGAGGGGGGGCAAATTACGCAGCTACTAGGCCAGGGGGGGGGGGGGGGGAAATCAGATTTTTTTTATAAGCTAGGTGTTTATAAAGAATAAAAATTTAATAATTTTTAGTTGTAAAAATATTGTATTGCAAACAAATGGCAAACATTAGTTTTATTATTTTTAATTTTTATAGATTTAAGTACTAGATAATATACTTAGTAGGGACGTCAACATGATCCAGGGGGGGCAGCTGCCCCCCCCCCCCCTCGGTACGCCCATGATAGTTTATACGTCTTTGCCCGGTTTCTGAATTGATTGACTAGACTTTAGACCTGACGGACCTGATGATTTAGAAAAACCACTTAAGAGAAAAACTATCGACTGATGAAAATTGTAATAATTAAGTATAGATATAGAATATTGTTTTCCCGACTATATAATTTATTATACCTACTCGACACTGGCCATACCACCATGGTTACATAGCTGAAGACCGAAGTATTACATTAGGAAAAAAAAGTGATAAGCGCGTTCTTACATACTGGCCAGTACAAAAATAACACAGACTCAAAGGGAGTTAAACGTTTTAACGAGATTTGATTGGCGGCCTAGACAACAGATCATATTATTTAGTGTAATGGTACAAGATCTAGTCAGTAAAAATTGACATCTGTCTATAATAAAACGTTTAACCATCGTTTTCTTAGCTAAGATTAGGGTTAAGGATAGTTCTTTGTGTGAGTGTGGCCTTGTTGTCCCAAAAAACCAGTCCTCTCAATATGACCTCCTTCCTATCAATATTCCTCGCCTATTAATTTTAAATCAATTTTATGTTTTGTAAATACCTCTTTTATTGATATTCTGTGTATATTTGTTCTAACAATAGTGATGTCTTACTAACCTCTATGTTTCTAATTTAAAGATATAAATAAACACTATTTTATTAGAATAAATATAGTTTTAATTCTTTAGCACAAAGTGGTGTACAAAAGCGAGCGAAAACATGACAAGTATAATAGACAACTGTCATGACATTGACATTACAATCTCGTTCATAAACTATGTTCGGGAACATCTCCCTTTCTTTACAAAAATAAGCTTAACATACGTAATCACTTAAGTAACTAGGTTTAGTTCTAGTACGAACACTTCTGCTTCTGTGAGGTGGCTCTTCCGAAAGCTGCTCGTGAACATTTTCATTGATATAGGGCTCCGAAGGCTGACATGGTGTGTACAGATGAAATCCAGCCGCATCACTATGTACAGTAGGGTCAGGAGGTGGTTGCTCAGTAACTGGTACATTAGTTGTTTTACTTTCAGGACACTGATCCCCTGCGAAAGGTTTAATGTGGACCCTGTTTCTTCTATAATATTTCCCATCAACTGTAACTATATAAGATCTATCATTAATAACTTTGGTTATAACTCCAAAACTCCACTTTTTATCAACTTCAGGATGTAGCTGAGTGATCACTCTCTGGCCAATAGTTAAAAGGGCTAGTTGTTTACGATGCTTATCTACATTTCTCTTTATCTTCTCTTTTCTTTTTTTAATATTCTCTGCAACCTGAGGGATAACTTGAGGCTTGAGATGCTGTAGTGTGCAAGGTAGACCGGTACGTGTACGCCTAGAAAACAGTTTCTGTGCTGGACTGGTGTTATCCATTTCAATTGGAACATTTCTTAAGTGAAGTAGACTATACCACAAATCTTTTTTAGTTTGCAGGCTCTGAACCACTAATTTCTTTGCTATTTTCACAGCTGCTTCAGCCTTGCCATTAGACTCTGGGTGATGAGGCGAAGATGTCACATGTTCTATTCCCCATGCTTGTGTGAAAGACCTAAATTGTTCATTGACAAAATTTGTAGCATTGTCCGTACAGATTCTTTGAGGAATACCATGTCTTGCGAAATTTTTCTTGCATATTTGTACAATTTCTCTGGCAGTAAGTGAAGTTAGGCTGTCTAATTCAAAAAAATCTGAGAAGTGGTCAACAGATACTAAATATCGCAGATCGCCAACTGAGAAAACATCCATAGAAATATATTGAAAAGGATATAGAGGAACATCATGACACACCAGAGTTAATTTCTGTAAACTTGGTGAATGAGCTGCACATATTAAACATTTCTGAATAAAATCCTTTATGTCTGCTGACATGTTTGGCCAGTAAATGTTAGCTCTAGCCAGACGAAGTGTACTTGATACTCCATTGTGAGATACATGTAGTCTATGTAACATTTCACTTTGTAATGATTTCGGAATAACTACTTGATCATTTCGAAATATCAAGCCATCAGAAGTAGATAATTCGTGACTAATCCCATTAAATATTTTCAGAGACTCTGGTAGTGCAGATATGTATTTAGGGAATCCATACTTTATATATTCTATTAACTTTAACAAAGTATCATCCTTCAATGTTTCTTCCTTAATTTTTTTTTAATAACTGATCTGCAATTTTTAAATACTTAATCCTGGATATGTTAGCTATAATTTTGAATACTTTTCTTTCCTTCAACTTAGTTTCCAACTCATAATTCTTATCTATCTCTGACGTGACAGGAGCTCTTGATAAAGTATCTGCAACTTGATTGTCTTTACCTTGAATAAACACCAGATGGACATTGTATTTTTGAAGTGTTAACAACATCATTTGCAGACGCTTTGGAGCGTCTACCAGTGGCTTGTTAACAATATTTATGAGCTTCCTGCAATATATTGATTGAATCTGGTACATGCAAAAACTACCGCCAACATCTCTTTTTCTATCTGCGCGTATCTTTTTTCTGTAGAGGTTAAACATCTGGATGCAAAAGAAATTATCTTGTTATCCTGATACATAGCCGCACCAAGTCCAAACTCACTGGCATCACATTCTATAGTTACTTCTTTGTTTACATCGAAATATTGCAAGGTAGGTAAGTTACTAATGAGATTCTTCAAAGCTTGAAACTCTTTTTCTTCTTCAGCTGTCCAAACAAATTCTGTATCTCTTTTAGTCAAATTTCTCAGTTTATGTGCATGGAAACTTAGATTATTAATGAACTTGCTGAGGTAGCCTACCATGCCGAGGAATCTAAGCACATCTTTTGCATTTTTTGGTGTAGGCATATTAACTATGGCATCTACTTTGGTTTCATCTACCTTTAGACCTTCATTGGTAAGTACATGGCCATAAAATTTAACAGACTTATGAAGCAACTTAACTTTTTCTCTATTTAATTTACAGTTAACTTTACGTAATCGTTGCAACAATTTCTCAAAATTTTTATTATGGTCTACTGTAGCCTCCTCAATGGTATCTCCCACTCCATATATTAGGATATCATCTGCTATGATTTCAATTCCTTTCAGGTCCTTCAGAAGACTTGTAAGTTGTTGTTGGAATATCTCGGGTGAAACGCTGAGGCCAAAGGGTAATCTCTTCCACCTGAAACGGCCAAACGGGGTCCAAAATGTTGTTAATTTGCTACTACTTTCATTTAGTTTACATTGCCAGAAACCTTTTTTTGCATCGACAGTACTGAATATTTTAGCATTTTTTAGCTCAGGTAACATTTCATCCAGGGTATTAAATTGAAAATGGGGTCGTTTCAGCGCCTTATTCAAAGGTATAGGGTCAAGACAAATTCTAAACTTCTCATTTCTATTAACAATCAAAATATTATTTACCCAATCCGTGTGCTGTTTTTCTTTCACAATGATGCCCTCTTTTTCCAACTTCTCCAATTCCACTTTCAATTTCTCTCGAAGACAGATTGGAACACGACGAGCCGGTTGTATGCGGGGAGGAACAGTTTCATCAATTTCCAAAGAAACTTCACCAGGAAGACTGCCATAACCTTCAAATACATCTGCATAACTTTCCAAAATCTTATTTATGTCAGTATTATGGTGAGATGAAATAGTGTTGCAGTAATTAATGAAACCTAAGGCAACACAGGCCTTTTCTGAAAGTAGTGGCTCATGCTTAACATCAACAATATGGAATTTAATTTTAAAATTTGTGTTCTTTCTTTTACAGGTAAATATGGCAACACCATAATTTGATATAGGAGAGCCATTAAAGCATTTCAACTTCTGAGTAGCTGGAGCAAGAGAAGAAAGATTATTTTTTCCAGTTATTTTTTTATACTGCTCGGCTCCCATGACACAAACTTGTGCCCCGGTATCTAAAGTACAATAAATTTTATGCCATTCATCACCCTTTTTAAATAACAAAGGCGCTTCCATATGACCAGATACTTTATTAGCTCGGACCTCTGAAATGTACACGCTGTCGTCCGATGAATCATCTTCTACTTCTATTTCCTTCACCGAAACACCTTTCTTCTTACATACAGATTTTAAATGGTTACGACCTCCACAGCCTTCACATCGGGTACCCCAAGCTGGACAAACTTTTTTCTTAAACACATGCATATTACCGCAGAACTTGCACTTTTTAAGTCCTTCTGTAGCTTCCTTCTTCACATGTTTAGATATCTTGTTAACCTCATTAAAATTCTGCAAGTCTGACACATGAGCTGATGCCCTTTCTGCTGAACGGCATATGTTAATAGCAACATCTAAGGTAAGGTTCTCATTTCGCAGCAGTTCTGACATGACTTTGCTGTCTCTAATACCTACTACGATCCGGTCCCGCAGCATTTCTTCCTTGATAGTGTCGGGATAATGGCAAGGTTTTATTAATTTTCTTAGACTGAGCAAAAAATCATCAAAATTTTCGTCCGTGTTCTGGCCTCTAATATTGAAAACATAACGGGAGTGAATAATATTAGTCTTCTTTATGATTTCTTCTTCCATTCTAATGAATATAGATTTTTCTTTCTTTTTATCTTTCTCTGACAGGTTAAAATCCATGTACTTCTTCATAGCTGCGTTCCCAATGGCATTTAGTAGAATGCCCGCTTTTATTTCGTCTTTCTCGGGGCCCCAATTGTTCATACCAGTGGCTATACAGTAGTTTTCCCATCTGTTCCGAAAAAACTCCATATTCTCGTACAGGTCTCCAGTTTCCACTTCAAGAGGCTGGGGCCAGGGCACGCTTACGCTGGATTTTAAAGTGGATCCGACGGCGGCGTCGCTGGATGGCGCCGACATCCGAGTAATTTGCTGTTGCATCAATTCCATCTGCGTCTCCATAGTGCGCATCAATTGCGTCTGCTGCTCCAGCAGACGGATCAGATTTTCGTCAGCCATTTTTATGACACCATGTTTCTAATTTAAAGATATAAATAAACACTATTTTATTAGAATAAATATAGTTTTAATTCTTTAGCACAAAGTGGTGTACAAAAGCGAGCGAAAACATGACAAGTATAATAGACAACTGTCATGACATTGACATTACAATCTCGTTCATAAACTATGTTCGGGAACACTCTATATGTTTGTGTTTGTTTTAGGTATATTCAACAGAATTTAAATTATTATTAGATACTGTACCTTGTTTCTTCACCAGACCTGCAATATAGAGCAAAGTCTACTCAAAACATATATACTAATCTGTGACCCAAAAGCACTCTGACATTGGCAACTCACTGAGGCCGCCATAATAAAAAGAAGAAGAAGAAGAATCGTTTAACGTTACCACTTACCGGTTACCGCCTACCGGCTTTATTGTTTTGTGTACATTTCACTTTTCATTTGTTCTTTATATAAATTATAAAACAGCTTAGTAAATAGTAAAAGCCAGCACTTGAAATGGATTCTGATGAGGAATTTGAAAATCCCCCTGTTTGGAAAGGAGTGCCAGGTACAATTATTCTTATAAACATTTTCAAGACTGCAGAGTTTAATACTTTTACTTTGGGGCATGAAGCGACTTGTCGCCTGCTCAAGCAATACATGCGATCAGCGAGTAATCAAAATATTGCCGTATGTGTGTTTGGAATAGAAGAAAGTAATGCCTCCTTGCTTGACTGCAAGTCTATTACTGAAATTATACCCTTGGCGCCACCGTCCTTGGAGGACTATAAGAAATTTAGAGACACCGAAATATCAAGTTTTAAGGAAGCAAAACAATTAATATTTTCCGAGGTACTAAGACAATGCAGTAAAATGTTTACCAACTGCAAAAGACAACTTTCTTATAAATGTATACACTTGTTGACTCCGCTGCACGTTCCCCCTGCCGAAACCGACAAGAGACTAACTATCACGCAAGTGGAGGATTTAGTAGACTCAAACATCGAAATAAGATTAATTAATGTCTCCCCAGAGAACTATTCTCCTGATCCTTTCTTTGACAAGTTTTATGCAAAAGCAAACAAAGGCTTGATACTTGATTTGCCAAAACCCATTGCTAACGCTAGGGATATAGAAAAAATTATGTTCTTTGAATCACACCGTAATTTAGCTTTGGCCAAACTGAATTTTGCAATTGGAAGCGATGTACAAATAAGTGTTGCACTGTACAAATTGATAAAGTCCGGGCAGACATATCAAAAGAAATCTTATCTGCATAGTGAGACTAATGAAATGCTTACAAGTTCAATTAAAACCACAAAGGTAAACATAAATGCTGAAAATATGGACTTGGATGAAGCAGAGTCAGAACAAAATGCAGTGCCACTTCTAAAATCTGAACTTCTTTATTATGTTGAATATGGTGGAGAGAAAATTGAGTTCACACAAGCTGAAAAGAAATCAATGGATAATCCTTTTGGTCCACCTGGCCTGAAATTGCTCGGTTTCAAACCAAAAATGATTGTTTGTAAAGAGAAATGGTTTACAAAACCTGGATACTTTCTGTTTCCAAATGAAAATGATATTGAAGGATCGACAGTGGCATTCAAAGCAATGCACAAGGCTTGTGCAGAAATGGGAGTTGTTGCTGTATGTGTACTTTGTCCAAGAGTTAATGCAAAGCCGATTCATGTTGCTCTCTCTCCGTGTACAAAACCTTTGAATCTCGATGTAGAAATTGGATTTTATGTGATTGTAATACCATTTGTAGAGAGTGTCAGAGACTTCGATGTAAATGAAGGCAATGATGACTGTTTCAACGTTGAGAATAAAAATAAGGAGCTCATGAAAGAAATCATTACTAAAACACAATTTGATTATCGGGCTGACATGTTTGAAAATCCCAAATTGCAGTCAGAGTACAGAGCTGTAGAAGCAAAAGCTTTAAATGAAGACGAGGTTGAACCTTTTGTTGATACTACCAAACCGATTATTAGTAACTTTAAAGACTTAAGAGTGGATTTATTTGAGGAACTGTTTGGGCCCTTCGGTGCTTTGAGTGTTAAGAGGTCAGCAGCGGCTTCATGTGATGATGCAAAAAGGTCTAAAATTGAAATCGATCAAGAATTGCTAACAAATAGAATAAACTTTAATACTGTTAAAGAATACACAGTGGCGGAACTCAAAAAAATACTAAAATCTAAAGATATAAAAGACTTAACTGGCCTCAGGAAAAATGAACTGGTAGATTTAGTTTATAAGTTTTTTAAAACTTAAGGTCATTTCATATTTTTAATGTGTAAGAATTTTTTGTTTTAATATATAATATACATTATAAAATATGGTTGTGAAAGTTGCACTGGGTGAGAAGAAAACCCCTGGATAGATTTAACATTGTTTTCTCTTACATAATGTTTATTTTTATAAATATGACATCATAAACACCTACAATAAGTTTTATTTTTATCACTTATCACTTCCCTTGGTAGCTGTTTTAAGATTGTGTGTGATGAGTCTTTGTCTCCTAATAAGTTGGAAAAGGTCAGACTGATCACAAAACTTTCAATTTTATAAAGTGATGTGTTAGAACCGTAGAAGGCTAAATAAATCCTGATCTCTGGACAGAGCTATCCCAAAGATAGACAATAGACACAGCCGTAACCGGGCTAGGAAAAATGCATTGATGATTGAGTTGGAGGCATACCAGCCAAGCTAGCCAATGGTGGCGCAGCATGAGCGCCAAGAGAGCAAAATAGACGACCCTTGTGGAGGCCTCAGTCTCAGAGTTCAGACCAATGACTGACTAACTGCAGCAGTGAATAGTGATAGGTTACCAAAAATGGTGTAAATGATAATAAATGTAATTTTAATTTACGGAAAAGATATTCAAAGTTTCCACGAAATTTATCTAAAGTGTATCTAGTTCAACTACGAGGAAATCTTGAAAAGCATTACCTATACTTTTATTAGCATTTTTTCTTTCTTTTGGCGTATTCTTTCTTGTTTTTGCGCTAGTTTTGTATATTCATAAAAAAGTAGCACGTCAATGTCAAATCTGAAATTGTCAAGCACAGAGTGTCAAGTGTCATAAAACAGCTGAGAATTGAGAATGTCGCAAAAAGCGATGAATTGCCGTAAATAAAAGAAGAAGAAGAAGAAGATTTGCACACTTACACTTGTTACTTCACATACTGACAGATGAAATCTTTTCACGTGAGATCTTTCCGACGATCGTGCATCGGGGGGCTGACCTCTACAAATATATACTAGTAATCTGTGACGACCACAGAGTACTTTATTATATACTGGAATAGAGACCTCACTCCCTTTATTTTGTGGAAACCGCAATAAAGCGCCATCTGTAACTTTACAACGGTCTAGTACCGTCGTAAAGTTACAGATGGCGCTTTATTGAGGTACTATGGATTCTAGTATTACTATATGTACCTAAATATTTATAGAATATTAGATGTACATTTAAAATTAAAATAAAACAACAGAATTTTATACATTTTATTTATTACAAGAACATTATTTTATTTCAAAACATTTTAAAGCAACACAACACTTCTACAAAGTACAAAGAGTCCTATCTCAGTTCTTGCACAGGAGCAATCTCACAGCACTTACAATTTACAAACACACAGACAGGAGGAACGGAGGCTCTACTCGACGGACATATGCACAGAAACAAACAAATTTCTCTGCATTATATATTAAGTCTATGTTTAAGCCGCAAGAAAAAAGCGTAGACGCATATCTATGACAGATAGCACCAAACTCTTCTTCTTCTTCTTCTTCTTTTTAATAATGGCTCCTTGGTGAGTTGCCACTTGCCAATATCAGAGTGAGTGGCAAAGACTCCGTGCTGAAGAAGGTCTAATGCTTAAAATAAAATATTTTCAATAAAAGGTATGTATTGTGTTGTATTTTTGTAACATAACAGCTATAATATTATTTTTCCTTCTGGTAACATCGATAAAAATATCCCAACAAAGATGTCAAAGTCAATCAAACTTTTTGCTTTCGAGTGTGGTGCGAACAAGAAGTTTACACCCTAACTTCTTGGGTGCGAAGCATGTAAAACCATAAACTTAACAGTGTGCTCTACAATTTGTCGAGTTGTTACAGTTACAGGCTCGGACATTGTTGCTCGCCTGTCTTTCTTGCAAAAATTAGGATAAGGGATAGTTCCCTTTGTGAGTGTGGGCTAGACGAAGGTACATCACGATCATATATTTTTCTCTTGTCCTAATAACCATTGTTCCCTATATGATCTTCTCCCCGCAACCATTCCCCGTCCTATCAATTTTAAATCTGTGTTATGTTTTGTAAATACGTCATTTATTAAAGTGTTATGTACATTTATTGATACTAATAAAATAAAATTGTAATTAGTTAGTAGTTACTAACCCTAAATGTTTGTGTTGTTTTAGGTTCTCTCAACAGACTCATTTTATAAAAGTAGTATACCGTACACTTGTTTAAAATACTATTTTCATAAAAGATTCTCAAATTTTGTATATTTACTTATGTATTTTAGTTGCAAATAACTCAGTAGTGACATCTAGTACAATTTATGATAAAATCTGATGCGAAAGCTTTACAAGCGCCATCTCTTATTTTGCGACGGAGTTATTAACTATTATTATCCTACCAAATTAAAAAGTAAGCATTTCATACAATAATTAGGTACTTGGCTGGTCTTCTTTATTTTGGAGGTTTAAAATTCTTATGTTACCGTGTCAAACATTCTAAGATTGTACACCCTGGTGACGACCTTCACTACAGTATAGTAGAGCAAAGTCTTTCGAGCCACTCTGACATTGGCAACTCACCGAGTCGGTCATTTTTAAAAGAAGAAGAAGAGAATTGCACACAGATTACTGATTTGCATATTTTTTGAAAATTATCCCAGCTTTCTTTTAAACATTTTTTGTTCTAAAGTATTATTTTACAGACCTACAAGAGAAATAAACTTAAACTTAAAAAACTCTTCCTTTATAAAAGAGAATATAGTTTATATGCGCAAAGCTTACTTCTAAAATCTAAACTTTTAAAGTGATGCTAAAGTTACGTTGCATATGATTTTAATTTTTATCAACAAATTGTTACATGAGCTATTGTACACCAATAACTAGGCGAAAGGATGTCTTCGTCAAATTATTTATCAATAACAGATATTTTAGTTACAAGTGAAAAAGTACCGTGCAAATTTCTTCATGATTTACCGAAAATGGGTAAGTTAAAACACAGAAACTATATTCAAAGTTCAAACTAACTACTAAGCTAGTCTTTCGTAACTCGGTTATATAATATATTTAAGGCATAATGGCCTGGTTATTCATAAAAGAAAAAAAATGGTCCCTAAGCTGAAACCGGTTTTTAAATTCAAATAGATCAGATATCACTGAATGCTCTTGCTTTATTGAATGATTATTTAAAACATGTATAATACTTGCGATATTTTTTTTTGTAATTTCAGGGTTCCTAGATCCATCTGCTGCAGAGGAAGACTTAAAAAGTGGTACAAGCCTGGAGGTTCCATTGTGGCTTGCTGAGTCACTTTGTTCAAGAAGACCTCCATTATTGAGTATAGATTTACCAAAAATATACAAAGAGACGTACAGAGAGATACTCAATGCTGATGCTTGTACAGTTGATATGCACAAGATGAACCAGCATTTTTATGAACTGGGTTGTTATATAGCCAAATATGACATAAAAGGAGAAGTGGCCAATACTTTAATTGATGTAGGTGTATTGTTTATTTTTATTAATCCTTCAATCGTGGATTCTTGGAAATCTATTGTTATTCTATTGTGTCTCGCTCACCGGTGAGCTTATGGGGCTTGATGGGTTAACATTTGAACTTGTCTTAAAACACTCTTTGGTTTACAAAACTATTTTTAAGTGGTTAAAAAGGAGACAAAGAAAATATAATAAGGGCCTGTTTCACCACTTCCTGATTAGAGCTGGATAGGCTATCCACCACTTAACTTGACAGATAAAATATGGAGAACCTGTCAAACTCAATTTTTTTATTCAGAATAAATTTTTTCAAATATTCTCTAAAAAAAGTTGTGGAAGAAGTGGTGAAACAGGGCCTAAGTATCATTTTATATTTAGTAGTTACCATATTTTTATGGTATTAATTATTTGGTTGCAGACCTTCAGGCAGAGATTTAGAATGATAATGTCAGCGAGTGTGTCCACCGACACAGTGAACGCTCTACAACCTTTATCTAAGAGTGAAAGAGAGAGAACCGATGCTGCTATGGTAACTGAAAAGGCCTTGTGTGATTGGCTCAAAAAAGGCAGTTGTCCCTTGAAAATAGCCAGCATGGTGGCCAATCATAGAAAAAGAAAGAGGGCAGAAATGGAAATGCTATAAATAAGATTACTTAGGCTGCTTTGACACCAAACTGACTGTCAGGTGCTTACTGTGAACAAGCATGACAATATGCTTTACAATATTTTTATAATCTATTATCACACCTTCTGTTATTTTATGTGAATTGTGATTAAGCTATTGGGCCTGCTCAATATCCATAAGTAGTTGAGAATAAGTAGTTTGGTGATAACATAACAATTTTTAACTTCCAAATTTAATTTTTCAAATGTATTAGTAAATAATAAATATAAGCTAAGGAAAGACAAAAATCATGAGGTAACATAAATATTTGCTAAAATAATAACATTATATTATATTGCATGGTATTCTTTATTTTCCTTTTAATTTTTTAAGTTCATTCCAGTCTTTAGACATTGATTTTATCTAATTATGTAAAAATGAGATCAAACATACTCCAAGCTAATATGAAAACAATATTTAACTGAATTAAGTTGTAATTACTAGCAGAACTTCCCCTAAGCGCGTATGCATATATCTAAGAAGCTATAGAGCTTCTATTCCTGAGTTAACACATCGTGTTAATTATTTTCATTATGTCTTCTATTCTATTACAATATATAGGAGAGAGAAAGAAACAAGACAATAATATTCAATGAATAACTTCAAAACTTGTGAAATTGGCACATACACTCATCTTGCTTCATCAATTCTAAACTTGATGTAAATAAAATATATATAGTGCATGGTATGCACATGGCCTATTGCTGGAACTTGGCCCGCGCACGTCTGTGCACTTAGATATTGCAAATTCAATTTTAATTTGGTACCTGCTTCTCATAAATTTGTACTACTTAACCTTGACTAAGCTTAGAGCAAAACATGAAAATAATATTATTTTCTATACATTTATAAAACAAGAAAGTTATAATATGCAAAAAAATATATACTCTAACCCAAACAATGCTTAACCAAATGTACATATAATATTTTTAAATTAGTCTAAAATGCATATAATTATTTACACAATAAAACAATTAGAATAAATTACTGTTCTTATGTATAGTTAGTCTATTTGTTATTATACTATAAATAGAAATGCAATCCTGATTATAAAAACTGCAAACCCTAAACTACTATCTTATGTTCAGGTCACACAGATTCACAACAATGCATGAAGTTATTGAAGCTCTTATACAGCTCAATTTTGAACTCTTAAAACAATTTCAAGTATAGTAGCCCTTACTATATAAACTGACCCTTACAAAACACTTAGTTCTACATTTTGCCATCAATAGCATAGTTACAGGTCTCGATGGTTTTATGAAAAATGCACTTAATACCAAAATTTAGTTTGTTTTTCCCTAAACAATTTAGAGTCTAGAGCAGTGATTCCCAAAGTAGTCCAGGTGGACCTCCAGGGGTCCACACGAGACTAGACGGGGGTCTACATTGCTCCTGACAAAAAATGGAGGTCCACAATAATTGTAGGCATGTAAATTAACTTGGTTAGCAGTGAAGAACTTTTGTGTAGGCTTGATTTCTCTTATTAGAAAGCATAGACCAGGGATGGCTAACCCTGCCTTATCAATGTGCCACTTTTCTAAATAATCTCTAATATGTCATAGACGTGCCACCAAATAATAATTTTATTTGTAATCCTGACACGCATATTTCAAAATATGATGCCCCTAGCCTAACTTGGCGCTTTTGATAATAATTTTGTGATCAGTAGCATGCTGCAATTGTAGGGGGAGAGGGTGCTTTAGGGGGTCCACAGTATGCAGCAACACCGTAATAGTGGGCCACGAAACAAAGGAGTTTGGGAGCCTCTGGTCTAGAGCCTACTTATTGGAACCATACTATTGACGGTTGCACTATATCTAGCACAATCTATGCCATTTTATACCTATTACTAGGTACAACTACAATTGATTAGACTGTTCGTCACACTGCTGCACCTCATCACTGTCTTGTTTCTTATCACTGAACAGAAGTTCGGAGGTACACCGGTAAGGGTGTATTGACTGTTAACATCGGTCGTTCTTCACCGACGGATTCAAGTCGTGGAAGTATGCATGTGCCATCGCATCATCAGCTGGCATCCGTAAAGCGGGGTTGCAGGTGAGGAGACGGGCCAGCAGGTCTCGGCCCCTAGCAGACAACCTTGGGACCACCTGGGCTAAGCCCAAGCTCGGTTGGTACACGGGCAGTGGTTTATAATCTGGCAGTTGAGTCACTCCTGGCCAAGTGTCTTCATTTGGAGTACCTGAAATTTTTACAATGAGAAAATATGCTGTCATAAGAAACATAAGTATAGAAGTACCAAAATAATGTGACCTTTGCACATTTTTTTTAAACAAATAAATAATAATGAATTATACATACCAAGTAACTTAAAGATCCTTTTCAATTGATCATCAACATCAGAACCAGGGAAGAGTGGTCTCCCCGAATTAGCCAACTCTGCAAAAATACATCCAGCGGACCACATATCAATGCTTGTGGTGTATAACTTGGCGCCAAATAAGACGTCAGGTGGTCTGTACCAAAGCGTAACCACCTCCGCAGAGTAACACTTCACTGGTATACCAAAAGCTCTGGCTAAACCAAAGTCGGCTAATTTTAATTCGCCATTCTTGTTTATTAATAAGTTCTGTGGCTTGAGATCACGATGCAGCACATTGTGACTGTGACAGAAGGCGAGACCCCGTAATAATTGATACATAAACGATTTAACTACGTCCAAATCGATATCTCCATTTAAGCTATCGAAGTACTTCTTTAAATCTTGATCGCAGTGCTCGAATACTAGGGTCAGCTTCTTCTCACTGTGCAGTACGTCGTATAATCTCACTATATTCTTGTGTTTTAATTCTTTGAGCAAACAAATTTCGCGTAAAGCGGAGGATGGAACTCCTTCGTCGTCGTCGTCTAATCTTACTCGTTTGAGGGCGACTATTTCATGAGTTTCTTTGTTTTTTGCTTTAAATACTGTTCCATAGGTTCCTTCGCCGATTTTTTCAAGCTTTTCATATTTCTGCATTATTAGAAATATTTTCCTCTTTGTGAAAAACCCGGAAAATGGGAAACTGAAATTAGAATTTTTAGAAATGTCATGTGTCAATCAATAAATTCTGTCAAATGAAAAAAATTTGAACGGCAAAGAAATAAATGGACTTCCGTCTTCCACCCACGAGACTTTCTTCAATCAGATGATTGATAAAATATAATTTTGATGATTGATGTTGATTAATGATTTCAATAAATTATAAAGTGCTACTGTATAACAGTTGTGTTACGCGGTATGCCTAGCCCTAGCCCCTTGGATTGGATGATAGTAATACTAATTAGTAGCCGGTGCAAAAAAAAATCGGTTCTGAAAAAAAACTATAAAGTAACAAAATACTTACCCGCGTTCCATTTGATGTTAAAAAAGATCAAAACGCTAAAAATAGGAGGCATTTTAAGAGCGTTTTGATCGTTTTTATAACATCAAATGGAACGCGGGTGTAGTATCCTGTTGTCTGTGGTAACTTCAGTCTGTCAAAAAAGTCATGAAATTAAAAAGTGGCAACATCGTAGTGACTTTTTTCTAATGTCAGCTGTACACTCTCGCTGAGAGCTCTCGGGCGAGAGTCTCGTGCGAGAGCCCCTTGCCCGAGTGCGGTCATGTACATTCTCGCTTAGTTCAATTGCAGTTATGAACTCAGAGAAGATGGACCATTATTTTTCTCTATGCATCGAAAGATATCAATGTAATCCAAGGATCTATAAACATATTTAATTTTATTTCTCACAGATAATGACTGATAATGACGTTTATTATTGTTATTTTTCTGTTCTGCACTGTCTAGCGGCGCGACTAGTAGTGAAAAAACGCGAGAGTGTACAGTAATGCGCTCGCTTTCCTCGCGAGACCCTTTGTCTCGGGCGCAAAATACCGACACCGGACCGAGAGGGTCCGAGACAGGCGAGACGAGGCGAGCGCACCCATTTACACTCTCGCCGAGACACAGCGAGGCGGCCCGAGTGCGAGAGTGTAAATGGGTGCGCTCGCCTCGTCTCGCCTGTCTCGGACCCTCTCGGTCCGGTGTCGGTATTTTACGCCCGAGACAAAGGGTCTCGCGAGGAAAGCGAGCGCATTACTGTACACTCTCGCGTTTTTTCACTACTAGTCGCGCCGCTAGACAGTGCAGAACAGAAAAATAACAATAATAAACGTCATTATCAGTCATTATCTGTGAGAAATAAAATTAAATATAGATCTTTGGATTACATTGATATCTTTCGATGCATAGAGAAAAATAATGGTCCATCTTCTCTGAGTTCATAACTGCAATTGAACTAAGCGAGAATGTACATGATCGCACTCGGGCAAGGGGCTCTCGCACGAGACTCTCGCCCGCGAGCTCTCGGCGAGAGTGTACAGCCGACATAACACTCTCGCACTCGGGCCGCCTCGCTGTGTCTCGGCGAGAGTGTACAGCCGACATTAGATTGATTTGAAGGAGATGACACTACGATGTTGCCACTTTTTAATTTCATTATGGCTGTATGGGCAATGCTCCCTTTGCCTGTCCCGACCGGCACGAATTAAAAAAAAATGTCTGTGGTAACAAATGACGTCAATTGTCATTTTGATTGTCATCACGCATTTCTCAACGTAGTACGGCTGCTGTACAACAAAAATATTTATTTCTTTTGCGTAGTGCTATGTTCTAAAGATATTTCTATTTTTTATAACGAATCTTATTACATTGTGAGCGATATCAAACGGAAAGGTACGTATATACCCATGTTATTTTACTGTTAAGTGAACTTTTACGACCGATGATATCAAAACATGTCATGTATGAATGAAATTACGTAGGTGATAAACAGTAAATCACAAGATCTTATTCGTAGATGAGCGAAGGAGAACGTACACTAGTGGATCAGTCCGAGAGCAGCTCGTTTGAGGATTTAGCATCGGCTGCTGCTCACGAAATTGAGGAAGCAAAGATCGCTGAGGCTGCTGCTTCAGCTGCAGAAAAAGAGAAGCACACAGAACATAAAACAGTAGAAAAGACAGAAAAGACTGCAGAAGAATGGCAGGACGTACTTGGATCAGGAGCTTTGATGAAGAAGGTACTACTACAGACTACACTATGTACAGCAAAGGAATGTTGTTCTTTTAATATTTTAGAATCTAGATATTAATATGTACCGCGATCGTGGGAATTCCAGACATAATAGATTTGGGAGTTGATGGGTTAAAGTATCATATCATATTACTTGCTACATACTAGATTAGTTTTTGTCTAACTTCTAATAGTTCACAATGATTTGTTATAGATATTAAAAACTGGAGACGAAGAGGAAGGATTGCGGCCACAGAGAGGCAACATCTGTAGAATAAGCTATGAAATCAAATTACGCGATGAACCAAATGTAACTGTTGAAAAACGTAACCAAGTGAAGATTTACCTTGGTGACAATGAGGTAAGTGTCAAAAATACATTATAGTCGAAAAAAAAAAGATTTGTAGACTAAATTAAGTTATACTTTGACAATAAACAATAATACTTTAAGGAGAGAAAGGAATAATTAGTTTGTATATTGTAAACAATGTTGCGCTCAAAAACTACAGAACTTTGATAAGCTTTAGTATAGTTACAGGAAGGACATTGGTTACTACTTGTCATATAACTATGATTCCTGTAGGATTTTATTACACAATGATAGTATTAAATTAAAGAACAGTATTAAATTAAATAGTAAACACAAGTTACGTAACTAAAAGTAATAAGCCATAAACAGATTTTAATTACCTTTTACTGAACATTGGAATAATATTGTTATTGCATAATGTATTGCAACACATTAGTAAAAAGTATGATTTTATAACAACTGGTTTTTTTTACAATACACACTTCAAAATATAACCCTTGTAGAACAACTTTCTGTCTATATAATTTTAGCTGTTATATTGAACTATGTTGCGTTTTGGTGAAGTTTCAAGTTAATATTATGTTTGATAAAGATAATGAAATTCAGATATATATCCTTTCTTTCTTTATTTTAATACATAGATATGTCTAATTAGTCTTTTAGAATAAATTAAGTCTACAGTTACTGAGTTAGATAACTATTTTCTGTACCATTTTATAGTTTATAACAGGGCTTCCCAAACTGTGCGTCGTGACGCCCCGGGGCGTCGCGACACTGTCCCAGGGGCGTCGCATGTCAACACAACCTAATCGAGTGAGCGCCGCGCGCATTATATCAATCATACATCCCGGGATTCCCGGGCAGTCTAAATCCTCGGTTTCAGAAGCTATGCTCAGAAAAGCAAGTGTAGCCTTCACATTAGCCAGCCTTGCTGGCTTTAATATCTTTCATAAATATCTCTTTTTTTATGTTTTTATGTTTATGTTTTGATTTGGTCATTATTTTCTAATAAATAAATATCCAAATAGTGTTTATATGATAACCTATGTGGGCTGTTTCTAAAATTAGAAAGTATTTTTGGGGGCTGGGTTAAGGGGCGTCATAAGGAAATGGCAAAGTCCCAAGGGCAGTACAAATAAGTTTGGGAAGCCCAGCCTACCTAGCATACGCCAACGAGATATCTCACTCTACATGTTTTCTCGATGTTTGATGGTTTGTCTCTTCATCTCTATTGACCCTAGCATGACAAAAATTTTTTCTCGCGTAGATCTATCATCGAAATAACACATTTTTATAAAGTTTTGTCGAGATAATGTCGAGATTTTGACATTATGAGACGAGTAACTACTTGTCTCATAATGTCAAAATTTAACTATCTCGACAGTGAGATATCTCGTTGGCGTATGGTTGGCGTATGGCTGGTTTAAACCATTATAACATATTTTATCAAAACAATAATAATATCTTATCTAAACACAATTGATTATTTTGAATGCATTGTGATGTTTTGTATGTTGATAAACAAGAGTGGATAAAAGCTGCTACTTATCTGAAATAATTTAGGTCTATAGAGTAATAGACTCCACTGTGGCTATAATCAGATCAAGGAAACCATTGCATATTAATAAAATTAATATTTAATAATGCAACCATAGTAATATAATAATTATATAAATGTGAAATTGTCTGTCTGTAAATTGTTTATTAGTTACTGTATTATTGAATATTAACGCCTTCATGGTCCAGTGGATAAGAGTGTGGTTCTTGACTCGGAGGTCGTGGGTTCGATTACATTAGTGAATTTGCCATAATTATGTATTCATTTAATCACACTTCCCCATATAAAAAACTATAAAATATAATAACCGGGGTTGCATTTGAATTACGCATTATAGGGAGGGGGCGGGAGAGGAAGGGGAGGGGGGAGCGAGGGGGGGACCCCCCTACCCCCTCCCTAAAGTTAGGAAATCAGTAGTTACCACGAATATTTTTTTTTTTGTTTTTGAGCTATGTTCAATAAAACAACCAAATTAGTGGACTTATGACAAAATTAGCCTTTTTTTGGGTGTGGGCAAACTCAGTTCAAAGTATGTCTTATATTGTAAACTAGCAACCAGCCCCGGCTTCGCACGGGTATAAAATATAAATAGCCACTGAAAAAATTATACGTGGGAGAGCCATGCTTCGGCACGAATGGGCCGGCTCGACCGGAGAAATACCACGTTCTCACAGAAAACCGGCGTGAAACAGCGCTTGCGCTGTGTTTCGCCGAGTAAGTGAGTTTACCGGAGGCCCAATCCCCTACCCTATTCCCTTTCCTACTATCCCCTATTCCCTTTCCTACTCTCCCCTATTACCCTATTCCCTCTTAAAAGGCCGGCAACGCACTTGTAGCTCTACTGATGCTGCGAGTGTCCATGGGCGACGAAAGTTGCTTTCCATCAGATGACCCGTTTGCTCGTTTGCATTATTTCATAAAAAAAAATATATATTAAAATCGATTCAGCAGTTTTGATTTATACTCATTATAGCGGTCGCCCGCGGCTCCGCCCGGTGCAAAAAGCACACCCAGGATCAAGACTCGGTCAGCAAAATGATTGCCAGGTCAATTCACAGACTCCGACACTAAATCGACGACGACGATGGATTCATTATAGGTAGGTACCTATAATGAACCCGTCGTCGTCCACGCAGACTGCACACTGCACAGATTTCCTATTTCTGGGTGGTTCACAAAAAATAACCACGATGGCTAAGGCGGGAGCTTCTCTGCGCTACGCTCCCGCCTTAGTCATATAACCTAACCCAACCAAGTTGTATGGGCCAGCATGGAGTTAAATACATTGCTATAATTAATTACCTAAGAATTTTATACTGTTCTTATATTTATAACACTTAAATACATTTTACAACAAATTACGCGTAAAACAAAACGCAACTATAGTGAAAAATTAATATTATAGACATGTTAACAAAAAGTAACGTTCCGTCACACGTAACTTCAAACATGTGTTAAAAAACACTATGCATCTCCTACACAAATTATTAGGTGTCATTTGAAAGGGGTCACTAACCCCTATAAAATGCCACCGTTCCCCCCTCTCTACCTATAATGCGTGATTCAAATGCTAACCCTAAAACTTCCCCATGACTGGGATTCAAAGTATCTCCATACTTAATTTCATCTGAATCGGTTCAGCGGTTTTAGCAATAACCGACAGGCAGACCTACACACATTCTAATATTCTGCTAACCTACACATTATTAATTATAATATTATTAATATGGAATTTATAATATTAGTTTGGATTTGTTTTAGATACTACAAGGCATGGATTTGGCCCTAACTCTTATGCACAAGGGTGAAATTTGTGAGTTGCAAATTGCACCACGTTTTGCATACGGAGACACTGGGCTAAAAGCCGGGGAGAGCTTGGGATTGGTCGGTGAAGCTGACAGTCCCAAGTACGAGGGGCCAACGATAGACTCGGAGACATGGCTGTTGATCCAACTGGAGTTACACGATTGGGACGAGGAGCCTGATCATGAAACTCTATCTATTGCTGAGAGGATGGAAATTGGGTATGTATTTATTTTTTAAATATAAAATAAGGCGGCAAACGAGGAAACGGGTCACCTGATGGAGAGTGTAACTACCATCGTCCATACCGATACTTTCAACATCATAAAAGCTGCAGGTGGTTGCCAGCCTTTAAAGTAGCTTATGGGTGCCCATGCTTGGTGCCAGGGGATGTCACCCAGGGCCTCCGCTACCATATGTGCAATGTGTGCAATGCACACGGGCGCCATCCTCTAGGGGCACCAAATTGCCATCTTTAGGGGCGCCAACACTAAGGTAAATTTGCCTAAAGGGGCGCTAAAATCCTTTTTTTGCACACAGGCGCCAGTAGCCCTTACGGGGGCCCTGATGTCACCCCCTAAAATCTTGGTAATTGCTATACTACGAATAATGAAAACTAAGGAAGAGTAACTGTGTCAAAAAATTGGTCCACGAGTCTACAAAATATGACCAGAATACATGCATAAAGTATGCATGTATTCGGTAAACAATTTTGGATAATTATAGAAGTGACAATTAATGTCAACACTCAAAGGCTTTGTTTGTGTGTGCGAAAAGGAACCAAATTCAAAACGATTGAAGTATGGGAGTTACGTTTCCTTAGTTTTTATTATTCGTAGTTGCCATGTAAGTATATTATTTCGACATAGCTTGTGCCTATTGGCTCATCCCCAAAAATATGACCCTCTCCCAAAATTAAGGCTCGACGTATATGTGCTAGCCCAAACGCGCGATCACATGCTTGATCTCGCGGCGGCCAAACCGCTCGTTTTCGCGGACGCATATACTAAAGCTGTTCCCGCGCCTGTCAATGTCCTGAAGACAAAGCTAATTTAAAAAGCATGATTCTCCAGGAATAAGATATAGTTTTTCTTCAAACATGTATTTGTGACGTATTCAGCGTTTACACTTTAAAACAATGTGCGTAGGATTTGGTTACCAAATGATATAAAATTACCCAATACGGTCGTCCAATAAAAATTGAGTTATGTAAAGTAGTTACGTTAAAATGTATGTGTGTCATGGCCGTGTTATCTCCTTACTTGTTATCTGACGTCAAAATAGTAGTAGTGTAAATATTTTTTGCTCAAGGGCACGTAGGCGTGTTTGTTGACAGTTTGAGGCATTAGACTTCTTTATAGTTTATTAGCTAAGTTTTTTTGCGTAGTTTTTTTGATAATCATTTAAATTTAACGTTGACACATGTTTTACGGCCGTTCCCAATATTTGATCTATCTCTGGTTTTGCCCTACTAGAGATAGGAATAGCTCACATTAGACATAAGAGACATATATTTTATGTCAATTGTGAGCTATTCCTATCTCTAGTAGGGCAGAACCAGAGATTGATCAAATATTGGGAACGGCCGTAAGACTATGACAAATTACTATCTATTGATTACGTATGAATCTATTAAATATATCTATACTAGATGACGCCCGCAACTCCGTTGCGCCAAAACTCGTTTATCGCGCGGGAACCGTACATTTTTCCGGGATGAAAAGTATCCTATGTACTTTCCCGGGACCCAAGGTATCTCCATGCCAAATTTCAACAAAATCAGTTGAGCGGTTTGGGCGTGAAGAGGTAACAGACAGACAGATAGACTCCTATCTGTCTGTCTGTTACTGTTGTTATATTAGTATGGATAGTATGGATAGATTCCTATCCATACTATCCATACTAATATTATAAATAACTGCCCAAGATTCGTTAAGTAGGCGATGATGATAACGATGATGATGATGAAGTCAGAGTATAAGAGCCCTTCCACGCGACGTTTTTTTACGCTCGTTTGTATCGATACAAACGCAAGTTGAACGCTCAGCAAACGGAACGAAGCCGACACGTTTTAAACTTTATATCTGCCAGAACGCGATGAAAACACGCAGAAGACGAGCGCATCAGAAACGCGCGTCGCCAGTGCGCAAAAAATACGTCGCGTGGAAACACGTGGGAGAGCCATGCTTCGGCATGAATGGGCCGGCTCGACCGGAGAAATGCCACGTTCTCACAGAAAACCGGCGTGAAACAGCGCTTGCGCTGTGTTTCGCCGAGTGAGTGAGTTTACCGGAGGCCCAATCCCCTACCCTATTCCGTTCCCTACCCTCCCATATTCCCTTCCCTTCCCTCCCCTAATACCCTATATCCTCTTAAAAGGCCGGCAACGCACATGCAGCTCTTCTGATGCTGCGAGTGTCCATGGGCGATGGAACTGTTTGCACCCTTATTTCATATAAAACAAAAAAATAATAGTTGTTATTCCACAGCACCCGTCGTCGCTGCCGCGGCAACTGGTGGTACGGCCGGGGCGAGGCGACGCTCGCCGTGCAGCTGTACAGGCGGGCCCTCGACGTGCTGGACGAGAGCGAGGGCGGCATCACCGACCCGACGCCCTCCGGCGCCCTCGCCCCTACCTCCGACGCCCTGCACGCGCTCCTCGACGAGCGGATACGCGTGTACAACAACATGGCAGCCGCGCAGCTGAAGGCCGGCGCCCTGGACGCGGCCCTGCAGGTACAGTATCGACGCCCTTGCCCCTACCTCCGACGCCCTGCACGCGCTCCTCGATCAGCAGATACGCGTGCAGAACAACATGAATCAAACCATAAGGAAAACCTTTTATAGTCAGTAAAATCAAGGAAGAATATTATTTTTCCCTAATCTTTCATTTTGTTTACGGTGAAAAATGAAAATATCGTATATTGACCGCTCTTTCATTCCATCATTCAAAATGTTTGCTCATATTTAAGGTTATGATTAAAAATATTAATGTTAATTTCCAGGCGGTATCCCGTGTTCTACAATGTCAGCCCGACAACGCTAAAGCTCTGTACCGCAAGTCGCGGATACTGTCCGCCATGGGCCGCGGGGCGGAGGCGCTCGCGGTGGCGCGGGGGGCGGCGGCCGCGGCGCCTGAGGACGCCGGGGTGCTCAAGGAGCTGAAGGTATGTTTCATTTTTTTTAACGAAGTTCCTTATCGCGCTTTCGGCGTACATCTGAAGGCTAGACAGAACGATATTTGACCTTGACACTTTTTTTTATTAGTACCTGCATATTATCGGCAGAGGGCGTTGATAGTAAGTATTCCTGTGCGTCAACTAGATGGCTTTTTTAAAATAATGTGAAGTGTATATGTATACAGGTTTTTTGAACATAAGAAATAACTTCGTTCCATTCGGGTGTCCCTTCACACATCTCAAGTTTTTTTATAAAATAAAGTATAAACGAGCAAACGGGTCACCTGATGGAAAGCAACTTCCGTCGCCCATGGACACTCGCAACATCAGAAGAGCTGCAGATGGGCTAATTACATACATGTATAATTAGCCCATGTTACAACCCAAAAACTGTCTAAATCGAATACAAACCTTTGCAGCTTCAAATACCTAAAAGTTTTATTTAATAACAATTTTATATCAAGTAAATAACAATTGATATTTTTATATACAACTAAACGTATATTTTATATTTCCAGCGGTGCGAGCAACGCGCTAACCGCGACAGGTCAGTGGAGCGTCGCCTCGCCCGCCGCATGTTGGGCACCGCCCCTGCGCCCCCCACCCCTGACAAGAAGCCCTCCAGATCGGTGAGTATGCCACTGACTTAGTAGTAGGAGAGCTGGTAACAAATTTTGGGTAGGTTTTTGAGGCAAGCTAAAAACTTGTCCTATACCTCTCCATTTATATTCCAACACGAAAGTGCAGACTTAATTTCGGACTTTAAATTTTTCTTTAATACCTGGTGCATTCGAATGTCTATGATAAATTAAATCTGTCGTTTTGAAAATCTTTTTTTTAGCTATAAAAATATAATATCCTATTAAAACAAGATGCCTCAAATACATTTTTTGTATTTTTTTGCAGAATATTTTTGCACGCTTCTGGCAGTGTTCAAACCCCGACTAAATCGTCTGGCTTATTTTTTATACTCTATAAACATTAAACTACAACATATAAAATTTGCAGATTGCCTCAAATATATTTTTTGAAAAAAAAATTTTTTTTTACTTAGTCCCGCCCTCACCAGCCAGGTCTGCGGTTTCGTGTTGGGGTATAAAAGGAGAGGTATAGGACAAGTTTTCAGCTTGCGTCAAATACCCAAAATTTGCTGCCAGCTCTTAGACTATATTAGTAACTTTATCAGGCATACGCACAGAAATAGATCAAGATAGATACCGCATGTCCCTCCATTTGTATGAAAACGAGCATGCGACTTTTTCCTACCTATTGTGGCTTACTGATGATAAGAAACGTGTCCATTATCTAGGCCAACGTTTCTATTCGAATTTCTACAGCTCTATACGGCACAATTAGGCTTTTTTAAAATTCCGTGACGTCCGATTCCGATAACGGTGGAGCGCAGACTAAAGAACAGACTTTTGAAAGACGAGCATTGCTCGTCGTTTGGGAACGCGATGGAACGCGAAGTACATACATATGCGGTATATATCTTGATCTATGTCTGTGGGCATACATATATTGAGTACCTTAAACATTTAAATAAGTATTATATCACATTTAAATAAGCATTAATAGCGGCTGTGCGTCAACAGACCAACATTCATTTGTCATATCTAAGTCCTGAATCGCGCCTATCTAATTTTCTGAAATCAGCTTTACATAAACAGCTTCATGATAATGTTGGAAATAATAACAAAAAAAATTGGGTGTTATGCATACTCCTTTACTGTATATGGCAAACAACGTTCCGGATGAGCTAGTTATTTTATAATTAGTAATTAAATCGACAAAATAAATAATTATTCTCAAAAAATATATCATCCTCATCACCTCGATGAGTGGCAGTCTTCCACCGTGCATTCGCGCAACTTTCTGCCGTGCACTGCAAAACTCTGGAACGAACTGTCACCAGCAGTATTTCTGAACCAATACGACCTGCAAACCTTCAAGCAGAGAGCGTATTCCCTCATAAAAGGCCGGCAACGCACCTGCAGCTCTTTTTTTTTTATTAAATAAGGGGCAAACGAGCAAACGGGTCACCTGATGGTAAGCAACTACCGTCGCCCATGGACACTCGCAACATCAGAAGAGCTGCAGGTGCGTTGCCGGCCTTTTAAGAGGGAATACGCTCTTTTCTTGAAGGTTTGCAGGTCGTATCTGTCCGGAAATACTGCTGGTGACAGTTCATTCCAGAGTTTTACAGTGCGCTTTCTTCTGATGTTGCGAGTGTTCATAGGCGACGGTAGTTACTTTCCATCAGGTGACAGTTTGCTCGTTTGCCCCCTTATTTTATAAAAAAAATTGCTACATAGTTTAGTCCTATGTATGTTTAACAGAATATGTTGGTGTGGGGTTCGCTGCTACTGAGTCTGCTGGTGGGCGTGGCCAGCGTGCTTGTGTACAGGTACAAGATGCAGGCGCAGTAATATGTGAGTATTATTTTATTATACAGGGTGCAATTAAACCTTCCTGCCAATTTTTTTTCCAGGGCTTAGGTATTATTAGGTTAGGTTAGGTTAGGTTAGGCCATTTAATAAAAAAAAATTGGGTGTTATTTTTTTTTATTACATATTTTATCCCATTTAAAATCCTTGCAGAACGGTCACTCGCAGCGCGGGGGCATGAGCGGGGGTGACGCGGGGGAGGCACGCACACGGGGGCACGTCACGCGCGAACGACGCTTCGTTTCCATTAATTGTAGTGTTTTTTTGCGATAACTTTCGGAAGCTTTCTCAACATTTTAGTACTGAGTGATTTTATAAATATAGCGGTTCTACGTAACCGGCCGCCTAGACGAGCAATTTTATTAACAACTAGATGTTTCGCGCGGCTTCGCCCGCGTAATTTAGGAATGTCACGGAAACCGTAAATTTTTTCCGCAAAATAAGAAACCTATGTCCTTTCACGTGGTCTATTCTTCATGTGTGCCAAATAACATAAAAATTGCTCCAGTAAGATAGATAATATTAAGTAATTTCGAATAATTTCCCCCGTTTTTTCCACATTTTCCTCTATTTCTTCGCTCCTATTAGTCTTAGCGTGATAAAATATAGCTTATAGCAATCCTCGATAAGTAGGCTATTTAATACTGAAAGAATTATTCAAATCGGAGAATCGGAATCAAGAAATTTAAGCCTTACTTAACTTTAATTTGATGAAGATTGTGACATAAACTCTTTTCTGTTCATTCTGTAAAATAACTTTTTTTTGTTTCAGGTGGGCTTAAAAGCCGTGACGTATGAAAATATTTATCAGAAAATTATAAAATATCGTTGTAAATTATCAGATATACTTAATAGTTGTAGAGGATGGGGTATATCATATTTGGTTTCTGACCACTTTCTATGGGAACATTCTTAGGCAGGGCATATTCGATAGAAGACAAATCTATTTTAAACACAATTTTAATAAAAAAACCTAACATTTGAGATCCAAGTTTTACCAAAGCCTGCTATTAACTATTCAAATATCATACCTTTTCTTTCGAGAAGAAGATAGCGTGATATTTTTAACAACTGTTAGCATTAACAAGGGTTGGTGAATTTGACTCTTAATTCTAAAGGCAACTCATTTCTTATCAGAAAATCATTATTTTTAATAAATAATAACTTAAAATTCTTCGAAAACGCTCTGTCCGTCTAATGTGATAGTCAATGTTAAAATCATTTAAAATCTTATTGTACCTTAATACTGTATTAGTGAGTAAACTGCTTTAATAACTTCTAGTGGACAGCACAGAATAAAATATCCCTCTTAGTAATAAAAAGAATCCACAATGTATACAAATGTTATTTATACGTATACTAGCTGTCCCGGCAAACGTTGTTTTGCAATATAAAGTATTTCGCCCGTAATATTTTATTGAAGTGACTAAATAAGTATGTCACCATGGCAACATCCATCGCTATCTCGTCGTACAAACAATGGTTGCCGTCAGTCTCGAGTTGTAATAATTTACTATTATTTATTCAACAAATGCACTAAATCAATATAAAAAATAGCCGGTAGCCGAGTCTCAGACCTACTGAATATGCATATAAAATTTGGTAAAAATTAGTAAAGCCGTTTTGGAGGAGTACGGTAACTAACATTGTGACACGAGAATTTTATATATAAGAAGAATATACTATACTAAGGTATTTACGCAGAGTCTATTCAAGGTTCGCTACCTTCGTCGCTTATAAAGATAAGAGTACCTGGATGACCGAGCTTTGCTCGGTATAGCAAACACTCATTGACTTCGTGTTACTTAACAACGCCATCTACTGGAATTTATAGATATAAGATATTGTACTATAACCTTTGTATACAAAGTGGAAATCTTTTTATTATTAAGAAAAAAATTTAAAAAGACTAGCGCATTGATTCACAATTTCTGTTCGAAAACACGATCAAAAACACAACGGTAAGTGCTCGATTCTAAGTCGAAAGTCATTGTGAATCAGGCCTTTGATTCGGTGAAAATGTTTGATGAACAATCCATATTTTTGTAGAAAAAAATGTCGAGTTATGTATTCCATGCTTTTGCAATTCATCGAATTTGGTCTAAAAGTAAATAAAACAATACAAAACTCGCTAAGCTAAACTTACTGTACTTCATTTAAGTGGCGTATTTCTGTTTGACTTCTAAAGTCGTTAAAAAGTTAATTTATTCTTATAAGAAGTTGTGACTTCCCAACTTAATTTTTATTTACCAGATTTAGTAATTTTTGAGACATTTTTTCTTACTCCATTATCGTAAGGCTGAAGATTGCATTTTTGCGATATAAAAACTTAACACGTTCATTGCCACACCACGCGACGTCGCGTGGTGAAGTCTTTTACCCTGTGGCCAACCACGCGACGTCGCGTGGTAGTGCCTTACGATTTTGTTTACGCTTAAAAAGTGGCCGTAGCGTAATGGCTAATGGCATTAGTATTGGTCACTAGGGAAAGGATTTACCTTTTTGGCAGGGGGCGTGGCCTGTATAATATAGAATAACAAAATAACCCATATTAAATGTTTTGGCCATCTCGGGAAGTTCACTATTTTTGGCTTGGCAATCAACGTGTTTAAAGATTTTTGAAATGAAACTTCTTTAGGCGTGTTGAGAGCGAAATAGGGAACGTGCGCAACGAAGGTGCTGCGAACTGGCATTCCTAATAAGACTGGACATGTGCTGTCACCGATAGTTCCTGCACGTTCCCTATAGCGTCTTGACAGGTTTTTAAAAAATGTTTCACTTCTGCATGTGTACACATGTACTTGCAATTTTTTATTAACTTCCTTTTTGCAATTGCATTTTAAACGTGAATTCCATACTAAAAAAAAAACACTTTTAGTTTATCTGTGATTCTTTTTCTGCAAAGAAACTGCTTACATTTATTTAAAAAAAAAATTGTATTTCGATTCCTACGAAAGTACTTATTTGAAAAAAAATTCATGTGTATATTGCATTTTAAACTATAATATGTTCCTTAAAATGTAATGACGGAATCACTAGTAGTATTTTAAAAACGGGCTTAGGTTAGTTTTAAGTTTATTGTGATTATTGTAAGCATATCTTGTTTTTTGTAAAAATTATAGTTTTTTCATTATATCAAAGTTATTTCATTATTTTCTTTGTTAATTAAAACATATTTTCATTCTGATTAAGACTGCAGTTATAATATATAAAATTATTATTGTTTTTTTTTTGGCAAAACAAATATCTTGCCATATTCTCAATTGCTTAAGGAATAATAGTTATTTTTTTGATAAACAAAGTATGCTTACAGAAATTACAAATTTAAATAACATCTGGTGTTAGAGTAAGCGGTAGCTAACTGTATTATTCTAGTTAATGGTCTAGTTACAATTTCTCGTACTTTTGTATCTTAGTTTATGGCGGTGCCAATTTTTTGTTCGAAGTGTCCATAATCATATTTTTGTAAAATATGAATATATTTTTTGAAGTGTTTTTATTGAAAATATTCTATTCTCGAAATTGTGGGGTGCTTTATTGTTTTAAGATAATTTTGCTGATTTTTGCTATATTTCAATAATTCAACTTGTAAGATCAATGTGAAGCTTTGAAGCTTAAATTTCAATTTATACTGTATTCGGGGAAACATGGCGGTAGCGGTCATAGACTCCTTGTCAAAGACTTGTCATTTTCTATACAAAACCGCTATTGACAACACATCTGACACTTCATTGTCAAAAACTTGTTATTTTCTATACAAAGCCGCGATTGACAACACATCTGACACTTCATTGTCAATCGCGGTTTATATAGAAAGTGATAAAACTTACTACGGGCAGGCCTGTCCCACTCGCGCCTTTACGTATCGAACTGTAAATACCCCTTTAAAGGGGCAGATCACAAGGGACTCACAAGCGAGCGGTGACGCGCGCGCAAGATTTTTTCGTCGCATATATCTACGTACTGATTTAACCGCTGTGACAGAATCATTATTAATCTGATAAATATGAACAATTGAAAAAGTCAAAGAAATATTTCAATAAAGTAATTTAAGACTTTAAAATACAAAAAAAGATAAAAAAATACACAAACATAGCAAATAAACCAATTTGTTACAAACAAACCGCATACTACACATAAATAAACACAAGGTACTATGTTTAAGTTGTAAAAAATTCCTGACCAGCTCCTTCACTATAATCGAATATAAAACTATTATAAAATATACGTTGGGTTACTAAAATTTGATTATTACTATAAAAAAGTTTGCTATTAGTAGCTATAGTAATTAAAAGAAGATTATTTTATTTTCTAAAAGGTGACAATCTTGATTTCGTCAGAAAGGGTACCTCTTACGCGATAGAAAGAGAGCGCACATGTAGGCAAATATAATTGTAGGCACCTAGCACTGCGCGGTCGGAATTTGAACTTTATAGTATCGCAGCAAGAGTTGTTATTTTTTTAAACGGGTTTCACGAGTTGGACTTCTGTTGGTACTACTAATATATATTCTGTGCTACGGGGCCATTTAAAAAAAAGTTTTTGACAGGGAGTCAATGACCGCTACCGCCATGTTTCGCCAAGTACAATATAGAAATAAATAATTAGCTCCAACGTCAATGTTAGTAATTTCCTTGATTGAGATATATAATATTCAGAGTATATTCTTGTAATCAAAGAGATTTTAATAACATGCTCAAAACTAAATATAAAAAATACGTGTTGTTTTAAATTAAGCTTAAACTTTGCCTTCCATACGAGTAATTCCAAATGTATAAAAATGTTAAAATTGTATTTTCTTCCTGAACAAATGTTGAAATTTTAAAATAGATTGGATGGTTAGTGGTATAATATATGTAAAATAAATAAAACGTTACATAAACTATAGTTTTATTCGTATAAAATAACCGTATTTACATTATTAACTTAAATCTTTACAACTTAGTTGAAAATCATTTTAGTGTCATGAAATTATATGCCGATAAAAAGTTACAATAAAATAGGATAATAATTTAGTTTAAACTATAAGTTATAACAATACTGAAGTGTCTCACTATTTTTATGGCAACACTGAATATGACCATAGGTGTATTTATAGAATGGCATGCAAATGGCATGCTAAAGGTGGTCCAACGAATGGCCCTCAGAAAATGGCAGCGAGAAAATGGCATTACCTTTATTTCTATGTACTTTTTTTATCATATATACGTCGTAGCACATTCTAAGTTTTGAAATGAAAAAGCATATTCTATGTTTTCAAAAAATAAAAAAAGATATTAGAAAATACAGGGTGCACTTAAACCTACCGGCCAATTTTTTTTAAGGCTTAGGTATCTTTAGTAGTCTATTAAACTAGAAAATAGGGCATTAATTTTTTCACAATAACACATTTTATGCCAACTATATTCGGTGCAGAATGACGTCGGCCAGTCTGTCGCGCGGTACTGATCAGCTATAGGGGTAAAAAGGGGGTGGGTGACGGGGGCGGTGGGAGGCGCGGGGTTTCGCCGCCTGCGCCGTTAGTCTCGCGCGCACTTTTGTATAGCGATCACGTAATTATTTTGTTTGTCACCGCCCCTCGCGCTCGTAATTAGTGTCTGTGACAATGTACCCTAACCACGATCGAGTGTTGAGATAGTGAGGTGCTACATTTTGAGTGACGAAAGTTTACGCGGAGCCCAGAGACTGTATGAGCCAGAAAGCCTTCCTCGTCTTCGTAACGGCGGATTCACGAATGCAGCTGTACCGAATCGCGAAACAATCTTGTCCATTAAGGGGGTGACATGTTTACCGCGTGCGAGTAAGTATGCGGACTTATGGCTCGACGATTTAATCACCTGTGTGTCAGCAAAGAGCCGCGAGCCGCGGGCCGCGAGCCGCGAGCCTGGGGGCATGGCAATCCAGTGTGAGCGATTCTCGTGTGTCACCGACGCGAGCCGAGTAAGTTTGCGAACTTTAAGTTCGTACGTCTGTCAGGCACTTCAATCACATACCTCTTCTTTTACTCTTGGATCATGGACAGTTCGCAACACCTGCACAGTGCACACGCCTCGCCAGCCTCGAAGATCTAAAATCGCGCATCGAATGTGCCTCTGACGAGAAAAAAAGTGACAGGGTTGCGCTTAACAAACTTAAAGACTATGTGGAAAAACGCGCTAGACTCTGCTTAGAGCGAAATGGATTGCAGTTTGAACAATTTTTAAAGTACTGTTAAGTGTAGACAAGATAAGTTATGTATTATCTAAATAAGATTTAGAGGTGGGGGTGGTTTTGATTTTTAATTAGTTGTACTTAAATAAGTTGATTAATTTTTTTAAATACGCCATAATGCAAAGGATGTGGTTTAGACTTATTGTTCGTAATTAAAAAGTTGTAATTTTTCCATTCTTTTGATGTACTATCAATTAATTTTATTCTAAACATACCTACGTCCTTTTGACGGTCCTAAGCCCGTCAAAGTATAAAGGGAAAATTCGCAACTATAGTAATAACAAGAATTATTGTTATCAATGAATATGTTTAAGTGCGAGGGCGGGGCGGCACATGGCGCCCGTATTTTGTGGTGTTTTGTTGGATAACTTTCGGAAGCTATTTCTCAACATTGTAGAACTGAGTTATCCAAATTTGGCCGGAAGGTTTAATTGCACCCTGTTTATTATTTGGAATGTTTAATATTTTGTTCATTATAACTTTAAAATAAGATTTTTGGCAAAATTTCTAAATTTTTACTCGCGGAAATTAGGCAAGTACACACTACAAACTTTTGGTAAGTCTGCTGTTAGCTTAAAAATATTTCCATGAAAATTTCTGAAGACATTTAACGCACAGAAGTCAGTCAGTGAAACTGTGACAGTATACTTTTATGTATTAGCTTATTCCAGTCTTTCAACACATCAACTAGTTTCAAATCTCACATTTCTCCGTACGCACAATTCAAGTCTATTGCTCCCCCGATTTGTTTTATTAATATGTATAGGGAACGTGCGCAACGATGGTATTACGAACTGATGTCGCATCCAAAACTTAAAATTCATCTTTTTTTATTGATCTTTCCAACATAAGTGCTGCCACCTATAGTTCCTGCACTGTCCCTATACCATAAAGTAAATATACATGGCGGAATAGAGAAACAATTCCGAGCTGTCAAACGAAACCGAAATTGATTTACACCTGTGTGTACAAATTGATTTAAGAGGATACAACAGGGGCTAGAGAAATGAAAATAAAGTACGTGTAATATCTATAGCTGTCTCCCTTACCTCAAGCCTATACCGCAGAACGCGATAGAGACAACTGCAGAAAATCCAGAAAATCAACGATTCGTTGTCCCCTGATTCCTTCTCCAAAACTTAACCGATTTAAGTACTTTTTTCATTAAAGATTAAAAAAAGGCTTGAGCTGTGTTCCTATGTTTTGCTTTTTTTGTATAATCTAGCCAAATCTGTTTTCTGGACGTTTGAACACAGCGGAAAATCTGGCCATTTTTTTGGGTTTTTGAACGTTCATATCTTATTTAATAATTAAATTATGAAAAAAAAAGAAAACATGAGGACATTGTATTAGTGGCCGTAGATATTCAGGAAAAAAATTATAACTTTACTAGCATTATCCAGGGAGGAAACAGGGGACAACGTTTGTATGGAAAAAAGGGCGGTGTGGAATCCTCTTAAGTGTGCGTGAAAATTATGTTCCTACATACATTTTTCTTAGAGCTCAAATTGTCAACGTGACGATAAGTGCAGACTGAATATCAAAACAGACGAAAAAAAGGGTTCTGCCACTTCATATCACGCATCTCTTTCTACCACGCAGTGTTACCGATAGTGACATCTCGCTTGCTCAGCTCTTTGTTTCTCTATTCCGCTAGGTATATTAACTTTAAGCTTTATACTAACAAGCCTGTCAAATACACTTTTCACAGCGCCAACGGGAATGTTCTTTGGGCACCATACGCGATGGTTCTCGCTATCCAGGCAGTGAAATGAGTCAACAACACAATCTGGCCGATCGTGCTTAGAGCTTGGACGGAAAACACTGTCGCCACAAAGTCGTATAGCAGTTTAGGAGAAAACACCGACCATACGAACAGATGGTGGCGAAATACTGTGGCTACGACGCAGTATACCATAAGTTGGTATACTCGGTGCAGCGCGTATATGTTGACCACTCGCCATATGCGCTGTAGATACCTGTAAGAACAATTTATGTGTTAATAGTTGAGTTCCTACTGCCTATAATTATAGTATTCTGTACTGGGTTACCCAGAATAGAAGATTTTTTTAAATGAAATAAGGGGGCAAACGAGCAAAGCGGGTCACCTGATGGAAAGCAACTTCCGTCGCCCATGGACACTCGCAGCATCAGAAGAGCTGCAGGTGCGTTGCCGGCCTTTTAAGAGGGAATAGGATAATTGGGAAGGGAAGGGAATAGGGGAGGGGACTGGGCCTCCGGTAAACTCACTCACTCGGCGAAACACAGCGCAAGCGCTGTTTCACGCCGGTTTTCTGTGAGAACGTGGTATTTCTCCGGTCGAGCTGGCCCATTCGTGCCGAAGCATGGCTCTCCCACGTAATAAATTATGTCAGGTCGCGCTTGTTTAGTAATTGACGTTACCTATATTAACAGTGATTACTTAATAATATATGGTTTTGATTATGTCCACATGGCATAAGGTAATATCCCACCTGGTCCAGTGCGGCGCGGTGTGAGCGACTACGGCCAAGAGGGCGGCGCCGGCGATGGCGGGCGCGGCGTAGGCGTGCAGCCCCACGCGCGCCGCCACCAGCGGGGCGCTGTACTCGCGCAGACCCACGTACCCCGAACCCAGCTCCACAGTGCTGCTACAAGTGAGGTAATATCCCACCTGGTCCAGTGCGGCGCGGTGCGAGCGACTACGGCGAAGAGGGCGGCGCCGGCGATGGCGGGCGCGGCGTACGCGTGCAGCCCCATGCGCGCCGCCACCAGCGGGGCGCTGTACTCGCGCAGACCCACGTACCCCGAACCCAGGTCGACTGATGCGAGGCTGTTGGAGTTACCCTGGAATAATGAATACACTTAATATACAAGTTTCGAAAATATTGAATAAAATAACACTTCAAGTTAACGCCAAGTTCCTAAAGCTAGTCTATTTTAAAGTTGCTTAAACAACTATATTGCTTATTCGTTTCTAAATGTATAAAAAAGTTTGTTACATTTGGGACCTGTTTCACCTACACTTCCTGATAAAGTGCCGGATAGGCTATCAACAACTTATTTGACAGATACTCCATACTCTATCTGTCAAGTTAAGTGGTGGATAGTATATCCGGCACTTATCAGGAATTATCACTTATCAGGAAACAGCACCTTAAAGTTTAAACCAAGCAAAATATGATTGTTGGACATATCACATGACTTTTAAACAAAGTCATGTCAATGGACGAAGTCTGCCATTGAACTATATAGTTGTTTGTCTCTATCACACGCAAACGAGATTTCATTTTTTTCGTGTGCATGAGAAAGAGACAATCAGCTGTAATAGTAATCAGTCTTTATAAACTTAATATCTAATATATAAAATTCTTGTGTCACAATGTTAGATAGCGTACTCCTACGAAACGGCTTTTCTGATTTTAACCAAATTTTATATATGCATATTCAGTAGGTCTGAGAATCGGCTACTAAGTACTTTTTATATCGATAAGTGCATTTGTTGAATAAATAATAGTAAATTATTACAACTCGAGACTGACGGCGAGCATTGTTTGTGCGACGGGATAGCGATGGACGTTGCCATGGTGACATACTTATTTAGTCACTTCAATAAAATAATACGGGCTATTATAATAAATGTTAAGTGTACGGATGTAAATCTGATTCAAAAAACAAAAACCGGCCAAGTGCGAGTTGGACTCGCCCATGAAGGGTTCCGCAGCAGCAATAAGGTTTATTTTTATGAAATTAAAAGGTTTTGCTTTATTTTCATATTTCAGTTGATTTAATGAAAGTTAAATTAAGGTTTACCATTTATGACTAAAAAAACTACTGGCTTTTATAGTAATGAACATCATATATATTTTTTAGACTTATCATGCCCCTTCTTTAGAAGTTAGAGGGGGGGGACACACATTTTTCCACTTTGGAAGAGTCTCTCTCGCAAACTATTCAGGTTATAAAAAATGATATTAGCGACCTTAATATGATTTTTGAAGACCTATCCATAGATACCCCACACGCATAGGTTAGATGAAATTAGATGAAAAATTATTGAAAATTTTAGGTATGGGGATGCCTAAAATTTTCAATAATTTTTCCAATTTTGTATCAAAATCTTAAAGCGGTTCACAGACTACATCTATTTACCAAGCTTCAATAGTATAGCTCTTATAGTTTCGGAGAAAAAAATCTAAAAATAAAGTTTCACGTAAATATCTGGCAGTACGACATAATATGTACGATCCATCTACCGGCTCAAAAATTTTCTTTCCACTCCGGTCAGGACCTTGCTGGCCATTCCCTTATGTTTCCTATAATTAACTATGGTGACCTGTGCTGTTTAGATCTTAATGCCGATAAACTCGACCGATTGTTTAATAATTGCCTCCGATTCATATTCAACCTTCGAAAATACGAACATGTTTCTTCGTATCGCTCCAAGCAAAACCAGTACGTCAGCGCCGCTCTGTGCAGGCACTGTGTGTGTTATATTCACTGCATCATCCCTATACTCCCGAATATCTCGCCCCTCACTTTCAATACCGTTTTAAAATTTTTAAAATAAATAAATATGTAAATATAACACGCTGATTAAACAGATTAAATGATAACATTTGCATTACAAGCACAATATTTTATTTTTATTTTATTTCCCGTTTCGTGGCAACCCTGGCATATCTGCTCGGTAGCTGTCATCGATGGCGGCATCGTTCGACATCAAAGGCGTTTCGTTACTGTAGGGACTAATATTGCTATACTGTGACTATACTCCACTCGGTCTAACTTGTCGCTAGCGGTCATTGACACCCTGTCAAAAACTTGTCATTTTCCATATAAACCGCGATTGACAATGAAGTGTCAGATATTGTCAATCGTGGTTTTATATGGAAAATGACAAGCTTTTGACAGGGAGTCAATGACCGCTAGCGACAAGATAGCCCGAGTGGAGTATAGTCTACGAATAATAAAAACTAAGGAAAAGTAACTCCGTCAAAAAACATGCTCCACAATACTTGTCAAAAAAGTGTACCTTAGGTACACATTTCAATACATTTGCAATATTTAGGTGACCTTGAGCGGTACTAGGCTGACGTTACATGACAGATCAAAAGGAGCCAAATTTAAAACGGTAATAGTATGGGAGTTACGATTCCTTAGTTTTTATTATTCGTAGAGTATAGTACTATTATAATTCAAATTACTAAAATCATACCAACAACGAATAATAAATATACAAATTACACTCACCTGATAGAAGAAAAACAAGTGGCCAATCCACAAATGCGCTAACGCTTGACTTAGGTATTCCACCGCTTCAGTGTCCCTCCCCGGTCTAGAATCTAGCAGCTTATGATCAAGACACTTTGACGTCAGCATACAAGTGAAATATATACTCGGCACCATAATCACATTGTGAGGTCTCATCAACAGAATAATAATCAACATCAACTGATTCAACATAACATGTGATAATGAACAGGCCAACTTAAGTTTCACTTCATCCAAATTCCACGGATCGTCCATTTGATCGTAGAAGTAATCCTCACTTTTTTCCTTTGGCTTCTTATATTCAAACTTATTCTCTCTTAATCCACATTTTAATGCGCCAACATAGGTAGCTAGCTCGAATAAAACTTGGGCTATTAATAGGCACCAGAATACGTTGACTATGACAACGGGGTCCCATGTTTTGAGAGTTGGGAATGGTGTGTATAAGGAGTCTGCGGCTACTTTGTGGCATAATATACAGGATGTAGCCACTACAGTAAGTGCTGCATGTATCTGCATGTAGTTGTTCATGTATCGGACGTTCCACAGACAAATCCCGAGTGTCACTATTGTACCTGAAATAGAGCAAAATATTGACATATCAAAAAAAATGTCTGTGAAATTCTTTTACTAGTTTTAGGGCCTGTTCCACCACTTCCTGATAAGGCTATCTACCGATTAACTTGACAGGTCAAGTATGGAGTCTGTCAAAAAAGTTGTGAATAGCCTATTAGGCACTTTATCAGAAAGTGGTGAATGGCCCTTAAGGATGTAAAAATCATTTATATAATTAGGAATGAAGACTGAAACAGCAATATTCCCGCGCACGATAATATTTCTGTCAATACTCTGTAATAATGCTGGACCAAAGGCGCAAGTAAAAGGGACAGAATTAGCCCGTATCAAAATTTATTTCTGTTCGATGACAAAAATCAGAAAAAGGCAAAAACTTGTATTAACCTATGACTAGATGTGCTTGCAAGTAAAAAGCATTTTCAGGCGCGTTGAGCCAGTCAGCCGTGTCGGGGAGGAAAAGCCAGCGGTCACCTGTCTGATTCATTGTGCGAAGATACCTGGAAATTGGAATAAAATAGAGTTATTTAACATCTATAGTCTGTCAAGAAAGTCATGACAGGCGGGAATTTTTTTAAATGAAATAAAAAATGAGAACTTTATTATTTCGAGATAAAAATGTGCAAGGTGACAATATTTAAAATGTAATAAGCGTTCTCTGTGAAAATAAAAAGAAAAAAATACACCTTTTAAACAGAATTACGTTTACGAAAAATATCCCGCCTGACATGACTTTCTTGACAGACTATTAACAAATTATTTTTTTTTGCTATAAAAGTTGCGAGCAACATCTACAGATATATTACAGACATTTTAGATGTGAGACTATATTAATAATATTTTATGGGGGTGTAGATATTGGTAGGTAAATCAGAAACCACATATACAGTCTGTCAAGAAAGTGAAGAAATTAAAAAGTGGCAACATCATAGTGTCATCCCTTTTTTCTTAGATTGATTTGAAAGGGATGACACTATGATGTTGCTACTTTTTAATTTCTTCACTTTCTTGACAGACTATATTTCCTGCACGTTCCCTACAGGGTTGATGGCCTAATTTTTATGTAACTTTCTTTAGATACAGAATAGAACAACAAAAACTATATAGCCTTACATAGGCCACTTTGCATATTTACGGCAAAATAAAAAGAAAATTCCTTTTCACACATACACACATACAGACATCTACTAAACTTATAACAGTAGGATATAGTAACTCACCTATGTAAAGCAATTAACAAAACCCACTGCGGGACAATCCCAATGCCAACAGAGCTCATACGGTTCTCCAAGTGCGGTTTCTCTTGAACCTCAGTCGCTCCGGACCACCTCTTAGCAAAATACATCACTATAACCACTATAGTTCGCACCAGCACGAAAAACATCAGAGTATTCCAAAAGTAGTACCACGTCATATGCTCTTCCTCAATAAAACTGGTCCCGAAGAAGGACCAAGCGTGGAATAATGTACCGATGATGAGTAAATAGTCAATAGCGTTCAGATCTTTGAGTATGCTTAGGTCTTTAGTTCTTTCCACTCCTGCTTTGACTATAAAGTAGCATATAGTAAATGCTAGAGATGCCACCAAGAATGGTATAAGCCATAGAGCTGTGAAAGAACAGATCTGGCTTTTAGTCTCCGTTATGAAGCATGATGTGGTAAGTATACAAGTAGTTATGGTGAATATTATGAAGAAAGCCAGTATTGTGCCTTTCTTGCTGTCACGATGCATACGTGTTGCGCTAATCTTTCTGTTGTTGTCAGATTGTAAAGAGTATAAAGTTATGCAGAGTAATGCGGCGGCAATCTGGAAAAAGAAAATACTGTTACTGAGATGAAGTTTGATTTGTAATATATTCAACTAACTACATAAAAACGTTACGTTTTAAGTGTAAATTAAAAGGTTAGGGGTTAGGCATGTATTACGCTTCTTACTAATAAGCCTAAACACAGCGGATAACTAATACAATGTCTTTGATTTTGAGTTTAAAAAAAATCTTGAAAGGTTTCAGATTTGAGTCTGGAACCTTGTTTAAATAGAATAAAGAAGCATGCGTTGCATAAAATTTATTATGTTTTCAATCTTGTTTAAGTTATGTGCTGTATAAATATGTATAGCGGACAGTATTTAAACAAAAAAAACTCACAGAATACAGCAACACAATGGCCAAGCCGATCGCGAACATGTCGAACTCTGTGGTCGTCTCTGTGAGCATTTTGGCCATCTCTCCCAAAGACTCATCGTAAAACTCCTTAGCAATTTTAGCGGCACTTTGCGCCCCCGTCGCTAGATACCTCGCGAATTGAGTCTGAGCCCGCAGGAATTGCTTGTACACCTCTGAAATTGTACAAATTAGTGATAAACAATAAATCGATAATTTAAAATACTATATGACTTTTAATGGCGCAGTCGGGTAAAAATATTACTACGTTTTTATGTAATATTTGTATCGACCGGTCTCACTTGCTCTCGCCTGCTACCTACCACTCTCACCCGCTTTTGCTCGCTCTCACTTGCCTAATTTACCTAGCTCTCACCCACTCTCACTTGCTCTCGCCTGCTACCTACTGCTCTCACCCGCTTTTGCTCGCTCTCACTTGCCTAATTTACCTTGCTCTCGCCAACTCTCACTTGCTCTCGCCTGCTACCTACCGCTCTCACCCGCTTTTGCTCGCTCTCACTTGCCTAATTTACCTTGCTCTCGCCCACTCTCACTTGCTCTCGCCTGCTACTTACCGCTCTCACCCGCTATTGCTCACTCTCACTTGCCTAATTTACCTTGCTCTCGCCCACTCTCACTTGCCCTCGCCTGCTACCTACCGCTCTCACCCGCTTTTGCTCACTCTCACTTGCCTAATCTTTCTTATTCTCGCCAACTCTCACTTGCTCTGGCCTACTCAGACCCACTCTACTCCGCCCTTACCGCTCCACCTCACTCTCATACGCTCTTGCCCCACACCCACCCACTCACCTCCTCTATCCTTCTGTCACTCACCGGTGTCAACGCTAACATGTCGCGCGTCATGCGCCGCTAGCACGTGCAGCAGATACAGGTGCTGTCGCGTGTCTGCCGGCATGAGGGCAGGCAGCACTCGCCCGGTGCTGTCTCCGGGGATTGGCGCGTTGAGCAGCCACGCGACAGTCGGCGCCACGTCGACTTGGGCCACCGTGGGACCGGGGCCAGGCCTGGGAAAGTTTAATGATTAAGGATAAATATTGTTAAAAAATTATAAACTGCCATTTTCGAGTCGAAGCCGAAGTCGAAAACGGCCGAATTGATTAGCCAAATTTTTAATCTTTATTGTTTTTCTTTACTGAAATATAGTTTTCTCGAGTATTGACCCATGACGACCCCCCTAAAGAAGCTTTGCAAGCCACCGGCTGCAAAATACTGACCTAAACAATTTATATCTCCTCAAACTAACTCACAATATCTCGTCACAAAACTTTGTCACAAAACTCTGTCACCATGACATGCCACCACCCTATGTCACAAGTTGCGTCACCACATGTCATGTCATCACGTGCAGTAGTCACGGGTGCAGGCACTGGAAGTCAGCAGGTCTGGCGATCACCATGGGCACCAGTACTTCAACAGCGGAGGAGCCACCGTGGCCGCCCGCGTCATGCCATGTAACCATGTCATATCATGTCATCACGTGCAGTACTCACGGGTTCGGGTACTGGAAGTCAGCAGGTTTGGCGACCACCATGGGCACCAGTACCTCAGCAGCGGAGGAGCCATCGCGGCCGCCCGCGTCATGCCATGTCACCATGTCATGTCATGTCACCACGAGTACTCACGGGTGCGGGCACTGGAAGACAGCAGGTGTGGCGACCACCATGGGAACCAGTACCTCAGCAACGGAGGAGCCGCCGTGGCCAACCGCGTCATGCCATGTCATGTCATCACGTGTAGTACTCACGGGTGCGGGCACTGGAAGTCAGCAGGTCTGGCGACCACCATGGGCACCAGTACTTCAGCAGCGGAGGAGCCACCGTGGCCGCCCGCATCATGCCATGTAACCATGTCATCACGTGCAGTACTCACGGGTGCGGGCACTGGAAGTCAGCAGGTTTGGCGACCACCATGGGCACCAGTACTTCAGCAGCGGAGGAGCCGCCGTGGCCGCCCGCGTCATCATGTCACCGCCATGTCATCACGTGCAGTACTCACGGGTGCGGGCATTGGAAGTCAGCAGGTCTGGCGACCACCAAGGGCACCAGTACCTCAGCAGCGGAGGAGCCGCCGTGACCACCGGCGTCGCGCATGCCGTGGTCGCCGCAGACGATCAGAGTGCCCGGACGGTTCTGAAAATAGGGATGACGCAGTGACTATTTGCATTTCAAAGCACAAACAGTAAGTATAAGATAACATCACTCCTGTATTTTTGTTTGAAAAAAAGGGAAAAAATTATGTTTATCTTCGCTGTACGTAGTGTACTGCCAAAATAATCGTGACGACATTTTGTGTTAAAAAAAACGTTTCGATCCACGTTTTTTAATTAAATTTTTTAACAAAAATCAATGTTGATTGCAGTGAAAGCATGACCAAATAACCAAATAAAAATGCATCTCAGTGATAAATCATACGCCAAATACCAATCTATATAATGTCTGTACTTATTGAACATATTTACTTATTATTTTGTCATTTACGAAAAAAAAGGCAAAACAACAAACAAACAAAACTTACCCATGTCTCCATTGCAGTATATATTTTCTTGACCACCTCATCCATTTCCGACAGCTTAGGTTTAATTTTAGGACTCCTAGCGCCCTCTAAGTGCCCTATGTGGTCTAGACCGAGGTAATGTAGGACTAGGAAGTCAAACGAGGGGTTTCTCTTTTCATCCGGAGTGAGAATCTTGTCGAGATGCCTTGTGACATTGTGGTCGACCTGAGAAATATACAATAGAAAATGTATTTATAAAAACTTAAGAATATACTTCAGAATTTTCTTTTTCTTTATAAGATTGCTAGCTATGGTACTAATCTGTGGTACTAATACAACAAAATCTAGCTATACATATAATAGCTCCCACACCGGTTTCGGTGGCGGTGGCCGGTTTCATTGAAACCAGGCCAGCTACGCAGGAGTAATTTTATAGTGCCCAAGTGTGTGCGCAGTACACAAGAGCACTCTCTATTCCTTTACTCTCATAACCCAGTGGGACGGAAGACCGACACGACCGGTGAGAGATCAGGCGCAGGACCGACTTTTTACATGCCCATCCGACGCATGAATCATTTTACTTGGGAGAGCCATGATTCGGCACAAATGGGCCGGCTCGACCGGAGAAATACCACGTTCTCACAGAAAACCGGCGTGAAACAGCGCTTGCGCTGTGTTTCGCCGAGTGAGTGAGTTTACCGGAGGCCCAATTCCCTTCCCTATACTCCCCTATTCCCTTCCTTTCCCATCCCTACCCTCCCCTATTACCCTATTCTCTCTTAAAAGGCCGGCAACGCACCTGCAGCTCTTCTGATGCTGCGAGTGTCCATGGGCGACGGAAGATGCTTTCCATCAGGTGACCCGTTTGCTCGTTTGCCCCCTTATTTCATAAAAAAATAGTAGTAACCAGTTTTCATCCCCATACAGTGCTACAAGAATCTTTGTCACACTGTTTCTTGCCACTCACCTCAGTATAATCCGTGACGTAAAACGAAGTGGTGCCATCAGACTCCGCCCACATCCCCGGGAACAGTCGCAGCCAAGTATCATCACCGTACATGACAGACTTTCTGCCGCGTGACGCGAGCGCGCGTAATACGCTGTCACCTCGCACGGCGGGCGCGCCGAAATTCAACGCCACGTCGGCAAACGTCGACACACTGCCCGTCATCATGGCCTGGTAATAGGAGTAAAGTTATGTAAGAGTGACCAAGTTATAAAATACTAGATGATACCCGCAACTCCGTTAAGCCAAAATTCATTTATCGTGCAGGGAACCGTACAATTTTAAAAGTATCCTATGTCCCTTCTACAGGACCCAAAGTGTGTCCATATCAAATTTCAACAAAATCGGTTTAGCGGTTTGGTCGTTAAGAGGTACCTAACTGACAGACAGACAGAAGGATACACTTTCGCAATAATTATAATGGTGACACACTTATCCATACTAATATAATAATATTAATATGGATAACTATAATTGATCACACAATCAGCATTAACCAATAACCATGCATTAATGGGCGTGCAGCTACGAATAATTAAAACTACGGAAAAGTAACTCCGTCAAAAAACATGTTCTACAATACTTGTCAAAAATGTGTACCTACCTACTACCTAGGTACACATTTTCAATATATTTGCAATATTAAGGTGGCCTTCAGGACAGCGAGCGGTATTAGGCTGCTGCATTACATGACAGTTCGAAAGGAACCAAATTTAAAACGGTGATAGTATGGAATTTACGTTTCCTTAGTTTTTAGGGTTCCGTAGGCAACAAGGAACCTTTATAGTTTCGGTCTGTCCGTCCGTCTGTCCGTCTGTCTGTCTGTCTGTCTGTCCGCGGTTTTGCTCAGAGACTATAGGACGTACAAAGCTGTAATTTGACATGATTACACATATTAATGACGCCGAAAAAATGATATATTATTATAAATGACGACCTCTGTGGCTCAGTGGTGAGCGCGTCGGTAGCTCAAGCCGGGGGTCGCGGGTTCGAATCCCGCCGACGGAACAAAAAGTTTTCAATGTTCCCGGGTCTGGATGTGTATTAAATATATGTATTGGCGGCTCTCGACATAGGCGAACGCGTTGGCCAACGCGTCTGCAGACGCGTTGGCCCAATGTGTAGAACGGGCGTTCGCGCGTTGGCCAACGTCTAAATACCTACGGCCAACGCGCGAACGCCCGTTCTACACATTGGGCCAACGCGTCTGCAGACGCGTTGGCCAACGCGTTCGCCTATGTCGAGAGCCGCCATATGATATAATAAAAATCTTAAATATATGTATAGTATAAAAGTATTAAATATATTTCCGTTGTCTGGTACCTGTAACACAAGTCCTTTAGGTACTTAGCACGGGGCCAGACTGACGTGGTGTGAAGCGTCCATAGATAAAAAAAAAAAAAAAAAAAAATCTTAAAAAAATATTTTATTATGGTACCATCAAGTGGGGTGAATTTTTTTTCGGGCCCACCCCATCGCCTGGGGTGTCGTTGGATAGATTTTTTAAAAAATATTATGAATATTCATAGATCATTTTCCGATTTGGGGATCCGTTTGTGAAATATTAAGTTTTAAATTGGAAAAAATCGTTAGAGTCCAGTGTCCCCCCGTCAACCAGCTAAACGGTTGCTTCTGAAAATGTGAAAAAATTCACGGGAGTAGAAAATATGCTGAATTTAAAAGGAAAACTATCGCGGCTAAGAAGACTTCATAAGTTATTGAGTAATAGTCGATCAACTAAAAAAATGTATTCGGCGACGTATAAAGGAACTTTTCGTTCAAGTTCCTTTGAAAGTTACTGAGATGATTTTGTTAGTAATGTAAAACACGTTTTGAATGTACATTCATTGATCATACAAACATTTTCAAAAACTAGTGGTACTACGGATAACGGAACCCATTGCGCGTGGCCCGACACGTACTTGGCCGGTTTTTATTATTCGTAGGCGTGCAGCAACTAAATTAATAAAACAAGCTCTTTTGCAATGTAAAATGTGTTACTACTTAGACTAGAATTAATTAGAGTACCTACTGAGTAGACAGAGTAGATAAGTCTATTGTGCTATAGTCTATACTAATAGCTTGCAACGTATATTATTCTGTGATTAGTAATATATTCATTCATTAGTAATATGTTAGTAATTATGTTAGATTATGTACCGTGTATGTAAATTATGAGTCTGTTGACACCTCATTAATCAGTTGTTAAGGATGCTGTGGTGAAACATACACACATACACACATTACCTCTAGACTGCCTTCACATTAAGTTGCGAGCCGCGCGGCTGCTGCACTACCCACGAGTTAATGTGAAGGCAGCCTTAATTAGCTTTGTTTTTCAGTTCAACTTTTTAACATTTTAAAATCTAAGTAATACATTTAGTTCAGGGACCAGTAACTACTAAATATTTATTTCAATATCCCATCAACTTAAATTTTGATATAGAAACTCTACTCTCTCAGATTACCTACTTAAGTATCTAACTACTCTCTTTGACCTGATTATATTATTGCAATAAAGGTGTAACTTGTTCATATGATATCTATTACTTCACAATCGGCAACTGAACCATGGATATTACACAAAAGTTATTGCAGTAGTTAAATTTCAAGCCTCATTAATTTTAGTAGTAATTACTAACAGTGTTTTCGTTGTGGTTTTCTATTTGTAGTTGATCTGTAAGTATGTATAGGAGTTTCTAGGACTAGTAGGTTGTGCATTTTCTATACCGTCTAAAGCCGCCATTCCACCGCGGCGCACGCTGTGCACGGCCACGCGGCGCACGGATTTATTAGTTTGACGTGGGTCAACGTTTCCACTGCAGCACACGCTATGCACACGGCCACGACTATGTACAACTGTAGCGCAGCACAGTTTTGAATACTATGTACACTTTCGTGTATCCCGTGCACAGCATGCGTAGCTTGGCCAGCGTTGAGCTACGTGTGCACCATATTCGATCAGGCTACGTGAGTCAATTCGTGCGTAGCGTGTCCGTGGGTTGCAGTGGACACAGTCACATATATTTTCTTACAAAGCAAAGCTTGACGCACGTGCGTAGTCTCTCTGTGCGCTGCGGTGGATTGGCGGCTTTATTTAGACTAAGTGACTGTTATTTCTATCTGCTAAAAATATAGATTTGTGATTTCAACATAATTAACAAACAGGAATACCAAATTGCAACCAAATTGTTCTGTAGATACAGGTAGGGATTTTAAATTTTCACAAAGTTATATATTATACGAGCTTTTGCCCGCGGCTTCGCTCGCGTTAAGAAGTATTATTATATACAAATTTTCATCCCCTATTTTAACCCCTTGGAGGTAAAATTGATCAAAATCGTTTCTTAGCGGATGCCTACATCATATCATCTACCTGCATGCCAAATTTCAGCCCGATCGGTCCAGTGGTTTGGGCTGTGCATTGATAGATCACCATGTCACTCAGTCACCTTTGAGTTTTATATATATACTTTATTAATTAATAATGATATAAAAATTTAATTTCCCATGCAAAAACACAATTTTTCGCCTATTTTTATTCTATAACAGTATGGAACCCTTCGTGCGCGAGTCCGACTCGCACTTGGCCGATTTTTTTTTTAATATTCTTGTTTGTTAAACACATGCATATAAAGCAATGAGAACTGCATCAAAAATATTTATCTAGTCAACAACCACACCAAAGAAAAAACAATTTTTGTTTAAAATTAATTTGTTCTTTGCAAATACCAAAAATCTGTAAAAAAAAATTGTTTAATGTTTTTTCTTTGGATACTGGACCACCACCATGTCTTAAGCACATTGTATCTAGCTTTGAATTAAAAAAAAAACAAAAGCAGTGAATATACACAGTGACACTTGCAAATATATCTCGCCAGAAGTTTATTGTGCGCCTCCACTGTGCTTTCTCCTTCTTACGTTCTGGTGACTGTACAGAACATAAAAATAATTTAGTTAATATTATTATTTACTCTTTCTAAATTATTTTTTCTTTGGTATTGTTAATGTTGTGACTGTTCTTCTTCCTGTGTTCTAGATATTATCTTTTATTAAGTAATCTTCTTTGTTACAAACAAAACTGGTTTTTTAATATTATTCTGATATTTTAAAAATATATTTATCAGTTTATTTGTTACTTTAAACACACAACATTTGAAATACTATGGGATTGAAGTTTTATTAAAAAATATATTCTTTTTATGACTTTCATAATTCAATTTTTTTTACCTTTATTCTAGGCATGGTGACTGTTGGTGGTTCTGCCACAGATACATAAATGCATGCAGACTTGTTCCTCAGTAGCTGGCCGGTAAACGGCATGTACTCCTCACTGGCAAAGTCGTACCGCAGTCCATCTATTACCATCAATATGACAGTGTTTTCGCCAGCGTCATACACGCTATGACCATCAATACTGAAAGGTCAAAATAAAATGTTGTTACTTTATATAAATGCAATATTAATAATGGAATATTGATGCAACTGATGGAAAACAGTATGAAAGAATATTTGCTACAATGTTTCTGCTACTACAATGGTAAAACAACACTGTCACATTTTTAAATATAAATACCATAATGATTTTCACTTTTTTCTTACCTGACACCTTCTATGTAGTTTGGGAGGTCATCCATTCTACCCAACTTCCCTGAGTGATATTTTAAAGGAAAGAATCCATATAAAAACATCGTCAAGGAGCCCAGGGCCGTGAAAAGCAGCCACAAGGCTGTCCACCGGTGGTTTAACCATGACAACATGATTATGTTAGTTATGTTCGAACTATAATGAAAACGTAACTTGTATAACGATTTCCTTCTAAATGCTCACATCCATGCTAGCATTTTCCCCACTAGTATTAAGCAATTTCCAGTTTATTATAAGCCGCGCTATCAATATATTAGATCTTGATAGTAAAGATAAAGATATGTAGTGTTTAGTTTTTCTAGATAATATTTTGAGATTTAAAACTTTTGTTAGCGGAATTTAATATTATATGTGAAGATGAAATATTTAATGAAGTAGGAATTGTATTTTTATAATACATTATAACATATTTTTATTAAAATATGAATTTGTTTACATAGAATTCTTTCCGAAAAATAACCTCAAAACATTTGACGTTGACATGTGTAAATTTGACATCCTATTTTTTTTAGGGTCAAGTTACTACCACAAGGTCAAGCTACATTGAGAGCAATTTAAGCTAACGAGAGTAAAAGTTATAAAACTTATTTTATATTTTGAATTATGATTATTCTAATACAAAATTTAATAGGGCCCGGAAAAGTTAAGGACACAATTATTTTTAAAATCTGATAACCTGCAATAAAGAGGAAATAGGAAATTACCTACTTCAGAATAAGGAGATGATAATATCACAGAACAATGTGATATCTATTACCTATTTCTGACCCCCCTACCTACCAAAAACTTACGTGACCTGAGTCACAGAATACACTCATACCGGAGCCTGAAATTATGACCTCCTAAAATTTCGGGCTGTAATGTAAGGCCTATAATTAGTCATCTGTATGATTTTTTAACAATAAATTAAAACCGACTTCCAAGGTAAAAACAAAAGTAATATTCTTAAAAAAATATAAAAAGAATCAAATAATTACTATTCCTTATTATAGAATTCCTCTTCAGACTTCGCCTAAACCTCAACTATTTCTGTACTCAATCTTCGTACTTTTGAAGCTACCAGCCCGGAAAAATTCTGAGATCCTTCGCATCTGGGAGCACGGCAGTGCTCCAGCCAAGCTTTTTAGCAAAGGCACGGCCGTAGCATACTTTTCTCGAAGCGGTTCGCGGCTTTTTCACACCCCCTTTATAGAACTTACGCTAAGGTAAGCTGGTACCGACTTCAAGAGCATGAAGATTGAGTACAGAAATAGTTGAGGTTTAGGCGAAGTCTGAAGACGGCACTATAATAAGGAATATTAATTATTTGATTCTTTTTAGATTTTTTCAAGAATATTACTTTTGTTTTTACCTTGGAAGTCGGTTTTAATTTTTTGTTAAAAAATAATAATTTTCCCTTTTTTAGTTTCCTATGAGACCACAAGACTATTATATTATAGCTTGTTGTCTTATGGCCGATTTACACGGGTGACTAAAGCCGCACGATTTACGCCGCACGGCGAAAATCGACCGTGTAAATGGCAATTCGACTACGCCGCATGCGGCTAAAGTCGCAAGCCCCAAAGTCGTGCGGCCAATGGCCGCATGCGGCTAGTAACTAAAATCGACCGTGCAAACGTTCAGTCGCAAGCGATCGCTTGCTGCGAATACTACTATTGACTGGTGACTTGCCGGGTGACTAAAATCGACACGTTAGTCACCCGCGTAAATAGGGTGGCGATTCGACTGGTGACTTGCCTAAAATCGACCCGTTAGTCACCCGTGTAAATCGACCATTAGAGTTGTACATATTATTACTAGCGGTCATAGTTATATCATAAGGGCTGCAAAAAGCCTACCCAGAAAAGACTCGGTCAGCAAAATGATTCCCAGGTCAATTCACAGACTCCAACACTGACGTCGACGACGCGGACGCAGTCATTATCCTAAGGGATGCATAATGCACACAGCACACTGCACAGTCATAGTGCACACTGTACCTGATTGTCTTCCTCCCGCACGCGCACCCCCGCTTAGTGACGCCCACTATCGTTATATTTTAATTTCGCCATAATTTCAAAACCAAATGTCCAATTTTAACCATTCAAAGACCAAATGTTATCTACATAAACTGTACTCAGTGATGAAATAATTTATTTTCATAAGGATTAATAGCATAAGTAAAATAAATGCGTTTAAATGTAGTAAAAAAAATTCAAGATTTTAAATAGAAAAATGGTTATTGTGCCTGACTCGACATAGATAAGTATAGTGATAGTATGTCGCGGACTTTTTTGGAGATATTTATAAGATCTACAACTACTTTGAACATTTTATGGTTCTATCTTTTATAGTTTCGGCAGCGTACGCAAAATAAGTAACTTTTCTGGTTGATTTTACACCTGGCGTCCGAAAAACCCAAATATCTTACGAAACCCAATTTTTTACAAAATAAAATTTAGCCTATGTTCAGCAGAAATAATGTAGAATTCATTGGCTTTTGCTTGGAGTAGTTTAAATAAAGCCAAAATCCTCGAACTTGTATCTACAAGGATTCAAAAGTTCTGTTGGGTACCTTCGGAACCAGGGTACATCCTGGTGCAAAATCTTACTTTTTGGTAGTATATGCCTGAAACACTTTAGAAAAAATTTAAATCACAGTAATCACTATATGATGTTTCCATATAAATATATAAATTTTGAGGAGTTCCCTCGATTATTCATGGATCCCATCATCAGGTCACCACTTTTATGAACATGGTACCAAATTCGAGTCAAACCCTACACAACACAAAAAGAATTTTGTAAATGGAACCGAATCTAATCTTTTTGGAAGTCGGTCAAAAATATGTTAAGTTTACTGTATACAAGTTGCGAGTTGCAACTTGAGAGTTGCGTCCGAGATTACTCTAGAGCAGGGGTCACCAATTAGTTATACTCGGGGTCCGTTTTAAGACATGAAATGATCTTCACGGTCCACACATTTTATGTTATAAAAAAATTATTAAACAAAAGTAATTACGGAAATTACAAAGGTATTTTTTAGATATCAATGAGATAAGTAACCATTTTTTGTATCAAATTATCTCTCTGAAGTTTAAAGTGAAATATTGATGCAAGCTATAGCTGTTATTGACATTAAATCCTGGAGATGTTGAAGGCTTAAGATGAACGAAGATCATCTTCGACATGCTTGGTCCGCACACAATGGGTCCGCGGTCCAGATGCGGACCGCGGTCCGCCATTTGGTGACCCCTGCTCTAGAGTCTAGATAAGTATGTATATTGTATGAACTATCTATAATAATTATTATTTAAGACCTGAGTTATAACTTTACCCACATTACACTAATTTATAACTCAGGTAAGTACTAATTGTATGCTGGGATTGTATGATTGTTATTAAAATAGTCTTATTATTAATATTTTGTAGGTGTCTTCGCGAAATAAATAGTTGCAATGAAATGCGTAGGTGAAGAGTGTAAAGTCATCTAAAATAAGAAATGTTACGTACCTAGGTCGTAGGTATGCTAAAATCATTGTTTTCTTTGTCATCAGGTTAAAAATAATATTAAGCAGGTTGACTTTACAAAAACCTTTTTATTTTATTAAGTCAATAATATATTATGTTTGATTATAATGTATTCAAATAATTCTCATTTATATACCATAATAAATTAATATTTATCTTGAAAAATAAAAAAACAGGGTTTCTCAAACTGGCTAGGGCCCCTGAGTGGCCCGACACTCGGTGTCTTGGAGCGATTCGTGTCTTTTCCTCAGAAAGAAATTGAATTTTGTAAATAAATACAAAAATTAACTTAATAAAGTTATACTTAATAATTATTATTATAATCCCATCTTCTCAATTCTGTATCCAAAAAACTTTTTCACTAACCGAAATTCTACGTGCTCTTTTACGCTAATTTTGTGTGAGGCATGTGGGTGATGTGGGCATATTATATCAATATTTCTCTCCCACGGGACCCTGACGTGATTAATGTTCCTCCCCTGACGTATCCACTGTATTTTCTGGAGTTTTTCGCGACCCTGACGAAGTTCAAGGTGTGAGTCACCGAGTCAGTCGTGACTCGTGTGGGATGCTGTTCTATTTAAATCACCACTGAAACACCCATCCCGTAGTCTCTCGAGAAACGCAGCGCGCGCCTGCAACGAACTTTACATACACAAGGTAGATTTTTTAAATTACAATACTTATGTGATTTTTTTAAATTTGTGACCAGTGAAAGTGTTTTGAAATTTTCCCCAATTTCGAATTTTCTTCACAATTATTAATAGGTGTTATTTTTCGATGTTTGGTCCTGAATTGATATAATAATTAAAACCGTAATTATAGTAAAGCTTGTCTTGCTGATTGATGCTTGGTGTTACAAAATGTACTTTAGTTATTTGCTTGAAAAACACAGTGAATTTAAATAAGTAAAACAAAAATCCAATTCACGAGTGCTAAATATATACGGTGTTTTGTTCATTTGGTAGACTTTTTATTCTTAATAAAATTGATAATTACAAGATTATCAGCCTGTCTATCTGAGATCGCTTTAAGAAAATTAAACTGCTAAATCAATTTAGATGAAAGTAAGAAGGAGATATCATATTATATTGCAGCAAAATTTATGTTTATAAGCAAATCTTTGTGCCGATAAATAAACCCCTCACAATATCAAAACTGTGTCTGTTCTATCATCACTCATCAGAAAATGTATAATTAAAGGCACTGAAACAAAACTTATCCGAAGCACTTATGTCAATTGCATCACATCCAAATGAATCCACAATCTTCAGTGAAACAGATTCTGGAGAAGTTCCAAAATTCTCCATCTGATAATATTGTTTTAGAATACGTCCCTGACTTGTTTTATGTTTACCTGAGATCTGTTGATCATGTGACAAAAATAATAGTGGGTAAAACCAATATAATATATATATATATTATATTGGTTTTACCCACTATAAAAGGTGGTGTAATATATATATATATATATATATATATATATATATATATATATATATATATATATATATGTACCAAAAGCCACTTGCCAGACAATTACATAGTTTAAGTGGATTAGCTTAAAGTTATAGTAAATATTTTACATGTTATTTTTGTTAAAAAAAAACGCTTCGCGCTTCACTGGCATTTGCATTGTAGGAGATGAATAATTGCAACCTTTCTCCAGCTTGTCACAAAACTAATAAATAAGCAACCCTTGCCGAATGCCGACAGCTCTGTTTGTTTTGTCGGCGTTATTTTCGGCGATTACGAAAATGTCGGCCGGTGTTAAAATAACTCGGCTATTATTGAACACAAATAAATGCATTTTCACGGTACGAATAGCCGTGATGAACCTTTATTATCTGCACGAAAATTGTTCTAAATTTAGGTACTAAAATTGTTACAAATTACAATTCATACAGATTAAATGTTATAGAAGTCTTCTATTTGTTTTTTAAATATATTAATATACCTAATTTAAATGTCATGCAAAAGCAAAGAGAACAATTTACTTAGAGAACTTACTAAATACAACATAGCAATAATATATATTATGAAATGACGTAACTAGTTCACAATAATTTATGTATGTAAAAAAAATAATATCTTCCAGATGTCGATGGTACCAATGCTTTTCCGCGACTGGTGGGACGACTGGGAGAGGCCCTCGCGTCTCCTGGACCAGCACTTTGGCATGGGCCTCAAGAGGGACGACCTGCTGTCATCCCTCTCCACCCTGCCCCTGAGGAACTCCTACTTCCGACCCTGGAGGACGAGCCTGGCCAGACAGGAGTCAGCTTCCACTATTAACCTGACGAAGGACAAGTTTGAAGTAAGTTCACTTTTTGGAAAAGCTGATAATGCACTTGCAAAAGAATTTGGTGGTTGCAATATGAATCAAATTTGAATCTTGGTCTTGAAATAAACAAAGCTTATGGGGAAATTTTATGTCTCACAAGTCACTACCGCGAAATTTACAGGAGTTGCCAGATTTTAAGACATTTTTATTGGTGTTTCAGGTCATTTTAGACGTCCAACAGTTCACCCCCGAAGAAATCACTGTCAAAGCCAGCAACAACTGTGTAGTAGTTGAGGGCAAACACGAGGAGAAACCGGACGAACACGGCTTCATCTCCCGCCAGTTCACTCGCAGATACATCCTGCCAACCGGTTATGATGTCGCCGATTTAGTCAGCACTCTATCCTCCGACGGAGTCCTCACGATCGTAGCACCGAAACGCCAGCCCCAAGTTGCCGGTGAAAGGATCATTCCCATCACCAAAACTGGCCCAGCGAAGACGCCAGAGCCCCTGAAATCAGAGCAACCCAAGGAGCAGACGGTGCCTATCGTCACTTCCCCTTAAATTTTTTCCTTGTCTCACTATCAACACTTTCCCAACCCCAAAATATCATTTTTAACGACGCGATGTTTCGATCGAAACATGAATAGCATTTATTTTTAACAGTTGGATGTGAAAATTGTACTGCAAGTGGCCTTTTGCAATGAAAAATGTAGAGATTCTTAAGCTATTAGTGATCAAATTATTGAGCTATTGCTTCATCTCACTTTCAATTTTCTATCCCTCACAAGCAGTACAATTTTATGTCTACCTCTACCCCGATGTTGGCCAACACGGGGAACGAATCGACAACGAATTATAAAATGGAATGAATAACATCACTATTTTTGTAATAAAATTAAATAAAAAATATTGTAATATAGACCAGATGTATTTTTATTATTCACTATAGTCCCCAATCTTTTACCAGCCTACGAGTTACGATTTAAAAACAATGCACAGTATGAAACTGAGCTGTCTATTTAATACACTATTTTATGAATTTTAAAAAGCAATTTTTGAGTCGGAAATTAGTGGTGTTTCACAGTGTTCCAAGGGCCAGGGTGCCACAGGAACAAATGGCGGAAAAAAATCAATTACGTGATAATAAATGAAACAACTTTTTTTTTGACAATATTACGTGGATTTCTAGTTTTTTGTTCAAGTTAAAAAATTATTATAAACAAAGTATTAAATTTTTTTTAACTTTTATGGCGTGATCTTGTTAAGAGGATACCACAGCGGCTAGAGAAATGAAAAAAAAGTACGTGTAATATCTATAGCTGTCTCCCTTATCTCAAGCCTATACCGCAGAACGCGATAGAGACAACTGCAGAAAATCCAGAAAATCAACGATTCGTTGTCCCCTGATTCCTTCTCCAAAACTTAACCGATTTAAGTACTTTTTTCATTAAAGATTAAAAAAATGCTTGATCTGTGTTCCTATGTTTTGCTTTTTTTGTATAATCTATCCAAATCTGTTTTCTGGACGTTTGAACACAGTGGAAAATCTGGCCATTTTTTTGGGTTTTTGAACGTTCATATCTTATTTAACAATTAAATTATGAAAAAAAAGAAAACATAGGGACATTGTATTAGTGGCCGTAGATATTCAGGAAAAAAATTATAACTCTACTAGCATTATCCAGGGAGGAAACAGGGGACAACGTTTGTATGGAAAAAATGGCGGTGTGGAATCCTCTTAAGTATGTTCATATCAAGGGCTCCACGAAGTGAAAAAATTTACGAAAATTATTTAAACGTTTTCTTTAAAGTACAATGAGGACGGAAGTTCGAAAAAATTTCGTTAGTTAACATTTGTCTAATTTGTTGAAAAATTAACTGTAAGTTAAATTCTTAACGGAAGCAAATTCTTTGAAGTGTTCGTAATACACCATAATTTTTTGAAAATTTGAAATTAATATTTAATACCTTTAAAAAAATAATCAGTGTGACGTGCTCGGTTTTGAAGCCACGCGCGCTACCTAAAAAGGCCTCGCGAAGGCTTACTTTCAGCGTTAAATTAAAATTATAAATAATAGAGATAGAATTCCGGGAGTTGGGATTTTTTTATGGAAATTTCCTCTTCTTTAAGAATCTTTTTTTAAAATTTCTTAAATTTTAATAGTTTCGGAGTTTTTAACAAAATACATAATACCTTTTTTTTGCAACCTAATTTGCTTATAACTTTTGCAATTTTTTGTGTGCTAATACACGCTTCCGATACATTTTTCTAGACGTCTTCTCGAGTCTAATGAGCTATCGCACGTATTTTTATGACCCTTATCTCTAGAGATATTTCGCCATTCTCAACTTATCGCTTAGACCAAAAGCCCCGACTGTGTGCCATTAAACTCGAGTCAATAATATTGTTAATTAATCATTGTTTGTGTGTCTGTAATCTGTATCGCTCATCACCACCCCTTGACTTGGGCAATGTCACGCTTCACACCAATTTTAATGATCCAGCCGTAATAAGACGTCTAGAAATGTAAATTTTATTGTATGTAGCATAAAGAAGTTACATCTTCTTATATATAAAATTCTCGTGTCACAAATTACAATGTTCGTTCCCGTACTCCTCCGAAACGGCTTGACCGATTCTCATGAAATTTTGTGAGCATATTGAGTAGGTCTGAGAATCGGCCAACATCTATTTTTCATAACCCTAAGTAATAAGGGTTGTTCACCCTTAATAATTTATATGGCAAAACAACCTGTTGCCGGGTCAGCTAGTAATCTATATTATAATACCTAAATAAAACTCAAAGGTGACTGACATGGTGATCTATCAACGCCCAAACCATTGAACGGATCGGGCTGAAATTTGGCGTGCAGCTAGATGTTATGACGTAGGCATCCGCTATGAAAGGATTTTGTTCAATTCTACCCCCAAGGGGATAAAATTGTGTATGAAACTGTCAATTTTAAACCGATCGGGCTGAGACTTTGATACCTAATCTAATCTAATTAGCCGTTTGTGTCCCACTGCTGGGCAAAGGCCTCCCCTCTTTCCTTCCATACATCTCTAATATCTATCCTTTCCTGTGTCTGGCCCACGAAGCTAAAACAAATTAGCTTCATGGTCTGGCCACAGCAAAGGATAGAGCGGCTATCAACAGCGTCTAGTTCGTCGCGGCACCTTTTTCTTGGGACTGCCTCTGTTTCGCCGTTTACCTTTTTCTTTGATACCTGATTAATAATTATACTTCTTAGCGCGAGCGAAGCCGCGGGAAAAAGCTAGTACATAATATAATAATAATAAATTAAATATATTTTGGTCCAATTAGATATTGTTTGAAATGATGTTTGAACTACAAAATTAACCAAAAATTATACGTTGCATTAAAAGCGCCATCTATTTTTGATGTACAGTAGTAAAATGAATAATAAGTTACTTGTCGGGTAGAGCGTGTAAAAGTATGCCAAAAGGAGAAATAGATGTCGCTGAATACAGCATTTACATCGACATTGATGTAATTTTAATCAAAATAATAGTATAATAAAATTTAATCCGGGGTAATATGTACGGTCTACCTATTAACATTATTTTGTTTTTAATGTTTGGCAACAGAAATACATAACTTGTGAAAATTTCAACTGTCTAGCTAGAACGCTTTGTGTTCTTGAGATACAGCCAAGACAGACAGACAGACGGACAGTGAATTGTCTTAGTAATAAAGTTCCGTTTTTACCTTTTGGGTACGGAGCCCTTAAAAGTAGCTGACAGACCGAAAGCCTTATTTGCCAGATTTACGACTTTGTCGCTAGTCTTCATGGTTTGCAGTTCGGAAAATGGACCTATTGGTCCGGAAATACTACAAACTGCGGGGGCCCCGCAGCGGGGCTAAAATGGTTACATTCAGCAATTCCTTTCAATCAATTCAGCAAATGAATTGTCAAAACTGTCAAATTGACGAATGTCAAATTAGTACGAACTCATAAAGTTAATATACTTACGGTACCTAGGGGAATAGAGCAACAATCTTGAGCTGTCAAACGAAACCGAATTTGGTTTCATCCATGTTTCATCTGTCTGTAAAAATATGTGTACGTATACACTTACACAAGCATGATTGAACATGATTTCTATGAGATTAAATTGTCAACGTGCAGCACGTGCCGACTGGACGTCACAAAGAGTGCTGCTGTCATGTATCACACGTCTTTTTTTACCACGCAGTGTTACTGATAGTGACATCTCTCTTGCTCAGGCCTTTGTTTCTCTATTCCGCTAGGTATATTAACTTTATGGAATTACTAGACATGAATTTACCATTTTGCGATTTAAAGACAATTAATCATATTATGATTAATAATAATATGATTCTCTAAAGCGACCATTTTAGCCCTGCTGATCTCATGAACACGGCCTAACTCTACCGACTCTAACTTCAACAAATTCTACATATCAGCAAATATGTATGTATGGCTTGGCTGTTTCGTTACCACCTCCACGACTTACATATTTTGCTGATATAAGATATTAGAATTTGTTGAAGTTAGGGTCGGTAATAGTTAGACCCTGTAGATTCAGAAGCTTGGCTCTACGTGAGAACTGATAATATCATCCTACTTCCTACTAATATTATAAGGGCGAAAGTTTGTTTGGATGTATGATGTGTGAATGTATGGATGTATGGATGTTTGTATGTTTGTTACTCTTTCACGCAAAAACTACTGAACGGATTTTAATGAAACTTTACAATAATATAGCTTATACATCAGAATAAAACATAGGCTACAATTTTAACAGACTTTCGAAATGGAGGAGGTGTTATGTTCGTTTTTTATCTTCAACGATTACTCCGCCGTTTGTGAAACGATTTTCAATTTTTTTCTTTTAGTGTAAGTGTAGGTTATCATTCCAATTTGGTACCATATTCATAAAAGTGGTGACCTGATGAAGAGATCCATAAGTAATCGAGGGAACTCCTCAAAATTTATATGTGGTGTCTTCGGTTTCGTGAGCAGTATTCTAAGCATATGCTACCTACAAGTAAGATTTTGCACCAAGGTATACCGTGGTTCGGAAAGTGCTAAAAGAACTCCTGATTCTTTATAGATACAAGTTTGGGAGTTTCGACGTTGTTTTAAGAGCGGAAAGCATATTATGCTACTATGCAAATTACCTTCATCTTAATCATCATCAATACCATGAACCGTTATAGAACCATGTGTTGTCCCGTTTTGACCCTATTATGCATAGTCTTTTATGATATATCACTTAAACCGCGGGTAACACTGCGGGCACAGCCCAGTACATCATACACCTACCGAGTACAGTGGCGACTGGCGACTGGCGAGACAGTGGCGACTGGCGACAGTGCTTTCGGCTTTATAATCTGTGACTGCGGGGCTAAAATGGTCGCTTTGAAGAAACATGATATTAATCATAATATGATTCATTTTTCTAAAATCGCAAAATGCAACAATGCTTGCAATTAATTTCTGTATTTTTGTACTGATTTGACATATTTTGTCAGTTTGACAGTTTTGACAATTCATTTGCTGAATTGATTGACAGGAATTGCTAAATGTGACCATTTTAGCCCCGCTGTTTCGCTAACCTACTCGGCAGTGCCGAATTTATATTTTTTATGACTTATGAGAGTAAGGTTGGGTTGCACCCTTGCACCAGAGGCGTGGTTAAAGTTATGGTTATAGTCAAATATGGCGTCCTTTAGCTTTAACTTTAACCGGAGAAATTCACAGATGTCTGTTGCGTTTTTTTTGTTGAAGCTACAGTTAACGGGATTGAGGGTATAAATAATTGAATTATCCGTAAAAATCGACAGGAAAAATATAACACTGTAAAACATAGTCATTTTTCAGGTATAATACATATGAGCGGATCCTTGGACGCCATATTTAACTTTAACCAAAGATTTGACATTTTGCACTGTAGTTATAGTTAAAGTTAGTGGGTGCAACCCAACCTAAGCCACTTTATATCCGCCGCCCTCATGTAAGTAATCTGCAGGGCCTCTATGGACTAAGGTAAAAAGTGTACCTAGGTGTAATCAGGCCCTAAGTTTTATACGAGAAGTAAATTATTATAGGAAATTCATAATATTCCAGTGGTAGGGCTAGGGGCATTACCAAACAGGTCTTCTAACAATCATTATTAGGTACCCCCTTATCCATAAAATAAGTAGTCCGTCTTGTAGGAATTTTAGTGGTACCCCCTTATCCATAAAAAAAGTAGTCCGCCTTGTAGGAATTTCAATTACTTATTTGTAAATTACCTACATGAGATCTCATAATATTATCTTTTTCACAGGGTTATGTGGTCGTCTGTTTACAAGAAATAGTTTTGGTGGGGTTTTAGTTATTTTTGTAAGTCACTAAGCTGTATTGTACTTCACTAAGCTGTATTGTACTTATTATGTATTTTAGCTACTGTCTAAAGTCCCGTGTAAACTCTTAGTCTCTCTATGTCCTAATTCATAAAATTGGTGAAAGTCACATAAAAGCCTCCACCCCCCCTTTTAGGGGATTGGGGGCGAAAGATACAAGTTTATGATTTTTTTGTTGGTTATATACTAAAATTAGATTACATAGCCAGCTTTCTAAGTTTCTAGCAGTTTAGGAAGTAGCCAAACATTTTGATGATCATCAGTGTATCAGTGACGAAATCGGTGTAAGTATCTTAGATATCGATAAAATCTAAAGTATTAGAGCTGTTCGATTGAGACTTCGTATGTTTAATTTAGGGTTGCCATCCGTCCGGATTTCCCCAGATTTGTCCTAGTTTGAAGGGCGTCCGGGGTGCGTCCGACCGGGTTTTTGAAAGTGTCCGGGTGAAATCTGGAGACTTTTGTTGAGCGAAATCCAACTTTTTAGCCATAAACGAAAGATAAAAACTCGCTAAGCATACACACTTTCTTCTTTGATGAAAATCAAGTACGATTTCAAGGACTTATGTTAATCAAATTTTAACAAATTTTTGTTGAAAAAATTGGAACGTAATATTAAATAGTTTTTAATGGGTGTCCGGGGAAATAGCCATATTTCGGCCAAATGTCCGGGATTTTTGTCGTGCTAGACCGGCGACGGCAATAAAGGTGATGGCAACCCTAGTTTAATGAGCATAATATTATTGACATCATATCCTGAGAATATGAAATATCTGTTACATCGGAAACGAACTCTATGAGGGTTCAAAAAACGACGAAACACTACTAGAAAAGGTAGGTAGTGCCCTTGCGCTTCGCTTGGCTCGTCTATGAGGGTTCAAAAAACGACGAAACACTACTAGAAAAGGTAGGTAGTGCCCTTGCGCTTCGCTTGGCTCGTCTATGAGGGTTCAAAAAACGACGAAACACTACTAGAAAAGGTAGGTAGTGCCCTTGCGCTTCGCTTGGCTCGGCTATGAGGGTTCAAAAAACGACGAAACACTACTAGAAAAGGTAGGTAGTGCCCTTGCGCTTCGCTTGGCTCGGCTATGAGGGTTCAAAAAACGACGAAACACTACTAGAAAAGGTAGGTAGTGCCCTTGCGCTTCGCTTGGCTCGTCTATGAGGGTTCAAAAAACGACGAAACACTACTAGAAAAGGTTGGTAGTGCCCTTGCGCTTCGCTTGGCTCGTCTCGGCGGTCGCACTACCGTGCACCCAGATGGAGATACTTTGAGTCCCGGGAACCCAGATGGAGATACTTTGAGTCCCGGGAAAGGACATGGAATAATTTTCATCCTGGAAAAATGTACGGTACCCGGGCGATAACTGAATTTTGGCGCAACGGAGTTGGGGGTGTCATCTAATACCTAAATAATAATAATATAATCACTTATTAGTGCCCCTCAATCTCGATCCAATTTTAAAAAATCTTTAAAGGCGAGCGAACGGGAATCTCTTTTTTAAGGAGAATGGGGCAAATGGTTCACCGCGTGGCTATCGCGTGGCTCAAAAATTTTGCTCCTCTTTTTTAACAAGAGAGACGTGCCCTTGTTTACGTAGTAACTAATTTAGTAATCTGTGCTTTTGTGTAATAAAATTATTCAGAGAAGCACCAACGTAGGAAGCTGGGAAGTAGGTATCTAAGGGTCCCCGCAGACGTACAATTTAAAGTTGGCCGACTGTCGTACAAACGACAGAAATAGATCAAGATAGAAGGGCCATGCCGCTCCAATTTGTATGAACACGAGCGTATGGCGCTTCTATCTTGATCTATCTCTGTGGTTTTTACGATAGTCGGCCAACTTTAAATTGTACGTCTGCGGGGACCCTAACAGTATCTAAGTTACAACTTACACCGCACACCGCAAGATAATGTCATGCTATTTTCAATATTTGCGTGAAAGTACTTGCAACTAGACATTATTATTATTACTACGTATTAGTAATGATTTACCTATTGTCATTCTAATACAGGTATAACTAATAACAAGCAGCATTATTACCAACATTACATTTCACAATAGATTATAACAATCTCATAGCGATTATAAGTTACAGGCTAATTAGCGTAAGCGCCTGGAATTGAACGAATCGCGCGTCGATTATAATATTATAGCTCGAATAAAAACAATATAAGCGACGGGCGGAGCGTATAACAGAAATATCAATTTGATATCCCGCGTTTGATTCGCCGTGGCGCGAGACGCCCTAGGGGCGGAGTCGAGGGAGTGGGGGCGCCGCGCGCCGGCATACCTTTCCGTGCCGGTCGCGGGGCAACACGTAGTCAGTGTAACGGTGCCAGTGCTGTGCTTTATCCCTCGTGCCACTCAAACCGTCAAGATTCGCGTGAAGAACCGAGTGCCGATGCCGGCGTACGCCATGGACGACGCCGAGCGAGATTCGGACCTCGGCGACAACAGTCCCCTGGTAAGAAACACTTTTTTTAACAACTAGCAATGAGTTACAAGTTACAACACAACTAACAACTTCACACGACTCACAACTTTGAACTGAATTTGAGCACCATTTAGGCTATCAAGCAAATGATTTAACAAACAATTATTACATCTTAAATAATAAATTGTCTATTCTAAGTATGCCGGTGACATTGAAAAGAAGAATTACAGTCCCCTGGTTCTCTTTTAAAACTTCACACAACTCACAACAACTTTAAACTGAATTTTAACTCTATCCCCGTCATTGAGCAACGAATTTAACAAACAACTACTGAACATCTCCTATGTATTGTCTTCTTCTTTAAATTAAATGTAACAAGGACAGTCCCCTGGTTATCCCCTGGTTGTCTTTTAATAACTTTTAATGCAACTTGCTACTTTGAACTAAATTTCAACTTCATTTAACAATTTAAAGAAAAAAATTGCTTTCAAAGTTTCAATGAATAGTCTTTCTAAGTTTGCCGATGCCGTTATTGGCGACAATCAGGAGTCCTGATGCAGGACCTTCTAGAAAAGCTCGAAAGTGAAAACATTGTCGGCATATCAATAAAGTAGCAATTGCTTAGTAACGGTTTTTGCAAACAAAAAGCAGTAAATAAGCTTTAATTAAATGCTTTTTGTCACTTATTTTATTATCAAACTACCTACATAATATTATAATCATTAGGTATGATAACAATAATTTGTAAACTTATGACCAAAAGGAATTTATTTTCAAAATTAATTGCTTCAATTACGGTAGGTCAGTAGTTATAATTAGAATTTGGTACTAAAGCCTAAAATTAACTTTAGGCAGGTAGTTTTTATAGTGTTTTCTTAATACTAATTGAGAATTTAGATTATGACTATTGTAGATTTAAATGTATTCTTACAATTATCTTTTGAAAAATATGTAAGTAAATGAAGGAGGACAGGTCAGAACACTATACCTAGGCTAATTTAAAAAAAATGTAAATGTAATAAATGAAAAAAATATGTTTTATGAAGTTTGTTACTATATAATCCATTTCTTTAAAATTATAAAAGCGAAAATGTGTCTGCATGTCTTTAACCTCTCCACGCCCAAACCGCAGGACTGCTTTTGCCGAAGTTTGGTATGGAGATACTATAAGTCCCGGGAAAGGACGTTAGGATACTTTTTGCACCGGAAAAATGGACTTTACACCTTTAAACTTTACACCGTACTGGTTCAATCGGGCGCGTTATCCTCTTCTAGATAAAAAATATTGCATCTAGTATGCGATGCTCATTTGTCACTTTTTATTTTAATGTGTAGTTTGCATGTTATGTTACCTACCGCGTAGATAAATAATAATTTCTCTTGCTTTACATAATATAAGATTAATTATGAATATGTACTTTCATCGTTACAAATATATCTAAGGTAGATACTTATACGGATGAAATAATCATTTTAAACACCAGGGTAAGAAATAGTACTTATAAAAAACTTTCAATAATAACAGAGATTTAATGAAATGTTTACTTTTAATAAAAAAAAATCGGCCATGTGCGAGTCGGACTCACGCACGAAGGGCTCCGTACCGTTATAGAGGAAATATAGGCCAAAAATTGTGTTTTTGTATGTGACATTTTTATTTTATTTTAATAAAAATGTAATCATAAATTTTTTAAGTAGGCATATAACTAAGGCCTTTATAAAAAGTTCAAGTGCCTAGCTGTTGCCATTATTGATGAAATGGGCCAAAAAAATAACGTTTGTTGTATGGGAGCCCCCCTTAAATATTAATTTTATTTTGTTTTTATTAGTATTTGTTGTTATAGCGGCAACAGAAATACACAATCTGTGAAAATTTCAGAAGTCTAACTATAGCGGTTATTGAATGGAAACTGGAGATAGACAGACAGACAGACGGACAGACATCGAAGTCTCAGTACCGTTTTTACCCTTTGGGTACGGAACCCTAAAAATAATTTGACAGAAAACGCATGAACTTTACGTCAGTGTTAAATTCGAATGTATTTAAATTATTCGCCAGAACATAATACAGTTATTTTCAAAACGCATATTATTTTCGTAATTTTATAAAATTTTAACTGTATTGAATATTCTTATATTTTAAAAGGCAACCGGTAACTTATCAACATTGAAAAATTATAAATTATTATAGTGTAAAAATGCAATACAAATAATTCTAAATAAACATGACGCTTACGCTATTATGCCTGTTCATATTTTAGCCAAGCGGGCGTAGTAAATTTTGAATTTCGAAATGCATCAAAAAGCACAATAGACATAACGACCAGTAGTTCGACTGCAAAGAGACGGACAGGTTTCAATATCTGTCAAATTCGTCGGGTTTCACTAGGATTATGAACGGAATGTGCCTCGCGCTGGCTGATATTATAATAAATTTTTAAATATTAAAAATAAAGTTTTCAAAATTGGATTCTGACAATTTTAATCAGATGTGCCAAAAGACAAACAACATTACGACCAAAGAAGAACACGTCCATCGAATATGTCATAGTTTTAAATTCGTAGATAACAAGTTAACAACCCTAGCGACGATTTTCGTCATAATACGTCAAATTTAAAAATTTCAACATCAGTTCTAAGTCGGCATACTCTATAATTCTGTCTACTCTGAAAAAAGCGTGCTGATGGGACATAAAAGGGACCAGAGGACATATTTTGCCGTAGACAAACTTTTTTTAATAAGTAAAGCTGTGCCGATGACTTTATTAATAACAAATTCTGGGCCAGATTTTATAATACAGGATGAAGGACGACCCTTTTGACATGTGCGTCGGCTTACTTTTGTTTATTTAGCGGAACCATAGAGTTTTTTTTTTAATTTTTGATGAGCGCATTTAACAAAGTTTGTAAAAGTTTATTTGTAAAACACATGTGCTTGCTTTTAAAGCACAAATGCTTTAGTGCATTAATTTGGTGCAAAAATTTCGACTTTATTAAGCGTATACCATTTACAGAAAGCGCGAAAACTTGATTAATTACAAAATTATTCAATATTGTTCTTGATTTTGTTTTTTGGATTTTACTGAATTTTTTTAGAAATGATCACGTTCTTTTATCAGGCACATCTAAGCAGTGATATTTTCTTGCGCTACTATTTTACACATAATGAATATAAATAACTTTTCCTTTTGCAAAAATATTCAGCACACCGCACGATATTCCGGTATCATTAATAATAATGTCACAAAATTGAATTTAACCGCGTACTGATATAAAGGCGGTCCTTTGAATGTGACGTTTTCTGAAAATAGCTCCGAATCCTAATGATCTAACGGCACCAGATCTGAAGATATCATTATTGCTTACCTGTATAAGACGTCGTTAGTCTGCTATTTTAGTTTACGCCAGTTGTCATGAACCTTTGGTGTGATAATGTATAAGTGTACCTAATTGAAATGGAAAAAGTATAAAAGTTTTAACTTGAGAAAAGACAAATGCAGGCTATATTATAACAATGTTGAACCTCTTATTTTTATCAAATTTGTAAGTTAGCCTGCTTTGTTTATATTTAGGTACTTACATATTCCCAATCTTTGTAATCGACGGCTTGCAAGCTATCTGATCCATAAATATTATTATTTTGAATTAAAAAAATCTTATTAAGTATCGAACGCCCAAATAAAATCTTAAGGAATGCCCCATGAGACCCATGACAGTTAACAGCCAAAATCGTCATGTTGATCAAAATACAATTTGGAAGTTGGAACCGTTTCAATAATAATTAAAATATAACTAACCGAAAAAGTTGTCAAAGTCTGTTCCACAGATAATGTTTGTTAATCATTTATACTGGCGACATCTCGCGGGAGGCCGCACGATTTATTATCCTCCGAATAGAACGAATTAATTAATCAAACCCTGTCACTCAATGTACAATCAGCTAAGCCAGCTTCCTTTTCCTGTCCGCACGTATTATTAATTGATATAATTGGCGACTTTCGTGATTTCGAGATGACAACACCGCGCACAGTTTTGACGTATGGTTTGAATTAAGAATATTTTATTTTTAAAATTCCGCGGTGTGTTGACGTTAGAATTTAGACGCGTGATTTATTTTTTAATTTGTTTCATTCGGTCAAGGAGTTCTCAGCGTATGATTTTCGAGATAAAGTTTTTATTTTCATTGCATCTTTCAGCTATCTCTGATCATCTTCCTCTTTCGAAGCCGCGACGTATCATTAATTGATATAATTAGCGACTTCTCTATAGCATGTGAAGATTTTAATTTTAAATTTTTACTATTTCATTTCGTTTTCCTTTTAAACTGAAGGCATAAACTTGATAGGTGGTAGCATTCGACCTTTTTTTAGAAACCATGGTGGATACCATAATTATCTCTAAAACACATCCCTGGTTAACCGCTTTTTGTGAGCTGGGGTGTGACGTGTGGTGTCAAATATTCGGTCAGGTGATTCGAACCCGCTACCTGGTCGCGTGCTGGCGCCCTACTCACGTGCCCATTGTACTGATACCGCCGGATTTTGATAAAAACTAACCGTGTACGTTATTATCTCTTATTGCTCTATAGTCTGTGGTTATTTTTTTGTTTATATCAAGTGTTTTTTTTTTATCAAACGCAACTAAAGCGTGGCGACGAACATTCCTAGTAAAATATTATCAATGATTAATCTGGTATATTTACTAGTATTAAAGGTTAAATTTATGATAGCAAATCGTGGGGACACCGGACAAGTACCTAAGTGATTCACACGATTAGATTTCTGAAGCATCTATGGATCATAGATGCTTCTGGCTGAATGAAGTATTTAGCATATTAAGCTTTGTTTTTCTTCTGACTCGTTTATTACTTTGCTACCGCATATATTCCGCAAAACATTTCATGATTTCAAATACGTTATACGGTTGATGTATTATGTATCTATGTCAATCAAACATGTATGTGTGTCAATCATTGGTACAGAAGTGATATCATTGTTACATTATGATTAATTATTGATCCTATTTAGCATATCACAGTTGACAAAGCGCCATTGTCGTCAGATCTCTCGTTTGTATTCAACGTGTAAAATCGCATTGAGATTTAATATTTATAGAGGTTGCGTGGGTTTATCAGGCTGCCACTTACACCGAAATGTAACGCAAATCTTTATATCATACCTTTTATCTGACGAGTTGAGGATTTTAACGTTAGGTTCATTTCCAAGTTTTACGACATTTTGGTAACTCAACCTGTGCTCGCAAAAAGTTATATTTAATTTATACAAACCTGATAAGACATAATTGTAACCTCCTACGTTTAACGGAGCATAAATTGCGCAACTTGTTGAGACATTTGATATGACAGTTCACAGTATATAATTGCACTGTCTGTTCGTTAGAGATTATTATAACTGTCTGTATGTGCATGTTCTCCTTCAAATATGTCACAGTGGATTTGATGTGTTGTATAAAACAAACAGTTTATGTTTTAAATTGTATAAGTTTACTCACGCACATTTTATTTAACATTTGAGTACTTGTGATACTTTTATCGACTGCTTTCATAATGAAACTAGTGTACTTATAGAGTTTTGGCCTAAGTCAGTATCTCAAAGTTTCTCATTCATCTCATTTAATGGAAACAATATTTTTTTATTAACTAAGTACTTATTATTTTCATTAGTTTTATTAATCGAAATTATTTTAATTTATAGAACACTAGGCTTCTTTTAACGTTACTTGTGCTTGACTTCTGTCGTTATATTTCGGTGTGACAGCAGCCAATATCGATATTGTTGTGTATTCTATTAATAATATCCTTTTATCTGATCTGACCGTGATGCGGCTTGCTCGCGTCACCTCCGTTGTGTCTGAATGTAAACCGATAACCTATAAAAGGGCATTTCCTTTATTTGGTGTTAGTAGCGGATTTGGTTTTTAATTTAAATCAGAATGGTTCATAAATTTGACGAAACTGATTTTTTTTATCGAATCATGACAACAAAGTAAATGCTAAACTAAAAATTTCGACGATTATAATAAGTACGAATAAAAGACAATTTAAAAACATATAAGTAACTAGAAAAGAAACAAAATGCTATTCTAAGTTCTAATGTCTAGTTCTACCAATACTTATCAATAACAAAACTACAATTTGTTGCTTGCAACAATCATAATTATATTTTTAATACTATGGTCATATTATTATTTTTATTTCATTTTTAAAACGGCATATTTCCGTTTAACCGACATTTGAGAATACATTTTAATTCATTGCAATAAAGTCGACATTAAATTGATTTTATGACAGTGAGGGTAACCCGCATTGCAATTATTTCGTTATTTATTCATTATTTAATAACATTCCGATTAATTATATGGCATGGTGGTTAACGGTTTTGTGACGTTACGTTTCCTCAGTTTTGAATATAGAACAACACATTTTTAAGTTTTTAAAATATTTAAATAGCGTTCTGTAATGCTATATAAGTTTTTCTGCACATGCTATTAGAAAATTAATAAAAAACTACATAAATTCCTGCAGAATTGAAATAACTATTTGATTCACTTGTCCTCACTAGAAAACATATTTGCAAGCTATTTTGCGGCGAGAGAAAGTGTAGGGCTTTTTAGAAAGTCCACAGAAATATTGTTATTAATTTCTTGTGTACAATGTACATTGTTTCATTTAATGTACCCATATTTTCTATGAATTAGCATTTGACGTGCTGTATCTAGAGAAGTTTTTACATACCGAAAGTTTTGTGAGATTTCGTTTGAGCAAACTAAGAGAGTGCAAGACTATAAACTAATGCCAGTAATAGTATTTAGTAATATTTATCTTAGAAATATAATGTGTGAAAAAATATTCTGTATCAATATAATTAAAGAATCTCCTTTTTGTTCACAGATTGCCAGATTTCCAAACGCTGAGGTAGGGTAGAAATAAGTGTTCAGATAATATCCTTGTGTCTTACTATTTATAACGTACTTAAATGGAGAAAAATTGTTATTAAAATGCAATATTATAGGTCGTAATAGTAAATCACAAATCACAATGTATAGTTATAACATATAAGTATTGTGTAGTTTCCTGTGGACCATCTGGATTTACTTAAAATCTGTACTTATACTTACATAGTACCATGTATAAGAAGTTTTTTTTTTGCTATAACAATAACTTTTACCTAATGGCCTGTTTCACCGCTTCCTGATAAGGTGCCCGATAGGGTTATTTGACAGATTTTCCATACTCCATCTGTCAAATTAAGTGGTGGATAGCCTTATCAGGAAGCGGTGAAACAGGCCCTAAAAGTCGTAAAAGAAACAAAAGATCTTTTGTTCCATTCATAGAATTTGGTCTGTCGCGGTCTGTTTGAACTCTGATTTGATATTTTATTACTTATTCCCCGAATAATTAAACAAAGATTGGCAATAAATCATAGCAAAAACAATCGCCAGGCAGATTTTAAACATGGCGTCGCGTCGCTCTACAGTCGACTATAGCTCCGCGTTCCATTTGATGTTAAGAACGATCAAAACTCTCAAAATAGGAGGTTTTTAACATAAAATGGAACACGGGGTAGGTCTACCAGAATCTGATGGCGGATGGCAGATTTTCAAAAAATATCCTTGATCATTGGATATAATTTATATTTACATGTTTCACATACAGAATCGACCGCTATAAGGAAAAAAAAAAGGATCAAAATATTTTATTCCAACTACCCCGGTATTGCTAGAGTCAATTTCTTTTCTCACTTTTTGCCATCAGATACTGGTAGACCTATAATTAGAAGTTTCTTAAGTTAAAATACTCTTACTGTTTTTTTTAATTATAAAGTTGATTATTATCGTTTATTAATATCGTATAATTTTTATTAATATCGCGCGAAAATCGCGTAGAATCCGTACATTTTTCCGGGATAAAAAGTATCCTTAGATGTCCTGTCCCGGGACTCAAAGTATCTCCATGCCCAGCAAAATCGGTTCAGCGGTTTGAGCGTGAAGAGGTAACAGACAGACAGACACGCTTTTGCATTTATAATACATATTAGTATGGATGATAAAATGAACGCATTTTTAATTAGGGCCATGCAGCGATATGAACGCGATTATAATGTGTATGACTTCGGGAAGACCGTGCAGTGCGGTGTCCGCTTACGTAACAACTGATATTGCTTATGATATGTCTACCTGTCATAAAAACGCTTTTCCTCATTGAGGAAATATTGAACAGAGTTTTTAACTCGTTGATTAGGGGTTTTGTAGTAATTTGTCTGAATCAAAATATTTGAATCGGCTACTTTGAATACGGCTGTCTTGAATGAGCTTGTTTCACCACTCCTTGATAATAAAAGTGAAAGGCTATCCACAACTTATTTGACAGATTCTTCATACTCTATCTGTCAAGTTAAGTGGTGGATGGCCTACCCGGCACTTATCAGGATGTTGTGGAACAGCCGCCTTAAACTTGTACATAACAATATAACTATAAATATAATTATAAATTCTTTGCCGTAATTGCAATTTATAATACTTTCTAGACGTGTCACTGAGATGCCTAATTTTGACATTGACAAATTACGACATTGACAACTCTTTCATCATTGTAGATCATTGGCAGAACGTCTGCCACGTCACAAATTGGCAAAAATAAAGTTTATTGACTTTGCTATGTCGCTTAGAATATTTTGCATTTGTGCTATGGCGCTTAGCAAGTTTTTTTTAAATATTTTTTAAAGATGCTTCACACCACGTCAGTCTGGCCTCGTGCTAAGTACCTGAAGGACTTGTGTTACAGGTACCAGACAATGAACAGTTACAGACCTACCAGACAACGGAAATATATTTAATATTTTTATGCTATGCATATTATATTTAAGATTTTTATTATATACACATATTTAATATACATCCATGACGCGGGAACATTGAAAACTTTTTATTCCGTCGGCGGGATTGGAACATGCAACCCCCGGCATGAGCGCTGCAGACAACACGCTCAACCACTGAGCCACAGAGGTCGTCAAGTTTCATTCGTTGAGATAGTTTTTCCGGTCCCACAATGGCGCTTAAGATATTTTACCTCTTATAGTAATTTTACTGATTGTTTAGAATTACGAGTATACTCTAAATTATCTTTAAAAATGTCGTTTCACGCACGTAAGGCTAATTTGCTGTTTCATAGGATTTAGGCTGGATCAAAGCTGTAATAATGTTGGGTATACGCTTCCGTGGTCCAGTGGTTCAGAGCATGGCTCTTGACTCAGAGGTCGTGGGTGCGATTCCCGCGTTGGAAACATGTTATTTTCAAGTTTGGTTAGGACAATGCAGGCTGACCACCTGATTGTCTGACAAGTAAGATGATTCATGCGTCGGATGGGCATGTAAAAAGTCGGTCGCCTGACCTCTCGCCAGTCGTGTCGGTCTTCCGTCCCACTGGGTTATGAGAGTAAAAGGAAAAGATAGTGCTCTCGTGAATTGCGCACACAATTGGGCACTATAAAATTACTCCTGCGTAACTGGAATGGTTTCAACGAAACCGGCCACCGTCACCGAAACCGGTGTGGGAGTCATTATCATTATTAATGCTGGGTTTAGCAGAACTGTGGTCCTCGCTAGTTTCCAGCTTAATTACGTATTTAAAATGGCTCGTTTTATTTGCCTCCTCGCTAAATATTATATTGGCTATTATTGTTCAAAGATCGGGCATTTAAAGCCATTAGCGTGTTACAAATGATTAAATATGATACCATAATACCCTGTCTATACGCTTCTCTTTTGTTTGTGCGGAAAGTATCGTGCTGTCTCGCTCACCCACGCTCATGTCACAGACGACTTGTGTTTCCAACTCTTTTACAGAATTATTACTATACTAGATAGTTATTCCCGCAAAAAATTAAGTGCTCTAAAGTGTTTAAAAACCGTAACATATATTTTGTAAAGTTCTTGTGATTTAGACATTGAAAAATTTAGTTTTCTGTAATAAAAAAAAATCTGCACGTTTTTCGGCTTTCTATCAAAATCTGCTACATTTTTTTTATGAAATAAGGGGGCAAACGAGCAAACGGGTCACCTGATGGAAAGCAACTTCCGTCGCCCATGGACACTCGCAGCATCAGAAGAGCTGCAAGTGCGTTGCCGACCTTTTAAGAGGGAATAGGGTAATAGAGGAGGGCAGGGAAGGGAATAGTTGAGGGTAGGGAAGGGAATAGGGTAGGGGTTAGGGGGTTGGGCCTCCGGTAAACTCACTCACTCTGCCGGTTTTCTGTGAGAACGTGGTATTTATCCGGTCGAGCCGGCCCATTCGTGCCGAAGCATGGCTCTCCCACGTATGTATATATATATGAAATATTTCAGGCTGTGTAGCGGTTGAAGTCGTCAACCGCTACAACAAATATCCATTAAAGCTGGCAAAATCGCTAAGCTGGCAACACCGCAAATGTGCGAAAGAGATAGATGTCCATTTGGAACAACACCTTGTGGAATTTTATTTGTTTCTGTCTCAGTCCTTGGGCGAGCCCTTTAACTGATGATGGCAATTTAAATATTATGAAACTTACACCGACTGTTCGTTCGCCTTTTTATTTGCAGCTTTGCAGAACAGTTTATCGATTGCGAAAGGAGGGTTATGTTTTTGTAGTATCCCTTTCATTACTGGATTTCTGTTGTCAAATGAAACCACTGAGCCTATTTGGATGTACTCTTTAAAACGCTTTAGGCTCCAAGAGACAGTAAACGGTTGGTAAATGGTCTCTTTTCTATCCGTCTGTCTATCTGTCACGATTTTGGTAGAATAGGTATAATAGAATAGTAGGTAGAATATGATTACTAACCCGACTCCCGGGACGGGATCAATAATTATGTATTGTTGTATGAATAGCGGAAATGTATAATTATTACGCGATAAATGAATTTGTTCGAAAACTTCTGGGCAATAAATAAATATTTATAATATAATCCTTAGATTAAGTATTTAAAATTTTATAGTCGAAATAAATAATAAAAAAAAACAATACAAATACTTTAAACGCTCTACGCTCACCATTATAAAGGGATTCTGTCGCGTTGAAATCTTTTATAGCGTTTTATCAATCTTGTAGCATGTTTCTTTGTTATTGGCTGAATTTTACTTGTTTTACTTTTATTTTATCTTCGTTTTTTTTAATATGAGATAAGGGGGCAAACGAGCAAACGGGTCACCTGATGGAAAGCAACTTCCGTCGCCCATGGACACTCGCAGCATCAGAAAAGCTGCAGGTGCGTTGCCGGCCTTTTTAGAGGGAATAGGGTAATAGGGGAAGGTAGGGATGGAAAGGGAACGGAATAAGGGAGGGTAGGGAAGGGAATAAGGTAGGGGTTAGGGGATTGGGCCTCCGGAAAACTCACTCACTCGGCGAAACACGGCGCAAGCGCTGTTTCACGCCGGTATTCTGTGAGGACGTGGTATTTCCCCGGTCGAGCCGGCCCATTCGTGCCGAAGCATGGCTCTCCCACGTCTGACGTAGATCCTACGACTTAAATAGTAATCATGTTCTGTTATGCCTAAAAGAACTGTAATATAGTAACACTTGTGGTAACACTGTAGTTTCAGTAACTAAATGTTGGACTGGTGATTTAATCACGCCAATCAAATAAAACAGGTTACAAAACATAAGTTACCCACATAATATTATTTTGCAGTATGTAAGTAATTAGATACTACATTATATTTCCAAGAGTTCGATCTGAACAAAACACGTTAAGTACCTTAAAATTTTCTCGATGGAAAAAAATCACAAAGATGCGTCTAATTTATCTGCATGCATGCATCATATTTATATGCATTTGCATATTAGCATATGCAAATGCATATAATGGCACTTTTTAAACGATTATATAATAATAATAAGAAGATTATTATTATTTTTGCTGTATCTGAAAAACCTTGAAATAAAAAATCCTGGATTTGATGAGACTATAAAAATTGCGCTTTTATTAATGGCACCACCGGAAAACTCTTCAAAAATAATACATTTAATAAAAAGTGACTTTTGATTGTGCATATTTCGGCTATTTTTCGTGCATATTTGCATGCATATTTCGGCACTTTGATCGTGCATAATATAAACCGATGTCTACTTATCATAATTCATACTGTGATGTATGACTAGCACAACATATTGTGTAACAATATAAACTAAATACCGTTAAGAAAGTGCTTCTTATTAATATAACGTCTTAATATCATTAGTGTAATTAACATATTATGTTGATCGAGGCAAGGACGCGGAACTATCGTGTTACATATAAGTAATCGATACACTTGTACCATCGAGGAAATTGATGCCTAGGCAGTTGACAGACCAACGTTATTTGGTCGGATCATGTCAGTGATCTCTAGAGTCCGACACTCGACAGATGGGTTTGACGTAACGCGACCAAACTACGTAGGTCCCCCATCTGCCTAGGAATCAACTTATATTACATCACTAGAAAGGACAAAGGGGACAATTCCCCTTCTCAGTAGAAGGGATTTAAGCTGCTTGATTTTATTACTGAGGGACAAAATATCCTTAGTTCTTAGGTGATGATATAATACGAACGTGATTTGGTCGGGTTATGTAACATAAACCGACCAAAAAGCATAGGTCATCCATCATCATGTTTTTGTGATACGATAATCTTATATTTTTTAAGATACAGGCTATCATTACAAACTCCTCTAACGGCTGGACCGATTGTGTTGAAATTTTGTGCACTTATCCTGTAGGTCGGAGAATCGACCCTCATGTAGACGTTTTAAAAGCGTTATTTAACCTACTTGGAAAAAATCTGCCAACATCTTTTTTCTGAGATCGGTGTGACGTACAGAACGTCAAACTTCTTCATTATTTCCTTTGATATCAAGCATATTCCTCAATGGTGCGAAACAACGTTTGCCGGGTTAGTTAATAATTCTAGTGGCCACCGTATAAATATGATACAGTATTGTTTTGATACGCGATTAGAGTGGGGCTTCCCGCCTTGAGACCGCCGCCGACGTAACTCGATACTATTGATATCGCCCGATACTGATTTATACTACTGCATACGGCTTCCTTTATAATCTTTTAAAAGAAAACGATCTTTTACTTATTAAAAAAGGTAATGTAATTTCACTAGATGACATTTTGCGCTGTTTGTTTACCGCGCCGAAACCTAAATCCTATGTTTTTTTTTTTGGGACTCGAGATAACAACTGCAGACAAACGCTCTTTCGTGTTTTTAATATATTAGTATGATTTATGAATCTTTGAGGGAGTAGCGCTTAGTCTACTAATTAAATGAAGGTAGACCATGACTTGGCTGAGGATCATCCTTCCTATAACCCCTTTTCCTATTTAGTAAGTATCTACTGTTAAATCATATATTATGTAATATAATACTAGCTGTTGCCCGCGACTTCGTCCGCGTAGACTTTAGTTTATAGTTGTTCCCGTACATCGATTGAGTCGTTTACGCGCAAATCAGAAAAGTATATTGTGTGGGAACCGCACATTTTTCCGGAACAAAAAACATTCCTTGTCCCAGACACGTTCCAGATTCAAATTAGTATCTCCAATCTCCATGCCAAATTTCATCAAAATAGATTAAATAGGTTAGGTGAGAATCATAAAAGTTTATTGTGCGGGAACCGTACTATATTTTCCGGGATAAAAAGTATCCCTTTTCCTTTCCCGAGACTGAAAGTATTGCCATACCAAATTTCATCAAAATAGATTGAATAGTTTAGACGACAATCATAAAAGTTTATTTTGCGGGAATCGTACATTTTCCGGGACAAAATTAGTATTCCTCGTCCATTCCCGAGACTAAAAGTATCTCCATACCAAATTCCATCAAAATAGATTGAATAGTTTACGCGCAAATAATAAAAGTATATTGTGTAGTAACCGTACATTTTTCCGGGACAAAATGTATCCTATGTTCTTTTTCGAGACTCAAAGTATCTTTATACCAAATCTCAGCAAACTGGGTCCAGCCGTTTACGCGTGATGTCGTGACCACGTGAAATATAGCATTCCACGCAGCTTCGCCCGCGTAAATTAGATGTTTCTCAGACAAATTAGTCCACAAAAATAGCCTATGATACTTCACGTGGTCTACTTCTTATCTGTGCCAAATAACAGAAAAATTGCTCCAGTAGTTCATGAGTTAAGCCCTTTCAAATAATTTCCCCCGTTTTTTTCCTTTTTTTCCACATGTTCCTCTATTTCTTCGCTCCTATTAGTCTTAGCGTGATAAAATATAACCTACAGCCTTCTTTGATAAATGGGCTATCTAACACTGAAAGAATTTTTGAAATCAGACCAGTAGTTCCTGAGATTAGCGCGTTCGAATAAGCCCTTTCAAATAATTTTCCCCCGTTTTTTCCACACTTTCCTCTACTTCTTCGCTACTTTTAGTCTTATCGCGATAAAATATAGCCTATAGCCTTTCTCAATAAATGGGCTATCTAACACTGAAATATTTTTTTAAATCGGACCAGTAGTTCCTGAGATTAGCGCGTTCAAACAAACAAACTAACTAACAAACTCTTCCGCTTTATAATATTTTATTATAGAAGTATAGATAACCTTGCAAATGCCGGGGAAACCAAAAAAAAAAAAACAATAACTATGTCAATATACTTTGGCACATTAACAATCTTCTGGTTTTCCCATAACGTTTTTCTAATTTGCGCTTTTTATGAAATAATACAATTTAACATCTACTTTAACATGCGACGTTGACGGACTTAACGGACCACGTTATCCACAAGTTTAAAAAATATATTTTTTAAACATTAGTTGAAAATGTTGAAATCCATACTTAAAAGTTAATACTTATACATATTATAAATGCCAATGTGTGTCTATCTGTCTGTTACCTCTTTTCGCCCAAATCTCGGAACCGATTTTACTGAATTTTGGTATGGAGGTATCCAGATAATTTTTGGCACTTAGCCGACATAATTAGACAAGCAAAATCGCTTAAGCGCCATGGTGGCGCCATGGCGCTTAAGCATTACAGTGTCTATCTTCTGGGCTTATAATTAAGTGATCACCAGAATTAGTAACATTTCACAGACAAAATTGTAAACGATCACCAAAATACTGTCTGTATTTTGGTGATTGTTTGCTATTTTTGTGTAAAATGATAATAACCAAAGATTTAACATCTCGCTATCCTATTTATGCAAAATTACTCCAAATAAATCATTGTAAAACCAAAAATTTGGTGATTATTTACTATATTTGGTGATCATTTACTATATTTGGCGTTCGATTACAATTTGATGTCTAGTCGTGACTAAAATGTAATGAAAAAAATGTAAAATCTGGTAGTATTGCAATTTTAGACTATCTTTTTTGGTAAACAAGTTTAGGGTATCAGAGCATTTTTTGGTGGTCATTATATTAGTTATTGTTTTTTGCACTGATTACTCATTGCGAACTTATCGTTTTAATTGTTTGTCCTTACTAATCTTATATCTCTACTCAATCTTTTTTATCCAAGATATTATGTTCATATCTTGTATACATTTAGATTTAATTGAATTTGATTATACTATCTAATCTAACAATATGTACTCAATCAAAAATTAAAACTTGATCCAACTGACACGTCATTATAATATTAATTCTATATTACGAGTTTACAGGCATTCAAATTAGTACCATAATATAAGAGCCGCTCGCGCTTTATTTATTTAGATCGTAATACTTAATACTTGTGAAATTCCTAGAAAGCATATCTGTTTTCCCCAAAAACGTGTTACCAGGAGCGCATAAACAAGCGCAGATCGTGACAGCCCTGTACATAAACTCTTCACATTACCCAACCATCAAATTATCCACCTAATTCATTTACTACCACTAAAACGTACTGTTAAACCCGACCAGCACACCCTGACCTCTCCACCCAAAGCGGAGAAGAAAAATACATGGAACTCCTTAAAAATAAAGGTAGCGGAAGGTTCAAAGTACGCTGGTCGTTTCTGAGTACTAAAACTCGGAAATAAACTAGGGCAGGTGGATGTGCTGATTAAACGCTTGTAAGAATTACAAAGTTTCGGGTGAAATTCGTTTACTATTCAGTAAACGAATTTCACCTAGGTAGTGTTTATTTACCCTTAAAATATTTGAAAATTATCTATGATGTATTTACCTACATTGAGTATTTAAGGCAAAATGCATTCGCTAGTTACGAATTACGATAGCGCAGTTAGATGTCAAAATGTATGAAAGTGTTGTGGCCCTTGCAGCCTTGCGATGCGTTATGTCAAGGCCCATACATTTGACTTCTAATTTCGTTATATTATAAACTAACGAATGCATTTTGACAGCGCACTCTGGAGTCATTCCCACAGCCTAGAGCAGGGATTCCCAAACTTATTTTGTCTACCCACTTTGAGAACAAGTTATGTTTTAGCGCCCCTCCATGATTTCAATTTGAAATGCATCCAGATGAAATATAACAACCCGCCAAGCATCTACACAACGCCCCCATTTTTTTTCTCTGTCCCACACCGTCCGCCTTCAGGTCTTCAGCGCCCGGGGGCGTTATCGCCCACTTTTGGTAAGGCTGGACTAGAGTCTAGACGAATCTACAAAACGCCAAAACTTTGCCGTTTCTATTATATTTAGGTTACATAAGATATTGCAGTTTTTGCTTTTAGATAGGACTGGATTTAAGTTTTAAGTGGAAACAGCAGAATCGGTATACCTGAATTTACGTAATTTTGCATGATGTGAAAACTTAATCTATCTTTGCCATACCATTTCGCATATGAATATCACTTAACCTCATAGGGCTTGCCGTGATCTGTCGCAATAGACATATCGACATGTTTGTCGACACCGACAGAGTTAGGGTTGTCACTTGTCAGTCATCAAAAATGTATTTTAAATTACCGACATTGCGGTTTGCGGGCGTAATCATGCGGAATTTCCGCCACGTAACTTCGGCCTAGTGTGTTAAGAGTGATTAGATACAAGTATCATTTTAGGCGTGGTAAAAAAAATTTAACGCTGTCGTTATTTCGATTGACAGATTTGACAAACGCGCCAAAACATCGATGTCAAGAAGAATTTTCATATCAAATTCTAGGTAAAAAGGTATATAACATTTTAAGCCGGATTTACAATCAATGTCCGGCTTTATCCGGATATGTCCGGACTCTTGGCAAGAGGCAACCCTAGTTGACACCGATCACAGGCGCCGCCATTATCTGAGCTTGTTACGTGTTTGATCAAGACATACGATTTTGTTGAATGTTTAAGTTGTATTAGAAAAGCTAAAAACTATACACCCATTCCAAAAATTATTCCTCTGCTGTCCATAGCATTATAATGTGCATATACTTATTATGTGATAATTATGACGTTAGCACTCTGTATCTAAAAGAATTTTAAATAATTATTTATTGAAAATTCTTTTGGATAAATAAAATTATGATAATTTTAAACAAAATTTAATATATTATTTTATTTAAGTATATAAATATTAAATTTTCTTTTCTTATTTAAAAATTCGAATCTATACGGCACAGAAGTAACATGGAAGTAAAACCACTAAAAAGATAAAACGATTGCTTAATTTCAATGGTTTTTAAGTGAAATAATGAACATAATCCTCAGAAACTTAATTTTAATATAAGTAAGATGTTATGAGTCTTTACCAACAATTGCGTACCTGCTTTTACCGTTATGCCTTCATTGACTCAGGTACAGGCAGTATAAATATTTTGAGAAAAAAAAAACCTTTGTGATAATGAGAATTGCCGACGTTTTATTCTGTAAAATTATATGATTGTTTAAAATATTTTATTTACTTAGTTAGATATTTTAGAGATTTCTTTTGCCAGGGGACCTATAAAGAGTGCAGGATAACGAAGTTCTAAGACTATAATATTACTAGACGTTCCGCGCAGCTTCGCCCGCGTAAATTAGATATATTTTCACCAACAAATTAATCCACAAAAAAAAGCCTATGATCCTTCACGTGGTCTACTTCTTATATGTGCCAAATAACATAAAAATTTATTTCTCCAGTTGTTCGTGAGATAAGCTCTTTCAAATAATTTCCTCCGTTTTTTCCACATTTTCCTCTATTTCTTCGCTCCTATTAGTCTTAGCGTGATAAAATATATAGCTTATAAGCCTTCCTCGATAAATGGGATATCTAACACTGAAATAATTTTTCAAATCGGACCAGTAGTTCCTGAGATTAGCGCGTTCAAATAAACAAACTCTTCAGCTTTGTAAAATTAAGTACTTTATAATATTACAATTATTGTGTCGGGGCAACAACGTCATTTACTAACGAAATAAAATGTCACAAAATTTTCTGTAGGTAGAACTGTATTATCTTTAAGATTTTATCGTCTGACATTAAAAAATGACTTGCACGGATTTGATAATTATTTCAAAGCTCGACATAACACTGAATATAATTAATGTTAGCACTATTATAAAACGTCTGCGAGTAACAAAAGTTGAATAGAGCTCTTCTTTTCAAAGCCGTGGCGCCAGCTCGCCATTTTTTTATTCTGTACCTTTGATATTTTTTGTAATCAAACGAAGAGAGCAAGTAGACTTGAGTCATAACAATAAAATTTCGATTGTATATTTTTTCTGACCTAAGTGGCGCCATTTTTTTCACGGTTTATTGACAGATCGTGTAAGCGCCATCTTCGTGTTAGTGCTGTAATTAATGTCAATAAATACGCATTAGATATTACTAACGCTTAATTATATTTGCTGATGCAGTGTTTGCTTTTAATTAATTTTAAAGTACAAACAATTTATCTCCATTTGCGAGTTTAACATTAAGTTTACAATGACAACACTTATCCTTATAGTCATGATAAATACTTGTAGAGGCCATTGTACAGTCTGGAACTTATTCCTACCCTAAGGCGGAAGTCCGCAGGAATAGCGTTGTTGAGACTGCTCCCTCCCTAAAATTAGCAAGTCGATGTCTGTCAGTACGAATATCGACGTAAAAGACATTTAAATAACATTCATATCAGCGCGCCTTGTACAATGGCGGTTACGACGCTCGCCGCGTCCTTGATAGGGCGAAGTAGGAGAAAATTATATTTTTCACATGGACGTGACTGTTCGATTAAGACTGGATAGCAAATTATATAAAAATAAATAAATAAATAAAATAAACCAAAGCAATAAGACTTAAGCGCCACACGAATCGATGAAGGCCATTTGGATAATCATACAAGATATAGCTAATTATGTAGAAATAAACCCAGTTGCATTTGCCGTTTTGCATAATATACACTTTAGATGTTATATCTTGTTATTAGATATAGTTAACATAATGACCAATTGGAACTGACTATTAGTGGTCTCCGCTTTTAAGCTACACAAAATATTAATTCTGAAAATATATAAATGGAAAAAAATATATTGAAATATACACAAAAAGAAATTGATGTCGCTTAGTACATTTAACCTGAACTGATCATCTAAGTACCTTAATATAAATCGCGTATGAACCATTTTTCCATCTTGACCTATTTTCAAAAAAGAATTCTCAGTTATAATCGAAATTTCAATAAAATGACTTTTATTTTTATTTTCTAAAGACCAAGTTTAAATTTCTTTCCATTTTACAGAGCAATATTTCAGCTTTTCTTACAATTATTGTAAGTTTAAATTTAAACGTACTTAGACGATCAGTTCAGGTTAAATGTACTAAGCGACATCGATTTTTTTGTGTATATTTCAATATTTTTAGTGCTATTGATCGATTATTTCGATCCACCTACAAAAGAAACAATCAGTAAGTCGGCTCGATATCGTCTCACGACCGCGCCGGTCTAACACGCCACGCAAAAGTCAGATATTCTCAAACTGTGCGCTGCAGTAGGTAAGGTACCAAAGAACGTCAAAAAAGGTTTCATTTTTTTTCTGTTCCAAAATCATGCGATCAGTCTTTCAGACTATGAGCAGATGAGTTTAGCGAATTGTGGTAGGCGAAGATTGTTCCCCATTGGGCATATCTCAATATTGATCTTAATCAAGTGTGTCTAAGTTTTGTTTTTAAGTAAAAAAAAGGTTACATAAATTTGGAATTTCAGTACTTCAAAAAATGTGGATTTTTTTTAATACTCATGTTTGATGCTTCTAATCGTTTGCTTTGGTTACTAGATATTGTGTCGTTTTAATGACACAAAAATGGACATGCCGATTGTAAAAAATGGATAAACGATTTTAAAAAATTTCGAAGAACAGCTTAGTTCCACTGTTAAATGCATTTACTGCAATCATTTAGATTTTAGAATATTACAATAGTGAAATAAACCCGCGCGACAACGAATTTTGGCGCAACGGAGTTGCGGGCGTCATTTAGTTATTATAATAAAATAGAGAATGTTACAGTTGGTGTAGTTTGAAAGGCGGTGGTTAACAACAGTTAATGTTGCGGGTAAATTATGTCGTTCCCAGAATTAAGATCGGCATCGACATAATGATACACCCGATATCGGCCTCATCATCGTCACCGACTGTTATGTGAAAAGTTGGAAAACGGATTACATTTAAATTTTTTTGAAATAGGAATGTCTTCCAGTTCCAAGCAATCAACATATTGAATTTATGATAAAAGTTTTAGGTTGATCAAGTGCGATAGCCAACTCAGGTTTATCAATCTGTGATACGATTTCGCACCCTAAGATACTAATATTTTTTATACTTACAGCTTACGGAATTTTTGTCTTTATCTGATTCCTTAGGAAAGTCTCTAGACTTAGTACTTATTATTGGATAAATTAATAATTATTATCCTTTGTGTAAATTAATTATTGCTTCTAATAAAAGTGAAATGTTATTGTGACACAATTTAAAATCGAGCAAAAACTATTTCATCAAAATGGTATCAAATTGGTCTGTAATCGATTAGGATCGAACAACATCGTCGCGTGCGATCACGCACGCCGCGGGGTTCGCTACCGAATTTTATACCTTCGATTAGTACAATTACCTTATTTGCCTAATCTTCGCAAAGGACAGGAGCCGTGGGAATAAATAATGGGAGAAAGATGTAATTTAATGGATTAGAGAAATATGCAAAGTATATTATTGCAAAAAAAAAGCTTTATTTTGTGTGTGGCGCTTAGACTAAACTCGCTATTCTCTTTATTAAAGATAAACTTTCTTCGCATCTCGGCAGTTTATATTTATCTCATATTATATGCATTATGGACTGAAATAACGTAATGTCTTTTATTTTTAATAGTGTTTGGGGCTCTTCGTCAACGGGCAAATCATGCGCAACGCAAGGGTGGCTGTACCGAAATAGATACAATATCAGGAATAAATCTAGCAGGCGTTAAAATTTCAGATAATCAATAATTATAAATAGTAACAATTATAATATTTTCTCTCTTTCTTCTAAAGCTGCGAGTGTCCATGGGCGACGGAAGTTGCTTTCCATCAGGTGACCCGTTTGCTCGTTTGCCCCCTTATTTCATAAAAAAAGGGTTATCAGCTTTTACCTTAAAAGCGTAAGCGACATAAATGTCGTTTAAGCGAATTTATCTATATATATGAAAATGGTTTTTCAATTGTGTTAGTAGCGCTAAAACTCGGAATCGGCTGAACGGATTGGGCTAATTTTAGTCTTAAAATATTCGTAAAAGTCCAGGGAAGGTTTTAAAGTGACATGAAGTACACCGGGACAGCTAGTTTCTTAAAAAAACATTTATAAGATACGGGAAAAACAATATTTTGCTCTGTAACAAAATAATGTTACAATGTTTTGATCCTAATATCAATTTAATGTAGGTAAGCATTTATCCCGAGGGCAACAGAAGCCGGCAATCGGCGCTGTCAGCCTGACTGACACGAAGTTAGAATCGTTCTCGATTCTCGATTACTCGTGGGAATCGATTTTATTCGCAATCATTGTTATTTAACTTAAATTCTCCGTTAAAAATGTCAGAAGTCAGAACTTAAGAGAAGAGCAAAGTAGTTTTTACGTATAAATATCTCTATAAGTGTATAGTGATGTTATTTTAATTTTGCAAATTGTTTATTACTTTAGTTAAGCCTACGTTCTTAGATAATAAATTTCGATGGATTATTGGATGGGTTGGATGCAATCGATGCTTAAGGCTTTAACAAAGATACATAAATTATTTCGGAATCAATCCCGCCAGCCGGCGCGAGCTCCCGCCTAAATATTTAAATTTAGAACGGCGAAGGGATGGGACACGTGTGTCGCAACGTTTGGCGAAATGATTATTCGTAATTAACGAGCCGCTATTTATGTCGCAGACGATATTTTATTTCGAACAAAAGCGAGTTTCGGACATTTCGGCCACAATTCTTTTAGCATTGTGAAAGTGTTTTACCGTTGCCCAACCGCGTCCGTCCTGTCCGTTGAAATAAAGCACGCTTTCAATTGCAGACTAATTATTCCAACACGAGAAACACATTGAGCGTCGTCCGTTTTACGTGTAAATAGAGATTAGTCGTCTTAATGACACACTCGAAGCCATTGTGAGGCAATAATGATGATACATTGAGTAGGTATTTACTCGTGAAACGGTTGAAAAGGCGTTTTATAAAGTTTTTAATTTGGATTCGTGTCGCGTCGCCGCATAGGCTCCTTATGAATACATTACGGTGGTATACATTAATTTATTGATTGTTATTCAAATTGGGTCTCTCGAGTGAGGCTGGAGGTGTTGTGCGCCGCTTTTTGTTTCATATGAAGTTTTGAGGTTGACTAATGTGAATTTGTATGAGCGGTCGTGAACGGTGAACGATTGCGATAAACGCTATTGTCTGTGGTCATTAGCGTCTATGATTTAAATGCGATGAACGAATAGGAACTGGGTCGGCTGGACATCACTAATTCACTAGTGTTGTAATAACCAAAGTATAATTAATTAGCAATAATTATTAATAGGCAAATTTTATTTTAATTTTACTATTTCCTAAGTATGTAGACGAAATACTTATGAAAGACCTAAAATAAGTAAAATGGTTTAAGAAATTTATAGGATTTAAGCACCACGTTCGGTGAAATTTCCCAATTTTTTGCTATCTGACAAGTGACAATGATCTCCGCAATCTATTAAACTATTGTTTTGCGTGAACTAGGAAAACGACGCTGAAAATTATTTTTAATATCGCTAGATTGTCACTTACGTAATTTATGACGCAAATAATTATAAAGTATGTAATTAAGCAGCCATTTTGTTTTGCTTAGGGTTAACTAGTATAAGAATATAATATGTATTTTATGTACGTAATAAGTCCTCTAAAATTGTTCTTGTTATTCTGCAAAAAATCTTGGCAATTTTCAGTTTTAAAGTTTTAACAAAAATTAGATGAAAATAAAATATTAATGTCATCATAATATTATATAACCATAGATGCAATTACATAAAGAAACACAGATGCAATTGTATAAAGAACATAAAATTGGAACAAGTTTTATATAATTGCAATAATAAAAACACTATCCTAAACGCCATTAGGCCGAAAAGTGAAAACCAATTTATACTAAGCGACAACTTGACAAGTGACAACCCTACAGCGATTGGCCAGTCGATTTACTTCTAGGAATCGTAATGACAAAGAAGCATTTTATAGCCGGCTCGTTTGGGTTTGTTTCGCCGTTTTATCATGCATATGGCCGCCATTGCATATGCAAATCACCGTATGAAAGTGTGAAGAATTCTTAAGGTACGTACGTGAGCTTTTCAAAGCTTATAAAATGCTCTCAACATACTCGAGTTTCTTGGATTGGTCACATAAGTCGTTCACACTACGTTCACACCAACTGGCTGACTGACTGTCAGTTGCCGAAAGTCAGTCAGTTTATTGATATTATTATTATGGCAGGTGTTTTTGTATAATTTATAGTGTAGGTTGGTACTACTAATATATATTCTGTGGTATAGGTTAGGATATTATTCCCTTTTTTGTTTACACGTAACTTGACCTAACCGATCCTAACCTAATAGAATTAGATTAAAAAAGTATTGTACTTTTTTAATCTAATTCTATTGAGGTACTTAGTAAGCTAGCTCACCGTCTGCTCACGCCTCACACACAGTGCACAGTGTGACAGTGCCTGTCCTACTGTTTAGTTTTTATTACTACTGCCAAGTGTGCAACCTGTTTTTGGGCCTACTTAGGCCCTATGAAACAATTAACAAATACAATGTTCATAAAAAATGAAATACCAAATACCAAACATTAAATTAAAATCACTAGTGAAACCTATTAATTTAAATTCAACCTACAATTTCGAAAGTATGATAATTAAACATTAGTGTGATATAGTATGACTGTAGTCTGTGAGTCAATTCGATCGGTAGCACAGTGGTCCATAAGGCTTTTACTTCAGTGGAAAGCGATAGATGTACAATTTACATTTTACCTACCGAAGTTTTTATTTTTATAATTTTAGTAGTGTTATTCCTAATTAATTCGAAAAATAAAGGTTTTACACTTGTGCCGCCAGAACGGAAGGCATACATGGGAATAAGCCATCACCCATGTTATATGTGTAGCATAATATATTATGTGCGATAAAAGAGCATATAAAAGAGTAATATAATATAACTTCCTTCTCTGCCACCGACTTACGAATTTCTGATAAGGACGCTAACTGTCCTGAAACTAGTTAATTTTTTTACGAGCCTAAAGAAGTTATCATTATGTAATGTAAAGTTATAGGAAAATATAACATTTTTTTTCCGATTTTTTAATGAACAATTTAACATTCCGATTAAGTAAGTACTTGTTTATGGAAAACTTAATGTTTTTGTAATAAAAACTAAATTTGCTGGGTGGGAAATCCATTCTATTAGGTCGTGTTTATTCGTTTAATATAAATGATATAAATACACAAGCATGTGAGCAAATGTTCTTAGAATGTAGGATGACTATACGATTTGGTGTTGTTGGGATTTGCGGACATAACCTAACCTAACCTAACTGCCGCACTTAGATCGTTTATTGATGATTTGATGAACTTTAATTCAATTAAGTGCTGAACCGATAAGGTAAGGGTCTTATGTCAAAATCTTTATTTAATTACAATAAAGTAGTTAATAATCGTCTCTGAGTGCGGCAGTAAGCTACAGCTTAGTAAAACTTCTATACAAATTGATTCGTAAAACGAATCGGTTTCCCTTAGAAATACCAGTCTAATTCCGGAATATAGATTGAAGCTGATATATATTTTTTATTTGTGTGTGATTTTGTTTGCATTTTCAAAAAGTTTTGTCAATTCGGAAGTATAAAATGCTGATTCATACATGTAACTGTCGTCAGGAGTTGCCCAATATTTCTCGAAGCAAATGACCTTTGCAGTTAACATGGTTGTGCTAAATAGATTGACTTGCAATTATTGACGTTTGGTTTTTTATTTAGCGGCTAGCAGACTTGGAACATGGGCGAAGCATAAAAGATACGCTTGCAACAATTTGTTAATCCCTACTTTTTCTGGGATAAAATCATCATACGTTGTTATTTCTTTAGCAAAGTGAAGAAGAGGTAACAAATAGACAGGCAGACAATTTATATCCACAACTTTTGAAGTTTGTACACTATTTCTTTATGTAAAAACGTTTTTTTACGTTTTTTCAAAATTTTGCTACTCTGTTTCCAAAATATATTTTCCATATATTATAGCTTCGTTATTAGACGCACGCAGCTATGACTAAGCTAGTTTTTAACTTAATTTGACTTTCTTATGCGGTGGTCTGTTTGCTCGCTGCACGTATTGGACGCATCTCATTATGGTGATTCAATAAACTTATAATGTGGCCCCCTAAAATGTTTGCTTCTTCGCTTACGTATGTGTGTTTTTATCTTACGTTTTTACTCATTTTAAGTGATTCGTCTCCGTGATTCTCAAATTAAGTGGTTAAGTAAATAAGAAACAATTTAGCAGTATATTTTATAGTCACTATATCTTATGACTTATACGTCAAGATATTGAAATAGTTTTTCAACGAAGATAATAACGACGCTACACATGTAACACATAGATATCCATACTTATTGCAATGAAGTGATTTATTCCCGCGCAATATACGACTAGATTTGCATTATCCAATAACTGATGTAGAGTAACGTTTTTTTTAACACGTTTAAGCAAGATCATTTTTTATCTAATTCTAATTTAAGTTTCAATAAGCTATCCACGTGGTGAGCAAGTCATACTCTCGAGTGAAGTGGGCTCCCGTGCTACGATCTCGCCCCCGCTGTTTGCGGGCTGTCCTTACAGTGTCACTTTGGTGGTCTCCCTACATTGGGGTATATCATGTTTGTTTTGATACACTGTGGTCTGAGAGCCTGAGAGTATATAAGCTGATATAGCCTTGGGGTGGATCCAGGGGGATCATGGTGGTCATGACCCCCCTCTTGGCGACAGGTTGGGTCATAGGTGGCTACTGCAAATTAATCTAATTTTATTTATAATCGTAAACAAATTATACGCGATTGACAAACATGCTTTCACGTTCTTTTATATAATATTAAGTATTAAGTATAACTATATATATCCGAAGTCCGAACTAGACTACGGAGTCAAGCTGTCTGTGACATGGTGATACAAAAGATGGATCCGCCGTTGGATATAGCGATAATCTAAAGACGTCGAAATAAATGAATAAATCCATATCTCGCCCTTTTTCCTTCACAAAAATGGAACGATAAGAAGCAGTATAAGCCGAAATTAGATCAAAATCTAGTTTTAGTTCTAGTTTAGTTATATTATATTCAACAGTTATCATGCCATAGGCTTTTAATACTCCTCTCTTTTCGTCTTAAAATTTTACCCCATTTTCAAATGGTTGAAACTTGAACTCCCAGAATGAAACCGCACCAACCGACCTACCAGTCGCCCCGCTAATAAGAAGTGTTCATGTCCATTCTCCATATTTATTTTTAATCCCTTTTATAAAAAGCGCGGAATGCGCGAACAAACTGTGGGCTCTAATGGATAGGTCAATAGGAGTTGCAACCTTATTTTAATGGAATGGGTGAGTGATTCTTTACCAAGAAGAAAAGTTATGTTTGTACGATTCGAATGATAAATGCGCTTTGACCGACGTTTTAGCCTCGTTAAACCAGCTTGATATCCACGGATCTCGGTGTATACGGTTAGAAGGATCTAGTTTCTTAATTTGCCATAATATTTTACATGCGATGATACGATCTGGCTCGAAGGACCAAGTTTCATTCCTTTCCGAAACAACTTAATATACGTATCAGTTTGATTTCAAGGACCGAGTTTTATAATTTGCCAATAAATACTTTACGTACTGTTCGTGGGACCAAGTTTCATTACTTCCCGAACGAACTTTACATGCGATCTGGCTCAAAGGAACAAGTTTCTTAATAACTAACCTTAAAAGCTTTACCTACTATCCAAAGGACCAACTTTCATTATATGCCATGCCAACCTCACATAACATTTGTAGACTTATCTATCCAACAGTATCTTATATCTTATAATATCTCATATCTTTAAACGAGCAATTCTTGTACATATTTATAATAATTGGAATCTCGGAATCGGCTCCAACGATTTTCATGAAATATAGTACATATATAGGGCGTTTCGGGGGCGATAAATCGATCTAGCTAGGAATCATTTTTAGAAAATGTCATTTTATTCGTTTTTTATCGAATACCGAGCAAAGCTCGGTCAAATAGCTAGTATTAACTAAAAAGTCATAATATGACCCTAATGCAATCGACTTGAACGATTCGCGATACTGACGCGGCAGGAAGAGGCGTGGCGGCACGTTAGCACTTCGCCGAAACGACGACGACACCCGACCACTGCCGATAATAACCGACAAAAGCCGATTATATCCGACGAGTGACGACTGCCGATAATACCCGAATCCCTATTTACTTTATAGCTATTACTTTGTATGACCTCGAATTTTGTTAGGGGGTAGAAGTGTATTACAAGTGAGGAGGGATTTGTGTATCGTCTAATAATAGTGACGAATAACTTAAGCTAATAAGCATGCGAAAAGGTTTTACAATAAGCTATTATGTTAGGCGACTGTAAAACAAGCCTTAATTATAAAATTCGAAACGAGAGTATTTAATTTACTGGAAACAATGATAATTGTAGGCTTGCAGGTACGTTCATATCGGCCCTTCTTAACTTCAATTTTAATCGGCTTGAGATGGTCATTTATACATTACACATATTACAGGCTAGGGCTTCTATCAAAATAACCAGCCTTCACCACTAAGCACTCTAAAGCGAAATGAAAGCCAATTTCCGAATCGGTTAAAAAACGTTTTGATTTGATTGTTTGCCTTATTGCTACTTGTTTACCTGTAAAATACTAAATGTTTCGATGTTGTTATAAGGGCCCATATTGACGATCGTGTGTGGTCTGGGCTTGCATAAACTCCTTTAGAAGCTTTCGACCGTATGCCCCATGTAATAAAGGTTAAAAGTTATGAAGGGTTCAATGTTTGTTTTTAATAAGACAGGCGCTTTTTTAAAAGGTAATAGCGCAAGTGTTAGATTTGGTTCGGCTTGTTCGTTTTTTCCAGCTGGTATAGGCCCCGTATAGCTTTACGATCGGTTGGAAAAAAATAAGGGGAGTATTCGATTTTCAGGTCTCTTTGGTGGGGCGAGGAGTGTGCGTCGGTAGATATTATTGTCCCAGTTTTTCCCACCGATCTTAAAGTGGTGTGTGGCCTATATCTGGATGTAAATTAGGGATCCCTGATACACGTGGGTTCTGTCGCGTGGGTGCGCCATTGTGTCTCATAATGTGACGGGACTCGTTTAATTACATCATTACAATTGTTTTTATGTTGTGCGGGGATGAATTAGTGCAAATTCAGAGTTTAATAAGTATATATGAGTCATGAGCAAAAATTGATTTAATGGTTTAGGTAAA